>NC_092720.1:178959351-180171670 GCF_047496885.1 Scyliorhinus torazame | reverse complement strand
GGAAAGAGTAGGACCAGTCAAGGACAGTGTGTGGAGTCTGAAGAGATAGGCGAGATACTAAATGAATATTTTTCGTCAGTATTCACTCAGGAAAAAGATAATGTTGTGGAGGAGAATGCTGAGCCCCAGGCTAATAGAATAGATTACATTGAGGTACGTAGGGAAGAGGTGTTGGCAATTCTGGACAGGCTTAAAATAGATAAGTCCCCGGGACCTGATGGGATTTATCCTAGGATTCTCTGGGAGGCCAGGGAAGAGATTGCTGGACCTTTGGCTTTGATTTTTATGTCATCATTGGCTACAGGAATAGTGCCAGAGGACTGGAGGACAGCAAATGTGGTCCCTTTGTTCAAAAAGGGGAGCAGAGACAACCCCGGCAACTATAGACCGGTGAGCCTCACGTCTGTAGTGGGTAAAGTCTTGGAGGGGATTATAAGAGACAAGATTTATAATCATCTAGATAGGAATAATATGATCAGGGACAGTCAGCATGGCTTTGTGAAGGGTAGGTCATGCCTCACAAACCTTATTGAGTTCTTTGAGAAGGTGACTGAACAGGTAGACGAGGGTAGAGCAGTTAATGTGGTGTATATGGATTTCAGCAAAGCGTTTGATAAGGTTCCCCACAGTAGGCTATTGCAAAAAATACGGAGGCTGGGGATTGAGGGTGATTTAGAGATGTAGATCAGAAATTGGCTAGCTGCAAGAAGACAGAGGGTGGTGGTTGATGGGAAATGTTCAGAATGGAGTACAGTCACAAGTGGAGTACCACAAGGATCTGTTCTGGGGCCGTTGCTGTTTGTCATTTCTATCAATGACCTAGAGGAAGGCGCAGAAGGGTGGGTGAGTAAATTTGCAGACGATACTAAAGTCGGTGGTGTTGCCGATAGTGTGGAAGGATGTAGCAGGTTACAGAGGGATATAGATAAGCTGCAGAGCTGGGCTGAGAGGTGGCAAATGGAGTTTAATGTAGAGAAGTGTGAGGTGATTCACTTTGGAAGGAATAACAGGAATGCAGAATATTTGGCTAATGGTAAAGTTCTTGAAAGTGTGGATGAGCAGAGGGATCTAGGTGTCCATGTACATAGATCCCTGAAAGTTGCCACCCAGGTTGATAGGGTTGTGAAGAAGGCCTATGGAGTGTTGGCCTTTATTGGTAGAGGGATTGAGTTCCGGAGTCGGGAGGTCATGTTGCAGCTGTACAGAACTCTGGTACGGCCGCATTTGGAGTATTGCGTACAGTTCTGGTCACCGCATTATAGGAAGGACGTGGAGGCTTTGGAGCGGGTGCAGAGGAGATTTACCAGGATGTTGCCTGGTATGGAGGGAAAATCTTATGAGGAAAGGCTGATGGACTTGAGGTTGTTTTCGTTGGAGAGAAGAAGGTTAAGAGGAGACTTAATAGAGGCATACAAAATGATCAGGGGGTTGGATCGGGTGGACAGTGAGAGCCTTCTCCCGCGGATGGATATGGCTGGCACGAGGGGACATAACTTTAAACTGAGGGGTAATAGATATAGGACAGAGGTCAGAGGTAGGTTCTTTACGCAAAGAGTAGTGAGGCCATGGAATGCCCTACCTGCTACAGTAGTGAACTCGCCAACATTGAGGGCATTTAAAAGTTTATTGGATAAACATATGGATGATAATGGCATAGTGTAGGTTAGATGGCTTTTGTTTCGGTGCAACATCGTGGGCCGAAGAGCCTGTACTGCGCTGTATTGTTCTATGTTCTATGTTCTATGTTCTTCTCCCTGTGCCCGCCCCAGGCTCCTCTGACTTTGTGCACTGTCAGACACACCAACTCTGTTCTGAACAGCACCCCTCTTCAAGACATTACCAAGAACTGGAGCAAATGTCCAGAAAGTATGCACAGTTCCCCCCTTCCCCTCCCCCACAGGACCATCTGTTTGCTTATTCTTTAGTTTTGCTTTCACTGAGTACTAACCTTTGTTCTCCTACTAACTCATACTGCTATGTTACCTTGATGCTACTATCATCACCTTCTATAATCTGTTAGCACCACTTTTAACACTTGCTTTGACTCGTGTCCGAAACATCCTTGGGCAATCTCTCCCAGCTCACACCTATCCACTGACCATGTATTTTGCTCCGCCCCCTCTTAAACAATATAAAATCCAACACATTTCCCCCTCTCTTTAGCTCTGAAGAATCACAGAATTGTTACGGTGCAGAAGTAGACCATTCGGCCCATCGTGTTTGTACCAGCTCTCCAAACGAGCATTGTGACTTAGTGCCATTCCTCTGCCTTTTCCCCGTAACTGTGGCACAGTGTTCCTATTCATCACCTAATGCCCTCTGAATGCTGCACCTGAACCTGCCTCCACCACACTTCCAGACAGTGCATTTCACACCCCAACCACTCGCTGTGTGAAAATATTTGTTCTCACACCACAATTGATTTTTTTTCACTCTTGACAAACCCACACACAACCACACCTCTGCCATATCTTAGTCTAGGTTACTGGACAGCAGTTACTATTAAATTTTAGTTGTGTATTTTGACATTGTACTTTTTTCATTTGTGAATGGCATGTGGAAGTCGCTGGCTGGTCCAGCATTTATTGCCCATCCCCAACTATCCTTGAACTAACCAGCTTGCTGGGCCACTTAAGAATCAACCACATTGCTGTGGATCTGGAGTTTTGTGCAGGCCAGACCAGATAATGATTGCAGAACGTTAGCGCAAGTGGATAGCATTGTGGCTTCACAGCGTCAGGGTCCCAGGTTCGAGTCTCCGCTGGGTCACTGGCTGTGTGGAGTCTGCACGTTCTCCTCGTGTCTGTGTGGGTTTCCTCCCACACAGACACGACAGGCAGGTTAGGTGGATTGGCCATGATAAATTGCCCTTAGTGACCAAAAATGGTTAGATGGGGTTGTTGAGTTACGGGGATAGGGTGGAAATGAGGGCTTAAGTGGGTCGGTGCAGACTCAATGGACCGAATGGCCTCCTTCTGCACTGTACGTTCTATATCCTACCCTAAAGCACATCTGTGAACCAGATGGGCTTTTACAATGAGCGACAACAGTTTCATAGTCATTGTTCGACTTTTAATTCCAGATGTTTATCAAATTTAAATTTCACCATGTGCCATGGTGGGATTTGAACCCAGGTCCCCAGAGCATTACCCAGCATCGCTGGATTGCCAGCCCAGTGACAATACCACTAAGCAATAGAGAATTGAACCACGTTTTAAAGGCTTTACTGCCTCCAAGCCCACGAAAAGGAATAAAGTCATAAGTGGAGATTTACCTTCCCACTCTGTCCAAAACGTCAGCAAATGTTCTGATCCACAATCTGTGCTCTCTGTAGCCACAGGCTTGCCTTGCCAGAAGGGTTTTCTGGAAGCTTCTTTCTTACCTTCACTGGCAAGTAGAATAAGAGGAAGCTTGGAAAAGTAATAGAGACGGTTCTAGCCTCATAATTCATTGTTGGTTGGGAAATCCTCTCCTCGATTTCAACAACAAGACATTTACATCAGACAAGAATCCATTGACTACCAAGGTGAATGTTGGGAATATCCCAGTTTCAAGTGAGAGAAATGAGAGGTGGACTGGAATGGTGTCGGCTGATGGGCAGCAGAGTGGCACATTGCTTAGCACTGCTACCTCATGTCATGTTCTGTACACTGGCCGGTTGGAATGATACACTACAGAACAGCTAGCTGTTGACTAGTTAAAATAATTTATTATAAAACAAATGCATGGTAAAGATAACTGGCATAAATATATTACAAACTACTAACTAATGATTCTAGAGCTACTAAAAATACATCTATCCAACAACACGACAGACTCCCAATTCCGCCAGGCAAAGGGTCACATGGTAGGTTTACATTGCTGCCTGTTGGTCGGAGGTCATTATTATATACAAGATTGATTATATATATGATCACATCCCCTTTCCTTTGGAAATATAGTAATTTACATTCATGACAATGTATTACAATGCAATATAATATGCAGAAATCATTATAGCATTTAACTATTTACAGTTCATCACAAATTCAGACTCTCAGGTTTACGTCTAAGCCTTGTAGATCTTCAGAGTGGTGGTTGAATTTCTGAAGCTACTTCATCACCTTTTGAAGTTGTGGATTCTGCTTGTTGTTCTTCTTGTATTGCTGTGCCGTTATATTGTTATTGTGGCTCTGTGCTGCACTGTCTGTTCTTCAGCTGTCTTAGGATAGCTCATCACTTCTTCCTGCTGAACTTTCTGCAGAGCTCTTCCGTTTCTCCTTAAGACTATGCTGTCTTCCATTATGGTGAGATATGAATTTGGACCTGCCTGTCGCAGTACCTTCGCATACTTTGACCAGCCAGTCCCTTTGGAATCTTCTAGTCTGACTGTGTCATCGGACTGCAATGGTTGGAGTCTTTTCATGGATTTGTCATCAAATCTCCTTTGCCCCCGATTTTGAAAGATCGGTTTCCCCTTTAAACTTGGAGTAACTGACTCTTTCAGCAGTTTGAACTGAAGCTTCCTACATCGTGTGCAGTTTTTTTAGCTTCCGCAGGGTGGCACAGTGGCTAGCACTGCTGCCTCACAGTGCCAGAGACCCAGGGTCAATCCTGACCTTGGCCGATTGTGTGGAATTTTCACGTTCTCCCAGTGTCTGCATGGATTTCCTCCGGGTGCTCTCATTTCCTCCCACAGTCCAGAAATGTGCAGGTTAGGTGGATTGGCTATGCTAAATTGTCCTGTAGTGTCCAAAGGTTAGCTGGGCTAGGGCGGTGAAGCGGGCTTCGGTAGGGTGCTCCTTCAGAGGGTTGGTTCAGACTTGATGGGCCGTATGGCCTTCTTCTGTATTGTTGGGATGATATAATTCTATGATCTATGTACCATGTGCAGTCATTCATTTTCTGACAGTGTGTGCAGTTTTTTACCATTGCTTCAATATCTTGGTTGACATTTTTGTTCCCAAGTGCCCTTCATGGATTTTGTTGAGAATCATTAACCTTAATGATTGCGGAATTACAATCCTGTTGTCGAAGCAAAAACCCATCTGCCTTACTTTTTAAAAAATAAATTTAGTGTACCCAATTCATTTTTCCAATTAACGGGCACTTTAGCATGGCCAATCCACCTAGCCCGCACATCTTTGGGTTGTGGGGGCGAAACCCACACGAACACGGGGAGAATGTGCAAACTCCACACGGACAGTGTCCCAGAGCCGGGATCGAACCTGGGACCTCAGCACCGTGAGGCAGCAGGGCTAACCCACTGCACCACCGTGCTGCCCCCTTCTGCATTACTTAACTCTGCCCTTACATATACAAATTTGAGCAGGAACATTTAGGCCATCCCTCATGGAGATATGTTCTCACCTTTTGCAAGACTGCGACTTTGGTGGTTTCTTCCCTTATTTTGACATGAACCAATCTGTTCACCCAATCTGTAGGTTCTTCTATGTGTTTAATTATGCCTAAAGCTGTCATCCTTTCTAGCTCAGCCTTCAGTTTGACTTTCAATGGAGCTGGTACACTTCTCGGTTCTTGAATCATTGGCTTTGCATTCTCCTTTAATTGAATTTTATACCTGTACGGTAAAGTGCCAAAGCTTTGAAATATCAAAGGAAATTCCTCCAGTATAGTGTACTGATTTCTGTTGTCTCTTGCAGTGCTGTCTGCACTCCAACCAGCTTAACAAGCTAAAGTTCCTCACACCCTCCTATTCCTAGTAGAGATTCACATTCCACCTCTGCAATGGAAAATTTTACAGTTTGAACTGTGTTTCACACTAACATTAAGCTTGCATGCCCCGAGCATCGTAATTTCATTTCCGCTGTAATCTCTCAGTAGTATTGCTTTGTTTGTTGCTTTTGGTTTCTCAGCTCTTATAAATCTGACAAACTGATAAGGCTGGCTCTCGCACCTGTGTCAAGTTTGAAGTTTATTAATGTGTTATTAATCATTAATGGCACTGTCCATTTGTCTTTTGGAGTATTTGCATTTAATTCACTATTGCTGCAAATTGTCATAAAAGAATAGTCATTTTGCATGACTTGACTATCCCTGTCTTCACTGGAAATCATGTCAACAAAGAATGTATTTTTGACGTGCACTTCATCAACTGTGTGCATTTTTGTTCCGTGTTTCTCCTGGAAAAGCATTGCATCGCAAAATTATTTTTGTGTTACAGTTGGAGCATATCTTTCCAAACGCTGGACATTGTCATGACAAATGTAATTTGCCGCATCACTGCCATGAAATGGAGGATCAGGCCGGCTGCTCAAAATGGTCACCTATTCTGGGATCACGTTTTTTACTCAAGTGCATGACTACACTAATGGCGTTGGCTGCCTGTTCTATCTTTGCGTCAAAATGTCTGAAGATTCAATGTGCTAATCTGCTTTGCTGCAAGCTCACTAGCTTGACATATTTCGATAGAATAATCAAGTTGAAACTCATTTTCTCTCAAAAGTCTCCCGCGTACCTTGTCGTTAGAAATCTGGAACACGATCTGATCGCGGATCATCGGCGACGGGAGGGTACTAAAATTATACGACTGCTCCGACAACCGCAGGTCGATGAGAAGACTATCAAATGATTTGCCTGAGTTCTGTGTGTGCTTGTGAAATATGTAGCGCTCATACTTTTCATTGTTTTTAGGAGAGTAATGTCAATCAAATTGCCTGAGAACTTTGTTGAAATTCGTGCGATCTGCCTCGCTATTGAAGACAAATGTGTTAAAAATTTCAATTGCTTGTGGACCTGCTACAGTGAGCATCAGCACGAGCATTTCTTGTCAGGCTGTGCCTGCAAGACCAAAGGCTGGAACATAGAGTTTGATCTGCTGTTCGAACACCCACCAATTCCAGTCTACATTACCGGTAACCCAAAGCTGTTGAGGTGCCTTGAGGCCTTCCATCCTGGACTTCAAAGTCTTACCGTACGTTGAGTACTAGGTGCCAGTAGCTTACGAGGTTAGTAGAAAAAATGTTTTCTTGTTGTACCTTCTTCTTATTCGGAGTTATCTTTAATTGTTCAGATCTTTGCAGAATCTTCTTATGCATAGCCAATCTTCACTCCTAGTACTATGTCATGTTCTGGACACTGGCCGGTGAGAATGATGCACGCCAGAACATTTAGGTCTTGACTAGTTAAAATAATTTATTAGAAAACAAATCTGTGGTGAAGATAACTGGAATAAATATATAACTAACTACTAACACTAACTAATGATTCTAGAGCTACTGCAAAATACATCTATCCACCAACACAACTGACTCCCAATTCCCCCAGGCACAGTGTCACATGGTAGGTTTACACTGCCACCTGCTGGTTGGAGGTCATGTACATTATTATATACAAGATTGCTAATGGATATCATCACACCTCATAGTGCCAGGGACCCAGTTTCGATTCCAACCTTGGGTTACTGTCTGTGTGGAGTTTGCACATTCTTCCACTGCTCCGGTTTCCTCTCACTGTCCAAAGATGTGCAGGTTAGGTGGATCGGCCATGGTAAACTGCCCCTTAGTGTCCAAAGGTCAGGTGGGGTTCAGGGGATAGGATGGGGGAGTGGGCCTAGGTGAGGTGCTATTTCAGAGGGTCAGTGCAGACTCCATGGGCCGAATGGCCTCCTTCTGCACTGTAGTGATTTTATGGAGGTACCTTAAAGCTCTGGTCAATTGGGGAGGGGGAAAGGGGTGGGGCTGGGAGAAAGGAGGGGTGTTGGATGAGTTCTGGAGCGGAAGGCCAACACCCTTCACCACAATATCCACTGGGAAGAATCTACTCACTTTTGAACCCGCAGGAGCAAGTGAACATTTTAATTTTGCCTCATGTTGGTGCAGAACATTTGAAAATAGAACTCAATAAATCTCAAAGGACGCTGGGGACATATTAGAAAAGCTAAAGATGGTGTTGGTGAGCCAGTCAGAGTACAGGAAGAAACGACTTGCGGTGAATATGGTGACTTTAGTCACATCGGGACGCCGTACTGTCGCTGCTTTGAAAAACGCACCACCGCAGCCAATTTATGCACAGGAAGATTGCACAATCAGTAAAGTCAACAAATCATGTATTTAAATTATAGCGTGAGGATCAATAGTCAGCTCAGGTCCTCCCCTCCTCAAAATAGTGACCAGGAGAACTTTAACTTTCACCATTCAAACCAGTATTCTTATTTGCCAGCTTTCACTGGTGCTATATTTAATGTATGCAAGACCAGTTCAGGCCAGTATTTATATGGTGTACTGTTCTCAGCTAACAAGACCACGTTAGACCAGTATACTTAATTCTCACGTTTTACCTGGTGTTCTATGTGGAGGCATACAAGAGCATTTCAGAGCAATATTCTTATTTTCCCAGTTTTACTGGTGTTTTATTTGTAGGCATTCCAGAGGAGAATTCTTATTTTGCAGTTTTTAAACTGCTGGGTGATTGGGTGTCTGGCCTTCAGTTTAGCGCTGTGTCCAAGAATCACACACTATGGCAGTTCAGCACTCCATTTGTACTTCACTGGAAGCACCAAGCTCGATTCTTTAATTGTGTGTCTGCACTGGGACGTGAACCCACAACCTGTCCGAGTCAAGAGCACAAATGCAACACTCTGGCCGACAGTTGACACCCAAGTATCACCTTCACTTTCCAGGAAATTGGGAAGATGTGGGAACTGATCGCCTAGTTTAGGAGGGGAGTCTGGAGCTGACAAAGATAAAACTAGATAATTTCATGCTTATCTTTGTATTTTAATCTGCAACAGGTGAAAGTGCAGTAAATTTAAGACTTCTTACTGTAAATTTAGTTACCTACTCAATCCAGGATCCATAACTGTGAAAGTGTAGTAAACTTACTGACCTGCTCAATCCAGGATCTGTAACTGTGAAAGTGCAGTAAACTTACTGACCTGCTCAATCCAGGATCTGTAACTGTGAAAGTGCAGTAAACTAAGTGACCTGCTCAATCCAGGGTCTGTAACTGTGAATGTGGATTGTTGCCACGGGGTACACTTATCAAATGCAAGGTACAAAAAAAAGTAGAGATAAGGGCAGCATGCTGGCACAGTGGTTAGCATTGCTGCCTCACGGCACCGAGGTCCCTGGTTCGATCCCGGCTCTGGGTCACTGGCCGTATGGAGTTTGCAAATTCTCCCCGTGTTTGCGTGGATTTCGCCCCCACAACCCAAAGATGTGCAGGGTAGGTGGATTGGCCACGCTAAATTGCCCCTTAATTATGAATTGGGTACTCGAAATTTATTTTTTTAAAAGGTAGAGATCGATAGAGAAGCTGGAATCAGGAGTATGGCATTAGTGAGCATGTGTTGAAGAACAGATTAACAGGAAAGCTTAGTAATGGGCAGAGGGGAAAGAGCGAAGAAAGGAGTTTAAAAAAAACACACGAGCCACTTTGAGGTGTTTCTATACAGAAAACTAACACAACAAGCAGCAATTTATAGATATATTTTACATTAGAAATAAAAAATACTTACAAACATAACACTCTTGAGCACCTTTTTTGTTTAAAAAGGAGAGTAAATACAATTTTGGAGCACCATATTTACTAGTATAGCTTCACAGACTTAATTCATCATTTATTTTTACTGTTTGGTTCAATTTATGGCAGGTCCGCGAATTAAATAATATCGTCTCTCTCTCTCTCTGTTGTGGTTTTTATATTACAATCTATGGAGAACATTTTTAATTAACAAAAAAAACAAACAAAAAAAAAAAACACATTTCTCATTTCACCGGTCTTCTTCAAAGAAGAAAGAAAAATCGATCCCTCCTCAGAACCAGGGCACTACCATCAAAAGGGAAACTGGTCTCAGCAGGGGGCAGTACAGTGGAGAGAAGCTGGGAGACCACTTCATATGTACGTCTCGATACTTTTGGTTGTTGTTGTCACAGTTCTCTTGAGGGTCTTCAGGCAGGAGAACACACTTGTCAGGGTCAGGGCCCCCCGGCCGCAGTTTCTTTCCTTCTCCCCTACCGCCGCCGCCACGCAAAGTGCTGTCGGTCGTCGGACGGGTAATTGGTGGGGGAGGAGGAGGGAAGGGTGGTGATAGTGACACTGGTCGTGGTGGGGTGGGATGCGCGTGCGTGTGTATGTTTTTTTTCTCTCTTGCAACGTTTTTGTTTCATTATCCCTGGAAGCAGACGGGACCCACGTCAAATCCAAACTTCTGGTCGGGACCGTCGAAGTCTGTGAACAGCACGTCGACGAAGGGCATCTGTTCCACCTGCGGAGTGTAGATCTCCAGGACTGTTTTGTCGCTCCCTTTCCTCAGCTGCGGATCAGACAGGAAGGGAGACAGAGAGTTAGTGGAAGTTAGATGCCCTGACTGGCGAAAAGATTTAAAAAAATATTCTTTCATGGGTATGTGGCCGGTGCGAGCTGGGCCACCATAATTGCAATTGAACTGTGAGAGTCTCGCTCGGCCATTTCAAAGGGGCAGTTAGGATTCAACCACAATGCGGTGGGTCTGGAGTCACATGTAGGCCAGGCTGGGTAAGGATGGTCGATTTCCTTCCCTCGAGTGACAATTAGTGAACCAGATGGGTTTTAAGTGACAATGATTATCATTGGACTTTTAACATCAAGATTTTTTTTTTTAAATTGTATTTCCCTGTGGTGGGATTCGAACCTGGGTCTCCAGATCATTCCCCAGAGTCTCTGGATTACCAGGCCAGTGACAATTATCCCACGGCAACTTTACTCGACCAACTTGCAGACTTTCTCACTCTCTCTCAGCTGCCATCTCCTGTTTTCCCTTCCTGTTCCCTGCCCCGACTTTAATCTCTGGTGTCCTCCACCCTTTTCCCTCTCTCCCAGGTTTCCACCTCTTTTTGTCTCTGGGAAATTTAATCTCTAGTTTTCTTCCTATTCAATCTGCCGACACATCTTTCCATCTCCCCGGCTTCAACTTTCCATTGCCCCTCCCAATCTCCCTACGCTCCTCTTTTTATCACTCCTTTCCAATCATTCGCCTTTGGAAGAATCCTTCCTGTCTATTTCCTTTTCTTTTATTGTTTTGGTCCATGGATCAATAATTGGGATGTGCCTTTAAGTAGAGAGAAAAAAAGCAGAAGACTCAGGGCACAGTCCACTGGCCACACTGTGCCCGGAAAGCAGCTCGCCGCGCCAGTGATCGAAGCCGGGAGACCTAACTCCCTGGATCTACCCAGCCCGCAACGCCTTGTGAGATTGCGTTGGCTGTAAATCCCGCCAATGTGGGCGGGAATCTGCATATTAGAGCGAAGCAGCTAGTCTCACTCTAATGTGCAGATTCCCGAGGTACCTGAGGCCTTGGGATGTGTCCCTTTTGCCTCGAAGACCTCGGGTGAGCGCCGTTCAACACAGGTCTCCACAAACAGGGACCAGACGGAATGACACTCGTGGGAGTTTCCCAGGGGATCAGCGGCCCCCAAGCAACATGCCTTTTAGGCAGGGTGGTACCTTGGCACAGCTGGCGCCACACGGTGCTGTTTTAATGTCACACTGACTTTGAAAATATGCATTTGCCAGAACAACGGACCTCAGTAAAAGTGAATTATGCTGTATAAATGGGTATTTAAAACGGGCTTAATATTTATGCTTAAACAGCTATCTTTTACCTATACTAGTTGTATTCGAAATACCTGGCTTCTACAATGGGCAACATGGCACTGCTAACCTGGCAGTTTGGGAGTGCCACATGGGTGTTGGGAAGTGGGGGCTGCAGGAACTCTCTCATAGTGGGATGGAGGGCTCAGGAGTCGGGGGCATCAGAGATCAGGACGCCATTTATACATTGAATCCTGATCTTTCACTATACTGGGGAGCTCCCCAGTGTACAAAATGAGGCTATGTGAGGCCTCGGCCGCGCGTTTCCTGCTGAGGTCCCTTATACAATGTGAGTCGCGTTGTACAGCCATGTGTTTCTTGCTGCTGTGAGTGCCTGGAATCACTAAACCCACCCGGTATGGGACTTTGTTCCCAATTAGTTGAATCGCGTTCTTAAAGTTTAAAACAGCCTGCTTGCCAGGATATTGTATTGTCAGGCTTTGTGTTTGGGAGCAGTAGAAGCCAGACTCTTCGGCTTCCAGTAGATGGGCGGGCGTTTTGGAGGGTAATTAATTTGATTGGTTAACTGGAAACCAATGGGTTGGCCAGGGACAGTACTCTGCTAGAAAACAGTCAGTGATTGGTTCCTGCTGGGTGATGTTTCTGAGTGAACCTTCCAGAAGTGATTGGACCTCAGAAGTGAAGGGAGTTGTTTTCTCTCGCTGCTGCCTGTTGGTGGAAGCTAAAGATCAGAGGCTGAAGTAAAAGAACTGATCTACTGATCTGTAAGCAGAGTGTCTCGCATGTTCCTTTTTTGTGAACATTAAATGATGCTGTATCTGCCGGGAAGGCAGACACCTTGCCTGAGAAGACCATGAGGAAAGGAAGTACAAAACCAAAAGCCTGAACTTCAGGAAGACATTGACTGGAAGTCATCCCTGTGAATCAAAGATCCCTATCCTTTTATTAATATTTTATTTCCGTTTCCCCTCTATAATGTGTGCGTGTGTGTGTGTAGGATGGTTGGGAAAGAGATGTGAGATACCCAGCGACATTTTCTGTTTATGTAATTATAGATACTGTTCATAATAAAAGGTTAATCGTATTTTAAAGTTACAAACCGGGTGACTGTAGTTTACGGGACTCAACCAAACACCTTTGGTATTTAAATAAATGTAATTTCACTGGTTCTGTGGCTCAAGGTCAAGTGGGGCTGGAATGGACCATGCACCATTCCAGGGTGTTGTAACACTTTCTATCTCTCCCTTCCTACCTCCCCCTTTCTACCTCTTCCAACATTCAACTGTGACTCAGTACCAACCAATACCCCATTACTTTCACGTTCAATAACCACATGTCACAAACGGAGCACATTAGAATGGTAACGAGCATCGGGACTGACCGCACAGCCATCAACGATGGCCTTGATGTAGGGGTTGTTATCGAAGGACATCTCCTCATCGTTGGATCCCAGGAAACGCATGGCCTTGTCGTAGCTGTCGGCTGCCAGGTGGTGCCAGGCGACCGAGCGGTGGCAGTGATAGGTGAAGTTCTGGCGAGCTGACACACTCAGCAGTCTCAGGAAGGTCATCTGGACAACGGCGATGGGGTTACTATCTGAGTCCACATACGAGAGCTGCAGGAAGTGGGGGAAGAAAGAGATTGTCTTCATAACACACAGATAAGTGCTCCAATAGCTGATCAAGCACTTTGGGACATGCTCAACAATTCAAAGTAGAACACTGCAGTTTAAATGAGAAAGAAAGCACTCAGCTGTGCAGAGCAAGATCCCACACAGAGAGGATGTGCAAATGACCAAATAATCTGTTTTAATGATGGTGGTTGAGGGGCCAAATATTAATCAACAACACCAGGGAGAGGTCACCAGGTCGAAGCAGTGCCAGGGGTTATTTCATGTCCAGCTCAAAAGGGCAGACAGGTCTCAGTTTAATATCACACCCGAAACCTGGCACCCTCTGACAGTGCAGCACTCTCTCTGTACTAACCCTCTGACAGTGCAGCACTCCCGCAGTACTGACCCTGTGACAGTGCAGCACTCCCTCAGTACTGACCGTGACAGTGCAGCACTGGCTCAGTACTGACCCTCTGTCAGTGCAGCTCTCCCTCTGCACTAACCCTATGACTGTGCAGCACTCCCTCTGTACTGACCCTCACGATAATGCAGCATTCCCTCTGTACTGACCCTCTGAGTGCAGCATGCCCTCAGCACTGGCTCTCACAACACTGCAACACTCCCTCAGTACTGGCCCTCTGACAGTGCAAGACTCCCTCAGTACTGACCCTCTGACAGTGCAGCACTCCCTCAGTACTGACCCTCTGACAGTGCAGCACTCCTTCAGTACTGACCCTCTGACAGTGCAGCACTCCCTCAGTACTGACCCTCTGACAGTGCAGCACTCCCTCAGTACTGACCCTCTGACAGTGCAGCACTCCCTCAGTACTGACCCTCTGACAGTGCAACACTCCCTCAGTATGGATCCCCTGACAGTGCAGCAATCCCTCAGTACTGACCCTCTGACAGTGCAGCACTCCCTCAACACTGTCCCTTTGACGGTGCAGCACTCCCTCACCACTGACCCTCTGACAGTGCAGCACTCCCTCAGTACTGACCCTCTGACAGTGCAGCACTCCCTCAATACTGTCCCTTTGACAGTGCAGCACCCCCTCAGTACTGACCCTCTGACAGTGCAGCACTCCCTCAATACTGTCCCTTTGACAGTGCAGCACTTCCTCAGTACTGACCCGCTGACAGTGCAGCACTCCCTCAGTACTGACCCTCTGACAGTGCAGCACTCCCTCAGTACTGACCCTCTGATGGTGCAGCACTCCCTCAGTATTCACCCTCTGACAGTGCAAGACTCCCTCAGTACTGACCCTCTGACAGTGCAGCAATCCCTCAGTACTGACCCTCTGACAGTGCAGCACTCCCTCAACACTGTCCCTTTGACGGTGCAGCACTCCCTCACCACTGACCCTCTGACAGTGCAGCACTCCCTCAGTACTGACCCTCTGACAGTGCAGCACTCCCTCAATACTGTCCCTTTGACAGTGCAGCACCCCCTCAGTACTGACCCTCTGACAGTGCAGCACTCCCTCAATACTGTCCCTTTGACAGTGCAGCACTTCCTCAGTACTGACCCGCTGACAGTGCAGCACTCCCTCAGTACTGACCCTCTGACAGTGCAGCACTCCCTCAGTACTGACCCTCTGACAGTGCAGCACTCCCTCAGTACTGACCCTCTGACAGTGCAGCACTCCCTCAGTACTGACCCTCTGACAGTGCAGCACTCCCTCAGTACTGACCCTCTGACAGTGCAGCACTCCCTCAGTACTGACCCTCTGACAGTGCAGCACTCTCTCAGCACCAACACTTATAAGAACACACAAATACACAGAGACTGACACACACGAGGGCACACACACACACACACACACACACACACACACACACACAGGCAGCACCATACCACAAACAAACTCACTTATTTTGGCACGGCCTTCATCTTCTTGAAACATAGAAACGTAGATAATAGGAGCAGACGGAGGGCATTCGGCCCTTTGCGTCCGCTCCGTCATTCATTATGATCACGGCTAGTCATCCAACTCAATAGCCTAATTCGGGTTTCCCCCCATATTCTTTGATCCTCTTCGCCCCAAGTGCTATATTTATCCTTCTTGAAAATATACACAGAGGGATTCTCCGTCAGGGGGATCATCTGCTTCGCCGGCAGCGCACCCATGTCCACAGGTTTCACAACTGCATGGGATGGCCACAACGGGAAACCCCAATGGCCGGCTGTGGGAACAGAGACTCCAGTTGCCGGCGGGGGCACCCTGGGTAGTCCCGTTTTGGCCTCAACTACCTCCTGCGGTAACGAATTCCACAGGCTTGCCCCTCTCTGGGTGAAGAACTTTCTCCTCATCGCTGTCCTAAATGGTTTACCCTGTATCCTCAGATTGTGACCTTGGATCTGGACACCCCCAGCATCAGGAACATCCTTCCTGCATCTACTCCGTCCAGTCCTGTTACAACTTTCTACGTTTCTATGACATCCCCCCTCATTCTTCTGAACTCCGGTGAATATAATCCTTGCCAACTCAATCTCTCCTCAGGTGTCAGCCCCGCCAGCTCAGGAATCCACCTGGTAAACCTTGGCTGCACTCCCTCAATACCAAAAACGTCCTCCCACAGACAAAGAAACCAAAACCACATAATATTCCAGATGTGGCCTCACCAAGGCCCTGTATAATTGCAGCAAAACGTCCCTGCTCCTGTAAAAATCCTGAAGGTGCCCCATGAAATCTCCCACTTCAATCACGACACAGTCTCAGTACCCTTGCCCCACTTCCCCCAAATCCTGGTTCCCCCTTGCCACAAATCCTGATTTCCCCCGTGTTCCTTACCTGTGTTCCCCGTTTGAACTCGCTGAACCAGGCCCCAGGATACTCATTGTTCCAGGAAGACATCTTCACCTGTAGATCAAACGTCACACCATGACACTGTCTGAACCAACCTTCAAACTGTACAAGTGCACAGAGAATCATCCCCACCCTCCCACCAATAATTCCCCACCCTCCCGCCAATATTCCCCACCTTCCCGCCAATAATCCCCACCGTCCCGCCAATAATCCCCACGCTCCCGCCAATAATCCCCCCAAAGCTCCCGCCAATAATCCCCCCAAAGCTCCCGCCAATAATCCCCCCAAAGCTCCCGCCAATAATCCCCCCAAAGCTCCCGCCAATCATCCCCCCAAAGCTCCCGCCAATCATCCCCCCACCCTCCCGCCAATAATCCCCACCCTCCCGCCAATAATCCCCACCTTCCCGCCAATAATCCTCCCACCTCCCGCCAATAATCCTCCCACCTCCCGCCAATAATCCCCCACCCTCCCGCCAATAATCCCCCACCCTCCCGCCAATAATCCCCCACCCTCCCGCCAATAATCCCCCACCCTCCCGCCAATAATCCCCCACCCTCCCGCCAATAATCCCCCACCCTCCCGCCAATAATCCCCCACCCTCCCGCCAATAATCCCCCTCCCTCCCGCCAATAATCCCCACCCTCCCGCCAATAATCCCCATTCTCCCGACAATTTTTAAAAAATTACTTTTTACTGGATGCAACTTGCCAATTGTCAGCACGAGCCTGGATATTGACCAAGGGCTGACTGAATTAGCACATGGATTGCTTCATTTTCTGAATGGTGCTCAACCTTGTGCAGCCATCCGCAAATATCCCCACTTCTGACTTATGTTGATGAAGCACGAAAGATGATTGGACCTAGAGCACTACCCTGACGATTCCCTGCAATTATAACCCAGCATTGAGATGACTGACCTTCAACAAGCATCATCCTCGGGCAACACGATGGCACAGTGGTTAGCACTACTGCCTCACGGCGCCGAGTCCAAGGTTCGATTCCGACCCTGCGTCACTCTCCGTGTGGAGTTTGCCCATTCTCGCCGTGTTTGCGGGGGTCTCACCCCCACAACCCAAAAAAGTGCAGGGATTCACCTCGTTAAATTAGGAGGGGGCGGGTGATGCTGGCGGAGGCATTGGGAGAGAGATGAGGGAGAAAGAGAGAGAGAGAGAGAGAGAGAAAGGGAGAGAGAAAGAGAAAGAGAGAAAGAGAAAGAGAAAGAAAGAGAAAAAGAGAAAGAGAAAGTGGGGAAAGAGAAAGAGAGAGGGGCAGTGAGGGGCATAGTATTGGAGAGAGAGGAATGAGGTGGAGCATAAAGACACAAAGGGATGTGTAGAGTGAGGGGGGAGAAAGTGGGGGCGAGAAAGATGGAGGCGGTAACAAGGTTTGGGAAGAGGGAGGAGGGAGAGATAGAGAAAAAAATAAGGTGAGGTGGAGGAACCAGATGGTGAGCAACAGAAGGTGTATGGTGGTAAAGGGTGATGGGGTGGGCCGTGAGAGTCAGGCAGAGAGTGGGAGAAGGGATGAAACAGAGTGGAAAAAGGTGGAGGGGGGAGGTAGAGAAAGAGAGGGAGCGGAAGAAAGTGGGGAGCTGAGTGAAAGGGCATTGGGGGCCGAGAGAGGGCGGGGTGGGGGCCGAGAGAGGGCGGGGTGGGGGCCGAGAGAGGGCGGGGTGGGGGCCGAGAGAGGGCGGGGTGGGGGCCGAGAGAGGGCGGGGCGGGGGCCGAGAGAGGGCGGGGCGGGGGCCGAGAGAGTGCGGGGCGGGGGCCGAGAGAGTGCGGGGCGGGGGCCGAGAGGGGGCGGGGCGGGGGCCGAGAGAGGGCGGGGCGGGGGCCGAGAGAGGGCGGGGCGGGGGCCGAGAGAGGGCGGGGCGGGGGCCGAGAGAGGGCGGGGAGGGGGCCGAGAGAGGGAGGGGCGGGGGCCGGGAGAGGGAGGGGCGGGGGCCGAGAGAGAGGGGACCAAGAGTGAGGTGGGGACCAAGAGTGAGGGGGGGGGCCAGAGCGCGGGGGGGGGCCAGAGCGCGGGGGGGGCCAGAGCGCGGGGGGGGCCAGTGCGCGGGGGGGGCCAGAGCGCGGGGGGGGGCCAGAGCGCGGGGGGGGGCCAGAGCGCGGGGGGGGGGCCAGAGCGCGGGGGGGGGCCAGAGCGCGGGGGGGGGGCCAGAGCGCGGGGGGGGGCCAGAGCGCGGGGGGGGGCCAGAGCGCGGGGGGGGGCCAGAGCGCGGGGGGGGGCCAGAGCGCGGGGGGGGGGCCAGAGCGCGGGGGGGGGCCAGAGCGCGGGGGGGGGCCAGAGCGCGGGGGGGGGGCCAGAGCGCGGGGGGGGGCCAGAGCGCGGGGGGGGGCCAGAGCGCGGGGGGGGGCCAGAGCGCGGGGGGGGGCCAGAGCGCGGGGGGGGGCCAGAGCGCGGGGGGGGGCCAGAGCGCGGGGGGGGGGCCAGAGCGCGGGGGGGGGCCAGAGCGCGGGGGGGGGCCAGAGCGCGGGGGGGGGCCAGAGCGCGGGGGGGGGGCCAGAGCGCGGGGGGGGGCCAGAGCGCGGGGGGGGGCCAGAGCGCGGGGGGGGGCCAGAGCGCGGGGGGGGGGCCAGAGCGCGGGGGGGGGGCCAGAGCGCGGGGGGGGGGCCAGAGCGCGGGGGGGGGCCAGAGCAAGGGGGGGGGCCAGAGCGCGGGGGGGGGGCCAGAGAGAGTGCGGGGCGGGGGCCGAGAGGGGGCGGGGCGGGGGCCGAGAGGGGGCGGGGCGGGGGCCGAGAGAGGGCGGGGCGGGGGCCGAGAGAGGGCGGGGCGGGGGCCGAGAGAGGGCGGGGCGGGGGCCGAGAGAGGGCGGGGAGGGGGCCGAGAGAGGGAGGGGCGGGGGCCGAGAGAGGGAGGGGCGGGGGCCGAGAGAGGGAGGGGCGGGGGCCGAGAGAGGGAGGGGCGGGGGCCGAGAGAGAGGGGACCAAGAGTGAGGGGGGGACCAAGAGTGAGGGGGGGGCCAGAGCGCGGGGGGGGCCAGAGCGCGGGGGGGGCCAGAGCGCGGGGGGGGCCAGAGCGCGGGGGGGGGCCAGAGCGCGGGGGGGGCCAGAGCGCGGGGGGGGCCAGAGCGCGGGGGGGGCCAGAGCGCGGGGGGGCCAGAGCGCGGGGGGGGCCAGAGCGCGGGGGGGGCCAGAGCGCGGGGGGGGCCAGAGCGCGGGGGGGGCCCAGAGCGCGGGGGGGGCCCAGAGCGCGGGGGGGGGCCAGAGCGCGGGGGGGGGCCAGAGCGCGGGGGGGGGGCCAGAGCGCGGGGGGGGGGCCAGAGCGCGGGGGGGGGGCCAGAGCGCGGGTGGGGGCCAGAGCGCGGGGGGGGCCAGAGCGCGGGGGGGGGCCAGAGCGCGGGGGGGGGCCAGAGCGCGGGGGGGGGGCAGAGCGCGGGGGGGGGCAGAGCGCGGGGGGGGGGGCCAGAGCGCGGGCGGGGGCCAGAGCGCGGGGGGGCCAGAGCGCGGGGGGGCCAGAGCGCGGGGGGCGAGAGTGCGGGGGGCGAGAGTGCGGGGAGGCAAGACAGGAGGGACTGAAGGAGCGAGTTACCGACAGAGCGGAGGGAGAAATCACTGAGGGGACATCTGGGTGAGGGTGTAGGTGTGTGTGTGTGAATGGAACCCCCAAACTTTTGCTTTCCCCACACTCTCGCTCCCTCACTCTCCCCATCCCCTCACTCTCTTGCCCCCTCCTCACTCCCTCACCCTCCCAAGCTCTCGCACTTGCCACACACTCTCGCCCCTCATGCACCTGTGGAGTCCACTCTTACCCCTTGGGACTTCTTGTCTGGGAAGATGCAGCTCTCTCCACCAGCTGTGAAGTTACAGTAAACCTTGAAGGAATCGGCTGCACAGCCCTGGTTTGGATCGATCCAGTATTCACCTGAGGGGGGGGGAAGGGGGGGGGTCGGGAAGAGGAGTGAGAGAGAGAGGGAGCGAGAACAGTTATATACTGTTACCACAACCAATTCATGAAATCGAGACACAGCTATGGGGCGAGATTGGATCGGCTCAAATTGTTTACCTTAGAACAGAGGTGGCTGAGACAGATTAGGCAGGAAAGATTCATTTCCCGAAACTGAAACCTACAAGGGTGCTGACCAGGTGCTGGAAACGGGGGTTAAAATGAGGAGCTAGTTTATTTGCAGCGGCCAAGACAGAACGGGCGGAATGGCCTCAGTGTGTTGTAACGTTTTTCTGGCTCCATTGACACAGCCTCGAGCAGGGGGAAAATCAAGGGAAGGTCACGTACGTGACCGCTGATAGAAAAGCAGTCACCCTGGACAGGTCCTGGTTGTTATTTTACACATAACAAGAGCCTAACAGAAGTAAAAGCAACAAAATGATTCAACGGTGTGTTAAGCTGCCGGTTGGCTTGGAGAGGTATCTTGCACACACTCTGTGACACCTCCTGCTTTCTTCAAACCGGATTGCGGCTCAGGAGGTTCACCTTTTCAGTTGCACGCCACATTCAGTTATTGACTTTTCCCCGGATGTTTCCACTCATCTTGAGATGCTGTCCGTGCAATGGTCTTGCGAGATGCTTGCTGGCGAGTGACACTTGGCTATTCACCTCTGGAAGGCATCTAGTCTGGACCTCACGCAACCTGTGCAGCTGTGTCATGATAGTGGTCGGGGTTGGGAGTCCGGTGTGGAGGCAGGAGAGGACGTGTGGTTCCAGAGGATTGGATTGAATTTCATTTACCGTCACGTGTGCCGAGATACACGGAAAGTATTTTTCTGCGCACAGTCCAGACAGATCGTTCCATACATGGAAACAAAACATAGGACACAAGATAAATACACAGGTACTTGCATCGGGTGAAGTAAACGAGGTGTAGTACTACGCAGCAGAAAAGATGTGTGAAGAGATCAGTTCAGTCCAGAAGAGGGTCATTTAGGAGTCTGGTGACAGTGGGGAAGAAGCTGTTTTTGAGTCTGTTCGTGCGTGTTCTCAGACTTCTGTATCTCCTGCCCGATGGAAGAAGTTGGAAGAGTGAGTAAGCCGGGTGGGAGGGGTCTTTGATTATACTGCCCGCTTTCCCCAGGAGGTGTAGACAGAGTCAATGGAATGGGAGGCGGGTTCGCCTGATCGACTAGGCTGTGTTCAAGGCTCTCTGAAGTTTGTTACGAACTTAGGCCGAGCAGTTGCCATACCAGGCTGTGATGCAACCAGATAGGAAGCTTTCTATGGTGCATCTGTGAAAATTGGTAAGAGTCAATGTGGACATGCCAAATTTCCTTAGTTTCCTGTGGCAGTCTAGGCGCTGTTGTGCTTTCTTGGTCGTAGCATCGACCCGGTGGACCAGGATTTAAAGCTGTCAACCATCTCCCCCTCAGCACCATTGATGCAGTCAACGGTGTGTAGGATACTTCACCTCCTGAAGTCAATGACCAGCTCATTAGTATTGCTGATGTTGAGGGAAAGATTGTTGTCACACCATGCCACTAGGTTCTCTATCTCACTCCTGTTCTCTGACTCATCGTTGTTTGAGATCCGACCCACTATGGTCGTGTCATCATTAAACTAATGGATGGAGTTGCAGATAAATTTTGCCACAGTCGTGTGTGTATAGGGAGTATGGGGGGGGGTTAAGTACGCAGCCTTACGGGGCCACGGTATTGAGGACTATCAGGGAGGAGGTGTTGCTGTTTATCCTTACTGATTGTAGTCTATGGGTAAGGAAGCTGAGGATCCAGTTGCAGAGGGAGGAGCCAGGTCCTAGGTTTTGGAGCTTTGATATGAGCTTGGCTGGGATTGTGGTGTTGAAGGCAGAGCTGTAGTTTATCAATAGGAGTCTGATGTAGAAATCCTTGTTGCTGAGATGCTCCGGGAATGAGTGTAGGGCCAGGGAGGCGGTGTCTGCTGTGGAC
Source organism: Scyliorhinus torazame (assembly GCF_047496885.1). NCBI lineage: Eukaryota > Metazoa > Chordata > Chondrichthyes > Carcharhiniformes > Scyliorhinidae > Scyliorhinus > Scyliorhinus torazame. The sequence continues at coordinate 180,149,861 of NC_092720.1, read as the reverse complement.
CAGTTGTGGCGGTATACAAATTGCAGTGGATCAAACCATTCTGGGAGTATGGAGTTGATGTGTCTCATGACAAATTTCTCCAAGCATTTCATAATGATCGATGTCAAGGCCACTGGACGGTAGTCATTGAGGCACGTTGCCTGGTTCTTCATTGGCACCGGTATGTTGGTGGTCTTCTAGAAGCAGGGGGGAACTCGGAATGGAGTAGGGACAGGTTAAGATGCCCGTGAAAACAACTGCCTTTTGGCCCGTGCAGGATCTGAATGCACAACAGGGACTCCATCAGGACCCGTTGCTTTCCAAGGGTTTACTTTCAAGAACCGATCTGATTTTGGAAGCTATGACGGTTGGTATGGGTGTGCCCGAGGCTGTTGGGCAGTCGACAGCGGTTTGAAGGTTTCCTGCTGAAATCGTGCATAGAATGCATTGAGTTCATTGGGAGGGGGAAGCTGTTGCCGGAGATTCTACTCAGCTTCGCTTTGCAGCCCTTTTTTTGTTTAAACATTGCCACAACCAACGCAGTAAAGGAATGCTGCACTGTCACAGGGCCAGTTCTGAGTGAAATGCTGCATTGTCACAGGGCCAGCACTGAGGGAGTGCTGCATTGTCAGAGGGCCAGTACTGAGGGAGTGCTGCATTGTCAGAAGGTCAGTACTGAGGGAGTGCTGCACTGTCAGAGGGTCAGTACTGAGGGAGTGCTGCATTGTCAGAGGGCCAGTGCTGAGGGAGTGCTGCACTGTCAGAGGGTCAGTACTGAGGGAGTGCTGCACTGTCACAGTGTCAGTACTGAGGGAGTGCTGCACTGTCACAGGGTCAGTACTGAAGGAGAGCTGCACTGTCACAGGGCCAGCACTGAGTGAGTTCTGCACTGTCAGAGGGTCAGTACTGAGGGAGTGCTGCACTGTCAGAGGGTCAGTACTGAGCGAGTGCTGCACTGTCACAGGGCCAGCATTGAGGGAGTGCTGCACTGTCAGAGGGTCAGTACTGATGGAGTGCTGCACTGTCAGAGGGTCAGTACTGAGGGAGTGCTGCATTGTCAGAGGGTCAGTACTGAGGGAGTGCTGCACTGTCAGAGGGTCAGTACTGAGGGAGTGCTGCACTGTCAGAGGGTCAGTACTGAGGGAGCGCTGCACTGTCAGAGAGTCAGTACTGAGGGAGTGCTGCACTATCAGAGGGTTAGTACTGAGGGAGTGCCGCACTGTCAGAGAGTCAGTACTGAGGGAGAACTGCACTGTCAGAGGGTCAGTACTGAGGGAGTGCTGCACTGTCAGAGGGTCAGTACTGAGGGAGAACTGCACTGTCAGAGGGTCAGTACTGAGGGAGAACTGCACTGTCAGAGGGTCAGTACTGAGGGAGTGCTGCACTGACAGATGGTCAGTACTGAGCGAGTGTTGCACTGTCAGAGGGTCAGTACTGAGGGAATGCTGCACTGTCAGAGGGTCAGCACTGAGGGAGTGCTGCACTGTCAGAGGGTCTGTACTGAGGGAGAGTTGCACTGTCAGAGGGTCAATACTGAGGGAGTGCTGCACTGTCAGAGAGTCAGTACTGAGGGAGAACTGCACTGTCAGAGGGTCAGTACTGAGGGAGTGCTGCACTGTCAGAGGGTCAGTACTGAGGGAGTGCTGCACTGTCAGAGGGTCAGTACTGAGGGAATGCTGCACTATCAGAGGGTCAGTACTGAGGGAGTGCTGCACTGTCAGAGGGTCAGTACTGAGGGAGAGTTGCACTGTCAGAGGGTCAGTACTGAGGGAGTGCTGCACTGTCAGAGGGTCAGTACTGAGGGAGTGCTGCACTGTCAGAGGGTCAGTACTGAGGGAATGCTGCACTATCAGAGGGTCAGTACTGAGGGAGTGCTGCACTGTCAGAGGGTCAGTACTGAGGGAGAGTTGCACTGTCAGAGGGTCAGTACTGAGGGAGTGCTGCACTGTCAGAGGGTCAGTGCTGAGGGAGAGCTGCACTGTCAGAGGGTCAGTACTGAGGGAGTGCTGCACTGACAGAGGGTCAGTACTGAGGGAGTGCTGCTCTGTCAGAGGGTCAGTACTGAGGGAGTGCTGCACTGTCAGAGGGTCAGTACTGAGGGAATGCTGCACTGTCAGAGGGTCAGCACTGAGGGAGTGCTGCACGGTTAGAGGGTCAGGACTGAGGGAGTGCTGCACTGTCAGAGGGTCAGTACTGAGGGAGTGCTGCACTGTCAGAGGGTCAGTACTGAGGAAGTGCTGCACAGTCAGACGGTCAGTACTGAGGGAGTGCTGTACTTTCAGTGGGTCAGTACTGAGGGAGTGCCGCACTGTCAGAGGGTCAGTACTGAGGGAGTGCTGCACTGTCAGAGGGTCAGTACTGAGGGAGTGCTGTCCTGTCAGAGGGTCAGTACTGATGGAATGCTGCACTGTCAGTGGGTCAGCACTGAGGGAGTGCTGCACTGTCAGAGGGTCAGTACTGAGGGAGTGCTGTCCTGTCAGAGGGTCAGTACTGATGGAATGCTGCACTGTCAGTGGGTCAGCACTGAGGGAGGGCTGCACCGTCAGAGGGTCAGTACTGAGGGAGTCCTGCACTGTCAGAGGGTCAGTACTGAGGGAATGCTACACTATCAGAGGGTCTGTACTAAGGGAATGCTACACTGTCAGCGGGTCACTACTGAGGGAGTGCTGCACTGTCAGAGGGTCAGTACTGAGTGAGTGCTGCACTGTCAGAGGGTCAGTACTGGGGGAGTGCTGCACTGTCAGTGGGTCAGCACTGAGGGAGTGCTGTACTGTCAGAGGGTCAGTACTGAGGGATTGCTGCACTGCCAGTGGGTCAGTATTGAGGGAGTGCTGCACTGTCAGAGGGTCAGTACTGAGGGTGTGCTGCACTGTCAGAGGAGCAGTACTGAGGGAGTGCTGCACTGTCAGAGGGTCAGTACTGAGGGAATGCTACACTGTCAGAGGGTCAGTACTGAGGGAGTGCTGCACTGTCAGAGGGTCAGTACTGAGGGAATGCTACACTGTCAGATGGTCAGTACTGAGGGAATGCTACACTGTCAGAGGGTCAGTACTGAGGGAGTGCTGCACAGTCAGAGGGTCAGTACTGAGGGAGTGCTGCACTGTCAGAGGGTCAGTACTGGGGGAGTGTTACACTGTCAGAGGGTCAGTACTGAGGGAATGCTACACTGTCAGTGGGTCAGTACTGAGGGAATGCTACACTGTCAGAGGGTCAGTACTGAGGGAGTGCTGCACTGTCAGAGGGTCAGTACTGAGGGTGTGCTGCACTGTCAGAGGGTCAGTACTGAGGGAGTGCTGCACTGTCAGAGGGTCAGTACTGGGGGAGTGCTGCACGGTCAGAGGGTTAGTACTGAGGGAGTGTTACACTGTCAGAGGGTCAGTACTGAGGGAGAGTTGCACTGTCAGAGGGTCAGTACTGAGGGAGTGCTGCACTGTCAGAGGGTCAGTACTGAGGGAGTGCTGCACTGTCAGAGGGTCAGTACTGAGGGAATGCTGCACTATCAGAGGGTCAGTACTGAGGGAGTGCTGCACTGTCAGAGGGTCAGTACTGAGGGAGAGTTGCACTGTCAGAGGGTCAGTACTGAGGGAGTGCTGCACTGTCAGAGGGTCAGTGCTGAGGGAGAGCTGCACTGTCAGAGGGTCAGTACTGAGGGAGTGCTGCACTGACAGAGGGTCAGTACTGAGGGAGTGCTGCTCTGTCAGAGGGTCAGTACTGAGGGAGTGCTGCACTGTCAGAGGGTCAGTACTGAGGGAATGCTGCACTGTCAGAGGGTCAGCCCTGAGGGAGTGCTGCACTGTTAGAGGGTCAGTACTGAGGGAGTGCTGCACTGTCAGAGGGTCAGTACTGAGGGAGTGCTGCACTGTCAGAGGGTCAGTACTGAGGAAGTGCTGCACAGTCAGACGGTCAGTACTGAGGGAGTGCTGTACTTTCAGTGGGTCAGTACTGAGGGAGTGCCGCACTGTCAGAGGGTCAGTACTGAGGGAGTGCTGCACTGTCAGAGGGTCAGTACTGAGGGAGTGCTGTCCTGTCAGAGGGTCAGTACTGATGGAATGCTGCACTGTCAGTGGGTCAGCACTGAGGGAGTGCTGCACTGTCAGAGGGTCAGTACTGAGGGAGTGCTGTCCTGTCAGAGGGTCAGTACTGATGGAATGCTGCACTGTCAGTGGGTCAGCACTGAGGGAGGGCTGCACCGTCAGAGGGTCAGTACTGAGGGAGTCCTGCACTGTCAGAGGGTCAGTACTGAGGGAATGCTACACTATCAGATGGTCTGTACTAAGGGAATGCTACACTGTCAGCGGGTCACTACTGAGGGAGTGCTGCACTGTCAGAGGGTCAGTACTGAGTGAGTGCTGCACTGTCAGAGGGTCAGTACTGGGGGAGTGCTGCACTGTCAGTGGGTCAGCACTGAGGGAGTGCTGTACTGTCAGAGGGTCAGTACTGAGGGATTGCTGCACTGCCAGTGGGTCAGTATTGAGGGAGTGCTGCACTGTCAGAGGGTCAGTACTGAGGGTGTGCTGCACTGTCAGAGGAGCAGTACTGAGGGAGTGTTGCACTGGGGGTCAGTACTGAGAGAGGGCTGCACTGTAAGAGGGTCAGTATTGAGGGAGTGCTGCACTGTCAGAGGGTCAGTACTGAGGGAGTGCTGCACTGTCAGATGGTCAGTACTGAGGGAATGCTACACTGTCAGAGTGTTAGTATTGAGGGAGTGCTGCACAGTCAGAGGGTCAGTACTGAGGGAGTGCTGCACTGTCAGAGGGTCAGTACTGAGGGAGTGCTGCACTGTCAGAGGGTCAGTACTGAGGGAATGCTACACTGTCAGTGGGTCAGTACTGAGGGAATGCTACACTGTCAGAGGGTCAGTACTGAGGGAGTGCTGCACTGTCGGAGGGTCAGTACTGAGTGAGTGTTACACTGTCAGAGGGTCAGTACTGGGGGAGTGTTACACTGTCAGAGGGTCAGTACTGGGGGAGTGCTGCACGGTCAGAGGGTTAGTACTGAGGGAGTGTTACACTGTCAGAGGGTCAGTACTGGTGGAGTGCTGCACTGTCAGAGGGTCAGTACTGAGGGAATGCTACACTGTCAGAGGGTCAGTACTGAGGGAGTGCTGCACTGACAGAGGGTCAGTACTGAGGGAGTGCTGCTCTGTCAGATGGTCAGTACTGAGGGAGTGCTGCACTGTCAGAGGGTCAGTACTGAGGGAATGCTGCACTGTCAGAGGGTCAGCACTGAGGGAGTGCTGCACTGTTAGAGGGTCAGTACTGAGGGAGTGCTGCACTGTCAGAGGGTCAGTACTGAGGGAGTGCTGCACTGTCAGAGGGTCAGTACTGAGGAAGTGCTGCACAGTCAGACGGTCAGTACTGAGGGAGTGCTGTACTTTCAGTGGGTCAGTACTGAGGGAGTGCCGCACTGTCAGAGGGTCAGTACTGAGGGAGTGCTGCACTGTCAGAGGGTCAGTACTGAGGGAGTGCTGTCCTGTCAGAGGGTCAGTACTGATGGAATGCTGCACTGTCAGTGGGTCAGCACTGAGGGAGGGCTGCACCGTCAGAGGGTCAGTACTGAGGGAGTCCTGCACTGTCAGAGGGTCAGTACTGAGGGAATGCTACACTATCAGAGGGTCTGTACTAAGGGAATGCTACACTGTCAGCGGGTCACTACTGAGGGAGTGCTGCACTGTCAGAGGGTCAGTACTGAGTGAGTGCTGCACTGTCAGAGGGTCAGTACTGGGGGAGTGCTGCACTGTCAGTGGGTCAGCACTGAGGGAGTGCTGTACTGTCAGAGGGTCAGTACTGAGGGATTGCTGCACTGCCAGTGGGTCAGTATTGAGGGAGTGCTGCACTGTCAGAGGGTCAGTACTGAGGGTGTGCTGCACTGTCAGAGGAGCAGTACTGAGGGAGTGTTGCACTGGGGGTCAGTACTGAGAGAGGGCTGCACTGTAAGAGGGTCAGTATTGAGGGAGTGCTGCACTGTCAGAGGGTCAGTACTGAGGGAGAGCTGCACTGTCAGATGGTCAGTACTGAGGGAATGCTACACTGTCAGAGTGTTAGTATTGAGGGAGTGCTGCACAGTCAGAGGGTCAGTACTGAGGGAGTGCTGCACTGTCAGAGGGTCAGTACTGAGGGAGTGCTGCACTGTCAGAGGGTCAGTACTGAGGGAATGCTACACTGTCAGTGGGTCAGTACTGAGGGAATGCTACACTGTCAGAGGGTCAGTACTGAGGGAGTGCTGCACTGTCAGAGGGTCAGTACTGAGTGAGTGTTACACTGTCAGAGGGTCAGTACTGGGGGAGTGTTACACTGTCAGAGGGTCAGTACTGGGGGAGTGCTGCACGGTCAGAGGGTTAGTACTGAGGGAGTGTTACACTGTCAGAGGGTCAGTACTGGTGGAGTGCTGCACTGTCAGAGGGTCAGTACTGAGGGAATGCTACACTGTCAGAGGGTCAGTACTGAGGGAGTGCTGCACTGTCAGAGGGTCAGTACTGAGTGAGTGTTACACTGTCAGAGGGTCAGTACTGGGGGAGTGTTACACTGTCAGAGGGTCAGTACTGACGGAGTGCTGTCCTGTCAGAGGGTCAGTACTGATGGAGTGCTGCACTGTCAGTGGGTCAGCACTGAGGGAGGGCTGCACTGTCAGAGGGTCAGTACTGAGGGAGTCCTGCACTGTCAGAGGGTCAGTACTGAGGGAATGCTACACTGTCAGAGGGTCAGTACTAAGGGAATGCTACACTGTCAGTGGGTCACTACTGAGGGAGTGCGGCACTGTCAGAGGGTCAGCACTGAGGGAGGGCTGCACCGTCAGAGGGTCAGTACTGAGGGAGTGCTGCACTGTCAGAGGGTCAGTGCTGAGGGAGAGCTGCACTGTCAGAGGGTCTGTACTGAGGGAGTGCTGCACTGACAGAGGGTCAGTACTGAGGGAGTGCTGCTCTGTCAGAGGGTCAGTACTGAGGGAGTGCTGCACTGTCAGAGGGTCAGTACTGAGGGAATGCTGCACTGTCAGAGGGTCAGCACTGAGGGAGTGCTGCACTGTTAGAGGGTCAGTACTGAGGGAGTGCTGCACTGTCAGAGGGTCAGTACTGAGGGAGTGCTGCACTGTCAGAGGGTCAGTACTGAGGAAGTGCTGCACAGTCAGACGGTCAGTACTGAGGGAGTGCTGTACTTTCAGTGGGTCAGTACTGAGGGAGTGCCGCACTGTCAGAGGGTCAGTACTGAGCGGGTGCTGCACTGTCAGAGGGTCAGTACTGAGGGAGTGCTGTCCTGTCAGAGGGTCAGTACTGATGGAATGCTGCAATGTCAGTGGGTCAGCACTGAGGGAGTGCTGCACTGTCAGAGGGTCAGTACTGAGGGAGTGCTGTCCTGTCAGAGGGTCAGTACTGATGGAATGCTGCACTGTCAGTGGGTCAGCACTGAGGGAGGGCTGCACCGTCAGAGGTTCAGTACTGAGGGAGTCCTGCACTGTCAGAGGGTCAGTACTGAGGGAATGCTACACTATCAGAGGGTCTGTACTAAGGGAATGCTACACTGTCAGCGGGTCACTACTGAGGGAGTGCTGCACTGTCAGAGGGTCAGTACTGAGTGAGTGCTGCACTGTCAGAGGGTCAGTACTGGGGGAGTGCTGCACTGTCAGTGGGTCAGCACTGAGGGAGTGCTGTACTGTCAGAGGGTCAGTACTGAGGGATTGCTGCACTGCCAGTGGGTCAGTATTGAGGGAGTGCTGCACTGTCAGAGGGTCAGTACTGAGGGTGTGCTGCACTGTCAGAGGAGCAGTACTGAGGGAGTGTTGCACTGGGGGTCAGTACTGAGAGAGGGCTGCACTGTAAGAGGGTCAGTATTGAGGGAGTGCTGCACTGTCAGAGGGTCAGTACTGAGGGAGTGCTGCACTGTCAGATGGTCAGTACTGAGGGAATGCTACACTGTCAGAGTGTTAGTATTGAGGGAGTGCTGCACAGTCAGAGGGTCAGTACTGAGGGAGTGCTGCACTGTCAGAGGGTCAGTACTGAGGGAGTGCTGCACTGTCAGAGGGTCAGTACTGAGGGAATGCTACACTGTCAGTGGGTCAGTACTGAGGGAATGCTACACTGTCAGAGGGTCAGTACTGAGGGAGTGCTGCACTGTCAGAGGGTCAGTACTGAGTGAGTGTTACACTGTCAGAGGGTCAGTACTGGGGGAGTGCTGCACGGTCAGAGGGTTAGTACTGAGGGAGTGTTACACTGTCAGAGGGTCAGTACTGGTGGAGTGCTGCACTGTCAGAGGGTCAGTACTGAGGGAATGCTACACTGTCAGAGGGTCAGTACTGAGGGAGTGCTGCACTGTCAGAGGGTCAGTACTGAGTGAGTGTTACACTGTCAGAGGGTCAGTACTGGGGGAGTGTTACACTGTCAGAGGGTCAGTACTGACGGAGTGCTGTCCTGTCAGAGGGTCAGTACTGATGGAGTGCTGCACTGTCAGTGGGTCAGCACTGAGGGAGGGCTGCACTGTCAGAGGGTCAGTACTGAGGGAGTCCTGCACTGTCAGAGGGTCAGTACTGAGGGAATGCTACACTGTCAGAGGGTCAGTACTAAGGGAATGCTACACTGTCAGTGGGTCACTACTGAGGGAGTGCTGCACTGTCAGAGGGTCAGTACTGGGGGAGTGCTGCACTGTCAGTGGGTCAGCACTGAGGGAGTGCTGCACTGTCAGAGGGTCAGTACTGAGGGAGTGCTGCACTGTCAGTGGGTCAGTATTGAGGGAGTGCTGCACTGTCAGAGGGTCAGTACTGAGGGAGTGCTGCACTGTCAGAGGGTCAGTACTGAGGGAGTGCTGCACTGTCAGAGGGTCAGTACTGAGGGAATGCTACACTGTCAGAGGGTCAGTACTGAGGGAGTGCTGCACTGTCAGAGGGTCAGTACTTAGGGAATGCTACACTGTCAGAGGGTCAGTACTGAGGGAATGCTACACTGTCAGAGGGTCAGTACTGAGGGAGTGCTGCACTGTCAGAGGGTCAGTACTGAGTGAGTGTTACACTGTCAGAGGGTCAGTACTGGGGGAGTGTTACACTGTCAGAGGGTCAGTGCTGGGGGAGTGCTGCACTGTCAGAGGGTCAGTACTGAGGGAGTGTTACACTGTCAGAGGGTCAGTACTGGTGGATTGCTGCACTGTCAGAGGGTCAGTACTGAGGGAATGCTACACTGTCAGAGGGTCAGTACTGAGTGAGTGTTACACTGTCAGAGGGTCAGTACTGAGTGAGTGTTACACTGTCAGAGGGTCAGTACTGAGGGAGTGCTGCAGTGTCAGAGGGTCAGTACTGAGGGAGTACTGCACTATCAGAGGGTCAGTGCTCTACTGACAGTACATTTTGAGACTGCACAGAGACTCACCATCCTTGTAGTCTTCATGACAGAGCTGTAGGTCTCTGCAGGTTCGTGCTGGATTTTCCTTCGTTCCAATGGGGTGTCTCATCTGCTCAATCTCTACCTTGAGTGAGTTCAGTGATCCAAAGATTTCCTCCATGCCGTCTGCATAGTCGAGGATCTCGTCTCCCATCATCGTCCCTTCAGGCTGGATCTGGCTCCCATCAATAGACACCGAGCGTTTGCTCTTTTTACGCCTCTGGATGGGCAATGGCTGAATTACTTCACCTGGTGGACCCTAAAAAACATGAGAGAGAGCAAAGTGCCATCAACGTGAGCACTGGTGCCTGAACCTGTCCCTCCACATCTGAGAGGGCAATCCCAGTCATCCACACGGGCTAGTGTTTTTCAACTCCCCAGTCCTCCCAATGAAAGATTGCTCGCCTGAGGGAGCCTCTTGCCTCTAATACCCAATAGTTTCAACTATGTCTGTATCATTGTTATAGAAAATGAATTTGTTCACGCTAACTCTCCCAGGACAGGTGCAGCACGGGGTTAGATACAGAGTAAAACTCCCTCCACACTGTCCCAAATCAAACACTCCCAGGACAGGTACAGCATGGGATTAGATACTGAGTAAAGCTCCCTCCACACTGTCCCATCCAAACACTCCCAGGACAGGTACAGCACGGGGTTACATACAGAGTAAAGCTCCCTCCACACTGTCCCAAATCAAACACTCCCAGGACAGCTACAGCATGGGATTAGATACAGAATAAAGCTCCCTCTTCACTGTCCTCATCAAACACTCCCAGCATAGGTACTGCAGGAAATTCCCACTGAATCAATCTCGCAGGAACACCAGTTAGAATGCAGGAACACCAGTTGATTGGTCCATGGTGTCACCCAATCCGAGCCTCCGTTGTCTCTGGGCAGGCTCTGTGGAATCCCCCCAATGTCCACTTGCTGGAGATTGCTGGAATCCCAGTCACGGACAGATAGTGGGGTCCAGTACAGCAGGGAGACAGCAGGGCAAGCTGACAGGAGGCGTTCTGAGCTATGGGAGACTGTCCAGACGGTCAAGTTCTATAGATCAACAGTCATCCACTACAGCAAAGTGGTAGGGATATCGTCAGGAGGTTCAACTTACAGGAATACCAGGAGGACCCGTAACACCTCGCTGTCCTTTTGAACCAGCAGTACCCTGCAGGAAACAGAGAGAGAGAAGAAACACTGTTAAAAACAACTTGCATTTATGCAGCACCTTTCACATAGTAAAACATCTTGAGCGCTTCACAGGAATGTCATCAAACAAAGCATATTTTGTTTGGTGCTACGCGGCACAGTGGTTCTCACTGCTGACTTGCGCCACCAGGGACCCGGGTTTGATTCCAGCCTTGGGTGACAGTGTGGAGCTTACACTTTCTCCGTGTCTGCGTGGGTTTCCTCCGGGTGCTCCGGTTAGGTTGATTGGCTGTGCAAAATTGTCCCTTGGTGTCCAATGGTTGGGTGGGGTTATGGGGATAGGGCGGGACAGTTGGACTTGGTGGGGCGCTCATTGAGAGGGTCAGTGCAGACTCAATGGGCTGAATGGCCTCCTTCTGCACTGCAGAGGTTTTATAAAAACATGACACTGAGCCACATGAGATATTAGGACAGGTGGGGAAAAAAGCTCGCTGGAAGAATTGTATCTTTAAGAAGTGTCGGAAAGGCAGAGAAGTGTGGGGAGAGAATTCCACAACTCAGGGCCCAAATGTTTGAAGGCGCAGCTGCTGGAGTGGTTACAAATTGATGAACGTGCAAGGTGTGGTCTTGGCAGAGGGGTGGGGGAGTGGGGGGTATTGAGTGGGCTGGAAACAATGAAGACACGGAGGGGGAGAGGGTTAAGCTACTCCCCTGACAATAAGCACCCCCTGATCACTCTTTTCTGCTCTTTAGTGTTGAAGTTGGTCAATGGCTTTGCACTTGAGAGTCTCCGAGCTCCACGTCAGCCCAGCTGAATGGACGCTTACACAGAGCTGTTACTAATACCACTCAGCCGGGTGAAGGGGTGGCGAGGGTCGGGATCCAGAGTCAACCGGCGCCGGTTCTTTTTTACAGGGTATTTCCCAGTGGCACCCGGGTAGAAAGCCCAGGGAGACAGCCTGGAGATCAGAGGAAACCCCTTGTCGAAATCAAACACCCTGGCGATTGTCGATCCGAGGTCTCAGGGATTCCTCACTGGGAGGCATATCTTTGGCATCCTGCTGGGGAACACATCCCGAGTCACAGGGAAGTGACTCTCAGGGTGGATTTATCCCCCCCTCCCACCTCCCTCCTCCTGCCCCCCTCTCCCAAGCACACCCAGTGTCCAGGCGGAGACTAGGGTATGGGCAGCATCGTTCCCAGGACACAAAGCGGGATTGCTATAAAAGGAGTGACTGTGGAACTCGGCAGGGCAGGTTCCACATGGACTGCAGCGGTTCAAGATGGCGGCTCACCACTACCTTCTCAAGGGCATTCAGGGTTGGCCAATAAATGCTGGGCCCAGCCAACGATGCCCACATCCCTTGAATTAATTTTCAAAACCACATGGCTCCCTGAAGATCAGACGGGATAGACACCACCCCCCTCCTCTCCCATTCACAAAGTATAACTCCGGGCCTGTCAGAAGCTACATATTTAGGGAACATTCAATGGCTCTCAAGGTGAGGAGGAAGTGAAGGCTCACTCCCACACTCCCAACAACACATTCAGTTGCCGGAATGTGAGTGGAGCCAACTAGTCTCTCGGGCTTATTTATTTCTGCAAGCCACACGAACGAGAAGCAGACAAAATGTCACTTGCTTCGTTTGTTCAACAAAGCATATCGCCGGCTTGTTTAAGGCTCAAACCAAGGGCCCGGGGACAATGTTCAGGGAGGCTGCAAGTTCTGTGGGGTTGGTTGGGGGAAACAGTCTTAACATTGGTGCCGATGCCACACGATCGCATCAATCAGCGAACCCCAAGCGAGACCCTAAACGTACTTTGACCCTTGCGGAAAATAAGGATCTTGCCTTGAAAAATGTGCACCTTCCAGGAGAGTTTCAGAGCCAAAGAAATGTGAGCGAAGCGTTGGTCACTTGTTGCAACGTAGAAAATGGGGTGGCCAATGTGTGTACAGCCCTATGCCGATGACCCAGCTGATTCATGCCAGCGATGTCACTTGGTTGAGGGATTAATGTTGGATCAGGACACCCAGGGTAGAACGTCCCTGGCTCCCCTTCGGAATAGTGCCATGGGATATTTCAAGGCCGTTCTCATTTACCCCATCCCCCTGCACCCCTACCCCACTTTGCAAAGGGGCTTCTTTGAACACTACATTGCTGACTTGCTTCTCCTGAGAGTCTAATAGTCCAGAGGGAAACAACCCTCTCCAATACTTAGCCCCAGGCAAGAGATGCCCCCTTTCCGCCTGCACCCTCTACCACCAGGCCAGCAATTCTACTCTCATCACATAGCTCAGAACATAACCGCAGAGAGGCTTGACTCACCCGCGATCCTTTTGACCCTTTTGGACCAGGAGGACCCTGGAAGACAAAGAGGAAAAATAAGAAAACAACGTTAACAAGACCGCATTGAAGATATCCCCAGATTCAAAGTGACATACTTTAAATGGTACAGATCCTGGAACTCCCTTCCCAACATCGCTGTGGATGTACCTGCACCACGTAAGGCCAGAAGACTTAATAGCAGAAGTAGACACATCATGACTGATCTCATATGACAATCCTCAACTCCACTTTCCCACCTCATCCCCATAACCCTGATTCCCTTATATATTGATTATAAGACCTCCGAGACTGCAGTGGTTTAACAAGGCGGCTCCCCACCACCTTCTCAAGGGGAAGCAGGGATTGGCAGTAAATGCTGACCCAGCCAGCAAAGTCCACATCCCTTGAATGAATATATGCAAAGAACAACAGCATGAGCTGAGGGAAGCTCTGTATCAAAGAGGAAATCTCCACAGCTCCCTCAGTTTAGTGAGAGCACAAGTGGGAAATGTAGACATTTGATACAACACAAATCGGCATTTTTATGAGACAGGAGTGGTCCAGTGTTGAGTCATTCAGCTCTGGCCATCACGGGTTTAGGGTCTTTTAGGTTTGATTATCCACTGGAGTTTAGAAGAGTGAGAGACGACTTGATCAAAACATTTAAGATCCTGAAGGGTATTGACAGGATGGATGTGGAGAGGCTATTTCCTCTCGTGGGAGAATTTAGAACATGGGGTCACTGTATAAAAATAAGGGGTCATTCACTTCAGACGAAAATGTGGTGAATATTTTTCTCTCAGAGGGTAGTGAGTCTCTAGAACTCTCTACCTCAAAAGACAGTGGAAGATATTTTCAAGGTAGAGCTGGATAGATTCTTGATTAACATGGGGGTGAAAGGTTATCGGGGGTCAGCAGGGGTGTGGGGTTGAGGTTACAATCAGATCAGCCATGATTTTATTGAATGGTGGAGCAAATTCGAGGAGCCGAGTGGCCTCACTCCTGTTCCTTGGTCATATGTTTCGATCTCTAACGGGTGTACCTAATATCCTGGTGTCATGGACAAAGACCTATTTGTGAAGATGGTCTCTCTCATTCTTCAATCTCCCATCCTTCTTCCAGAAAGCAAGGTGACAGCGTTACCAAAGCTGAGGGAAGGGTGTGGGGAGGTGGATATGGTTTAAAAAATCCACTTGGGATTGTCCAAGCTCCCTCCCAAATTGAAGGGCTGAGCCTGAGCGTGCACACTGCTGGGGTTAAGTAAGCGTCAGGCTCGAAGGTGCGCGTTGTCGTTAAATACCCTCATCTCCGAGCAGCGGGGAAGCTTACCGGGAGCCCAGGAGGGCCAGAAGGACCGACTGGACCATTTCCACCAGAAATACCCTAGAAGCAAAGAAACAGATGATGTGATAATGATACACAGAGTCAAGCACAACACTTCCAAAGCCATTCTTTCCGAATAACTACGACAGTCCCTGTCGTAGTGGAGGTTTGGGAAAATATTCTTTTCTCAATTTCTATTCTCTCTCTCTCACCCCTATTCCTTTTCTTGCATTTGTCTCTCTCTCCCTCGCTTTCTTTCTCTCTCCCCCTCTTTCTTTCTCTCTCCCCCTCTTTCTTTCTCTCTCCCCCTCTTTCTTTCTCTCTCTCTCCCCCTCTTTCTTTCTTTCTCTCTCTCTCCCCCTCTTTCTTTCTTTCTCTCTCTCTCTCTCCCCCTCTTTCTTTCTCTCTCTCTCTCTCTCTCTCCCCCTCTTTCTTTCTCTCTCTCTCCCCCTCTTTCTTTCTCTCTCTCTCCCCCTCTTTCTTTCTCTCTCTCTCCCCCTCTTTCTTTCTCTCTCTCTCCCCCTCTTTCTTTCTCTCTCTCTCCCCCTCTTTCTTTCTCTCTCTCTCCCCCTCTTTCTTTCTCTCTCTCTCCCCCTCTTTCTTTCTCTCTCTCTCCCCCTCTTTCTTTCTCTCTCTCCCCCTCTTTCTTTCTCTCTCTCGCCCCCTCTTTCTTTCTCCCCGTGTATGCGTGGGTTTCCTCCGGGTGCTCTCGTGTCTTCCCACGATCCAAAGATGTGCAGGTTAGGTGGATTGGCCAAGCTAAATTCCCCTTAGTGTCCATAATTGCCCTTAGTGTTGGGTGGGGTTACTGGGTTATGGGGATAGGGTGGAGGTGTGGGCTTGGGTAGGCTGCTCTTTCCAAAAGCCGGTGCAGACTCGATGGGCCGAATCGCCTCCTTCTGCACTGTAACTTCTATGATAAATATCTCTTTCTCGCTCCCTTTCTCCCTCTCTTTCTCTCTCCCTCTCTTTCTCCCTCCCTCCTCAGCTCTTGCCTCTTTGCCCTGACTTAGTTTTTTTTTGAATCCCAATCTCTCTCTCTCTATTTTCTATATTCATCCCTCATGCTGTTTGCTCCGAACTCACTTGTTCTTTGCCCTCCCTGTAGCCCTCACTTTTGCTTTGTTTCACATTCTCTCTGATGGTCCCTCTTCTCTTTCCATATCTCCTACTTTGTTCTGTGTTGCTACCAAACAGACGGTATGGGATTGTATTCAACACCGATTCTCAAACACTGCTGGAAGCTGGTTCCCATTTTAGAAGTGAAGGAGGTAAGCAATTACATTGTCTCCTTTGAATCCTTCTGTTCCCTGTGGGCCGGGAAGCCCTCGATCGCCCTTCTCCCCCTGCTCTCCTGGAGGTCCGATCAACCCAATCAAGCCAGGGTGACCCTGAAAGAGAAACACAAAATTAAAGACGTGAAATTTAAAAGAGAGGTCCAACACGGAATCACAGCGGGACCAGTACAAAAACACAGCAGGACAAAAAGAATGGTTCCTCCAAGGCATGTGTGCTCCTCTAATCAAGGCCTATTCTGGATTGCCGAGTTTATTCAATCCCCCGTTGGTTGTCTGAAATATCCTTGCTAAACCTCTTTTTCCTCTTACAATACTATTTTTAAACCTACCTCCGACCAAACCGGTGGTCTTGGGCGTCAATATCTCCTTACTTCTCTGATAATGCTCCTGTGAAATATCTTGAGTGGTCTTTACTTAAGTCGCTATATACATGAAAATTATTGTTGATCACCTATGGAATTTGTCAAGTTAGTTCAGATGGCAACTGTTGCACAATTAATGGTACCGTGGATAGCAGCATTTCTGCTTTCTTTTTCTTTCACAGGGTCTGGGCTGCACTGGTTCGGTCCAGCATTTATTGTCCATCCCTAATTGTCCTCGAGTAGGTAGTACCTTCTTGAACTGTTGCAGTCCCTATGGTTTAGGTACACTCACGGTGCTGTTAAGGTAGGATTTTGACCCAGCAACAGTGAAGGAACAGCGATATATTTCTAAGTCAGGATGGTAAGTGACTTGGAGGGAAACTTCCAAGTGGTGGTGTTCCCAGGTATCTGCTAATCTGGTCGTTCTAGACATTAGTGGTCGCGGGTTTGGAAGGTGCTGCTTCAGGAACCTTGGTGAGTTGCTGCAGTGCATCTTGTAGATGGTAGACCTGCTGCCACAGCTCGTCGTTGGTGGAGGGAGTAAATATTGTGGGTGATGGGTGCCAATCCAGCGGGCTGATTTGTCCTGGGTGGTGCAAGCTTGTTGAGTGTTGTTGGAGTTGCACTCATCCAGGCAAGTGGAGAGTATTCAAACACACTCCTGACTTGTGCCTTGTAAATGGTGAAAAGGCTGTGGCGAGTCACAAAGTGAGTTACTCATCACAGATTCCATCCCTTTGACTTGCTCTCATAGTGCAATTCAGTTTCTGACCAATGGTAACCCCCAGGATGTTGCCAGCGTGGGTTCAGCGATCGTAATGCCATTGAATATCAAGGGGAAATAGTTAGATTCCCCGTTGTTGGAGATGATCATTGCCTGGCACGCGTGTGGTGCGAATGGAACTTGCCACTTATCAGCCCAAACCTGGGTCTTGTCCAGGTCTTGTTGCTTTTGGACAGGGACTTCTTCAGTGTCTAAGGGGCCATGAATGATTCTGAAAATTGTGCAGTCATCAGTGTGCAACCATCAGCGAACACCCCCACTTCTGACTGTGTTCGAAGGAAGGTCATTGATGAAGCAACTGAAGTTGGGCCGAGGACACGACCCTGACGAACTCCTGCAGTGAGTCCGAGGACTGAGATGACTGCCTTCCAATGACTACAACCAACTTCCTTTGTGTTAGAAGTTTTGAACTTTCAGCTTGGTCCTTCACAGGAAAATCTTTCTGGCTCACAGCTCACCCCAAAGAAACATAGGGAAATCTTGTGCACAGGGCCATTGGGCCCATTGAGTCACTTCCTATACATTCGAGTTGGTTTCCCAGAGGCTCGGTGGCCCTTCTCGAACCATGGTGGATCTTTCTTTTAATATAAGACAGACCCTTCCTCCCCGCAAAGAAAGTCCATTCAAAACCAGTGCAGGAATGACAGCAAAATGTTACCTTCTCTCCCTTCCGTCCACCATCTCCCTTCAAGCCAGGTAATCCAGGAGGGCCCTAGACAGAAAGAGAAGAGTTAACGTCTACAATATGGAAGACCTCACAACTGTACAACTCTCACAGAGTGAGATACCAGAGTACAAACCCGATGGAGTAAGGTACCAGAGAACCAGTTAGAGGGAGAGAGAGAGTGAGAGAGAGGCGCTAGAGACCCAGTTAGAGAGAGAACAGACACCCAGATAAAGAGAGAGATATATGCCCGAAACCCAGATGGAGAGATGACAGAGACCCAGACAGAGAGAGATGCCAACGACCCAGAGGGGGAGAAAGGCCAAAGACCCAGAAAGACAGATAAAGAGAGACCAGAGACCCAGATAGAGAGAGATGCCAGAGAGACAGAGATAGAGAGATACAAAGAGAGGCCAGAGACCCAGATAGAGAGAGATGCCAGAGAGACAGAGATAGAGAGATAGAAAGAGAGGCCAGAGACCCAGATAGAGAGAGACCAGAGACCCAGATAAAGAGAGACCAGAGACCCAGATAGAGAGAGATACCAGATATAAATATAGAGAGATATAAAGAGAGGCCAGAGACCTAGATAGCTAGAGAGAGAGACCAGAGACCCAGAGAGAGAAAGAGAGACCAGAGACCCAGATAGAGAGGGACCAGAGACCCAGATAGAAAGAGATGCCAGAGACAGAGATAGAAAGAGAGGCAGACACCTAGACAGAGAGAGAGAACAGAGACCCAGAGAAAGAGAGACCAGAGACCCAGACAGAGAGGGACCAGAGACCCAGATAGAAAGAGATGCCAGAGACAGGGATTGAGAGATAGAAAGAGAGGCCAGAGATCTAGATAGAGAGAGATGACAAAGTCCCAGATAGAGAGATGGGGAGAGAGGTTAGAGACCCAGATAGAGAGGGGCCAGAGACCCAGAGAGAGAGAGAGAGAGACCAGAGACCCAGATAGAAAGAAAGAGAGGCCAGAAACTCAGACAGAAAGAGAAAAACCAGAGACCCAGATGGAGACCAGAGTGAGAGTGAGCTACCAGAGTTCCACAGAAAGAGAGGGGGAGAGAGCGCGCTAGCAGTAGAGATGAAGTGAGTAGCTGCAATCTGTACGTACCATTGGACCAGGAGGACCACTCTGTCCAGGAACGCCAGGAGTTCCTTGTTCACCCTGTCAACAAAAACAAGGATCAGTAACGTTAAGGGGTAGCACAGCAAGAAAATAGAGAGAGGCGAGGGAGGGGGCAACAGAGCGAGGGAGGGGGCAACAGAGCGAGGGAGGGGGCAACAGAGCGAGGGAGGGGGGAACAGAGCGAGGGAGGGGGGAACAGAGCGAGGGAGGGGGGAACAGAGCGAGGGAGGGGGGAACAGAGCGAGGGAGGGGGGAACAGAGCGAGGGAGGGGGGAACAGAGCGAGGGAGGGGGGAACAGAGCGAGGGAGGGGGGAACAGAGCGAGGGAGGGGGGAACAGAGCGAGGGAGGGGGGAACAGAGCGAGGGAGGGGGGAACAGAGCGAGGGAGGGGGGAACAGAGCGAGGGAGGGGGGAACAGAGCGAGGGAGGGGGGAACAGAGCGAGGGAGGGGGGAAACAGAGCGAGGGAGGGGGGAAACAGAGCGAGGGAGGGGGAACAGAGCGAGGGAGGGGGGAACAGAGCGAGGGAGGGGGGAACAGAGCGAGGGAGGGGGGAACAGAGCGAGGGAGGGGGGAACAGAGCGAGGGAGGGGGGAACAGAGCGAGGGAGGGGGGAACAGAGCGAGGGAGGGGGGAACAGAGCGAGGGAGGGGGGAACAGAGCGAGGGAGGGGGGAACAGAGCGAGGGAGGGGGAAACAGAGCGAGGGACGGGGGAAACAGAGCGAGGGACGGGGGAAACAGAGCGAGGGACGGGGGAAACAGAGCGAGGGACGGGGGAAACAGAGCGAGGGACGGGGGAAACAGAGCGAGGGACGGGGGAAACAGAGCGAGGGACGGGGGAAACAGAGCGAGGGACGGGGGAAACAGAGCGAGGGACGGGGGAAACAGAGCGAGGGACGGGGGAAACAGAGCGAGGGACGGGGGAAACAGAGCGAGGGACGGGGGAAACAGAGCGAGGGACGGGGGAACAGAGCGAGGGACGGGGGAAACAGAGCGAGGGACGGGGGAACAGAGCTAGGGACGGGGGAACAGAGCGAGGGACGGGGGAACAGAGCGAGGGACGGGGGAACAGAGCGAGGGACGGGGGAACAGAGCGAGGGACGGGGGAACAGAGCGAGGGACGGGGGAACAGAGCTAGGGAGGGGGGAACAGAGCTAGGGAGGGGGAACAGAGCGAGGGACGGGGGAACAGAGCTAGGGACGGGGGAACAGAGCGAGGGACGGGGGAACAGAGCGAGGGACGGGGGAACCGAGCTAGGGAGGGGGGAACAGAGCTAGGGAGGGGGGAACAGAGCGAGAGACGGGAAAAGGAGCGAGAGGTGGGAAAGGGGGCGAGAGGTGGGAAAGGGAGCGAGAGATGGGAAAGGAAGCGAGAGATGGGAAAGGAAGCGAGAGATGGGAAAGGAGCGAGAGACGGGAAAGGAAGCAAGAGATGGGAAAAGGAATGAGAGACGGGAAAGGGAGCGAGAGACGGGAAAGGGAACGAGAGACGGGAAAGGGAACGAGAGACGGGAAAGGGAACGAGAGACGGGAAAGGGAACGAGAGACGGGAAAGGGAGCGAGAGACGGGAAAAGGAGCGAGAGATGGGAAAAGGAGCGAGAGACGGGAAAAGGAGCGAGAGACGGGAAAGGGAGCGAGAGACGGGAAAGGGAGCGAGAGATGGGAAAGGGAGGCGGCAAAAGGAGCGACAGTTGGGAAAAGGAGCGAGAGGTGGGGAAGGAAGCGAGAGGTGGGAAAAGGAGCGAGAGACGGGGAAGGGAGACGGGGAAGGGAGCGAGAGACGGGGAAGGGAGCGAGAGACGGGGAAGGGAGCGAGAGACGGGGAAGGGAGCGAGAGACGGGGAAGGGAGCGAGAGACGGGGAAGGGAGCGAGAGACGGGGAAGGGAGCGAGAGACGGGGAAGGGAGCGAGAGACGGGAAAGGGAGCGAGAGACGGGAAAGGGACCGAGAGAGACGGGAAAGGGACCGAGAGAGACGGGAAAAGGAGAGAGAGACGGGAAAGGGAGCGAGAGACGGGAAAGGGAGCGAGAGACGGGGAAGGGAGCGAGAGACGGGGAAGGGAGCGAGAGACGGGGAAGGGAGCGAGAGACGGGAAAGTAAGCGAGAGACGGGAAAGGAAGAAAGAGACGGGAAAGGAAGAAAGAGACGGGAAAGGAAGTGAGAGAGACGAGAAAGGGAGAGAGAGAGAGAGAGACGAGAAAGGGAGAGAGATGGGAAAGGGAGCGAGAGACGGGGAAGGGAGCGAGAGACGGGAGTGAGAGATGGGAAAAGGAGCGAGAGGCGGGAAAGGGAGCGAGAGGCGGGAAAGGGAGCGAGAGACGGGAAAGGGAGCGAGAGACGGGAAAGGGAGCGAGAGACGGGAAAGGGAGCGAGAGACGGGAAAGGGAGCGAGAGACGGGAAAGGGAGCGAGAGACGGGAAAGGGAGCGAGAGACGGGAAAGGGAGCGAGAGACGGGAAAGGGAGCGAGAGACGGGAAAGGGAGCGAGAGACGGGAAAGGGAGCGAGAGACGGGAAAGGGAGCGAGAGACGGGAAAGGGAGCGAGAGACGGGAAAGGGAGCGAGAGACGGGAAAGGGAGCGAGAGACGGGAAAGGAAGCGAGAGACGGGAAAGGAAGCGAGAGACGGGAAAGGGAGCGAGAGACAGGAGCGAGAGATGGGAAAAGGAGCGAGAGACGGGAAAAGGAGCGCGAGACGGGAAAGGAAGCGAGAGAGACGGGAAAGGGAGCGAGAGACGGGGAAGGGAGCGAGAGACGGGGAAGGGAGCGAGAGACGGGGAAGGGAGCGAGAGACGGGGAAGGGAGCGAGAGACGGGGAAGGGAGCGAGAGACGGGGAAGGGAGCGAGAGACGGGGAAGGGAGCGAGAGACGGGGAAGGGAGCGAGAGACGGGGAAGGGAGCGAGAGACGGGGAAGGGAGCGAGAGACGGGGAAGGGAGCGAGAGACGGGGAAGGGAGCGAGAGACGGGGAAGGGAGCGAGAGACGGGGAAGGGAGCGAGAGACGGGGAAGGGAGCGAGAGACGGGGAAGGGAGCGAGAGACGGGGAAGGGAGCGAGAGACGGGGAAGGGAGCGAGAGACGGGGAAGGGAGCGAGAGACGGGGAAGGGAGCGAGAGACGGGGAAGGGAGCGAGAGACGGGGAAGGGAGCGAGAGACGGGGAAGGGAGCGAGAGACGGGGAAGGGAGCGAGAGACGGGGAAGGGAGCGAGAGACGGGGAAGGGAGCGAGAGACGGGGAAGGGAGCGAGAGACGGGGAAGGGAGCGAGAGACGGGGAAGGGAGCGAGAGACGGGGAAGGGAGCGAGAGACGGGGAAGGGAGCGAGAGACGGGGAAGGGAGCGAGAGACGGGGAAGGGAGCGAGAGACGGGGAAGGGAGCGAGAGACGGGGAAGGGAGCGAGAGACGGGGAAGGGAGCGAGAGACGGGGAAGGGAGCGAGAGACGGGGAAGGGAGCGAGAGACGGGGAAGGGAGCGAGAGACGGGGAAGGGAGCGAGAGACGGGGAAGGGAGCGAGAGACGGGGAAGGGAGCGAGAGACGGGGAAGGGAGCGAGAGACGGGGAAGGGAGCGAGAGACGGGGAAGGGAGCGAGAGACGGGGAAGGGAGCGAGAGACGGGGAAGGGAGCGAGAGACGGGGAAGGGAGCGAGAGACGGGGAAGGGAGCGAGAGACGGGGAAGGGAGCGAGAGACGGGGAAGGGAGCGAGAGACGGGGAAGGGAGCGAGAGACGGGGAAGGGAGCGAGAGACGGGGAAGGGAGCGAGAGACGGGGAAGGGAGCGAGAGACGGGGAAGGGAGCGAGAGACGGGAAAGGAGCGAGAGACGGGAAAGGGAGCGAGAGATGGGAAAGGGAGTGAGAGACGGGAAAGGGAGCGAGAGACGGGAAAGGGAGCGAGAGACGGGAAAGGGAGCGAGAGACGGGAAAGGGAGCGGAGCGAAAGACGGGAAATGGAGGGTGAGACGGGAAAGGGAGGGAGAGACGGGAAAGGGAGGGAGAGACGGGAAAGGGAGGGAGAGACGGGAAAGGGAGGGAGAGACGGGAAAGGGAGGGAGAGACGGGAAAGGGAGGGAGAGACGGGAAAGGGAGCGCGAGGTGGTGAGCGGAGCGAGAGACGGGAAAGGGAGGGAGAGACAGGAAAGGAAGGGAGAGACGGGAAAGGCAGGGAGAGGTGGTGAGCGGAGCGAGGGAGGGAGGAGCGGGGAATTACCTGGAATACTGTGAACAGTATCTAAGGAAAGCTTATTGGCATTGGACGCAGTCCAGAGAAGGTTCACGAGGTTGATCCTGAGTACGGAGAGATTTTCTTATGCGGAGAGGTTGAGTCAGTTAGAAACTCATTGGAGTTTAGAAGAATGAGAGCCGACCTGATTGAGACGTATAGGATTCTCAGGCGGTTTGACAGGGGAGATACTGAGGGGATGTTTGCCCTTGTGGGAGAGTCTAGGACCAGGGGCATAATATCAGAGTGAGGAGCTGCCGATCTAAGACAGAGATGAGGAGGAATTTCTCCTTTCAGAGGGCAGGGAATCTGTGGAAATCTTTACCAGAGAGCTGGAGAGGCTTGTTCGTTAAGTCCGAGATAGACAGATTTTTAATCAGTAAGGGAATCAGAGTTATGGGGAAAAGGCGGGATAGTGGAATTGAGGCTTATCACATCACATCAGTCATGATCGCACCGTATGGTAGAGCAGACCCAATGGGCCGAATGGCCTACTTCTGTTCCTATGTCTTATGGTCAAAAGGAGACTGAAGAATCTGGGATTTTTTTCCTCGGCTCAGAGAAGACGAAGGGAGATTTAATGGAGTTGATGATCAGGAGCAAACATTTTCAATAGCTGCGGAGAACAGAGATCATTGGCTGGAGGAGAGCTGTGGAGAATTGTGATCACGCAATGGAGTGATGCGAGGTGGACCACCCTTTCTCAAAGATTCAATAATATCTTTCAAAATGGAATAGGAGGAAGGCTGGAAGGGATGGGAAGCTGCACGGCAACCGGGACCGAGGTCGGCCTGAAACATGCTTGGAGTGTGTACGCAGGGAGACACTGACTCTGCAAGGATCCCCCCCCTCCGTCTCCACTGGCACAATGTAACTTACCAAAGCACCGGGAATTCCACGGAGACCGTCGGAACCGCGTTTCCCCGGGGTTCCTTGTGGACCGATCGCTCCAGTCTTTCCAGGAGGGCCCTTGGCTCCAGGTCCACCCTGAAATAACAAACACAAACAAGCGAATGAATCGTGAACGATACGGAAAATAGCGGGCCCAGGGCCCACAGGGCTGGGCGGAAAACCCTGCCATACCTCGCCCCTGCCCTCATTCCATCTCCCGCCCCTGCTCCCACCCCCTCCCTGCCCCCCGCGTCCACGACCAGAATTCTCCACTCATCCACTCTGAGAACCCTGGACTCTTGTGTGGTTTGCCGGTTTGGGCCTTTCAGGATGCCCCGGAAACCTACAGACTCGGTTCCGTCCGTTGCCTGTTAGCGTCACCTCGCAACAAACCACAAGAAATGGCACAGCTTTTTCTTGGCCACGGCCAGTATCCACAATCCCAGAAAGGGGCAGCGATTCAGGAGCAGGGGTCCTGGCTGATTGAATCCCTTCTTGCCCAATTGAGACTACACTCCAACTGCCATTCGCACCATACATGTGCCAGGCAATGAACATTTCATAGAATTTACAGTGCAGAAGGAGGCCATTCGGCCCATCGAGTTTGCAGCGGATCTTGGAAAGAGCAGCCTACCCAAGCCCACACCTCCACCCTATCCCCATAACCCAGTAACCCCACCCAACACTAAGGGCAATTTTTGGACACTAAGGGGAATTTATCATGGCCAATCCACCTAACCTGCACATCTTTGGACTGTGGGAGGAAACCGGAGCACCCGGAGGAAACCCACGCACACACGGGGAGGGTGTGCAGACTCCGCACAGACAGTAACCCAAGCCGGAATCGAACCTGGGACCCTGGAGCTGTAAAGCAATTGTGCTATCCACAATGCTACCGTGCTGCCCGTACCATCTCGAACAAGTTAGAATCAAATCATCGCGCATTCACATTCAATGGCATTACCATCGCTGAGTCCCCCACTATCAACATCCTGAGAGTTACCATTGGCCAGAAGCTGAACTGGACCAGCGATATAAATATTATGGGTACAAGAGCAGTCAGAGGCTGGAAAACCTGCCATGAATAATTCACTCCAAAGTTTGTCCACCAGCTACAAGGCCCAAGTCTGGATTGTGATGGAATACTCTCCACTTGCCTGCAGAAGTGCAGCTCCAATGACACTCAAGAGGTTCGACGCCATCCAGGAAAAAGCAGCCCCACTTGATTTGCACCCCACCCACAAATATTCACTCCCTCCACCACTGGCGCACAGCAGCAGGAGTATGTGCCATCTACAAGATGCATCGTAGGAATTGATCAAGGTTCCTTCGACAGCGCCTTCCAAATTCTTGGCTCCACCATCTAGAAGGACAAGGGTAGCAGGTACCTGGAAACACCACCACGTGGAGGTTGCCCTTCAAGCCCACTCACCATCTTGATTTGGAAATATATGACCGTTCCTTCACTGTCGCTGGGCCAAAGTCCTGGAACTCCCTCCCCACAGCAGTGTGGGTGTACCTGCACCTCAGAACCTGCAATGGTTCATGAAGGCAGCTCACCACCATCTTCTCAAGGGCAATTGGGGATGTGTAATAAATGCTGGCCGAACCAGCAACACCCATATCCCATTAAATTATTTTTTTCATAAAGCCTGGACAATAGGGGCAGCACGGTAGCATAGGCGTTAGCACTGTGGCTTCACAGCGCCAGGGTCCCAGGTTCGATTCCCCGCTGGATCTGTGCGAAGTCTGCACGTTTTCCCTGTGTCTGCCTGGGTTTCCCCCAGATGCTCTGGTGTCCTCCCACAGTCCAAAGACGTGCAGGTTCGGTGGATTGGCCATGATAAATTGCCCTTAGTGACCAAAAAGGTCAGGAGGGGTTATTGGGTTACGGGGATAGGGTGGAAGCGAGGGCTTAAGTGGGTCGGTGCAGACTCGATGGGCCGAATGGCCTCCTTCTGCACTGTATGTTCTATGTTCTTGTTCTAATATTTTACAGCTCTGCCTACATCAAGACTTGAGAGGGTCGCCATGCTGACCTGTTACATGTTCATCCAATGATATCATCTCTAGGTTCCATCTGCCCCATTGAACTGACAGGCTGCTGGACCTCCTGTGGTATTGCTCCCAGTAAAGTGATATTTCATATCAGCACATTAGACAATGCACAATGTTAATATGGCTGAATGGACTGACGGGTTGCTGAAGTATTTTTATTGCACTCATCAGGACAACACGAGAATACAGATTTCAAACACTCCCGACAACTTACACTGCAGGAGAAAAGAGGGCTGATTGGTTGGCAAGTCAACTCTTGCGTATGCTTTGCCGGGGAGAAAACAATGGGGGCCTGTAAGCCCTTTAAGGTCCAAATCGGTTGTTAGTTACAATATAATTGCTACGCCAATAGCCATTGTAGGATTATTGATAAGAGCTTGTAATGTGGCTCATTTACATTTGCTAGAAGTGCCATACTTTCACATGCAGGGTCCCGTTGTCTGCAAACAAAAGAAATATGTTCAAGCCTTGCGTCTGTTTTGAATTTCCCGAGAGCATGGGGAACCAATATTTCCCCCCCGTTGCTTTCCCCAAGGCAATGCCTCGGCCAGAGTTAATTCGCCAACCAATCTGCACCGTTTTTTTCCTGCAGTGCAAACTGTTGTCACTCCTTGAAATTTGGCATTCTCGTATTTGTCCTGAGGAGTGCAAAGGATGAAAAGCTTCGACAACATGCCTCTCTTGCCAGCGATACGTCTGTACTACCAAGCAAATAAACGTTATTATTCTGATGTTGGCACGGAGAATGTTCTAAGCTGCTCTCGCTCTCTTCCTCGCTGGCCTCACCCACCAAAATCCAGGACAGTGTAAATATCACATTGACATGACCCGGTGATCTTTGATCAGGGAACCTAACAGAGAGAGAATGCCTGTGTAGGGTTGCGGATGCAGAACCTACCTATTTTTAAAAATGATTTATATATATGGTTTACAGAAATGATTTAGACTTGAATGTACGGGGTTGATCAGTAAGGATGATACGAAAATTGGTGTGTTGGTAAATAGTGGGGAGGGTAGCCTTCGATTACATGAGGGTAGATGGGCTGGTCAAATGGGCTGATTAGTGGAAAATGGAATTCAATTCGGATAAGTGTGAGGTGATGCACTAGGGCAGGACAAACAAGACAAGTGAATACATGATAAATGCCAGGACCCTAGGAATCACCAAGGGATCTTGGTGTGCATGTACACCGATCCCTTAAGGTAGCAGACCAGATGGATACAGTGATTAAGAAGTCATATGGTATACTTGCCTTTATTAGCCAAGGCACAGAGTTTAAGAGCAGGGAAGTTACACTAGAGCTGTATAAAACGTTGATTAGGCCACAGCTAGTGTATTGTGTGCAATTCAAGAATCCACATTGTAGGAGAGTTGTGATAGCACTTGAAAAGTGCAGTGGAGATTTACCAGAATGTTGCCTGGGCTGGAGAGTTTTAGTGATAAAGAGGGATTGGATAGACTGGGGTTGTTTTCCTTGGAGCAGAGGAGACTGAGGGGATGATTAAGATGTATAGAGTTATTAGGGGCAGCTCCCAGTGCAGACAGGAAGAAACTTTGCCCGTTGGTGGAGGGTCAATAACCAGAGGGCATAGATTTAAGGCAAGGGGCAGGAAATTTAGAGGGGATGTGAGGAAAATATTGTTTTACCCAGAGGGTGGTGGGAGTTTGGAATTTGTTTCCTGAAAGGATGGTGGAGACAGAGACCACCCCCCCCGCCCCCCCATGACACGCACGTGATCCCAAGGCATACAAGGGTATGGGTCGAGTTGGGAAATGGTATTAGAATAGTTAGGTGGTTGTTTTTGACCGGAGCAGACTCGATGGGTTGAAGACTCTTTCCTGTGTTGTATGACTATGACTTTGCACTGGTACCAAAGCAGCGGCATAGCTTCCTAAGCGATTTGGCTCCGGGGACACTCCCTCATGTTCCTGAAAGGCCAGGGTGCCTCTTCCAAATGGTTAATTGACAAACAGAGCACAGAAGGAAGTGAGATAGGCTCCATCATGTCATCGAATCACCTCCATCACTGCAGCCTCTCCCTATCTCTACACCGACACGACTGAGCCACTCTATTCCCTGAAACCAGAACAAGAAGATGGATTCTTCGAATGTGTTACCTTGCTTCCTTTCTCCCCCTCCCGTCCCTCTGGACCGGGAATGCCAGCAGGTCCCTGTGAGAGACAGAAGTAAAGGTTCGGTGAACCAGGAGAAACAATCAGAGCAGACGAGATAAAGACATTGGAAAGACATTGCAATTGCCGTTGCTGCCAGCAAGCATCTCAATAAAGGCAGCTGATACCAAATGCAACACAGCGTCCCGTGCTGAATGTACAATAGCATTTAAACAGCGCACGGCACTGCTGCCCATTCTCACTCATTCTTACAAGCTCAGACAGCACTAACCCATACACAGATCGCCCACAACGCATTATCCTCACATACAGACCTCACATAGCCCGTCCACAGATACAAACCTCAAACAGCTCCCACTCATAGATGCAAACCTCACACAGCTCCCACACACAGATACAAACCTCACTCAGCTCCCACACACAGATACAAACCTCACACAGCCCGTCCACAGATCCAAACCTCACACAGCTCCCAAACCCCAGATACAAACCTCACACAGCTCCCACACAAATACAGCCTCACACAGCTCCCATACACAGATACAAACCTCACACTGCCCGTCCACAGATGCAACCCTCACACAGCTCCCAAACCCAGATACAGACCTCACACAGCTCCCACACAGATACAAACCTCACACAGCTCCGACTCGCAGATACAAACCTCACACAGCCCGTCCACAGATACAAACCTCAAACAGCACCCACACACAGATGCAAACCCTACACAGCTCCCAAACCCCAGATAGAAACCTCACACAGCTCCCACACAGATACAAACCTCACACAGCTCCCACTCACAGATACAAACCTCACACAGCTCCCACTCACAGATATAAACCTCACACAGCACCCAAACCCCAGATACAAACCTCACACGGCTCCCAAACCCCAGATACAAACCTCACACAGCTCCCACACACAGATACAAACCTCACACAGCTCCCAAACACCAGATACAAACCTCACACAGCTCCCACACACAGATACAAACCTCACTCAGCTCCCACACACAGATACAAATCTCACACAGCCCGTCCACAGATCCAAACCTCACACAGCTCCCAAACCCCAGATACAAACCTTACAAAGCTCCCAAACCCCAGATACAAACCTCACACAGCTCCCAAACCCCAGATACAAACCTCTCACAGCACCCACACACACATACAAACCTCACACAGCTCACACACACACAGATACAAACCTCACACAGCTCCCACACACAGATACAAACCTCACACAGCTCCCAAACCCAGATACAAGCCTCACACAGCTCCCAAACCCAGATACAAGCCTCACACAGCCTGTCCACAGATACAAACCTCACACAGCTCCCACACACAGATACAAACCTCACACAGCTCCCAAACCCAGATACAAGCCTCACACAGCCTGTCCACAGATACAAACCTCACACAGCTCCCAAACCCCAGATACAAACCTCACACAGCTCACACACACAGATACAAACCTCACACAGCTTCCACACCCCAGATAGAAACCCACACAGCTCCCAAACCCAGATACAAACCTCACACAGCTCCCACACACAGATACAAACCTCACACAGCTCACACACAGATACAAACCTCACACAGCTCCCACACACAGATACAAACCTCACACAGCTTCCACACAGATACAAACCTCACACAGCTCCCACACACAGATACAAACCTCACACAGCTCCCACACACAGATACAAACCTCACACAGCTTCCACACAGTTACAAAGCTCACACAGCTCCCACACAGATACAAACCTCACACAGCTCCCACACACAGATACAAACCTCACACAGCTCCCACACACAGATACAAACCTCACACAGCTCACACACACAGATACAAACCTCACACAGCTCCCACACACAGATACAAACCTCACACCTCCCACACAGATACAAACCTCACACAGCTCACACACACAGATACAAACCTCACACAGCTCTCACACACAGATACAAGCCTCACACAGCTCTCACACACAGATACAAACCTCACACAGCTCTCACACACAGATACAAACCTCACACAGCTCCCAAACCCAGATACAAACCTCACACAGCTCCCACACAGATACAAACCTCACACAGCTCCCAAACCCAGATACAAACCTCACACAGCTCTCACACACAGATACAAACCTCGCACAGCTCACACACACAGATACAAACCTCACACAGCTCTCACAGACAGATACAAACCTCACACAGCTCCCAAACCCAGATACAAACCTCACACAGCTCCCACACAGATACAAACCTCACACAGCTCCCAAACCCAGATACAAACCTCACACAGCTCTCACACACAGATACAAACCTCGCACAGCTCACACACACCGATACAAACCTCACACAGCTCCCAAACCTAGATACAAACCTCACACAGCTCCCACTCAGATACAAACCTCACACAGCTCCCAAACCCCAGATACAAACCTCACACAGCTCCCAAATCCCAGATACAAACCTCTCACAGCACCCACACACAGATACAAACCTCACACATCTCCCACACCCCAGATACACACCTCACACAGCTCGCACACACAGATACAAACCTCACACAGCTCCCACACAGATACAAACCTCACGCAGCTCCCAAACCCCAGATACAAACCTCACACAGCTCCCACACAGATACAAACCTCACACAGCTCACACACACAGATACAAACCTCACACAGCTCCCACACACAGATACAAACCTCACACAGCTCCCAAACCCCAGATACAAACCTCACACAGCTTCCACACAGATACAAACCTCACACAGCTCACACACACAGATACAAACCTCAGACAGCTCCCACTCAGACACAAACCTCACACAGCTCCCATACCCCAGATACAACCTCACACAGCTCCCAAACCCCAGATACAAACCTTGCACAGCTCCCAAACCACAGATACAAACCTCACACAGCTCCCACACAGATACAAACCTCACACAGCTCCCACAGATACAAACCTCACACAGCTCCCAAACCCCAGATACAAACCTCACACAGCTCCCACACACATACAAACCTCACACAGCTCCCAAATCCCAGATACAAACCTCACACAGCTCCCACACACATACAAACCTCTCACAGCTCCCAAACCCCAGATACAAACCTCACACAGCTCCCACACACATACAAACCTCACACAGCTCCCAAATCCCAGATACAAACCTCCCACAGACAGATACAAACCTCACACAGCTCCCACACCCCAGATACAAACCTCACACAGCTCCCACACACAGATACAAACCTCACACAGCTCCCAAACCCCAGATACAAACCTCACATAGCTCCCACACACAGATACAAACCTCACATAGCTCCCACACACACATACAAACCTCACAAGGCTCCCAAACCCCAGATACAAACCTCACACAGCTCCCACACAGATACAAACCTCACACAGCTCCCACACACAGATACAAACCTCATACAGCTCCCACACACAGATACAAACCTCACACAGCTCTCACACACAGATACAAACCTCACACAGCTCCCAAACCCCAGATACAAACCTCACACAGCTCCCACACAGATACAAACCTCACACAGCTCCCACAGATACAAACCTCACACAGCTCCCACACAGATACAAACCTCACACAGCTTCCACACAGATACAAACCTCACACAGCTCCCACACACAGATACAAACCTCACACAGCTCACACACACAGATACAAACCTCACACAGCTCTCACACACAGATACAAACCTCACACAGCTCACACACACAGATACAAACCTCACACAGCTCACACACACAGATACAAACCTCACACAGCTCTCACACACAGATACAAACCTCACACAGCTCTCACACACCGATACAAACCTCACAAAGCTCCCAAACCTAGATACAAACCTCACACAGCTCCCACTCAGATACAAACCTCACACAGCTCCCAAACCCCAGATGCAAACCTCACACAGCTCCCAAACCCCAGATACAAACCTCACACAGCACCCACACACAGATACAAACCTCACACATCTCCCACACCCCAGATACACACCTCACACAGCTCACACACACAGATACAAACCTCACACAGCTCCCAAAGCCGATACAAACCTCACACAGCTCGCACACACAGATACAAACCTCACACAGCTCCCACACAGATACAAACCTCACGCAGCTCCCAAACCCCAGATACAAACCTCACACAGATACAAACCTCACACAGCTCACACACACAGATACAAACCTCACACAGCTCCCACACACAGATACAAACCTCACACAGCTCCCAAACCCCAGATACAAACCTCACACAGCTCCCACACAGATACAAACCTCACACAGCTCACACACACAGATACAAACCTCACACAGCTCCCACTCAGACACAAACCTCACACAGCTCCCAAACCCCAGATACAACCTCACACAGCTCCCAAACCCCAGATACAAACCTTGCACAGCTCCCAAACCACAGATACAAACCTCACACAGCTCCCACACAGATACAAGCCTCACACAGCTCCCACAGATACAAACCTCTCACAGCTCCCAAACCCCAGATACAAACCTCACACAGCTCCCACACACATACAAACCTCACACAGCTCCCAAATCCCAGATACAAACCTCCCACAGACAGATACAAACCTCACACAGCTCCCACACCCCAGATACAAACCTCACACAGCTCCCAAACCCCAGATACAAACCTCACACAGCTCCCACACAGATACAAACCTCACATAGCTCCCACACACAGATACAAACCTCACATAGCTCCCACACACACATACAAACCTCACAAGGCTCCCAAACCCCAGATACAAACCTCACACACCTCCCACTCAGATACAAACCTCACACAGCTCCCAACAAAGATACAAACCTCACATAGCTCCCACACACACATACAAACCTCACACCGCTCCCACACACAGATACAAACCTCACACAGCTCCCAAACCCCAGATACAAACCTCACAGCTCCCACACAGATACAAACCTCACACAGCTCCCACTCAGACACAAACCTCACACAGCTCCCATACCCCAGATACAACCTCACACAGCTCCCAAACCCCAGATACAAACCTTGCACAGCTCCCAAACCACAGATACAAACCTCACACAGCTCCCACACAGATACAAACCTCACACAGCTCCCACACAGATACAAACCTCTCACAGCTCCCAAACCCCAGATACAAACCTCACACAGCTCCCACACACATACAAACCTCACACAGCTCCCAAATCCCAGATACAAACCTCCCACAGACAGATACAAACCTCACACAGCTCCCAAACCCCAGATACAAACCTCACACAGCTCCCACACAGATACAAACCTCACATAGCTCCCACACACAGATACAAACCTCACATAGCTCCCACACACACATACAAACCTCACAAGGCTCCCAAACCCCAGATACAAACCTCACACACCTCCCACTCAGATACAAACCTCACACAGCTCCCAACAAAGATACAAACCTCACATAGCTCCCACACACACATACAAACCTCACACCGCTCCCACACCCTAGATACAGGCCCCATATAGCGCCTTGCTGTGGTGGTATGTATTAGGGGTATTACGGTACCCAGTGATGCCGAGAGGCTATTGGTGGACAGACACTGGTCCCGATTGGATCTGCTGCCTACTGGCTCCACCCAGTAAGGCGGAGTATAAGAACCCGGGATCTCCCAGCAGCCGCATTCTGTATCCGAGCTGCTGGGGAACAAGTCTGCGTAATAAAGCCATCAATTGACTTCATCTCATCTCGCCTCATGAGTGATTGATTGTGCTACACTTGCACATCAAGAGTCAGAGACTGCTGTCTAAACTCTTCCTGTGTGCCGAACACTGCTGGGAATCTTTACTTACCCTTTTGCCTGGTGGACCGAGTGGGCCCACTTCACCAGTTGGTCCAGGAGAGCCCTGTATGGTGGGGAAAGAGAGGGGGAGATTCATCAGTCAATATGTTGAGCAGCCCGATATAATGCAAGAATTGTGCACTCACTCCATCATGACTTACTGCTTGTCCTTGCTCGCCAGTCTCTCCCCTGTCACCTTTGGCACCGTCCTGACCCTAAAAAAGGGAGAAGAAATTAAAGGCAGATCAAAGTATGACTACAATGAATCAGCCCTGCTTTCACTGCCTTACTCAATCGCTGTTGAAAAGAACGCAGGCAATATCAAGCTTTGAACTGTCTCAAATAGTGTCATTTCTGCCTTTTCCAATCCTCGAGACATGGGTCCCACTTCTCAATAATACAGGCATCACCAGCGAGGGGCACGCCCAAGGGGCGTCAAAGCTCAGAGGGGTTAGACCCAGAGCTCAGATTAGCCAAATCCCACAATAAACGAGTATTCACATCTCGAACAGCCAGTCTATTTATAGCATCAGTGTGCGTATCTAGAACAACCTTTATATACATAGAGATATCATTCATATCTAGAACAGCGTGAATATATCGGGAGCGATATTCACATCTAGAATAACCAGTCTATTTATAGGATCAGTGTTCATATCTAGAATAACCTGTCCATACGTAGATCTATCATTTATATCGAGAACAACATGTCTATATATACGAGCGGTATTCACATCTAGAACAACCTGTCCATATATTGGAGCCATATTCATATCTAGAAAAACCTGTCTAGGAGCAGTTTTCACATCGAGACCAATCTGTCTATACATTGTAGCAGCATTCACATCTAGAACAACCTGTCTATATATTGGAGCAGTATTCACAGCCAGAATAGCCTGTCTACATATAGGAGCGATATTCACATCTAGAAAAACTGTCTTTATATATAGAAGCAGTATTCACATCTAGAATAACCTGTCTATTTATAGGATCAGTGTTCATATCTAGAATGACCTGTCTATATGTAGATGTATCATTCATAGCTAGAACAACGTGTCTATATATAGGAGCAATATTCATATCTGAAACATCCTGCCGATATCGAGAGGGGCAGTGTTGCGTAGGAATGGCGACTACTTATTGGGGCAGTATTCACAGCTAGAACAGCCTGGACTCCAGAATTAATCTAATACAACAGCCTGCCCATCTATAGAAACAGCAACAAGAACACTCTGTTCATATCTTGGAGCAATGTTCACATCTAGAAATTCTCTTTTCAAATGTTGTTATTAAACAATAGCTCGATGAGAAGTTGGCCAAGCCCATTGACACTTACACGTGGTCCAGGTTCACCGCCAGGGCCAGGGTCACCAGGGAAACCAACAGGACCCTACAGGCAGAAAAGAGATGGATTAGGTAAGAGGTGAAAAATCTCACAGCATCAATCAGTCAGACAGCCTGTAGGTGTACGTCTGATTTGCCAGGGCTCGAATCGAACCCAAAGATCTTGGATTAATGTTCAACATCTAAGCCACTTGTGCCCAACTGAGCTCCTGACTCTGGTCTTTGTAGAACGACAGGCTTTAAGTCAATGCTGGATGCACACAGAACTGCTCATTGCAATTCCTAACAAAGGCATGTTCACCTGAAACTTTTAAACATGCTTCGCATTTCTCTCCACAGATGTTGCCTGACCTGCTGAGTAATTTTCCAGCATTTCCAGTTTTTAATTACAGTTGAGGCCTTTTCCTGAGGCTGGTACTTATGGAACATAGATCAGCCGCTCGGCTCTTTGAAAGTTAAATGCATTTTTAGAAGTTACAGAAAGAAATTTGAAAATTCAACCATCAGGCAGATTTGCGGCCCACTTACAGGGTTGCCCTTGGGTCCATCGTCACCAGTGGGCCCTTTGGTACCTGGAGGCCCAGATTCGCCCGGTTGTCCGGATTCTCCTTTTTCTCCTCTTTCGCCCCTTGGACCCTGTATTTTGATGGAAAATAAAACGCATGGAAACAGGTAAGTCATCGGCTTCAGGTTAAATCAATGTTAATTTATTTCAAGTTTCACTCCATCTGTTTTTCTCTCCCCACCACTCCTCTCCCAGTGTCGCACCCTCTCCCGTTGGGCTACAGTTCCTGTGGGCATCTGGCCAGCATCCAGCCAATTCATGTCAGCGGCCCCTCTCTCACTCGCTGAGCAGGCACGGACACAGAGGAACAGCCCAGATTGTGTATCCGTCCGTAGCCCAGTATTCCGCGCTCCTGCAAATACTCCCGCCGCTCCGGAGGTGGGGACCAGAGCTCCCAGCAGGATGGGCAGCCGCTTTATTTCACCTTGAGTGAGAGAAAAACACAGCGGCTTGACGAGGAAAGGGAAAAAAATATGTCCCGCGTCTCTTCGCAGAGGTGCAATCACATAAAAATAGGAGGCCAGGCAAAGGAGCAGCTATTAGGTGTAGCGGTTTGATAGCCAAAATTTCAAACCATTACCTTGGATTGGATTTGTGTTAATCAGCTTTGAATGGGTCTGGAAGTGTGCATTATTCAGTCAGCGTGCTGCAATGAAACAGCCCCATTGTGAAAGGTGTTTCATATATGCACAACATTTAGAGGCGTAACAGCAGAACTGCCTATTTCACTCAGGGTGGATTTAACTGCCTCGCACGCGAGTGGGATCGTCCGCTTCTGTTGAATGTCAATGGACCTTTGGCTGGACTGTCGACTTCCCCGTGGCAGGTCCCGCCACGACGGGGGCCGCAAACCCCTGGCCTCGGAACTTCCACCGCTCCAAGTCACCCCACGGTCAACCCACTGTCAGTTGGTCAGGTTCTAGATTTATTTCTTAGCCCATCCGGTGCGTCTCAGGGCTGGAGAAATTGTGACGCCCAGAAGGGCTCCCGATGGAGTTACATACCTTGCGCCCTGGAAGGCCTTGGATCCCTGGAGAGCCCGATTCCCCAGCTTCACCCTAAAGAGAAGTCAGCAGTTATTACAAGATCTGAGCCAAATGGTAATTGTAGAACCTCAATCAATATTCTTTTATCCCTCAAGATCAATTTACAATGGAGCACCGTTATAATCCAGAAAGCCAGGCGGCGAAGGATAGAACCGGAGCCAATCTATCCGCACTTTGGAAGCATTTATTCACAGAGATGCACATTACAAGCATGCACCTCCTAATCCCGCCCCCATATATTCTACTTTAATTTTACTTATAGTTACTCAAGTGAATCCCCAGTTAATGCCCACCAGCTGCATATAATTAAGTACAATTAAGATTGTCAGAGTTATAAAATATAAAAATAAATAGCAAAATTATTGAAATACATATTCCAGTTAAAATGCGATGCTTTCTCTATTGTGTTTCTATGTTTTTACTTATCCCCCAGCTATAGTGCAGTCTCTACGATTTACTGGTTGTTTAACTCACGGGTCAAATAAAATTATAACATCCTCTTATTCACAGTCACTCCGAGGTCTCCAAACCAGAGCCATTCTCACCCCCCTTAATCTAAAGGCTTTGAAAACCCAAGCACGGCTCAGTCATCTCTTTTGATCTTATGCTCTTATGTTATTTCCAGTCTTGTCCCTTCATTTGCAATTACCCCAATCCAGCAAGAAAAACAGTGAGAGAGCTCCAGGAACAGCAGTAGGCCATGCAGCCCTTCGAGCCTGTCCCACCATTGTCTGATCTGTGGTCCTATTTCATATACCTGCCTTTGGTCCATATCCCATATAAATAACATTCAGACATTCCCCTGTCCTTTACTTTAGGGGAACCTGACCAACCTGGCTTTGAAAGCAGACCAAGGCAGGCCAGCAGCACGGTTCAATTCCAGTAACAGCCTCCGCGAACAGGCGCCGGAATGTGGCGACTAGGGACTTTTCACAGTAACTTCATTTGAAGCCTACTTGTGACAATAAGCGATTTTCATTTTTTCACTTTAGTCACCTCTTCAAAAAACTCAATAAGATTAGTCAGGCATGACTTTCCCTTCACAAAGCCATGGTGGCTCTTGCTGATCGACCAAAATTGTTTGAGGTGTTCAGTTACCCCATTCATAGAATTTGCAGTGCAGAAGGAGGCCAATCGGCCTATCGAGTCTGCACCGGCCCTTGGAAATAGCAGCCCGCGCCCGGAACCCAGTAACCTTTTTGGACACTAAGGGCAATTTTTCATGGCCAATCTACCTAACCTGCGCATCTTTGGAATTTGAGAGGAAACCGGAGCACCCGGAGGAAACCCAAGCAGACACGGGGAGAACGCGCAGACTCCGCACAAACAGTGACCCAAGCCGGGAATCGAACCTGGGGCCCTGGAGCTGTGAAGCAACTGTGCTAACCACTGTGCTACCCTGCTGCCAAATATATTTCCTGATTATAGGCCCCAGCAATTTCACCACCACAGCTGTGAAGCTAACCAGTCTGTAATTCCCTGGTTCCCTCCTTTCACTCTTCTTCAAAAGTGGAGTGACATGTGCAATTTTCCAATCCAGAGGGACGACTCCTGAATCCAGGAAACTTCGAATGATTATAGTGTCATGTGAGAGTGCCGTTAAGAACTGGGTGTTTATCAAATAGCTGTCATGGATGTGCCTTTAAGAAATGGGTGTTTATCAAATAGCTGCAGTGATGTCAGA
This sequence comes from Scyliorhinus torazame, assembly GCF_047496885.1. NCBI lineage: Eukaryota > Metazoa > Chordata > Chondrichthyes > Carcharhiniformes > Scyliorhinidae > Scyliorhinus > Scyliorhinus torazame. The sequence goes on along the minus strand of NC_092720.1, from coordinate 180,111,678 downwards.
GTGCGGGTGGAGCTGGGCTGTCTGTCTGCTTTACTTTAGTTTTTGAGCAGGCAGCTACAATGTGTTTTAGTTTTGTTTTCCGAGCTGGATAGCTGCAGGCAAAGCAAGCAGCTGTATAATGATCTCTCTCTGCAAGCTACAGGCTGTCGTCAGCTCATTTGAGGATTTCAAAGTAACACCGATTCCTGTCGAGAATTTAAACCTGCTGTCTTTCTGTAAAAAGGGTCTTTGAAACTTATGGCTGTTGTGAGGAAAGTTATGAAGGGTTACTTATAGTATATTGTATCTGTGGGGATTATTGGTGTTGATAGTTGTTAAGATGTTTCCTGTGGGTTCATAATGTGTTACCTGGATTCATAAATAAACATGGGTTTGTTTTAAAAGTACTTTAGATCTCTGTTGCATCACACACATAAAGTAGGCTCTTGTGCTCCCCATAACCACAATCTATTAAAGGTTATAGGGCAGTTGAACCCCATAACACACTCTAGGGCCCGTAATAATAGTTAGGGCATCTACAATGTGCTCCCCTACTTCCTTTAGCCTCCTCAGATAGAAAGTCACAGCCTAAATTGTTCCAATTTGCATAAGTGTCATTTCTCATCTTCCTCTGCCACCAGTCATTGTGTGCGCATGTGTTAGTGACTCCAACTTTTCTTAAGTTCCAGAGTAATTGTGTGAATAAAACCAACCTTTACTTTTTAAGTACAAAAAGCTTGGCCGTAAGGTTTTTTAAATTTAATTATCCATCCCCAAATGTGAAAATAAGTGCACTCGTGTACAATTCACAGGTGACTTTGGGGAAGCCACCCATTAAGTTGCCCATGCACATTCATATAGGTTGCAAATAGCTGCACCTCTAGCACAGATCCTTGTGTTACCCCTGCCAGCAATCTGAGAACACACTGATCTATACTCTGTTTCCTCTTGTCCTCAATGTGGGCCAACTTAGCCACAGAAGGTGCAGGGGAAAACTTCTACCAGGTCACCTTTCAGCTGAGTCGAATGCAAACCCGCCACATTTCTCCTGTTCTCCGCTGAGACTAACTTTTCCGACAGCTTACCTTTTCACCGATGGACCCTAAATTGCCGACGCCTCCAGGTGGACCTTGGGGACCCTGTGGTGGGGGAAGAGGGGGAAGGATAAACACAAAACACATGACAGAAAGGGGAGGTCAGAGGTGAATACGGCCAAGAGTCGGTAAAATGTGCATTCAAATTCTGACAAATAGAGCTGAACTTACATCTGCCCCGTTTGGACCGGCAGGGCCTGTCGGACCAGGAGGGCCAGGTGGACCCTGTGAAGAGGAAGGCAAAAAGACTCGTAACTCTTAGGACATTGTGAGGGGAGGGGTTGGGGTGTTAACTGCAGAATTTCAGAGAGAGATTGGGAGAGCAAGACATAAACTCACCATGGGACCAATATCACCAGTTTCTCCCTTCGTGCCAGACGGTCCAGGCATTCCCTACGATATAAAATAACACAAATCAGCTCCTTGCTGTAGAGTCTCAGCCAGACAATACATTGTTCGGTACAGAGTGGCACAGTGTGGGGGAGAATGTAGAGTAGCAGAGTGTGGAGGAGGGGGGAGGGGTGGAAGGGATCGGAGTGCTGGGGAGGGGATCATAAGGATCAGAGTGCGGAGATGCATGGGATTGTAAGGGATAAGAGTGTGGGGGAAGAGGATCATAAGGGATCGGAACACAGGGGTTGGGATTGTAAGGGATCAGAGTGCCGGAGTTGGGGCTCGTAAGGAATCAGAGTGCAGGGCAGGTGATCGTAAGGGGTCAGAGTGAGGTGAAGGGGATCATAAGTGATCAGAGAGCAGGGGAGGGTATTGTAAGGTATCAGAATGCAGAATAGGAGGGGAGAGTGAGGAAGTCTCAATAAGAGTATTGCATCCAGTTCTGGGTGTCACACTTAAGGAAAGACGTGAAGGCAGTGGAGACGATGCTCAGAAGATTCAAGAAAATGGTTCCAGGGATGAGGTTCATCAGCGATGTTGACAAACTGGCAAAGTTAGGACCGGTTTCCTTGCAGAGAAGGCTAAGAGGAGGTTTGATTGAGGTGTCTAAAATCAGAAGGGGTTGTGGAGAGAAGACTGGGAGAAATGGTTCCCATTGGTGGAAGAGCCGATAATAAGATGGTACAGATTGATGGTATTGGCAAAATCAGCAATGGTGACGTGAGGGGTAATTTTTTCACACAGCGAGAGGTTAGGATCTGGAATGATCTGGCTGAGAGTGTGGAGGAGGCATTTTCAATCATGGCCTACAAGCGTGAATGGTATTACTTTCTGAAAAGAAATAATGTGCAGGATTACGGGAAGAAGGCAGGGAATGACATCAAGCCTCCTCCATCCGGCAGGATATTCCGGCCCAACCAAAGTCAATGAGGTTTCAAATGGCTGCCCCCATTTCCTGACTCCATTGGGGCAGGGGGCAGGAAATTCCACCCCAAGTAGACTGCTCTTTCATGGAAAGTCAGTGCAGACAAACGGGCTGATTGGCCCCTCCTTCTCTGTGACAATGCTGCGATCCTCTGGGCAGGGGTCGTGACGGAGAAAAGCGGAGGAGGAGGAATCGTAAGTCGAGGTAGCATTGTGAGACACATCGTGAATTGAGGTAGCACTGTGAGGGGCATCGTAAGGTGAGGTTGCACTGTGACGGACATCGTAAGGTGAGGTTGCATGGTGAAGAGCATCGTAAGGTGAGGTTGCATGGTGAGGAGCATCGTAAGGTGAGGTAGCACTGTGAGGAGCATCGTAAGGTGAGGTTGCATTGTGAGGAGCATCGTAAGGTGAGGTTGCACTGTGAGGGACATCGTAAGGTGAGGTTGTACTGTGAGGGACATCATAAGGTGAGGTAGCACCGTGAGGGGTATTGTAAGGTGAGGTTGCATTGTGAGGGGTATCGTTAGGTGAGGTTGCACGGTGAGTGACATTGTAAGGTGAGGTAGCACTGTGAAGAGCACTGTAAGACAAGGTTGCACAGTGAGGAGCATCGTAAGGTGAGGTTGCATGGTGAGGAGCATTGTAAGGTGAGGTAGCACTGTGAGGAGCATCGTAAGGTGAGGTTGAATTGTGAGGAGCATCATAAGATGAGGTTGAATTGTGAGGAGCATCATAAGGTGAGGTTGCACTGTGAGGGACATCGTAAGGTGAGGTTGCACTGTGAGGGACATCGTAAGGTGAGGTAGCACCGTGAGGGGTATTGTAAGTTAAGGTTGCATTGTGAGGGGTATCGTTAGGTGAGGTTGCACGGTGAGGGACATTGTAAGGTGAGGTAGCACTGTGAGGGGTATTGTAACGTGTCCCAAATCCCCCCAGTGTGTCCCCATCGCCTCCACCCCCGTGTCCCCATTTCCCCTCCCATGTCCAAATCCCCGTGTCCCCATTCCCCCCCCCCACTGTGTCCCCATTCTACCCCAACCAGTGTCCCCATTCTATCCCCACCCAGTGTCGCCCCCCCCAGTGTCCCTATTCCCCACCACAGTGTCCCCATTCCCCCCCCCACAGTGTCCCCATTCCCCCCCCCCACAGTGTCCCCATTCCCCCCCCCACAGTGTCCCCATTCCCCCCCCCCGTGTCCCCATTCCCCCCCCCCGTGTCCCCATTCCCCCCCCCAGTGTTCCCATTCCACACCCCCCACTGTCCCCATTCCCCCCCGTGTCTCCATTCCCCCCACAGTGTCCCCATTCCCCCCCCCAATGTCCCCCATTCCCCCCCAGTGTCCCCATTCCCCCCCAGTGTCCCCATTCCCCCCCGTGTCCCCATTCCCCCCCCCCCCGTGTCCCCATTTCCCCCCCCCTGTGTCCCCATTTCCCCCCATGTCCCCATTACCCTCCCCATGTTCCCATTCCGCCCCCCCCCCGTGTCCCCATTCCCCCCACGTGTCCCCATTCCCCCCCCCCGTGTCCCCATTCCCCCCCCCTAGTGACCCCATTCCCCACAGTGTCCCCATTTCCCCCCCCCCAGGTGTTCCCATTCCCCACATGTCCCCATTTCCCCCCTTGTCCGAATTCCTCCCCCAGTGACCCATTTCCCCCCGTGTCCCCATTTCCCCCCCCAACGTGTCTCCATTCGCCCCGTGTCTCCATTCGCCCCGTGTCCCCATTCCCACCGTGCCCCCATTCCCCCCGTGTCCGCATTCCCTCCCATGTCCCCATTCCCCCCCATGTCCCCATTCCCCCATTCCCCTCCATGTGCGCATTCCCCCCCGTGACCCCATTCCCCCCAGTGTCCCCATTTTCCCCCCGTGTCCCCATTCCCCATGTCCCCATTCCCCTCCATGTGCGCATTCCCCCCCGTGACCCCATTCCCCCCCCCAGTGTCCCCATTCCCCCCCAGTGTCCCCATTCCCCCCCCCATGTTCCCATTCCCCCCCGTGTTTCCCATTCCCCCCTGCCCGTGTCCCCATTCCCCCCAGTGACCCCATTCTGCCCCAGTGACCCCATTCCCCACACAGTGTCCCCATTCGCCCCACAGTGTCCCCACTCTCCCCTCCATTATCCCCATTTCCCCCCACCCGTGTCACCATGCCCCCCCGTGTTCCCATTTCCTCCCAGTGTTCCCATTTCCCCCCCGTGTAACCCATTCCCCCCTTTGTGTCCCCATTCCCCCCTTGTCCCCATTTCCCCCCGTGTCCCCGTTCCCCCCCCGTGTCCCCATTTCCCCCCGTTTTCCCATTTCCCCCCGTTTTCCCATTTCCCCCGTGTACCCACCCCCCCTCCGTGTCCCCATTCCTCCCCACCCATTTCCCCATTCCCCCTCCACCGTGTCCCGATTCCCCCCCATCCGTGTCCCCATTCCCCCCCAGCCGTTTCCCCATTCGCCCCCACCTGTGTCCCCATTCCCCCCCACCCGTGTCCCCATTTCCCGCCCCACCATGTCCCCATTCCCCCCCCATATCCCCATTCCCCACCCCCCCATGTCCCCATCCTCTCCCCCACCGTGTCCCCCCCGTGTCTCCATCCCCCCCACGTGTCCCCATTCCACCCCCCCGTGTCCCCATTCCCCCCCCCCGTGTCCCCATTCCCCCCCCCTCGTGTCCCCATCCCCCCGTGTCCCCATCCCCCCCACCGATGTCCCCATTCCCCCCCCCACCCATGTCCCCCCCACCCATGTCCCCATTCCCCCCCCACCCATGTCCCCATAGCCCCCGTGTCCCCATTCCCCCCTCGGGTCCCCATTCCCCCCTCGTGTCCCCATTCCCCCCTCGTGTCCCCATTCCCCCCTCGTGTCCCCATTCCCCCCTCGTGTCCCCATTCCCCCCTCGTGTCCCCATTCCCCCCTCGTGTCCCCATTCCCCCCTCGTGTCCCCATTCCCCCCTCGTGTCCCCATTCCCCCCTCGTGTCCCCATTTCCCCCCATGTCCCTATTCAACCCATGTCCCCATTCCCCCACAGTGTCCCCATTCACCCCTCGTGTCTCCATTACCCCCCCATAGTGTCTCCATTTCCCACCCCACAGTTTCCCCAACCCCACCTCACAGTGTCGCCAGTCTATTATGCATCATCCCTCCCACCCCACCTCCCACCCATTCCTGGTGTGCCCCAAACTCCCCCATCCCTCCCCGAGTTCCCCACACACCCTCACACGCTGTCTGCGGTATTACAAGGCCGAAGGTCACCTCCTTCCTTTCAAACCTCCCTGTGGCCCTCTCGCGGTCACTGACCTGCAGGCCGATTGGACCCGGTGATCCGGGAAAACCTCTGGGACCTTCATCGCCTTTCTGTCCGAAATATCCTTGCTGACCTCTGGCTCCAGGTTCACCATCAGCACCCTGAGGGGGGTGGGGGGAAGATACAGATTCCGCAGTGAGGACCGACAAAGCATCTGCTTCAGGCCAGAGGAGCCTTCCGTGCAAACATCCGGATTAGGAGCAGGAGTGAGGCCACTCGGCCCCTCGAGCCTGCTCCACCATTCAATAAAATCACGGCAGATCTGAATGTAACCTCAACCTCAGATTCCTGCCTGTGGGCGCCTCCCCCCCCCCGGTCCGGCCCCCCCGTCGTCGTCCCCACCGTCGTCGTGTCCCCCGTCCCCCCCCCTCCCCCCAATAACCTCTCACGTCCCTGCATCATAAATGGATCATCCCCATTTTAAATATCTTCATTTTTAAACTGTGCCCTCTAGTTTTAGTCTCCCTCACAAGGGGGAACATCCTTTCAGCATCCAATCTGTCAAGTCCCCTCAGGATCTTGTACATTTCAATAAGATCACCTCTCATTCTTCTAACCTCCAATGGATACAGCACCAGCCTGCCCAACCTTTCCTCGTAAGGTAAAATCTGGGTGGGGTGCAGGGGCAGTGGTAAAGCTGCTGTTGCATATGTGCACAGCAAGCCTCTACGGGAGGTGAGACAATTATGTAGAGCTACTGTATCTGATATAGGGGCTGGATTAGCACAGTGGGCTAAACAGCTGGCTTGCATTGCAGAACAAGGCCAGCAGCGCGGGTTCAATTTCCGTACCGGCCTCCCCGAACAGGCGCCGGAATGTGGCGAATAAGGGCTTTTCACAGTAACTTCATTGCAGCCTACTTGTGACAATAAGCGATTATTATTATCGGAACTTTGTCAGCCTCCAGACTTGACTATTTCAATGCACTCCTGGCTGGGAAGAGCCCCCCCCCCCCCCTCCCCCCGCCCAATCGCCCCACCCCACCAAATCCCTTCCTTTATAACCTCCTCCGGCACCACAAACGCCCGACATCTCTGCGTACCACTAATCTGGGCCTTTCGAGCATCCCTGTTTTTAATCACTGTGTTATCGGCGGTTGTGCCTTTATTCGCCTGGGTCCTAAACTCTGGAATGCTCTCTACCTCTTCTTTCCGTAAAACCAACTAACCAAGATTTTGGTCCACTGCCCTAACATCTCCTTTTGTGCCTTTGTAACACCTCTCGGAGCGCTTTGCGATGTGCTCTATCAATTCAGTTGTTGTTGTGATATGTTAAATAGCTTCTTGTTTGGAACCATTCTCATTTAGCACCTATGAGGACATTCCAAAGTACTTCATGGCCACTGAAGCATTTATTGCACTGCAGTACGCAGAAAAGAAATGATGACCGCACAGTAAGCTCTCATAAACAACAACATTGTTCATTGTCATTTCCTAGGAGGTTGGTCAAGAGGTGAATGTTGGCCGGGTACCAGCAGAGGGACTAACCCTGGTTTTCTTCAAAATGGCAGCAGGGGATCTTTGACACCCAACCTTTGGTTCAACATTTCACCGGAGAGGCTGCACCACCGCCCATGTCACACCTCCTCAGCTGTACACCACAGCCTTGGATTCTGCTCTCCCGCCTCTGGAGTGGGACTTGAACCCACCAAGCCTCAGGCCCAGAGGCAAGAGCCAATGCCACACATTAAAAACCTTTGCAGAGAGTTCCTTTCACAAGCAGATACAGGACACGTCTGCTAATCCTAACATCATTTGGCAAAACTGCTTTTCAACTTCTGTCTTGTCTGATTCAAATCCTATGGCAAACTGTAAAACTACATTCAGACCCAGTTCCTCCCATATCATCTGTATCCCACTAAGATGTCACATGACCTGCTGCTAAATGCAAGCACTCATAAATTATTTACTCTCCAGGGAACCACCAGAAATGATACCAATGTTTCATTTGCCCTCTCTGTATAAACAAGTAGTTGGAATTAATCATGACCTCAACATTTATGACTCCTTAATTACAGTTTTAGCAGACACACAGTCTGGATACCTTAACCTAGGTTCTTTAATGATATTACTGGAACAAATATGTACCTTAACCCAGAATTTAAAAAAACATTACTGCAACAGATATTAGATATAACATATAACAGTTTCTACATTTATGAGAGAGAAAATACTTACTGCAGGACCTGGTTGGCCAACGGGTCCGACTGGGCCTGGAGGGCCAGGTGGACCCTGAAACAAAATAAAACACACTCAAAACCATGACAAATCTGATGTACAAAAATGACCAAAGATAGCCAAGAAATTATTTTCTAGCTACAGTTAAACAACAACTAAACATTTTGTGCAATTCTGTAATTCTTAAGACCCCAAATGGTTTTATTATCACCACCAATTTAATTTAGTAGTCATGGCTGTTGAAAGCTCTAAATTTCAATTGAGCCTGAGATGGAGAGGAGACCATGAACAATCCTGATTGATATTTATTATTAATTAAAAATCAGCATTCGGATTATATTTTGCTCTCCATTTTCTGGCCTGCTCTGCTGAAGGGACATACTCTTGGCTCAGCACATCCCGAATGGGCATGCTATCTTCTAGTATCTTTCAAAATGGTCACTGTTTATATTTGCATCTTGACAGAAATGCCCAGAAATTCTACAGAACTTACCGAAGGAGCCTGGACAACAAGGCTGAGAAATTCCATTAAGCCGAGGCCCCATATGTTTCACAGGACCTTGGACACCAAGGTGTCTAATTTTTATGGGGCCTGGGGGCCCCTAAATTTCATGGAGCTGATTCAATGATCACAAAGGTTTTGCCCATACAATTTACAGAACCTAGGTAAAAATGCCTAGAAATTCCATGGAGCCGAGACCATAAGGCCCAGTGACCCTACGAAGCCTAGACAACGGCCCATAATGTTCATGGAGCCTAGGCACTGAAATTTCACAGAGCCCAGGCAACAAGGCACAGAGATTTCATGGAGCCTCAATGTTATAACCGCAATGGAGGCTCCAGGATCAGGATCATACAGACTCCCCATAACCTTCCTGGAATATGAATGTTCCTTTAAGGGAGTGGGTCTTCCCCTTAACAAGGAGAGCACCAGCAATATAAAAACCCTGGGTGCAGGTCGGGGAAGGAGACCCCTTGGCGGGGGTGGGTGAGTTTTGGAATTGTATTATAATAAACCTTGTTCGTTCACTTCTACTATCGTCTATGCGTTCTGCCCTAGTGATTCAACACCAGGCAACCAAGGCCCAGAAATTCCACAGAGCCGAGACAACAAGGCCCAGAAATTCCATGATGCTTATAGATACCAAGGAAATTCCATGGAGCGTAGACAGCAGGACCCAGAGATTCCTTAGGGCCTCGAAATCAAGGGCTCGCTTACAGTTTGGCTTGAGCACAGAGTGATACATTTTGGGTAAATAGTCATTTTGTTTCACAGTCCTTTCCGAAAACTTTGGTTACTTTGCGACATGAAGCACCAGGCAGGTCCCAGAAACGTTCCTAGTTTGTCGTCAGCTTGGAATGAAAAACGGTGAAATTAAAAGTTGTACTTACATGTTCACCCTTGTTGCCCTTCCTCCCTTTATGTCCGGATTCACCCACTTCGCCCTAGAAAATAGGTGGAGAGAAACAAATACCTTACTCACTTCCGAGTTACAACAGACAAATTACTCCGAATACCCAGTTAATTTCAATTATTCAGCCGTATTTGACTTGAGAGTATAGATTCTGTTTCGAGCACACTAGACATACGATTCCCGCATGATGATGGCCAGGATTCAAAAGAACAAAGAACATTGCAGCACAATAACAAGCCCTTCGGCCCACCAAGCCTGCGCTGATCCAGATTCCTTATTTAGACCTACTACCTTTTCCAAAACGATCTGTATCCCTCATGTGTCTATCAAGATACATATTAAACGTTGCTATTGTGCCTGCCTCCACTACCTCCACTGGCAACGCGTTCCAGGCATCCACCACCGTCTGAATTAAAAGCTTTCCCCACACATCTCCCCTAAACTTTCCCCTCACACCTTGAATCTGTGCCCCTTGGTAATTGAGTTTTCCACCCTGATCTCCCCTCAGCCTCCGTATTTCCAACGAAAACAATCCGAGTAGACCAGGCAACATCCTGGTAAAACTTTTCACTCTCTCCAAAGCATCCAAATCTTTCTGGTAGTGTGGTGACTAGAACTGCACGCAATATTCTAAATGTGGCCTAACTTTTATACAACTGTAACATGACCTGCCAACGCTTGTGCTCAATGCTCCGGCCGATGAAGGCAAGCATGCCGTATGCCTTCTGGACCACCTTATCCACCTGCAATGCCACTTTCATGGAACTATTGACCTGAATGCCCAGTTTCCTCTGTATATCAATGCTCCGAAGGGTTCTGCCAATTACTGCATAATTCACACCTAAATTTGATCTTCCAAAATGCATACCTCACATTTATCCGGATTGAACGCCACCTGCCATTTCTCCGCCCAACATTCCAATCTATCGATATTCTGCTGTATTCTCTGACAGTCCGTTTCACTATCTGCAACTCCACCTATCTTAGTGTCATCTGCAAACTTGCTAATCAGACCATCTATATTTTCCTCCAGATCATTTATATATGTTACAAGCAACAGTGGTCCCAGCACTGATCCCTGTGGAACACTATTAGTTACAGTTCTCCATTCTGAAAACTCCCTTTCACTGTTACCCTCTGTCTCCTGTTGCCAAGCTAGTTCTTCATCCATCGAGCTAGCACACCCCGAATCCCGTGCAACATTACCTTTTGGACCAGCCTGCCATGAGGGACCTTTTCAAACGCCTTACTAAAGTCCATGTAGACGACATCCACAGCCTTTCCCTCATCAATTAATTTTGTCAGCTCCTCAGAAAACTCATCAAGTTGGTAAGACATGACTTTCCCACAAAAAAAACATGTTGCCTATCACTAGCAAGTCCACTCGCTTCTGAATGTAATTAAATCCTGTCCCTAAATATTTTCACCAACAGCTTCTGCCCCACTAACGCCAGGCTCACCTGCCTATAATTTATGATATAAAAAAGGCTGAAACATATTCCTTTTGTCTGCAGTGAACGGGCCTCTGTGTATGAATCGATGTCGCTTCGAGATACAAGCGCAAGGTTGCGAGCTCGACTGATCATCTGTGAGTGTGGCTCTCAGCGCACTCAGGACTGTTCAGCAAGTGCTGCCTAATATGTTGAAGACTTGTGCCATTTCTGAATGGCTTAGAAGCTTGGAGAACATATCGTGCCCAGCTGCTTTCTCCATGGAAACACCGCGGCCAATCGGAGTTGACTAGCCAACCAATCAACACCCTTTTTGCCTGCAGTATAAATTACTGTGATCATTTGAAATTTGCCATTCGTGTGTTTGTCCTGATGAGTGCAAGATGAAAAGCTTCGACAACATGCAACATTTTCAGCAATATTCAAGTTCTGTAACTACCATGTGACTGAAGCTGTAAGGCTTTAATTTATCTAGCCCCCTCATTGAGATTTCCTCCCTCCGGACCCCACCATCTGAACATTCCCAGGGACCCTCACCCATATCCTAGGACCAAAGTCAAAGAAGCGCCTAAGTTCCAAATGTCCAACTGAGCTAAAACCATAGCACGTGACTGTTGCTCATATCTGAAGTATGAATTAGACAACAAGCTACCTTACTGCACTGTATATCACACACAATGTGCAACTGTGCCAATAGGTCAGCTTGGCCCAAGGTCTCCTGAAGGCGTAGGGTCTCCTCTATAAACACAAGGGTCCCTCTGTATGCCTGGGGCCTGATCAAACACACGGATCTCAAAGTTCTGCAGCAGCTCTGCCTCCAGCCTCCTCTCTACCGGTCTCTAGCCATAACACGCCCACAGCGCAAACGGCTGCAGGTGGTCATTTGTAACCGTTACTCTCCTGAGACAGTTTCTGCTCTCTGGCCAGGGTTTCAGGGGAGTTCCCAGGAGCAGCCCTTCCCCTGCCACCCCCCAAAACCTGGGGAGAGTTTTTGAACCCGGCAGAATTCTATTTCAAGTCTCTCTTGAAAATGCAACCCCCATCCCGCCCCCGTCTACGAAATGGATCTTACCTTGTCACCATCCTCACCAGGGCCTCCGGGCGTACCTGCAGGTCCCGGAAGACCAACTGGGCCTTGGACACCATCTCGACCAGCTGGACCTATCGGGCCTTTACCACCCTGCGATCATTGAAACCAGAAAGACAATTTTGTAAATATTGGCAGCTTCCCTCAGGAGTAATCATTACAATATTCCTACCCTTCAATCAACTCAGGAGCCATCTGATGTTACCCTGTCCTCCCCATCCTGCTACGTCGACACGAGGGGATGATCGCCTGAGCCTTTTCACCTGGGGATGATTGATGTTGGCTTCATGCCCACGCACCCATGGTGGCTCTGTACCTCCACGTGAGCATTTACTGCTCAGTCCTCATCGCCCCGGGGAGCACTATGAGAATAATGCTTCCTCGCTTGATGATACAAACCTGGTTGGGGAAGTAAGCTGTGTGGAGGACTGTGAAGCTGGGATTTACCTCATGAATTTCAGAACGACACTGCCATGGGGCAATTGAGAGGGGAGCAAACTGTCACCTGATAGTGATTCTCCCCCCAACACCCCCCACCAAATTGGCCAATTTGAGGGTAAGCGTGTGAGCTAGTGATCCAGGTAAGGATGAAAGGCGAACTATCAAAACTGGAAGGCCCCCTCTTCAACTTTTCAAGAAGTTACATTTAACAAATAGATTAAGCAAGCGGGCCATCATTGTGGAAGGGTCCCACCCGCCCATCAAGCGATACCTGATGGGCCACCAAGCTCGCCTCCCCTTCCCCCGGAAGGGAGGTCACTCCAGGCAGCTATTGCTCACAAGTTAACCCCTTTAAAATACCGCAAGTGCATGGCCTCGCCATAAAATCTTACAGAACCGTGTGTTCAAATATTTCGAGGGACTGTTGCTTCCTGGCCAGCCTTCTACCTCCAGCTGCCCAAAAAAATGATCCGCTTCGTTGAGTTGAATTTCTCAACTTGTGGTTTGAAATCCTGATGCCTAAGGATGGCACAGTGGTGCAGTGGTTGGCACTGCTGCCTCACGGAGCCGAGGACCAAGGTTTGATCCCAGCCCCGGGTCACCGTCCGTGTGGAGTTTGCACATTTTTCCCTTGTCTGCGTGCGTCTGACCCGCACTACCCAAGGATGTGCAGTGTAGCTGGATTGGCCACACTAAATTGCCCCTTCATTGGGAAAAAAAGAATTGGGCACGTAAAAAATTTTAAAAATGAAATCCAATACAATAATGACAGGTTTTCGCATAGGACTACAACTAAATTAATGGAGCCCACCTCACCCAGTGTATCATCTCCAAGTCTCTCAAGGTTAATTTTGAATGATACAAAATGGGACCAATGGGTAATGGGTCAGTCTTGTCAGAGGCTCCTGCACTCTCAGTGGGCTGACTCAAGACCCATGACCCCGTCTGCGAACTCTGCAGGGACACTATGGCCACATTTAACCCTCCAAAGCCAAAGGTGCAATCAAATCAAAGGACATAGTTACCGCCCCATCCCAAAATGCTGACTCACTTCAATCCCAAACCAACTGTGCACTTAACCAACTGGACAACAGGAATGATTGCCCTCACTCGTTTCCCAGAACCAATGTGTCCATTTGCCCGCCCCCCCCCACCCCCCCACCCACATCCCCACCCGTGCACACCCCTCACCCCGCCAAAAGCCAGCGGACAGACTTACCGGTCCTCCTTTCTCTCCGGCAGGCCCAGGCGGACCCTGAGGTCCTGGACGTCCCGGAAGACCAATGGGACCACCTGGTCCTGATTTTCCTCTAATGCCAGGAGAGCCCTGAAAGAGGAGGTTGTGGAGAATGAGGAGTGCGATTGAGGAAGCAAAGACTGGGATAAAGACAAGTTAATCAGGGTGGGTGGGGTGGGGAGCAGTGGGGGAGACAGGAAATCAAGGTAAATACAACCACAAGGGCCGCTGATTGTTTGTCCACCTTTGGAGTGAATCAGCTGTCTCAGTGTTTAAAGCAATCCAACCCACGACCCCACCCCTCCCCATAACCATCTCCAACCCCTGTTGGAGGTACGGCTCCTCAACCTGTGGCTGTGGGTCACATGTTATCCACAACCTCGCCTGCACCACCTCACAGCACCTCACCCTCTTTCCCTGGCCTTTTTGGCCAATATCGACTATTTGAATGGCGGAGCCTTTGGAACTGGCAGTTCCTAGTCCTGCAGTAATTGGCTAAGGTGCCAATCAGCACAGCGTCGTCCATTCACATCGGCAACTCAGGGTATTTGCGAATGGGCAGGGATATGGGTGTAAACTTTACCGCCTGCTCCCTCCATGTCTCACACTCCCCAGGCTGCCACCCCCCCATCAATCTTATGCTCCGAGATACGTACTGAGGAGCGGGAAGGGGGAGAGAGGGGGGAGCTGAGGCCTTCATACCCTGGAAAACATGGGTTATCCAAGGTCACACCACCTCGTCCTCGGCTATACTGAAGGGATTCATTTCAACCCTCCCCCAAATTTTTGCCCAATCTAAAATCGAAAAAACGAGGAGATTGGGAACAGAGTGCTAAATTTATTTTCCACAACCTGCCACCCTTTGACCCCTGACTCTGTCAGAGTGGCTGGGGGGAGATGGAGGGTGCGGCCGAGGGGAGGGCTATACATGTGGACCACTTCCTTCCCTGTTCCTGTATCTCAGCTTCCCAGGACCTCCAGCTGAAATCAAGCAGAAGGCTCGATTGAGAGATGGGCAAGGCCCGAGATGTCAAAAGGCCGGCAAGGGATGCATGACAAGAACAGTTTGTAACGGCTAGGCTTGTATCCCTCCGAGTGAAGATTGACGTATTCATGCTGATTAAAAGATTCGAGGATTTTTCCTCCAGTTACCCTGTGGGAGAGGGAGTAAAGTCCACAACATAGAAAATAGGAGCAGGAGGAGGCCACTTGGCCCTTCGAGCCTGCACCACCGTTTATTGTGATCATGTCTGATCATCCAAATCAATCACCTAAGTCCACTTTTCCCCCCACATCCTTTGAACTCCCTCACCCCAAGTGCCACATCCAACTGCTTCTTGAAAACATATAATGGCTTGGCCTCAACTACTTCCTCTGATAACAAATTCCACAGGCTCTTAAACCCCCACCCCCCTCATTTTTCTGAACTCCAGCGATTACAATGCTAACCGATTCAACCTCTCCTCATACTTCAGTCCTGCCATCCCAGTATTCAGTCTGGTAAACCTTCACTGCACTCTATAGCTAGAGCATGCTTCCTCAGATAAGAAGACCAAAACTGCAGACAATGTTCTAGGTGTGGCCTCACCAAGTCCCTGGTATAATTGCAGCAAGATATCCCTGCTCCTCTACTCGAATCCTCTCGTAATGAAGGCCAACATACCGTTAGCCTTCGTTACTGCTCTGTACCTGCACGCGATCAACGAGGTGATTGCCTCATATTCTACTTCAAAGAATCGACTCATCTGCGCCCTTGTGAGGTGTGCTCTGTGTACCACATTCAGCTGTATCAGCCCCAACCTCGCGCACGAGGTGGAGGCATTCACTCTCCGGAGCACCTCACACCAGAACCCCTCCTACATATCCTCTCCCAACTCTTCCTCCCACTTTACCTTCTCCTCCTCCAAAATTGCTCCGTGGACCGCTGACACTACCCCCTTCTCCAGTCCCCCTGTCGTCAGCACCTCCTCCAGCAATGTGGAGGCTGGCTCCTCTGGGAAGTTCTGTATCTCCTTTCTGGCAAAATCTCGAACCTGCATGTATCTGAACATTTCCCCCTGCTCCAGCCCATACTTCACTTCCAGCTCCTTCAATCCTGCAAACCGACCCCTAAGAAACAAAGCCTTCAGTGTCTTAATCCCCTTCTCCTCCCATTTCCAAAAATTTCCATCCCACCTCCCTGGCTCAAATCTGTGATTCGCCTGAATCGGCATTTCCCTTGACCCTGCCCCCAACCCGAAGTGTTGGCAAAACTGCCTCCAAATTCTCAATGAAGCTATTATTACCGGACTCCCTGAGTATTTCCCCGGGGTCATCGGGAGCGGCGCTGTTGCTAATGCTTTCAATCCCGACCCCCTGCACAAACTCTCCTCCATTCTGACTCACTGGGAATCAAACCCTCTGACCCAACTCCGCACCTTCTCCACATTCGCCGCCCAGTAGCAATACATCAGGTTCGGAAGACACAATCCCCCTGCCTGCCTTCCCCTCTGTAGCAACACCTTTCTAACTCTGGCCACCTTCCCTCCCCATATGAATGACGTAGTCCTTCCTTCAATCTCTCTGAAAAAAGCCTTTGGCAGGAAAATCGGCAGGCATTGAAAAATAAACAGGAATCGCGGCAACACATTCATTTTAATCGCCTGTACCCGACCCGCCAGTGACAGAGGGAGACCATCCCATCTTGCCAGATCAGCTTTCACTCTCCCCACCAAACTAGAAATGTTGTACCTGAGGAGCCCCCCCCCCACCACTCCCGGGCAACCTGCACCCCAGGTTCCAGTAGATTTGTTAAGCATGATTTTCCCTTCATAAATCCATGCGGACTCTGTTCGATCCTGCCACTATTTTCTAAGTGCTCTGCTATAAAATCTTTGTTAATGGATTGTAGAGTTTTCCCACACTGACATCAGGCTTACTGATCTATAATTCCCTGTTTTCTCTCTAGCTACCTTTTTAAATCGTGGAGTTATATTAGCTATCCTCCAAGCTGCAGGAACTGTTCCACGGTCTATAGAATCCTGGAATATGACTGCCAATGCATCCACTATTTCTGGAGCCGCTTTCTTAAGTACTCCGGGTTGTAGTTGATAAAGCCCTGGGGATGTATCAGCCTTCAATCCCATCAATTTCCTCAACACCATTTCTCTACTTGTATTGATCTCCTTTAGTTCCCCCCTCTGACTAAACCCTGCATTCCCCAACATTTCTGGTATCTGATTTGTGTCCTCATTTGTGAAGACAGAACTGAAGTATGTATTTAGTTGCTCAGCCAATTCTTTGTCCCTTATTATACATCCCCTTGTTTCTGACTGTCAGGGACCTACATTTGTCTTCATAAATCAGGGCGGGATTCTCCGACCCCACGCCGGGTTGGAGAATCGCCGGGGGCTGGTGTGAATCCCGCCCCCGCTGTGTCCCGAAGTCTCCACCACCAGAGATTCGGCACCGGTCGGCAGGGGCGGGAATCGCACCACGCCGGTCCCACCCCCGCCGATTCTCCGGCCCGCGATGGGCCGACGTCCCGCTGCTGGAATGCCTGTCCCGCCAGCGTGGATTAAACCATCTTTTGAACGGCGGGACAAGATGGCGCGGGCAGGCTCCGGGGTCCTGGGAGGCGAGCAGGGTGATGTGGCCCCGGGAGGTGCCCCCACGGTGGCCTACTTTTTCTATGCACTCAGCAGGCAGTCGACAGAGTCTAATTGAAATGAGTCTCCACAAACTGCAGCAAACAGAAAACCATGATCAAAGCGACAACAATGTCTCTACCATAATGCAGTGAGTGGATAAAAATTGTGTGTTTAAAATCGAACCAGGCAGGCATGAAAGAAGGTGGGGGGCGAAGGGGAAACTACACAATCACTTTAATTGTGACCCAGAATAGATGTGTCATGTGCACATCTCCTAGAGGGAGCTAGGATCAGGAACCTCACGCTCGTAAATGGCTGTGTTTGACATGCCAGGCTGTTTTCTAAGGCATGTTTACCAGGCCACAATTCCCAGAACAATTCACCCCCCTCCCCATTCCACGAGGCTAGATACTTACGGCAGGGCCAGGGGGGCCTGGAGGACCCATACCACCTTTTAATCCAGATCCACCCTGTGGAGAAATGTGAAAGAAACAATTAAAACTCACTTTCCGACATATCACAAGCCTTGGACGCGATCTAGTGGCCACACTAGCCGTGGGCACAAATCCCGTATTGACAGCTAAATCTTGTGAGAGGGCCAGAAGGGATTTGTGTCGGTGAGGTCTCAGATTGAGATCTTCCCTTCTCCCTGCCAGTGACATGATCAGGTTGTAGGATATGGTGATGTATCTCTATTGCCTCTATGTGGGGTATGTAGGATATGGAGATATGTCTCTATTGCCTCTATATGGGGTATTGTTGGATATGGAGATACATCTCTATTGCCTCTACGTGGGGTATTGTAGGATATGGTGATATGTCTCTATTGCCTTTACATGGGGTATTGTAGTATATGGTGATATATCTCTATTGCCTTTATGTGGGGTATTGTAAGATATTTTGATATATCTCTATTGCCTCTATGTTGGGTAATGTTGGATATGGTGATATATCTCTATTGCCTTTATGTTGGGTAATGTTGGATATGGTGATATGTCTCTATTGCCTCTATGTGGGGTATGTAGGATATGGTGATATGTCTCTATTACATCTATATGGGGTATTGTTGGATATGGAGATATATCTCTATTGCCTCTATGTTGGGTAATGTTGGATATGGTGGTATGTCTCTATTGCCTCTATGTTGGGTAATGTTGGATATGGTGATATGTCTCTATTGCCTCTATATGGGGTATTGTTGGATATGGAGATATATCTCTATTGCCTCGATGTGGGGTATTGTAGGAAATGGTGATATATCTCTATTGCCTTTATGTTGGGTAATGTTGGATATGGTGATATGTCTCTATTGCCTCTATGTGGGGTATTGTAGGATATATGTGACATAAAGCTTTCAGCACGGGGACAAGGTCTACAGGTGAGTGGAGACAGGGTGAACAGATTGAGGGAGATTTTAAAAAAGAGGAAGAAGCGAGCAAGCGGGAGAAAGTGAGCGGGTGGGAAATAGGACCATTTTGAGAGGGAGAGGGTGAGAGGGAGGCAGCAAGAGGTGGTGGGAGTGGGGAAGAGAGAGGTGGAGGGAGCGGGGAAGAGAGAGGGGAGGGAGCGGAGAGAGTGGAGTAAAAGAGGGGAAGAGGGCGTGCGACTGAGAGAGTGGAAGCAAGAGAGTGGGAGGAAGCCACAAGGGGGAGGGAAAGAAAAGGGAAGAGAGTGGGGCAACGTGACAGAGAGAGAGGGCGAGCGGGGCGAGGAGAGGGAGACCGGGGCAAGGAGAGGGCGAGCAGGGTGAGGAGAGGGCGAGCGGGGCAGGGAGCGGGCGAGCGGGGCAGGGAGAGGGCGGGGCAGGGAGAGAGGGAGCGGAGCAGGGAGAGAGAGAGCGGGGCAGGGAGAGAGAGAGCGGGGCAGGGAGAGGGAGAGCGGGGCAGGGAGAGCGGGGCAGGGAGAAAGAGAGAGTGGGGCAGGGAGAGAGAGAGCGGGGCAGGGAGAGAGAAAGCGGGGTAGGGGGAGAGAGAGAGCGGGGCAGGGAGAGAGAGAGCGGGGCAGGGAGAGAGAGAGCGGGGCAGGGAGAGAGAGAGCGGGGCAGGGAGAGAGAGAGCGGGGGCAGGGAGAGAGAGAGCGGGGGCAGGGAGAGAGAGAGCGGGGGCAGGGAGAGAGAGCGGAGGCAGGGAGAGAGAGAGCCGGGGCAGGGAGAGAGAGAGCGGGGCAGGGAGAGAGAGCGCGGGGCAGGGAGAGAGAGCGCGGGGCAGGGAGAGAGAGCGCGGGGCAGGGAGAGAGAGCGCGGGGCAGGGAGAGAGAGCGCGGGGCAGGGAGAGAGAGCGCGGGGCAGGGAGAGAGAGCGCGGGGCAGGGAGAGAGAGCGCGGGGCAGGGAGAGAGAGCGCGGGGCAGGGAGAGAGAGCGCGGGGCAGGGAGAGAGAGCGCGGGGCAGGGAGAGAGAGCGCGGGGCAGGGAGAGAGAGCGCGGGGCAGGGAGAGAGAGAGCGGGGCAGGGAGAGAGAAAGCGGGGCAGGGAGAGAGAGAGAGGGGCAGGGAGAGAGAGAGCGGGGCAGGGAGAGAGAGAGCGGGGCAGGGAGAGAGAGAGCGGGGCAGGGAGAGAGAGAGCGGGGCAGGGAGAGAGAGAGCGGGGCAGGGAGAGAGAGAGTGTGGCAAGGAGAGAGCAGGGAAGCGAGGGAGAGAGCAGGGCAGGGAGAGAGAGAGGGGGGCAGGGAGAGAGAGAGCAGGGCAAGGAGAGAGAGCAGGGCAAGGAGAGAGAGCGGGGAAGGGAGGGAGAGAGCGGGAAGGGAGGGAGAGAGCGGGAAGGGAGGGAGAACGCGGGAAGGGAGGGAGAGAGTGGGAAGGGAGGCAGAGAGCAGGGCAGAGAGAGAGAGAGCGGGGCAGGGAGAGCGCGGGGAAGGGAAGGAAAGAGCAGGGATGGGAGGGAGAGAGCCGGGTAGGGTGGGAGAGAGCAGGGAAGGGAGGGTGGGAGAGGGTAAGGGAGGGAGAGAGCGGGGAAGGGAGGGAGAGAGCGGGGCAGTGAGAGAGAGAGCGGGGCAGGGAGCGAGAGAGCGGGGCAGGGTGAGAGTGAGCGGGGCAGGGTGAGAGTGAGCAGGGCAGGGAGAGAGAGAGCAGGGCAGGGAGAGAGAGAGCAGGGCAGGGAGAGAGAGCGGGGCAGGGAGAGAGAGAGAGAGCGGGGCAGGGAGAGAGAGAGAGCAGGGCAGGGGGAGAGAGAGCAGGGCAGGGAGAGAGAGAGCGGGGCAGGGA
This sequence comes from Scyliorhinus torazame, assembly GCF_047496885.1. NCBI lineage: Eukaryota > Metazoa > Chordata > Chondrichthyes > Carcharhiniformes > Scyliorhinidae > Scyliorhinus > Scyliorhinus torazame. The sequence goes on along the minus strand of NC_092720.1, from coordinate 180,091,360 downwards.
AAGAGAGAGCGGGGCAGGGAGAGAGAGAGCGGGGCAGGGAGAGAGAGAGAGAGCGGGGCAGGGAGAGAGAGCGGGGCAGGGAGAGAGAGAGCGGGGCAAGGAGGGAGAGAGCAGGGCAGGGAGAGAGAGAGCGGGGCAGGGAGAGAGAGTGGGGCAGTGAGAGCGAGAGAGCAGGGCAGGGAGAGAAAGGAAGAGAGATGGGGAGGGAGAGTGGGGAGAAAGGGAAGAGATGGGAAAGATTGGGATGGAGAGCGATAGGGAGAGAAGGGATAGAGGGGGAGGGGGAGTGAGATAGAGTGTTGGAAGGATAGTGAGAGGGGGAGGGATGGGGAGAGAGGGAGAGGGGATGAGAGAGGGAGGGGAAGAGAGAGAGGGGGGGTGAGAGAGGGAGGGGGAGAGGGAGAGGGGGGTGAGAGAGGGACGGGGAGAGAGAGAGGGGGAGAGAGAGAGAGAGGGGGAGAGGAGGCGAGGGTGAGGGAGCGAGGGTGAGGGAGCGAGGGTGAGGGAGCGAGGGTGAGGGAGCGAGGGTGAGAGAGCGAGGGTGAGAGAGCGAGTGTGAGAGAGCGAGGGTGAGAGAGCGAGGGTGAGAGAGCGAGGGTGAGGGAGCGAGGGTGAGGGAGCGAGGGTGAGGGAGCGAGGGTGAGGGAGCGAGGGTGAGGGAGCGAGGGTGAGTGAGCGAGGGTGAGTGAGCGAGGGTGAGGGAGCGAGGGTGAGGGAGCGAGGGTGAGGGAGAGAGGGTGAGGGAGAGAGGGTGAGGGAGAGAGGGTGAGGGAGAGAGGGTGAGGGAGAGCAAGCGCAAGGCAGCGTGAGAGCAGGGGGCAGCATGAGAGGGGGAGGCAGAACGAGAGGGGGAGGCAGGACGAGAGGGGGGCAGCGCGAGAGGGGGGGCAGCGCGAGAGGGGGGCAGCGCGAGAGGGGGGGCAGCGCGAGAGGAGGGCAACGCGAGAGGGGGGCAGCACGAGAGGGGGGGCAGCACGAGAGGGGGGCAGCACGAGAGGGGGGGCAGCACGAGAGGGGGGGCAGCACGAGAGGGGGGGCAGCACGAGAGGGGGGCAGCACGAGAGGGGGGCAGCACGAGAGGGGGGCAGCACGAGAGGGGGGGGCAGCACGAGAGGGGGGGAGCACGAGAGGGGGGGCAGCACGAGAGGAGGGGCAGCACGAGAGGAGGGGCAGCGCGAGGGGGGGCAGTGCGAGGGGGGGCAGCGCGAGGGGGGGGCAGCGCGAGAATGGGGCAGCGCGAGGGGGGGCAGCGCGAGGGGGGAGCAGCGCGAGGGAGGAGCAGCGTGAGGGGGGAGCAGTGCAAGAGGGGGGGCAGCGCAAGAGGGGGGGGCAGCGCAAGAGGGGGGCAGTGCAAGGGGGGGCAGCGCGAGAGGGGGGGCAGCGCGAGAGGGGGGGCAGCGCGAGAGGGGGGGCAGTGCGAGAGGGGGGCAGCACGAGAATGGGATGGGAAAATTGGGCAAAAGCAGGAACGTGCAGAGTCATTTGGGGAGATTGCGAGCGATTTGCTAAACTTTCTTCAGAACTATTTATTCGTGTCACCTGGAATCATCGAATGTCACACTGATCGGCGACATGTTGGCACAGCGGTTATCACTGCTGCCTCACAGCACCAAGGACCAGGTTCAATGCCGGCCTTGTATCACCGTCTGTGTGAAGTCTGCACGTCCTCCCTGTGTCTGAGTGGGTTTCCTCCGGGTGCTCCGGTTTCCTCCCACAATCCAAACATGTGCAGGTTAGGTTGATTTACAGGGGAGTGGGTCTGGGTAGAATGTTATTTCAATGTGGCAGCGCAGACTCAATGGGCCAAATAGCCTTCATCTGCACTGTAGGAATTCAAAGGTTCTATGATCCATCATCTCTACGTGTAAAAGCCCCACCGCTTCCCATTCAGTTTGATTCCTAATTCCTAATCTGTTAATACTCAGAGTGCCGCATTTTAATTACTTACCGCTGTTCCAGGCAATCCAGTCTCACCGGGAAAACCTCGAAGACCTGGGGGGCCGTTTTTGCCTGTGGGTCCAGGAGGGCCAGGGTCACCCTGGGGGAGGGGGGGGGAGAGAAGAAGATGTTTCAACAACAGTTCACACACACTCTGTTCAGTTAGCACCAAAATAATTCAATGGTGTGAACAATTAACAGCTTAACATGAGCAAGTGGAGAGAGGAGCGAGAAAGATATAGAGAAAGAGACGCAATGAGAAAGAGAGAAAAAGAGAGAGAGAGGATAAAGAGAAAAACAAAAAACACAGAAACCAAAACTTCATATTCGTCAACCCAGGCACACAGAGAACTCAGGAAACCCAAAACACTCACTCGCTATGTGACTGCATAACCTTGGCCACAGTTGATGTCAAGTCCTTGGTTACAGGACTGGACTCCATGCAGTGCCATGGAGTGCCAGGCTCAGCCTTTTCCAGGTATCAGGCGCAAATCCCAATCAATATCAGGCTCAGTGCTTGCCTGATAACAGGCCTGAACCCTGACCAGTAACATCAGCCAGACCCTTCATAGTAATAGACCCATCCATACACTGCCCAATAAGACTGAGTCCTTCGTGCCCAGAACGGACCCAGATGCCACATGGTTAAGAGGCCCGGATGCAGCCTGGTAACAGGATTAAACCCTGCATGGGAACAGGCCCTACCCCTGCACGGTAACCGGCCTAGTAACAGGTCCAGATCCACCTGGTAACAGGCTCAGTCTTTTCCTGGTAACATGTCGGGACACTGCTGAATAACAGACTCCGTCCTCGCTTGGTTACAGGTCCGGATACTGCAAAGTTACAGGCCCGAATCCTGCATGGTAACAGGCCAATATTATGCCCAGTAACAGGCCCGGACCCTGCACGGCAACAGGCCCGGGCCCTGCACGGCAACAGGCCCGGATCCTGCACGGCAACAGGCCCGGATCCTGCACGGCAACAGGCCCGGACCCTGCACGGCAACAGGCCCGGTCCCTGCACGGCAACAGGCCCAGACCCTGCACGGCAACAGGCCCGGACCCTGCACGGCAACAGGCCCGGACCCTGCACGGTAACAGGTCCGGACCCTGCACTGTAACAGGCCCGGACCCTGCACTGTAACAGGCCCAGACACTGCACAGTAACAGGCCTGGACCAAGCCCAGATCCTGCACAGTAACCGGCCCAGATCCTGCATGGTTACAGGCCCAGATAATGCCCAGTAATTGTCCTGGACCCTGCACGGATGTACGGTGGTGTATTGGAGAGTGAAAACAGTGAACTGAAAAACAGACACATTTCACAAGGTGAAAAACAGATAGAGACCCCCAGTTTCTCAAGCAGGAAGCCCACTAGTCAGGTAGCCACATGGAGACAAGGCAGCTGGGAAAATCTGGCAAATATCCCAACACATCAACACCAAAACGGAAGATAAGCTATACGCCTGATGGAGATGCCTAATTCCCTTACCTTAGTGCCTTCTTTCCCAGACTGGCCTGATAGACCTTGCTCCCCAGGTGGCCCAGGAGGTCCTGGATGTCCCCTTTCGCCCATTGGTCCCGACTCACCACTAGAACCCTGTAGTCAAAGAGCATCACCATTAGAACATAGTAGCCAGTAATTGGTGGGTGGGAGCGGAGAGTGAAATACTGAACTCACCTGAGGTCCAACTACACCTGGTGGTCCTGGAGGGCCAGTCTTGCCTTGAAAACCCTGCAAACCGGAACAGATATATTAGCAAGAGCGAGCCATGGAGATAGAAAGATCGCAGCTGTGTGAAAAAGCTATTCAACACTCCTCCTTCTAGTCCCATGCCCCAAGGGCATGTTGGTGACCATAGACCTTCCATTGGATTGGTCCATGATTATGCTGTGGTTTGCCATTGCTTCCTGCAGTATTACTGACGAAGAAACCCTCCCACTCTTTACCAGGGCTATTGAAAGGATTTACAGGCTGATAATCACCCTGTTTGGCCACATTATGAATGTTCCTTTCGTGGTCATTAAGTCCTGAAGCAGGACTCGAATCTGGGACAACTGGCCCAGAGGCAGGGAAGCTACTCACAGAGCCACTGGATTCTGCAATCAAACACATTCTTCCCAATTCCTTATTTGTCTTTCAAAACCAATCCCTCTGGTACATTAACTATCCCAAATAAAACCTATTCCTACTGGCAAATTAACTTTTCCATTGTTCCTGGAGCTCCTAGGGGTCATGGACGACCACATACGAGAGTAGTTTCTTTCTTTCAAATCCATCTGCAAGGCAGCACTTACCACTTCCCCTCTCTGTCCAGGGTGTCCTGGGAGTCCGTCCTTTCCTGGTGGTCCCTAGCAACAGGAAAGTACAAAGTTAACATTCATTCACCTCATTGCTGCAGCCTTTTAATCAGTGCATATGGTTGCTGCTAATATTACTTGAAGATACACAAGAGTGTTGCGCAAGGAGGGAGGGCTGCAGGCAGGCTAAGGTTAGCTTAACGGGGTCTCATATTAGACTCTTGAAGATTCCAATGCCAGCCTGCAAGACAACTGCGCACTATTTCAACCTTTCGCTGAACGTACTGGCCCAGTGTGTCTATTTCAGATATGTCACTGGAGAATATGGCCCCAGTGCATCTATTACAAATATCTCACTGGGGAATATCGCCCCAATGTGTCTATTGCAGATATCTCACTGGGGAATATCACACGGTGTGTCTATTACAGATATCTCACTTTGGAATATCACTCAAGTGTGTTTATTACAGATATCTCACAGGAGAATATCAGCTCTGTGTGTCTATTACAGATATCTCACTGGGGAATATCACCCCAATGTGTCTATTGCAGACATCTCACAGGAGAATATCAGCCCTGTGTGTCTATTGCAGATATCTCACAGGAGAATATCAGCCCTGTGTGTCTATTACAGGTATCTCACTGGGGAATATTACCCCAGTGTGTCTATTACAGATATCTCCCTGGGGAATATCACCCCAGTGTGTCTATTACAGATATCTCACTGGGGAATATCACTCAAATGTGTCTATTACAGATATCTCACTGGGGAATATCACCCTAGTGTGCCTATTACAGATATCTCTCTGGGGAATATCACCCCAGTGTGTCTATTGCAGATATCTCACGGGAATATCAATCCAGTGTCTATTAGAAATATATCACCGGAGTGTATTTATGTCCGCACATGTGTGTGTGAGTATGTGTTTCTGCGTGTCTCTAAATTCTCTTGTCTATGAAATCAGCTCTCTGAAATGGGATGTTCCCTTGGGATCTAAAGAGTAGGAGTAGGGAGCAATTTCAAATGTACTTACAGGTGGTCCCTTTGGTCCGGCAAAGCCCGTTGATCCTTGAGGCCCTGGAAGACCCTGTGTTGTAAAGAAGAGGCAGGTTGTTGCAGAGAGTGGATTTGATCAGAGCATGCCCACTTTCTAACACTGCACAAAGGAGTGGGTCGCTAATTGCTAACGCTGTAGGGGGAGCCACCTGAGAACTCTGAGCCCCTGCTACCTAATAATCATCATTAAAACGTTCATTAGTTGTAACCCACTAACACACAAACACCACGGGCAAGTTAAGCCCCAATCTCACAGCAAGGGATTGCAGACCGTCAAACTCACAGATAGATATTAAAAACAATGAGTGAGTTAGTGTGTTCAGATCTTAAAGTCCGCATGAAAATCAAGGTTTACTTTTCAACCTTAGCCATTCGGGACTGGCAGCTGGTGGTTGTGTGTGTGTGTGGGGGGGTGGGGGGGGGGGGGGGGTGACGGCGTTGGTGGGTGAGTGGTGGTGTCAGTGGAGCTTTGGTTGGGTGTGCATCAGCCCCGTTTTGTCTCTGAGCGGTCCCGGAAAAACCAAGGCATACCGTTTTGGTGGCAATCCAGTCCAGGGCTGCCCATTAGCTGAAGCCCTCATCCTGCCCCACTGTATTGCGGTTTGTCGCAGAGGGTGAGGGGAGTGGCAACATAAATGGGTACCCAGGCCAGGTAGAGTGGAATAGGGCAGCTGGTTAGCATTGTGTGTGTGGTGTGGTGGGCGGAGAGGGGGGGCGTTATGGGATATCTCCAATGTTAAAGGAATCAGTGCGTCTGCTGAAGGTCTTCAAAACCTTCAGTGAAGTAGACAGGCCTTGCTCGCAGATTAGGCCCATTTCCATGGCAACCAACTGCCCTGGTACTCTATTCCCGTAGGGAAACATAGAAACTAGGAACAGGAGTAGGCCGATCGGCCCTCTTGGTCTGCTCTGCCATTCAATAGGTTCGCGGCTGAGCCTTTATCTCAATGCCATATTCCTGCATTCTCCCCATATCCATTGATGCCGTTAAAATCTAAAACATTATCTGTCTCTTTCTTGAATACATTCAGTGACTTGGCCTGCACAGCCTCCTGTGATAGAGAATTGCACAGGTTCACCACCCTCTGAAGAAACATTTCCTTGTCTCAGTCCTGAATGGTCTACCCTGTATCCTGAGACTGTGTCCCCTGGTTCTAGATTCCTCAACCAGGGAAAAACATCCTCCCTGCATCTAGTCTGTACAGCCCTGTTAGAATTTTATACCTTTCAATCAGATCCCCTCTAGTGAATACTGGCTCACATGAACCAACCTCTCCTCCCTTCAACCCCGGTATCAGCCTAGTGAACCTCCTCTGCAGTCCATTGTGGCAAGTACATCCTTTCTTAGGGTGACCAAAACTGCACTCAATATTCCAGGTGTGGTCTAACCAAGGCCCTGTATATCTGTTGGAAGATATTCCTCATTCTGAACTTAAATCCTCTCACAATGAAGGACAACATACCATTTTCCTTCCTACTTGAAATGAAATGAAATGAAAATTGCTTATTGTCACAAGTAGGCTTCAAATGAAGTTACTGTGAAAAGCCCCTAGTCGCCACATTCCGGCATTGAACCGTGCTGCTGGCTTGCCTTGGTCTGCTTTAAAAGCCAGCTCTTTAGCCCTGTGCTAAACCAGCCCCATTTACTTGTTGCACTTTCATTGACTGGTTTACAGGGGCACCCAGATCGCTTTGTACATCCACATTTCCCAATATATCACCATACTCTTCCATCCTGTTTTTCACACCTAAGTGGGTAGCTACATTGTACTGCATCTGCCATGTGTTTGGCCACTCACTAATCTTGTCCAAATCACCTTGAAGCCTCCCTGCATCTGCCTCACCACTCACAATTCTGCAAATTTGGAAATGTTACATTTGGTTCCCTCAACCAGGTTATTTGAATATATATATTGTGAGCAGAAGGGGGCCTAAACATTGATTCCCGTGGTTCTCACTAGTCACTGACTGCCCATCAGAAAAAGACCCATTGGTTCCCACTCTCTTTCCCTGTCTGTCAATCCTAGGTCCATGCCAATACATTAGCTCTATCCCATTAGCTTTAATTCTTTCCACTAACCTCTTAAAAGGGACTAAATAAAAACCTTCTGAAAGACAAATTCACATATCCACTGGTACTCTCTCATCTATTCTACCAGTTACATCCTCAAAAAATACCAGCAGATTTTTACGATCATAGAATTTACAGTGCAGAAGGAGGCCTTTTGTGAAGACAGCGCCAGGGTACCAGGTTCGATTCCCGGCTTGGGTCACTGTCTGTGTGGAGTTTGCACTTTCTCCCTGTCTCTGTGTGGGTTTCCTCCGGGTGCTCCGGTTTCCTCCCACATTCCAAAGATGTGCAGGTTAGGTGGATTGGGAATGGGAATGAAATCCCACAATGTCATGCCAGCTTTATTTTGTAAAGCTGCGATCCCCAAAAACCGGGGAAGTTCGACTGGGAAACAAAGAAAATGGCAAATTGAACAGTTTGATACATTCGAAACATACTCACCCGTTCGCCAGAAGGACCTGGAGGCCCATCAGTTCCCGAACCTCCCTGTTAGCGAGCAATAAAATAAGAATAAGTTACATTGCTTCTTGACACAGTGTGAATGTGCAGCATCCGACTGAGCAACGGGGCGACATTCAGCAGCCTCGTCCTGCACGACTTGGTGTCAGGGCGAGCCCGCTGAATCTCGCGAGGCCTGGATAGAGATTCGCGACGCTCGAAAGGGAATCTCGCGGCGCGACAAAATCAGGGTCTCACGCTTGCAGGGTGAGATCCAGGTGGGTATATTTAAATGAGCCATTAGGTTCATTTAAGTATGCGCACGGCCCACTCACCTGGGGCCTGGGATTCACCTGCCTCGCCAGAGAGGCCTCAATCGGGAGCCACCTGGTCCTGGTTCACAAAGTCGTGGTGGCACCTCGGGGTGGGGGTGGGGTGGGGCGGTCCCGCTGGGGAGATGAGGCCCCTGGGTGGTCGTGGGCAGGGCAGGTTGGTAATGAGGCACTCTCCTTTGCAACTGGGCACCTTGGCACCGTGAGGCTGATAGGGAACTGCCAGGGTGCCTGGAAGGCAATGCCAGGGGTCAGGCCGGGGGTGGGGCCTTGACACAAGAGATGGGGTAAGAGGGGGAGGCTTGCGGACCCTGGAAGAGAGAAGTTAGATAAGATCGGGGATTCCAAAGCCACGGTGCCGGGGGGGCAGAGGTGGGGGATTGAAAGATTGGGGCTGCCTTTAAAAATTGTGCCTCGATCCGTGAGTAGTCACTCTTCCTGCATTGGTGAGCTGTGCAGCAAATTACTTCAAGTGTGGCTTGAATGGGGAGTTCCTCGCCCAGGCCAAGGAAAAACGGCAATGTGCCGTTGAACAGCAGGGTCTTTCATGGCACTACGGGCGCTGGTAATCATCCCAGTAAATGTGATGTTCAACGGACTTTATCGCCCCCAAGGTTATTCCTCAAAACCTTCACTACGGCCTTGCACACACTCGGCAGCTCCGGAAAAACATCCTGCTTCCCGCACTCCCCACACAATCCAGCCCCCCCCAATACCACCCACCCTTCACCACCCCCTCAACACCCAGCGCCCCACCACAACACCCAGCCCCTCCCCACACACCACTCAGCCCCCCCACACACAACCCCCCCACACCACCCAGCCCCCACACCACCCAGCCCCCACACCACCCAGTCCTCCCCCACACAACACCCAGCCTTGCCCACACACCACCCAGCCCCCCCACACCCAGCCCCCCCACACACCACCCAGCCCCCACAATACCACCCAGCCCCTCTCAACAGCACCCAGTCCTCTCCCCACACCACCCAGCGCCCTCGCCCCACACCACCCAGCACCCTCGCTCCACACCACCCAGCACCCTCACCCCACACCACCCAGCACCCTCGCCCCACACCACCCAGCACCCTCGCCCCACACCACAGCAGCACCCCCCATACCACACAGCACCCTCGCCCCACACCACAGCAGCACCCCCCCCCCATACCACCCATCCACCCCCATGCCACAAACACCAGGCAGAATTTTGTGTTTTTCCTAAGTGCTGTCTCAGGCGGGAAAAACACACTCAGTATAAAACTGTTAGTTATAACAGTCTCTCTATCTCTCACACACCCTCAGTATAAAACTCTCAATTATAACACTCTCTCTGTCACACACCCTCAGTATAAAATTCTCAGTTACAACATTCTTTCGATTACGCAAACATCCTCACTATTAAATTCTCAGTTATAACTGAGAGTGAGCGGAACGGTGGCACATTGATTAGCACTGCTGCCTCAAAGTGCCAGGGACACGGGTTCAGTTCCGGCCTTGGGTGACTGTGTGGAATTTGCACGTTCTCCCCGTGTCTGCGTGGGTTTCCTCCATCCTCCCACAGTCCAAAGATGTGCAGGTTAGGTGGATTGACCATGCTAAAATGCCCCTTCGTGTTCAGCGATATATAGGTTAGGCTAGGGTGTTGGGAAGAGTGGATTGGTGCAACTGCCTTCCTTTGGCACCGTAGGGATTCTATGATAACACTCTTTCTGTCATACACACCCTCAATATAATACTCAGTTATGTAACCATAGAAGATTTTGGGAATATTGGCTTCTAAATAGTGGGACAAGTTAAGAATTAAAAGCCTGAGGTATGCTTCAAAAAACATTTTGTTTTACTTCTAGGGAACAGAAGGTGAAATTGATGAAGGAATGTGTTTTTCTCTCTAGGTTTATGGACTGTGATTTGATTGGAGAGGTCCCTGGGGAGTTAATGTGCTTTTGCAGCCTGCAAAGATAATTTGTTTCCTGGCTTGGGGAGATGAGGTCACTGCTGCGTAGAGCCAAGGAAGGCAGAGAGAGAATTCGAGAAGCTGTGGAGAGACGTAGTTTTGGAGACGGCTGTTCGAGAGACAGGGGTTTTGAAGAAAGGTTTTTGGAAGTGAAGTCTAATCTCGGATCAGGCAATCCTTGCTTTTCTTGAAACTACAAGAAAAAACAGTTATCTTTTGCAATCAACGGGGCCGAGGTGGAGATGGTTAGCAGTTTCAAATTCCTCGGGGTGCACATCTCCAAAAATCTGTCCTGGTCCACCCACGTTGGCGCTACCACCAAGAAAGCACAACAGCGCCTATACTTCTTCAGGAAACTAAGGAAATTCAGCACGTCCACATTAACCATTACCAACTTTTACAGATGCACCATAGAAAGCTGCATCACAGCTTGGTATGGCACCTGCTCGGCCCAGGACCGCAAGAAACTTCAGAGAGTCGTGAACACCGCACAGTCCATCACATGAACCTGCCTCCCATCCATTGACTCCATCTACACCTCCCGCTGCCTGGGGAAAGCGGGCAGCATAATAATAGATCTCTCCCACCCGGCTTACTCACTCTTCCAACTTCTTCCATCGGGCAGGAGATACAGAAGTCTGAGAACACGCAAGAACAGACTCAAAAACAGCTTCTTCCCCACTGTCACCAGACTCCTAAATGACCCTCTTATGGACTGACCTCATTAACACTACACCCTGTATGCTTCATCCGATGCCAGTGCTTATGTAGTTACATTGTATATGTTGTGTTGCCCTATTATGTATTTTCTTTTATTCCCTTTTCTTCCCATGTATTTAATGATCTGTTGAGCTGCTCGCAGAAAAATACTTTTCACTGTACCTCGGTACATGTGATAATAAACAAATCCAATCCAATCCAATAGGAGAGTTTAAAAACAAGAGTAATAATATTTTAATAGCAGGGCAGTCTTTTCTGAAACCAAGGAAAAGGCTAAAACAACGCAGTTGAAGCAGTCATTTGAATATATTCAGCCAGAGTCCGAGGTGGTTTTAACCAGAGCCAGAATCTATTCTGTTCCGTAAGTATTAATCTATGCCATGCTAATTTTAAGGTGGATTAACAAATCTGTGTTTCTTTTCTAGTTGTTTAATGGGAAATTGTAAGTTGTTGTTTTTGAGTGTGAAGTTAAAAGTTTAATTTTGTATTCATAAGTTTTATTTTAGAAATACCAAAGCGCTTTTTTTCATGCAATCGGTCCTGAAACAAATCATTCTTTCCGCGCAGTCTCAAAATGAACTAAGATATCAGAGTTTCGGTCCAGTATCCTGGCCACTGTTGGTGTCTCATCTGGGATCGTAATAAAATTAGGGGCTTGTCCGGGATCTAAATATAATTCCTTGTTTGGCTTGGTTGTTTTTTTTTTCGTTCATGGGATGTGGATGTTTGTTGTTGCCCAACCCGGAGGGCATTTAAGATGTCAACCACTTTGCTGTGGGTCTGGAGTCACATGTGGGCCAGACCAGGTTAGGAACAGGGGCGGGATTCTCCCCTACCCGGCGGGACGGGGGGTTCCGGCGTAATGGAGTGGCGGGAATCACTCCGGCGTCGGGCCGCACCAAAGGTGCGGACGTCTACGCACCTTTAGGGGCCAAGTCCTCACCTTGAGGGGCTAGGCCCGCGCCGGAGTGGTTTGCGCTCCGCCGGCTGGCGGGAAAGGCCTTTGGTGCCACGCCAGCCGGGGCCAAAAGGTCATCGCCAGGCGACGCATGCGCGGGAACGTCAGCAGCTGCTGACATCATCCCCGCGCAGGCGCAGGGGAGGGGGCTCTCTTCCGCCTCTGCCATAGTGAAGACCATGGCGAAGGCGGAAGAAAAAGAATGCCCCCACGGCACAGGCCCGCCCGCGGATCGGTGGGCCCCGATCGCGGGCCAGGCCACCATGGGGGCATCCCCCGGGGCCAGATCGCCCCGCGCGCCCCTCACCCCAGGACCCCGGAGCCTGCCCGCGCCGCCTTGTCCCACCATTCAAAAGGTGGTTTAATCCACGCAGGCGGAACAGGCATTCCAGCAGTGGGACTTCGGCCCATCGCGGGCCGGAGAATCGGCGGGGGTGGGCCCACCGACCGGCGTGGCGCGATTCCCGCCCCCACCGACCGGTGCGGCGCGATTCCCGCCCCCACCGACCGGTGCGGCGCGATTCCCGCCCCCGCCAAATCTCTGGTGGCGGAGACTTCGGGACAAAGAGGGGACAGGATTCACGCAAGCCCCGGCGATTCTCCGACCCAGCGTGGTGTCGTAGAATCCCGCCCCTGATTTTCTTCCCTAAAGGGCATTAGTGAACCAGGTGGGTTTTCAACAACAATTGACAATGGTTTCATGGTCATCATTAGACTTTTAGTTCCAGATTTTTTTATTGAATTCAAGTTCTACTATCTGCCCTGGTGGAATTCGAATCCACCTCCCAGAGCAGTACACAGCATCTCTGGATTATTAGTCCAGTGACAATACTACTGCGCCACTGCCTTCCCTAGCTATGCCATTGCCTCCTCTTAAGTTATTGAACTTCAAGACAGTGAGTGTGTGTGGAATGATTACATTCTTTCAGCTTTTGAAATCTAAATAAAGACTGACTAGAGATGGCTCTTCCAGTTGCAAACATTTTTGTGGGTGTAGGTGTGATTACTCGGGATGGTTTACAAAGAGAGGCTAAAGCAAAACTTTTGGGTGGGGCGGAGAAGCTGCAGTTTACCTGATCTAAAGGGGTGAGGAAGGTAGCGATAATATAAAGCCATACCTCAATGTTTAAATCTGCCACAGACACAGCCTGAATCATTAGAATTAGCTGGAATTCAATTGCAAATAGAAATTAAGGAATTGAAGATAGAAGCAAAGGAACAGTAGAGACTGGCAATGACAGAAGCAAAGGAAAAAGAGAGGCTTTTCAAAAGAAAATGGAAAGGAGAAAGATTGAGGTGGAAATGGAAAGATTAGCAAAGGAAAAAAGCTATAAGGAAAGAGAGAGAGAATTTGAACTTCAGAAACTGGTACTGCAACGAGAGTATGAACTTAAAAGATGAAGTTAAAGGCAGCAGAAATGGCCAATGATTTTGAATTGGTTCATAAAGCAAAGTTTGGTTTTCAACATCAATTTCAATCAGTGAAGGGTAGAAACTGGGGAAATTAAAAATTCACAGGTCATTAATGCAAAGGTTTAGTTGGTGATGTTAAGGAGAGCGTCCCTCAGAGTAAAAAGGAAACTTATATGATAGTGATAGAGGGATAAGAAAACCTAAGTGTTTTCATGGTAATAAAGATGGACATGTGAAGTAGTGTTGGTGGCTTAAGGAAAGTACTGGGAAGACAGACTCAGTAAAACAGGATAGATACGCCAGTGGGGTTTATTAAAGTGGGAGAAAAACAACATTGTTGCAGTGAAAGAGGTGCAACAGAGTGTACAGCCTGTTCAGAGGTTGGTGGATAACCAGCCACCAGACCTTTTTAAAGATTTTATTTGTGGGGGTAAGGTTTACTATGTATACAAGGTGGAGAAGGTAAGGAGATTAAGATTTTTAAAACAAAATTTACAGTACCCAATTTATTTTTCACATTAAGGGGCAATGTTGCATGGCCAATCCAGCTGCCCTGCACATCTTTGGATTGTGGGTGTGAGATAGGGAGAATGTGCAAACCCCACATGAACAGTGATCCGGGGCCAGGATTGAACCCGGGTCCTCGGTGCCATGAGGCAGCAGTGCTAACCACTGTGCCGCCGTGCCGCTCAGGAGATTAAGATCTTAAGGGATACAGGAGCAAGTCAATCTTTAATGGTGAGGGATACAAGGAGATCTGTAGAATTAGTGGTGAGAGGAGTAGTGTTGCGCCATATCAGGCAAGGTTAGAGAGTCTGGTGAAAAGTGGTGGTAGAAGTAATATAAAAATGACCTTTTCCAAGGGTATAATTTATCCTGGGAAATGATATAGTTGGATCACAGGTGGGAGTGATGCCTACTGTGGTTGAAAAGCCAGTGGAACGTCGAACAACTGAGGTGCGGAAAGAAGCATATTCTGATTGTGTTTCCTGATTGTGTGATAACAAGCTCACAAAGCCACAGGTTGAGACAGGAGGAAGAGAACTCGAGGAGTACCGATAGGGAGGCTGAAGTTCAGTTGTCAGAAACCATGTTTGATCAAATGGTTGAGAAAGAACAAGAGCAGGTGGTGGAGGAAGCGGGTATCTTAGTTCAAGAAAGTTAGCTGAATTACTGCATAAATATTCAGAGATAAAGTAGTTGTATCAGAAAGCATATACAGAAATAGAATCTGAGTGTATACCAGAGTGTTATTACATTGAAAAATAATGCATTAATGAGAAAATAGAGACCTATATATATTCAAACAGATGAGAAATGGGCAGAAGTTCATCAAGTGGTATTACCGGTGCATTATAGAAAGGAAGTTTTGCAGGTAGTGCATGAAGTTCCAGAGGGGGTCATTTAGGAATAAAGAAAACTCAAGCCAAAATACAAAACATTTTTATTGGCCTGGACCCCAGAAGGATGTAGGGGAATTTTGTCGCACATGTCACACATGCAAGGTAATGAGGAAACTTCAAGCGGTAATCAAACCAGCACTCTTAATATCCATTCCAGCATTTGAGGAACCTTTTACTAAGATGCTAATTGATTGCGTGGGATGCCTAACAAAAATGAAAAGTGGGAATTAGTATTTGCTGACCATAATAGATGTGTCTACTAGATTTCAGAGGCCATTCCATGAAACATTACAGCTATGAGCGTTGTAGAGGAGTTAGCCAATTATTTCACGAGATATAGACTACCCAAAGAAATTCCATGATCTAATAATGAAGTTATTCAAGGAAGTTATGGCGAAGTTATTCAAGGATGTTATGGATAGCTCAGGAATATATTAATATAACTCAACAGCGTATCATCCAGAATCAGAAGGAGCATTAGAAAGGTGGCATCAAACTTGAAAGACCATGTTGAGGGTGTAAAATCAGGATTATCCAGACAAATGGGATAAAGGAATTCCATTTGTACTATTGTCAATTAGGGATACACATAATGAATCAACTACATTCAATCCATTCAAATTGATTTTTGGTAATGATGTAAGAGGACTACTAAAATTGATCAAAGAGAAGTTGGTGAGTCAGCATTCAGAGACTACATTGTTGTACTATGTGTCAAACTTGAGGGAGAGATTAACTAAGGCTGGTGAGTTGGCTAGAAGTATTTAAAATTGTCACAACATGTGATGAAGAGAGACGGTTAAGGAATCAAAAATTCAGAGTTTTGTTAGTGGGGAGAAGGTATTAGTATTGTTACCAATGATAGCTGAACCATTAAAAGCAAGATTTAGTGGGCCTTATCAAATTGAAGGCTAATTGAGTGAGGTGAATTATTTGATAAGCGTGCCAGGTAGAAGAAAAACTCATATTTTGATAGAGAAGGAAAGGTAAAGTCGCCATAGTCCCAGACGACGAGAGGCTGTTTTATACTTTGAGGGTGAGAGTTGACAGGTGGTGATTTAACCCGAGGTCTGTATAAGTTTAAAGTTATGCCATTTGGAACCAAGAATGCACTAGCAACATTCCAAAGATTAACCAGCAAGGTAATTTCTGGACTAAACCATTCTGCAGTGTACATTGAAAATTTGGTGGTGGTCAGTCAAATGTGGAAGAAGCATCTGGAACATGTAAAGGAATTATTACAGGAGGCTACAGAAGGCTGGATTGGTGGTAAACTTGGCTAAAAATGAATTTGCGAAAGCTCAAGTCACACTCTTAGGCCATACAATTGGACATGGTCAGATAGTCCCACGGAATGTGAAAACAAAAGCTATTGGGGAGTTTCCAATGCCGTCAACGAGGAAAGAAAGTTCTGGGATTTCTGGGCATGAGTGGTTTCTACTAGTTATTCATGCCAAATTTTAGCAGTGTGATTGCTCCACTGACTGAACTTCTGAAAAACCGCAGGAAATTTCAGTGGATATCAGAATGTCAGGAAGCATTCGATGATCCGAAAACTATGTTGTCCACCGCACCAGCTTTGGTGACACCTAATTATGTCAAGCAATTTAATGTAGCAATTAATGTAACTGCTGGTTATTGGTGCTGTACCATTGCAGGAAGACGACAAGAGAATCAAAAGCCTGTTCATTATTTTTCTTGGAAACTAAATATTCATCCAAAAAAAATTTGACTATCGTAAAAGACATCAGTTGGTACTGGCTTTGCAATATTTTGACATTTATGTTGCTAACAATTCATCGGAGACAATTGTATATACAGACCATAATTTATTGGTGATTTTGGAAAAGGTTAAGGATTAAAATGAAAGACTGTTTAGATGGAGTTTATTGTTACAACCATTTCATGTAAAAATGATACATGTAGAAGGAAGAGACATCATGATTGCTGATGCTTTATGATTACTTTGAAATGAGAGACTAGAACGTTCAAAGGTGGAAAAGTAAGACTGAAATGTTTAAACTCATGTTTAAGTTTGCAAGTTTAAATATAATACGAAATGTATGTTTATAGAGTATTAGTTGCATTTAGTAATGAGAAATGTTTAGAGTTAAAAGGCTTTGGGAAAATGAAGCTATCTTTTTATATTGCTGGTTCATTTGAAAAAACATGAAATGAAATGAAAATCGCTTATTGGCACCAGTAGGCTTCAAATGAAGTTACTGTTACTTTTAAGGAGGGAGGTGTGATGCATGTAGGAATTTGTGAAATCATTCCTGGAGCGAGGTATCCTTTCCTCACAGTCTTACAAAATTAAAATACAATATTGTGGTTTCTGTCCAGTATCCTAGTCACTGTTGGGGTCTGGTCCAGGATCACAATATAACACTCTCTCTGTCTCACACACACACCCTCAGTATGAAACTCTCAGTTACAACACTCTCTCTGTCAAACACACTCAGAATAAAAGTCTCAGTTCTAATATTCTCTGTGTTAAACACTCATACCCTCCGTCTAAAATTCTCCATATAACACACTCTGTGCAGACAAACCCTCAGTATAAATCTCTCAGTTATAACAGTCCTTCAGTATAAAACTTTCAGTTAAAACATTCTCACTGTCACACAGACAGCCCCTCAGTATAAAGCTCTGTTGTATCACTGTCACACACATATTCTTTACTCAGAGAGTAGTAAGTGTGTGAAATGTCCTGCCTGCAACAGTAGTGGACTCGCCAACACTAAGGGCATTCAAATGGTCACTGGATAGACATATGGACGATAAGGGAATAGTGTAGATGGGCTTTAGAGTGGTTTCACAAGTCGGCGCAACATCGAGGGCCGAAGGGCCTGTGGTGCGCTGTAATATTCTATGTTCTATATTCAGTCTAAAACTCTCAGTTATAGCACTATCTCCGTCACACACGCAGCCCGAGTATAAAACTCAAGTTATAACAGACTGTCATACACATACCCTCAGTATAAAACTCTCAGTTATAACCCTCCCTCGACCATACACACCCGAAGTATAAAGTGTTCAATTATAACTCGCTGTCACACACATAACCTAAATATAAAACTCTCCCTGTCACACACACTCCCTGAGTATAAAACCCTCAGTTATAACACTCTCTGTCACACACACCCGGTATAAAACTCTCGATTATAACATTCTCCCTGTCTCACACAATCACACTCTGCATCAAACTCTCACTTATAACTCAGGTTTACCTTGCTTTTTGTTACACAATACCCATCATTCAGAATGCTCTCTGTTATAACACTCTCTCTGTCTCACACACACACTCTCAGTATAAAACTCTCAATTATAACACTCTCTCTGTCACAGACACACAATATAAAACTCAGTTATAATACACTGTCTCACACACGCTCATGCTCAATATAAAACTCTCAGTTATAACACACTCTGTCACAGACACACACAGTATAAAACTCAGTTATAACACTCTGTTATATGCCCCCAATGATGGGCTGATGTTCAGCTCTCGTTCTTTGTGGTCTCCACTTTCCCCTTTTTGCCCCCATTGTCCAAAAACTCACCTTTGCCCCTGGTTTTCCTGTGGCTCCTCTTGGTCCTCGTTGACCACGTGGACCCTTGAAGAAAAAGCCAAAGTTAGTATCCTGTCAGTTTCCGCCTGAATCTTGACCACATACAGTTGGATGTGGGTGTGCGGTTGTAGTAACCACACCTACCCCTAGTCACACTCCTACTCCCCAGTTATCTCTTACACTCCCTCAAAGTCTTATTCACCTCAGTTACACTCTGTGAGATTATTTACTTTACACTAACTACACTGCCAAGGATTCACATTCAAAATCTTCGAGAGGTGTGAAGGTTACGTACCGTAGGTCCGCGCTGTCCTCTTTGACCCAGCTTGCCTTGCAAACCCTGCGAGGAATAAGATGGAGGAGAAAGATGGAGGGGAAAAAAGGAGTGCACCAAGAAGGGTAGAGAGATTTGGGGATGGAAAAAGATAGGAGATAAGGTTAGATGAGAAAGATAGAGGCAGTGTAAAGATACAGAGGGAGAGAGAGAGAAGCAAGAGAGAGAGGGGGAGAAGGGAAAGAGAGAGAGAGAGAGAGAGAGAGACACACTCACACAGACCGAGGAGGGAGTGACAGAGTGATAGAGATGGAGAGAGGAGACAGAGACAGACCGGGAGAGAGAGGAGGCGAGAGACAGAGAGAGAAGGCGAGAGAGAGGAGGGAGAGAGAAAGGAAGAGAGAGAGGAAGTGAGAGAGAGGGAGGAGGTGAGAGAGGGAGCGAGAGAGAGAGTGAGCGATAAAGGGAGACAAACACAGACATTTGATGAGACTCCAATTATTGAACATGGTGTTCCTCATTAGCAAAGGACATCAAACAGCTTGTAGCTGTGCTTCCCGACGTAAGAGCTTCTTCCGGAACTTACCCGAGCACCTTTCTCGCCGTTCGTTCCGGGGAATCCCGGGAAACCAAGGGAACCCTGGAAAAAGGGAAGCAGACAGTTAGACGGAGCTGATGGTGAGGCGTTACCAATATCCCAGACCAGGCGCACCAGCTGCGGAGGGGGGGGGATGGCGAGGGAGTGGAGAGCTTCCCGATATAGTGGGAAACATTCCATGCGGGCTGTTGGGATTAACTCCTCAGATGATACTGGGGGGTGGGTGTTGTGGGGAATCTCACCGCCTTTGAAAAAGCACCCTACCTGGGCCCATTCCCCCACCCTCCCCAGACCCACTCCCCCACCCTACCCAGGCCCACTCCCCCACCCTACCCAGGCCCACTCCCCCACCCTACCCAGGCCCATTCCCCCACCCTACCCAGGCCCACTCCCCCACCCTACCCAGGCCCACCCCCACCCTACCCAGGCCCACTCCCCCACCCTACCCAGGCCCACTCCCCCACCCTACCCAGGCCCACTCCCCCACCCTACCCAGGCCCACTCCCCCACCCTACCCAGGCCCACTCCCCCACCCTACCCAGGCCCACTCCCCCACCCTACCCAGGCCCACTCCCCCACCCTACCCAGGCCCACTCCCCCACCCTACCCAGGCCCACTCCCCCACCCTACCCAGGCCCACTCCCCCACCCTACCCGCGTAATCCTGCAATCCGAGTAAGGGACACTAAGAGCCAATCCACCTCATCCTGAACATTGTTGGACTGCGGGAAGAAACCGGCGCACCTGGAGAAAACAACATAAACACAGGGAGAACGCGCAAACTCTGGTATTGAACCCAGGTCCCTGGCACTTTGGGACAGCTGTGCTAACCACTGTGCCACCGTGCCACCCATGAAAGATATCAGACGAAAAGAAAATCCAGAGTCCAGTCATGCTTCAGGATGAGGTGTCTCTGGACAGTGGTGATAATTATTTGAGTTATTTTGGACACAGCTGCCAGGGCATTCTGAGGGGAGGCGTTCCTGTCCCCCACAACCCTACAGGCTGAACTATGGTTGCAGATTCTGGGGGGGGAAGGCGGGAAAGGGTGGGGATTAATAAAGGAGGCCTGACTGCTGTTTTCCACCCCACTCCCACCCAGCCTTGGTTGTCTTCTGGGAGTCAGCCTCCAGGGACTTACAAAGCCCCTAAGTGTGGGGCTTATCATCCGCCAGTAAGGTCCCAGAGTCAGGAACACATCAGCCCGCTAATTCAGTTGACAGCCATTACAGGTCTCAGAACATGTTTGTTCCTTTTTTTAATATTCTTTTGCGAGATGTGGGTGTCACTGGTTAGGCCCAGTATGATTATTGCCGTAATTGCCCCTTGAGCAGGTGCGGTGAGCTCAAACCGCTGTAGTCCATGTGGTGTAGGTACATCCTCAGTGCTGTTAGGGAGGGAGTTTGGAATTTGACGCAGCAGCAATGAAGGAATGGCTGATATATTTCCAAGCCAGGATGATGAGTGACTTGGAGGGAAACCTCCAGTGGTGGGCGTTCCCAGTTTAATGCTGCTCTTGTCCTTCTGGATGGTAGTAGTCATGGATTTGGAAGGTGCTGCCAAAGGAGCCTTGCTCAGTTACTGCAGTGCATCTTGTAGATGGTACACACGGCTGCTACTGTGCATCAGTGGTGGAGGAAGTGAATGTTGAAGATGGTGGATGGGCTATGTCCTGGATGATTTCAAACTTCTTGAATGTTGTGGGAGCTGTGTGGTCAGCGCTCAATTAATTGATTTCATAAGGGCAGGACTAGATAAATGCTCACAGGCTTGGCAAGGGAACAAACAGGCACAGGTATAAGTGCCAGGCACGCACTGGACGTGTAATCCAGAAGCTAACGCTCATGCTTTGGGGGCACGGGGCATTTTGCGACTGGCAGAATGTTTAATTCAATTAATAAATCTGGAATATAAAAGCAGCGTCAGTCACGGCAATCAGGACAACCATCATTAATTGTCATTACATATTCGCCTGAATTGAAGATTGGCTGGCTGGCAGAAAACACTGGGCCAGAGTTAACTAAATGGGAATAAAGTTCCAGAGCCAACGCGTTTAGGCATGTGTTTCCCGGCGTTCGCAGCATTGTCTCTGAAGTGGCCGAGCAAACCACTCAGTTCAAGGGCAATTATGGATGGGGAGCAAATACTTGTCCCGTCAGCGACACCCACAGCCCATCAAGGAATATATATATATATTTTTTAAAGATGCACAAATCCAGTGATTATAATCATGCACACTTGAAATAACTTGCGTCTTACAACTTGCAGCCTCAGGATTCCCCAAAGCACTTGATGTACTTTGTGAAGTGTAGTCACTGTTGTAGGAAACGTGGCAGCCGATTGGCACACAGCAAGATCCCAGAAAGCGTAACAGGATAATTGCCAGATTTAATTTCGTTTTTAACTCTGCTGATAATTGAGGAGCATTGGCCAAGGCGCAGGGGAGAGCTCCCCTTATCTTCTGAAAAATGGTGAAGAGATCTGTTATATAAAGAGGGGACAGATGGGGCACGCACGTTACATCTCGCTCCAGGAGTACAACACTCCCTCAGTAATGTCGCTAATTATCAGCCCACATTATGCCTGTGGATTGGGTCAAAATCCTGCGACCTTACGGCTCACAGGTCAAGTGCCAACCTGCACACGTGCGTGTGGACACACAACCCATGCACTAAAGCACGTAGCCACACTCAAAACAAATACGAACATGCCTCCCGTTACACACACAGGGACAGGAAATACTCGGAAGCCTTCATGCAGAGAAAAATTACACGTCAAATAAACCGACTGAATATTGTTAAGTGTTTGTGTAACTCCGTCCTGGACCAGAGTCGTCAGCTTTATCCTTCTTACCTTGGGGCCCTGCCGTCCGGGGTAACCAGGTAGACCAGGCACTCCGAGTTTACCCTAAAATAAAGGAGAAAGAGGGTATAAAACAGGGATAGTCAAATGCATCGGGTATCCACATGACATCGTGTTACACTCTCGGGATACAGGGCAGACCGCTTAGTACTGAGATGAGGAGACATTTCTTCACTCTCAGAGGGCGGTGAACCTGTGGAATTCTCTACCACACAAGGCTGTGGTGCCAAGTCACTGAATATCTTTGAAAAGGAAATAGATTTCTAGATTCTAAAGGCATCAAAGGGGCTTGGGGAGAGAGCAGAAGTGTGGCGTTGAGATATAGTATCAGACGTGATCATACTGAATGGCGGAGCGGGTTCGCTGGGCCGAATGGCCTCCTCCTGCTCTCATCTTCCATGTTCCTACGTACACTTACTGTCCATTAACAACCACAACCTGAATTTATATAGCACCATTATCAGAGTGAAACATCCAGTGGCCTTTACTGGAACATTATCAGATGAACTTTGATACCAAACCACCGAAGGAGAAGAAACCATGACGTCCAAGGACCAAACGCTCGCTCAAGGAGGTAGGTTTTCAGCAGCGCCTTGCAAGAAGAAGGAGGAATATCGAGGCAGGATGGGATTTCCCAGAGAATAGTGCCCAAGGCAGCTAAAGGCATCATCGCCACAATGATGGGACAGGGGCTATACAAGAGACGGATGAACTGATGAACAGGGTGGAGGGGATTATCGAGATGTTGAGGAGGAAGAGGACATGGAAGGATGTAAATATGACTACGAGAAGTTGCTGAAAAAGAGAGGCACGCTGTTGAAGCTTTTCCTCCTGCACTCATCAGGACAAATGCAAGAATGCCAAATTTCAAACTATCAAAACAATTTATATTACAGGACAGAAGGGGTGCTGATTGCTGTAAGTGTGCAGGGGCCCATTCTCTGCAAACAAAAGGGATATGCTCAAGCCTTCTGCCTTTTTTGAATTACCCAGAAACTTATAAGTCCCGGTTGCTTTCTCCTTGACAATGCATCACTCTTTTCACCATTATTCAGGGATGATAATTGGAGGTGAATGGGTGTGTCGAGGTGAGTGGGTGTGTCAGTGGAGGACAGGTGGAGAGGTTGGGGGTGTGGGGAGAACCGTGGGCAATAGATAAGTGGGACTTGGTGTGAGATCAGATATTGGTGGCACAGTTCGAAGACGGTTGAGGATGGGACACTGGCCAGGAGGGCATTGAAAGGGTTGATTCTTGATTCTCAATGTGCTGAGGGCATGGGTTAAGGTACAAGAGCAGTTAGGACGAGCCAGGGTTGAGTGGGAGAATGGGGGCTGGGGCGGTGGGAGGGAGGGTGAAGGAGGAGGCGATTGACTCTGGAAATAGGCAGTCTGGGCGATGGTATACTCAGAAGCATGGGAGAAAATAGTGAACCAACTCTGATTCCAATTCGCTCACAACAATTTTACAGAATTAAGTTCTAAATGCTACGAAGTTAGGCAGGGAAGGTAGAAGGTGAGGGAATAAGGATAAGGGGTCAGGGTGGGAAGGAAGGTCAGAGGTGAAGGATGGAATAAAGGATAAGAAGTGAGTATCGGAGTGGTCAAAGGTGAGGGAGAGAGAATGTGGGGGTGAGGAAAGGGTCAGAGGTGGAAGAGGTAGGGTAGGGGTGCGAGAAGGAAGGATCGGAGGTGAGGGAGAAATGGAGGGGTCTGAGGTAAACGAAGGAGAGAGCAGGAAGTGAGGGAGGGAGAGATCAGCGACAAAGGACCGAAGGGAGGCTTGGATGTGAGGGTGGGAGTGTACAGAGGGGAGGGAAGGATAGGGTCGGCCAGAGACCAGAAGGAGAGAGGGGGAAGAAAGAGAATTAGGAGGGAACCGACCCCTCTCACTCGACAAGATCTTGAGCAAGAAAGCTTCCCCTGCACCGACCCCCAGATCACAATGTCTCTCACCTTCTCACCTGTCGCACCCAAGGGACCAGGGTCACCTGGAGGTCCCACCCGACCTTTGGGACCTTCAGGTCCATCCTCCCCTCGGGGGCCACTTGGCCCCAGCTCCCCCTGAAAGAAAAGAGAAAAGGGACAATGTAAAAAGACAACCGAGTTCCAAACTTTTCAGATGAGTACTATTGAGAGGTCAACGTGACACCAGCAAACACACGAGAGAGAGAGAGAGACAGACAGACAGACAGACAGACAGAGATGTAGAGAGAGGGACAGATAGAGAGAGACACAAGAGAGAGAGAGAGAGAGGCAGACAGAGAGAGAAAGAGAGAGTGTAAAAACTGAAGACAGTAAAAACCCAGCCTCATGACCCCCACCAAACACTCCCAGGACAGGTACAGGACGGGGTTAGACACAGAATAACGCTCTCACTACACTGTCCCATCAAACTCTCCCAGGACAGGTACAGCACAGGGTTAGACACAGAATAACGCTCTCGCAACACTGTCCCATCAAACACTCCCAGGACAGGTATAGCACAGAGTTGGATACAAAGTAAAGCCCCCTCTACACTGTCCCATCAAACACTCCCAGGACAGGTACAGCACGGAGTTGGATACAAAGTAAAGCCCCCTCTACACTGTCCCCATCAAACAGGTAGAGTCCCTGTCGACAGGCAGAAAGATGTGGACAACATTCAAGCTTGGGCTGACAAGGAGCAAGTCACAGATCAGTGTGCGGGGCTCCTCTGGGGGTGAGGTCACCCTGTTTTCACTGAGCATGGTCCACGCCAAACCAAGAAACCTGGTGGCCATGGAACCTCCACAAAGTTGGCTTGTGGGTGCAGCAAGTGATTACCAAGGCAAAGGGAATGTTGGCCTTTATCACAAGGAGGGTGGAATATAAAAATCAGGCATTGGTGAGACCACGTCTCGAGTACTGGGTATAGTTTTGGTCTCCTTAATTAGTGAGGAACATACTCTCATTGGAGGTAGCTCAGAGAAGGGACTGTTGAGCAAGGAGACTGGGGTCGCAATTCTCCGGCCGTCAGGATTCTCTGTTCCCGCCGGCAGCGGACCAGGTTTCCCGGCGACATGAGGCGCCTTCAATGGGAAATCAAGTGCTGGGAGTAGGGAATCCCGCCGCCAGCGAACAGTGCGCCGCCGAGAAACACGTGGCTGGGAGATGGCCGGAAAATTCAGTCCTCGGTCATTGACCGTTTTCAAGGCTGAGTTACACTCGAGTGACAAGAGAGTCAAGCAGGGGAGAAAGGCAGGAAAGTGGAGTTGAGGCCACAATCAGATCAGCCATGATGATATTGAATGATGGAGCAGGCTCGATGGGCCGAATGCTCCTGTCCCTTACGTGCTTGCGCAGTATTATGCGCGTTCGTGGGGAACTGGGGCGTCGCTGGCTGGGTTCAGCATTCATTGCCCATCCCCAGTTCACCTTGAATTGAGTGGCCTCCTAAGGCCACTTCAGAGAGGGGCAGTTAAGAGTCTCCCATTGCTGTGTGTCTGGAGTCACATGTAGGCCAGATCAGGTCAGTTCGGCAGATTTCCTTCCCTAAAGGGACATTTGGGAACCAGGTGGGTTTTTACCACAATCGACAATGATTTCACAGTCATCGTTTGACTATTAATTCCTGATTTATATTGAATTCAAATTTCACCATCTGCGATGGTGGGATTTGAACCAACATTCCCCCAGCCCAATACAATGGGTCTCTGGATTACTATTCCTGTCATAAGCTATCATAGCCTATTATATATCAACGTCCTTACTCGTTCGCCCTTGAGGCCCATGTCTCCCTTGAAGCCTGGGAAGCCATCTTCACCCTAGGATAAAACAAGGGAAAATAAGTGAATTGCAGCAAGAGACAGTGACACCAGAAATAAACCCACTCTTTCTTTCATCAAAGCATCAATAGGAGAGTAAATAACTCGCATTCATGTCGCACCTTTCACAACCTCAGGGCATCCCAAAGTACTTCTGTGCAGATGCAATACTTCGTGAAGCGTTCGCACTGTTGTAATGTGGGAAACGCAGCAACCAATTCATGCACAGCAGGATCCCACAAACCGGCATGGTAGTAATGACCAACCTGATTGAGGCCCCATTCACTCTCTACCACCACCTTATGGTTACCGTGTGTACCATCTACAAAACGCACTGCAGCAACTCCCCTTAGTCAGCACCTTCCAAATCCATGACCACTATCATCCAGAAGGCCAAGGACAGCAGATGCATGGGAACACCATCCCCTGGAGGTTCCCCTTCAGGTCACTCACCATCCTGATTTGGAAATATATCGGCTGCTCCTTCACTGTCGCTGGGTCAAAATCCTAGAACTCCCTCCCCAACAGCACAGTGGGTATACCTACAACACATGGACGGCAGCGGTTCAAAGAGACTCACCACCTCCTTCTCAAGAGGCCACGCGGCGTGGGCAAGATATGTTGGGGCTAGCCAGCGATGCCCACATCCCGTGAAAAATTAAAATGATCTTTTTACTTTAGTGATGATGATTGAGGGGATAAACTATAGGTCAGAAAAATGGGGAGAGTTCACATGCTCTCTTTCAAATAGTGACCATGGGATCATCCACGCCTACAGAGGGGGCAAACCACAGTCCCTCAGGCTTCACGTCCCCTCTGAAAGACAGCATGACTGACGATGCAGCGCTCTCCCAGTACTGCACTGGGGTGCCCGTCTAGATTCTGAGATCGAATTTCCTCCGGGTGCTCCGGTTTCTTTCCACAGTCCAAAGATGTGCCGGTTAGGTGGATTGGCCAGGCTAAATTGCCCTTTAGTGTGGGGTTACAGGATAGGGCAGAGGAATGGACCTGGGTGGGTGCTTGTTTTGATGGGCCAAATGGCTTCCTTCTGCACTGTAGGGATTCCAGGGGCGGGATTCTCCGCTGGCAGGATGCTCAGTTTTGACGGCACCCGGGGGTTTCCCGACGGTGTGGCGCTGCCCCACAATGGGAAATCCCATTGACCGGCCGGCGTAACGGAGAATCCCGCCGGCGGGTCGGGGCAGAAATGTGGCGCGGGGGGTGCGGAGAATCCCGCCCTATGACTTTATGTGGGCGTAGTTGGCTGGGCCCAGTATTTATTGCCCATCGTTAATTGTCCCTTGGGAAGGTGATGGTGAGCCGCCTTCTTGAACCGCTGACTCGGACCGGGTGAGCATGTCACTAACTCAGCCAAGGCAGCAAAGGAAACAATTAAAATTACTCAAATGATTGACGGCAAGCCCAACAAGGAACAGGAGAGAGTCCCCGATAGATTCTCTGCTCAGATGATTCTCGACTGCCAGGGCAGGTAAA
Organism: Scyliorhinus torazame; assembly: GCF_047496885.1. Classification (NCBI taxonomy): domain Eukaryota; kingdom Metazoa; phylum Chordata; class Chondrichthyes; order Carcharhiniformes; family Scyliorhinidae; genus Scyliorhinus; species Scyliorhinus torazame. The sequence goes on along the minus strand of NC_092720.1, from coordinate 180,064,196 downwards.
GGTGACAATCTCACCCCCATGAGACATTCCCCTCCTCTTTCCTGAATCCACTCAACAACTTACATTTATATAGCGCCATTCTGTTAACAGAACAGAGCATCCCAGCGTTTCTTCTTCGCAGCATTGCAAAACAAAATAGGAATATTAGAGCAGACGGACAGAAGCTTGACCAAAGAGACAGGTTTCAAGGGAACTTCTTAAAGGGGGAAGCGAAAGGTAGAGAGGCAGAGAGGTGGAAGAAGGGGATTCCAGCGCTCGGGGCTCAGGTGTCAGAAGGCTCAGCCATCGGTGGTGGAGCGATTCAAACCGAGGTCACTCAAGAGGCTGGAATTGGAAGAACACAGAGATCCCGGAGCTGCGGGGCTGCAGGAGTTGACGGAGGTCGATGTGGGGGAGGGTGGGGATGATGGGCAGGCCACAGAGTGATTGGAAAACAAGGGTAGGAATTTTCAAATCCAAAGCAGCAAATGTAGGCCAGTCAGCATCGGGGAATGAGTAAGAATGCGGGCTGCGGAGGTTGATGTAAGGCGGAATGTGGGAAGGCCGCTTGGAGTGCGGTGGGACAGTTACACACCATGGGAGGAATCTTCTGCTCTGAAGTCTAAGTCCGGAGGCGAGTTTGGGCGTGATTCCCACTGATATCCGGTGGCACTGGAAGATTCCGCCCCTTACCTCTGGTCAGCACAACCTAGCCGGGCTATTGTCAAACCCATTGTTCCCATTGTAACACAAGCCACAATTATCTCAATTGTTTTACATTGCCAGGCTGTCTGGAACAACAGGAAGCGGCAGGGAGGAGGGGGGGGGAGCGGAATTTGCTACCAGTGGCTCTGACGCTTGCGTTGCAGTTGGTCTCATCCGCACAAGGACGGGTAGAGTGCCCAGGTGAAATGGCTGCATGTGCGTATGGTTATGGCGCAAAATGGCAGCACTCTGGTGCCATGTTGGTGTCACCAGGGACCTTCGTACCTAACCAAAAGGTGGCCCTAGATGAGCGCAAGTACCCCAGTGTCGAGCACGGGGTTTTCGGTCAGTATCGGTCTGTGCTGACTCCTATGCAGGGACAGACCGAGTGCCAAGGCACCATAGGGTCTACCCTTGGTTGGGAACAGCTACACGGATTGCGAGCTACGGCTTGGTTGAGCCATTTGTTCGGTCGGTTGAAGCCAAGACTGGCGTTTAAGAGTCTGCCGAACGGTCAGAAGGAGGGGGACAATCAAGGAGGTCAGATGGGGCTCCGCAGAGCTGTGTTCCCCTTGGGAAGGGCAAGTTGGGGCGGGAAATTAGACTATGAATCTTGATCCCAGCAGTGCGAACGAACAAAGGGTGAGGAAGTGAGGGTAAGGATGGGAAGAACGAGAGGGGCTAAGTGGAGATTGGCGATGAACCTAGCGATGAATCGGAGAGTGAAACGATAAAGGAAAAACGGGAAAAGGGATTGGCAAAGCCAGACAGGCACCAAGTGAAAGTGGGCGTGCAGGAAAACACAAGAGACCCAGTGAAAAGCTCTCACCTTTTCCCCTTTGTGTCCCTTCAGCCCTCGGATTCCTTCAGATCCCTGGAAAGAAACAGCAGGACAGTTATTTCCAGGATTGGGGGGAGGAGGTGTTTGGAAGCAGGAGTGGCGGATTCAGATGCTCAGAGGGTCACCCGCGCAGACATTGGTGTTTGACGCTGATGCACACTCACCTTAACGCCACGTGGCCCAGGATAGCCAATTGGACCCTGAGGACCTGACTGACCCTGTGTAGAAAAGAAGAGTGAAACGGTCACCTAAAGGTATAAGGGAGGTTCAGTGGGGGAGTTGGGGAGCATGCCAACGGGTTTGTACATAGTGGGGGTTCAGTTAGCTTAGTTGGCTGCACAGTTGGTTGGTGATGTCAACAGCGTGGGTTCAATTTCCACACAGGTGAGATTATTCATGAAGGTCCTGCCTTCTAAGACTTGCCCCCGCCTGGGGTTTGATGACCCTCGGGATAAATCACCGCCAGTCAGCTCTCTCTCAAAAGGGGATAGCAGCCTATGGGTCCTCGGGGACTATGGCGACTTCCATTTCATTTCATATAGGAGCTTCACCTTCCCAGCTTTGTCATTCGAGCCCATTTAAATACTGCGGCAGCACACACTTCCAAGCAGAAGAATTCAGAGATAAAATATCATTGAGAATAACAGATGATTTCCTGGCATTAGGAGATCTGGATGTCTCCGAGGTGCCGTTTCTTGGATTTGTGCATGGTGGCACAATGGATTCACATCGCAAACTTGTTTGGAATTACAGATCTTAAATATCGCTGAAAAGAGAGACATTTTGTCGAAGTTTTTCATCTCGTATCCCTCAGGACAAACACAAGAAAGCCAAATTTCAAAGGGTCAGAACTATTTAGACTAAAGGAGAAAAAGTGTGCTGATTGGTTGCAGGTCTGTTTGTCGGGGAGTCGCCACTGAGAAAGCAATGGAGAACTACCGGTTCCATCTAGGGTGATTCGTAACAGGCATCAGACTTGGACATATTCCTTTAGTTTCAGGGAATGAGTCACTGCGTGTGATCTTGCGTCACTTCAAGCAAGTATAAAAGAACCATAGAGCAAGCACAATTGATTATCTTTCTCCATGGCAACGCCTTGGCCAATCACAGTCAACGTGCCGTCAATCGCTTTTCATTTTTAAATAGCATTACAGCTCAACTCTTTGCAACTAATCCAAAAATGAGCGACAATTCCCTCAGCCCGAACCAATTCTCGAAGGCCGACGACGTACCTGGTTACCCTTGGAACCAGAAGGGCCTTCTTTGCCCGGGTGGCCCTGAGAAGAAACAACAAATAAGAAACAGGAGGTCAGAGGTTAAGCAACGCCAATGATGCAAACCCAGCCTGATAAGGTTCAGAGCTCGGATTTGGCCAATGAGCAAGAGAGGTTAAAGGAAAAAAAGAGAGAAACGGCAACCCGGCAAAGATCAGGAAGTACCAAAAACAAAAAGTAAAAACGCATGTGATCGATAAAGGCTGGTCTGCACCATCAAGCAAAGTGACAACGTATAACAACAACTGCCGTGATTAATTCAATGTAAATCCAACACGGTTTTGTAGTTGAAAAAAAGCCATAAAGCGTCATCTCCAACTTGGATTTTTGAGGTCAGCCTTACTTTTTCAGAATGTGGAGATGCCGACGTTGGACTGGGGTGAGCACAGTAAGAAGTCTTACAACACCAGGTTAAAGTCCAACAGGTTTGTTTCGATGTCACTAGCTTTCGGAGCACTGCTCCATTCACCTGAGGAAGGAGCAGTGCTCTGAAAGCTAGTGATTCGAAACAAACCTGTTGGACTTTAAGCTGGCGTTGTGTTATTTTTTCAGAACATTGACAATGTTGACGGAGATGTTTAGAACTTTCCTCAAACCTCACAAAGCTGTCACTCGTGGCTTTGACACAATAACGTCAGTGCTCCTTCCAGCATCACTGGGCCTGAGAACATAGCCTGCTGACAGGGGAGGCTGAATATTCCCTTGCCTGACTGACAGTCTCACAGAGCACAGGCAGGGAGTACAATCACCCCAGAGGTTTTTAAAGAATGTATTCTTTTTTTTTTTTAAATCGCAGGGTAGAATATGGAAGCAAAAATATGCTCCCCAGAGCCTGTTAGGGGTGACATGGTAGCTAGCACTGCTGCCTCACAGAGCCAGCAATCCAGCTTCAATTACAGCCTTGCTGTACAGAGTTTATATGTTCTCCCTGTGTCTACGTGGGTTTCCTCTAGGTTCTCTGGTTTCCTCCCAAAGTTCAAAGGTGTGCAGGTTAGGTGGATTGGCCATGCTAAATTGCCCCTTAGTGTCCAAAGGTGTGCAGGTTAGATGGGGTTATGGGGTTACAGGGATAGGCAGGGGGAGTGGGCTTAGGTTGGGTGCTCTTTCGGAGCGTCGATGCAGACTTGTTGGGCTGAATGGCCTCCTTGTGCATTGTAAGAATTCTCTGGCTTTGTGGGATGTGGGTATGTGTTAAGATATTGGTGTTTTGGTCTCCATGGGCAGAATTTTACACTCCCCCAAAGTGGGTTATGAGGCAGGGGGTGGGTAGCGTAAAATTGAATGTATGGGATTCACTTCAGGATCAGGCCCATCCCGACCCAGACCCAATTTTATGCTTGTGCCCACCCCTCCCAATCCTCCAGGGTGTCCCCTACTCTCCACCCTCCCCCCCCCCCCACCCATCAGCCTTACCTTTACCCCCCTCCGCACCCACCCATCAGCCTTACCTTTACAAGGGCCCCTGAAAATATTTCCAGGCAGTGCACTGCAGTACCTCTTCTTGCCACTGCAGTGTTGTGCCTGGCCGGGTTGACGAGCTGTCGGCCAACCCCCTTGGTGTGATCTCCTTCCAAGGGCAGATAGAGGTCCTGCCCACTGCCAATCAATGCCCAAGCAAGCATTAAATGGCAGTGGGCCTCCACAAGTCGGCACCCACTCAGCCTCGAATCACAGGGTTGTCCTGTGATTCGAGGCTGAGTAAACTGCATTGACATTCTCTGGAGTTTCGAAGAATGAGAGGCGACCTCATTGAAACATCCAAGATTTGAAGGACACCTGACAGGGTGAGCGTTGGAAGATTGTTTCCGCTGGTCAGGAGGATCTAAAACACACGGGACTTAGTCTCAGGAAAAGGGGTCGATCATTTAGGACAGGAATGAGGAGAGATTTCTTCACTCAAAATGTTGCAAACCGTTGGGAAAGCCGACACCAGAGGGCTGTGGATGCTCCATCATTGAACACGTTCAAGGCTGCAACAGACACATTTCTTTGGTCCCTCCAGAAGTTAAAGGAGTTGTGCGGCAAAATGGGGTTGAAGCACAAGATCAGCCGAGATGGTATTAAATGGTGGAGCAGGCTCGACGGGCTGAATGGACCACTCGGGCTCCTATTTCTTGTAACGTTGAGCTGGCCACTGGGTGCTGACCTAGTTCCTGACCTCTGAGCATTTCAGCGTGGAACCTACTCAGTCATAAAACTCCCAGGGTAGATGGAGAGCAGTCAGCAGTGCTCAAAGGTTTCAGTCCTCCCCTTCCCCCCCCCCCCCACTCCCCAGTGTTTTCAAAACACTACCCTTCTGCCCCCCCCCCCGCGTTCTCTCGTCCCCTCCCAAACCATCCCCTCCCCCTCCCATTCACTTAACTCTCCTCCCCTCCCAACGCCTCTCCTCCCATCCCCTCTCCCATTCCGTTAACTCTCCTCCCATACCATCCCCTCCCCTCCCCTCTCCCCCCCCCAACTCCCTAAAGAGCACAAATTGTTGTCAAAGGTCCATTGATAAATGTGAGCCTGTGCTCATTACGACCCAAGAGCAGATATTCCAGGGATACTTACAGGAGGACCATCAGCGCCAGGAATTCCAGGAAGTCCAGGCTTTCCAGTCGGACCCTGCAGGATTTAAGGAAAGACAGGAAGGAACATTAGAGTGGTCTCCGGTGTTTAAAAGCAACAATTTATCGTTAAAACGCTAAACCGCCCCCAAGGTGCTTCACAGGACATCAAGATGGAGCCACATAAGGGGAGATTAGGGAGGATGGCCAAATATTTGATCAAAGAGGAGGTGTTAAGGAGCGTTTAAAAGAGGAAACGGCGAAAGGTTTAGGGAGGGAATTCCAGAGCTTGGGGCCTGGCCAGTTTCATTTTAAAATTCATATACGGGATGTGGGCGCCACTGGCTGGGCCCAGCGTTTTTTTGCTCATCCCCAATTGCTGCCTTGAAAAGGTGGTGGTGAGCCGCCTTCTTGAACCGATGCAGTCCATGTGGTGTAGGTACACCTATCGTGCAGTTAGGGAAGGAGTTCCAGGATTTTGACCCAGCGACAGTGAAGGAAAGGCTGATATATTCCCAATTCAGGATGGTGATTGACTTGGAGGGGACACTCCAGGTGATGGTGTTCCCAGGTATCGGCTGCCCTTGCCCTTCTAGTCGGTAGTGGTCATTGGTTTGGAAGGTGCTGCCTAAGGGTCCTTGGTGAGTTGTGCCTGTGTCTCTGTCTGTCGCTCTCTCTTTGTGTCTCTCTCTTTCTGTCTCTCTCTCTTTCTGTCTCTCTCTCTTTCTGTCTCTCTCTCTTTCTCGGTCTCTCTCTCTTTCTCGGTCTGTCTCTCTCTTTCTCTGTGTGTCTCTCTCTTTCTCTGTGTGTCTCTCTCTTTCTCTGTGTGTCTCTCTCTTTCTCTGTGTGTCTCTCTCTTTCTCTGTGTGTCTCTCTCTTTCTCTGTGTCGCTCTCTCTTTCTCTGTGTGTCTCTCTCTTTCTCTGTGTGTCTCTCTCTTTCTCTGTGTGTCTGTCTCTCTCTCTGTCTCTCTCTGAAATTGAGACCAAGCATCCTGTAGGTCAAGAAACTCAGCACAGATCTGGCCTTCACTGCAAGCGGGAATTCAGTATAAAAGAGGTCTTGTTGCAGCCAACAAGGCCTCAGTGAGACCACACCTAGATAACTGTGTCGAGTTTTGGTCTCCTTCCTCAATATAGGACGTGATTGCACTGGAAGCTGCTCAGAGGTTGATTCCCGGGATGAAAAGTTCATGTCATTGAGGGAAGGTTGAGAACAATGAGAGATTACCTTATTATGTACGATTCTGAGGGGGCTTGACAGGATAGACGCTGAGAGGATGGGTGGGATCTACCAGCCTGACACTGGCGGGCATCGTCGTGGGAGGGACAGGAATATTTCCGACTCCATCCACAACACTGCCTGCCACTATGGGGGCTGGAAACTCCCACCCAATAATTTCCCTCGTGTGGAGGGAAAGGGTCCAGAACCAGGGAACACAGTTTACAAATAAGAGGCCTCCCATTTAAGATGGTAGTGAGGGAGAATTTCTTCTCTCAGGGGGTTGTTAGTGCTTACAATTCACTTCCCCAGCGAGCAGAGCAGGCTGCGGGTCACTGGACACATTCAAGGCGGGGTTAGGTCTTTAATCGGCGAGGGAGCCGACGGTAATGGGGGGGGGTGGGGCGTGGAGGGTGGACTTGAGTTTACAATCAGATCAGCCATGATCCTATTGAATAGCGGAGCAGGCTGGAGGGGCCGTACACTCCTGCTCCTGTTTGTTACGACCTGGGTTTCTTGTGAATTGTGTGCCTCAGCATCACATTGGACGGTGGGGTTAGCAACCAGCTCGCTGCGGAAGCCCAATGGGTGGCAGGATAGTGGCTGCAACCGCTGTTCTCCAATCACTATCTTGAGGCGATCCTTGGGCTGCCTTCGAGGCGCGCAGGCTCCAGAGTGCACACCCGCTGTTCGAATTATCCAGTAAAAGCCCAGGGATTAAGAACAAACCCGCGATGCGAAACAAAGCACTCGCTCCAGCCCCAGTTCCGAGAATTCAGAGGCCCTGAAATTTGGCCTTAATTGCAAAGTTTAACCATCACCGCTGCCTGCCTCCCAGTCCAGCATCGCCAATGAGGCTGGATGCCACTGGGAAACATCGCTCAAGAATATGTCGGACCCCAGATTCGCCATCCACCCAAGGGAAAAGCAGGGAATGTGACTTTTCCGTGCAGCGTTCCCAACCAGAACCGTTTCGGAGCAGGAACATCCGGCCCTCAATGGTTCTGGAAGAGGCATAGCACAAACAGGGAAATTCACAGAAAGCGATACGAATCATTTGTTGGACAGCAGCGTTGGCAAGGTCGTCAGCAGGTGATCAGATAAAGAGATACTGGGCGAGGTGTTGGGCACCTCAGACAAGGGATTCGTCAACTCACTCGGCATGGTGGAGGACCCCCGGCTAACCTGACTTACCTTGTGGCCAGGAGGACCCATGGCTCCCTGAGGACCGTTTATACCCTGCAGGAGAGAGAAGACAGAAGAATGTGTGAGAGATTGGAAACGGAGAACAGTATGCTCATCTTGAACACATCCGGTACGAGGCCCTCACAACCATTCCTCACCTTGAACACTGCCGAAATCACCGCCACTCACCCAGTCCAAGATATTGGTTCAGGCACTTTCAAAGTAACAAGAGATCACAGGCCAGCCTGTCTATTCTCATCGAGAGCTTGGACAGTGCCAATTCAGGAATAAAACATAAACGAGAGATAGGTGTGCATTGTACAAGGGACAGTGTTTAGAGATGTTTTTACCCAGTAGTGAAGGATTGCTAATACACAGTAGAGAAGGGATGATTTTTATAGACTGAGTTTGTATTCAGTAGTGAAGGGACAGCTTTTTTTAGACTGCAATTGTACTCAGTGAGGGGATGGTGTTTATACGCTGTATTATTACTTAATAATGAAGGCACAGAGTTTATAGACGGTGTTTGTACTCTGTAGTGCTGGCAATTTTTTTGCAATCGGGTCGGGGGTGCCAGGGGAGCCTCCCATAGTGCGTTGAGGCTTGGGCGGGTTTGGGGGGTCGCCAGAGATCGGGACGCCATTTTTCTCTCGCTACACTAAGGATTTCCTACGAGCGGAGCTCCTCAGTGCACAAAACGGGGCTATATGCAGCCCCTCGGCCACACGTTCCTCACTGAGGCCCTCTATCTAACCCAAGAGACGTTTGGTGCCGCTCTGTTTCTCGCTGCTGCGAGCATCGGGAAACACGCGGCTAAACGGGCTCGCTATGGGACTTTGTTCCCTTTTAGTTAAATCCTGCCCTGTGTTTCAACTCAGTCATGAGGGGACACCGTTTCTAGACTGTGTTTGTACTCAGTAGTGAATGGAGCATGTTTATAGACTGTGCTTGTAAAGAGTAGTGAATGGACCGTATTTATAGGCTGCATTTGTACTCAATCCTGAAGGGGCGATGTTTTTTAGACTGTGTTTGTACTCAGTAGTGAATGGATGGTATTTATAGACCACGTTTGTACTCAACAGTGCAGAGATGGTGTTTATAGACTGTGTTTGTACTCAATGGTGAAGGGATGAAGTTTACAAACTGTGCTTCAACTCAGTCATGAAGGGACGTTCGATAAGGACACGGGGAGTCCACATCAAGTAAAAAAATCAAACTTTGTTTTATTTACAATTATGTTACATACAAATCCCGGTCGATCTCTAATGGGTATCTCCTCAGTCAGTGCCTTACAGGCCGACCTTTTATACGTAGTTGAATGGAATTCCCCTGCCCCTCAGCGGGGAAGCTCGTACTCCTCGAGAACCACAGGGAAGTTAATCATTCCCACCCCTTAAGCCCCATGTGGGATATTACAGGATGGTGCTTATGGACTGTGTTTGTACTCAATAGTTAGGGACAGTGTTTATGGATTGTGTTTGTACTCAATAGTTAGGGACAGTGTTTATGGATTGTGTTTGTACTCAATAGTTAGGGACAGTGTTTATGGATTGTGTTTGTACTCAATAGTTAGGGACAGTGTTTATGGACTGTGTTTGTACTCAATAGTTAGGGACAGTGTTTATGGACTGTGTTTGTACTCAATATTTAGGGACAGTGTTTATGGACTGTGTTTGTACTCAATATTTAGGGACAGTGTTTATGGACACTTTGTCCTCAGTGCTTAGGGGATGGTGTGTTTATAGTTGTCGTTGTACACAGTGGTGATGGGATGATGTTTATAGACTGTGTTCATACTCAGCAGGGAGGGAACCATGTTTTCAGACCATGTTCTTGCCTTGATATTGTGGTTCGAGTGTTACCTGAGCTCCAGGAATCCCTTGCTGTCCTGGTGGTCCCGGTTCTCCTTGCGGCCCCTGTTTGAGAAGAATCAGACAACATCATAAATTCCCGAGCTCTCAGCGGCGGACAAATGAATGAAGGAAGGGAATTGAAGAGAAACGACGCACCAGGTTTCCTTTCGGACCATGGGGACCATCCGATCCTCTCACGCCCTGAAACACAAGAGAGGTTCATTAGGAACGTTCAACCCTCAGAACAGAGGTGGCTCAACATGTTCACAAATCCTCCATGGCCATTCTCATGCCCCATTTTAATTTACATCTTTATAATACCAAAGTAAACCAGGGGTGAAAAGGCAAACTGTGTGTTGCCAGGACATGGAGGGTGGACGACCATCCTTTTGATGATCTGAACATGTGTTCATAGAATCATAGAATTTACAGTGCAGAAGACCATTCAGCCCATCGAGTTGCAACGGCCCTTGGAAAGAGCACCCCACTCAAGCGCACACCTCCTCCACCCTATCCCCATAACCCCACCCAACACTAAGGGCCATTTTGGACACTAAGGGCAATTTATCATAGCCAATCCACCTAACCTGCACATCTTTGGACTGTGGGAGGAAACCGGGGCACCCGGTGGAAACCCACGCACAGACGGGGAGAACGTCCAGACTCCGCAGAGACAGTGACCCAATTCGGGAATCGAACCTGGGACCCTGGCGCTGTGAAGCCACAGTGCTAACCACTATGCTACCGTGCTGCCCTGCTGTACTTGGCACAGCTCCGTTAGGGGTTGAGCCTCCTACTCCCTTGGATGATTCACCAAAGGGGGATCCTGCTCCAGTGTTATAATCACTCGCCCACTCAGCCAGTGGCAGAGCTGCTAATTCGGAAACCAGTCATTACCCCGGTGTCTGCCGAACGCCTTCACCAGATCGGTGCTGAATTACCTTGGGGGCATCTGAGTAAACTCTCACTGCTACAGGAAAAAACAGGTCAAAGAGGTGGGAGGGGGGGGGGGGGTTAATCCACTGAGTCACCAAGTGGGGCAGAGAATGGGAGGACCCATCACCCCGCTCGCTGATTGGTGGATGGAGAAGGGGAGCAAAATGGGCAGGGGCACATGTTTGCCTGATGTGGACGATCTCACTTCGTGGCGAATATTATTTCCTGCCAAGCGGTTAGTTCTTACTCAAGCGATTTGTTTTTTCTTCGCGTCTGCATTCACTCACCGGTGGTCCTTGTATTCCCAGTGGTCCTTTGGGTCCAAGGAGTCCTCTTGGTCCCTTGGAGATGAAGAGGGAGAGAAAAATAAACATTTCAGGATAAAGTCTTGCACGCAACACATTGTCATTGTCATTGAAAACAAATTTAAGACCTGTTGGGTTGAGATCATTGAATCTTAGAACTGCTTGGGCCCCAGCTCCGGCTGGCTTTTGACCTTCCTCAGCAACAAGAGTTATCCTGATGGTGCTACTTATTGGTGGAGTAGTGAATAGTCAGGGGAATATTACAATCATCGGACATCTGGACTGACAGACACAAGAGTCAAACATGCAAACGTACGACTGCACAAAGATCGGAATTAGGTGCAGATGTTAGGCCACTCAGCCCCTCCAGCCTGTTCCCCCATCGAATACAATCATGGCTGATGTGTAACCTCAACCCCATATTCCTGCCGACCCCTGATAACATTTCACCCCCATGTTAACCAATAATCTATCCAGCTCAGCCTTAAAAATATTCAAAGATTCTGCTTCCACTGCCTTTTGAGGAAGAGTTGCAGAGACACACGACGACTCTCAGAGAATGAAATTCCTCCTCATCTCTGCCCTAAATGAATGATCCCTTATTTTTAAACAGTGACCCAGTGACCCTGCACTGCCCCCACCCCCACAGTCGATTCTTGAGCAACATTTGGAGATTTGCAGAGCACTGCATAGGAGGATGGTGGAGGAAGATTCACCCACAGCTGTCAAACTGGAAATGGAAGAAAAGAGTTGTAGGGACTCACGGGGTAAAGTCAGGGGATAGGGTTAAGTGAGGTGAAACATGCGAAGAGACCGGTACTGGTGGAACCATTCGCCGATTCTATTCAATTTTATGGGCCAGCTTGACACACGCAGCACGTAGTGAACGCAGCGGGTTGGCGCAATTTACTGAGGCCAGGGGAAGGGGTCTAACTATCAGCCCAGATCGCCGGTCAGTCTGGGTCCTGCGACTGCTGGAAGGTGAAGGCCAGATAGTTCCCCGTCAGCCTCCTGGTGTGGGAGATTCACCAGACATTCATCAGACGTCGGGCCCACAGCACCAAACGGGAGATTCAAGGATGCCGGGTGATTCTGTAGCTGCAGAGTGGGCGGGAGTATGGACCGAGCGCGAGGGCCATCCTGCAGTCCCCAGTGACCACTTCAACAGTGTCCGCTCTCTCCACAGCTGCACGGTCTGGCTCCATATACCCAAACCCACTTTTGCCTGCATTGTTTCTTTAAATAACTTGTGGAGGTGGTGGGGGGGGGAAGGAAATCGCTGGCTAGGTCAGTGTTGTCAGGGTTGCTTGCTGTCTCATGCACAGGTCTGGAGGCTTGTGTAGTTGAACCTGAAATGTTTACCCACAGATCCTCACTTTACACACCTCCAAGGTAGAACCGTGCATGGGTGCGGTCACCTTGCTTGTTCGGTCCAGATTCTTCCACCCACACAGGCTACTATCATATGACTCTCTACATCAGGATGTGGGTGGCACAGTTTACCCAGTTCCACATTAAACGTTGCTCTGCCCAACACCCCCATACAACAGCCAACATTCATTGGCCACTGCTTACTGCCCCAGAGATGGAGATGGAAATCCATCTTGACTGGCTTGTGCATTCAAGCACGGTGGCACAGTGGTTAGCACTACTGTCTCACAGCACCAGGGACCCGAGTTCAATTCCGGCCTTGGGTGACTTTCTGTGGAGTCTGCACTTTCTCCCAGTGTCTGCGTGGGTTTCCTCCGGGTGCTCCGGTTTCCTCCCACAGTCCAAAGTTGTGCAGGTTAGGTGGATTGGTCATGATCAAATTGCCCCTTAATGTCCAGAGACGTGAGATTATGGGGATAGGATGGGGGGACTGGGCCGAGGTGGGGTGCTCTTTTGGAGGGTCAGTGCAGACTCGATGGGCCAAATGGCCTCCGTCTGAACAATAGGGATTCTATGGAAATGTACAGTTGTTTTGGAGGGACCTGGAAAGGAGCACTGGGAGGGAGTGAGGAAGTGTGATTGGGAGAGAGAGGGTGTGTGGAAGAGACACTGGGGGAGAGGCACGAGGAATGGTCATTGGGAGAGAGGGAGTGAAGAAGATTTATTGGGAGACAGGGAATGACAAAGTGATATTGTGAGAGAGGGAGTGGGGAGGGGAGATTGTGAGGGAGGGGGTGAGGAAGGGCAATTGTGAGGGAGGGAGTGGGGGGGAGTGATTGTGAGGGAGGGGGTGAGGAAGGGTGATTGCGAGAGAGGGTAACGAAGGGCGATTGTGAGAGGGAGTGGGGAGGGGTGATTGTGAGGGAGGGGGTGAGGAAGGGCGATTGTGAGGGAGGGGGTGAGGAAGGGCGATTGTGAGGGATGAGGTGAGGAAGGGCGATTGTGGGGGAGGGGGTGAGGAAGGATGATTGTGAGGGAGGGGATGGGGAAGGGTGATCGTGAGGGAGGAGGTGAGGAAGGGTGATTGTGAGGGAGGAGGTGAGGAGGGGCGATTGTGAGGGAGGAGGTGAGGAAGGGCGATTGTGTGGGAGGGAGTTGTTGAAGGGCAATTGTGAGCGAGGGGGTGAGGAAGGGTGATTGTGAGGGAGGAGGTGAGGAGGGGTGATTGTGAGGGAGGGGGTGAGGAAGGGCGATTGTGAGGGAGAGAGTTGTTGAAGGGCAATTGTGAGGGAGGGGGTGAGGAAGGGCAATTGTGAGGGAGGAGGTGAGGAAGGGCGATTGTGAGGGAGGAGGTGAGGAAGGGCGATTGTGAGGGAGGAGGTGAGGAAGGGCGATTGTGAGGGAGGGGGTGGGGAAGGGTGATTGTGAGGGAGGTGGGGAAGGGTGATTGTGAGGGAGGAGGTGAGGAGGGGTGATTGTGAGGGAGGGTGTGAGGAAGGGTGCTTGTGAGGGAGGGGGTGGGGAAGGGTGATTGTGAGGGAGGAGGTGGGGAAGGGTGATTGTGAGGGAGGAGGTGAGGAGGGGTGATTGTGAGGGAGGGTGTGAGGAAGGGCGATTGTGAGGGAGGGAGTTGTTGAAGGGCAATTGTGAGGGAGGGGATGAGGGAAGGGCAATTGTGAGGGAGGGAGTGAGGAAGGGTGATTGTGAGGGAGGGAGTGGGGAGAGGTGATTGTGAGAGAGGAGGTGAGTTGAAAGCTCATTGGAAGGGAAGCGGGTGAGGGTGAGCATTAAGCGCTGAGCTGTGAGTGTATTGGGAAGGTGACTGGGTGAGGCGAGGAGTGAGTAACTGTGAGCTGTCACCTGCCGCTGCCAGGTTAGTGGCAGACAGTTCCACAATACTGAGAGAACATCTCACTGGATCAGCTCTCTTTGGTGTTGATGACTAGATCCTGGATTCTCTTCACTACAACAGGAAACTGAACCGGACTTGTGGATATACTTACATGTTCACCTGGTAACCCTCTGGGTCCAGCCTCCCCATCGTCTCCCTGCAGAGTAAAGACAAAAAGGCAAGACCTTAGAGCACAAACAATCACAGCCCGATACCTGGGGTAGGATTCTCCGGTCCCCCAGCTGCCTCTTTCTCAGCGGCGTGCCGTTCGCTGGCATTCTCTCTTCCCGCCGCTTGTCAATGGAATTTCCCATTGAGGCTACCCCAAGTGACCAGGAAATTCGCAGGCGGGAGTGCGCTGCTGGCGGGAACAGAGAATCATAACAATCGTAGAATTCCGGCTCCAAGATTGCCTTATGAATCCCGTAACGGATGCGCAACCTGTTGTCAGCAGCCGCATCCGTTGAAAGTGCGACTGAGTAAGCTCCCAGCAACAATGGCCGTGGGTTTCCCACATGCCAAAGGAAGACAATTGTCCCATTAAATATTTGCTGCCATTCTCCGGAGTGGAATTTTAACCCATGCCGGGGCCAACTCCATCAAGCCCCTTAGTTTGGGGGGGGGGGGCGGGGGGGGGGGGGGGGGGGGGCGGCGTCTGTGGAGAGGGGAAGGAAGAGGGGAAGGAAGATAACGTTTTGAGCCTGGATGACTGTTTCTCAAAGGGGTGGTAATCCTTGTCCAGGTGCTGTCAGAGGACGCAGGAGCTGACATTTCAGCTTTTCTCTCGCGCTCAGATCACATTGATGATCACAGACTTTAGATCGAGGAGAATTACCAAAGCGTCTTTCACAATCTCAGCAAGTTCACCCCACCCGCCACCTTCGGGCCAGTGAAGTACTTTCTGAAAGGATGCCATCGTTATAATGTAGTTACCACAGCAGCCAATCTGCTTACAGCAAACAGCAATGTGGCAAAGTTCTTATGATGACCTCCAGGCTGACGGTGGCATTGTGGTATTGTCGCTGGACTGGCAAACCAGGGGAGTGCTCGGGGACCCAGGTGCAAATCCCCCCACAGCAGATGGTGAAATGTGAATTTGATTTAAAAATCTGGAATTTTAAAACATTTGAAACCATTGTAGATTGTCGCAAAAACGACCCGGCCTGACCGACATGTGACTCTAGACTCAGTGCAATGTTAACTGTCTCTCTGAAATGGCCAAGGGAGCCACTCAATTCAAGGGCATTTAGGGATGGCCAATAGCGACACCCACATCCCAGGAATGAATAATAGAAATGTACTTTAGCGATGCGGGGGTACATATGAATCATAAACGCAAGCACGGAGCGCAGGGAAAAGCGCCCCTGCTCCCCTTTGAAACAGGGTCCCTGGGAGGGCAGATGGGGGTCTCACTTGACAGACTACACAAACTGACAGTGCAGCACTCCCTCAGTACTGACCCTCTGACAGTGCAGCACTCCCTCAGTACAGACCCTCTGACAGTGCAGCACTCCCTCAATACTGACCCTCTGACAGTGCAGCACTCCCTCAGTACAGACCCTCTGACAGTGCAGCACTCCCTCAATACTGACCCTCTGACAGTGCAGCACTCCCTCAGTACTGACCCTCTGACAGTGCAGCACTCCCTCAATACTGACCCTCTAACAGTGTAGCACTCCCTCAGTACAGACCCACTGACAGTGCAGCATTCCCTCAGTGCTGACCCTCTGACAGTGCTGCACTCCCTCAGTACTGACCCTCTGACAGTGCAGCCCTCCCTCAGTACTGACCCTCTGACAGTGCAGCACTCCCTCAGTACTGACCCACTGAGAGTTCAGCATTCCCTCAGTACTGACCCTCTGACAGTGCAGCACTCCCTCAGTACTGACCCTCTGACAGTGCAGCCCTCCCTCAGTACTGACCCTCTGACAGTGCAGCACTCCCTCAGTACTGACCCACTGAGAGTTCAGCATTCCCTCAGTACTGACGCTCTGACAGTGCTGCACTCCCTCAGTACTGACCCTCTGACAGTGCAGCCCTCCCTCAGTACTGACCCTCTGACAGTGCAGCACTCCCTCAGTACTGACCCACTGAGAGTTCAGCATTCCCTCAGTACTGACCCTCTGACAGTGCAGCACTCCCTCAGTACTGGCCCTCTGACAGTGCAGCACTCCCTCAGTACTGGCCCTGTGACAGTGCAGCACTCCCTCAGTACTGACCCTCTGACAGTGCAGCGCTCCCTCAATTCCGGGAATGTCAGCCTGGAGCTCCCTCTCGGAGATGCTGGTAGAGTCGGGATTATGGGATTATGGAAATCCCCTACTGAAGAACTTTGAACATGATGAACTAAATATTGGAAGAGTGAAATATATGTCCGAGTGCGTTAGTGTGTGTGAAGGGTTCAGTAATAAGCCGTGGGTTCACCATCAGATCCAGGTGGCGATCAACTCATGGCAGGCTGTCCGCCACCTGAGCTGAATAAGGGGAGTGTGGACTTTCACCAGGTCAGGGCGAGAGCGGGATGGTGTGGATTTGGACCAATCTGGGAACTATGGTGATGGGCTCTACTCTCTAAACGACTGCGTCAATTAAATTTGAAATGGGGCTGGATAGGACCCCAGGTCCTGAATCTTCTGAGCAATGCTATCATACAAAGGGACCATTCACTCCGTGAAATCGCTGTCCACTCCTCAGCACTGGCCCTTTCCATGCCTCCCCTCTCATCATCAAGGGCCCCAAACAAGTCTTCAAGGTGAAGCAATGATTTACTTCACCAGTGCGGGTCTAATGTATTCATTGCTCACAACGTATGATCCCCTCCGAATCGGGGGGCATCTAACGCACCTCAGTCCATTGGCCTCTCATTTCAACAGCCAGCCCTCCCTGTCCTTGTCCCGTTACACCATAGAACATACAGTGCAGAAGGAGGCCATTCGGCCCATCGAGTCTGCACCGACCCACTTAAGCCATTTAAGGGTTTGAGGTTCCGTTCCTTCTTTATTCCTTTACGCTTCATTCAGGCGACTGCAAACCAGTCATTCACACCTCATTTATTGCCTGTCCCTAACTGCCCTCCATTTCAGAGGGCATTTGAGAGTCACCCACATTGCGGTAGATCTGGAATCACATGTAGGCCAGACCAGGTAAGGATGGCAGATTTCCTTCTCTGAAGGGACATGAGTGAACCGGATGGATCTTTCCAACAATTGATGATAGTTGTCATGGTCATCATTATATTAGATATTTATTTCCAGATATATTAATTGAATTTAAATTCCACCAGTTGCTTTGTTGGGATTTGAACCCGTTCATGAGCTGTGGGGCGTCATTGACAGGTCCCAGCATTTCTCGCCCATCGCTAATTGCCCTGAAACTCAGTGACCCTCTCAAGGCCATTTCACAGAGCGGCAGTTAAAGAGGCAGTAGCCAGACCAGGTTTCCTTCCCTGAAGGACATTACTGAACCAGAAGAGTTTTTACGACAATCGACAATGGTTTCATGATCATCATTACTGCTTTTTAGTCCATATTTGTTAATGAACTAGATTCCAAATCCCGTGGCTGGATTTGAACTTGCGATTCCAATATGTTGGTCCGGGCCTCTGAATCCAGTAATATTACCACCACTCTACCCATGCTAAGGCCCTCACAGTTCCACCACCCCCCCCCCGCCCCACAATCCGCCACCCCCATCCCGCAGCGAGTTGACCTCTGCTTTAACCCACTGCCGACATTGGTCTCATCCAGACAGGCCCGAAGCTCCAGATGTTCCTTAACCCGACAGACGGGCTAATTTTGGAAGGTGCCTCCATGTCGCGGCAGGGGTGTGAGGGGAGGGGTAATGAACAAAGTAAACACTCACCCTTTCTCCATCTTCCCCTTGTTGTCCCAATGGTCCCTGCACACCAGGCTCTCCCTAGGACGAGAAAACAAACATCTGGATTAAGCTCCCGGCGCACCACCTGCAAAGTCTCCCGTCGCCACTCAGCCAGCATGGAACCCCCTCTCTCTCTCTCTCCTGTTGGCAGCAACAGGTTGGAAAACAGCACGCCCTTGTCCAGACAAACCTCCCACCCCTATGTCAGGGGGACGGGGACCATGGGTGGGATCCGCATCCTTGGAACACCAGCCACTGCATCAGGAGGCGGGGGATCAGCCCACACGCTGCGTTCATTAGCAAAGGAAAGACGGTCGGACCTGCTTTGCTATCATAACAGCAGGATGTCCCAAAGCTCTCCTCAGACAGTGAAGCGCGGTAGCCGTTGTCATGGGTGGGGGAGGGAGTTGCAATCTGTGCACAGCAAGATCCAGCCGACACCCATGGAACCAAATGATTGGATAAATCGGTTTCTGAGCTTTCACTTGGCGAAATATTTCCCATCAATTGAGGCCGTGGAGAAGATTCCCTATTCCGGGGATGAGGATCTTCAGTTAGGTGGCCAGATCGGAGAGGTTGGGACGGTTCTCCCCGGGAGAAGGGAAGGCGGAGGGGAGATTTGGTCGAGCTGTTCAAAGTCACGAGGGGCCTGGACGGAGTGAATTGGGGAGAAGCGGTTCCCATTGGTGGGAGGGTGAAGATGCAGAGGTGGTGATTGGCAGGAGAAGCAATGGTTTCCCTTGGAAAATCCTCCCTCGGGCAGCGAGTGGTTATGGGGCACGCGACCTGAGGGAGTGGTGGAGACGGGATATAATCGAGGCATTCGTGAGGGAATTGGAACATTATCTGAAAAAGGTGAGCGGGCAGGGTCGGGGGTCACGGAGAGAGGGCGGGGTGCGACATTCGGTATGTACAGTATCAGTCTCTTTCTTTAAGGAAGACTGGAAAGCATTGGCTGCTATTCGGAGAATGTTTACAGGCTACTATCGGAAGTAAAAAACTGAAAATACTGGATAAGCTCAGCGGGTCATGCACTGTCTGTGGAGAGAGAGAGACAAACAATCAACCTTCGAGAAACAGAGCTGACACGTTCGTGGAGGTGCCATGTGTACTCGAAACGCTGACTGCTTCTCTCTCCACAGATGCTGCCAGTCCCACTGAGCTTATCCGGCATTTTCAGTTTTTTTTACATTTCGGATTTTCAGCATTCACAGCATCAGTTGTCACTGATAGGAGGAGTGCTACAAAATAGTGACATTATGGTGGGGCAGGCAATAAATAAAGAAATAACGTATGCATGTAGAAATGGTGCAGCAGTTATCATGGGGGATTTTAATCTACATGTCGATTGGTTTAACCAGGTCAGTCATTGGAACTGTGTAGCAGGCCAAGGACAGGGAGGGATGGCTATTGAGGAGGAGTTTATAGAATGTATCCGCAATAGTTTCCTGGAACAGTATGTAGTGGATCCTACGAGGGAACAAGCGGTCCTAAATCTGGTCCTGTGTAATGAGACAGGATTGATTCATGATCTCATAGTTAGGGATCCTCTCGGAAGGAGCAATCACAATATGGTGGAATTTAAAATACAGATGGAGGATGAGAAGGTAAAATCAAACACTAGTGTTTTATGCTTAAACAAAAGAGATTACAATGGGATGAGAGAAGAACTAGCTAAGGTAGACTGGGAGCAAAGACTTTATGGTGAAACAGTTGAGCAACAGTGGAGAACCTTTCAAGCTATTTTTCACAGTGTTCAGCAAAGGTTTACACCAACAAAAAGGAAGGACAGTAGAAAGAGGGACAATCGACCGTGGATATCTAAGGAAATAAGGGAGAGTATCAAATTGAAGGAAACAGCATACAAAGTGGCAAAGATTAGTGGGAGACTAGAGGACTGGGAAATCTTTAGGGGGCAACAGAAAGCTACTAAAAAGCTATAAAGAGTAAGATAGATTATGAGAGTAAACTTGCTCAGAATATAAAAACAGATAGTAAAAGTTTCTACAAATATATAAAACAAAAAAGAGTGGCTAAGGTCCTTTAGAGGATGAGAAAGGAGATTTAATAATGGGAGATGAGGAAATGGCTGAGGAACTGAACAGGTTTTTTGGGTCAGTCTTCACAGTGGAAGACACAAATAACGTGCCAGTGACTGATAGAAATGAGACTATGACAGGAGAGGACCTTGAGATGATTGTTATCATTCAGGAGGTAGTGATGGGCAAGCTAATGGGGTTAAAGGTAGACAAGTCTCCTGGCTGATGGAATGCATCCCAGAGTGCTAAAAGAGATGGCTAGGGAAATTGCAAATGCACTAGTGATAATTTACCAAAATACACTAGACTCTGGGGTCGTCCCGGCGGATTGGAAATTAGCAAACGTGACGCCACTGTTTAAAAAAGGAAGTAGGCAGAAAGCGGGTAATTATAGGCCAGTGAGCTTAACTTCGGTAGTAGGGAAGATGCTGGAATCTATCATCAAGGAAGAAATAGCAAGGCATCTGGATGGAAATTGTCCCATTGGGCAGACGCAGCATGGGTTCATAAAGGACAGGTCATGCCTAAGTAATTTAGTGGAATTTTTTGAGGACATTACCAGTGCGGTAGATAATGGGGAGCCAATGGATGTGGTGTATCTGGATTTACAGAAAGCCTTTGACAAGGTGCCTCACAAAAGGTTGCTGCATAAGATAAAGATGCATGGCATTAAGGGTAAAGTAGTAGCATGGATAGAGGATTGGTTAATTAATAGAAAGCAAGAGGGGATTAATGGGTGTTTCTCTGGTTGGCAATCAGTAGCTAGTGGTGTCCCCTCAGGGATCAGTGTTGGGCTCACAATTGTTCACAATTTACATAGATGATTTGGAGTTGGGGACCAAGGGCAATGTGTCCAAGTTTGCAGACGACACTAAAATGAGTGGTAAAGCAAAAAATGCAGAGGATACTGGAAGTCTGCAGAGGGATTTGGATAGGCTAAGTGAATGGGCTAGGGTCTGGCAGATGGAATACAATGTTGACAAACGTGAGATTATCCATTTTGGTAGGAATAACAGCAAAAGAGATTATTTAAATTATAAAATATTAAAACATGCTGCTGTGCAGAGAGACCTGGGTGTGCTAGTGCATGAGTCACAAAAAGTTGGTTTACAGGTGCAACAGGTGATTAAGAAGGCAAATGGAATTTTGTCCTTCATTGCTAGAGGGATGGAGTTTAAGACTAGGGAGGTTATGCTGCAATTGTATAAGGTGTTAGTGAGGCCACACCTGGAGTACTGTGTTCAGTTTTGGTCTCCTTACCTGAGAAAGGACATACTGGTGCTGGAGGGTGTGCAGAGGAGATTCAGTCGGTTAATCCCAGTGCTGAAGGGGTTGGATTACGAGGAGAGGCTGAGTAGACTGGGACTGTACTCATTGGAATTTAGAAGGATGAGGGGGGATCTTATAGAAACATATAAAATTATGAAGGGAATAGATAGGATAGATGCAGGCAGGTATTTTCCACTGGCGGGTGAAAGCAGAACTAGGGGGCAGAGCCACAAAATAAGGGGAAGTAGATTTAGGACTGAGCTTAGGAGGAACTTCTTCACCCAAAGGGTTGTGAGTCTATGGAATTCCTTGCCCAGTGAAGCAGTTGAGGCTCCATCATTAAATGTTGTTAAGATAAAGATAGATCGATTTTTGAAGAATAAAGGGATTAAGGGTTATGGTGTTCGGGCCGGAAAGTGGAGCTGAGTCCACAAAAGATCAGCCATGATCTCATTGAATGGTGGAGCAGGCTCGAGGGGCCAGACGCCCTACTCCTGCTCCTAGTTCTTATGTTCTTATTAATATCCGATTAATAAAAACGAGTTAAAGAGATATGGGGAACAGGCACAGAGGTGGATCTGAGACCGGCAAGAGATCAGCCATGAACATGATCTGATTGAAGGGCGGAGCAGGCTTGAAGGGCCGAATGGCCTCCTTCGGCCTATCTGGAATGGAGGGGTTGTCTTCAGAGGGAAGATTGGAGAGGTTAAAGGCTGGAGTTTGAGAAGAAGGAGAGGCGACTTGATCAAAACGTTTAAGACACCAATTCGGATGGATGTGGCGAGGATGTTTCCTCTTGTGGGACAATCTGGAACAAGGGTTACTGTTTAAAAATAAGGGGTCGCCCATTTAAGTCAGAGATGAGGAGAATATTTTTCTCTCAGAGGGTGGCAAGTCTCTGGAACTCTTTTCCTCAAAGGGCAGTGGAAGCAGAATCTTTGGATATTTTTAAGGCCGAGCTGGATAGAATTGTGATGAGCACAGGGGTGAAAGGTTATCAGGGTCGGCAGGAATGTGGGGTTGTGGTTACAGTCAGATCAGCCGTGATCTTATTGAATGATGGAGCAGGCTGGAGGGGCCGAGCGGCCTATTCCTGTGCTGTAACCATCCAGTGATACAATGCACTTGGATTTGATCTCCCTGTTAGAGAAAATGGAGGGTGATATTGAGTGGGGCATGAAACAGTGAGGGTGAAGTTGCTTTTAAAAGTATACTCTACATCTACACCTGGCTGTTTTATCTCTCTCCGCCTTGAGAAAGTACAAATGGTAAAATGTTTTTCAGCAGCCAACTCCTGCTGCTGAGGGGCAGGCTGCATTCCAGTCTGTCTCTGGGTCGATGGTTGAATGGGCCACTTGCTCGTTCCTACCGGCTAGAATCTGACCCTCTGTTTGTGGACAATTGGGTCCATGCCATTTTGCCACAACCGCGAATGTGCCGGGTCACCACACGGATAGTGTGATATCCCCCACATCCATGCTACCCCTACAATTCCAACCCACTCTCCAGGTGCCTGGGCAAGCGTTGCATCATGTGCCCACCCTCTGCCGATTCTCGGCACGAGGGAGCGGTCAGAGACATCCAGTCACTGAGTCGTCTACTCACCCGGTTCCCCTTCTCTCCAGGCAGGCCCGGCAACCCGTCGAAGCCTCGGTCACCCTGCACAACACAAAGACAGGGCCTGAACACGGAGCTTACAGCTCAGCGGGAGCTCACGGTCAAATGGCAATACAACATGGAATATCACAGACTGACACACATGTACTGCCCACCAGAGGGGGACAAACAAACACACTCAGACAGACAGACACACACACACAGACAGACACACACACAGACAGATACACACACAGACACACACACAGACAGGCACACAGACAGACACACACACACACACAGACACACAGACGGACACACAGACACAAACACACACTGACACATACACAAACAGGAACACACTCACAAAGACAGCAACTAACACACTAATACTCACATATAAGGACGCACACGCACAGACAGGCATACATACAGTCACACACACAGACAGCAACATACATTAACACACACACAGACATGCACAAACACACACAGAGAAACATATACATACACAGACAAACACACACAGACATACACACACCAGCACACAACATAAAACACAGACATATATACACACACACTAACACACAGGCACACACACAAAGACACACACTAATACTCATACACACAGATATACACACGCATACACAGACTCAGACATACACGCAGAGTCAAACACGCACACAGATATACACGCACACCCACAAAGACAGCAACACACACACACTAATACTCACACACTGAGACTGACTTACACACATATAAAGGGACACACTCAGACATACACACAGATGCACGCACACACAGGTATACATACAGAAATCGACACAAAGACACAGACACACACACAGACTTACACACACGAGGAATACCTACTCAGATATACACAGCAGATATAGACAGAGGCACAGGTACGCACAGACACACACATAGACAGACAGAGACAGGCACACAGACAGGCATACACACACAGAACAGACACTCGGACACACACAGGCACAAAACATACAGGGACTGACGGTAAACTACATTTTCACACATTGAAATGAGTTATTTATCTTGCAGCTGACTAAGTGAACAGCAGGGGGTGCTTGGACCACACTTGGTTTCTCGCCTGTGCTTTGGTGTGAGGCAGAATTGATCTCAGAGGACAGAAACACTATGTCCACTGAGGGTCGGTTAGCTCAGTTGGCTGGATGGCTGGTTTGTGATGCGGACTGACACCCACAGCGTGGGTTCAATTCCCGTACCGGCTGAGGTTATTCATGAGGGCCCCGCCTCAACCTTGCCCCTTGCCTGAAGTGTGGTGACCCTCAGGTTAAATCAGCACCAGTCAGCTCTCTCTCTCTCTCAAACGGAAGAGCAGCCCATGGTCCTCTGGGCAATAGTGACTTTCACAGGAGTGGTGGAGGAGGATTAAAGGGCTGCCAACGTTATAAGAGGATTGAAAAGGGACAAAGAGATAGTCTGAGTAAGATAGGTGGAGTTTAATCTCAGTGGTGGAATTATTATTGGGCAGCACGGTAGCATTGTGGATAGCACAATTGCTTCACAGCTCCAGGGTCCCAGGTTCCAGGTTCGATTCCGGCTTGGGTCACTGTCTGTGCGGAGTCTGCACATCCTCCCCGTGTGTGCGTGGGTTTCCTCCGGGTGCTCCGGTTTCCTCCCACAGTCCAAAGATGTGCAGGTTAGGTGGATTGGCCATGATAAATTGCCCTTAATGTCCAAAATTGCCCTTAGTGTTGGGTGGGGTTACTGGGTTATGAGGATAGGGTGGAGGTGTTGACCTTGGGTAGGATGCTCTTTCCAAGAGCCGGTGCAGACTCGATGGGCCGAATGGCCTCCTTCGGCACTGTAAATTCTATGATAATCTATGAGAAACAGGGAAATCCCCGCCTTACCTTCCCCTCCGATGTCAGTCTAACGTGGCTGCCAGGAAAAGGATGGGTTTAGCCCTATTTTACGCCAATTTAACCCAGTCCTCTTCTTCCAGCCCATTTATTCCACGTCTCCCACTGCTATGCACATTAAAGCCCATTCTAATTTGCTGACATTTTCCCGCTGCAGTCTCTTACCCCCGGCTCTCGTGCCCATCTTTCCCTTCCCCCTTTGGCCTTGGGGCGCCATCTTGACTTCGCACACACACGCATGCACGTGCTCACACGCCGTCACACAAAAACATGCATACACATGCACAATGAAAAATACGTGCTCACTCAGATACACACACAAGAAACAGGGACCCACACAAATGTCTAGGTTGAGATAGCATCCCCAGAATCTGGCCGAGATGCCGGTTCCATACCTTAATTCCGGATTCCCCCGGGATTCCCCGTGAGCCGTCAGCACCGGCACGACCCTGAAACACAAGCCAGGCGTGTTACTGTGAGGCAGCAACAGGTCATCATTGCGAGATTAACAGGGTGTAAATGTGGAGAGATTGTCACTCACCCGACGTCCGGATCTGCCTGGAGGCCCCGGGGCTCCTCGGGGCCCACGTGGACCCTGTTCAACAAAAAGATACGTTATTTGCTGTACCCCTACAG
The DNA here is from genome assembly GCF_047496885.1 of Scyliorhinus torazame. Lineage (NCBI taxonomy): Eukaryota > Metazoa > Chordata > Chondrichthyes > Carcharhiniformes > Scyliorhinidae > Scyliorhinus > Scyliorhinus torazame. The sequence goes on along the minus strand of NC_092720.1, from coordinate 180,038,761 downwards.
TGTAACGCCAAGCACCCACCCCGTCGTCACTCACTGTAAACCTACACAGTCACTCACTGTAACCCGCACACTGTCACTCACTGTGACCTCCACACTGTCACTCACTGTAACCCCCACACAGTCACTCACTGTAACCCACACACTGTCACTCACTGTAACCCCCAACCCTGTAACCCACTGTAACCCCAACCCTGTAACTCACTGTAACCCACACACTGTCACTCACTGTAACCCACACACTGTCACTCACTGTAACCCCCAACCCTGTAACTCACTGTAACCCCCACACTGTCACTCACTGTAACCCACACACTGTCACTCACTGTAACCCCAACCCTGTAACCCACTGTAACCCCAACCCTGTAACTCACTGTAACCCACACACTGTCACTCACTGTAACCCACACACTGTCACTCACTGTAACCCCAACCCTGTAACTCACTGTAACCCCCACACTGTCACTCACTGTAACCCACACACTGTCACTCACTGTAACCCCCAACCCTGTAACCCACTGTAACCCCAACCCTGTAACTCACTGTAACCCACACACTGTCACTCACTGTAACCCACACACTGTCACTCACTGTAACCCACACACTGTCACTCACTGTAACCCCCAACCCTGTAACACACTGTAACCCCAAACCTGTAACTCACTGTAACCCACACACTGTCACTCACTGTAACCCACACACGGTCACTCACTGTAACCCCAACCCTGTAACCCACTGTAACCCCAACCCTGTAACTCACTGTAACCCCCAACCCTGTAATCCACTGTAACCCCAACACTGTAACACACTGTAACCCACACACTGTAACTCACTGCAACCCCCAACCTGTAACTCACTGTAACCCCCAACCCTGTAACTCACTGTAACCCCCAACCCTGTAACCCACTGTAACCCCAACACTGTAACCCACACACTGTAATTCACTGCAACCACCAACCCTGTAACTCACTGTAACCCCAACCCTGTAACCCACTGTAACCCCAACCCTGTAACTCACTGTAACCCACACACTGTAATTCACTGCAACCCCCAACCCTGTAACTCACTGTAACCCCAACCCTGTAACCCACTGTAACCCCAACCCTGGAGCTCACTGTAACCACAACCCTGTAACTCACTGTAACCACAAACCTGTAACCCACTGTAACCCCAACCCTGTAACTCACTGTAACCACAACCCTGTAACTCACTGTAACCCCAACCCTGTAACCAACTGTAACCCCAACCCTGTCACTCACTGTAACCCCAACACTGGAACTCACTGCAATTCCCAACCCTGTAACTCACTGTAACCCCAACCCTTTAACTCACTGTAACCACAACCCTGTAACTCACTGTAACCCCCAACCCTGTAACTCACTGTAACCCCCAACCCTGTAACTCACTGTAACCCACACACTGTAACTCACTGTAACCCCCACACTGTCACTCACTGTAACCCACACACTGTCACTCACTGTAACCCCCAACACTGTAACTCACTGTAACCACAACCCTGTAACTCACTGTAACCCCAAACCTGTAACCCACTGTAACCCCAACCATGTAACTCACTTTAAACCCAACCCTGTAACTCACTAACACCAACCCTGTAAATCACTGTAACCCCCAACCCTGTAACTCACTGCAACCCCCAACCCTGTAACTCACTGTAACCCACACACTGTAACTCACTGCAACCCCCAACCCTGTAACCGCAACCCTGTAACTCACTGCAACCCCCAACCCTGTAACTCACTGTAGCCCCCAACCCTGTAACTCACTGCAACCCCCAACCCTGTAACTCACTGTAACCCCCAACCCTTTAACTCACTGAAACCCCAACCCTGTAACTCACTGGAACCCGCACACTGGCACTCACTGTAACCCACACACTTTCACTCACTGTAACCCCCAAAATTTCACTCACTGTAACCCCCACACTGTCACTAACTGTAACCCCCACACCGTCACTCACTGTAACCCCCATACTGTCACTCACTGTGACCCACACACTCATGCACTGTAACCCCTAACTCACTGTAATCCCCACATTGTCACTCACTGTAACCAACACACTGTCACTCACTCTAACCCGCACACTATCACTCACTGTAACCCCCACACTGTCACTCACTGTAACCCCCACATTGTCACTCACTGTAACCCACACACTGTCACTCACTGTAACCAGCACACTGTCACTCACTGAAACCCCCACACTGTCACTCACTGTAACCCACACACTGTCACTCACTGTAACCAGCACACTGTCACTCACTGTAACCCCCACACTGTCACTCACTGTAACCCCCACACTGTCACTCACTGTAACCCCCACATTGTCATTCACTGTAACCCGCACACTGTCACTCACTGTAACCCGCACATTGTAACTCACTGTAACCAACACATTGTAACTCACTGTAACCAACACACTGTCACTCACTGTAACCCACACACTGTCACTCACTGTAACACACACACTGTCGCTCACAGTAACCCGCACACTGTCACTCACTGTGACCCACACACTGTCACTCACCGTAACCCTCACACAGTCACTCACTGTAACCCCCAACTCTTTCACTCACTGGAACCCTCACACTGTCACTCACTGTTCCCTACACACTGTCACTCACTGTTCCCTACACACTGTCACTCACTGTAACCCAGACACTTGTCACTCACTGTAACCCGCACATTGTCACTCACTGTAACCCACACACTAGCGCTCACTGCAACCCACACACTGTCGCTCACTGTAACCCGCACACTGTCACTCACTGTAACCCGCACACTGTCACTCACTGTAAACCCCACATTGTCACTCACTGTAACCTACACACTGTCACTCACTGTAACACCCACATTGTCACTCACTGTAACACACACACTGTCACTCACTGTAACCAGCACACTGTCACTCACTGTAACCCCCACACTGTCACTCACTGTAACCCGCACACTGTCACTCACTGTAACCCACACACTGTCACTCACTGTAACCAGCACACTGTCACTCACTGTAACCCCAACACTGTCACTCACTGTAACCCCCACACTGTCACTCACTGTAACCCCCACATTGTCACTCACTGTAACCCACACACATTCACTCACTGTACCACACACACTGTCACTCACTGTAAGCCACACACCGACGCTCACTGTAACCTAGACACTTGTCACTCACTGTAACCGGCACACTGTCATTCACATTAACCCCCACACTGTCATTCACTGTAACCCACACACAGTCACTCACTGTAACCCACACATTGTAACTCACTGTAACCCACACACTGTCACTCACTGTTCCCGACACACTGTCACTCACTGTTCCCCACGCACTGTAACCCAGACACTTGTCACTCACTGTAACCCGCACATTGTCACTCACTGTAACCCACACACTGGCGCTCACTGCAACCCACACACTGTCGCTCACTGTAACCCGCACACTGTTACTCACTGTAACCCGCACACTGTCACTCACTATAACCCCCACACTGACACTCACTGTAAACCCCACATTGTCACTCACTGTAACCAGCACACTGTCACTCACTGTAACCCCCACACTGTCACTCACTGTAACCCGCACACTGTCACTCACTGTTACACACACGCCGTCACTCACTGTAACCCGCACACTGTCGCTCAGTGTAACACACACAGTCACTCACTGTAACTCACAGACTGTCACTCACTGTGACCCACACACTGTCATTCACTGTAACCCCCACACAGTCACTCACTGTAACCCACACACTGTCACTCACTGTAACTCGCACATTGTAACTCACTGTAATCCACACACTGTCACTCACTGTAACCCACACACTGTCACTCACTGTAACACACACACTGTCGCTCACAGTAACCCGCACACTGTCACTCACTGTAATCCTCACACTGTCACTCACTGTAATCCACACACTGACACTCACGGTAACCCGCACACTGTCACTCACTGTAACACACACGCCGTCACTCACTGTAACCGGCATACTGTCGCTCACTGTAACACACACACTGTCACTCACTGTAACTCGCAGACTGTCACTCACTGTGACCCACATACTGTCACTCACTGTAAACCACACACTGTCACTTACTATAACCCCCACACTGTCACTCACTGTAACCCCCACACTGTCACTCACTGTAACACTCACACTGTCACTCACAGTAACCGACACACTGTCACTCACTGTACCCCACACACTGTCATTCACTCTAACCCACACACAGTCACTCACGGTAACCCACACACTGTCACTCACTGTAACCCACACAATGTCACTCACTGTAACCCACTCACTGTAACCCACACACTGTCACTCACTGTTACCAACACACTGTCACTCACTGTAACCCACAAACTGTCACTCACTGTAACACACACACTGTCGCTCACAATATCCCGCACACTGTCACTCACTGTACCCCACACACTGTCACTCACCGTAACCCTCACACGGTCACTCACTGTAACCCCCAACTCTTTCACTCACTGTAAACCCCATACTGTCACTCACTGTAATCACCAACTCTTTCACTCACTGGAACCCTCACACAGTCACTCACTGTAACCTACACACTGTCACTCACTGTACCTCACACACTGTCATTCACTGTACCCCACACACTGTCACTCACTATAACCCACAGACTGTCACACACTGTAACCCACACACTGTCACACACTGTAACCCACACACTGTCACTCACTGCAACCCACACACTGGTGGTCACTGTAACCCGCACATTGTCACTCACTGTAACCAACACACTGTCACACACTGTAACCCACACACTGTCGCTCACTGTAACCTTCATTCCCTCTCTCTGTAACCACACACTGTCACTCACTGTAACCCACACATTGTCACTCACTGTAACCCACACACTGGCGCTCACTGTAACCCGCACATTGTCACTCACTGTAACCTCCACACTGTCAGTCACTGTAACCCGCACACTGTCACCCACACACTGTCGCTCACTGTAAACCACACACTGTCTCTCACTGTGACCTACACACTGTCACTCACTGTAACCCACACACTGTCGCTCACTGTAACCCACAAACAGTCACTCACTGTAAACCACACATTGTCACTCACTGTGACCCACACACTGGTGCTCACTATAACCCGCATATTGTCACTCACTGTAACCCACACACTGTCACTCACAGTAACCCGCACACTGTCACTCACTATAAACCGCACACTGTCACTCGCGGTAACCTACACACGGTCGCTCACTGTAACCCACACACTGTCACTCACTGAAACCCACACACTGTACCCCACACACTGTCACTCACTGTGACCCACACACTGTCACTCACTGTAACCTACAAACTGTCACTCAGTGTACCCCACACACTGTCACTCACTGTAAACCCCACACACTCACTCACTGTAACCCCCAACTCTTTCACTCACTGTAACCCCCACACTGTCACTCACTGTCCCCACACACATTCTCTCACTGTACCACACACACTGTCACTCACTGTAAGCCACACACCGACGCTCACTGTAACCTAGACACTTGTCACTCACTGTAACCTGCACACTGTCATTCACTGTAACCCCCACACAGTCACTCACGGTAACCCACACACTGTCACTCACTGTAACACACACACTGTCACTCACTGTAACCCACACACTGTCACTCACTGTAACCCACACACTGTCACTCACTGTAACACAAACACTGTCGCTCACAGTATCCCGCACACTGTCACTCACTGTAACCCTCACACTGTTACTCACTGTAACCACCACACTGTCCCTCACTGTGACCCACACACTGTCACTCACTGTAACCCTCACAATGTCACTCACTGTAACCTACACACTGTCACTCACTGTACCCCACACACTGTCACTCACTGTAACCCTCACAGTCACTCACTGTAACCCGCACATTGTAACTCACTGTAACCAACACACTGTCACTCACTGTAACCCACACACTGTCACTCACTGTAACACACACACTGTCGCTCACAGTAACCCGCACACTGTCACTCACCGTAAACCTCACACAGTCACTCACTGCAACCCCCAACTCTTTCACTCACTGGAACCCTCACACTGTCACTCACTGTTCCCTACACACTGTCACTCACTGTTCCCTACACACTGTCACTCACTGTAACCCAGACACTTGTCACTCACTGTAACCCGCACATTGTCACTCACTGTAACCCACACACTGGCGCTCACTGCAACCCACACACTGTCGCTCACTGTAACCCGAACACTGTTACTCACTGTAACCCGCACACTGTCACTCACTATAACCCCCACACTGTCACTCACTGTAAACCCCACATTGTCACTCACTGTAACCAGCACACTGTCACTCACTGTAACCCCCACACTGTCACTCACTGTAACCCGCACACTGTCACTCACTGTAACCCACACACTGTCACTCACTGTAACCAGCACACTGTCACTCACTGTAACCCCAACACTGTCACTCACTGTAACCCCCACACTGTCACTCACTGTAACCCCCACATTGTCACTCACTGTAACCCGCACACTGTCACTCACTGTTACACACACGCCGTCACTCACTGTAACCCGCACACTGTCGCTCACTGTAACACACTCACTGTCACTCACTGTAACCCCCACACAGTCACTCACCGTAACTCGCACATTGTAACTCACTGTAATCCACACACTGTCACTCACTGTAACCCACACACTGTCACTCACTGTAACCCTCACAATGTCACTCACTGTAACCTACACACTGTCACTCACTGTACCCCACACACTGTCACTCACCGTAACCCTCACACGGTCACTCACTGTAACCCCCAACTCTTTCACTCACTGTAAACCCCATACTGTCACTCACTGTAATCACCAACTCTTTCACTCACTGGAACCCTCACACAGTCACTCACTGTAACCTACACACTGTCACTCACTGTACCTCACACACTGTCATTCACTGTACCCCACACACTGTCACTCACTATAACCCACAGACTGTCACACACTGTAACCCACACACTGTCACTCACTGCAACCCACACACTGGCGGTCACTGTAACCCGCACATTGTCACTCACTGTAACCCGCACACTGTCACACACTGTAACCCACACACTGTCGCTCACTGTGACCTACATTCCCTCTCTCTGTAACCACACACTGTCACTCACTGTAACCCACACATTGTCACTCACTGTAACCCACACACTGGCGCTCACTGTAACCCGCACATTGTCACTCACTGTAACCTCCACACTGTCAGTCACTGTAACCCGCACACTGTCACCCACACACTGTCGCTCACTGTAAACCACACACTGTCTCTCACTGTGACCTACACACTGTCACTCACTGTAACCCACACACTGTCGCTCACTGTAACCCACAAACAGTCACTCACTGTAAAGCACACATTGTCACTCACTGTGACCCACACACTGGTGCTCACTATAACCCGCATATTGTCACTCACTGTAACCCACACACTGTCACTCACAGTAACCCGCACACTGTCACTCACTATAACCCGCACACTGTCACTCGCGGTAACCTACACACGGTCGCTCACTGTAACCCACACACTGTCACTCACTGAAACCCACACACTGTCACTCACTGTAACCCTCCCACTGTCAGTCACTCTAACCCACACACTGTACCCCACACACTGTCACTCACTGTGACCCACACACTGTCACTCACTGTAACCTACAAACTGTCACTCAGTGTACCCCACACACTGTCACTCACTGTAAACCCCACACACTCACTCACTGTAACCCCCAACTCTTTCACACACTGTAACCCACACACTGTCACTCACTGCAACCCACACACTGGCGGTCACTGTAACCCGCACATTGTCACTCACTGTAACCCGCACACTGTCACACACTGTAACCCACACACTGTCGCTCACTGTAACCTACATTCCCTCTCTCTGTAACCACACACTGTCACTCACTGTAACCCACACATTGTCACTCACTGTAACCCACACACTGGCGCTCACTGTAACCCGCACATTGTCACTCACTGTAACCTCCACACTGTCAGTCACTGTAACCCGCACACTGTCACCCACACACTGTCGCTCACTGTAAACCACACACTGTCTCTCACTGTGACCTACACACTGTCACTCACTGTAACCCACACACTGTCGCTCACTGTAACCCACAAACAGTCACTCACTGTAAAGCACACATTGTCACTCACTGTGACCCACACACTGGTGCTCACTATAACCCGCATATTGTCACTCACTGTAACCCACACACTGTCACTCACAGTAACCCGCACACTGTCACTCACTATAACCCGCACACTGTCACTCGCGGTAACCTACACACGGTCGCTCACTGTAACCCACACACTGTCACTCACTGAAACCCACACACTGTCACTCACTGTAACCCTCCCACTGTCAGTCACTCTAACCCACACACTGTACCCCACACACTGTCACTCACTGTGACCCACACACTGTCACTCACTGTAACCTACAAACTGTCACTCAGTGTACCCCACACACTGTCACTCACTGTAAACCCCACACACTCACTCACTGTAACCCCCAACTCTTTCACTCACTGTAACCCCCACACTGTCACTCACTGTCCCCACACACATTCACTCACTGTACCACACACACTGTCACTCACTGTAAGCCACACACCGACGCTCACTGTAACCTAGACACTTGTCACTCACTGTAACCTGCACACTGTCATTCACTGTAACCCCCACACAGTCACTCACAGTAACCCACACACTGTCACTCACTGTAACACACACACTGTCACTCACTGTAACCCACACACTGTCACTCACTGTAACCCACACACTGTCACTCACTGTTACCAACACACTGTCACTCACTGTAACCCACACACTGTCACTCACTGTAACACAAACACTGTCGCTCACAGTATCCCGCACACTGTCACTCACTGTAACCCTCACACTGTTACTCACTGTAACCACCACACTGTCCCTCACTGTGACCCACACACTGTCACCAACTGTAACCCTCACAATGTCACTCACTGTAACCCTCACAGTCACTCACTGTAACCCACACACTGTCACTCACTGTAACCCGCACATTGTAACTCACTGTAACCAACACACTGTCACTCACTGTAACCCACACACTGTCACTCACTGTAACACACACACTGTCGCTCACAGTAACCCGCACACTGTCACTCACCGTAACCCTCACACAGTCACTCACTGCAACCCCCAACTCTTTCACTCACTGGAACCCTCACACTGTCACTCACTGTTCCCTACACACTGTCACTCACTGTTCCCTACACACTGTCACTCACTGTAACCCAGACACTTGTCACTCACTGTAACCCGCACATTGTCACTCACTGTAACCCACACACTGGCGCTCACTGCAACCCACACACTGTCGCTCACTGTAACCCGCACACTGTTACTCACTGTAACCCGCACACTGTCACTCACTATAACCCCCACACTGTCACTCACTGTAAACCCCACATTGTCACTCACTGTAACCAGCACACTGTCACTCACTGTAACCCCCACACTGTCACTCACTGTAACCCGCACACTGTCACTCACTGTAACCCACACACTGTCACTCACTGTAACCAGCACACTGTCACTCACTGTAACCCCAACACTGTCACTCACTGTAACCCCCACACTGTCACTCACTGTAACCCCCACATTGTCACTCACTGTAACCCGCACACTGTCACTCACTGTGACCCACACACTGTCATTCACTGTAACCCCCACACAGTCACTCACTGTAACTCGCACATTGTAACTCACTGTAATCCACACACTGTCACTCACTGTAACCCACACACTGTCACTCACTGTAACACACACACTGTCGCTCACAGTAACCAGCACACTGTCACTCACTGTAATCCTCACACTGTTACTCACTGTAACCCACACACTGTCACCCCCACACTGTCACTCACTGTAACCACCACACTGTCACTCACTGTGACCCACATACTGTCATTCACTGTAACCCACACACTGTCACTTACTATAACCCCCACACTGTCACTCACTGTAACCCCCACACTGTCACTCACTCTACCCCACACACTGTCACTCACTGTGACCCACACACTGTCACTCACTGTAACACTCACACTGTCACTCACAGTAACCTACACACTGTCACTCACTGTACCCCACACACTGTCATTCACTCTAACCCCCACACAGTCACTCACGGTAACCCACACACTGTCACTCACTGTAACCCACACACTGTCACTCACTGTAACCCACACACTGTCACTCACTGTAACCCACACACTGTCACTCACTGTAACCCTCACAATGTCACTCACTGTAACCACCACACTGTCACTCACTGTGACCCACACACTATCACTCACTGTAACCCTCACAATGTCACTCACTGTAACCTACACACTGTCACTCACTGTAACCCTCACACGGTCACTCACTGTAACCCTCAACTCTTTCACTCACTGTAAACCCCATACTGTCACTCACTGTAATCACCAACTCTTTCACTCACTGGAACCCTCACACAGTCACTCACTGTAACCTACACACTGTCACTCACTGTACCTCACACACTGTCATTCACTGTACCCCACACACTGTCACTCACTATAACCCACAGACTGTCACACACTGTAACCCACACACTGTCACTCACTGCAACCCACACACTGGCGGTCACTGTAACCCGCATATTGTCACTCACTGTAACCCACACACTGTCACTCACAGTAACCCGCACACTGTCACTCACTATAACCCGCACACTGTCGCTCGCGGTGACCTACACACGGTCGCTCACTGTAACCCACACACTGTCACTCACTGTAACCCACACACTGTCACTCACTGTAACCCTCCCACTGTCAGTCACTCTAACCCACACACTGTACCCCACACACTGTCTCTCACTGTGACCCACACACTGTCACTCACTGTAAACCCCACACCCTCACTCACTGTAACCCCCCAACTCTTTCACTCACTGTAACCCCCACATTGTCACTCACTGTCCCCACACACATTCACTCACTGTACCACACACACTGTCACTCACTGTAACCCACACACCGACGCTCACTGTAACCTAGACACTTGTCACTCACTGTAACCTGCACACTGTCATTCACTGTAACCCCCACACAGTCACTCACGGTAACCCACACACTGTCACTCACTGTAACCCACACACTGTCACTCACTGTAACCCACACACTGTCACTCACTGTAACCCACACACTGTCACTCACTGTTACCAACACACTGTCACTCACTGTAACCCACACACTGTCACTCACTGTAACACAAACACTGTCGCTCACTGTGACCCACACACTGTCACTCACTGTAACCCCCACACTGTCACTCACTGTACCCCACACACTGTCACTCACTGTGACCCACACACTGTCACTCACTGTAACACTCACACTGTCACTCACAGTAACCTACACACTGTCACTCACTGTACCCCACACACTGTCATTCACTCTAACCCCCACACAGTCACTCACGGTAACCCACACACTGTCACTCACTGTAACCCACACACTGTCACTCACTGTAACCCACACACTGTCACTCACTGTTACCAACACACTGTCAGTCACTCTAACCCACACACAGTACCCCACACACTGTCTCTCACTGTGACCCACACACTGTCACTCACTGTAACCCTCACACTGTCACTCACTGTAACCTACAAACTGTCACTCAGTGTACCCCACACACTGTCACTCACTGTAAACCCCACACCCTCACTCACTGTAACCCCCCAACTCTTTCACTCACTGTAACCCCCGCACTGTCACTCACTGTCCCCACACACATTCACTCACTGTACCACACACACTGTCACTCACTGTAAGCCACACACCGACGCTCACTGTAACCTAGACACTTGTCACTCACTGTAACCTGCACACTGTCATTCACTGTAACCCCCACACAGTCACTCACGGTAACCCACACACTGTCACTCAGTGTAACCCACACACTGTCACTCACTGTAACCCACACACTGTCACTCACTGTAACCCACACACTGTCACTCACTGTTACCAACACACTGTCACTCACTGTAACCCACACACTGTCACTCACTGTAACACAAACACCGTCGCTCACAGTATCCCGCACACTGTCACTCACTGTAACCCTCACACTGTTACTCACTGTAACCACCACACTGTCCCTCACTGTGACCCACACACTGTCACTCACTGTAACCCTCACAATGTCACTCACTGTAAACTACACACTGTCACTCACTGTACCACACACTGTCACTCACCGTAACCCTCACACTGTCACTCACTGTAACCCACACACTGTCACTCACTGTTACCAACACACTGTCACTCACTGTAACCCACACACTGTCACTCACTGTAACACAAACACTGTCGCTCACTGTGACCCACACACTGTCACTCACTGTAACCCCCACACTGTCACTCACTGTACCCCACACACTGTCACTCACTGTGACCCACACACTGTCACTCACTGTAACACTCACACTGTCACTCACAGTAACCTACACACTGTCACTCACTGTACCCCACACACTGTCATTCACTCTAACCCCCACACAGTCACTCACGGTAACCCACACACTGTCACTCACTGTAACCCACACACTGTCACTCACTGTAACCCACACACTGTCACTCACTGTTACCAACACACTGTCAGTCACTCTAACCCACACACTGTACCCCACACACTGTCTCTCACTGTGACCCACACACTGTCACTCACTGTAACCCTCACACTGTCACTCACTGTAACCTACAAACTGTCACTCAGTGTACCCCACACACTGTCACTCACTGTAAACCCCACACCCTCACTCACTGTAACCCCCCAACTCTTTCACTCACTGTAACCCCCGCACTGTCACTCACTGTCCCCACACACATTCACTCACTGTACCACACACACTGTCACTCACTGTAAGCCACACACCGACGCTCACTGTAACCTAGACACTTGTCACTCACTGTAACCTGCACACTGTCATTCACTGTAACCCCCACACAGTCACTCACGGTAACCCACACACTGTCACTCAGTGTAACCCACACACTGTCACTCACTGTAACCCACACACTGTCACTCACTGTAACCCACACACTGTCACTCACTGTTACCAACACACTGTCACTCACTGTAACCCACACACTGTCACTCACTGTAACACAAACACCGTCGCTCACAGTATCCCGCACACTGTCACTCACTGTAACCCTCACACTGTTACTCACTGTAACCACCACACTGTCCCTCACTGTGACCCACACACTGTCACTCACTGTAACCCTCACAATGTCACTCACTGTAAACTACACACTGTCACTCACTGTACCACACACTGTCACTCACCGTAACCCTCACACGGTCACTCACTGTAACCCACAACTCTTTCACTCACTGTAACCCCCATACTGTCACTCACTGTAATCACCAACTCTTTCACTCACTGGAACCCTCACACTGTCACTCACTATAATCCACAGACTGTCACACACTGTAACCCACACACTGTCACTCACTGTAACCCACACACTGTCACTTACTATAACCCCCACACTGTCACTCACTGTAACCCCCACACTGTCACTCACTGTAACCCCCACACTGTCACTCACTCTACCCCACACACTGTCACTCACTGTGACCCACACACTGTCACTCACTGTAACACTCACACTGTCACTCACAGTAACCTACACACAGTCACTCACTGTACCCCACACACTGTCATTCACTCTAACCCCCACACAGTCACTCACGGTAACCCACACACTGTCACTCACTGTAACCCACACACTGTCACTCACTGTAACCCACACACTGTCACTCACTGTAACCCTCACAATGTCACTCACTGTAACCACCACACTGTCACTCACTGTACCCCACACACTGTCACTCACCGTAACCCTCACACGGTCACTCACTGTAACCCTCAACTCTTTCACTCACTGTAAACCCCATACTGTCACTCACTGTAATCACCAACTCTTTCACTCACTGGAACCCTCACACAGTCACTCACTGTAACCTACACACTGTCACTCACTGTACCTCACACACTGTCATTCACTGTACCCCACACACTGTCACTCACTATAACCCACAGACTGTCACACACTGTAACCCACACACTGTCACTCACTGCAACCCACACACTGGCGGTCACTGTAACCCGCACATTGTCACTCACTGTAATCCGCACACTGTCACACACTGTAACCCACACACTGTCGCTCACTGTAACCTACACACTGTCACTCACTGTAACCCACATTCCCTCTCTCTGTAACCCACACAGTGTCACTCACTGTAACCCACACATTGTCACTCACTGTAACCCACACACTGGCGCTCACTGTAACCCGCAAATTGTCACTCACTGTAACCTCCACACTGTCAGTTACTGTAACCCGCACACTGTCACCCACACACTGTCGCTCACTGAAAACCACACACTGTCACTCACTGTGACCTACACACTGTCACTCACTGTAACCCACACACTGTCGCTCACTGTAATCCACAAACAGTCACTCACTGTAAACCACACATTGTCACTCACTGCGACCCACACACTGGTGCTCACTATAACCCGCATATTGTCACTCACTGTAACCCACACACTGTCACTCACAGTAACCCGCACACTGTCACTCACTATAACCCGCACACTGTCGCTCGCGGTGACCTACACACGGTCGCTCACTGTAACCCACACACTGTCACTCACTGTAACCCACACACTGTCACTCACTGTAACCCTCCCACTGTCAGTCACTCTAACCCACACACTGTACCCCACACACTGTCTCTCACTGTGACCCACACACTGTCACTCACTGTAACCCTCACACTGTCACTCACTGTAACCTACAAACTGTCACTCAGTGTACCCCACACACTGTCACTCACTGTAAACCCCACACTCTCACTCACTGTAACCCCCCAACTCTTTCACTCACTGTAACCCCCACACTGTCACTCACTGTCCCCACACACATTCACTCACTGTACCACACACACTGTCACTCACTGTAAGCCACACACCGACGCTCACTGTAACCTAGACACTTGTCACTCACTGTAACCTGCACACTGTCATTCACTGTAACCCCCACACAGTCACTCACGGTAACCCACACACTGTCACTCACTGTAACCCACACACTGTCACTCACTGTAACCCACACACTGTCACTCACTGTAACCCACACACTGTCACTCACTGTTACCAACACACTGTCACTCACTGTAACTCACTGTAACCCACACACTGTCACTCACTGTAACACAAACACTGTCGCTCACTGTGACCCACACACTGTCACTCACTGTAACCCCCACACTGTCACTCACTGTACCCCACACACTGTCACTCACTGTGACCCACACACTGTCACTCACTGTAACACTCACACTGTCACTCACAGTAACCTACACACTGTCACTCACTGTACCCCACACACTGTCATTCACTCTAACCCCCACACAGTCACTCACGGTAACCCACACACTGTCACTCACTGTAACCCACACACTGTCACTCACTGTAACCCACACACTGTCACTCACTGTTACCAACACACTGTCAGTCACTCTAACCCACACACTGTACCCCACACACTGTCTCTCACTGTGACCCACACACTGTCACTCACTGTAACCCACACACTGTCACTCACTGTAACCCACACACTGTCACTCACTGTAACCCACACACTGTCACTCACTGTGACCCACACACTGTCACTCACTATAACCCGCACACTGTCGCTCGCGGTGACCTACAC
Source organism: Scyliorhinus torazame (assembly GCF_047496885.1). Lineage (NCBI taxonomy): Eukaryota > Metazoa > Chordata > Chondrichthyes > Carcharhiniformes > Scyliorhinidae > Scyliorhinus > Scyliorhinus torazame. The sequence goes on along the minus strand of NC_092720.1, from coordinate 180,022,851 downwards.
ACGGTCGCTCACTGTAACCCACACACTGTCACTCACTGTAACCCACACACTGTCACTCACTGTAACCCACACACTGTCACTCACAGTAACCCGCACACTGTCACTCACTATAACCCGCACACTGTCGCTCGCGGTGACCTACACACGGTCGCTCACTGTAACCCACACACTGTCACTCACTGTAACCCACACACTGTCACTCACTGTAACCAACCCACTGTCAGTCACTCTAACCCACACACTGTACCCCACACACTGTCTCTCACTGTGACCCACAAACTGTCACTCACTGTAACCCTCACACTGTCACTCACTGTAACCTACAAACTGTCACTCAGTGTACCCCACACACTGTCACTCACTGTAAACCCCACACCCTCACTCACTGTAACCCCCCAACTCTTTCACTCACTGTAACCCCCGCACTGTCACTCACTGTCCCCACACACATTCACTCACTGTACCACACACACTGTCACTCACTGTAAGCCACACACCGACGCTCACTGTAACCTGCACACTGTCATTCACTGTAACCCCCACACAGTCACTCACGGTAACCCACACACTGTCACTCAGTGTAACCCACACACTGTCACTCACTGTAACCCACACACTGTCACTCACTGTAACCCACACACTGTCACTCACAGTTACCAACACACTGTCACTCACTGTAACCCACACACTGTCACTCACTGTAACACAAACACCGTCGCTCACAGTATCCCGCACACTGTCACTCACTGTAACCCTCACACTGTTACTCACTGTAACCACCACACTGTCCCTCACTGTAACCCAACACACTGTCACTCACTGTAACCCATACAGTGTCGCTCACTGTAACCCACACACTGTCGCTCACTGTAACCCACACACTGTCGCTCACTGTAACGAACACACTGGCGCTCACTATAACACGCATCCTGTCACTCGCTGTAACCTACACACTGTCACTCACTGTAACCCACACTGTCACTCACTGTAACTCGCACACTGTCACTCACTGTAACCCACACACTGTCACTCGCTGTAACCCAGACACTTGTCACTCACTGTAACCTCCACACTGTCAGTCACTGTAACCCACACACTGTCGCTCACTGTAACCGAGGCAATTGTCACTCACTGTAATCCGCACACTGTCACTCACTGTACGTCGCACAGTGTCACTCACTATAACCCTCAGACTGTCACTTACTGTACCCCACACACTGGCACTCACTGTGACACACACACTGTCACTCACTGTAACCATCACACTGTCACTCACCGTACCCCACACACTGGCACTCACTGTGACCCACACACTGTCGCTCACTGTAACACACACACTATCGCTCACTGTAACCCACACACTGTCGCTCACTGTAACCCACACACTGTCACTCACAGTAACCTACACACTGTCACTCACTGTACCCCACACACTGTCATTCACTGTAACCCACACAGTCACTCACTGTAACCCACACACTGTCACTCACTGTAACCCGCACATTGTAACTCACTGTAACCCACACACTGTCACTCACTGTTCCCTACACACTGTCACTCACTGTACCCCACACACTGTCACTCACTGTAACCCGCACACTATCACTCACTATAACCCGCACAATGTCACTCACTGTAACCCACACACTGTCGCTCACTGTAACCCACACACTGTCGCTCACTGTAACCCACACACTGACGCTCACTGTAACTAACAAACTGGCGCTCACTATAACCCGCATACTGTCACTCGCTGTAACCTACACACTGTCACACACAGTAACCCACACACTGTCGCTCACTGTAACCTACACACTGTCACTCACTGTAACCCACACTCTCTCTCACTATAACCCACACACTGTCACTCAATGTAACCCACACATGGTCAATCACTGTAACCCACACATTGTCACACACGGTAACCCACACACTGTCGCTCACTGTAACCTACACACTGTCACTCACTGTAACCCACACTCTCTCTCACTGTAACCCACACACTGTCACTCAATGTTACCCACACATGGTCACTCACTGTAACCCACACATTGTCACTCACTGTAACCCACACACTGGCACTCACTGTGACACACACACTATCACTCACTGTAACCATCACACTGTCACTCACCGTACCCCACACACTGGCACTCACTGTGACCCACACACTGTCGCTCACTGTAACACACACACTATCGCTCACTGTAACCGAGGCAATTGTAATCCGCACACTGTCACTCACTGTACCTCGCACAGTGTCACTCACTATAACCATCACACTGTCACTTAGTGTACCCCACACACTGGCACTCACTGTGACACACACACTGTAACTCACTGTAACCATCACACTGTCACTCACCGTACCCCACACACTGGCACTCACTGTGACCCACACACTGTCGCTCACTGTAACACACACACTATCGCTCACTGTAACCCACACACTGTCGCTCACTGTAACCCACACACTGTCACTCACAGTAACCTACACACTGTCACTCACTGTACCCCACACACTGTCATTCACTGTAACCCACACACAGTCACTCACTGTAACCCGCACATTGTAACTCACTGTAACCCACACACTGTCACTCACTGTTCCCTACACACTGTCACTCACTGTACCCCACACACTGTCACTCACTGTATCCCGCACACTGTCACTCACTATAACCCGCACAATGTCACTCACTGTAACCCGCACATTGTCACTCACTGCAACCACACACTGGCGGTCACTGTAACCCGCACATTGTCACTCACTTTAACCCACACACTGTCACTCACTGTAACCCACACGGTGTCGCTCACTGTAACCCACACACTGTCGCTCACTGTAACCCACACACTGTCGCTCACTGTAACCCACACACTGTCGCTCACTGTAACTAACACACAGGCGCTCACTATAACCCGCACACTGTCACTCGCTGTAACCTACACACTGCCACACACGGTAACCCACACACTGTCGCTCACTGTAACCTACACACTGTCACTCACTGTAACCCACACTCTCTCTCACTGTAACCCACACACTGTCACTCAATGTTACCCACACAAGATCACTCACTGGAACTCACACATTGTCACTCACTGTAACCCACACACTGGCGATCACTGTAACCCGCACATTGTCACTCACTGTAACCCACACACTGTCACTCACTGTGACTCCCACACTCTCATTCACTGTAACCTGCACACTGTCACACACTGTAACCCACACACTGTCGCTCACTGTAACCTACACACTGTCACTCACTGTAACCCACACTCCCTCTCACTGTAACCCACACACTGTCACTCACTGTAACCCACACATTGTCACTCACTGTAACCCACACACTGGCGCTCACTGTAACCCGCACATTGTCACTCACTGTAACCTCCACGCTGTCAGTCACTGTAACCCGCACACTGTCACCCACACACTGTCGCTCACTGTAAACCACACACTGTCACTCACTGTGACCTACACACTGTCACTCACTGTAACCCACAAACTGTCGCTCACTGTAACCCACAAACAGTCACTCACTGTAAACCACACATTGTCACTGACTGTGACCCACACACTGGTGCTCACTATAACCCGCACATTGTCACTCACTGTAACCCACACACTGTCACTCACTGTATCCCACACACTGTCACTCACTGTAAACCCCACACTGTCACTCACTGTATCCCACACACTGTCACTCACTGTGACCCACACACAGTCACTCACTGTAACCCACACACTGTCACATACTGTAACTTACACACGGTCACTCACTGTAACCCGCACAATGTCACTTACTGTAACCCGCACGCTGTCGCTCACTGTAACCCAATACACTTGTCACTCACTGTAACCCACACACTGGCGCTCACTATAACTCGCACACTGTCACTCGCTGTAACCTACGCACTGTCACACACTGTAAACCACACACTGTCGCTCACTGTAACCTACACACTGTCACTCACTGTAACCCACACACTGTCACTCACTGTAACCCACACAGTCACTCACAGTAACCCACACATTGTCACTCACTGGAACCCACACAATGGCGCTCACTGTAACCCGCACATTGTCACTCACTGTAACCCACACACTGTCACTCACTGTAACCCACACACGGTTGCTCACTGTAACCCACACAATGTCACTCACTGTAACCCACATACTGTCACTCACTGTAACCCACACACTGTCACTCACTGTAACCCAGACACTTGTCACTCACTGTAACCCACACACTTGTCACTCACTGTAACCTCCACACTGTCAGTCACTGTACCCCACACACTGTCACTCACTGTAACCCACACACTGTCACTCACATTGACCTACACACTATCACTCACTGTAACCCACACACTGTCGCTCACTGTAACCCACAAACAGTCACTCACTGTAAACCACACATTGTCACTCACTGTGACCCACACACTGGTGCTCACTAGAACCCGCACATTGTCACTCACTGCAACCCACACACTGTCACTCACTGTATCCCACACACTGTCACTAACTGTAACCCACACACTGTCACATACTGTAACCTACACACGGTCACTCACTGTAACCGGCACAATGTCACATACTGTAACCCGCTCACTGTAACCCACACACTGGCGCTCACGCAAATCGCACGTCGTCACTCACTGTAACCCACACACTGTCACTCACAGTAACCCGCACACTGTCACTCACTATAACCCGCACACTGTCACTCGCGGTGACCTACACACTGTCGCTCACTGTAATCCACACACTGTCACTCACTGTAACCCTCCCACTGTCACTCACTCTAACCCACACACTGTCACTCACTGTACCCCACACACTGGCGCTCGCTGTAACCCGCACATTGTCACTCACTGTAACCCACACACTGTCACTCACTATAACCCACACACTGTCACTCACTGTGACTCCCACACTCTCACTCACTGTAACCCGCACACTGTCACACACTGTAACCCACACACTGTCGCTCACTGTAACCTACACACTGTCACTCACTGTAACCCACACTCCCTCTCACTGTAACCCACACACTGTCACTCACTGTAACCCACACATTGTCACTCACTGTAACCCACACACTGGCGCTCACTGTAACCCGCACATTGTCACTCACTTTAACCTCCACACTGTCAGTCACTGTAACACGCACACTGTCACTCACTGTAACCCGCACACTGTCACACACGGTAACCCACACACTGTCGCTCACTGTAACCTACACACTGTCACTCACTGTAACCCACACTCCCTCTCACTGTAACCCACACACTGTCACTCACTGTAACCCACACATTGTCACTCACTGTAACCTCCACACTGTCAGTCACTGTAACCCGCACACTGCGACCCACACACTGTCACTAACTGTAACCCACACACTGTCACATACTGTAACCTACACACGGTCACTCACTGTAACCGGCACAATGTCACATACTGTAACCCGCTCACTGTAACCCACACACTGGCGCTCACGTAAATCGCACGTCGTCACTCACTGTAACCCACACACTGTCACTCACAGTAACCCGCACACTGTCACTCACTATAACCCGCACACTGTCACTCGCGGTGACCTACACACTGTCGCTCACTGTAATCCACACACTGTCACTCACTGTAACCCACACACTGTCACTCACTGTAACCCTCCCACTGTCACTCACTCTAACCCACACACTGTCACTCACTGTACCCCACACACTGGCGCTCGCTGTAACCCGCACATTGTCACTCACTGTAACCCACACACTGTCACTCACTGTAACCCACACACTGTCACTCACTGTGACTCCCACACTCTCACTCACTGTAACCCGCACACTGTCACACACTGTAACCCACACACTGTCGCTCACTGTAACCTACACACTGTCACTCACTGTAACCCACAATCCCTCTCACTGTAACCCACACACTGTCACTCACTGTAACCCACACATTGTCACTCACTGTAACCCACACACTGGCGCTCACTGTAACCCGCACATTGTCACTCACTTTAACCTCCACACTGTCAGTCACTGTAACCCGCACACTGTCACTCACTGTAACCTGCACACTGTCACACACTGTAACCCACACACTGTCGCTCACTGTAACCTACACACTGTCACTCACTGTAACCCACACTCCCTCTCACTGTAACCCACACACTGTCACTCACTGTAACCCACACATTGTCACTCACTGTAACCCACACACTGGCGCTCACTGTAACCCGCACATTGTCACTCACTGTAACCTCCACACTGTCGGTCACTGTAACCCGCACACTGTCACCCACACACTGTCGCTCACTATAACCCGCACATTGTCACTCACTGTAACCCACACACTGTCACTCACTGGATCCCACACACTGTCACTCAATGTAAACCCCACACTGTCACTCACTGTATCCCACACACTGTCACTCACTGTGACCCACACACTGTCACTCACTGTAACCCACACACTGTCGCTCACTGTAACCTACAAACAGTCACTTACTGTAAACCACACATTGTCACTCACTGTGACCCACACACTGGTGCTCAGTAGAACCCGCACATTGTCACTCACTGCAACCCACACACTGTCACTCACTGTATCCCACACATTGTCACTCACTGTGACCCACACACTGTCACTCACTGTAACCCACACACTGTCACATACTGTAACCTACACACGGTCACTCACTGTAACCGGCACAATGTCACTTACTGTAACCCGCACACTGTAACCCACACACTGGCGCTCACGTAACACGCAAGTCGTCACTCACTGTAACCCGCACACTGTCACTCACTGTAACCCTCCCACTGTCACTCACTCTAACCCACACACTGTCACTCACTGTAACCCTCACACTGTCACTCACTGTAACCTACAAACTGTCACTCACTGTAACCCTCGCACTGTCACTCACTGTAAATTCCACACCTTCACTCACTGTAACCCCCAACTCTTTCACTCACTGTAACCCCCAACTCTTTCACTCACTGTAACCCCCACACTGTCACTCACTGTCCCCACACACATTCACTCACTGTAACCCACACACCGACGCTCACTGTAACCTCAACACTTGTCACTCACTGTAACCCACACACTGTCACTCACTGTAACCCACACACTGTCACTCACGGTAACCCGCACACTGTCACTCACTGTAACACACACGCCGTCACTCACTGTAACCGGCACACTGTCGCTCACTGTAACACACACATTGTCACTCACTGTAACTCGCAGACTGTCACTCACTGTGACCCACATATTGTCACTCACTGTAACCCACACACTGTCACTCACTATAACCCCCACACTGTCACTCACTGTCAATCCCACACTGTCACTCACGGTAACCCACTCAATGTCACTCACTGTAACCCACACACTGTCGCTCACAGTAACCCGCACACTGTCACTCACTGTAACCCTCACACTGTTACTCACTGTAACCCACACACTGTCACTCACTGTAACCATCACAATGTCACTCACCGTAACCCTCACACGGTCACTCACTGTAACCCCCAACTCTTCCACTCACTGTAACCCACACACTGTCACTCACTATAACCCACAGACTGTCACACACTGTAACCCACACACTGTCACTCACTATAACCCGCACACTGTCACTCACTGTAACCGGCACATTGTCACTCACTGCAACCCACACAGTGTCGCTCAATGTAACCCACACACTGTCGCTCACTGTAACCCACACACTGTCGCTCACTGTAACCGACACACTGTCGCTCACTGTAACGAACACACTGGCGCTCACTATAACCCGCACACTGTCACTCGCTGTAACCTACACACTGTCACTCACTGTAACCTCCACACTGTCACTCACTGTAACCCACACACTGACACTCAATGTAACCCACACACTGTCACTCACTGTAACCCAAACACTTGTCACTCACTGTAACCTCCACACTGTCAGTCACTGTAACCCACACACTGTCGCTCACTGTAACCGAGACAATTGTCACTCACTGTAATCCGCACACTGTCATTCACTGTAACCCGCACACTGTCACTCACTGTAACCCGCACACTGTCACTCACTGTAACCCGCACATTGTCACTCACTGTAACACACACAATGTCACTCACTGTAACCCACACATTGTCACTCACTGTAACCCACACACTGGCGCTCACTGTAACCCGCACATTGTCACTCACTGTAACCCACACACTGTCACTCACTGTAACCCACACACTGTCACTCACTGTAACCCACACACACCGTTGCTCACTGTAACCCACGCACTGTCACTCACTGTAACCCACACACTGTCACTCACTGTAACCCACACACTGTCACTCACTATAACCCACACACTGGCGCTCACTGTAACCCGCACATTGTCACTCACTTTAACCTCCACACTGTCAGTCACTGTAACCCGCACACTGTCACTCACTGTAACCCGCACACTGTCACACACGGTAACCCACACACTGTCGCTCACTGTAACCTACACACTGTCACTCACTGTAACCCACACTCCCTCTCACTGTAACCCACACACTGTCACTCACTGTAACCCACACATTGTCACTCACTGTAACCCACTCACTGGCGCTCACTGTAACCCGCACATTGTCACTCACTGTAACCCGCACATTGTCACTCACTGTAACCTCCACACTGTCAGTCACTGTAACCCGCACACTGCGACCCACACACTGTCACTAACTGTAACCCACACACTGTCACATACTGTAACCTACACACGGTCACTCACTGTAACCGGCACAATGTCACATACTGTAACCCGCTCACTGTAACCCACACACTGGCGCTCACGTAAATCGCACGTCGTCACTCACTGTAACCCACACACTGTCACTCACAGTAACCCGCACACTGTCACTCACTATAACCCGCACACTGTCACTCGCGGTGACCTACACACTGTCGCTCACTGTAATCCACACACTGTCACTCACTGTAACCCACACACTGTCACTCACTGTAACCCTCCCACTGTCACTCACTCTAACCCACACACTGTCACTCACTGTACCCCACACACTGGCGCTCGCTGTAACCCGCACATTGTCACTCACTGTAACCCACACACTGTCACTCACTGTAACCCACACACTGTCACTCACTGTGACTCCCACACTCTCACTCACTGTAACCCGCACACTGTCACACACTGTAACCCACACACTGTCGCTCACTGTAACCTACACACTGTCACTCACTGTAACCCACACTCCCTCTCACTGCAATCCACACACTGTCACTCACTGTAACCCACACATTGTCACTCACTGTAACCCACACACTGGCGCTCACTGTAACCCGCACATTGTCACTCACTTTAACCTCCACACTGTCAGTCACTGTAACCCGCACACTGTCACTCACTGTAACCCGCACACTGTCACACACTGTAACCCACACACTGTCGCTCACTGTAACCTACACACTGTCACTCACTGTAACCCACACTCCCTCTCACTGTAACCCACACACTGTCACTCACTGTAACCCACACATTGTCACTCACTGTAACCCACACACTGGCGCTCACTGTAACCCGCACATTGTCACTCACTGTAACCTCCACACTGTCAGTCACTGTAACCCGCACACTGTCACCCACACACTGTCGCTCACTGTAAACCACACACTGTCGCTCACTGTAACCCACAAACAGTCACTCACTGTAAACCACACATTGTCACTCACTGTGACCCACACACTGGTGCTCACTATAACCCGCACATTGTCACTCACTGTAACCCACACACTGTCACTCACTGTATCCCACACACTGTCACTCACTGTAAACCCCACACTGTCACTCACTGTATCCCACACACTGTCACTCACTGTGACCTACACACTGTCACTCACTGTAACCCACACACTGTCAGATACTGTAACTTACACACGGTCACTCACTGTAACTCGCACAATGTCACTTACTGTAACCCACACACTGTCGCTCACTGTAACCCAGACACTTGTCACTCACTGTAACCCACACACTGTCACTCACTGTAACCCACACACTTGTCAGTCACTGTAACCTCCACACTGTCAGTCACTGTAACCTGCACACTGTCACTCGCTGTGACCTACACACTGTCACTCACTGTAACCCACACACTGTCGCTCACTGTAACCTACAAACAGTCACTCACTGTAAACCACACATTGTCACTCACTGTGACCCACACACTGGTGCTCAGTAGAACCCGCACATTGTCACTCACTGCAACCCACACACTGTCACTCACTGTATCCCACACATTGTCACTCACTGTGACCCACACACTGTCACTCACTGTAACCCACACACTGTCACATACTGTAACCTACACACGGTCACTCACTGTAACCGGCACAATGTCACTTACTGTAACCCGCTCACTGTAACCCACACACTGGCGCTCACGTAACCCGCACGTCGTCACTCACTGTAACCCGCACACTGTCACTCACTGTAACCCTCCCACTGTCACTCACTCTAACCCACACACAGTCACTCACTGTAACCCTCACACTGTCACTCACTGTAACCTACAAACTGTCACTCACTGTAACCCTCGCACTGTCACTCACTGTAAACTCCACACCTTCACTCACTGTAACCCCCAACTCTTTCACTCACTGTAACCCCCAACTCTTTCACTCACTGTAACCCCCACACTGTCACTCACTGTCCCCACACACATTCACTCACTGTACCACACACACTGTCACTCACTGTAACCCACACACCGACGCTCACTGTAACCTAGACACTTGTCACTCACTGTAACCCACACACTGTCACTCACTGTAACCCACACACTGTCACTCACGGTAACCCGCACACTGTCGCTCACTGTAACCGGCACACTGTCGCTCACTGTAACACACTCACTGTCACTCACTGTAACTCGCAGACTGTCACTCACTGTGACCCACATACTGTCACTCACTGTAACCCCCACACTGTCACTCACTGTCAATCCCACACTGTCACTCACGGTAACCCACACACTGTCACTCACGGTAACCCACTCAATGTCACTCACTGTAACCCACACACTGTCGCTCACAGTAACCCGCACACTGTCACTCACTGTAACCCTCACACTGTTACTCACTGTAACCCACACACTGTCACTCACTGTAACCATCACAATGTCACTCACCGTAACCCTCACACGGTCACTCACTGTAACCCCCAACTCTTCCACTCACTGTAACCCCCACACTGTCACTCACTGTACCCCACACACTGTCACTCACTATAACCCACAGACTGTCACACACTGTAACCCACACACTGTCACTCACTATAACCCGCACACTGTCACTCACTGTAACCGGCACATTGTCACTCACTGCAACCCACACACTGGCGGTCACTGTAACCCGCACATTGTCACTCACTGTAACCCACACACTGTCACTCACTGTAACCCACACAGTGTCGCTCACTATAACCCGCACACTGTCACTCGCTGTAACCTACACACCGTCACTCACTGTAACCTCCACACTGTCACTCACTGTAACCCACACACTGTCACTCACTGTAACCCAGACACTTGTCACTCACTGTAACCTCCACACTGTCAGTCACTGTAACCCACACACTGTCGCTCACTGTAACCGAGACAATTGTCACTCACTGTAATCCGCACACTGTCATTCACTGTAACCCGCACACTGTCACTCACTGTAACCCGCACACTGTCACTCACTGTAACCCGCACATTGTCACTCACTGTAACACACACAATGTCACTCACTGTAACCCACACATTGTCACTCACTGTAACCCACACACTGGCGCTCACTGTAACCCGCACATTGTCACTCACTGTAACCCACACACTGTCACTCACTGTAACCCACACACTGTCACTCACTGTAACCCACACACACCGTTGCTCACTGTAACCCACGCACTGTCACTCACTGTAACCCACACACTGTCACTCACTGTAACCCACACACTGTCACTCACTGTAACCCACAAACTGTACTCACTGTGACCCACACACTGTCACTCACTGTGACTCCCACACTCTCACTCACTGTAACCCGCACACTGTCACACACTGTAACCCACATACTGTCGCTCACTGTAACCTACACACTGTCACTCACTGTACCCCACACTCTCTCTCACTGTAACCCACACACTGTCACTCACTGTAACCCACACACTGTCACTCACTGTAACCCACCCACTGTCACTCACTGTAACCCACACATTGTCACTCACTGTAACCCACACACTGGCGCTCACTGTAACCCGCACAATGTCACTCACTGGAACCTCCACACTTTCAGTCACTGTAACCCGCACACTGTCACTCACTGTCACCCACACACTGTCGCTCACTGTAACCCACACACTGTCACTCACTGTGACCTACACACAGTCACTGACTGTAAACCACACATTGTCACTCACTGTGACCCACACACTGGTGCTCACTATAACCCGCACGTTGTCACTCACTGTAACCCACACACTGTCACTCACTGTCACCCGCACACTGTCACTCACTATAACCCGCACACTGTCACTCACTGTAACCGGCACATTGTCACTCACTGCAACCCACACACTGGCGGTCACTGTAACCCGCACATTGTCACTCACTGTAACCCACACACTGTCACTCACTGTAACCCACACAGTGTCGCTCACTATAACCCACACACTGTCGCTCACTGTAACCCACACACTGTCGCTCACTGTAACCGACCCACTGTCGCTCACTGTAACGAACACACTGGCGCTCACTATAACCCGCACACTGTCACTCGCTGTAACCTACACACTGTCACTCACTGTAACCTCCACACTGTCAGTCACTGTAACCCACACACTGACACTCAATGTAACCCACACACTGTCACTCACTGTAACCCAGACACTTGTCACTCACTGTAACCTCCACACTGTCAGTCACTGTAACCCACACACTGTCGCTCACTGTAACCGAGACAATTGTCACTCACTGTAATCCGCACACTGTCATTCACTGTAACCCGCACACTGTCACTCACTGTAACCCGCACACTGTCACTCACTGTAACCCGCACATTGTCACTCACTGTAACACACACAATGTCACTCACTGTAACCCACACATTGTCACTCACTGTAACCCACACACTGGCGCTCACTGTAACCCGCACATTGTCACTCACTGTAACCCACACACTGTCACTCACTGTAACCCACACACACCGTTGCTCACTGTAACCCACACACTGTCACTCACTGTAACCCACACACTGTCACTCACTGTAACCCACAAACTGTACTCACTGTGACCCACACACTGTCACTCACTGTGACTCCCACACTCTCACTCACTGTAACCCGCACACTGGCACACACTGTAACCCACACACTGTCGCTCACTGTAACCTACACACTGTCACTCACTGTACCCCACACTCTCTCTCACTGTAACCCACACACTGTCACTCACTGTAACCCACACACTGTCACTCACTGTAACCCACCCACTGTCACTCACTGTAACCCACACATTGTCACTCACTGTAACCCACACACTGGCGCTCACTGTAACCCACACATTGTCACTCACTGTAACCCACACATTGGCGCTCACTGTAACCCGCACATTGTCACTCACTGTAACCACCACACTTTCAGTCACTGTAACCCGCACACTGTCACTCACTGTGACCTACACACAGTCACTCACTGTAAACCACACATTGTCACTCACTGTGACCCACACACTGGTGCTCACTATAACCCGCACATTGTCACTCACTGTAACCCACACACTGTCACTCACTGTATCCCACACACTGTCACTCACTGTAAACCCCACACTGTCACTCACTGTATCCCACACACTGTCACTCACTGTGACCCACACACTGTCACTCACTGCAACCCACACACTGTCACATACTGTAACCTACACACGGTCACTCACTGTAACCCGCACAATGTCACTTACTGTAACCCGCACACTGTCGCTCACTGTAACCCAGACACTTGTCTCTCACTGTTACCCACACACTGTCACTCACAGTAACCCGCACACTGTCACTCACTATAACCCGCACACTGTCACTCGCGGTAACCTACACACTGTCACTCACTGTACCCCACACACTGTCACTCACTGCAACCCTCGCACTGTCACTCATTGTAAACCCCAACTCTTTCACTCACTGTAACCCCCACACCCTCACTCACTGTAACCCCCAACTCTTTCACTCACTGTAACCCGCAACTCTTTCACTCACTGTAACCCCCACACTGTCACTCACTGTCCCCACACACATTCACTCACTGTACCACACACACTGTCACTCACTGTACCCCACACACCGACGCTCACTGTAACCTAGACAATTGTCACTCACGGTAACCTGCACACTGTCACTCACTGTAACCCGCACACTGTCACTCACTGTAACCCACACACTGTCACTCACGGTAACCCGCACACAGTCACTCACTGTAACAGACACGCCGTCACTCACTGTAACACACACGCCGTCACTCACTGTAACCCACACACTGTCGCTCACTGTAACACACACAGTCACTCACTGTAACTCGCAGACTGTCACTCACTGTGACCCTCACATTGTCACTCACAGTAACCTACAAACTGTCACTCACTGTACCCCACACACTGTCATTCACTGTAACCCCCACACAGTCACTCACGGTAACCCACACACTGTCACTCACTGTAACCCGCACATTGTAACTCACTGTAACCCCCACACAGTCACTCACGGTAACCCACACACTGTCACTCACGGTAACCCACACACTGTCACTCACGGTAACCCACACACTGTCGCTTACAGTAACCGCACACTGTCACTCCCTGTAACCCTCACACTGTTACTCACTGTAACCCACACACTGTCACTCACTGTAACCCACACACTGTCTCTCGCTGTAACCCACACATTGTCACTGACTGTGACCCGCACACTATCACTCACTGTAACTCACACACTGTAACTCACTGTATCCAACACCCTGTCACTCACTGTATCCCGCACATTGTCACTCACTGTAACCCACACACTATCACTCACTAAAACCCGCACACGGTCACTCACTCTTACTCACACACTGTAACTCACTGTATCCCACACACTGTCACTCACTGTAACCACCACACTGTCACTCACTTTATCCCACACACTGTCACTCACTTTAACCACCACACTGTCACTCACTGTAACCCACACACAGTCACTCACTGTGACCCACACACAGTCACTCACTGTGACCCACACACTGTCACTCACTGTAACCTCCACTCTGTTACTCACTGTACCCCACACACTGGCACTCACTGTGACTCACACACTGTCACTCACTGTAACCCTCACATTGTCACTCACTGTCACCCACACACTGTCACTCACTGTAACCCACACACTGTCACCCACTGTAACCCACACATTGTCACTCACTGTGACCAACAAACTGTCACTCACTGTAACTCGCACAGTGTCACTCACTCTATCCCGCACCCTGTCACTCACTGTAACTCACACACTGTGACTCACTGTAACCCACACACTGTCACTCACTGTGACCCACACATTGTGTGGGTTACAGTGAATGACAATGTGTGGGTCACAGTGAGTGACAGTGTGTGGGTTACAGTGAATTACACTGTCACTCACTGTAACCTACACAATGTCACTCACTGTAACTCGCACATTGTCACTCACTGTAACCCGCACACTGTCACTCACTGTAACCCACACACTGTCATTCACTGTAACCCAGACACTTGACACTCACAGTAACCTCCACACTGTCACTCACTGTAACCCGCACACTGTCACTCATTGTAACCCACACACTGTCACTCACTGTAACCCACACACTCTTAGTCACTGTAACCCACACACTGTCGCTCACTGTACCTCGCACAGTGTCACTCACTATAACCCGCACACGGTCACTCACTCTAACTCACACACTGTAACTCACTGTATCCCACACACAGTCACTCACTGTGACCCACACACAGTCACTCACTGTAACCCACACACAGTCACTCACTGTGACACACACACTCACTCACTGTGACCCAGACACTGTCACTCACTGTAACCATCACACTGTCACTCACTGAACCGCACAAACTGTCACTCACTGTAACCCCCACACTGTCACTCACTGTAACCCCAACATTGTCACGCACTGTAACCCACACACTGTCACCCACTGTAACCCACACATTGTCACTCACTGTGACCAACAAACTGTCACTCACTGTAACTCGCAGTGTCACTCACTCTATCCCGCACCATGTCACTCACTGTAACTCACACACTGTGACGCACTGTAACACACACACTGTCACTCACTGTAACCCACACACTCTCAGTCACTGTAACCAACACACTGTTGCTCACTGTAACCCAGACAATTGTCATTCACTATAACCCGCACACGGTCACTCACTCTAACTCACACACTGTAACTCACTGTATCCCACACACTGTCACTCACTGTAACCACCACAATGTCACTCACTGTAGCCCACACATTGTCACTCACTTTAACCACCACACTGTCACTCACTGTAACCCACACACAGTCACTCACTGTGACCCACACACAGTCACTCACTGTAACCCACACACAGTCACTCACTGTGACCCACACACAGTCACTCACTGAACCCCATAAACTGTCACTCACTGTAACCGCCACACTGTCACTCACTGTAAACCCCCACATTGTCACTCACTGCAACCCACACACTGTCACTCACTGTAACCAACAAACTGTAACTCACTGTAACCCGCACATTTAAACTCACAGTAACCCACACTCTGCCACTCACTATAACCGGCACACTGTCACTCGCTGTAACCTACACGCTGTCACTCACTTTAACCCACACACTGTCACTGATTGTAACCCACACACTGTCACTCACTGTAACTCGCACAGTGTCACTCAATATAACCCGCACTGTCACTCACTGTAACTCACACACTGTAACTCACTGTATCCAACACACTGTCACTCACTGTAATCCACGCACTGTCACTCACTGTATCCCACACACTGTCACTCACTGTAACCACCACACTGTCACTCACTGTAACCTCCACACTGTCACTCACTGTAACCCACACACTGTCACTCACTGTAACTCGCACAGTCACTCACTGTAACCCCCACCCTGTCACTCACTGTAACCCACACACTGTCGTTCACTGTAACCCAGACACTTGTCACTCACTGTAACCCAGACACTTGTCACTCACTGTAATCTGCATACTGTCACTCGATATAACCCGCACACTGTCTCTCACTGTAACCTACACACTGTTACTCACTGTAACCCACACACTGGTGCTCACTGTAATCCGCACATTGTCACTCACTGTAAACCACACACCGTCACTCACTATAATCCGCACTGTCACTCGCTGTAACCAAAACACTGTCAGTCACTGTACCCCACACAGTCACTCACTGTAACCCTCACACTGTCACTCACTTTAACCTACACACTGTCACTCACTGTAGCCCACACACTATCACTCACTGTAACCCCCAACTCTTTCACTCACTGAAACCCCCAACTCTTTCACCCACTGTAACCCCCACACTGTCACTCACTGTTTCCCACACACTGTCACTCACTATAACCCGCACACTATAATTCACTGTAACCCACACACTGTCGCTCACTGTATCCCGCACATTGTCACTCACTGTGACCCACACACTGTCACTCACTGTGACCCACACACTGTCACTCACTGTAACCCACACATTGTCACTCACTGTAACCTTCACAATGTCACTCACTGTAACCCACACATTGTCACTCACTGTAACCCAGACAATTGTCACTCACTGTAATCCGCATACTGTCACTCACTGTACCTCGCACAGTGTCACTCACTATAACCCGCACACGGTCACTCACTCTAACTCACACACTGTAACTCACTGTAGACCACACACTGTCACTCATTTTAACCACCACACTGTCACTCACTGTAACCCACACACAGTCACTCACTGTGACCCACACACAGTCACTCACTGTGACCCACACACTGTCACTCAATGTAACCCACACACTGTCACTCACTGTACCCCACACACAGTCACTCACTGTGACCCACACATTGTCACTCACTGTAACCCGCACACTGTCACCCACTGTAACCCACACACTGTCACTCACTGTACCCCACACACAGTCACTCACTGTGACCCACAGACTGTCACTCACTGCAACCCACACACTGTCACTCACTGTAACGCACACACTGTCACGCACTGTACCCCACACACTGTCACTCACTGTAACTCGCAGTCACTCACTGTAACCCCCACACTGTCACTCACTGTGACCCACACACTGTCACTCACTGTAACCCACACACTGTCACTCACTGTAACCCACACACTGTCACTCACTGTAACCCAGACACTTGTCACTCACTGTACCCCACACACAGTCACTCACTGTAACTCACACACTGTCGCTCACTGTAACACACACACTGTCGCTCACTGTAACCCGCACACTGTCAGTCACTACAAACCCGCACACTGTCACTCACTATAACCCGCACACTGTCTCTCGCTGTAACCTACACACTGTTGCTCACTGTAACCCACACACTGGCGCTCACTGTAATCCGCACATTGTCACTCACTGTAAGCCACACACTGTCAGTCACTACAAACCCGCACACTGTCACTCACTATAACCCGCACACTGTCACTCACTATAACCCGCACACTGTCACTCACTATAACCCGCACACTGTCTCTCGCTGTAACCTACACACTGTTGCTCACTGTAACCCACACACTGGCGCTCACTGTAATCCGCACATTGTCACTCACTGTAAGCCACACACCTTCACTCACTATAATCCGCACACTGTCACTCGCTGTAACCTATACACTGTCACTCACTGTAGCCCACACACTGTCACTCACTGTAGCCCACACACTCTCACTCACTGTAGCCCACACACTGTCAGTCACTGTGACCCACACACTGTCACTCACTGTGACCCACACACTGTCACTCACTGTAACCCTCTCACTGTCACTCACTGTATCCCCCAACTCTATCACTCACTGTAACCCCCATACCCTCACTCACTGTAACTCTCAACTCTTTCACTCAATGAAACCCCCAACTCTTTCACTCACTGTAACCCCCACACTGTCACTCACTGTCCCCACACACTGTCACTCACTGTACCCCACACACTGTCACTCACTGTGCCCCACACACCGTCGCTCACTGTGACCCAGACACTTGTCACTCACTGTAACCTGCACACTGTCACTCACTGTAACCCACACACTGTCACTCACTGTAACCCCCACACTGTCACTCACTGTAGCCCCCACATTGTCACTCACTGTAATCCACACACTGTCACTCACTGTAACCCCCACACTGTCACTCACAGTAACCCGATCACTGTCACTCACTGTAACCTGCACACTGTAACTCACTGTAACCCACACACTGTCACTCACTGTAACTCGCACACTCTCACTCACTGTAACATACACACTATCACACACTGTACCCCACACACTGTCACTCTCTATAACCCACACACTGTCAATCAGTGACCCCCACACTGTCACTCACTGTACCCCACACACTGTCACTCACGTTAACCCACACATTGTAACTCACTGTAACCCACACACTGTCACTCACTGTAACCCACACACTGTCACTCACTGTAACCCACACACTGTCACTCACTGTAACCCGCACACTGTCACTCACTGTAACCCCCACACTGTCACTCACTGTAACCCAGACACTGTCACTCACTGTAACACGCACACTGTCACTCACTGTACCCTACACACTGTCACTCACTGTAACCCATACACTGTCACTCACTATAACCCGCACACTGTAATTCTCTGTAACCCGCACACTGTCGCTCACTGTAACCCGCACACTGTCACTCACTGTAACCCACACACTGTCACTCACTGTAACCCACACACTGTCACTCACTATAACCCGCACACAGTAATTCACTGTAACCCACACAATGGCGGTCATTGTAACCCGCATATTGTCACTCATTGTGACCCACACACTGTCGCTCACTGTAACCCACACACTGTCGCTCACTGTAACCCACACACTGTCGCTCACTGTAACCCACACACTGTCACTCACTGTAAGCCGCACACTGTCACTCGCTGTAACCTACACACTATCACTCACTGTAACCCACGCACTGTCAGTCACTGTAACTCGCACACTGTCACTCACTGTAACCCACACACTGTCACTCATTATAACCCGCACACTGTCACTCACTGTAACCCGCACACTGTCACTCACTATAACCCGCACACTGTCTCTCGCTGTAACCTACACACTGTTGCTCACTGTAACCCACACACTGGCGCTCACTGTAATCCACACACTGTCACTCACTGTAACTCGCACACTGTCACTCACTGTAACCCACACACTGTCACTCATTATAACCCGCACATTGTCACTCACTGTAAGCCACACACCGTCACTCACTATAACCCGCACACTGTCTCTCGCTGTAACCTACACACTGTTGCTCACTGTAACCCACACACTGGCGCTCACTGTAATCCACACACTGTCACTCACTGTAACGCACACACTGTCACTCACTGTACCCCACACACTGTCACTCACTGTAACTCGCAGTCACTCACTGTAACCCCCACACTGTCACTCACTGTAACCCAGACACTTGTCACTCACTGTACCCCACACACTGTCACTCACTGTAACTCACACACTGTCGCTCACTGTAACCCACACACTGTCGCTCACTGTCACCCAGACACTTGTCACTCACTGTACCCCACACACTGTCACTCACTGTAACCCACACTGTCACTCACTGTAATCCGCATACGGTCACTCACTGTACCCCACACACTGTCACTCACTGTAACCCGCACACTGTCACTCACTACAAACCCGCACACTGTCACTCACTATAACCCGCACACTGTCACTCACTATAACCCGCACACTGTCACTCACTATAACCCGCACACTGTCTCTCGCTGTAACCTACACACTGTTGCTCACTGTAACCCACACACTGGCGCTCACTGTAATCCGCACATTGTCACTCACTGTAAGCCACACACCGTCACTCACTATAATCCGCACACTGTCACTCGCTGTAACCTATACACTGTCACTCACTGTAGCCCACACACTGTCACTCACTGTAGCCCACACACTCTCACTCACTGTAGCCCACACACTGTCAGTCACTGTGACCCACACACTGTCACTCACTGTGACCCACACACTGTCACTCACTGTAACCATCACACTGTCACTCACTGTAACCTCCATACCCTCACTCACTGTAACTCTGAACTCTTTCACTCAATGAAACCCCCAACACTTTCACTCACTGTAACCCCCACACTGTCACTCACTGTCCCCACACTGTCACTCACTGTACCCCACACACTGTCACTCACTGTGCCCCACACACCGTCGCTCACTGTGACCCAGACACTTGTCACTCACTGTAACCTGCACACTGTCACTCACTGTAACCCACACACTGTCACTCACTGTAACCCCCACACTGTCACTCACTGTAACCCCCACATTGTCACTTACTGTAATCCACACACTGTCACTCACAGTAACCCGATCACTGTCACTCACTGTAACCTGCACACTGTAACTCACTGTAACCCACACACTGTCACTCACTGTAACTCGCACACTCTCACTCACTGTAACATACACACTATCACACACTGTACCCCACACACTGTCACTCAGTGACCCCCACACTGTCACTCACTGTACCCCACACACTGTCACTCACGTTAACCCACACATTGTAACTCACTGTAACCCACACACTGTCACTCACTGTAACCCACACACTGTCACTCACTGTAACCCGCACACTGTCACTCACTGTAACCCCCACACTGTCACTCACTGTAACCCCCACACTGTCACTCACTGTGACCCACACACTGTCACTCTCTGTAACACGCACACTGTCACTCACTGTACCCTACACACTGTCACTCACTGTAACCCATACACTGTCACTCACTATAACCCGCACACTGTAATTCACTGAAACCCACACACTGTCACTCACTGTAACCCGCACACTGTCGCTCACTGTAACCCGCACAATGGCGGTCATTGTAACCCGCACATTGTCACTCATTGTAACCTACACACTGTCGCTCACTGTAACCCACACACTGTCGCTCACTGTAACCCACACACTGTCACTCACAGTAAGCCGCACACTGTCACTCGCTGTAACCTACACACTGTCACTCACTGTAACCCACACACTGTCAGTCACTGTAACTCGCACACTGTCACTCACTGTAACCCACACACTGTCACTCATTATAACCCGCACACTGTCACTCACTGTAACCCGCACACTGTCACTCACTATAACCCGCACACTGTCTCTCGCTGTAACCTACACACTGTTGCTCACTGTAACCCACACACTGGCGCTCACTGTAATCCGCACATTGTCACTCACTTTAAGCCACACACCGTCACTCACTATAATCCGCACACTGTCACTCGCTGTAACCTATACACTGTCACTCACTGTAGCCCACACACTGTCACTCACTGTAACCCACACACTCTCACTCACTGTAACCCACACACTGTCAGTCACTGTGGCCTACACACTGTCACTCACTGTGACCCACACACTGTCACTCACTGTAACCCTCACACTGTCACTCACTGTATCCCCCAACTCTTTCACTCACTGTAACCCCCATACCCTCACTCACTGTAACTCTCAACTCTTTCACTCACTGAAACCCCCAAGTCTTTCTTTCACTCTAACCCCCACACTGTCACTCACAGTCCCAACACACTGTCACTCACTGTGCCCCACACACCGTCGCTCACTGTGACCCAGACAATTGTCACTATCTGTAACCTGCACACTGTCAGTCACTGTAACCCCCACACGGTCACTCACTGTAACCCCCACACTGTCACTCACTGTAACCCCCACACTGTCACTCACAGTAACCCGATCACTGTCACTCACTGTAACCTGCACACTGTAACTCACTGTAACCCACACACTGTCACTCACTGTAACTCGCACACTGTCACTCACTGTAACATACACACTATCACACACTGTACCCCACACACTGTCACTCACTGTAACCTACACACTGTCACTCACTGTAACCCCCACACGGTCACTCACTGTAACCCCCACACTGTCACTCACTGTAACCCCCACACTGTCACTCACAGTAACCCGATCACTGTCACTCACTGTAACCTGCACACTGTAACTCACTGTAACCCACACACTGTCACTCACTGTACCCCACACACTGTCACTCACTGTAACCCACACACTGTCATACACTGTGACCAACACACTGTCATTCACTGTAACCCCCACACTGTCACTCACTGTAACCCATACACTGTCACTCACTGTAACCCGCACACTGTCACTCACTGTAACCCAGACACTGTCACTCACTGTAACACGCACACTGTCACTCACTGTACCCTACACACTGTCACTCACTGTAACCCATACACTGTCACGCACTATAACCCGCACACTGTAATTCACTGTAACCCACACACTAACGCTCACTGTAACCCGCACACTGTCGCTCACTGTAACCCGCACACTGTCACTCACTGTAACCCACACACTGTCACTCACTGTAACCCACACACTGTCACTCATTATAACCCACACACAGTAATTCACTGTAACCCACACACTGTCGCTCACTGTAAACCACACACTGTCGCTCACTGTAACCCACACACTGTCGCTCACTGTAACCCACACACTGTCACTCACTGTAAGCCGCAGACTGTCACTCGCTGTAACCTACACACTGTCACTCACTGTAACCCACGCACTGTCAGTCACTGTAACTCGCACACTGTCACTCACTGTAACCAACACACTGTCACTCATTATAACCCGCACACTGTCACTCACTGTAACCCACACACTGTCACTCACTGTAACCCACACACTGTCACTCACATAACCCACACACTCACCCACTGTAACCGACACACTGTGACCCCCACACTCTCACTCACTGTACCCCACACACTGTCACTCACTGTACCACACACACTGTCGCTCACTGTAACCCAGACACTTGTCACTCACTGTAACCCACACACTGTCGCTCACTGTATCCCGCACATTGTCACTCACTGTAACCCACACACTGTCACTCACTGTAACCCACACACTGTCACTCACTGTCACCCACACACTGTCACTCACTGTAACTCGCACGTTGTCACTCACTGTAACTCACACACTGTAACTCACTGTATCCCACACACTGTCACTCACTGTAACCACCACACTGTCACTCACTGTAGCCCACACAAAGTCACTCACTTTAACAACCACACTGTCACTCACTGTAACCCACACACAGTCACTCACTGTGACACACACACAGTCACTCACTGTGACCCACACACAGTCACTCACTGTAACCCCCACATTGTCACTCACTGTAACCCACACACTGTCACTCACTGTAACCCACACACTGTCAGCCAGTGTAACCCACACATTTAAACTCACAGTAACCCACACACTGTCGCTCACTGTAACCCAGACACTTATCACTCACTGTAACCCAGACACTTGTCAATCACTGTAATCCGCATCCTGTCACTCACTATAACCCGCACACTGTCACTCGCTGTAACCTATACACTGTCACTCACTGTAGCCCACACACTATCACTCACTGTAGCCCACACACTGTCAGTCACTGTGACCCACACGCTGTCACTCACTGTGACCCACACACTGTCACTCACTGTAACCCTCACACTGTCACTCACTGTAACCCCCAACTCTTTCACTCACTGTAACCCCCATACCCTCACTCACTGTAACCCTCAACTCTTTCACTCACTGAAACCCCCAACTCTTTCACTCACTGTAACCCCACACTGTCACTCACTGTCCCCACACACTGTCACTCACTGTAACCCACACACTGTCACTCACTGTAACCCCCACACTGTCACTCACAGTAACCCAATCACTGTCACTCACTGTAACCACCACACTGTCACTCACTGTAGCCCACACACAGTCACTCACTTTAACAACCACACTGTCACTCACTGTAACCCACACACAGTCACTCACTGTGACACACACACAGTCACTCACTGTGACCCACACACAGTCACTCACTGTGACCCACACACTGACACTCACTGTGACCCACACACTGTCACTCACTGTAACCCCCACATTGTCACTCACTGTAACCCACACACTGTCACTCACTGTAACCCACACACTGTCAGCCAGTGTAACCCACACATTTAAACTCACAGTAACCCACACACTGTCGCTCACTGTAACCCAGACACTTGTCACTCACTGTAACCCAGACACTTGTCAATCACTGTAATCCGCATCCTGTCACTCACTATAACCCGCACACTGTCACTCGCTGTAACCTATACACTGTCACTCACTGTAGCCCACACACTATCACTCACTGTAGCCCACACACTGTCAGTCACTGTGACCCACACACTGTCACTCACTGTGACCCACACACTGTCACTCACTGTAACCCTCACACTGTCACTCACTGTAACCCCCAACTCTTTCACTCACTGTAACCCCCATACCCTCACTCACTGTAACCCTCAACTCTTTCACTCACTGAAACCCCCAACTCTTTCACTCACTGTAACCCCCACACTGTCACTCATTGTCCCCACACACTGTCACTCACTGTAACCCACACACTGTCACTCACTGTAACCCCCACACTGTCACTCACAGTAACCCAATCACTGTCACTCACTGTAACCTGCACACTGTAACCCACACACTGTCACTCACTGTAACTCACACACTATCACACACTGTACCCCACACACTGTCACTCACTATAACCCCCACACTGTCACTCAGTGACCCCCACACTGTCACTCACTGTACCCCACACACTGTCACTCACTGTAACCCACACACTGTCATACACTGTGACCAACACACTGTCATTCACTGTAACCCCCACAGTCACTCACGTTAACCCACACATTGTAACTCACTGTAACCCACACAGTGTCGCTCACAGTAACCCGCACACTGTCACTCACTGTAACCCCCACGCTGTCACTCACTGTAACACACACACTGTCACTCACTGTACCCCACACACTGTCACTCACTGTAACCCTCACACTGTCACTCACTGTAACCACCAACTCTTTCACTCACTGTAACCCCCACACTGTCACTCACTGTAACCCGCACACTGTAATTCACTGTAACCCACACACTGTCGCTCACTGTAACCCGCACACTGTCTCACTGTAACCCGCACTCTGGCGCTCACTGTAACCCACACACTGTCGCTCACTGTAACCCACACACTGTCACTCACTGTAAGCCGCACACTGTCACTCGCTGTAACCTACACACTGTCACTCACTCTAACCCACGCACTGTCAGTCACTGTAACTCGCACACTGTCACTCACTGTAACCCACACACTGTCACTCATTATAACCCGCACACTGTCACTCACTGTAACCCGCACACTGTCACTCACTATAACCCGCACACTGTCTCTCGCTGTAACCTACACACTGTTGCTCACTGTAACCCACACACTGGCGCTCACTGTAATCCGCACATTGTCACTCACTGTAAGCCACACACCGTCACTCACTATAACCCGCACACTGTCTCTCGCTGTAACCTACACACTGTTGCTCACTGTAACCCACACACTGGCGCTCACTGTAATCCACACACTGTCACTCACTGTAACGCACACACTGTCACTCACTGTACCCCACACACTGTCACTCACTGTAACTCGCAGTCACTCACTGTAACCCCCACACTGTCACTCACTGTAACCCAGACACTTGTCACTCACTGTACCCCACACACTGTCACTCACTGTAACTCACACACTGTCGCTCACTGTAACCCACACACTGTCGCTCACTGTCACCCAGACACTTGTCACTCACTGTACCCCACACACTGTCACTCACTGTAACCCACACTGTCACTCACTGTAATCCGCATACGGTCACTCACTGTACCCCACACACTGTCACTCACTGTAACCCGCACACTGTCACTCACTACAAACCCGCACACTGTCACTCACTATAACCCGCACACTGTCACTCACTGTAACCCGCACACTGTCACTCAATATAACCCGCACACTGTCTCTCGCTGTAACCTACACACTGTTGCTCACTGTAACCCACACACTGGCGCTCACTGTAATCCGCACATTGTCACTCACTGTAAGCCACACACCGTCACTCACTATAATCCGCACACTGTCACTCGCTGTAACCTATACATTGTCACTCACTGTAGCCCACACACTGTCACTCACTGTGACCCACACACTGTCACTCACTGTAACCCTCACACTGTCACTCACTGTAACCCCCATACCCTCACTCACTGTAACTCTGAACTCTTTCACTCAATGAAACGCCCAACACTTTCACTCACTGTAACCCCCACACTGTCACTCACTGTCCCCACACACTGTCACTCACTGTTCCCCACACACTGTCACTCACTGTGCCCCACACACCGTCGCTCACTGTGACCCAGACACTTGTCACTCACTGTAACCTGCACACTGTCACTCACTGTAACCCACACACTGTCACTCACTGTAACTCGCACACTCTCACTCATTGTAACATACACACTATCACACACTGTACCCCACACACTGTCACTCAGTGACCCCCACACTGTCACTCACTGTACCCCACACACTGTCACTCACGTTAACCCACACATTGTAACTCACTGTAACCCACACACTGTCACTCACTGTAACCCACACACTGTCACTCACTGTAACCCACACACTGTCACTCACTGTAACCCGCACACTGTCACTCACTGTAACCCCCACACTGTCACTCACTGTAACCCCCACACTGTCACTCACTGTGACCCACACACTGTCACTCACTGTAACCACCAACTCTTTCACTCACTGTAACCCCCACACTGTCACTCACTGTAACCCGCACACTGTCACTCACTGTAATCCAGACACTGTCACTCACTGTAACACGCACACTGTCACTCACTGTACCCTACACACTGTCACTCACTGTAACCCATACACTGTCACTCACTATAACCCGCACACTGTAATTCACTGAAACCCACACACTGTCACTCACTGTAACCCGCACACTGTCGCTCACTGTAACCCGCACACTGTCACTCACTGTAACCCACACACTGTCACTCACTGTAACCCACACACTGTCACTCACTATAACCCGCACACAGTAATTCACTGTAACCCACACAATGGCGGTCATTGTAACCCGCACGTTGTCACTCATTGTAACCCACACACTGTCGCTCACTGTAACCCACACACTGTCGCTCACTGTAACCCACACACTGTCACTCACAGTAAGCCGCACACTGTCACTCGCTGTAACCTACACACTGTCACTCACTGTAACCCACGCACTGTCAGTCACTGTAACTCGCACACTGTCACTCACTGTAACCCACACACTGTCACTCATTATAACCCGCACACTGTCACTCACTGTAACCCGCACACTGTCACTCACTATAACCCGCACACTGTCACTCACTATAACCCGCACACTGTCTCTCGCTGTAACCTACACACTGTTGCTCACTGTAACCCACACACTGGCGCTCACTGTAATCCGCACATTGTCACTCACTGTAAGCCACACACCGTCACTCACTATAATCCGCACACTGTCACTCGCTGTAACCTATACACTGTCACTCACTGTAGCCCACACACTGTCACTCACTGTAACCCACACACTCTCACTCACTGTAGCCCACACACTGTCAGTCACTGTGGCCTACACACTGTCACTCACTGTAACCCTCACACTGTCACTCACTGTATCCCCCAACTCTTTCACTCACTGTAACCCCCATACCCTCACTCACTGTAACTCTCAACTCTTTCACTCACTGAATCCCCAAGTCTTTCTTTCACTCTAACCCCCACACTGTCACTCACTGTCCCCACACACTGTCACTCACTGTGCCCCACACACCGTCGCTCACTGTGACCCAGACAATTGTCACTATCTGTAACCTGCACACTGTCAGTCACTGTAACCCCCACACGGTCACTCACTGTAACCCCCACACTGTCACTCACTGTAACCCCCACACTGTCACTCACAGTAACCCGATCACTGTCACTCACTGTAACCTGCACACTGTAACTCACTGTAACCCACACACTGTCACTCACTGTAACTCGCACACTGTCACTCACTGTAACATACACACTATCACACACAGTACCCCACACACTGTCACTCACTGTAACCTACACACTGTCACTCACTGTAACCCCCACACGGTCACTCACTGTAACCCCCACACTGTCACTCACTGTAACCCCCACACTGTCACTCACAGTAACCCGATCACTGTCACTCACTGTAACCTGCACACTGTAACTCACTGTAACCCACACACTGTCACTCACTGTACCCCACACACTGTCACTCACTGTAACCCACACACTGTCATACACTGTGACCAACACACTGTCATTCACTGTAACCCCCACACTGTCACTCACTGTAACCCATACACTGTCACTCACTGTAACCCGCACACTGTCACTCACTGTAACCCAGACACTGCCACTCACTGTAACACGCACACTGTCACTCACTGTACCCTACACACTGTCACTCACTGTAACCCATACACTGTCACGCACTATAACCCGCACACTGTAATTCACTGTAACCACACACTAACGCTCACTGTAACCCGCACACTGTCGCTCACTGTAACCCGCACACTGTCACTCACTGTAACCCACACACTGTCACTCACTGTAACCCACACACTGTCACTCATTATAACCCGCACACAGTAATTCACTGTAACCCACACACTGTCGCTCACTGTAAACCACACACTGTCGCTCACTGTAACCCACACACTGTCGCTCACTGTAACCCACACACTGTCACTCACTGTAAGCCGCAGACTGTCACTCGCTGTAACCTACACACTGTCACTCACTGTAACCCACGCACTGTCAGTCACTGTAACTCGCACACTGTCACTCACTGTAACCCACACACTGTCACTCATTATAACCCGCACACTGTCACTCACTGTAACCCACACACTGTCACTCACTGTAACCCACACACTGTCACTCACATTACCCACACACTCACTCACTGTAACCGACACACTGTGACCCCCCCCACTCTCACTCACTGTAACTCACACACTGTCACTCACTGTACCCCACACACTGTCGCTCACTGTAACCCAGACACTTGTCACTCACTGTAACCCACACACTGTCGCTCACTGTATCCCGCACATTGTCACTCACTGTAACCCACACACTGTCACTCACTGTAACCCACACACTGTCACTCACTGTGACCCACACACTATCACTCACTGTCACCCACACA
The DNA here is from genome assembly GCF_047496885.1 of Scyliorhinus torazame. NCBI lineage: Eukaryota > Metazoa > Chordata > Chondrichthyes > Carcharhiniformes > Scyliorhinidae > Scyliorhinus > Scyliorhinus torazame. The sequence continues at coordinate 179,992,226 of NC_092720.1, read as the reverse complement.
CTGTCACTCACTGTAACTCGCACGTTGTCACTCACTGTAGCCCCCACACTGTCACTCACTGTAACCCAGACACTTGTCACTCACTGTAACCTCCACACTGTCACTCACTGTAACCCACACACTGTCACTCAATGTAACCCGCACACTGTCACTCACTGTAACTCACACACAGTAACTCACTGTATCCCACACACTGTCACTCACTGTAACCACCACACTGTCACTCACTGTAGCCCACACACAGTCACTCACTTTAACAACCACACTGTCACTCACTGTAACCCACACACAGTCACTCACTGTGACACACACACAGTCACTCACTGTGACCCACACACAGTCACTCACTGTAACCCCCACATTGTCACTCACTGTAACCCACACACTGTCACTCACTGTAACCCACACACTGTCAGCCAGTGTAACCCACACATTTAAACTCACAGTAACCCACACACTGTCGCTCACTGTAACCCAGACACTTGTCACTCACTGTAACCCAGACACTTGTCAATCACTGTAATCCGCATCCTGTCACTCACTATAACCCGCACACTGTCACTCGCTGTAACCTATACACTGTCACTCACTGTAGCCCACACACTATCACTCACTGTAGCCCACACACTGTCAGTCACTGTGACCCACACACTGTTACTCACTGTGACCCACACACTGTCACTCACTGTAACCCTCACACTGTCACTCACTGTAACCCCCAACTCTTTCACTCACTGTAACCCCCATACCCTCACTCACTGTAACCCTCAACTCTTTCACTCACTGAAACCCCCAACTCTTTCACTCACTGTAACCCCCACACTGTCACTCACTGTCCCCACACACTGTCACTCACTGTAACCCCCACACTGTCACTCACAGTAACCCAATCACTGTCACTCACTGTAACCACCACACTGTCACTCACTGTAGCCCACACACAGTCACTCACTTTAACAACCACACTGTCACTCACTGTAAACCACACACTGTCACTCACTGTGACACACACACAGTCACTCACTGTGACCCACACACAGTCACTCACTGTGACCCACACACTGACACTCACTGTGACCCACACACTGTCACTCACTGTAACCCCCACATTGTCACTCACTGTAACCCCCACACTGTCACTCACTGTACCCCACACACTGTCACTCACTGTAACCCACACACTGTCATACACTGTGACCAACACACTGTCATTCACTGTAACCCCCACAGTCACTCACGTTAACCCACACATTGTAACTCACTGTAACCCACACACTGTCGCTCACAGTAACCCGCACACTGTCACTCACTGTAACCCCCACGCTGTCACTCACTGTAACACACACACTGTCACTCACTGTACCCCACACACTGTCACTCACTGTAACCCTCACACTGTCACTCACTGTAACCACCAACTCTTTCACTCACTGTAACCCCCACACTGTCACTCACTGTAACCTGCACACTGTAATTCACTGTAACCCACACACTGTCGCTCACTGTAACCCGCACACTGTCTCACTGTAACCCGCACACTGTCACTCACTGTAACACACACACTGTCACTCACTGTAACCCACACACCGTCACTCACTGTAACCCACACAATGGCGGTCATTGTAACCCACACACTGTCGCTCACTGTAACCCACACACTGTCGCTCACTGTAACCCACACACTGTCACTCACTGTAACCCGCACACTGTCACTCGCTGTAACCTACACACTGTCACTCACTGTAACCCACGCACTGTCAGTCACTGTAACTCGGACACTGTCACTCACTGTAACCCACACACTGTCACTCATTATAACCCGCACACTGTCACTCACTGTAAACGACACACTGTGACCCCCACACTCTCACTCACTGTAACCCACACACTGTCACTCACTGTACCCCACACACTGTCGCTCACTGTACTCCACACACTGTCGCTCACTGTAACCCAGACACTTGTCACTCACTGTAACCCACACACTGTCACTCACTGTAACCCGCACACTGTCACTCACTGTAACCCACTCACTGTAACCTGCACACTGTCACTCACTGTAACCCACACACTGTCACTCAATGTAACCATCACACTGTCACTCACTGTAACCCACACACAGTCACTCACTTTAACCACCACACTGTCACTCACTGTAACTCACACACAGTCACTCACTGTGACCCACACACAGTCACTCACTTTAACCACCACACTGTCACTCACTGTAACCCACAGACAGTCACTCACTGTGACCCACACACAGTCACTCACTGTGACCCACACACAGTCACTCACTGTGACCCACACACAGTCACTCACTGTGACCCACACACAGTCACTCACTGTGACCCTGACACTGTCACTCACTGTAACCCCCACATTGTCACTCACTGTAACCCACACACTGACACTCACTGTGACCCACACACTGTCACTCACTGTAACCCACACACTGTCACCCACTGTATCCCACACATTTAAACTCACAGTAACCCACGCACTGTCGCTCACTGTAACCCACGCACTGTCGCTCACTGTAACCCAGACACTTGTCAATCACTGTAACCCAGACACTTCTCACTCACTGTAATCCGCATACTGTCACTCACCGTACCCCACACACTGTCACTCACTGTAACCCGCACGCTGTCACTCACTGTAACCCGCACGCTGTCACTCACTATAACCCGCACACTGTCTCTCGCTGTAACCTACACACTGTTGTTCCCTGTAACCCACACACTGTCACTCACCATAATTCGCACACGGTCACTCGCTGTAACCTATACACTGTAAGTCACTGTACCCCACACACTGTGACTCTCTGTAACCCACACACTATCACTCACTGTAACCCTCACACTGTCACTCACTGTAACCCCCACATTGTCACTCACAGTAACTTGATCACTGTCACTCACTGTAACCCACACACTGTCACTCACTGTAACCCACACACTGTCACTCACTGTAACCCACACATTGTCACTCACTGTAACATACACACTATCACACACTGTACCCCACACACTGTCACTCACTATAACCCCCACACTGTCACTCAGTGACCCCCACACTGTCACTCACTGTACCCCGCACACTGTCACTCACTGTAACCCACACACTGTCACTCACTGTAAACCACTCACTGCCACTCACTCTAACCTGCACACTGTCACTCACTGTAACCCACACACTGTCACTCAATGTAACCCGCACACTGTCACTCACTGTAACCACCACACTGTCACTCACTGTAGACCACAAAGAGTCACTCACTTTAACCACCACACTGTCACTCACTGTAACCCACACACAGTCACTCACTGTGACCCACACACAGTCACTCACTGTGACCCACACACAGTCACTCACTGTGACCCACACACAGTCACTCACTGTGACCCAGACACTGTCACTCACTGTAACCCCCACATTGTCACTCACTGTAACCCACACACTGTCACACAATGTAACCCGCACACTGTCACTCACTGTAACTCACACACTGTAACTCACTGTATCCCACACACTGTCACTCACTGTAACCACCACACTGTCACTCACTGTAGCCCACAAAGAGTCACTCACTTTAACCACCACACTGTCACTCACTGTAACCCACACACAGTCACTCACTGTGACCCACACACAGTCACTCACTGTGACCCACACACAGTCACTCACTGTGACCCACACACAGTCACTCACTGTGACCCACACACTGACACTCACTGTGACCCACACACTGTCACTCACTGTAACCCACACATTTAAACTCACAGTAACCCACACACTGTCGCTCACTGTAACCCAGACACTTGTCACTCACTGTAACCCAGACACTTGTCAATCACTGTAATCCGCATCCTGTCACTCACTGTACCACACACAGTCACTCACTGGAACCCGCACGCTGTCACTCACTATAACCCGCACACTGTCACTCGCTGTAACCCACACCCTGTCGCTCACTGTAACCCGCACACTGTCACTCACTGCAACCCACACAATGGCGGTCATTGTAACCCGCACATTGTCACTCATTGTAACCCACACACTGTCGCTCACTGTAACCCACACACTGTCGCTCACTGTAACCCGCACACTGTCACTCACTGTAACCCGCACACTGTCATACACTGTGACCAACACACTGGCATTCACTGTAACCCCCACAGTCACTTACGTTAACCCACACATTGTAACTCACTGTAACCCACACACTGTCACTCACTGTAACCCACACACTGTCACTCACTGTAACACACACACTGTCGCTCACAGTAACCCGCACACTGTCACTCACTGTAACCCCCACGCTGTCACTCACTGTAACACACACACTGTCACTCACTGTACCCCACACACTGTCACTCACCGTAACCCTCACACTGTCACTAACTGTAATCACCAACTCTTTCACTCACTGTAACCCCCACACTGTCACTCACTGTAACCCGCACACTGTAATTCACTGTAACCCACACACTGTCGCTCACTGTAACCCGCACACTGTCGCTCACTGTAACCCGCACACTGTCACTCACTGTAACACACACACTGTCACTCACTGTAACCCACACACTGTCACTCACTGTAACCCACACACTGTCACTCACTATAACCCGCACACAGTAATTCACTGTAACCCACACACTGGCGCTCACTGTAACCCGCACACTGTCACTCACTGCAACCCACACAATGGCGGTCATTGTAACCCGCACATTGTCACTCATTGTAACCCACACACTGTCGCTCACTGTAACCCACACACTGTCGCTCACTGTAACCCACACACTGTCACTCACTGTAACCCGCACACTGTCACTCGCTGTAACCTACACACTGTCACTCACTGTAACCCACGCACTGTCAGTCACTGTAACTCGGACACTGTCACTCACTGTAACCCACACACTCTCACTCATTATAACCCGCACACTGTCACCCACTGTAACCGACACACTGTGACCCCCACACTCTCACTCACTGTAACCCACACACTGTCACTCACTGTACCCCACACACTGTCACTCACTGTAACTCCCACATTGTCACTCACTGTAACCCGCACACTGTCACTCACTGTAGCCCCCACTCTGTCACTCACTGTAACGCAGACACTTGTCACTCACTGTAACCTCCACACTGTCACTCACTGTAACCCACTCACTGCCACTCACTGTAACCTGCACACTGTCACTCACTGTAACCCACACACAGTCACTCACTTTAACCACCACACTGTCACTCACTGTAACCCACACACAGTCACTCACTGTGACCCACACACAGTCAATCACTTTAACCACCACACTGTCACTCACTGTAACCCACAGTCACTCACTGTGACCCACACACAGTCACTCACTGTGACCCACACACAGTCACTCACTGTGACCCACAAACAGTCACTCACTGTGACCCAGACACTGTCACTCACTGTAACCCCCACATTGTCACTCACTGTAACCCACACACTGACACTCACTGTGACCCACACACTGTCATCACTGTAACCCACACACTGTCACCCACTGTATCCCACACATTTAAACTCACAGTAACCCACGCACTGTCGCTCACTGTAACCCAGACACTTGTCAATCACTTTAACCCAGACACTTGTCACTCACTGTAATCCGCATACTGTCACTCACTGTACCCCACACACTGTCACTCATTGTAACCCGCACGCTGTCACTCACTGTAACCCGCACGCTGTCACTCACTATAACCCGCACACTGTCTCTCGCTGTAACCTACACACTGTTGTTCCCTGTAACCCACACACTGGCGCTCACTGTAAGCCACACACTGTCACTCACTATAATTCGCACACGGTCACTCGCTGTAACCTATACACTGTAAGTCACTGTACCCCACACACTGTCACTCACTGTAACCCACACACTGTCACTCACTGTAACCCTCACACTGTCACTCACTGTAACCCCCACACTGTCACTCACAGTAACTCGATCACTGTCACTCACTGTAACCCACACACTGTCACTCACTGTAACCCACACACTGTCACTCACTGTAACCCACACATTGTCACTCACTGTAACATACACACTATCACACACTGTACCCCACACACTGTCACTCACTATAACCCCCACACTGTCACTCAGTGACGCCCACACTGTCACTCACTGTACCCCGCACACTGTCACTCACTGTAACCCACACACTGGCACTCACTGTAACCCGCTCACTGCCACTCACTGTAACCCGCACACTGTCACTCACTGTAACCCACACACTGTCACTCAATGTAACCCGCACACTGTCACTCACTGTAACTCACACACTGTAACTCACTGTATCCCACACACTGTCACTCACTGTAACCACCACACTGTCACTCACTGTAGCCCACACACAGTCACTCACTGTGACCCACACACAGTCACTCACTGTGACCCACACACTGACACTCACTGTGACCCGCACACTGTCACTCACTGTAACACACACACTGTCACTCACTGTAACCCACACACTGACACTCACTGTAACCCACACACTGTCACTCACTATAACCCGCACACAGTAATTCACTGTAACCCACACACTGTCGCTAACTGTAACCCGCACACTGTCACTCACTGCAACCCACACAATGGCGGTCATTGTAACCCGCACATTGTCACTCATTGTAACCCACACACTGTCGCTCACTGTAACCCACACACTGTCGCTCACTGTAACCCACACACAGTCGCTCACTGTAACCCGCACACTGTCACTCACTGTAACCCGCACACTGTCACTCGCTGTAACCTACACACTGTCACTCACTGTAACCCACACACTGTCACTCATTTTAACCCCCACACTGTCACTCAGTGACCCCCACACTGTCACTCACTGTACCCCGCACTCTGTCACTCACTGTAACCCACACACTGTCACTCACTGTAAACCGCTCACTGCCACTCACTCTAACCTGCACACTGTCACTCACTGTAACCCACACACTGTCACTCAATGTAACCCGCACACTGTCACTCACTGTAACTCACACACTGTAACTCACTGTATCCCACACACTGTCACTCACTGTAACCACCACACTGTCACTCACTGTAGCCCACAAAGAGTCACTCACTGTAACCCACACACAGTCACTCACTGTGACCCACACACAGTCACTCACTGTGACCCACACACAGTCACTCACTGTGACCCAAACACAGTCACTCACTGTGACCCACACACAGTCACTCACTGTGACCCAGACACTGTCACTCACTGTAACCCCCACATTGTCACTCACTGTAACCCACACACTGTCACACAATGTAACCCGCACACTGTCACTCACTGTAACTCACACACTGTAACTCACTGTATCCCACACACTGTCACTCACTGTAACCACCACACTGTCACTCACTGTAGCCCACAAAGAGTCACTCACTTTAACCACCACACTGTCACTCACTGTAACCCACACACAGTCACTCACTGTGACCCACACACAGTCACTCACTGTGACCCACACACAGTCACTCACTGTGACCCACACACTGACACTCACTGTGACCCACACACTGTCACTCACTGTAACCCACACATTTAAACTCACAGTAACCCACACACTGTCGCTCACTGTAACCCAGACACTTGTCACTCACTGTAACCCAGACACTTGTCAATCACTGTAATCCGCATCCTGTCACTCACTGTACCACACACAGTCACTCACTGGAACCCGCACGCTGTCACTCACTATAACCCGCACACTGTCACTCGCTGTAACCTATACACTGTCACTCACTGTAGCCCACACACTCTCACTCACTGTAGCCCACACACTGTCAGTCACTGTGACCCACACACTGTCACTCACTGTGACCCACACACTGTCACTCACTATAACCCTCACACTGTCACTCACTGTAACCCCCAACTCTTTCACTCACTGTAACCCCCATACCCTCACTCACTGTAACCCTCAACTCTTTCACTCACTGAAACCCCCAACTCTTTCACACACTGTAACCCCCACACTGTCACTCACTGTCCCCACACACTGTCACTCACTGTCCCCACACACTGTCACTCACTGTAACCCCCACACTGTCACTCACAGTAACCCGATCACTGTCACTCACTGTAACCTGCGCACTGTAACTCACTGTAACCCACACACTGTCACACACTGTACCCCACACACTGTCACTCACTATAACCCCCACACTGTCACTCAGTGACCCCCACACTGTCACTCACTGTACCCCACACACTGTCACTCACTGTAACACACACACTGTCGCTCACAGTAACCCGCACACTGTCACTCACTGTAACCCCCACGCTGTCACTCACTGTAACACACACACTGTCACTCACTGTACCCCACACACTGTCACTCACCGTAACCCTCACACTGTCACTCACTGTAACCACCAACTCTTTCACTCACTGTAACCCCCACACTGTCACTCACTGTAACCCGCACACTGTAATTCACTGTAACCCACACACTGTCACTCACTGTAACCCGCACACTGTCACTCACTGTAACACATACACTGTCACTCACTGTAAGCCACACACTGTCACTCACTGTAAACCACACACTGTCACTCACTATAACCCGCACACAGTAATTCACTGTAACCCACACCCTGTCGCTCACTGTAACCCGCACACTGTCACTCACTGCAACCCACACATTGGCGGTCATTGTAACCCGCACATTGTCACTCATTGTAACCCACACACTGTCGCTCACTGTAACCCGCACACTGTCACTCACTGTAACCCGCACACTGTCACTCACTGTGACCAACACACTGTCATTCACTGTAACCCCCACAGTCACTCACGTTAACCCACACATTGTAACTCACTGTAACCCACACACTGTCACTCACTGTAACCCACACACTGTCACTCACTGTAACACACACACTGTCGCTCACAGTAACCCGCACACTGTCACTCACTGTAACCCCCACGCTGTCACTCACTGTAACACACACACTGTCACTCACTGTACCCCACACACTGTCACTCACCGTAACCCTCACACTGTCACTAACTGTAATCACCAACTCTTTCACTCACTGTAACCCCCACACTGTCACTCACTGTAACCCGCACACTGTAATTCACTGTAACCCACACACTGTCGCTCACTGTAACCCGCACACTGTCACTCACTGTAACCCGCACACTGTCACTCACTGTAACACACACACTGTCACTCACTGTAACCCACACACTGTCACTCACTGTAACCCACACACTGTCACTCACTATAACCCGCACACAGTAATTCACTGTAACCCACACACTGGCGCTCACTGTAACCCGCACACTGTCACTCACTGCAACCCACACAATGGCGGTCATTGTAACCCGCACATTGTCACTCATTGTAACCCACACACTGTCGCTCACTGTAACCCACACACTGTCGCTCACTGTAACCCACACACTGTCACTCACTGTAACCCGCACACTGTCACTCGCTGTAACCTACACACTGTCACTCACTGTAACCCACGCACTGTCAGTCACTGTAACTCACTGTAACTCCCACATTGTCACTCACTGTAACCCGCACACTGTCACTCACTGTAGCCCCCACTCTGTCACTCACTGTAACGCAGACACTTGTCACTCACTGTAACCTCCACACTGTCACTCACTGTAACCCACTCACTGCCACTCACTGTAACCTGCACACTGTCACTCACTGTAACCCACACACAGTCACTCACTTTAACCACCACACTGTCACTCACTGTAACCCACACACAGTCACTCACTGTGACCCACACACAGTCAATCACTTTAACCACCACACTGTCACTCACTGTAACCCACAGACAGTCACTCACTGTGACCCACACACAGTCACTCACTGTGACCCACACACAGTCACTCACTGTGACCCACAAACAGTCACTCACTGTGACCCAGACACTGTCACTCACTGTAACCCCCACATTGTCACTCACTGTAACCCACACACTGACACTCACTGTGACCCACACACTGTCATCACTGTAACCCACACACTGTCACCCACTGTATCCCACACACAGTCACTCACTGTGACCCACAAACAGTCACTCACTCTAACCCTCACACTGTCACTCACTGTAACCCCCACACTGTCACTCACAGTAACTCGATCACTGTCACTCACTGTAACCCACACACTGTCACTCACTGTAACCCACACACTGTCACTCACTGTAACCCACACATTGTCACTCACTGTAACATACACTCTATCACACACTGTACCCCACACACTGTCACTCACTATAACCCCCACACTGTCACTCAGTGACGCCCACACTGTCACTCACTGTACCCCGCACACTGTCACTCACTGTAACCGACACACTGGCACTCACTGTAACCCGCTCACTGCCACTCACTGTAACCCGCACACTGTCACTCACTGTAACCCACACACTGTCACTCAATGTAACCCGCACACTGTCACTCACTGTAACTCACACACTGTAACTCACTGTATCCCACACACTGTCACTCACTGTAACCACCACACTGTCACTCACTGTAGCCCACACACAGTCACTCACTTTAACCACCACACTGTCACTCACTGTAACCCACACACAGTCACTCACTGTGACCCACACACAGTCACTCACTGTGACCCACACACAGTCACTCACTGTGACCCACACACAGTCACTCACTGTGACCCACACACTGACACTCACTGTGACCCGCACACTGTCACTCACTGTAACACACACACTGTCACTCACTGTAACCCACACACTGACACTCACTGTAACCCACACACTGTCACTCACTATAACCCGCACACAGTAATTCACTGTAACCCACACACTGTCGCTAACTGTAACCCGCACACTGTCACTCACTGCAACCCACACAATGGCGGTCATTGTAACCCGCACATTGTCACTCATTGTAACCCACACACTGTCGCTCACTGTAACCCACACACTGTCGCTCACTGTAACCCACACACAGTCGCTCACTGTAACCCGCACACTGTCACTCACTGTAACCCGCACACTGTCACTCGCTGTAACCTACACACTGTCACTCACTGTAACCCACACACTGTCACTCATTATGACCCCCACACTGTCACTCAGTGACCCCCACACTGTCACTCACTGTACCCCGCACTCTGTCACTCACTGTAACCCACACACTGTCACTCACTGTAAACCGCTCACTGCCACTCACTCTAACCTGCACACTGTCACTCACTGTAACCCACACACTGTGACCCCCACACTCTCACTCACTATAACCCACACACTGTCACTCACTGTACCCCACACACTGTCGCTCACTGTAACCCAGACACTTGTCACTCACTGTAACCCACACACTGTCACTCACTGTAACCCACACACTGTCACTCACTGTGACCCACACACTGTCACTCACTGTCACTCACACACTGTCACTCACTGTAATTCGCACATTGTCACTCACTGTAACCCGCACACTGTCACTCACTGTAGCCCCCACTCTGTCACTCACTGTAACCCAGACACTTGTCACTCACTGTAACCTCCACACTGTCACTCACTGTAACCCGCACATGTCACTCACTGTAACCCACTCACTGCCACTCACTGTAACCTGCACACTGTCACTCACTGTAACCCACACACTGTCACTCAATGTAACCCGCACACTGTCGCTCACTGTAACCCACACACAGCCACTCACTTTAACCACCACACTGTCACTCACTGTAACCCACACACCGTCACTCACTGTGACCCACACACCGTCACTCACTTTAACCACCACACTGTCACTCACTGTGACCCACACACAGTCACTCACTGTGACCCACACACAGTCACTCACTGTGACCCAGACACTGTCACTCACTGTAACCCCCACATTGTCACTCACTGTAACCCACACACTGACACTCACTGTGACCCACACACTGTCACTCACTGTATCCCACACACTGTCACTCACTGTAACCCGCACGCTGTCACTCACTGTAACGCCCACGCTGTCACTCACTATAACCCGCACACTGTCTCTCGCTGTAACCTACACACTGTTGCTCCCTGTAACCCACACACTGGCGCTCACTGTAAGCCACACACTGTCACTCACTATAATTCGCACACGGTCACTCGCTGTAACCTATACACTGTAAGTCACTGTACCCCACACACTGTCACTCACTGTAACCCACACACTGTCACTCACTAAAACCCTCACACTGTCACTCACTGTAACCCCCACACTGTAACTCACAGTAACTCGATCACTGTCACTCACTGTAACCCACACACTGTCATTCACTGTAACCCACACATTGTCACTCACTGTAACATACACACTATCACACACTGTACCCCACACACTGTCACTCAGTGACCCGCACACTGTCACTCAATGTAACCCGCACACTGTCACTCACTGTAACCCACACACTGTCACTCACTGTGACCCACACACTGTCACTCACTGTAACCCACACACTGTCATACACTGTGACCAACACACTGTCACTCACTGTAACCCACACACTGTCACTCACTGTACCCCATACACTGTCATTCACTGTAACCCCCACACAGTCACTCACGTTAACCCACACATTGTAACTCACTGTAACCCACACACTGTCACTCACTGTAACCCCCACACTGTCACTCACCATAACCCTCACACGTCACTCACTGTAACCACCAACTCTTTCACTCACTGTAACCCCCACACTGTCACTCACTGTACCCTACACACTGTCACTCACTGTAACCCATACACTGTCACTCACTATAACCCGCACACTGTAATTCACTGTAACCCACACACTGTCTCTCACTGTAACCCGCACACTGTCACTCACTGTAACCCACACACAGTCACTCACTGTAACCCACACACTGTCACTCATTGTAACCCACACACTGTCGCTCACTGTAACCCACACACTGTCGCTCACTATAACCCGCACACTGTCACTCGCTGTAACCTACACACTGTCACTCACTGTAACCCACGCACTGTCAGTCACTGTAACTCGCACGCTGTCACTCACTGTAACCCACACACTGTCGCTCACTATAACCCGCACACTGTCACTCGCTGTAACCTACACACTGTCACTCACTGTAACCCACGCACTGTCAGTCACTGTAACTCGCACGCTGTCACTCACTGTAACCCACACACTGTAACTCACTGTAATCCACACATTGTCACTCACTGTAACCGACACACTGTAACCCCCACACTCTCACTCACTGTAACCCACACACTGTCACTCACTGTACCCCACACACTGTCACTCACTGTACCCCACACACTGTCGCTCTTTGTAACCCAGACACTTGTCACTCACTGTAACCCATACACTGTCGCTCACTGTATCCCGCACATTGTCACTCACTGTAACCCACACACTGTCACTCACCGTAACCCACACACTGTCACTCACTGTGACCCACACACTGTCACTCACTGTCACCCACACACTGTCACTCACTGTAACTCGCACATTGTCACTCACTGTAACCCGCACACTGTCACTCACTGTAGCCCCCACACTGTCACTCACTGTAACCCAGACACTTGTCACTCACTTTAACCTCCACACTGTCACTCACTGTAACCCGCACACTGTCACTCACTGTAACCCATTGACTGCCACTCACTGTAACCTGCACACTGTCACTCACTGTAACCCACACACTGTCACTCAATGTAACCCGCACACTGTCACTCACTGTAACTCACACACTGTAACTCACTGAATCCCACACACTGTAACCACCACACTGTCACTCACTGTAGCCCACACACAGTCACTCACTTTAACCACCACACTGTCACTCACTGGAACACACACACAGTCACTCACTGTGACCCACACACAGTCACTCATGTGACCCACACACTGGCTCTCACTGTAACCCTCACACTGTCACTCACAGTAACCCACACATTTAAACTCACAGTAACCCACACTCTGTCACTCACTATAACCTGCACACTGTCACTTACTGTAACCCGCACACTGGCGCTCACTGTAACCCGCACATCGTCACTCACTATAACCCACACACTGTCGCTCACTGTAACACAGACACTTGTCACTCACTGTAACCCAGACACTTGTCACTCACTGTAATCCGCATACTGTCACTCACTGTACCCCACACACTGTCACTCACTGTAACCCGCACACTGTCACTCACTCTAACCCGCACATTGTCTCTCGCTGTAACCTACACACTGGCGCTCACTGTAATCCGCACTTTGTCACTCACTGTAAGCCACACACTGTCACTCACTATAATTCCCACACTGTCACTCGCTGTAACCTAAACACTGTCAGTCACTGTACCCCACACACTGTCACTCACTGTAACCCACACGCTGTCACTCACTGTAACCCTCACACTGTCACTCACTGTAACCTACACACTGTCACTCACTGTAACACACAACTCTTTCACTCACAGTAACCCCCACACCCTCACTCACTGTAACCCTCAACTCTTTCACTCACTGAAACCCCCAACTCTTTCACTCACTGTAACCCCCACACTGTCACTCATTGTCCCCACACACTGTCACTCACTGTACCCCACACACTGTCACTCACTGTACCCCACACACCGTCGCTCACTGTGACCCAGACACTTGTCACTCACTGTAACCTGCACACTGTCACTCACTGTAACCCCCACACTGTCACTCACAGTAACCCGATCACTGTCACTCACTGTAACCCACACATTGTCACTCACTGTAACCCACACATTGTCACTCACTGTAACCCACACACTGCCGCTCACTGTAACCCGCACATTGTCACTCACTGTAACCCACACAATGTCACTCACTGTAATCCACACACGGTCGCTCACTGTGACCCCCACACGGTCACTCGCTGTAACCCTCATACTGTCACTCACTGTAACATACACACTATCACTCACTGTACCCCACACACTGTCACTCACTATAACCACCACTGTCACTCACTGTAACCCACACACTGTCATTCACTGTAACCCCCACACAGCCACTCACGTTAACCCACACTTTGTAACTCACTGTAACCCACACACTGTCGCTCACAGTAACCCGCACACTGTCACTCGCCGTAACCCCCACACTGTCACTCACTGTGAATCACTCACTGTAACCCTCACACTGTCACTCACTGTAACCTACACAGTGTCACTCACTGTACCCCACACACTGTCACTCACCGTAACCCTCACACTGTCACTCACCGTAACCACCAACTCATTCACTCACTGTAACCCACACACTGTCACTCACTGTAACTACCAACTCATTCACTCACTGTAACCTACACACTGTCACTCACTGTACCCCACACACTGTCACTCACCGTAATCCTCACACTGTCACTCACTGTAACCACCAACTCATTCACTCACTGTAAGCCCCACACTGTCACTCACTGTAACCCAGACACTTGTCACTCACTGTAAACCAGACATTTGTCACTCACTGTAACTCATACACTTGTCACTCACTGTAACCCGCACACTCTCTCACTGTAACGCACACACTGTCACTCACTGTAACCCGCTCACTGTCACTCACTGCAACCCACACACTGTCACTCACTGTAACCCGCACACTGTCACTCACTGTATCCTACACACTGTCACTCACTGTAACCCATACACTGTCACTCCCTATAACCCGCACACTGTAATTCACTGTAACCCACACACTGTCGCTCACTGTAACCAGCACACTGTCACTCACTGTAACCCACACACAGTCACTCACTGTAACCCACACACTGTCGCTCACTGTAACACACACACTGTCGCTCACTGTAACCCACACACTGTCGCTCACTGTAACCCACACACTGTCACTCACTGTAACCCCCAACTCTTTCACTCACTGTAACCCCCACACCCTCACTCACTGTGACCCAGACACTTGTCACTCACTGTAATCTGCACACTGTCACTCACTGTAACCCGCACACTGTCACTCACTGTAACCCACACACAGTCACTCATTGTAACCCACACAATGTCGCTCACTGTAACCCACACACTGTCGCTCACTGTAACCCACACACTGTCGCTCACTGTAACCAACACACTGTCACTCACTGTAACCCCCAACTCTTTCACTCACTGTAACCACCACACCCTCACTCACTGTGACCCAGACACTTGTCACTCACTGTAATCTGCACACTGTCACTCACTGTAACCCGCACACTGTCACTCACTGTAACCCACATGCCGTCACTCACTGTAACCCGCACACAGTCACTCGCTGTAACCAACACACTGTAACTCACTGTAACCCCCACACTGTAACCCGCACACTGTCACTCACTGTAACCCACACACTGTCACTCACTGTAACCCACATACTGTCACTCACTGTGACCACCAACTCATTCACTCACTGTAAGCCCCACACTGTCACTCACTGTAACCCAGACACTTGTCACTCACTGTAACCTGCACACTGTCACTCACTGTAACCCACACTGTCACTCACTGTAACACAGACACTTGTCACTCACTGTAACCCACACACGGTCACTCACTGTAACACGCACACTGTCACTCACTGTACCCTACACACTGTCACTCACTGTAACCCACACACTGTCACTCACTGTAACCCACACACTGTCACTCACTGTAACCCGCACACTGTCACTCACTGTAACCCACACGCAGTCACTCACTGTAACCAAATCACTGTAACTCACTGTAACCCACACACTGTCACTCACTGTGACCACCAACTCATTCACTCACTGTAAGCCACACACTGTCACTCACTGTAACCCAGACACTTGTCACTCACTGTAACCCACACACGGTCACTCACTGTAACACGCACACTGTCACTCACTGTACCCTACACAATGTCACTCACTGTAACCCACACACTGTCACTCACTGTAACCCACAGACTGTCACTCACGGTAATCCCCACACTGTCACTCACTGTGACCCACACACTGTCACTCACTGTAACCCACACACTGTCGCTCACCGTAACCCGCTCACTGTCACTCACTGCAAACCACACAATGGCGGTCACTGTAACCCGCACATTGTCACTTACTGTAACCCACACATTGTCACACACTGTAACCCAAACACTGTCGCTCACTGTAACCCACACACTGTCGCTCACTGTAACCAACACACTGTCGCTCACTGTAACCCACACACTATCACTCACTGGAACCCACACACTGGCGCTCACTGTGACCCACACACAGTCACTCGCTGTAACCAACACACTGTAACTCACTGTAACCCCCACACTGTAACCCGCACACTGTCACTCACTGTAACCCACACACTGTCACTCACTGTAACCCACATACTGTCACTCACTGTGACCACCAACTCATTCACTCACTGTAAGCCCCACACTGTCACTCACTGTAACCCAGACACTTGTCACTCACTGTAACCTGCACACTGTCACTCACTGTAACCCACACTGTCACTCACTGTAACACAGACACTTGTCACTCACTGTAACCCACACACGGTCACTCACTGTAACACGCACACTGTCACTCACTGTACCCTACACACTGTCACTCACTGTAACCCACACACTGTCACTCACTGTAACCCACACACTGTCACTCACTGTAACCCGCACACTGTCACTCACTGTAACCCACACGCAGTCACTCACTGTAACCAAATCACTGTAACTCACTGTAACCCACACACTGTCACTCACTGTGACCACCAACTCATTCACTCACTGTAAGCCACACACTGTCACTCACTGTAACCCAGACACTTGTCACTCACTGTAACCCACACACGGTCACTCACTGTAACACGCACACTGTCACTCACTGTACCCTACACAATGTCACTCACTGTAACCCACACACTGTCACTCACTGTAACCCACAGACTGTCACTCACGGTAATCCCCACACTGTCACTCACTGTGACCCACACACTGTCACTCACTGTAACCCACACACTGTCGCTCACCGTAACCCGCTCACTGTCACTCACTGCAAACCACACAATGGCGGTCACTGTAACCCGCACATTGTCACTTACTGTAACCCACACATTGTCACACACTGTAACCCAAACACTGTCGCTCACTGTAACCCACACACTGTCGCTCACTGTAACCAACACACTGTCGCTCACTGTAACCCACACACTATCACTCACTGGAACCCACACACTGGCGCTCACTGTGACCCACACATTGTCACTCACTGTAACCCACACATTGTCACTCACTGTAACCCACACACTGTCGCTCACTGTAACCCACACACTGTCACTCACTGTAACCCACACACTGTCACTCACTGTATCCCACACACTGTCACTCACTGTAACCCACACACTGTGACCCCCACACTCTCACTCACTGTAACCCACACACTGTCACTCACTGAACCCCACACACTGTCACTCACTGTAACCCACACACTTGTCACTCACTGTAACCCACACACTGTTGCTCACTGTATCCCGCACATTGTCACTCACTGTAACCCACACATTGTCACTCACTGTAACCCACACACTGTCACTCACTGTGACCCACACACTGTCACTCACTGTCACCAACACACTGTCACTCACTGTTACTCGCAGATTGTCACTCACTGTAACCCGCACACTGTCACTCACTGTAGCCCCCACACTGTCACTCACTGTAACCCAGACACTTGTCACTCAATGTAACCTCCACACTGTCACTCACTGTAACCCGCACACTGTCACTCACTGTAACCCACTAACTGCCACTCACTGTAACCCACACACTGTCACTCACTGTAACCCACACACTGTCACTCACTGTAACCCGCACACTGTCACTCACTGTACCTCGCACAGTGTCACTCACTGTATCCCACACACTGTCAATCACGGGAACCACCACACTGTCACTCACTTTAACCACCTCACTGTCACTCACTGTAACCCACACACTGTCACTCACTTTGACCCACACACTGTCACTCACTGTACCCCACACACTGTCACTCACTGTACCCCACACACTGTCACTCACTGTAACCACCACTCTGTCACTCACTGTACCCCACACACTGGCACTCACTTTGACCCACACACTGGCTTTCAGTGTAACCCCCACATTGTCACTCACAGTAACCCACACACTGTCACTCACAGTAACCCACACACTGTCACTCACTGTAACCCACACACTGTCTCTCACTGTAACGCACACACTGGCTTTCACTGTAACCCCCACATTGTCACTCACTGTAACCCGCACATTTAAACTCACAGAAACCCGCACACTGTCACTCGCTGTAACCTACACACTGTCACTCACTGTAACCCAGACAATTGTCACTCACTGTAATCCGCACACTGTCACTCACTGTACCTCGCACAGTGTCACTCATTATAACCCGCACACGGTCACTCAATCTAACTCACACACAGTAACTCACTGTATCCCACACACTGTCACTCACTGTAACCACCACACTGTCACTCACTGTGACCCCCACACTGTCACTCACTGAGACCCCCACACTGTCATTCACTGTGACCCCCAACTCTGTCACTCACTGTACCCCACACATTGTCACTCACTATAATTCGCACACTGTCACTCGCTGTAACCCACACACTGTCACTCACTGTAACCCACACACTGTCACTCACAGTAACCCTCACACTGTCACTCACTGTAACCTACACGCTGTCACTCACTGTAGCGCACACACTGTCACTCACTGTGACCCACACACTATCACTCACTGTAACCCCCAACTCTTTCACTCACTGAAACCCCCAACTCTTTCACTCACTGTAACCCCCACACTGTCATTCACTGTACCCCACACACCGTCGCTCACTGTGACCCAGACACTTGTCACTCACTGTAATCTGCACACTGTCACTCACTGTAACGCACACACTGTCACTCACTGTGATCCACACACTCTCACTCACTGTGACCCACACACTCTCACTCACTGTGACCCACACACTGTCTCTCACTGTAACCCACACACTGTCGCTCACTGTAACCCACACACTGTGACTCACTGTAACCCGCACATTTAAACTCACAGTAACCCACACACTGTCACTCACTGTAACCCATTTACTGTCGCACACTGTAACCCGCACACTGTCACTCGCTGTAACCTACACACTGTCACTCACTGTAACACAGACAATTGTCACTCACTGTAATCCGCACACTGTCACTCACTGTACCTCGCACAGTGTCACTCATTATAACCCGCACACGGTCACTCACTCTAACTCACACACAGTAACTCACTGTATACCACATACTGTCACTCACTGTAACCACCACACTGTCACTCACTGTGACCCCCACACTGTCACTCACTGTACCACACACACTGGCACTCACTGTGACCCACACACTGTCACTCACTGTAACCCCCACATTGTCACTCACTGTAACCCACACACTGTCACTCACTGTAACCCGCACACTGGCGCTCACTGTAACCCGCACATCGTCACTCACTGTAACCCACACATTGTCGCTCACTGTAATCCGCATACTGTCACTCACTGCACCCCACACACAGTCACTCACTGTAACCCGCACACTGTCACTCACTGTAACCCGCACACTGTCTCTCGCTGTAACCTACACACTGTTGCTGCCTGTAACCCACACACTGGCGCTCACTGTAATCCGCACACTGTCACTCACTGTAACCCTCACACTGTCACTCACACTAACCTACACACTGTCACTCACTTTAGCGCACACACTGTCACTCACTGTGACCCACACACTGTCACTCACTGTGACCCCCAACTCTTTCACTCACTGTAACCCCCACACCCTCACTCACTGTAACTCTCAACTCTTTAACTCACTGAAACCCCCAACTCTTTCACTCACTGTAACCCCCACACAGTCACTCACTGTACCCCACACACCGTCGCTCACTGTGACCCAGACACTTGTCACTCACTGTAATCTGCACACTGTCACTCACTGTAACCCCCACACTGTCACTCACAGTAACCCAATCACTGTCACTCACTGTAACCCGCACACTGTCACTCACTGTGACCCAGACACTTGTCACTCACTGTAATCTGCACACTATCACTCACTGTAACCCACACACTGGCGCTCACTATAACACGCACACTGTCACTCACTGTAACCCACACGCCGTCACTCACTGTAACCCGCACACAGTCACTCACTGTAACCAACACACTGTCACTCACTGTAACCCACACACTGTCACTCACTGTAACCCACACACTGTCACTCACTGTAACCCACACACTGTCACTCACTGTCACCCCCACACTGTCACTCACTGTAACCCGCACACTGTAACTCACTGTAACCCGCACACTGTCACTCACTGTAAGCCACACACTGTCACTCACTGTGACCCACACACTGTCACTCACTGTGACCCACACACTCTCACTCACTGTAACCAACACACTGTCACTCACTGTAACCCACACATTGTCACTCACTGTAACCCCCACACGGTAACTCACTGTAACCCGCACACTGTCACTCACTGCGACCCACACACTGTCACTCACTGTGACCCACACACTGTCACTCACTGTAACCCACACACTGTCACTCACTGTAACCTACTCACTGTCACTCACTGTAACCCACACACTGTCCCTCACTGTAACCCACATACTGTCACTCACTGTAACCCCCACACTGTCACTCACTGTAACCCACACACTGTCACTCACTGTAACCCACACACTGGCAATCACTGTAACCCACACACTGTCACTCACTGTAACACCCACACTGTCACTCACTGTAACCCACACAGTCATTCACTGTAACCCACACATTGTAACTCACTGTAACCCACACACTGTCTCTCACTGTAACCCACACACTGTCACTCACTGTAACCCACACACTGTCACTCACTGTAACCCACACACTGTCACTCACTGTAACCCACACACTGTGACCCCCACACTCACACTCACTGTAACCCACACACTTTCACTCACTGTACCCCACACACTGTCACTCACTGTACCCCACACACTGTCACTCACTGTAACCCACACACTTGTCACTCACTGTAATCCACACACTGTCACTCACTGTAACCCACTCACTGTCAACCACACACTGTCACTCACTGTACCTCGCACAGTGTCACTCACTGTATCCCACACACTGTCACTCACGGGAACCACCACACTGTCACTCACTTTAACCACCACACTGCCACTCATTGTAACCCACACACTGTCACTCACTTTGACCCACACACTGTCACTCATTGTACCCCACACACTGTCACTCACTGTACCCCACACACTGTCACTCACTGTAACCCCCACACTGTCACTCACTCTAACCCCCACTCTGTCACTCACTGTAACCCACACACTGTCGATCACTGTAATCCACACACTGTCACTCACTGTTACCCCCACTCTGTCACTCACTGTACCCCACACACTGTCACTCACCGTAACCCCCACACTGTCACTCACTGTTACCCCCACTCTGTCACTCACTGTACCCCACACACTGGCACTCACTTTGACCCACACACTGGCTTTCACTGTAACCCCCACATTGTCACTCACTGTAACCCACACACTGTCACTCACTGTAACCCACACACTGTCGCTCACTGTAACCCACACACTGTCGCTCACTGTAACCCACACACTGTCTCTCACTGTAACCCAAACACTGTCACTCACTGTAACCCACACACTGTCGCTCACTGTAACCCACACACTGTCTCTCACTGTAACCCACACACTGGCTTTCACTGTAACCCCCACATTGTCACTCACTGTAACCCGCACATTTAAACTCACAGTAACCCGCACACTGTCACTCGCTGTAACCTACACACTGTCACTCACTGTGACCCACACACTGTCACTCACTGTGACCCACACACTCTCACTCACTGTAACCAACACACTGTCACTCACTGTAACCCACACATTGTCACTCACTGTAACCCCCACACGGTAACTCACTGTAACCCGCACACTGTCACTCACTGCGACCCACACACTGTCACTCACTGTGACCCACACACTGTCACTCACTGTAACCCACACACTGTCACTCACTGTAACCTACTCACTGTCACTCACTGTAACCCACACACTGTCCCTCACTGTAACCCACATACTGTCACTCACTGTAACCCCCACACTGTCACTCACTGTAACCCACACACTGTCACTCACTGTAACCCACACACTGGCAATCACTGTAACCCACACACTGTCACTCACTGTAACACCCACACTGTCACTCACTGTAACCCACACAGTCATTCATTGTAACCCACACATTGTAACTCACTGTAACCCACACACTGTCTCTCACTGTAACCCACACACTGTCACTCACTGTAACCCACACACTGTCACTCACTGTAACCCTCACACTGTCACTCACTGTAACCCTCACACTGTGACCCCCACACTCACACTCACTGTAACCCACACACTTTCACTCACTGTACCCCACACACTGTCACTCACTGTACCCCACACACTGTCACTCACTGTAACCCACACACTTGTCACTCACTGTAATCCACACACTGTCACTCACTGTAACCCACTCACTGTCAACCACACACTGTCACTCACTGTACCTCGCACAGTGTCACTCACTGTATCCCACACACTGTCACTCACGGGAACCACCACACTGTCACTCACTTTAACCACCACACTGCCACTCACTGTAACCCACACACTGTCACTCACTTTGACCCACACACTGTCACTCACTGTACCCCACACACTGTCACTCACTGTACCCCACACACTGTCACTCACTGTAACCCCCACACTGTCACTCACTCTAACCCCCACTCTGTCACTCACTGTAACCCACACACTGTCGATCACTGTAATCCACACACTGTCACTCACTGTTACCCCCACTCTGTCACTCACTGTACCCCACACACTGTCACTCACCGTAACCCCCACACTGTCACTCACTGTTACCCCCACTCTGTCACTCACTATACCCCACACACTGGCACTCACTTTGACCCACACACTGGCTTTCACTGTAACCCCCACATTGTCACTCACTGTAACCCACACACTGTCACTCACTGTAACCCACACACTGTCGCTCACTGTAACCCACACACTGTCGCTCACTGTAACCCACACACTGTCTCTCACTGTAACCCAAACACTGTCACTCACTGTAACCCACACACTGTCGCTCACTGTAACCCACACACTGTCTCTCACTGTAACCCACACACTGGCTTTCACTGTAACCCCCACATTGTCACTCACTGTAACCCGCACATTTAAACTCACAGTAACCCGCACACTGTCACTCGCTGTAACCTACACACTGTCACTCACTGTTACCCAGACAATTGTCACTCACTCTATCTCACACACAGTAATTCACTGTATCCCACACAGTCACTCACTGTAACCACCACACTGTCACTCACTGTAACCCCCACACTGTCACTCACTGTGACCCCCACACTGTCACTCACTGTGACCCCCAACTCTGTCACTCACAGTACCCCACACATTGTCACTCACTGTAAGCCACACACTGTCACTCACTATAAGTCGCACACTGTCACTCGCTGTAACCCACACACTGTCACTCACTGTAACCCACACACTGTCACTCACTGTAACCCTCACACTGTCACTCACTGTAACCTACACACTGTCAGTCACTGTAGCACAAACACTGTCACTCACTATCACCCACACACTGTCGCCCACTGTAGCCCACACACTGTCACTCACTGTGACCCACACACTGTCACTCTCTGTGACCCACACACTGTCACTCTCTGTGACCCACACACTGTCACTCACTGTGACCCACACACTGTCACTCACTGTGACCCACACACTGTCACTCACTGTAACCCCCAACTCTTTCACTCACTGTAACCCCCACACTGTCACTCACTGTAACCCTCAACTCTTTCACTCACTGAAACCCCGAACTCTTTCACTCACTGTAACCCCCACACAGTCACTCACTGTACCCCACACACCGTCGCTCACTGTGACCCAGACACTTGTCACTCTCTGTAATCTGCACACTGTCACTCACTGCAACCCCCACACCGTCACTCACTGTAACCCTCAACTCTTTCACTCACTGAAACCCCCAACTCTTTCACTCACTGTAACCCCCACACAGTCACTCACTGTACCCCACACACCGTCGCTCACTGTGACCCAGACACTTGTCACTCACTGTAACCCCCACACTGTAACTCACTGTAACCCGCACACTGTCACTCACTGTAACCCCCACACTGTAAATCACTGTAACCCGCACACTGTCACTCACTGTAACCCGCACACTGTCACTCACTGTAACCCGCACATTGTCACTCACTGTAAGCCACACACTGTCACTCACTATAATTCGCACACTGTCACTCGCTGTAACCCACACACTGTCTCTCACTGTAACCCACACACTGTCACTCACTGTAACCCACACACTGTCACTCACTGTAACCCCCACACTGTAACTCACTGTAACCCGCACGCCGTCACTCACTGTAACCCGCACACTGTCACTCGCTGTAACCCACACACTGTCTCTCACTGTAACCCACACACTGTCGCTCACTGTGACCCACACACTGTCGCTCACTGTGACCCACACACTGTCACTCACTGTAACCCGCACATTTAAACTCACAGTAACCCACACACTGTCACTCACTGTAACCCACACACTGTCGCTCACTGTAACCCGCACACTATCACACACTGTAACCCGCACATTTAAACACACAGTAACCCGCACACTTTCACTCGCTGTAACCTAAACACTGTCACTCACTGTAATCCGCACACTGTCACTCACTGTACCTCGCACAGTGTCACTCACTATAACCCGCACACGGTCACTCACTCTAACTCACACACAGTAACTCACTGTATCCCACACACTGTCACTCACTGTAACCACCACACTGTCACACACTGTAACCACCACTTGGCACTCACTGTAACCCCCACACTGTCACTCACTGTAACCCACACACTGTCACTCACTGTGACCCACACACTGTCACTCACTGTAACCCACACACTGTCACTCACTGTAACCCACACACTGTCACTCACTGTAACCAGCACACTGTCACTCACTGTAACCCACACGCCGTCACTCACTGTAACCTGCACACAGTCACTCACTGTAACCAACACACTGTCACTCACTGTAACCGCACACTGTAACTCACTGTAACCCGCACACTGTCACTCACTGTAACCCACACACTGTCACACACTGTGACGCTCACACTGTCACTCACTGTGACCCACACACTGTCACTCACTGTAAACCCCACACTGAAAGTCACTGCAACCCGCACACTGTCACTCACTGTAACCCACACACTGTCACTCGCTGAAACCCGCACACTGTCACTCGCTGAAACCCGCACACTGTCACTCACTGTAACCCACACACTGTCACTCACTGTAACCCACACACTGTGACCCCCACACTCTCACTCACTGTAACCCACACACTGTCACTCACTGTACCCCACACACTGTCACTCACTGTACCCCACACAGTCACTCACTGTAACCCACACATTGTCACTCACTGTAACCCTCTCACTGTCAACCACACACTTGTCACTCACTGTACCTTGCACAGTGTTACTCACTGTATCCCACACACTGTCACTCACTTTGACCCACACACTGTCACTCACTGTACCCCACACACTGTCACTCACTGTAACCCCCACACTGTCACTCACTCTAACTCCCACTCTGTCACTCACTGTAACCCACACACTGTCACTCACTGTTACCCCCACTCTGTCACTCTCTGTACCCCACACACTGGCACTCACTTTGACCCACACACTGGCTTTCACTGTAACCCCCACATTGTCACTCACTGTAACCCACACACTGTCACTCACTGTAACCCACACACTGTCACTCACTGTAACCCACACACTGTCGCTCACTGTAACCCACAAACTGTCTCTCACTGTAACCCACACACTGTCACTCACTGTAACCCACATACTGTCGCTCACTGTAACCCACACACTGTCTCTCACTGTAACCCACACACTGGCTTTCACTGTAACCCCCACATTGTCACTCACTGTAACCCGCACATTTAAACTCACAGTAACCCACACACTGTCACTCACTGTAACCCACACACTGTCGCTCACTGTAACCCGCACACTGTCACACACTGTAACCCGCACATTTAAACACACAGTAACCCGCACACTTTCACTCGCTGTAACCTACACACTGTCACTCACTGTAACACAGACAATTGTCACTCACTGTAATCCGCTCACTGTCACTCACTGTACCTCGCACAGTGTCACTCACTATAACCCGCACACGGTCACTCACTCTAACTCACACACAGTAACTCACTGTATCCCACACACTGTCACTCACTGTAACCACCACACTGTCACACACTGTAACCACCACGTGGGCACTCACTGTAACCCCCACACTGTCACTCACTGTAACCCACACACTGTCACTCACTGTGACCCACACACTGTCACTGACTGTAACCCACACAGTCACTCACTGTAACCCACACACTGTCACTCACTGTAACCAGCACACTGTCACTCACTGTAACCCACACGCCGTCACTCACTGTAACCCGCACACAGTCACTCACTGTAACGAACACACTGTCACTCACTGTAACCGCACACTGTAACTCACTGTAACCCGCACACTGTCACTCACTGTAACCCGCACACTGTCACACACTGTGACGCACACACTGTCACTCACTGTGACCCACACACTGTCACTCACTGTAAACCCCACACTGAAAGTCACTGCAACCCGCACACTGTCACTCACTGTAACCCACACACTGTCACTCGCTGAAACCCGCACACTGTCACTCGCTGAAACCCGCACACTGTCACTCACTGTAACCCACACACTGTCACTCACTGTAACCCACACACTGTGACCCCCACACTCTCACTCACTGTAACCCACACACTGTCACTCACTGTACCCCACACACTGTCACTCACTGTACCCCACACAGTCACTCACTGTAACCCACACATTGTCACCCACTGTAACCCTCTCACTGTCAACCACACACTTGTCACTCACTGTACCTCGCACAGTGTTACTCACTGTATCCCACACACTGTCACTCACTTTGACCCACACACTGTCACTCACTGTACCCCACACACTGTCACTCACTGTTACCCCCACTCTGTCACTCTCTGTACCCCACACACTGGCACTCACTTTGACCCACACACTGGCTTTCACTGTAACCCCCACATTGTCACTCACTGTAACCCACACACTGTCACTCACTGTAACCCACACACTGTCACTCACTGTAACCCACACACTGTCGCTCACTGTAACCCACACACTGTCTCTCACTGTAACCCACACACTGTCACTCACTGTAACCCACATACTGTCGCTCACTGTAACCCACACACTGTCACTCACTGTTACCCAGACAATTGTCACTCACTGTAATCCGCACACTGTCCCTCACTGTACCTCGCACAGTGTCACTCACTATAACCCGCACACGGTCACTCACTCTAACTCACACACAGTAACTCACTGTAACCCACACACTGTCACTCACTGTAACCACCACACTGTCACTCACTGTAACCCCCACACTGTCACTCACTGTGAGCCCCACACTGTCACTCACTGTGACCCCCACACTGTCACTCGCTGTGACCCCCAACTCTGTCACTCACTGTACCCCACACAATGTCACTCACTGTAAGCCACACACTGTCACTCACTGTAATTCACACACTGTCACTCACTGTAACCCACACATTGTCACTCACTGTAACCCACACACTGTCACTCACTGTAACCCTCACACTGTCGCTCACTGTAACCTACACACTGTCACTCACTGTAGCGCACACACTGTCACTCACTGTCACCCACACACTGTCACCCACTGTAGCCCACACACTGTCACTCACTGTGACCCACACACTGTCACACTCTGTGACCCACACACTGTCACTCACTGTGACCCACACACTGTCACTCCCTGTGACCCACACACTGTCACTCACTGTGACCCCCAACTCTTTCACTCACTGTAACCCCCACACTGTCACTCACTGTAACCCTCAACTCTTTCACTCACTGAAACCCCGAACTCTTTCACTCACTGTAACCCCCACACAGTCACTCACTGTACCATACACTGTCGCTCACTGTGACCCAGACACTTGTCACTCACTGTAATCTGCACACTATCACTCACTGTAAGCCCCACACCGTCACTCACTGTAACCCTCAACTCTTTCACTCACTGAAACCCCCAACTCTTTCACTCACTGTACCCCACAAACCGTCGCTCACTGTGACCCAGACACTTGTCACTCACTGTAACCCCCACACTGTAACTCACTGTAACCCGCACACTGTAACTCACTGTAACCCGCACACTGTCACTCACTATACCCGCACACTGTCACTCTCTGTAACCCCCACACTGTAACTCACTGTAACCCGCACACTGTCACTCGCTGTAACCCACACACTGTCACTCACTGTAACCCACACACTGTCACACACTGTGACGCTCACACTGTCACTCACTGTGACCCACACACTGTCACTCACTGTAAACCCCACACTGAAAGTCACTGCAACCCACACTTACTGTCACTCACTGTAACCCACACACTGTCACTCGCTGAAACCCGCACACTGTCGCTCACTGTAACCCACACACTGTCACTCACTGTAACCCACACACTGTGACCCCCACACTCTCACTCACTGTAACCCACACACTGTCACTCACTGTACCCCACACACTGTCACTCACTGTACCCCACACAGTCACTCACTGTAACCCACACATTGTCACTCACTGTAACCCTCTCACTGTCAACCACACACTTGTCACTCACTGTACCTTGCACAGTGTTACTCACTGTATCCCACACACTGTCACTCACTTTGACCCACACACTGTCACTCACTGTACCCCACACACTGTCACTCACTGTAACCCCCACTCTGTCACTCACTCTAACTCCCACTCTGTCACTCACTGTAACCCACACACTGTCACTCACTGTTACCCCCACTCTGTCACTCTCTGTACCCCACACACTGGCACTCACTTTGACCCACACACTGGCTTTCACTGTAACCCCCACATTGTCACTCACTGTAACCCACACACTGTCACTCACTGTAACCCACACACTGTCACTCACTGTAACCCACACACTGTCGCTCACTGTAACCCACACACTGTCTCTCACTGTAACCCACACACTGTCACTCACTGTAACCCACATACTGTCGCTCACTGTAACCCACACACTGTCTCTCACTGTAACCCACACACTGTCTCTCACTGTAACCCCCACATTGTCACTCACTGTAACCCGCACATTTAAACTCACAGTAACCCACACACTGTCACTCACTGTAACCCACACACTGTCGCTCACTGTAACCCGCACACTGTCACACACTGTAACCCGCACATTTAAACACACAGTAACCCGCACACTTTCACTCGCTGTAACCTACACACTGTCACTCACTGTAACACAGACAATTGTCACTCACTGTAATCCGCACACTGTCACTCACTGTACCTCGCACAGTGTCACTCACTATAACCCGCACACGGTCACTCACTCTAACTCACACACAGTAACTCACTGTATCCCACACACTGTCGCTCACTGTAACCCACACACTGTCGCTCACTGTGACCCAGACACTTGTCACTCACTGTAACCCCCACACTGTAACTCACTGTAACCCGCACACTGTAACTCACTGTAACCCGCACACTGTCACTCACTATACCCGCACACTGTCACTCTCTGTAACCCCCACACTGTAACTCACTGTAACCCGCACACTGTCACTCGCTGTAACCCACACACTGTCTCTCACTGTAACCCACACACTGTCACTCACTGTAACCCACACACTGGCTTTCACTGTAACCCCCACATAGTCACTCACTGTAACCCACACACTGTCACTCACTGTAACCCACACTTACTGTCACTCACTGTAACCCACACACTGTCTCTCACTGTAACCCACACACTGTCGCTCACTGTAACCCACACACTGTCACTCACTGTAACCCGCACATTTAAACTCACAGTAACCCACACACTGTCACTCACTGTAACCCACACACTGTCGCTCACTGTAACCCGCACACTGTCACACACTGTAACCCGCACATTTAAACACACAGTAATCCGCACACTTTCACTCGCTGTAACCTACACACTGTCACTCACTGTAACACAGACAATTGTCACTCACTGTAATCCGCACACTGTCACTCACTCTAACTCACACACAGTAACTCACTGTATCCCACATACTGTCACTCACTGTAACCACCACGCTGTCACTCACTGTAACCCCCACACTGTCACTCACTGTGACCCCCACACTGTCACTCACTGTGACCCCCACACTGTCACTCACTGTGACCCCCACTCTGTCACTCACTGTACCCCACACACTGGCACTCACTGTGACCCACACATTGTCACTCACTGTAACCCACACACTGTCACTCACTGTAACCCGCACACTGTCACTTACTGTAACCCGCACACTGGCGCTCACTGTAACCCGCACATCGTCACTCACTGTAACCCACACACTGTCGCTCACTGTAATCCGCATACTGTCACTCACTGCACCCCACACACAGTCACTCACTGTAACCCGCACACTGTCACTCACTGTAACCCGCACACTGTAACTCACTGTAACCCGCACACTGTCACTCACTGTAACCCACACACTGTCACTCACTGTGACCCACACACTGTCACTCACTGTGACCCACTCACTGTAACCCACACACTGTCACTCACTGTAACCCCCACACTGTCACTCACTGTAACCCCCACACAGTCACTTACTGTAACTCGCACAGTGTCACTCACTATATCCCGCACAGTCACTCACTGTAACTCACACACTGTAACTCACTGTATCCAACACACTGTCACTCACTGTAACCCAGACACTGCCACTCACTGTAACCCGCACACTGTCACTCACTGTAACCCACACACTGTCACTCACTGTGACCCACACACTGTCACTGACTGTAACCCACACACTGTCACTCACTGTAACCCACACACTGTCACTCACTGTAACCAGCACACTGTCACTCACTGTAACCCACACGCCGTCACTCACTGTAACCCGCACACAGTCACTCACTGTAACGAACACACTGTCACTCACTGTAACCGCACACTGTAACTCACTGTAACCCGCACACTGTCACTCACTGTAACCCGCACACTGTCACACACTGTGACGCACACACTGTCACTCACTGTGACCCACACACTGTCACTCACTGTAAACCCCACACTGAAAGTCACTGCAACCCGCACACTGTCACTCACTGTAACCCACACACTGTCACTCGCTGAAACCCGCACACTGTCACTCGCTGAAACCCGCACACTGTCACTCACTGTAACCCACACACTGTCACTCACTGTAACCCACACACTGTCACTCACTGTAACCCACACACTGTGACCCCCACACTCTCACTCACTGTAACCCACACACTGTCACTCACTGTACCCCACACACTGTCACTCACTGTACCCCACACAGTCACTCACTGTAACCCACACATTGTCACCCACTGTAACCCTCTCACTGTCAACCACACACTTGTCACTCACTGTACCTCGCACAGTGTTACTCACTGTATCCCACACACTGTCACTCACTTTGACCCACACACTGTCACTCACTGTACCCCACACACTGTCACTCACTGTTACCCCCACTCTGTCACTCTCTGTACCCCACACACTGGCACTCACTTTGACCCACACACTGGCTTTCACTGTAACCCCCACATTGTCACTCACTGTAACCCACACACTGTCACTCACTGTAACCCACACACTGTCACTCACTGTAACCCACACACTGTCGCTCACTGTAACCCACACACTGTCGCTCACTGTAACCCACACACTGTCTCTCACTGTAACCCACACACTGTCACTCACTGTAACCCACATACTGTCGCTCACTGTAACCCACACACTGTCTCTCACTGTAACCCACACACTGGCTTTCACTGTAACCCCCACATTGTCACTCACTGTAACCCGCACATTTAAACTCACAGTAACCCGCATACTGTCACTCGCTGTAACCTACACACTGTCACTCACTGTTACCCAGACAATTGTCACTCACTGTAATCCGCACACTGTCCCTCACTGTACCTCGCACAGTGTCACTCACTATAACCCGCACACGGTCACTCACTCTAACTCACACACAGTAACTCACTGTAACCCACACACTGTCACTCACTGTAACCACCACACTGTCACTCACTGTAACCCCCACACTGTCACTCACTGTGAGCCCCACACTGTCACTCACTGTGACCCCCACACTGTCACTCACTGTGACCCCCAACTCTGTCACTCACTGTACCCCACACAATGTCACTCACTGTAAGCCACACACTGTCACTCACTGTAATTCACACACTGTCACTCACTGTAACCCACACATTGTCACTCACTGTAACCCACACACTGTCACTCACTGTAACCCTCACACTGTCGCTCACTGTAACCTACACACTGTCACTCACTGTAGCGCACACACTGTCACTCACTGTCACCCACACACTGTCACCCACTGTAGCCCACACACTGTCACTCACTGTGACCCACACACTGTCACACTCTGTGACCCACACACTGTCACTCACTGTGACCCACACACTGTCACTCCCTGTGACCCACACACTGTCACTCACTGTGACCCCCAACTCTTTCACTCACTGTAACCCCCACACTGTCACTCACTGTAACCCTCAACTCTTTCACTCACTGAAACCCCGAACTCTTTCACTCACTGTAACCCCCACACAGTCACTCACTGTACCATACACTGTCGCTCACTGTGACCCAGACACTTGTCACTCACTGTAATCTGCACACTATCACTCACTGTAAGCCCCACACCGTCACTCACTGTAACCCTCAACTCTTTCACTCACTGAAACCCCCAACTCTTTCACTCACTGTACCCCACAAACCGTCGCTCACTGTGACCCAGACACTTGTCACTCACTGTAACCCCCACACTGTAACTCACTGTAACCCGCACACTGTAACTCACTGTAACCCGCACACTGTCACTCACTATACCCGCACACTGTCACTCTCTGTAACCCCCACACTGTAACTCACTGTAACCCGCACACTGTCACTCGCTGTAACCCACACACTGTCACTCACTGTAACCCACACACTGTCACACACTGTGACGCTCACACTGTCACTCACTGTGACCCACACACTGTCACTCACTGTAAACCCCACACTGAAAGTCACTGCAACCCACACTTACTGTCACTCACTGTAACCCACACACTGTCACTCGCTGAAACCCGCACACTGTCGCTCACTGTAACCCACACACTGTCACTCACTGTAACCCACACACTGTGACCCCCACACTCTCACTCACTGTAACCCACACACTGTCACTCACTGTACCCCACACACTGTCACTCACTGTACCCCACACAGTCACTCACTGTAACCCACACATTGTCACTCACTGTAACCCTCTCACTGTCAACCACACACTTGTCACTCACTGTACCTTGCACAGTGTTACTCACTGTATCCCACACACTGTCACTCACTTTGACCCACACACTGTCACTCACTGTACCCCACACACTGTCACTCACTGTAACCCCCACTCTGTCACTCACTCTAACTCCCACTCTGTCACTCACTGTAACCCACACACTGTCACTCACTGTTACCCCCACTCTGTCACTCTCTGTACCCCACACACTCGCACTCACTTTGACCCACACACTGGCTTTCACTGTAACCCCCACATTGTCACTCACTGTAACCCACACACTGTCACTCACTGTAACCCACACACTGTCACTCACTGTAACCCACACACTGTCGCTCACTGTAACCCACACACTGTCTCTCACTGTAACCCACACACTGTCACTCACTGTAACCCACATACTGTCGCTCACTGTAACCCACACACTGTCTCTCACTGTAACCCACACACTGTCTCTCACTGTAACCCCCACATTGTCACTCACTGTAACCCGCACATTTAAACTCACAGTAACCCACACACTGTCACTCACTGTAACCCACACACTGTCGCTCACTGTAACCCGCACACTGTCACACACTGTAACCCGCACATTTAAACACACAGTAACCCGCACACTTTCACTCGCTGTAACCTACACACTGTCACTCACTGTAACACAGACAATTGTCACTCACTGTAATCCGCACACTGTCACTCACTGTACCTCGCACAGTGTCACTCACTATAACCCGCACACGGTCACTCACTCTAACTCACACACAGTAACTCACTGTATCCCACACACTGTCGCTCACTGTAACCCACACACTGTCGCTCACTGTGACCCAGACACTTGTCACTCACTGTAACCCCCACACTGTAACTCACTGTAACCCGCACACTGTAACTCACTGTAACCCGCACACTGTCACTCACTATACCCGCACACTGTCACTCTCTGTAACCCCCACACTGTAACTCACTGTAACCCGCACACTGTCACTCGCTGTAACCCACACACTGTCTCTCACTGTAACCCACACACTGTCACTCACTGTAACCCACACACTGGCTTTCACTGTAACCCCCACATAGTCACTCACTGTAACCCACACACTGTCACTCACTGTAACCCACACTTACTGTCACTCACTGTAACCCACACACTGTCTCTCACTGTAACCCACACACTGTCGCTCACTGTAACCCACACACTGTCACTCACTGTAACCCGCACATTTAAACTCACAGTAACCCACACACTGTCACTCACTGTAACCCACACACTGTCGCTCACTGTAACCCGCACACTGTCACACACTGTAACCCGCACATTTAAACACACAGTAATCCGCACACTTTCACTCGCTGTAACCTACACACTGTCACTCACTGTAACACAGACAATTGTCACTCACTGTAATCCGCACACTGTCACTCACTCTAACTCACACACAGTAACTCACTGTATCCCACATACTGTCACTCACTGTAACCACCACGCTGTCACTCACTGTAACCCCCACACTGTCACTCACTGTGACCCCCACACTGTCACTCACTGTGACCCCCACACTGTCACTCACTGTGACCCCCACTCTGTCACTCACTGTACCCCACACACTGGCACTCACTGTGACCCACACATTGTCACTCACTGTAACCCACACACTGTCACTCACTGTAACCCGCACACTGTCACTTACTGTAACCCGCACACTGGCGCTCACTGTAACCCGCACATCGTCACTCACTGTAACCCACACACTGTCGCTCACTGTAATCCGCATACTGTCACTCACTGCACCCCACACACAGTCACTCACTGTAACCCGCACACTGTCACTCACTGTAACCCGCACACTGTAACTCACTGTAACCCGCACACTGTCACTCACTGTAACCCACACACTGTCACTCACTGTGACCCACACACTGTCACTCACTGTGACCCACTCACTGTAACCCACACACTGTCACTCACTGTAACCCCCACACTGTCACTCACTGTAACCCCCACACAGTCACTTACTGTAACTCGCACAGTGTCACTCACTATATCCCGCACAGTCACTCACTGTAACTCACACACTGTAACTCACTGTATCCAACACACTGTCACTCACTGTAACCCAGACACTGCCACTCACTGTAACCCGCACACTGTCACTCACTGTAACCCACACACTGTCACTCACTGTAACCCACACACTGTCACTCACTGTTACCCACACACTGTCACTCACTGTAACCTACTCACTGTCACTCACTGTAACCCACACACTGTAACTCACTGTGACCCACACACTGTCACTCACTGTGACCCACACACTGTCACTCACTGTGACCCACACACTGTCACTCACTGTGACCCACACACTGTCACTCACTGTGACCCACACACTGTCTCTGTGCACTCACACTGTCACTCGCTGTAACCCACACGCTGTCACTCACTGTAACCCACACACTGTCACTCACTATAATTCGCACACTGTCACTCGCTGTAACCCACACACTGTCACTCACTGTAACCCACACACTGTCACTCACTGTAACCCCCACACTGTCACTCACTGTAACCCACACACGGTCACTCACTGTAACCCCCACACTGTCACTCACTGTAACCCTCACACTGTCACTCACTGTAACCTACACACTGTCACTCACTGTAGCGCACACACTGTCACTCACTGTGACCCACACACTGTCACACACTGTGACCCAAACACTGTCACTCACTGTGACCCACACACTGTCACTCACTGTAACCCCCAACTCTTTCACTCACTGTAACCCCCACACCCTCACTCACTGTAACCCTCAACTCTTTCACTCACTGAAACCCCGAACTCTTTCACTCACTGTAACCCCCACACAGTCACTCACTGTACCCCACACACCGTCGCTCACTGTAATCTGCGCACTGTCACTCACTGTAACCCCCTCACTGTCACTCACAGCAACCTGATCACTGTCACTCACTGTAATCCGCACACTGTCACTCGCTGTAACCCACACACTGTCACTCACTGTAACCCACACACTGTCACTCACTTTAACCCACACACGGTCACTCACTGTAACCCCCACACTGTCACTCACTGTTATTCCACGCTGTCACTCACTGTTACGCCACGCTGTCACTCACTGTTACGCCACGCTGTCACTCTGTGCACCCACGCTGTCACTCTGTGCGCCCACGCTGTCACTCTGTGCACCCAAGCTGTCACTCACTGTTACGCCACGCTGTCACTCACTGTTACGCCACGCTGTCACTCACTGTTACGCCACGCTGTCACTCTGTGCACACACGCTGTCACTCTGTGCACCCACGGTGTCACTCTCTGTTACCCCACGCTGTCACTCACTGTCACTCCACGCTGTCACTCTGTGCACCCACGCTGTGACTCTCTGTTACGCCACGCTGTCACTGACTTACGCCACGCTGTCACTCTGTGCGCCCACGCTGTCACTCACTGTTACTCCACGCTGTCACTCTGTGCACCCACGGTGTCACTCTGTGCACCCACGGTATCACTCTGTGCACCCACGGTATCACTCTGTGCACCCACGCTGTCACTCTGTGCACCCACGCTGTGACTCTCTGTTACGCCACGCTGTCACTGACTTACGCCACGCTGTCACTCTGTGCGCCCACGCTGTCACTCACTGTCACTCCACGCCGTCACTCTGTGCACCCACGCTGTCACTCACTGTGACCCACACACTGTCACTCACTGTGACCCACACACTGTCTCTGTGCACTCACACTGTCACTCACTGTAACCCACACACTGTCACTCACTGTAACCCACACACTGTCACTCACTATAATTCGCACACTGTCACTCGCTGTAACCCACACACTGTCACTCACTGTAACCTACTCACTGTCACTCACTGTAACCCACACACTGTCACTCACTGTAACCCACACACTGTCACTCACTGTAACCCACACACTGTCACACACTGTAACCCCCACACTGTCACTCACTGTAACCCACACACGGTCACTCACTGTAACACCCACACTGTCACTCACTGTAACCCTCACACTGTCACTCACTGTAACCTACACACTGTCACTCACTGTAGCGCACACACTGTCACTCACTGTGACCCACACACTGTCACACACTGTGACCCACACACTGTCACTCACTGTGACCCACACACTGTCACTCACTGTGACCCACACACAGTCACTCACTGTAACCCCCACACCCTCACTCACTGTAACCCTCACTCACTGTAACCCTCAACTCTTTCACTCACTGAAACCCAGAACTCTTTCACTCACTGTAACCCCCACACAGTCACTCACTGTACCCCACACACCGTCGCTCACTGTGACCCAGACACTTGTCACTCACTGTAATCTGCGCACTGTCACTCACTGTAACTCCCACACTGTCACTCACAGCAACCTGATCACTGTCACTCACTGTAATCCGCACACTGTCACTCGCTGTAACCCACACACTGTCACTCACTGTAACCCACACACTGTCACTCACTGTAACCCACACACGGTCACTCACTGTAACCCCCACACTGTCACTCACTGTAACC
This sequence comes from Scyliorhinus torazame, assembly GCF_047496885.1. Classification (NCBI taxonomy): domain Eukaryota; kingdom Metazoa; phylum Chordata; class Chondrichthyes; order Carcharhiniformes; family Scyliorhinidae; genus Scyliorhinus; species Scyliorhinus torazame. The sequence continues at coordinate 179,952,894 of NC_092720.1, read as the reverse complement.
CTCACACTGTCCCTCACTGTAACCTACACACTGTCACTCACTGTTACGCCACGCTGTCACTCTGTGCATCCACGCTGTCACTCACAGTTACGCCATGCTGTCACTCTGTGCATCCACGCTGTCACTCTGTGCATCCACGCTGTCACTCACTGTTACCCCACGCTGTCACTCACTGTTATTCCACGCTGTCACTCACTGTTATTCCACGCTGTCACTCACTGTTACGCCACGCTGTCACTCACTGTTACGCCACGCTGTCACTCTGTGCACCCACGCTGTCACTCTGTGCACCCACGCTGTCACTCTGTGCACCCACGCCGTCACTCTGTGCGCCCACGCTGTCACTCACTGTTACTCCACGCTGTCACTCACTGTAACCCACACACTGTCACTCACTGTAACCCACACACGGTCACTCACTGTAACCCCCACACTGTCACTCACTGTAACCCTCACACTGTCCCTCACTGTAACCTACACACTGTCACTCACTGTTACGCCACGCTGTCACTCTGTGCATCCACGCTGTCACTCACAGTTACGCCATGCTGTCACTCTGTGCATCCACGCTGTCACTCACTGTTACCCCACGCTGTCACTCACTGTTATTCCACGCTGTCACTCACTGTTATTCCACGCTGTCACTCACTGTTACGCCACGCTGTCACTCACTGTTACGCCACGCTGTCACTCTGTGCACCCACGCTGTCACTCTGTGCACCCACGCTGTCACTCTGTGCACCCACGCCGTCACTCTGTGCGCCCACGCTGTCACTCACTGTTACTCCACGCTGTCACTCACTGTTACTCCACGCTGTCACTCTGTGCGCCCACGCTGTCACTCACTGTCACTAATAACGCTGTCACTCTGTGCACCCACGCTGTCACTCACTGTTACTCCACGCTGTCACTCACTGTTACTCCACGCTGTCACTCACTGTTACGCCACACTGTCACTCACTGTTACCCCACACTGTCACTCACTGTTACCCCACGCTGTCACTCACTGTTACGCCACGCTGTCACTCACTGTTACGCCACGCTGTCACTCGCGATTACGCAACGGTGTCACCCTCTGTTACCCCACGCTGTCACTCACTGTCACTCCATGCTGTCACTCTGTGCACCCACGCTGTCACTCTGTGCACCCACGGTATCACTCACTGTTACGCCACGCTGTCACTCTCTGTTACGCCACGCTGTCACTCACTGTTACGCCACGCTGTCACTCACTGTTACGCCACGCTGTCACTCTGTACGCCCACGCTGTCACTCACTGTTACGCCACGCTGTCACTCTGTGCACCCACGCTGTCACTCACTGTCACTCCACGCTGTCACTCTGTGCACCCACGCTGTCACTCTCTGTTACGCCACACTGTCACTCAATGTTACGCCACGCTGTCACTCACTGTTACGCCACGCTGTCACTCTCTGTTACGCCACGCTGTCACTCACTGTTACGCCACGCTGTCACACACTGTTACCGCACGCTGTCACTCATTATTACGCCACGCTGTCACTCACTGTTACGCCACGCTGTCACTCTGTGCACCCGCGCTGTCACTTTCTGTTACGCCACGGTGTCACTCACTGTTACGCCACGCTGTCACTCACTGTTACGCCACGCTGTCACTCACTGTTTCGCCACACTGTCACTCACTGTTATGCCACACTGTCACTCTCTGTTACGCCACGCTGTCACTCACTGTTACGCCACGCTGTCACTCACTGTTACGCCACACTATCACTCTCTGTTACGCCACGCTGTCACTCTCTGTTGCGCCACGCTGTCACTCACTGTTACGCCACGCTGTCACTCTGTGCACCCACGCTGTCACTCTGCGCCCACGCTGTCACTCTGTGCACCCAAGCTGTCACTCACTGTTACGCCACGCTGTCACTCACTGTTACGCCACACTGTCACTCACTGTTACGCCACGCTGTCACTCTGTGCACACACGCTGTCACTCTGTGCACCCACGGTGTCACTCTCTGTTACCCCACGCTGTCACTCACTGTTACGCCACGCTGTCACTCACTGTTACGCCACGCTGTCACTCTCTGTTACGCCACGCTGTCACTCACTGTTACGCCACGCTGTCACTCTGTGCACCCACGCTGTCACTCTGTGCACCCACGGTGTCACTCTCTGTTACCCCACGCTGTCAGTCACTGTTACGCCACGCTGTCACTCACTGTTACGCCACGCTGTCACTCTCTGTTACGCCACGCTGTCACACACTGTTACCGCACGCAGTCACTCATTATGACGCCACGCTGTCACTCTGTGCACCCGCGCTGTCACTTTCTGTTACGCCACGGTGTCACTCACTGTTACGCCACGCTGTCACTCACTGTTACGCCACGCTGTCACTCACTGTTACGCCACGCTGTCACTCACTGTTACGCCATGCTGTCACTCACTGTTACGCCACGCTGTCACTCTGTGCACCCACGCTGTCACTCTCTGTTACGCCACGCTGTCACTCACTGTTACGCCACGCTGTCACTCTGTGCACCCACGCTGTCACTCACTGTTACGCCATGCTGTCACTGACTTACGCCACGCTGTCACTCACTGTTACGCCACACTGTCACTCTGTACGCCCACGCTGTCACTCACTGTTACGCCACGCTGTCACTCTGTGCACCCACGCTGTCACTAACTGTTGCCCCACGCTGTCACTGACTTACGCCACGCTGTCACTCACTGTTACGCCACACTGTCACTCACTGTTACGCCACACTGTCACTCTGTACGCCCACGCTGTCACTCACTGTTACGCCACGCTGTCACTCTGTGCACCCACGCTGTCACTAACTGTTGCCCCACGCTGTCACTCACTGTTACGCCACGGTGTCACTCTCTGTTACGCCACGCTGTCACTCACTGTGACCCACACACTGTCACTCACTGTAACCCCCAACTCTTTCACTCACTGTAACCCCCACACCCTCACTCACTGTAACCCTCAACTCTTTCACTCACTGAAACCCAGAACTCTTTCACTCACTGTAACCCCCACACAGTCACTCACTGTACCCCACACACCGTCGCTCACTGTGACCCAGACACTTGTCACTCACTGTAATCTGCGCACTGTCACTCACTGTAACTCCCACACTGTCACTCACAGCAACCTGATCACTGTCACTCACTGTAATCCGCACACTGTCACTCGCTGTAACCCACACACTGTCACTCACTGTAACCCACACACTGTCACTCACTGTAACCCACACACTGTCACTCACTGTAACCCACACACGGTCACTCACTGTAACCCCCACACTGTCACTCACTGTAACCCTCACACTGTCCCTCACTGTAACCTACACACTGTCACTCACTGTTACGCCACGCTGTCACTCTGTGCATCCACGCTGTCACTCACAGTTACGCCATGCTGTCACTCTGTGCATCCACGCTGTCACTCACTGTTACCCCACGCTGTCACTCACTGTTATTCCACGCTGTCACTCACTGTTACGCCACGCTGTCACTCACTGTTACGCCACGCTGTCACTCTGTGCACCCACGCTGTCACTCTGTGCACCCACGCTGTCACTCTGTGCACCCACGCCGTCACTCTGTGCGCCCACGCTGTCACTCACTGTTACTCCACGCTGTCACTCACTGTTACTCCACGCTGTCACTCTGTGCGCCCACGCTGTCACTCACTGTCACTAATAACGCTGTCACTCTGTGCACCCACGCTGTCACTCACTGTTACTCCACGCTGTCACTCACTGTTACTCCACGCTGTCACTCACTGTTACGCCACACTGTCACTCACTGTTACCCCACACTGTCACTCACTGTTACCCCACGCTGTCACTCACTGTTACGCCACGCTGTCACTCACTGTTACGCCACGCTGTCACTCGCGATTACGCAACGGTGTCACCCTCTGTTACCCCACGCTGTCACTCACTGTCACTCCATGCTGTCACTCTGTGCACCCACGCTGTCACTCTGTGCACCCACGGTGTCACTCACTGTTACGCCACGCTGTCACTCTCTGTTACGCCACGCTGTCACTCACTGTTACGCCACGCTGTCACTCACTGTTACGCCACGCTGTCACTCTGTACGCCCACGCTGTCACTCACTGTTACGCCACGCTGTCACTCTGTGCACCCACGCTGTCACTCACTGTCACTCCACGCTGTCACTCTGTGCACCCACGCTGTCACTCTCTGTTACGCCACACTGTCACTCAATGTTACGCCACGCTGTCACTCACTGTTACGCCACGCTGTCACTCTCTGTTACGCCACGCTGTCACTCACTGTTACGCCACGCTGTCACACACTGTTACCGCACGCTGTCACTCATTATTACGCCACGCTGTCACTCACTGTTACGCCACGCTGTCACTCTGTGCACCCGCGCTGTCACTTTCTGTTACGCCACGGTGTCACTCACTGTTACGCCACGCTGTCACTCACTGTTACGCCACGCTGTCACTCACTGTTACGCCACGCTGTCACTCACTGTTTCGCCACACTGTCACTCACTGTTTCGCCACACTGTCACTCACTGTTATGCCACACTGTCACTCTCTGTTACGCCACGCTGTCACTCACTGTTACGCCACGCTGTCACTCACTGTTACGCCACACTATCACTCTCTGTTACGCCACGCTGTCACTCTCTGTTGCGCCACGCTGTCACTCACTGTTACGCCACGCTGTCACTCTGTGCACCCACGCTGTCACTCTGCGCCCACGCTGTCACTCTGTGCACCCAAGCTGTCACTCACTGTTACGCCACGCTGTCACTCACTGTTACGCCACACTGTCACTCACTGTTACGCCACGCTGTCACTCACTGTTACGCCACGCTGTCACTCTGTGCACACACGCTGTCACTCTGTGCACCCACGGTGTCACTCTCTGTTACCCCACGCTGTCACTCACTGTCACTCCACGCTGTCACTCTATGCACCCACGCTGTCACTCTGTGCACCCACGCTGTGACTCTCTGTTACGCCATGCTGTCACTGACTTACGCCACGCTGTCACTCTGTGCGCCCACGCTGTCACTCACTGTTACTCCACGCTGTCACTCTGTGCACCCACGGTGTCACTCTGTGCACCCACGGTGTCTCTCTGTGCACCCACGCAGTCACTCACTGTCACTCCACGCTGTCACTCTGTGCACCCACGGTGTCACTCTCTGTTACCCCACGCTGTCACTCACTGTTACGCCACGCTGTCACTCACGATTACGCCACGCTGTCATCACTGTTACTCCACGCTGTCACACACTGTTACGCCACGCTGTCAGTCACTGTTACCCCAGGCTGTCACTCACTATTACGCAACGGTGTCACTCTCTGTTACCCCACGCTGTCACTCACTGTCACTCCACGCTGTCACTCTGTGCACCCACGCTGTCACTCTGTGCACCCACGCTGTCACTCTGTGCGCCCACGCTGTCACTCTGTGCACCCACGCTGTCACTCTGTGCACCCACGCTGTCACTCTGTGCGCCCACGCTGTCACTCTGTGCACCCACGCTGTCACTCTGTGCACCCACGCTGTCACTCTGTGCGCCCACGCTGTCACTCTGTGCACCCACGCTGTCACTCTCTGTTACGCCACGCTGTCATCACTGTTACTCCACGCTGTCACTCACTGTTACGCCACGCTGTCAGTCACTGTTACCCCAGGCTGTCACTCAGTGTTACGCCACGCTGTCACTCACTATTACGCAACGGTGTCACTCTCTGTTACCCCACGCTGTCACTCACTGTCACTCCACGCTGTCACTCTGTGCACCCACGGTGTCACTCTCTGTTACGCCGCGATGTCACTCTGTGCACCCACGCTGTCACTCACTGTTACGCCACGCTGTCACTCACTGATACGCCACGCTGTCACTCACTATTACGCCACGCTGTCACTCACTATTACGCCACGCTGTCACTCACAAATACGCCACGCTGTCACTCTGTGCACCCACAGTGTCACTCTCTGTTACCCCACGCTGTCACTCACTGTCACACCACGCTGTCGCTGTATGCACCCACGCTGTCACTCTGTGCACCCACGCTGTCACTCACTGTTACGCCACGCTGTCACTCACCGTTTCGCCACGTTGTCACTCACTGTTATGCCACGCTGTCACTCACTGTCACACCACGCTGTCGCTCTATGCACCCACGCTGTCACTCTGTGCACCCACAGTGTCACTCTCTGTTACCCCACGCTGTAACTCACTGTCACACCACGCTGTCGCTCTATGCACACACGCTGTCACTCTGTGCACCCACGCTGTCACTCTCTGTTACGCCACGCTGTCACTCTCTGTTACGCCACGCTGTCACTCACTGTTATGCCACGCTGTCACTCACTGTTACGCCACGCTGTCACTCACTATTACGCCATGCTGTCACTCACTGTTACGCCACGCTGTCACTCACTGTTACGGCACGCTGTCACGCACTATTACGCCACGCTGTCACTCACTGTTACGCCACGGTGTCACTCACTTTTACTCCACGCTGTCACTCTGTGCACCCACGCTGTCACTCACTGTTACGCCACGCTGTCACTCACTGTTACTCCACGCTGTCACTCTGTGCACCCACGCTGTCACTCACTGTTACTCCACGCTGTCACTCACTGTTACGCCACGCTGTCACTCTGTGCACCCACGCTGTCACTCTGTGCACCCACGCTGTCACTCACTGTTACGCCACGCTGTCACTCACTGTTACCCCACACTGTCACTCACTGTTACCCCATGCTGTCACTCACTGTTAAGCCACGCTGTCACCCTGTGCACCCACGCTGTCACTCTCTGTTACGCCACGCTGTCACTCACTGTTACTCCACGCTGTCACTCTGTGCACCCACGCTGTCACTCTCTGTTACGCCACGCTGTCATTCACTGTTACGCCACGCTGTCACTCTGTACGCCCACGCTGTCACTCACTGTTACGCCACGCTGTCACTCTGTGCGCCCACGCTGTCACTCTGTGCGCTCACGCTGTCACTCTGTGCGCTCACGCTGTCACTCTGTGCACCCACGCTGTCACTCTGTGCGCCCACGCTGTCACTCACTGTTACGCCACGCTGTCACTCACTGTTACGCCACGCTGTCACTCACTGTTACGCCACGCTGTCACTCACTGTTACGCCACGCTGTCACTCTGTGCACCCACGCTGTCACTCTGTGCACCCACGGTATCACTCTGTGCACCCACGGTGTCACTCTGTGCACCCACGCTGTCACTCTGTGCGCCCACGCTGTCACTCACTGTCACGCCACGCTGTCACTCTGTGCACCCACGCTGACACTCACTGTTACTCCACGCTGTCACTCACAGTTACTCCACGCTGTCACTCACTGTTACGCCACACTGTCACTCACTGTTACTCCACGCTGTCACTCACTGTTACGCCACGCTGTCACTCACTGTTACGCCACGCTGTCACTCTGTGCACACACGCTGTCACTCTGTGCACCCACGGTGTCACTCTCTGTTACCCCACGGTGTCACTCTCTGTTACCCCACGCTGTCACTCACTGTCACTCCACGCTGTCACTCCATGCACCCACGCTGTCACTCTCTGTTGCGCCACGCTGTCACTGACTTACGCCACGCTGTCACTCACTGTTACGCCACGCTGTCACTCACTGTTACGCCACACTGTCACTCTGTACGCCCACGCTGTCACTCACTGTTACGCCACGCTGTCACTCACTGTTACACCACGCTGTCACTCTGTGCACCCACGCTGTCACTAACTGTTGCCCCACGCTGTCACTCACTGTTACGCCACGGTGTCACTCTCTGTTACGCCACGCTGTCACTCTGTGCACCCACGCTGTCACTCTGTGCACCCACGGTGTCACTCTCTGTTACGCCACACTGTCACTCACAGTTACGTCACACTGTCACTCACTGTTACGCCACGCTATCACTCTCTGTTACGCAACGCTGTCAATCACTGTTACGCCACGCTGTCACTCACTGTTACCCCACGCTGTCACTCACTGTTACCCCACGCTGTCACTCACTGTTACGCCACGCTGTCACTCACTGTTACGCCACGCTGTCACTTTCTGTTACGCCACGGTGTCACTCACTGTTACGCCACGCTTTCACTCACAGTTTCGCCATGCTGTCACTCTGTGCACCCACGCTGTCACTCTCTGTTACGCCACGCTGTCACTCTCTGTTACGCCACGCTGTCACTCACTGTTATGCCACGCTGTCACTCACTGTTACGCCACGCTGTCACTCACTATTACGCCATGCTGTCACTCACTGTTACGCCACGGTGTCACTCTCTGTTACGCCACGCTGTCACTCTCTGTTACGCCACGCTGTCACTCACGGTTACGCCACGCTGTCAGTCACTATTACGCCACGGTGTCACTCACTGTTACGCCACGCTTTCACTCACAGTTTCGCCATGCTGTCACTCTGTGCACCCACGCTGTCACTCTCTGTTACGCCACGCTGTCACTCTCTGTTACGCCACGCTGTCACTCACTGTTACGCCACGCTGTCACTCACTGTTACGCCACGCTGTCACGCACTATTACGCCACGCTGTCACTCACTATTACGCCACGCTGTCACTCACTATTACGCCACGCTGTCACTCTCTGTTACGCCACGCTGTCACTCACTGTTACGCCACGGTGTCACTCTCTGTTACGCCACGGTGTCACTCACTTTTACTCTACGCTGTCACTCTGTGCACCCACGCTGTCACTCACTGTTACGCCACGCTGTCACTCACTGTTACTCCACGCTGTCACTCTGTGCACCCACGCTGTCACTCACTTTTACTCCACGCTGTCACTCACTGTTACGCCACGCTGTCACTCTGTGCACCCACGCTGTCACTCTGTGCACCCACGCTGTCACTCATTGTTACGCCACGCTGTCACTCACTGTTACCCCACGCTGTCACTCACTGTTACGCCATGCTGTCACTCACTGTTAAGCCACGCTGTCACCCTGTGCACCCACGCTGTCACTCTCTGTTACGCCACGCTGTCACTCACTGTTACTCCACGCTGTCACTCTCTGTTACGCCACGCTGTCATTTACTGTTACGCCACGCTGTCACTCTGTACGCCCACACTGTCACTCACTGTTACGCCACGCTGTCACTCTGTGCACCCACGCTGTCACTCTGTGCACCCACGCTGTCACTCTGTGCACCCACACTGTCACTCTGTGCGCTCACGCTGTCACTCTGTGCACCCACGCTGTCACTCTGTGCGCCCACGCTGTCACTCACTGTTATGCCACGCTGTCACTCACTGTTACGCCACGCTGTCACTCACTGTTACGCCACGCTGTCACTCTGTGCACCCACGCTATCACTCTGTGCACCCACGGTATCACTCTGTGCACCCACGGTGTCACTCTGTGCACCCACGCTGTCACTCTGTGCGCCCACGCTGTCACTCACTGTCACGCCACGCTGTCACTCTGTGCACCCACGCTGACACTCACTGTTACTCCACGCTGTCACTCACAGTTACTCCACGCTGTCACTCACTGTTACGCCACACTGTCACTCACTGTTACTCCACGCTGTCACTCACTGTTACGCCACGCTGTCACTCACTGTTACGCCACGCTGTCACTCTGTGCACACACGCTGTCACTCTGTGCACCCACGGTGTCACTCTCTGTTACCCCACGCTGTCACTCACTGTCACTCCACGCTGTCACTCTATGCACCCACGCTGTCACTCTGTGCACCCACGCTGTCACTCTCTGTTGCGCCACGCTGTCACTGACTTACGCCACGCTGTCACTCACTGTTACGCCACGCTGTCACTCACTGTTACGCCACACTGTCACTCTGTACGCCCACGCTGTCACTCACTGTTACGCCACGCTGTCACTCTGTGCACCCACGCTGTCACTAACTGTTGCCCCACGCTGTCACTCACTGTTACGCCACGGTGTCACTCTCTGTTACGCCACGCTGTCACTCTGTGCACCCACGCTGTCACTCTGTGCACCCACGGTGTCACTCTCTGTTACGCCACACTGTCACTCACAGTTACGCCACACTGTCACTCACTGTTACGCCACGCTGTCACTCTCTGTTACGCAACGCTGTCACTCACTGTTACCCCACGCTGTCACTCACTGTTACGCCACGCTGTCACTCACTGTTACGCCACGCTGTCACTCTGTGCACCCGCGCTGTCACTTTCTGTTACGCCACGGTGTCACTCACTGTTACGCCACGCTGTCACTCACTGTTACGCCACGCTGTCACTCACTGTTACGCCACGCTTTCACTCACAGTTTCGCCACACTGTCTCTCACTGTATCGCCACACTGTCACTCACTGTTATGCCACACTGTCACTCTCTGTTACGCCACGCTGTCACTCACTGTTACGCCACGCTGTCACTCACTGTTACGCCACACTATCACTCTCTGTTACGCCACGCTGTCACTCTCTGTTACGCCACGCTGTCACTCACGGTTACGCCACGCTGTCACTCATGGTTACGCCACGCTGTCACTCTGTGCACCCACGCTGTCACTCTGTGCGCCCACGCTGTCACTCTGTGCACCCAAGCTGTCACTCACTGTTACGCCACGCTGTCACTCACTGTTACGCCACGCTGTCACTCACTGTTACGCCACGCTGTCACTCTGTGCACCCACGCTGTCACTCTGTGCGCCCACGCTGTCACTCCCTGTTACTCCACGCTGTCACTCTGTGCACCCACGGTGTCACTCTGTGCACCCACGGTGTCACTCTGTGCACCCACGTTGTCACTCTGTGCGCCCACGCTGTCACTCACTGTTACTCCACGCTGTCACTCACTGTTACGCCACACTGTCACTCACTGTAACCCCAGGCTGTCACTCACTGTTACGCCACGCTGTCACTCACTGTTACGCCACGCTGTCACTCACTATTACGCAACGGTGTCACTCTCTGTTACCCCACGCTGTCACTCACTGTCACTCCACGCTGTCACTCTGTGCACCCACGCTGTCACTCTGTGCACCCACGGTGTCACTCTCTGTTACGCCGCGCTGTCACTCTGTGCACCCACGCTGTCACTCACTATTACGCCACGCTGTCACTCTCTGTTACGCCACTCTGTCACTCACTGTTACGCCACGCTGTCACTAACTATTACGCCACGCTGTCACACACTGTTACGCCACGTTGTCAGTCACTGTTACGCCACGCTGTCACTCTGTGCACCCACGGTGTCACTCACTGTTACCCCACGCTGTCACTCACTGTCACTCCACGCTGTCACTCTATGCACCCACGCTGTCACTCTGTGCACCCACGCTGTCACTCTCTGTTACGACACGCTGTCACTCACTGTTACTCCACGCTGTCACTCTGTGCACCCACGCTGTCACTCTGTGCACCCACGCTGTCACTCACTGTTACGCCACGCTGTCACTCACTGTTACGCCACGCTGTCACTCTCTGTTACGCCACGCTGTCACTCACTGTTACGCCACGCTGTCACTCACTGTTACGCCACGCTGTCACTCTGTGCACCCACGCTGTCACTCTGTGCGCCTACGCTGTCACTCTGTGCGCCCACGCTGTCACTCTGTGCACCCAAGCTGTCACGCACTGTTACGCCACGCTGTCACTCACTGTTACGCCACGCTGTCACTCACTGTTACGCCACGCTGTCACTCTGTGCACCCACGCTGTCACTCTGTGCGCCCACGCTGTAACTCACTGTTACTCCACGCTGTCACTCTGTGCACCCACGGTGTCACTCTGTGCACCCACGGTATCACTCTGTGCACCCACGCTGTCACTGTGCGCCCACGCTGTCACTCACTGTTACTCCACGCTGTCACTCACAGTTACTCCACGCTGTCACTCACAGTTACGCCACGCTGTCACTCACTGTTACGCCACGCTGTCACTCACTGTTACGCCACGCTGTCACTCTGTGCACACACGCTGTCACTCTGTGCACCCACGGTGTCACTCTCTGTTACCCCACGCTGACACTCACTGTTACGCCACGCTGTCACTCACTGTTACGCCACGCTGTCACTCACTGTTACGCCACGCTGTCACTCACTGTTACTCCACGCTGTCACTCTGTGCACCCACGCTGTCACTCACTGTTACGCCACGCTGTCACTCACTGTTACTCCACGCTGTCACTCTGTGCACCCATGCTGTCACTCTGTTCACCCACGCTGTCACTCACTGTTACGCCACGCTGTCACTCTGTGCACCCACGCTGTCACTCTGTGCACCCACGCTGTCACTCACTGTTACGCCACGCTGTCACTCACTGTTACCCCAAGCTGTCACTCACTGTTACGCCATGCTGTCACTCACTGTTACTCCACGCTGTCATTCTGTGCACCCACGCTGTCACTCTGTACGCCCACGCTGTCACTCACTGTTATGCCACGCTGTCACTCTGTGCACCCACGCTGTCACTCACTGTTACCCCACGCTGTCACTCACTGTTACGCCACTGTGTCACTCTCTGTTACGCCACTGTGTCACTCTCTGTTACGCCACTCTGTCACTGACTGTTACTCCACGCTGTCACTCACTGTCACTCCACGCTGTCACTCTGTGCACCCACGCTGTCACTCTCTGTTACGCCACGCTGTCACTCACTGTTACGCCACGCTGTCACTCTGTGCAACCACGCTGTCACTCTCTGTTACGCCACGCTGTCACTCTGTGCACCCACGCTGTCACTCTCTGTTACGCCACGCTGTCACTCTCTGTTACGCCACGCTGTCACTCACTGTTACGCCACGCTGTCACTCACTGTTACTCCACGCTGTCACTCACTGTTACTCCACGCTGTCACTCACTGTGACCCACACACAGTCACTCACTGTAACCCCCACACTGTAACTCACTGTAACCCGCACACTGTAACTCACTGTATCCCACACATTGTCACTCACTGTAACCCACACATTGACACTCACTGTAACCCACACATTGTCAAACACTGTAACCCACATACTGTCACTCACTGTAACCCACACACTGTCACTCACTGTAACCAACACACTGTCACTCACTGTAACCCACACACTGTCACTCACTGTAACCCACACACTATCACACACGGTAACCCCCACACCGTCACTCACTGTAACCCACACACTGTCACTCACTGTAACCCACACACTGTCACTCACTGTGACCCACACACTGTCACTCACTGTGACCCACACACTGTCACTCACTGTAACACCCACACTGTAACTCACTGTAACCCGCACACTGTAACTCACTGTATCCCACACATTGTCACTCACTGTAACCCACACATTGACACTCACTGTAACCCACACATTGTCAAACACTGTTACCCACATACTGTCACTCACTGTAACCCACACACTGTCACTCACTGTAACCAACACACTGTCACTCACTGTAACCCACACACTGTCACTCACTGTAACCCACACACTATCACACACGGTAACCCCCACACCGTCACTCCTTGTAACCCACACACTGTCACTCACTGTAACCCACACACTGTCACTCACTGTGACCCACACACTGTCACTCACTGTGACCGACACACTGTCACTCAATGTGACCCACACACTGTCTCTGTGCACCCACGGTGTCACTCACTGTTACCCCACGCTGTCACTCTCTGTTACGCCACGCTGTCACTCACTGATACGCCATGCTGTCACTCACTGTTACGCCACCCTGTCACTCTGTGCACCCACACTGTCACTCACTGTTACGCCACGCTGTCACTCACTGTTACGCCACGCTGTCACTCACTGTTACGCATGCTGTCACTCACTGTTACCCCACGCTGTCACTCTGTGCACCCACGCTGTCACTCACGGTTACGCCACGCTGTCACTATGTGCGCCCACACTGTCACTCACTGTTACGCCACGCTGTCACTCACGATTACGCCACGCTGTCACTCACGATTACGCCACGCTGTCACTCACTGTTACTCCACGCTGTCACTCACTGTAACGCCACGCTGTCACTCACTGTTACGCCACACTATCACTCACTGTTACACCACACTGTCACTCACTGTTACGCCACGCTGTCACTCACTGTTACGCAATGCTGTCACTCACTGTTACACCACGCTGTCACTCTGCGCGCCCACGCTGTCACTCTGTGCACTCACGCTGTCACTCACGATTATGCCACGCTGTCACTCACGGTTACGCCACGCTGTCACTCACTGTTACGCCACGCTATCACTCACTGTTACGCCACGCTGTCACTCTGTGCGCCCACGCTGTCACTCTGTGCGCCCACGCTGTCACTCTGTGCGCCCACGCTGTCACTCTGTGCGCCCACGCTGTCACTCTGTGCACCCACGCTGTCACTCTGTGCACCCACGCTGTCACTCTGTGCACCCACGCTGTCACTCACTGTTACGCCACGCTGTCACTCACTGTTACGCCACACTGTCTCTCACTGTTACGCCACACTGTCACTCACGATTACGCCACGCTGTCACTCACTGTTACTCCACGCTGTCACTCACTGTTACGCCACACTGTCACTCACTGTTACGCCACACTGTCAACTCACTGTTACACCACACTGTCACTCACTGTTACGCCATTCTGTCACTGTGCGCCCACGCTGTCACTCTGTGCACCCACGCTGTCACTCACTGTTACGCCACACTGTCACTCACTGTTACGCCACGCTGTCACTCTGTGCACCCACACTGTCACTCTGTGCACCCACACTGTCACTCTGTGCACCCACGCTGTCACTCACTGTTACGCCACGCTGTCACTCACTGTTACGCCACGCTGTCACTCACTGTTACGCCACGCTGTCACTCACTGTTACGCCACGCTGTCACTCACTGTTACGCCACGCTGTCACTCACTGTTACGCCACGCTGTCACTCACTGTTACGCCACGCTGTCACTCTGTGCGCCCACGCTGTCACTCACTGTTACGCCACGCTGTCACTCACTGTTACGCCACGCTGTCACTCACTGTTACACTACGCTGTCACTCACTGTTACTCCACGCTGTCACTCACTGTTACGCCACGCTGTCACTCTCTGCACCCACGCTGTCACTCACTGTTACACCACGCTGTCACTCACTGTTACGCCACGCTGTCACTCACTGTTACGCCACGCTGTCACACACTGATACGCCACGCTGTCACACACTGAGACGCCACGCTGTCACTCACTGTTACGCCACGCTGTCACTCTGTGCACCCACACTGTCACTCACTGTTACGCCACGCTGTCACTCACTGTTACGCCACGCTGTCACTCATTGTTACGCCACGCTGTCACTCACTGTTACGCCACGCTGTCACTCATTGTTACGCCACGCTGTCACTCACTGTTACGCCACGCTGTCACTCTGTGCACCCACGCTGTCACTCTGTGCGCCCACGCTGTCACTCCCTGTTACTCCACGCTGTCACTCTGTGCACCCACGGTGTCACTCTGTGCACCCACGGTGTCACTCTGTGCACCCACGTTGTCACTCTGTGCGCCCACGCTGTCACTCACTGTTACTCCACGCTGTCACTCACTGTTACGCCACACTGTCACTCACTGTAACCCCAGGCTGTCACTCACTGTTACGCCACGCTGTCACTCACTGTTACGCCACGCTGTCACTCACTATTACGCAACGGTGTCACTCTCTGTTACCCCACGCTGTCACTCACTGTCACTCCACGCTGTCACTCTGTGCACCCACGCTGTCACTCTGTGCACCCACGGTGTCACTCTCTGTTACGCCGCGCTGTCACTCTGTGCACCCACGCTGTCACTCACTATTACGCCACGCTGTCACTCTCTGTTACGCCACTCTGTCACTCACTGTTACGCCACGCTGTCACTAACTATTACGCCACGCTGTCACACACTGTTACGCCACGTTGTCAGTCACTGTTACGCCACGCTGTCACTCTGTGCACCCACGGTGTCACTCACTGTTACCCCACGCTGTCACTCACTGTCACTCCACGCTGTCACTCTATGCACCCACGCTGTCACTCTGTGCACCCACGCTGTCACTCTCTGTTACGACACGCTGTCACTCACTGTTACTCCACGCTGTCACTCTGTGCACCCACGCTGTCACTCTCTGTTACGCCACGCTGTCACTCACTGTTACGCCACGCTGTCACTCACTGTTACGCCACGCTGTCACTCTGTGCACCCACGCTGTCACTCTGTGCGCCTACGCCGTCACTCTGTGCGCCCACGCTGTCACTCTGTGCACCCAAGCTGTCACGCACTGTTACGCCACGCTGTCACTCACTGTTACGCCACGCTGTCACTCACTGTTACGCCACGCTGTCACTCTGTGCACCCACGCTGTCACTCTGTGCGCCCACGCTGTAACTCACTGTTACTCCACGCTGTCACTCTGTGCACCCACGGTGTCACTCTGTGCACCCACGGTGTCACTCTGTGCACCCACGGTATCACTCTGTGCACCCACGCTGTCACTGTGCGCCCACGCTGTCACTCACTGTTACTCCACGCTGTCACTCACAGTTACTCCACGCTGTCACTCACAGTTACTCCACGCTGTCACTCACTGTTACGCCACGCTGTCACTCACTGTTACGCCACGCTGTCACTCACTGTTACGCCACGCTGTCACTCTGTGCACACACGCTGTCACTCTGTGCACCCACGGTGTCACTCTCTGTTACCCCACGCTGTCACTCACCGTTGCGCCACGCTGACACTCACTGTTACGCCACGCTGTCACTCACTGTTACGCCACGCTGTCACTCACTGTTACGCCACGCTGTCACTCACTGTTACTCCACGCTGTCACTCTGTGCACCCACGCTGTCACTCACTGTTACGCCACGCTGTCACTCACTGTTACTCCACGCTGTCACTCTGTGCACCCATGCTGTCACTCTGTTCACCCACGCTGTCACTCACTGTTACGCCACGCTGTCACTCTGTGCACCCACGCTGTCACTCTGTGCACCCACGCTGTCACTCACTGTTACGCCACGCTGTCACTCACTGTTACCCCAAGCTGTCACTCACTGTTACGCCATGCTGTCACTCACTGTTACTCCACGCTGTCATTCTGTGCACCCACGCTGTCACTCTGTACGCCCACGCTGTCACTCACTGTTATGCCACGCTGTCACTCTGTGCACCCACGCTGTCACTCACTGTTACCCCACGCTGTCACTCACTGTTACGCCACTGTGTCACTCTCTGTTACGCCACTGTGTCACTCTCTGTTACGCCACTCTGTCACTGACTGTTACTCCACGCTGTCACTCACTGTCACTCCACGCTGTCACTCTGTGCACCCACGCTGTCACTCTCTGTTACGCCACGCTGTCACTCACTGTTACGCCACGCTGTCACTCTGTGCAACCACGCTGTCACTCTCTGTTACGCCACGCTGTCACTCTGTGCACCCACGCTGTCACTCTCTGTTACGCCACGCTGTCACTCTCTGTTACGCCACGCTGTCACTCACTGTTACGCCACGCTGTCACTCACTGTTACTCCACGCTGTCACTCACTGTTACTCCACGCTGTCACTCACTGTGACCCACACACAGTCACTCACTGTAACCCCCACACTGTAACTCACTGTAACCCGCACACTGTAACTCACTGTATCCCACACATTGTCACTCACTGTAACCCACACATTGACACTCACTGTAACCCACACATTGTCAAACACTGTAACCCACATACTGTCACTCACTGTAACCCACACACTGTCACTCACTGTAACCAACACACTGTCACTCACTGTAACCCACACACTGTCACTCACTGTAACCCACACACTATCACACACGGTAACCCCCACACCGTCACTCACTGTAACCCACACACTGTCACTCACTGTAACCCACACACTGTCACTCACTGTGACCCACACACTGTCACTCACTGTGACCCACACACTGTCACTCACTGTAACACCCACACTGTAACTCACTGTAACCCGCACACTGTAACTCACTGTATCCCACACATTGTCACTCACTGTAACCCACACATTGACACTCACTGTAACCCACACATTGTCAAACACTGTCACCCACATACTGTCACTCACTGTAACCCACACACTGTCACTCACTGTAACCAACACACTGTCACTCACTGTAACCCACACACTGTCACTCACTGTAACCCACACACTATCACACACGGTAACCCCCACACCGTCACTCCTTGTAACCCACACACTGTCACTCACTGTAACCCACACACTGTCACTCACTGTGACCCACACACTGTCACTCACTGTGACCGACACACTGTCACTCAATGTGACCCACACACTGTCTCTGTGCACCCACGGTGTCACTCACTGTTACCCCACGCTGTCACTCTCTGTTACGCCACGCTGTCACTCACTGATACGCCATGCTGTCACTCACTGTTACGCCACCCTGTCACTCTGTGCACCCACACTGTCACTCACTGTTACGCCACGCTGTCACTCACTGTTACGCCACGCTGTCACTCACTGTTACGCATGCTGTCACTCACTGTTACCCCACGCTGTCACTCTGTGCACCCACGCTGTCACTCACGGTTACGCCACGCTGTCACTATGTGCGCCCACACTGTCACTCACTGTTACGCCACGCTGTCACTCACGATTACGCCACGCTGTCACTCACGATTACGCCACGCTGTCACTCACTGTTACTCCACGCTGTCACTCACTGTAACGCCACGCTGTCACTCACTGTTACGCCACACTATCACTCACTGTTACACCACACTGTCACTCACTGTTACGCCACGCTGTCACTCACTGTTACGCAATGCTGTCACTCACTGTTACACCACGCTGTCACTCTGCGCGCCCACGCTGTCACTCTGTGCACTCACGCTGTCACTCACGATTATGCCACGCTGTCACTCACGGTTACGCCACGCTGTCACTCACTGTTACGCCACGCTATCACTCACTGTTACGCCACGCTGTCACTCTGTGCGCCCACGCTGTCACTCTGTGCGCCCACGCTGTCACTCTGTGCGCCCACGCTGTCACTCTGTGCACCCACGCTGTCACTCTGTGCACCCACGCTGTCACTCACTGTTACGCCACGCTGTCACTCACTGTTACGCCACACTGTCTCTCACTGTTACGCCACACTGTCACTCACGATTACGCCACGCTGTCACTCACTGTTACTCCACGCTGTCACTCACTGTTACGCCACACTGTCACTCACTGTTACGCCACACTGTCAACTCACTGTTACACCACACTGTCACTCACTGTTACGCCATTCTGTCACTGTGCGCCCACGCTGTCACTCTGTGCACCCACGCTGTCACTCACTGTTACGCCACACTGTCACTCACTGTTACGCCACGCTGTCACTCTGTGCACCCACACTGTCACTCTGTGCACCCACGCTGTCACTCACTGTTACGCCACGCTGTCACTCACTGTTACGCCACGCTGTCACTCACTGTTACGTCACGCTGTCACTCACTGTTACGCCACGCTGTCACACACTGATACGCCACGCTGTCACACACTGATACGCCACGCTGTCACACACTGATACGCCACGCTGTCACTCACTGTTACGCCACGCTGTCACTCTGTGCACCCACACTGTCACTCACTGTTACGCCACGCTGTCACTCACTGTTACGCCACGCTGTCACTCATTGTTACGCCACGCTGTCACTCACTGTTACGCCACGCTGTCACTCATTGTTACGCCACGCTGTCACTCTGTGCACCCACACTGTCACTCACTGTTACGCCACGCTGTCACTCACTGTTACGCCACGCTGTCACTCATTGTTACGCCACGCTGTCACTCACTGTTACGCCACGCTGTCACTCTGTGCACCCACGCTGTCACTGTGCACCCACGCTGTCACTCACTGTTACTCCACGCTATCACTCTGTGCACGCACGCTGTCACTCACTGTTACGCCACGGTGTCACTCACTGTTACGCCATGCTGTCACTCACTGTTACGCCACGCTGTCACTCACTGTTACGCCACGCTGTCACTCACTGTTACGCCACGCTGTCACTCACTGTTACGCCACGCTGTCACTCACTGTTACTCCACGCTGTCACTCTGTGCACCCACGCTGTCACTCACTGTTACGCCACGCTGTCACTCACTGTTACTCCACGCTGTCACTCTGTGCACCCATGCTGTCACTCTGTTCACCCACGCTGTCACTCACTGTTACGCCACGCTGTCACTCTGTGCACCCACGCTGTCACTCTGTGCACCCACGCTGTCACTCACTGTTACGCCACGCTGTCACTCACTGTTACCCCAAGCTGTCACTCACTGTTACGCCACGCTGTCACTCACTGTTACTCCACGCTGTCACTCTGTGCACCCACGCTGTCGCTCTGTACGCCCACGCTGTCACTCACTGTTATGCCACGCTGTCACTCTGTGCACCCACGCTGTCACTCACTGTTACCCCACGCTGTCACTCACTGTTACGCCACTGTGTCACTCTCTGTTACGCCACTGTGTCACTCTCTGTTACGCCACTCTGTCACTGACTGTTACTCCACGCTGTCACTCACTGTCACTCCACGCTGTCACTCTGTGCACCCATGCTGTCACTCTGTGCACCCACGGTGTCACTCTCTGTTATGCCACGCTGTCACTCTGTGCACCCACGCTGTCACTCACTGTTACGCCACGCTGTCACTCTCTGTTACGCCACGCTGTCACTCACTGTTACGCTACGCTGTCACTCTCTGTTACGCCACGCTGTCACTCACTGTTACGCCACGCTGTCACTCTCTGTTACGCCACGGTGTCACTCACTGTTACGCCACGCTGTCACTCTCTGTTACGCCACGCTGTCACTCACTGTTACGCTACGCTGTCACTCTCTGTTACGCCACGCTGTCACTCTCTGTTACGCCACGCTGTCACTCTCTGTTACGCCACGCTGTCACTCACTGTTACGCCACGCTGTCACTCACTGTTACTCCACGCTGTCACTCACTGTTACTCCACGCTGTCACTCACTGTGACCCACACACTGTCACTCACTGTGACCCACACACGGTCACTCACTGTAACCCCCACACTGTAACTCACTGTAACCCGCACACTGTAACTCACTGTATCCCACACATTGTCACTCACTGTAACCCACACATTGACACTCACTGTAACCCACACATTGTCAAACACTGTAACCCACATACTGTCACTCACTGTAACCCACACACTGTCACTCACTGTAACCAACACACTGTCACTCACTGTAACCCACACACTGTCACTCACTGTAACCCCCACACTGTAACTCACTGTAACCCGCACACTGTAACTCACTGTATCCCACACATTGACACTCACTGTAACCCACACATTGTCAAACACTGTAACCCACATACTGTCACTCACTGTAACCCACACACTGTCACTCACTGTAACCAACACACTGTCACTCACTGTAACCCACACACTGTCACTCACTGTAACCCACACACTATCACACACGGTAACCCCCACACCGTCACTCACTGTAACCCACACACTGTCACTCACTGTAACCCACACACTGTCACTCACTGTGACCCACACACTGTCACTCACTGTGACCCACACACTGTCACTCAATGTGACCCACACACTGTCTCTGTGCACCCACGGTGTCACTCACTGTTACCCCACGCTGTCACTCTCTGTTACGCCACGCTGTCACTCACTGATACGCCATGCTGTCACTCACTGTTACGCCACGCTGTTACTCTGTGCACCCACACTGTCACTCACTGTTACGCCACGCTGTCACTCACTGTTACGCCACGCTGTCACTCACTGTTACGCATGCTGTCACTCACTGTTACCCCACGCTGTCACTCTGTGCACCCACGCTGTCACTCACGGTTACGCCACGCTGTCACTATGTGCGCCCACACTGTCACTCACTGTTACGCCACGCTGTCACTCACGATTACGCCACGCTGTCACTCACGATTACGCCAAGCTGTCACTCACTGTTACTCCACGCTGTCACTCACTGTAACGCCACGCTGTCACTCACTGTTACGCCACACTGTCACTCACTGTTACACCACACTGTCACTCACTGTTACGCCACGCTGTCACTCACTGTTACGCAATGCTGTCACTCACTGTTACACCACGCTGTCACTCTGCGCGCCCACGCTGTCACTCTGTGCACTCACGCTGTCACTCACGATTACGCCACGCTGTCACTCACGGTTACGCCACGCTGTCACTCACGGTTATGCCACGCTATCACTCACTGTTACGCCACGCTGTCACTCTGTGTGCCCACGCTGTCACTCTGTGCGCCCACGCTGTCACTCTGTGCGCCCACGCTGTCACTCTGTGCACCCACGCTGTCACTGTGCACCCACGCTGTCACTCACTGTTACGCCACGCTGTCACTCACTGTTACGCCACACTGTCACTCACTGTTACGCCACACTGTCACTCACGATTACGCCACGCTGTCACTCACTGTTACTCCACGCTGTCACTCACTGTTACGCCACACTGTCACTCACAGTTACGCCACACTGTCACTCACTGTTACACCACACTGTCACTCACTGTTACGCCATTCTGTCACTGTGCGCCCACGCTGTCACTCTGTGCACCCACGCTGTCACTCACTGTTACGCCACACTGTCACTCACTGTTACGCCACGCTGTCACTCTGTGCACCCACACTGTCACTCTGTGCACCCACACTGTCACTCTGTGCACCCACACTGTCACTCTGTGCACCCACGCTGTCACTCACTGTTACGCCACGCTGTCACTCACTGTTACGCCACGCTGTCACTCACTGTTACGTCACGCTGTCACTCACTGTTACGCCACGCTGTCACTCACTGTTACGCCACGCTGTCACTCACTGTTACGCCACGCTGTCACTCACTGTTACGCCACGCTGTCACTCACTGTTACGCCACGCTGTCACTCTGTGCGCCCACGCTGTCACTCACTGTTACGCCACGCTGTCACTCACTGTTACGCCACACTGTCACTCACTGTTACGCCACACTGTCACTCTGTGCACCCATGCTGTCACTCACTGTTACGCCACGCTGTCACTCACTGTTACGCCACGCTGTCACTCTGTGCATCCACGCTGTCACTCTGTGCACCCACGCTGTCACTCACTGTTACACCACGCTGTCACTCACTGTTACTCCACGCTGTCACTCACTGTTACGCCACGCTGTCACTCTGTGCATCCACGCTGTCACTCTGTGCACCCACGCTGTCACTCACTGTTACACCACGCTGTCACTCACTGTTACGCCACGCTGTCACTCACTGTTACGCCACGCTGTCACTCACTGTTACGCCACGCTGTCACTCACTGTTACGCCACGCTGTCACACACTGATACGCCACGCTGTCACTCACTGTTACGCCACGCTGTCACTCTGTGCACCCACACTGTCACTCACTGTTACGCCACGCTGTCACTCACTGTTACGCCACGCTGTCACTCATTGTTACGCCACGCTGTCACTCACTGTTACGCCACGCTGTCACTCACTGTTACGCCACGCTGTCACTCTGTGCACCCACGCTGTCACTGTGCACCCACGCTGTCACTCACTGTTACTCCACGCTATCACTCTGTGCACGCACGCTGTCACTCACTGTTACGCCACGGTGTCACTCACTGTTACGCCACGCTGTCACTCACTGTTGCGCCACGCTGTCACTCACTGTTACGCCACGCTGTCACTCACTGTTACGCCACGCTGTCACTCACTGTTATGCCACGCTGTCACTCTGTGCACCCACGCTGTCACTCACTGTTACGCCACGCTGTCACTCTGTGCGCCCACGCTGTCACTCACTGTTATGCCACGCTGTCACTCACTGTTACGCCACGCTGTCACTCACTGTTAAGCCACGCTGTCACTCTGTGCACCCACGCTGTCACTCACTGTTACGCCACGCTGTCACTCACTGTTACGCCACGCTGTCACTCTGTGCACCCACGCTGTCACTCACTGTTACGCCACACTGTCACTCTGTGCACCCACGCTGTCACTCTGTGCACCCACGCTGTCACTCACTGTTACGCCACACTGTCACTCACTGTTACGCCACGCTGTCACTCACGATTACACCATGCTGTCACTCACTGCACCACCCACACTGTCACTCAACAGTATTGCCACACTGTCACTCTATGCACACATGCACTCAATGTTACACCCAAGCACACACTCACTGTAACCCCCCCCACTCACTGTCGGTCATTATAACCCCCTCACTGTCACCCACTTTAACCATCCAAACGCTATCACTCACTGGATACATCCCACATCTCATCTGCTTGCTCTGAGCTGCACGGAGTTTCTTACCTGAGGTCCCATATCTCCACTATCACCTTTGTGTCCTGACCCTCCGGGGGTCCCCTGGGAAACAAGAGCACATTTTGATCCACAGTGACAACAAAATGCAAAAAACATCAAGTGAAGTACGAGGGTGGGGTCTGGTATCAATCACAGTGTACAGCTGTTTATTACACATCATTCAAGCCCAAAGGAGCATTGATCTTATGAAGGTAATCCAGACTATCTACAGGCCAAGATACTGAACTCGCAGTCGAGTGGGAATCAGGACAATTCGATCAGGACTGACCCTCTGACAGTGCAGCAGTCCCTCAGTACTGACCCTCTGACAGTGCAGCACTCCCTCAGTACTGACCCTCTGACAGTGCAGCACTCCCTCAGTGCTGACCCTCTGACAGTGCAGCACTCCCTCAGTGCTGACCCTCTGACAGTGCAACACTCCGTCAGTACTGACCCTCTGACAGTGCATCACTCCCTCAGTGCTGACCCTCTGACAGTGCAGCACTCCCTCAGTGCTGACCCTCTGACAGTGCAACACTCCCTCAGTACTGACCCTCTGACAGTGCATCACTCCCTCAGTGCTGACCCTCTGACAGTGCAGCACTCCCTCAGTACTGACCCTCTGACAGTGCAGCATTCCCTCAGTCCTGACCCTCTGACAGTGCATCACTCCCTCAGTACTGACCCTCTGACAGTGCAGCACTCCCTCATTACTGACCCTCTGACAGTGCAACGCTCCCTCAGTACTGACCCTCTGACAGTGCAGCACTCCCTCAGTGCTGACCCTCTGACAGTGCAACACTCCCTCAGTACTGACCCTCTGACAGTGCATCACTCCCTCAGTGCTGACCCTCTGACAGTGCAGCACTCCCTCAGTACTGACCCTCTGACAGTGCAGCACTCCCTCAGTACTGACCCTCTGACAGTGCAGCACTCCCTCAGTACTGACCCTCTGACAGTGCAGCACTCCCTCAGTGCTGACCCTCTGACAGTGCAGCACTCCCTCAGTGCTGACCCTCTGACAGTGCAGCACTCCCTCAGTGCTGACCCTCTGACAGTGCAACACTCCCTCAGTGCTGACCCTCTGACAGTGCAGCACTCCCTCAGTGCTGACCCTCTGACAGTGCAACACTCCCTCAGTACTGACCCTCTGACAGTGCAGCACTCCCTCAGTACTGACCCTCTGACAGTGCAGCATTCCCTCAGTACTGACCCTCTGACAGTGCAGCACTCCCTCAGTACTGACCCTCTGACAGTGCTGCAGACCCTCAGTACCGGATTTTGACCTTCAATCCTCCAACTCTGATGCGACGTACTGAACAATCATCATTAAATTGAATTGTTTTTGCCCCCTCCCCAAAAAGCTTCCGAGGTGTCAGCACCTCTGGGAATCCCCATCACCCACCCCCGCTTAGTGGCTCTCGTGTCTGATTAGTGCTTGAAGGCTCTGCTCTTTCTGTTGACTCCATTTGGAGACAGCTTTGCCCAGCTCTGGGCGATGACTCTTTGACGCCCTCCCTGCAATCTCCCCTCGGGCAGCCTGCTGACCTGTGAGCGAAGAATGGAGGAGGAGACTTACCAACGGCCCCGGTCGTCCTGTGAAACCCATGGGTCCCGAGGATCCTCGTAACGCCAGCTGGAAGAGGAAGAGAGGGAGTCAGTCCAGGGTTGGCGCTGTTGCGGGTCACCCAGTGACGACCAAGTTAACACGGCGACCTGCATTTGCACAACTACTCATCTCTTGCCATTGTTGCATGCTGGATGTATGTGCAGAGCGCGGTGGGCTTCCCATCCAGAGCTTCTGACTCAGAGATTGGGAGGGGGCCACAAGACTTCCAAATGCCCTGTTAGCAAGTCCCAACAATCGATGCTAGCACTTTACCGAGGGCTGACAACAGGCGAGTGGGCCTGATGTTCTCCATTTCTCCTTGTTCCTAAGCGACAGGGTCAGATTGTGATCTAGAATGGCTCTCCCTTTGCAAACCCATGTTAAACCTGCCCCAAGCCAAAATCATCTCGTCGGTGCCCCATCGTTGGCGGGTGGCAGTTCTCTTAGTGGCTCCGGGTTGCCTCGGCACCAGGTGCCGTTACGCACATGTTGTCGTCTGGGGCTACGGACGGCGGTGTCAGAGGCTCCAACATTCCTTCCACCGCAGGTCTGACCAGGAATCTCTCCCGTTCTTTGCCGCCTGCTATTGGCGCGTGATTTAGCCGCATTGCTGAACACCCCTCCCATGGCCGTCTGGTCCCGGGGCGAGACTGAAGCCCGGATCTTCTGGCTGAGAGACAGGGAGGTTACCGACTGCGCCCCGAGAGCTTCAGACAAGGCTATGGGTCGGGGTGCGGGAAGGGTTCGGAAAAGACCAAATGACTTGGAATGGCTCCGACTACGAGGGGGCAGGTTTTATGTGTTCTCAGGTGTCAGCCCAGACTCAGCCTGAGGAGCCGAACTCAACTGAGCTTCCATCAAACTGTCCACCCTGACCCCAACAGCCACTCTTCCCCACCAAGTGCCAGTAGACATCAAGTAACAGTGTCACCGGTAACACTGGAACACTGGACTTCCGCGCTGAGGCGCACAGGGCCAAAGCAGACATGTTTTTTCCCAGATTTACTGCTTTTATCTTCCAGGTCTCTGGACTCTGCTGTCCTCCAGGAGCCCCAGCTTCTCCAGGAGAACCCCACTTCCAGGGTGAACAACTCGGATCAAATAAAATAATGACCGCTTTGTCAGTTGGGGCTGGGGGGGGGGATGATGCTGGTGACCACAGCTCCCTCAAAGGTTACAACACGCTCACTTGTGGGGGATAAAGTACATAGAGGCAAAGATGAGAGCCCCCGCCCCCCGTAATAACCCTACCCCAGCCCACCACCCTCCGATCACCACTCCCCGAGTCCCCCTGTGAGTCTCCCGCAGGCTATCCCTACATTTACAGGACGAAACTTGAGAGATGCGGGAGAAACAGTCAAAATGAGTCATAATCCCTTGAAAGTACTCAAAGGTTGTTCCTCCTGCCCCTTGCCCCTGGCATGCTGCGTCCTGGAGTAGCGGACTGCCAATGATTGCCGGTTCCCGCCCACTGTGCTGCTTGCATCCCGTGGTAGCTGGATGGCCTGATTGCGCGGTGGAGAAAGAAGCCCAGGTTGATCAGAGATGATCCTGGGGAAGTAAGGGGTGACAGGAGGCTGGGGAGGAGGGCGTTAGACGCAGAGTTCCCGGTGCGAGGCCTTGATGGAGTTACAGCTACAATCGGTCAGGGTCCATACCTACCCGGGCCTGTTGCAGGATAGCCTGAGCCTGGGCTTCTTGCGCAGACACAACCGGTCCCTTATCACCTCCGCTGGCACCAAATCGGAACTGAAAACAGAAAGAAAAAAACACACGCATGGACACGAGGCAGATGGTTAGAGAAGGGAAGTGCGACACAACGGGAGAGAGTCACGCTCAGAGTCATTTGGCCTCCAAACTCCCACACAACCCGGAGCCTGGGGCACAGTCTAAGTCCAGCAGTAAGCACATGGCTCTGGTAATCTCTCTAATTACTAACCAGGCCCACTGGGGGAACATACCAGAGTTTCACAGCCCACTGTTTCCCCATCATTGAAGCATCGGGGTCGTTCTCAGTCAGGGTTCTGGCTTTGCCCCTATCTGTTGGGCGAAGTGCTGGCAAATGGGATTAGGTAGGCAGGTCATGTGACAGTGCCTTTAAGAAATGGATGTTTAAGCAATATCCCTTTAAGAAATGCAATGATGTCAGAGTTAGATGAGCCATTTTGCAGTTTAGTTTCAGTTTTGAGGAAAAGAGCTGGATCTGCTGTGATCTCTGCCATGAAAGACTATCTCTGGATCATTTGGGTGATTGAAACTCATAATAGTAAAGCCTTTAACCTGATGTGTTTCTGTTTCAAGGTGTTAAGTCTCATGGATGTTGAAAGGAATAACTGAAGGATTATTTAGTGTTGTAATATTTTCAGGGTTATCTTTGAAGTAAGGGGTGTTAAGAGATCCAATGTTTATTTAAGAGGTTAAGTTGAGTTCATGGAATAAACATTGTTTTGTGTTTAAAATCCACGTGTCCATAATTGTAATCCCACTCCTGGAGAACAAGCCGTGTGCTCGGAAAAGCAACAATAGCATTAAAGGGGGAGGTTGGTTGAACTCCATGATACATTTTAAGGTTCTGAAAACACCTCGCCCAGAACAGACAGGTCAGACGTCTTTGATGCATTGATGCAGACTTGATGTGCCGAAGGGCTTCTCCTGTGTTGTGTTATGCACTCTACCATGACTCACTCTGTAGATGTTCATCAATGGAAAGAGACGGAGTGTGAGTGCCTCGTGCCTTTTATAGTGAGATACCACCCCTGAGTGTCCTGCCTGCTCATTGGTCATGTCCTGTTCTCTGTGTTCATTGCTGCCTGTCTGTATATCATTATCTGCATGTCTGCATATCATGACCTCCTGCATTGTATTATTCTGTGATTCTGCATCAGTGGGACACGCTCAGTGACCCTACTACAGAGTCTACAGACTGACTGGAAGCAGTAAGGGAAATCAATAAATTTCTCAATTCCAAATAACAAAAATTCTCTCATCTTTGCCTGTAATGTCTCAGTATGTTCCTGCTGGGGGGACACAATAATTTCCTGTAATTTCTCAGTGTTTTCCTGCTGGGGACACAATCATTTCCCGTAATTTCTCAGTGTGTTCCTGCTGGAGACACACAATAATTTCCTGTAATTTCTCAGTGTGTTCCAGCTGGAGACACGCAATCATTTCCTGTAATTTCTCAGTGTGTTCCTGCTGGGGACACAATCATTTCCTGTAATATCTCAGTGTGTTCCTGCTGGAGACACACAATAATGTCCTGTAATTTCTCAGTGTGTTCCTGCTGGAGACACACAATAATGTCCTGTAATTTCTCAGTGTGTTCCTGCTGGAGACACACAATCATTTCCTGTAATTTCTCAGTGTGTTCCTGCTGGAGACACACAATCATTTCCTGTAATTTCTCAGTGTGTTCCTGCTGGGAGGACACAATAATGTCCTGTAATTTCTCAGTGTGTTCCTGCTGGGGACACAATCATTTCCCGTAATTTCTCAGTGTGTTCCTGCTGGAGACACACAATAATTTCCTGTAATTTCTCAGTGTGTTCCAGCTGGAGACACACAATCATTTCCTGTAATTTCTCAGTGTGTTCCTGCTGGGGGGACACAATAATGTCCTGTAATTTCTCAGTGTGTTCCTGCTGGAGACACACAATAATTTCCTGTAATTTCTCAGTGTGTTCCTGCTGGGGGGACACAATAATTTCCTGTAATTTCTCAGTGTGTTCCTGCTGGGGACACACAATAATGTCCTGTAATTTCTCAGTGTGTTCCAGCTGGAGGCACACAATCATTTCCTGTAATTTCTCACTATTAACCAGTGCAGAATGAACACCGAACAGAAGACTTTAAACTTGACTCCAATTCATGCTGGGAGTTCTCTTAAATCACAGCACTGGGATCTCGCCCCCATCACACAGGAGACAGGACTTCATGCGGAGAAGGTGAGCAGGAGGTTTCAGGAATTGGTGAACAGGGATATGGATAGAATAATTAAGCAAACTACTGTCACTGTATTTGACATTGGGATTGTCACCAAAGGGCCCACGTCTGCTATTCTCCCCAAAGTGGCACACAACCCACCCCACCCCTCAAGGTCCCGTCTTCATCCCGGCCTTCATCTCTCACAACGTTACTTACCGGCAGCATCAGTGAAGTACCGGGAGGCCCAGGAAGCCCATCAGCACCAGGTAGACCGGCCCGGCCATTACGGCCCTGAAATTAGATTGAGATTAGGCGTTCAAAAGTAATAAGCACACTTTTGAAAAGATAAACAGATAGGTAACACTGTACATGTTCAAAACAGCAGGGACTGCAAAATTCAACAAATATTGGATTGGATTTGTTTATTGTCACGTGTACCGAGGTACAGTGAAAAGTATTTTTCTGCGAGCAGCTCAACAGATCATTAAGTACATGAGAAGAAAAGGGAATAAAAGAAAATACATAATAGGGCAACGCAACATATACAATAACTTTGTGTAATCACACTCACTGTACATAACACACTATATATTGTGTATAAATACTCACTGTATATAACACACACTATAATTGTGTATAATCATTCTACATTTTTTTGTTCATTCTTGGGATGTGGTCGTCACCATCTGGGCCAGCATTTGTTGCCCATCCCTAATTGCCCTTGAACTGAGTGGTTTGCTAAACCATTTCAGTGGGGGACAGTTGAAAGTAAACATTTACTGCACATAGCACACACTATATCAGTGACAATCATACTCACTGTACAAAACTCGTGCTTTAATGTGTATAAACACTCACTATGCTATAACTAGATATAATCACACTCATTGTACATAAAACATACTGTAACTGTATAAACACTTCCTGTACACAGCACACACTATGACTGTGTATAAACACACAGTACATAACATGCACTAGAACTGTGTATAATCACACTCACGGTAAATAACACTCTAAAACTGTGTATAAACACTCAGTACATAAAACACGCTGCAACCATCTATAAATGCTAACTTTACATCACACACACTATAACTATGCACAATCACACACTCAAAATAACGCACCCTATAACTGTGCATAATCACACTCACTGTACATAACAAACTATGACTCTGTAATCACACTCACAGTACATATAACTGAATAAATGCACTCACTGTACTTAACAGAAGCTATAACTATGTATGAACACTCACTGTACATAACATGCTATAACTGGATATAATCACTCATTGTACATAAAACATACTGTAACTGTATAAACACTTCCTGTACACAACACACACTATGACTGTGTGTAAACACACGGTACATAACATGCGCTAGAACTGTGTATAATCACACTCACTGTAAATAACACACACTATTACTGTTCTAATCACATTCACTATACAGAGCACATTCACTGTACAGAGCACATTCACTGTACAGAGCACATGCTATAACTGTGTTTAACCACTCACTGTACACAACACGTACTATAACTATGTATAATCACACTCACGCCTTATACAACACAGTGTAACCACGTATAATTACACTCTCACTGTACATAACATACTTCTTACCAGTGTATAATCACACCCAATGTCCATAACATACACTGTAACTGTGTACATTCAGACTCTCACTGTACATAACAAACACTATGACTTTGTATAATCACACTCACTGTACATAACACATGCGATAACTGTGTATAATCACTCATAGTAGATAGCACACTATAGCATCGTATAAATACTCACTGTATGTAACACATACTATAACTGTGTATAGTCATACTCACTGGACAAACATGTGCTATAACTGTATAAACATTCACTGTATATAACACACTGTAACTGTGTATATTCACACTCACTCTACATGACACACACTATAACTGTATAAACACATGCTCACTGTACATAATACACTATATCTGTGTATAAACACTCACTGTACAAAACACACAATACAACTGTATATAATCACAACTTGCATAACATATTGTAACTGTGTATAATTAAACTCACTGTACATAGCAGACACTATAATCGGTATATAATCACACTCACTATATAACGCACGCTGTAACTGTGTAACCACACTACATAATCACACACTACACCTGTGTATTAATACTCACTGGACATGACACACTAACTGTTCATAACACACTAACTGTATAAACACTCACTGTACATAAACTATAAATGTATAAACACTGACTGTACATAACACACACTATAACTGTGTATAAACAAACTCAACTTACATAACACACACTACAACTGTGTATAAACACACTGTACATAACATACCCTATAACTGTATAATCACACACTCACTACATAACACACACTATATCTGTGTATAATCACACTGTACATAACAAACACTAACTGTGAATAACCACACTCTCACTGTACATAATCACACACTATAACTGTGTATACTCGCACTCTCACTCTACATACTCAGTGTATAAACAGACTCTCACTGCACATAACATACTATAATTGTGTATAATCACACTCTTGCTGTATATAACACATGCTATAACCTGTGTATATTCACTCTCATTGTACATAACACACACTAACTTTACAAGACACTCACTGTACAAAACATGGGATATAACATTCAGTCTCTCATTGTACGTAACAGACTTTCTGATCTTATAAAAACAAAAACTGCAATATTCACAATATAACTGTATAAACACTATCTCACTGTACATAATACACACTTTAACTGTGTCTAATCACACACTCACTCTACATAAAAACCACAGCAATGCAGAATGAGGCTATTTGGCCCATTGAGTCACCACCAACCCTCTGAAAGAACAGTCTACCTCAGCCCTATCTCTGTAATGTAACCTTCACAGCTTTGGACACTAAGGGTAATTTAGCATGGCCAATCCATCGAATCTGCACATCTTTGGCCTGTGGGAGAAAGACAGCGGGGGGGGGGGGTGGAGATTGTCCGTAACCCATCGCCAAAATTGTGTTCGGCGATCAGGCGAAGAATGTGCTCCGATGCCGAAATCGCGACTGGCGCCGGTTTGACACCTGTCGGCCATGCTATTCCCCCTCCAAAATGCCATCATTGTAACGTGCGACACGCGCAGTCGCAATGCCATTGGCGCTTCATCGTCTGGCCCATCCGCAATGCTCTGTCCCCGATGGGCTGAGTTCCGACGGTGCGGACCACGTGTGGGCCCATAAATTGTGAACCCGGCGTGCCGGTTGCGGACTATGTCCAGCGCACCATACTCAGCCGGAAAAGCGTGCAGCTGGACGTGAGAGCTTCTGCAAGGTCTGGGAGGACTGATGAGGGCTGGCCAGGGGGTGGCCAGAGGGTGTGCTGTGGGGTCGCGGATGGCGGGTTGGGTCCGTACACGGCCAGCGCCATCTTGCACGATGTGACCGCTGCAGGTCGTCAGCCATGCGCATGCGCGGCCCGGGACCTGGACATTCTCCGGCCTTTTTCGGCACGGGAGGCGGGTGCTTCAATCGGCGCTGGTGCTAGCCCCTCACCGGTGCCGGAATCGGTGAGGGGTTCGCGCTGATTTTTTACATGTGAACCTCCCGCGGATTCTCCGTTCGTGCCGGCCGTTAGCTGCAGGAACGGAGAATCTAGCCCGGGGAGAATTTGCAAACTCCAATCAGACAGTCAACCGAGACTGGAAATGAACCCAGGCCCTGGTGCTGTGAGGCAGCAGTGCTAGCCCGTGCCGCCCTATAACTGTGTATGATCTGTCACACTGTTCATATCTCTGTGTAGACTCACTGTACATAGCACACTGGAACAGTATAATACAACAAACTGTATCAGTATATATCCTTACTATACATAATAAATCAGATACTGTATTATCGTACCAAAAAAATTAAACATAAAATTATTGCATTTAATAAGTTTAATACTATATCGACTATTATACTTCAGAACATAAATTCTTTATGTGACACATGCAACTCCTGTCTGTTGCTTATGTTATCATATGATAGAAGCCAATT
Source organism: Scyliorhinus torazame (assembly GCF_047496885.1). NCBI lineage: Eukaryota > Metazoa > Chordata > Chondrichthyes > Carcharhiniformes > Scyliorhinidae > Scyliorhinus > Scyliorhinus torazame. The sequence continues at coordinate 179,918,930 of NC_092720.1, read as the reverse complement.
ATATAATAAGCAATGGGGCTCCGTTGTTGCGTGGCCCGGTTTGGGGATTTGCATTCCGAGGTTCTTTGTGACACTGCATAGTGGAGAATTCCATGGGCCCCTGCCACTGTTTCTGCCACTGAGGGTGCTGGGGCTGTCTGTAAAACCTTATGGATGGTCTTGTTGTCCGCCCCTAATCATATGTCAGATATGTTACCGTTGGGGCGGGCGGGCAGGGGGTGGGACGATGAAACAGTTACATGAAGAGAAGGTTGTGGGTGTTAATCCTGGGAGGATAGCCTGCTCGGGCCTCGGGCAGGAAAGTAGGGGGCGGAGCGCTTGCTGCAGAGAAAATTCTCATGCTCGCCTCCAAGCATCGATGCATGAGGGGCAACGTCACAGACTGAGAGAAGGCGGGTGAGAAGCGTCTCAGAAACCATCTTCCGCAGTCTGGACTGGCCAATTCTAAGGCCAGAGGTGGCGTCGGATGTTTTTGCAATCGGAAGGCGAGATGATACTCCAGAGAGGATCTAGATTCAGAACTACTGCTTGACGGATGGGTCACCGTGCGGTCCAAGGAACGTCACCTTGAATCCATATTCCGAATGGTGGAACCACGTCAGCATCGTATGTCCTCCTGGCGTACGCTGGCATTTCCAGGCGCTCTCGGCCGCAAGCCCGACGGACATCTCAGCATAACCAAGGGACAGTAGTCAAAGTTGTGCCCCAGATCCCACCCTCCGCCGAAGAGGTGATCGCCAGGTGCATGTCACCCGCACCTTTCGCAGAGGTCCTGCGGCCCTCCTTCACCCCATCGTTCTCCCTTGGGGATGCCTTGGCGTTTACCTGTCTGACGATAAAGAGAAAATATTTCTGATAGTGGGAGACTATCACTCCCGTCGGACAGAAGCGCCAAAGCTGCCCGGCATCACCTCTGAATCCCTTACAGGCTGGTTGATGAAAACGTTCTCCGCATGTGGCTTTCCGGATATCGGCATCTCCAGTAATGGGTCCCAATTCACCCGTGGGTGCATCCAATCTTTCACAGCGATGCATGGCTTCATGCATGCCAAAAGCTGCCCCGAAAAGCCCGCAGTTTAACGGAGAAGCTGAACAAGGAGCATTCACTACAGACCCAGGCTGAAAAAGAATGCCGACTTTGAGCTGGCCCTGCTTTGCTATTGTTCAGCACCATGGCAGAACGGGGATTGCTCATTGCAAGTGTCTCAGGGGTCACAGACCCAACTTTCCTGCCCTACACCTTGCTGCCAAGCGTCATGGTGGATGACCACCATCGGGGGAAAAAGAAGGAAGAAGCCGACCATCCAGGGAGGGGGTTGAGGGGAGGGTTGGGGGGGTCACAGGGGGAGGAGGGGGGGGTGGTGGATGATCGCTTGGGGGGTTGGAAAGGTCTCAGTGGGGGCCTTTTTCCGGCACTGGAGGCCAGTCCTCCTAGTTAAACATCCGGAGCTGATAGCCGCCGCCACCTCGTCCCAGGCAGCATTGGCTGCCTTGTGGCTGACCCTCCGGGACCCTCGAGGGGACAGGATATCTCTCCTGGTCTCCACTGTGTCCAGCAGTCTCGCCAGGTCAGCTTCACCAAATCTTGGGGCCCGTCTTCTCAGCACCATTGTTGCGGACTGACTGGAACTGGCTGAGCAAGTGCTGCTTGAATTTGTTAGCAGGGGGCTGGCGAGTGCGGTGCTGGCGAATCAGCTGGTGAACCTTCATTCGAGGCGGGAAGTCTGTGGAACCTCATTAAGTGGACCAAATAATGTTGAATAGCATTGCCGGCCTCACTGGTCCAAGCACCAGGAAGCTTGCGGCAGTTCCCGCTCGCTACCACACTTCCGGAGAATTGTGCCCCGAGCCTCTGACCTGCTCTTGTAGCCACAGTATTTATATGGCTAATCCAGTTCAGTTTCTGGTCAATGGTATGTTGGATATGGGATTCGCTGATGGTAATGCCATGAATGTCAAGGAGAGACATGTGATAACATGACCAATTATGAGCTGTAAATATAAGAGGGGATCGTCCACGTGTTGTGTTATTTGCAGAAGCCACTGTTTCTCGGTGTCTCTGTAATTCAGAATAGCCAGCATCAGAGAACAGATCAGTAGTCCATCAACCTGTACCTGGGTTCCAATTTGGGGAAGCTGGAAGTAAGCCACCAGGGAAACTAAAATTCGCTAAACACAGAGAGCCCCGTCATGCACTTAGACTTGAGCTTTCTGTCACTACACAGACACCCATCGACATCCACACACACTGCACCTCATCACAGCACATGGGGCAGCACAACAGCATAGTGGTTAGCACAATTGCTTCACAGCTCCAGGGTCCCACGTTCGATTCCCGGCTTGGGTCACTGTCTGTGCGGAGTCTGCACGTTCTCCCCGTGTGTGCGTGGGTTTCCTCCGGGTGCTCCGGTTTCCTCCCACAGTCCAAAGATGTGCAGGTTAGGTGGATTGGCCACGATAAATTGCACTTAGTGACCAAAATTGCCCTTGGTGTTGGGTGGGGTTGCTGGGTTATGGGGATAGGGTAGAGGTGTGGGCTTGGGTAGGGTGCTCTTTCCAAGAGCCGTTGCAGACTCGATGGGCCGAATTGCCACCTTCTGCACTGTAAATTCTATGATTCTATGATCACACCACACATTCACCCCCACACACACACACTCACCCCCACACACTCACCCGCTCTCAAACACACACACTCACCCCCACACACTCACCCGTTCTCAAACACGCACACCCACTCTCAAACACACACACCTACTCATACACACCCACTCTCAAACACACGCTCACTCTCAAACACACTCACCCATTCTCAAACACACACATACTCACCCACTCTCTCAGACACGCACTCGCCCACTCTTTCTCACACACACCCTCTCTCACACACACTCACACACCCTCTCACACACACTCACACACCCTCTCACAAACACACTCACCCACTCTCTCACACTCACCCACTCTCTCTCACACTCACACACCCTCTCTCACACACACTCACACACCCTCTCACAAACACACTCACCCACTCTCTCACACTCACCCACTCTCTCACACTCACCCACTCTCTCTCACACTCACACACCCTCTCACACTCACACACCCTCTCTCACACTCACACACCCTCTCTCACACTCACACACCCTCTCTCACACTCACACACCCTCTCTCACACTCACCCACTCTCTCACACATACGCTCACACTCACCCACTCTCTGACACACACGCTCACACTCACCCACTCTCTCTCACACACACATGCTCACACTCACCCATTCTCTCTCTCATACAAGCTCACACTCACCCACTCTCTCTCACACACACATTCTCAAACACGCATTCACTCACCCACTCTCTCAAACACACATTCTCTCACAAACACATTCACTCATACACACCGCTCCACGCTTACACTCACGCACACCCACACACTGAAAAAAAGCACACTCTCACACACCCACCCACACTCTCGCGCACCCACAAAACCACCTCAATACTCCACACATACACGCACACACAATAACATACTCACCACTGCACACTCCACACTAAGATGCACCCCACACTCAGGCACACCCATACCACCACCATCCTCAGTCTCACCGACTCAGAGGCCAGTGCGCACTCTCCCATGTGCATCATTGAAAATGCTTCGATAGACTCAAGGGTGGAGACCCATCAACTCAGGAGCCGGTGTTCCACTGGCGTGCCTGCTCCTTTGGGGGGAGGGGGGGGGGGGGCAATTGATGTTCACTGTGGTTGATTGGTTACGCCTGGGTGCTGACTAAGACTCAAGTAAATAAACCACCGTAGAAGCTACGAGAGCTTAATTAGAGTGCAAACATCTTGAACTATGTCTAAAACTCTGTGAATAAAGTTCCTGTACACTCAGAAACTAGTTTCATCTCTGCTATACTCTGAGGAAAATAAAACATAAAAAACACAACCCCGACATTGAGCTGTGGGGCTAAGATGAATAATGCCTCGGATGTCTCTGATTTTGACACAGTCGGGAAACCCCAGGTTTGACCACGCCTGCCCCGGGCAGAGTTTGGATCAGGGTGCTGGCTGGTTTCGGTGTTCAGTCCAACCGTCAGGCCTGAACTCTTCCCTCTGCGCACCCCGTGCTCCCGCATAATAAGAGTGAATAACACGCACGAACAGACTCAAAAACCGCTTCTTCCCCGCTGTTACCAGTCTCTTGCCTGATCTGATCTCTTCACACATCTTCTCTACTCAGTAGTACTGCACTCCGTATGCTCTCCCGATGCCTGTGGCTATGTATTTACATTGTGTATTTATGTATTTCCTATGTGTTTTTTCCATGTATGGAACGATCATGCAGAACAATACTTTTCACTGTGCCTCGGTACACATGACACTTAAAACAAATCCAAATCCCCCAGGGACAGTCAGCCTCACACCACGATCCCCAGACACCAGAAATTGGCAGCATTGAAAGAATTCTCTGCGGAGACAATTGAAGGGACTTACCCTCTCCCCAGGATCGCCCATGGGTCCGGGGGGTCCTGATGGACCCGGGGGGCCAGTCGGACCCTGTCAACAGGACCAAAAGGTAAAAGAAACCAGTCAAGTTAATAGAAATAGGCAGGCTCCGAAACCCCAGTGCTCAGCACTGGGCAACAAACAAGAATCATCAGCATTCCCTTGTCCGTGGGAGTGAGGGTGTAGGTAACATGGAGAAGGAGAGACACACACACACACACACACACACACACACACACACACGGTACAGAAAAAGATGGGATGACAGGGAGGGAAAGGTTGAAGTAGAGGGAAGAGAGAGGCTGGACAATAAGTGACAGAGGAAGAAGATGGATTATACATTGTGTACACGACACATGAAGTGGACATTCAGCCCATCCAGTCAGTGTTTATGTTGCACTCGAGCTTCCTCCCATCTCTCCTCATCTACATTGATCGTTGTAATCCACTATTCCTTGACACCTCATGCCGTGTCTCATTTCCCCTCACATAATGTTCACTTCAGCTATTCCCTGTGGTGGTCTTTGGGAAAACAAGTTTCTTCTGAATTCCCGACTGGATTTCTCAGTGACTATCTAATATTGATAGTCTTGAGTTCCCAACAAGAGGAAACAGTCACTTTGTATTCAGAGCCTTTCATCATTTCCCTCTTTCTTTTCCCCTTCCCTCTCTCCATCCTTCACTCTCCCTCTCTCTCTCCTCTCCCTCTCTCTTGCTCCTTTCACCCTCTCTTTGCTCCACACTCCCGCCCTCTTTCACTTCCAGCCTCCCTCCCTCTTGTTCCCCTCTCCCTCTATTGCTTTCCCCACCCATCCTTTCTTTCATTCCTTCCATTCTTCCCCTCTCTCACTCCTTCCAACCTCCCTCTCTCCAACCCTCTATCTCTTTCCACCCATTCTCTCTCCTCCATCCTCCCATTCTCTTCTTTACCCTCCCTCCATCATTCTCCTCTCTTCTCTCCCTCCATCATTCTCCTTTCTCCCCCTCTCTCTCCTCCCACTCTTGCTCTCCATCCTCCAGGCACCCACTCGCTCTCTCCTCCCCTCTGTCATTCCATTCTCCGCACTCTCTCTCCCTCAACCTGCTCTCTTTCCATAAGACCATAAGACCACAAGACGTAGTAGCAGACTTAGGCCACTCGGCCCATCGAGTCTGCTCTGCCATTCAATCATGGCTGATATTTTTCACATCCTCATTCTCCTCCCTTCTCCCCATAACCCCTGATCCCGTTATTAATCAGGAACCTATCTATCTCTGTCTGGGAGATACTCAGTTATTTGGCCTCCACAGCCTTCTGCGGCAAAGAGTTCCACAGATTCGCCACCCTCTGGCTGAAGAAATCCTCATCTCTGTTTTAAAGGATTGTCCCTTCAGTTTGAGATTGTGTCCTCTGCTTCTAGTTTTTCCTACAAGTGGAAACATCCTCTCCACGCCCACTCTATCCAGGCCTCGCAGTGTCCTGTAAATTTCAATATGAGCCCCCCTCTTCCTTCTAAATTCCAACGGGTACAGACCCAGAGTCCTCAACCGTTCCTCATGCGACAAGTTCTTCATTCCAGGGATCATTCTTGTGAACCTCCTCTGGACCCTTTCCAAGGCCAGCACATCCTTCCTTAGATCCGGGGCCCAAAACTGCTCACAATACTCCAAATGGGGTCTGACCAGAGCCTTATACAGCCTCAGAAGTACATCCCTGGTCTTGTATTCTAGACCTCTCGACATGAATGCTAACATTGCATTTGCCTTCGTAACTGCCGACTGAACCTGCACATTAACCTTAAGAGAATCGTAAACAAGGACTCCCAAGTTCCTTTGTGCTTCTGATTTCCTAAGCATCTCCCCATTTAGAAAATAGTCATTGCCTCCATTCCTCCTTCCAGAGTGCATAACCTCACACTTTTCCACATTGTATTCCATCTGCCACTTCATTGCTCACTCTCCTAGCCTGTCCAATTCTTTCTGCAGCCCCCCTGTTATCTCAATACTACCTGTCCCTCTACAGATCTTTGTATCATCTGCAAACTTAGCAACAGTGCCTTCGGTTCATTCTTCCAGATCATTAATGTATATTGTGCAAAGTTGTGGTCCCAGCACCGACCCCTGAGGTTCACCACTAGTCACTGGCTGCCATCCTGAAACAGAGCCCTTTATCCCCACTCTCTGCCTTCTGCCAGTCAGCCAATCCTCTATCCATGCCAGGATCTTAATATGGCTCTTAACTTATTTAACAGTCTCCTATGCGGTACCTTGTCAAAGGCCTTCTGGGAATCTAAATAAATCACGTCCACTGGTTATCTTTTGTCTAACTTCCTTGTTACTTCCTCAAAGAACTCGAACAGATTTGTCAGACATGACCTCCCCTTGACGAAGCTGTGCTGACTCAGTCCTATTTTACCATGCATTTCCAAGTACTCCGTGATTTCATCTTTAATAACAGACTCTAAAATCGTACCAATGACTGAAGTAAGGCTAACCGGCCTATCATTTCCCATCTTTTACCTCCCTCCCTTCTTAAACAGCGGTGTTACAATAGCCACTTTCCAGTCCTCTGGAACCCTTCCTGCCTCCAGTGATTCCTGAAATATCACCACCAATGCCCCCACGATCTCCTGAGCTATTTCTTTTAGAACCCTGGGGTGTAGTCCATCCGGTCGAGGTGAGTTATCCACCATCAGACCTTTCAGTTTCCCCAGAACCTTCTCTTTCGTGGGTCACTGCACTCACCTCTGCCTCCTGATTCTCCTGGAACTCTAGCAACCCACTGATGTCTTCCACTGTGAAGGCTATGTAATGTAACTATTCAGTTCCACTGCCATTTGTTTGTTTCTCTTCCTCTACCTCTTTCTCCACCCATCTCTCCTCCTTGCTCCCTCAGTCTCTGCTCCCTCTGTCTCTTTAATTAACAATAGAGGACTGATTCATGTTGAAGGTGATAAAAAAATCCTTCCCCATTGCAGAGGCAACATCACAGGTAGCAACTCATGAAAGGATACACATCAGAGCACTGGAACAATGGGAGATAAAGTTTGCGGACAAGATGAAGAGAGCGTTTCAGGTACTGCGCAACTCCTGAACCAAATTCAGTCACTTACCGTGCGACCTTCTGGACCAGGGGGACCTTCAACTAGCATTCCCTGTGAATTAACAGAGAGAGTGTCAGATACAGGAGTGTGAGGGGAAACCGAGTAAATATATAGAGAGAGAGTAAGATACAGGAATGTGAGGGGAAACCCAGTAAATATATAGAGAGAGAGTCAGATACAGGAGTGTGAGGGGAAACCCAGTAAATATATAGAGAGAGTGTCAGATACAGGAGTGTGAGGGAAACCCAGTAAATATATAGAGAGAGCATCAGATACAGGAGTGTGAGGGAAACCCAGTAAATATATAGAGAGTGTCAGATACAGGAGTGTGAGGGAAAACCGAGTAAATATATAGAGAGAGTGTCAGATACAGGAGTGTGAGGGGAAACCCAGTAAATATATAGAGAGAGTGTCAGATACAGGAGTGTGAGAGGAAACCCAGTAAATATATAGAGAGAGTGTCAGATACAGGAGAGTGAGGGGAAACCCAGTAAAATATAGAGAGAGTGTCAGATACAAGAGTGCGAGGGAAAACCGAGTAAATATAGAGAGCGAGTGTCAGATACAGGCGTGTAACGGAAACCCAGTAAAATATAGAGAGTGTCAGATACAGGAGTGTGAGGGAAAACCGAGTAAATATAGAGAGAGAGTGTCAGATACAGGAGTGTGAGGGGAAACCCAGTAAAATATAGAGAGAGTGTCAGATACAGGAGTGCGAGGGAAAACCGAGTAAATATATAGAGAGAGTGTCAGATACAGGAGTGTGAGGGGAAACCCAGTAAAATATAGAGAGAGTGTCAGATACAGGAGTGCGAGGGGAAACCCAGTAAATATATAGAGAGAATGTCAGAAACAGGAGTGTGAGGGGAAACCCAGTAAATATATAGAGAGAATGTCAGAAACAGGAGTGTGAGGGAAAACCCAGTAAATATATAGAGTGAGTGTCAGATACAGGAGTGTGAGGGGAAACCCAGTAAATATATAGAGAGAGTGTCAGATACAGGAGTGTGAGGGGAAACCCAGTAAATATATAGAGAGAATGTCAGAAACAGGAGTGTGAGGATAAACCCGGTAAATATATAGAGTGTCAGATACAGGAGTGTGAGGGAAAACCCAGTAAATATATAGAGTGAGTGTCAGATACAGGAGTGTGAGGGGAAACCCAGTAAATATATAGAGAGAGTGTCAGATACAGGAGTGAGAGGGGAAACCCAGTAAATATATAGAGAGAGTGTCAGATACAGGAGTGTGAGGGAAACCCAGTAAATATATAGAGAGAATGTCAGATACAGGAGTGTGAGGGAAACCCAGTAAATATATAGAGAGTGTCAGATACAGGAGCGTGAGGGTAAACCCAGTAAATATATAGAGAGAGTGTCAGATACAGGAGTGTGAGGGGAAACCCAGTAATTATATAGAGAGAGTGTCAGATACAGGAGTGTGAGGGAAAACCAAGTAAATATATAGAGAGAGTGTCAGATACAGGAGTGTGAGGGGAAACGCAGTAAATATATAGAGAGAGTGTCAGATACAGGAGTGTGAGGGAAAACCGAGTAAATATATAGAGAGAGAGTCAGATACAGGAGTGTGAGGGAAAACCCAGTAAATATATAGAGAGTGTCAGATACAGGAGTGTGAGGGGAAACCCAGTAAATATATAGAGAGAGTGTCAGATACAGGAGTGTGAGGGAAAACCGAGTAAGTATATAGAGAGAGTGTCAGATACAGGAGTGTGACGGAAAACCGAGTAAATATATAGAGAGAGTGTCAGATACAGGAGTGTGAGGGGAAACCCAGTAAATATATAGAGTGAGTGTCAGATACAGGAGTGTGAGGGAAAACCGAGTAAATATACAGAGAGAGTGTCAGATACAGGAGTGTGAGGGAAAACCAGTAAAATATAGAGAGTCTCAGACACAGGAGTGCGAGGGTAAACCCAGTAAATATATAGAGTGTCAGATACAGGAGTGTGAGGGAAACCCGGTAAATATATAGAGAGAGTGTCAGATACAGGAGTGTGAGGGGAAACGTGGTAAATATATTGAGAGAGTGTCAGATACAGGAGTGCGAGGGGAAACACGGTAAACATATATAGAGAGAGTGTCAGATACAGGAGTGTGAGGAGAAACACGGTGAATATATAGAAAGTGTCAGATACAGGAGTGTGAGGGTAAACCCAGTAAATATATAGAGTGTCAGATACAGGAGTGTGAGGGGAAACCCAGTGAATATATAGAAAGTGTCAGATACAGGAGTGTGAGGGGAAACACAGTAAATAAACAGAGAGAGTGTCAGATACAGGAGTGTGAGGGGAAACCCGGGAAATATATAGAGAGTCAGATACAGGAGTGTGAGGGGAAACCCAGTAAATATATAGAGAGAGTGTCAGATACAGGAGTGTGAGGGGAAACCCAGTGAATATATAGAGAGTGTCACATACAGGAGTGTGAGGGGAAACACAGTAAATAAATAGAGAGTGTCAGATACAGGAGTGTGAGGAGAAACCCGGGAAATATATAGAGAGTCAGATACAGGAGTCTGAGGGGAAACCCAGTAAATATATAGAGAGAGTGTCAGATACAGGAGTGTGAGGGAAAACCAGTAAAATATAGAGAGACTCAGACACAGGAGTGCGAGGGGAAACCCAGTAAATATATAGAGAAAGTGTCAGATAGAGGAGTGTGAGGGGAAACGTGGTAAATATATAGAGAGAGTGTCAGATACAGGAGTGTGAGGGGAAACCCAGTAAATATATAGAGAGAGTGTCAGATACAGGAGTGTGAGGGGAAACCCAGTGAATATATAGAGAGTGTCACATACAGGAGTGTGAGGGGAAACACAGTAAATAAATAGAGAGTGTCAGATACAGGAGTGTGAGGAGAAACCCGGGAAATATATAGAGAGTCAGATACAGGAGTCTGAGGGGAAACCCAGTAAATATATAGAGAGAGTGTCAGATACAGGAGTGTGAGGGAAAACCAGTAAAATATAGAGAGACTCAGACACAGGAGTGCGAGGGTAAACCCAGTAAATATATAGAGTGTCAGATACAGGAGTGTGAGGGGAAACACAGTAAATATATAGAGAGTGTCAGATACAGGAGTGTGAGGGGAAACGTGGTAAATATATAGAGAGAGTGTCAGATACAGGAGTGTGAGGGGAAACGTGGTAAATATATAGAGAGAGTGTCAGATACAGGAGTGTGAGGGGAAACACGGTAAATATATAGAGAGAGTGTCAGATACAGGAGTGTGAGGGTAAACCCAGTAAATATATAGAGTGTCAGATACAGGAGTGTGAGGGGAAACAGAGTAAATATATAGAGAGTGTCAGATACAGGAGTGTGAGGGAAAACCCAGTAAATATATAGAGAGACTGCCAGATACAGGAGTGTGAGGGAAAACCCAGTAAATATATAGAGTGTGTGTCAGACACAGGAGTGTGAGGGAAAACCCGGTAAATATAGAGAGAGAGAGTCAGATACAGGAGTGTGAGGGGAAACCCAGTGAATATATAGAGAGAGTGTCAGACACAGGAGTGTGAGGAGAAACCCGGTAAATATATAGAGAGTGTCAGATACAGGAGTGTGAGGGGAAACACAGTAAATATATAGAGAGTGTCAGATACAGGAGTGTGAGGGGAAACGTGGTAAATATATAGAGAGAGTGTCAGATACAGGAATGTGAGGGGAAACGTGGTAAATATATAGAGAGAGTGTCAGATACAGGAATGTGAGGGAAACCCAGTAAATATATAGAGAGAGTGTCAGATACAGGAGTGTGAGGGGAAACCCAGTAAATATATAGAGAGAGTGTCAGATACAGGAGTGTGAGGGGAAACCCGGTAAATATAGAGAGAGAGAGTCAGATACAGGAGTGTGAGGGGAAACCCAGTGAATATATAGAGAGAGTGTCAGACACAGGAGTGTGAGGAGAAACCCGGTAAATATATAGAGAGTGTCAGATACAGGAGTGTGAGGGGAAACACAGTAAATATATAGAGAGTGTCAGATACAGGAGTGTGAGGGAAACCCAGTAAATATATAGAGAGAGTGTCAGATACAGGAGTGTGAGGGAAAACCCAGTAAATATATGGAGAGAGGGGCAGATTCAGGAGTGTGAGGGAAAACCCAGTAAATATATAGAGAGAGTGTCAGATACAGGAGTGTGACGGAAAACCGAGTAAATATATAGAGAGAGTGTCAGATACAGGAGTGTGAGGGGAAACCCAGTAAATATATAGAGTGAGTGTCAGATACAGGAGTGTGAGGGAAAACCGAGTAAATATACAGAGAGAGTGTCAGATACAGGAGTGTGAGGGAAAACCAGTAAAATATAGAGAGTCTCAGACACAGGAGTGCGAGGGTAAACCCAGTAAATATATAGAGTGTCAGATACAGGAGTGTGAGGGAAACCCGGTAAATATATAGAGAGAGTGTCAGATACAGGAGTGTGAGGGGAAACGTGGTAAATATATTGAGAGAGTGTCAGATACAGGAGTGCGAGGGGAAACACGGTAAACATATATAGAGAGAGTGTCAGATACAGGAGTGTGAGGAGAAACACGGTGAATATATAGAAAGTGTCAGATACAGGAGTGTGAGGGTAAACCCAGTAAATATATAGAGTGTCAGATACAGGAGTGTGAGGGGAAACCCAGTGAATATATAGAAAGTGTCAGATACAGGAGTGTGAGGGGAAACACAGTAAATAAATAGAGAGAGTGTCAGATACAGGAGTGTGAGGGGAAACCCGGGAAATATATAGAGAGTCAGATACAGGAGTGTGAGGGGAAACCCAGTAAATATATAGAGAGAGTGTCAGATACAGGAGTGTGAGGGGAAACCCACTGAATATATAGAGAGTGTCACATACAGGAGTGTGAGGGGAAACACAGTAAATAAATAGAGAGTGTCAGATACAGGAGTGTGAGGAGAAACCCGGGAAATATATAGAGAGTCAGATACAGGAGTCTGAGGGGAAACCCAGTAAATATATAGAGAGAGTGTCAGATACAGGAGTGTGAGGGAAAACCAGTAAAATATAGAGAGACTCAGACACAGGAGTGCGAGGGGAAACCCAGTAAATATATAGAGAAAGTGTCAGATAGAGGAGTGTGAGGGGAAACGTGGTAAATATATAGAGAGAGTGTCAGATACAGGAGTGTGAGGGGAAACCCAGTAAATATATAGAGAGAGTGTCAGATACAGGAGTGTGAGGGGAAACCCAGTGAATATATAGAGAGTGTCACATACAGGAGTGTGAGGGGAAACACAGTAAATAAATAGAGAGTGTCAGATACAGGAGTGTGAGGAGAAACCCGGGAAATATATAGAGAGTCAGATACAGGAGTCTGAGGGGAAACCCAGTAAATATATAGAGAGAGTGTCAGATACAGGAGTGTGAGGGTAAACGTGGTAAATATATAGAGAGAGTGTCAGATACAGGAGTGTGAGGGGAAACGTGGTAAATATATAGAGAGAGTGTCAGATACAGGAGTGTGAGGGGAAACACGGTAAATATATAGAGAGAGTGTCAGATACAGGAGTGTGAGGGTAAACCCAGTAAATATATAGAGTGTCAGATACAGGAGTGTGAGGGGAAACAGAGTAAATATATAGAGAGTGTCAGATACAGGAGTGTGAGGGAAAACCCAGTAAATATATAGAGAGACTGCCAGATACAGGAGTGTGAGGGAAAACCCAGTAAATATATAGAGTGTGTGTCAGACACAGGAGTGTGAGGGAAAACCCGGTAAATATAGAGAGAGAGAGTCAGATACAGGAGTGTGAGGGGAAACCCAGTGAATATATAGAGAGAGTGTCAGACACAGGAGTGTGAGGAGAAACCCGGTAAATATATAGAGAGTGTCAGATACAGGAGTGTGAGGGGAAACACAGTAAATATATAGAGAGTGTCAGATACAGGAGTGTGAGGGGAAACGTGGTAAATATATAGAGAGAGTGTCAGATACAGGAATGTGAGGGGAAACGTGGTAAATATATAGAGAGAGTGTCAGATACAGGAATGTGAGGGAAACCCAGTAAATATATAGAGAGAGTGTCAGATACAGGAGTGTGAGGGGAAACCCAGTAAATATATAGAGAGAGTGTCAGATACAGGAGTGTGAGGGGAAACCCGGTAAATATAGAGAGAGAGAGTCAGATACAGGAGTGTGAGGGGAAACCCAGTGAATATATAGAGAGAGTGTCAGACACAGGAGTGTGAGGAGAAACCCGGTAAATATATAGAGAGTGTCAGATACAGGAGTGTGAGGGGAAACACAGTAAATATATAGAGAGTGTCAGATACAGGAGTGTGAGGGGAAACGTGGTAAATATATAGAGAGAGTGTCAGATACAGGAATGTGAGGGAAACCCAGTAAATATATAGAGAGAGTGTCAGACACAGGAGTATGATGAGAAACCCGGTAAATATAGAGAGAGTGTCAGATACAGGAGTGTGAGGGGAAACACAGTAAATATATAGAGAGTGTCAGATACAGGAATGTGAGGGGAAACGTGGTAAATATATAGAGAGAGTGTCAGATACAGGAATGTGAGGGGAAACGTGGTAAATATATATAGAGAGTGTCAGATACAGGAGTGTGAGGGGAAACGTGGTAAATATATAGAGAGAGTGTCAGATACAGGAGTGTGAGGGTAAACGTAGTAAATATATAGAGAGAGTGTCAGATACACGAGTGTGAGGGGAAACGTAGTAAATATATAGAGACTGTCAGATACAGGAGTGTGAAGGGAAACGTAGTAAATATATAAAGAGAGTGTCAGATACACGAGTGTGAGGGGAAACGTAGTAAATATATAGAGAGTGTCAGATACAGGAGTGTGAGGGAAACCCAGTAAATATATAGAGAGAGTGTCAGATACAGGAGTGTGAGGGAAAACCCAGTAAATATATGGAGAGAGGGGCAGATTCAGGAGTGTGAGGGAAAACCCAGTAAATATATAGAGAGAGTGTCAGATACAGGAGTTTGAGGGAAACCCAGAAAATAGAAAGAGAGTGTCAGATACAGGAGTGTGAGGGAAACCCAGTAAATGAGTAGAGAGAGTGTCAGATACAGGAGTGCGAGGGGAAACCCAGTAAATATATAGAGAGTGTCAGATACAGGAGTGTGAGGGAAACCCAGAAAATATATAGAGAGAGTGTCAGATACAGGAGTGTGAGGGAAACCCAGTAAATGTATAGAGAGTGTCAGATACAGGATTGTGAGGGGAAACCCAGTAAATATACAGAGAGAGTGTCAGATACAGGAGTGTGAGGGGAAACCCAGTAAATATATAGAGAGAGTGTCAGATACAGGAGTGTGAGGGGAAACCCAGTAAATATATAGAGAGAGTGTCAGATACAGGAGTGTGAGGGGAAACCCAGTAAATATATAGAGAGAGTGTCAGATACAGGAGTGTGAGGGAAACCCAGAAAATATATAGAGAGAGTGTCAGATACAGGAGTGTGAGGGAAACCCAGTAAATGTATAGAGAGTGTCAGATACAGGATTGTGAGGGGAAACCCAGTAAATATTTAGAGAGAATGTCAGATACAGGAGTGTGAGGGGAAACCCAGTAAATATATAGAGAGAGTGTCAGATACAGGAGTGTGAGGGGAAACCCAGTAAATATGTAGAGAGAGTGTCAGATACAGGAGTGTGAGGGGAAACACGGTAAATATATAGAGAGACTGCCAGATACAGGAGTGTGAGGGTAAACCCAGTAAATATATAGAGTGTCAGATACAGGAGTGTGAGGGGAAACACGGTAAATATATAGAGAGTGTCAGATACAGGAGTGTGAGGGGAAACGTGGTAAATATATAGAGAGAGTGTCAGATACAGGAGTGTGAGGGTAAACCCAGTAAATATATAGAGTGTCAGATACAGGAGTGTGAGGGGAAACCCAGTAAATATGTAGAGAGAGTGTCAGATACAGGAGTGTGAGGGAAACCCAGTAAATATATATAGAGAGAGAGTCAGATACAGGTGTGTGAGGAGAAACCCGGTAAATATATAGAGGGAGTGTCAGATACAGGAGTGTGAGGGAAAACCCAGTAAATATATAGAGAGAGTGTCAGATACAGGAGTGTGAGACGAAACACGGTAAATATATAGGGAGAGAGTCAGATACAGGAGTGTGAGGAGAAACCCGGTAAATATATAGAGAGTGTCAGATACAGGAGTGTGAGGCGAAACACGGTAAATATATAGAGAGAGTGTCAGATACAGGAGTGTGAGGGGAAACGTAGTAAATATATAGAGAGAGTGTCAGATACAATAGTGTGAGGGGAAACCCAGTAAATATATCGAGAGAGTCAGATACTGTAGTGTGAGGGGAACCCGGTAAATATATAGAGAGAGTGTCAGATACATGAGTGTGAGGGGAAACCCAGTAAATATATAGAGAGAGTGTCAGATACAGGAGTGTGAGGGGAAACGCGGTAAATATAGAGAGAGAGCGTCCGATACAGGAGTGTGAGGGGAAACCCAGTAAATATATAGAGAGTGTGTCAGATACAGGAGAGTGAGGGAAAACCCAGTAAATATATACAGAGTGTGTCAGATACAGCAGTGTGAGGGATACCCGGTAAATATATAGAGAGAGTGTCAGATACAGGAGTGTGAGGGAAACCCAGAAAATATATAGAGAGAGAGTCAGATACAGGAGTGTGAGGGGAAACCCAGTAAATATATAGAGAAAGTGT
The DNA here is from genome assembly GCF_047496885.1 of Scyliorhinus torazame. Classification (NCBI taxonomy): domain Eukaryota; kingdom Metazoa; phylum Chordata; class Chondrichthyes; order Carcharhiniformes; family Scyliorhinidae; genus Scyliorhinus; species Scyliorhinus torazame. The sequence goes on along the minus strand of NC_092720.1, from coordinate 179,902,623 downwards.
CAGATACAGGAGTGTGAGGGTAACCCGGTAAATATATAGAGAGTCAGATACAGGAGTGTGAGGGGAAAAGCAGTAAATATATAGAGAGAATGTCAGACATAGGAGTGTGAGGAAAACCCAGTAATATATAGAGAGCGTGTCAGATACACGAGTGTGAGGGAAAAACCAGTAAATATATAGAGAGAGTGTCAGATACAGGAGTGTGAGGGAAACCCAGAAAATATATAGAGAGAGTGTCAGATACAGGAGTGTGAGGGGAAACCCAGTAAATATATAGAGAGTGTCAGATACAGGTGTGTGAGGGGAAACCCAGTAAATATGTAGAGAGAGTGTCAGATACAGGAGTGTGAGGGAAACCCAGTAAATATATATAGAGAGAGAGTCAGATACAGGTGTGTGAGGAGAAACCCGGTAAATATATAGAGAGAGTGTCAGATACAGGAGTGTGAGGCGAAACACGGTAAATATATAGAGAGAGAGTCAGATACAGGAGTGTGAGGAGAAACCCGGTAAATATATAGAGAGTGTCAGATACAGGAGTGTGAGGCGAAACACGGTAAATATATAGAGAGAGTGTCAGATACAGGAGTGTGAGGGGAAACGTATTAAATATATAGAGAGAGTGTCAGATACAATAGTGTGAGGGGAAACCCAGTAAATATATCGAGAGAGTCAGATACTGTAGTGTGAGGGGAACCCGGTAAATATATAGAGAGAGTGTCAGATACAGGAGTGTGAGGGGAAACCCAGTAAATATATAGAGAGAGTGTCAGATACAGGAGTGTGAGGGGAAACGCGGTAAATATAGAGAGAGAGCGTCAGATACAGGAGTGTGAGGGGAAACCCAGTAAATATATAGAGTGTCAGATACAGGAGAGTGAGGGAAACCCGGTAAATATATAGAGAGAGTGTCAGATACGGGAGTGTGAGGGAAACCCGGTAAATATATAGAGAGAGTGTCAGATACGGGAGTTTGAGGGAAAGCCAGTAAATATATAGAGAGAGTGCCAGATACTGGAGTGTGAGGGAAACCCGGTAAATATATAGAGAGAGTGTCAGATACGGGAGTGTGAGGGAAAGCCAGTAAATATATCGATAGAGTGTCAGACACAGGAGTGTGAGGGAAAACCCAGTAAGTATATAGAGAGAGTGTCAGATGCAGGAGTGTGAGGGGAAACCCAGTAAATATATAGAGAGAGTGTCAGATACAGGTGTGCGAGGGAAACCCAGCAAATATATAGAGACAGTGTCAGATACAGGAGTGCGAGGGGAAACCCAGTAAATATATAGAGAGAGGGTCAGATACAGGAGAGTGAGGGAAAACCCAGGAAATATATAGAGAGAGTCAGATACAGGAGTGTGAGGGAAACCCAGCAAATATATAGAGAGTGTCAGATACAGGAGTGAGGGGAAACCCAGTAAATATATCGAGAGAGTCAGATACTGTAGTGTGAGGGGAACCCGGTAAATATATAGAGAGAGTGTCAGATACAGGAGTGTGAGGGGAAACCCAGTAAATATATAGAGAGAGTGTCAGATACAGGAGTGTGAGGGGAAACGCGGTAAATATAGAGAGAGAGCGTCAGATACAGGAGTGTGAGGGGAAACCCAGTAAATATATAGAGTGTCAGATACAGGAGAGTGAGGGAAACCCGGTAAATATATAGAGAGAGTGTCAGATACGGGAGTGTGAGGGAAACCCGGTAAATATATAGAGAGAGTGTCAGATACGGGAGTTTGAGGGAAAGCCAGTAAATATATAGAGAGAGTGCCAGATACTGGAGTGTGAGGGAAACCCGGTAAATATATAGAGAGAGTGTCAGATACGGGAGTGTGAGGGAAAGCCAGTAAATATATCGATAGAGTGTCAGACACAGGAGTGTGAGGGAAAACCCAGTAAGTATATAGAGAGAGTGTCAGATGCAGGAGTGTGAGGGGAAACCCAGTAAATATATAGAGAGAGTGTCAGATACAGGTGTGCGAGGGAAACCCAGCAAATATATAGAGACAGTGTCAGATACAGGAGTGCGAGGGGAAACCCAGTAAATATATAGAGAGAGGGTCAGATACAGGAGAGTGAGGGAAAACCCAGGAAATATATAGAGAGAGTCAGATACAGGAGTGTGAGGGAAACCCAGCAAATATATAGAGAGTGTCAGATACAGGAGTGAGGGGAAACCCAGTAAATATATAGAGAGAGTGTCAGATACAGGTGTGTGAGGGAAACCCGGTAAATATATAGAGAGTCAGATACAGGAGTGTGAGGGGAAACCCAGTAAATATATAGAGACAGTGTCAGATACAGGAGTGTGAGGGAAACCCAGTAAATATATAGAGAGAGTGTCAGATACAGGAGTGTGAGGGAAACCCGGTAAATATATAGAGAGAGTGTCAGATACAGGAGTGTGAGGGAAAACCCAGTAAATATATAGAGAGAGTGTCAGATACAGGAGTGTGAGGGAAACCCGGTAAATATATAGAGAGTGTGTCAGACACAGGAGTGTGTGGGAAATCCAGTAAATATAAAGAGAGAGTGTCAGACACAGGAGTGTGAGGAGAAACCCGGTAAATATATAGAGAGTGTCAGATACAGGAGTGTGAGGGGAAACACAGTAAATATATAGAGAGTGTCAGATACAGGAGTGTGAGGGGAAACGTGGTAAATATATAGAGAGAGTGTCAGATACAGGAATGTGAGGGGAAACGTGGTAAATATATAGAGAGAGTGTCAGATACAGGAATGTGAGGGAAACCCAGTAAATATATAGAGAGAGTGTCAGATACAGGAGTGTGAGGGGAAACCCAGTAAATATATAGAGAGAGTGTCAGATACAGGAGTGTGAGGGGAAACCCGGTAAATATAGAGAGAGAGAGTCAGATACAGGAGTGTGAGGGGAAACCCAGTGAATATATAGAGAGAGTGTCAGACACAGGAGTGTGAGGAGAAACCCGGTAAATATATAGAGAGTGTCAGATACAGGAGTGTGAGGGGAAACACAGTAAATATATAGAGAGTGTCAGATACAGGAGTGTGAGGGGAAACGTGGTAAATATATAGAGAGAGTGTCAGATACAGGAATGTGAGGGAAACCCAGTAAATATATAGAGAGAGTGTCAGACACAGGAGTATGAGGAGAAACCCGGTAAATATATAGAGAGTGTCAGATACAGGAGTGTGAGGGGAAACACAGTAAATATATAGAGAGTGTCAGATACAGGAATGTGAGGGGAAACGTGGTAAATATATAGAGAGAGTGTCAGATACAGGAATGTGAGGGGAAACGTGGTAAATATATATAGAGAGTGTCAGATACAGGAGTGTGAGGGGAAACGTGGTAAATATATAGAGAGAGTGTCAGATACAGGAGTGTGAGGGTAAACGTAGTAAATATATAGAGAGAGTGTCAGATACACGAGTGTGAGGGGAAACGTAGTAAATATATAGAGACTGTCAGATACAGGAGTGTGAGGGGAAACGTAGTAAATATATAAAGAGAGTGTCAGATACACGAGTGTGAGGGGAAACGTAGTAAATATATAGAGAGTGTCAGATACAGGAGTGTGAGGGAAACCCAGTAAATATATAGAGAGAGTGTCAGATACAGGAGTGTGAGGGAAAACCCAGTAAATATATGGAGAGAGGGGCAGATTCAGGAGTGTGAGGGAAAACCCAGTAAATATATAGAGAGAGTGTCAGATACAGGAGTTTGAGGGAAACCCAGTAAATAGAAAGAGAGTGTCAGATACAGGAGTGTGAGGGAAACCCAGTAAATGAGTAGAGAGAGTGTCAGATACAGGAGTGCGAGGGGAAACCCAGTAAATATATAGAGAGTGTCAGATACAGGAGTGTGAGGGAAACCCAGTAAATATATAGAGAGAGTGTCAGATACAGGAGTGTGAGGGAAACCCAGTAAATGTATAGAGAGTGTCAGATACAGGATTGTGAGGGGAAACCCAGTAAATATACAGAGAGAGTGTCAGATACAGGAGTGTGAGGGGAAACCCAGTAAATATATAGAGAGAGTGTCAGATACAGGAGTGTGAGGGGAAACCCAGTAAATATATAGAGAGAGTGTCAGATACAGGAGTGTGAGGGGAAACCCAGTAAATATATAGAGAGAGTGTCAGATACAGGAGTGTGAGGGAAACCCAGAAAATATATAGAGAGAGTGTCAGATACAGGAGTGTGAGGGAAACCCAGTAAATGTATAGAGAGTGTCAGATACAGGATTGTGAGGGGAAACCCAGTAAATATTTAGAGAGAATGTCAGATACAGGAGTGTGAGGGGAAACCCAGTAAATATATAGAGAGAGTGTCAGATACAGGAGTGTGAGGGGAAACCCAGTAAATATGTAGAGAGAGTGTCAGATACAGGAGTGTGAGGGGAAACACGGTAAATATATAGAGAGACTGCCAGATACAGGAGTGTGAGGGTAAACCCAGTAAATATATAGAGTGTCAGATACAGGAGTGTGAGGGGAAACACGGTAAATATATAGAGAGTGTCAGATACAGGAGTGTGAGGGGAAACGTGGTAAATATATAGAGAGAGTGTCAGATACAGGAGTGTGAGGGTAAAACCAGTAAATATATAGAGTGTCAGATACAGGAGTGTGAGGGGAAACCCAGTAAATATGTAGAGAGAGTGTCAGATACAGGAGTGTGAGGGAAACCCAGTAAATATATATAGAGAGAGAGTCAGATACAGGTGTGTGAGGAGAAACCCGGTAAATATATAGAGGGAGTGTCAGATACAGGAGTGTGAGGGAAAACCCAGTAAATATATAGAGAGAGTGTCAGATACAGGAGTGTGAGACGAAACACGGTAAATATATAGGGAGAGAGTCAGATACAGGAGTGTGAGGAGAAACCCGGTAAATATATAGAGAGTGTCAGATACAGGAGTGTGAGGCGAAACACGGTAAATATATAGAGAGAGTGTCAGATACAGGAGTGTGAGGGGAAACGTAGTAAATATATAGAGAGAGTGTCAGATACAATAGTGTGAGGGGAAACCCAGTAAATATATCGAGAGAGTCAGATACTGTAGTGTGAGGGGAACCCGGTAAATATATAGAGAGAGTGTCAGATACATGAGTGTGAGGGGAAACCCAGTAAATATATAGAGAGAGTGTCAGATACAGGAGTGTGAGGGGAAACGCGGTAAATATAGAGAGAGAGCGTCCGATACAGGAGTGTGAGGGGAAACCCAGTAAATATATAGAGAGTGTGTCAGATACAGGAGAGTGAGGGAAAACCCAGTAAATATATACAGAGTGTGTCAGATACAGCAGTGTGAGGGATACCCGGTAAATATATAGAGAGAGTGTCAGATACAGGAGTGTGAGGGAAACCCAGAAAATATATAGAGAGAGAGTCAGATACAGGAGTGTGAGGGGAAACCCAGTAAATATATAGAGAAAGTGTCAGATACAGGAGTGTGAGGGTAACCCGGTAAATATATAGAGAGTCAGATACAGGAGTGTGAGGGGAAAAGCAGTAAATATATAGAGAGAATGTCAGACATAGGAGTGTGAGGAAAACCCAGTAATATATAGAGAGCGTGTCAGATACACGAGTGTGAGGGAAAAACCAGTAAATATATAGAGAGAGTGTCAGATACAGGAGTGTGAGGGAAACCCAGAAAATATATAGAGAGAGTGTCAGATACAGGAGTGTGAGGGGAAACCCAGTAAATATATAGAGAGTGTCAGATACAGGTGTGTGAGGGGAAACCCAGTAAATATGTAGAGAGAGTGTCAGATACAGGAGTGTGAGGGAAACCCAGTAAATATATATAGAGAGAGAGTCAGATACAGGTGTGTGAGGAGAAACCCGGTAAATATATAGAGAGAGTGTCAGATACAGGAGTGTGAGGCGAAACACGGTAAATATATAGAGAGAGAGTCAGATACAGGAGTGTGAGGAGAAACCCGGTAAATATATAGAGAGTGTCAGATACAGGAGTGTGAGGCGAAACACGGTAAATATATAGAGAGAGTGTCAGATACAGGAGTGTGAGGGGAAACGTATTAAATATATAGAGAGAGTGTCAGATACAATAGTGTGAGGGGAAACCCAGTAAATATATCGAGAGAGTCAGATACTGTAGTGTGAGGGGAACCCGGTAAATATATAGAGAGAGTGTCAGATACAGGAGTGTGAGGGGAAACCCAGTAAATATATAGAGAGAGTGTCAGATACAGGAGTGTGAGGGGAAACGCGGTAAATATAGAGAGAGAGCGTCAGATACAGGAGTGTGAGGGGAAACCCAGTAAATATATAGAGTGTCAGATACAGGAGAGTGAGGGAAACCCGGTAAATATATAGAGAGAGTGTCAGATACGGGAGTGTGAGGGAAACCCGGTAAATATATAGAGAGAGTGTCAGATACGGGAGTTTGAGGGAAAGCCAGTAAATATATAGAGAGAGTGCCAGATACTGGAGTGTGAGGGAAACCCGGTAAATATATAGAGAGAGTGTCAGATACGGGAGTGTGAGGGAAAGCCAGTAAATATATCGATAGAGTGTCAGACACAGGAGTGTGAGGGAAAACCCAGTAAGTATATAGAGAGAGTGTCAGATGCAGGAGTGTGAGGGGAAACCCAGTAAATATATAGAGAGAGTGTCAGATACAGGTGTGCGAGGGAAACCCAGCAAATATATAGAGACAGTGTCAGATACAGGAGTGCGAGGGGAAACCCAGTAAATATATAGAGAGAGGGTCAGATACAGGAGAGTGAGGGAAAACCCAGGAAATATATAGAGAGAGTCAGATACAGGAGTGTGAGGGAAACCCAGCAAATATATAGAGAGTGTCAGATACAGGAGTGAGGGGAAACCCAGTAAATATATAGAGAGAGTGTCAGATACAGGTGTGTGAGGGAAACCCGGTAAATATATAGAGAGTCAGATACAGGAGTGTGAGGGGAAACCCAGTAAATATATAGAGACAGTGTCAGATACAGGAGTGTGAGGGAAACCCAGTAAATATATAGAGAGAGTGTCAGATACAGGAGTGTGAGGGAAACCCGGTAAATATATAGAGAGAGTGTCAGATACAGGAGTGTGAGGGAAAACCCAGTAAATATATAGAGAGAGTGTCAGATACAGGAGTGTGAGGGAAACCCGGTAAATATATAGAGAGTGTGTCAGACACAGGAGTGTGTGGGAAATCCAGTAAATATAAAGAGAGAGTGTCAGACACAGGAGTGTGAGGAGAAACCCGGTAAATATATAGAGAGTGTCAGATACAGGAGTGTGAGGGGAAACACAGTAAATATATAGAGAGTGTCAGATACAGGAGTGTGAGGGGAAACGTGGTAAATATATAGAGAGAGTGTCAGATACAGGAATGTGAGGGGAAACGTGGTAAATATATAGAGAGAGTGTCAGATACAGGAATGTGAGGGAAACCCAGTAAATATATAGAGAGAGTGTCAGATACAGGAGTGTGAGGGGAAACCCAGTAAATATATAGAGAGAGTGTCAGATACAGGAGTGTGAGGGGAAACCCGGTAAATATAGAGAGAGAGAGTCAGATACAGGAGTGTGAGGGGAAACCCAGTGAATATATAGAGAGAGTGTCAGACACAGGAGTGTGAGGAGAAACCCGGTAAATATATAGAGAGTGTCAGATACAGGAGTGTGAGGGGAAACACAGTAAATATATAGAGAGTGTCAGATACAGGAGTGTGAGGGGAAACGTGGTAAATATATAGAGAGAGTGTCAGATACAGGAATGTGAGGGAAACCCAGTAAATATATAGAGAGAGTGTCAGACACAGGAGTATGAGGAGAAACCCGGTAAATATATAGAGAGTGTCAGATACAGGAGTGTGAGGGGAAACACAGTAAATATATAGAGAGTGTCAGATACAGGAATGTGAGGGGAAACGTGGTAAATATATAGAGAGAGTGTCAGATACAGGAATGTGAGGGGAAACGTGGTAAATATATATAGAGAGTGTCAGATACAGGAGTGTGAGGGGAAACGTGGTAAATATTTGGAGAGAGTGTCAGATACAGGAGTGTGAGGGTAAACGTAGTAAATATATAGAGAGAGTGTCAGATACACGAGTGTGAGGGGAAACGTAGTAAATATATAGAGACTGTCAGATACAGGAGTGTGAGGGGAAACGTAGTAAATATATAAAGAGAGTGTCAGATACACGAGTGTGAGGGGAAACGTAGTAAATATATAGAGAGTGTCAGATACAGGAGTGTGAGGGAAACCCAGTAAATATATAGAGAGAGTGTCAGATACAGGAGTGTGAGGGAAAACCCAGTAAATATATGGAGAGAGGGGCAGATTCAGGAGTGTGAGGGAAAACCCAGTAAATATATAGAGAGAGTGTCAGATACAGGAGTTTGAGGGAAACCCAGTAAATAGAAAGAGAGTGTCAGATACAGGAGTGTGAGGGAAACCCAGTAAATGAGTAGAGAGAGTGTCAGATACAGGAGTGCGAGGGGAAACCCAGTAAATATATAGAGAGTGTCAGATACAGGAGTGTGAGGGAAACCCAGTAAATATATAGAGAGAGTGTCAGATACAGGAGTGTGAGGGAAACCCAGTAAATGTATAGAGAGTGTCAGATACAGGATTGTGAGGGGAAACCTAGTAAATATACAGAGAGAGTGTCAGATACAGGAGTGTGAGGGGAAACCCAGTAAATATATAGAGAGAGTGTCAGATACAGGAGTGTGAGGGGAAACCCAGTAAATATATAGAGAGAGTGTCAGATACAGGAGTGTGAGGGGAAACCCAGTAAATATATAGAGAGAGTGTCAGATACAGGAGTGTGAGGGAAACCCAGAAAATATATAGAGAGAGTGTCAGATACAGGAGTGTGAGGGAAACCCAGTAAATGTATAGAGAGTGTCAGATACAGGATTGTGAGGGGAAACCCAGTAAATATTTAGAGAGAATGTCAGATACAGGAGTGTGAGGGGAAACCCAGTAAATATATAGAGAGAGTGTCAGATACAGGAGTGTGAGGGGAAACCCAGTAAATATGTAGAGAGAGTGTCAGATACAGGAGTGTGAGGGGAAACACGGTAAATATATAGAGAGACTGCCAGATACAGGAGTGTGAGGGTAAACCCAGTAAATATATAGAGTGTCAGATACAGGAGTGTGAGGGGAAACACGGTAAATATATAGAGAGTGTCAGATACAGGAGTGTGAGGGGAAACGTGGTAAATATATAGAGACAGTGTCAGATACAGGAGTGTGAGGGTAAAACCAGTAAATATATAGAGTGTCAGATACAGGAGTGTGAGGGGAAACCCAGTAAATATGTAGAGAGAGTGTCAGATACAGGAGTGTGAGGGAAACCCAGTAAATATATATAGAGAGAGAGTCAGATACAGGTGTGTGAGGAGAAACCCGGTAAATATATAGAGGGAGTGTCAGATACAGGAGTGTGAGGGAAAACCCAGTAAATATATAGAGAGAGTGTCAGATACAGGAGTGTGAGACGAAACACGGTAAATATATAGGGAGAGAGTCAGATACAGGAGTGTGAGGAGAAACCCGGTAAATATATAGAGAGTGTCAGATACAGGAGTGTGAGGCGAAACACGGTAAATATATAGAGAGAGTGTCAGATACAGGAGTGTGAGGGGAAACGTAGTAAATATATAGAGAGAGTGTCAGATACAATAGTGTGAGGGGAAACCCAGTAAATATATCGAGAGAGTCAGATACTGTAGTGTGAGGGGAACCCGGTAAATATATAGAGAGAGTGTCAGATACATGAGTGTGAGGGGAAACCCAGTAAATATATAGAGAGAGTGTCAGATACAGGAGTGTGAGGGGAAACGCGGTAAATATAGAGAGAGAGCGTCCGATACAGGAGTGTGAGGGGAAACCCAGTAAATATATAGAGAGTGTGTCAGATACAGGAGAGTGAGGGAAAACCCAGTAAATATATACAGAGTGTGTCAGATACAGCAGTGTGAGGGATACCCGGTAAATATATAGAGAGAGTGTCAGATACAGGAGTGTGAGGGAAACCCAGAAAATATATAGAGAGAGAGTCAGATACAGGAGTGTGAGGGGAAACCCAGTAAATATATAGAGAAAGTGTCAGATACAGGAGTGTGAGGGTAACCCGGTAAATATATAGAGAGTCAGATACAGGAGTGTGAGGGGAAAAGCAGTAAATATATAGAGAGAATGTCAGACATAGGAGTGTGAGGAAAACCCAGTAATATATAGAGAGCGTGTCAGATACACGAGCGTGAGGGAAAAACCAGTAAATATATAGAGAGAGTGTCAGATACAGGAGTGTGAGGGAAACCCAGAAAATATATAGAGAGAGTGTCAGATACAGGAGTGTGAGGGGAAACCCAGTAAATATATAGAGAGTGTCAGATACAGGAGTGTGAGGGGAAACGTGGTAAATATATAGAGAGAGTGTCAGATACAGGAGTGTGAGGGTAAACCCAGTAAATATATAGAGTGTCAGATACAGGTGTGTGAGGGGAAACCCAGTAAATATGTAGAGAGAGTGTCAGATACAGGAGTGTGAGGGAAACCCAGTAAATATATATAGAGAGAGAGTCAGATACAGGTGTGTGAGGAGAAACCCGGTAAATATATAGAGAGAGTGTCAGATACAGGAGTGTGAGGGAAAACCCAGTAAATATATAGAGAGAGTGTCAGATACAGGAGTGTGAGGCGAAACACGGTAAATATATAGAGAGAGAGTCAGATACAGGAGTGTGAGGAGAAACCCGGTAAATATATAGAGAGTGTCAGATACAGGAGTGTGAGGCGAAACACGGTAAATATATAGAGAGAGTGTCAGATACAGGAGTGTGAGGGGAAACGTAGTAAATATATAGAGAGAGTGTCAGATACAATAGTGTGAGGGGAAACCCAGTAAATATATCGAGAGAGTCAGATACTGTAGTGTGAGGGGAACCCGGTAAATATATAGAGAGAGTGTCAGATACAGGAGTGTGAGGGGAAACCCAGTAAATATATAGAGAGAGTGTCAGATACAGGAGTGTGAGGGGAAACGCGGTAAATATAGAGAGAGAGCGTCAGATACAGGAGTGTGAGGGGAAACCCAGTAAATATATAGAGTGTCAGATACAGGAGAGTGAGGGAAACCCGGTAAATATATAGAGAGAGTGTCAGATACGGGAGTGTGAGGGAAACCCGGTAAATATATAGAGAGAGTGTCAGATACGGGAGTTTGAGGGAAAGCCAGTAAATATATAGAGAGAGTGCCAGATACTGGAGTGTGAGGGAAACCCGGTAAATATATAGAGAGAGTGTCAGATACGGGAGTTTGAGGGAAAGCCAGTAAATATATAGAGAGAGTGTCAGATACAGGAGTGCGAGGGGAAACCCAGTAAATATATAGAGAGTGTCAGATACAGGAGTGTGAGGGAAACCCAGTAAATATATAGAGAGAGTGTCAGATACAGGAGTGTGAGGGAAACCCAGTAAATGTATAGAGAGTGTCAGATACAGGATTGTGAGGGGAAACCCAGTAAATATACAGAGAGAGTGTCAGATACAGGAGTGTGAGGGGAAACCCAGTAAATATATAGAGAGAGTGTCAGATACAGGAGTGTGAGGGGAAACCCAGTAAATATATAGAGAGAGTGTCAGATACAGGAGTGTGAGGGGAAACCCAGTAAATATATAGAGAGAGTGTCAGATACAGGAGTGTGAGGGAAACCCAGAAAATATATAGAGAGAGTGTCAGATACAGGAGTGTGAGGGAAACCCAGTAAATGTATAGAGAGTGTCAGATACAGGATTGTGAGGGGAAACCCAGTAAATATTTAGAGAGAATGTCAGATACAGGAGTGTGAGGGGAAACCCAGTAAATATATAGAGAGAGTGTCAGATACAGGAGTGTGAGGGGAAACCCAGTAAATATGTAGAGAGAGTGTCAGATACAGGAGTGTGAGGGGAAACACGGTAAATATATAGAGAGACTGCCAGATACAGGAGTGTGAGGGTAAACCCAGTAAATATATAGAGTGTCAGATACAGGAGTGTGAGGGGAAACACGGTAAATATATAGAGAGTGTCAGATACAGGAGTGTGAGGGGAAACGTGGTAAATATATAGAGAGAGTGTCAGATACAGGAGTGTGAGGGTAAAACCAGTAAATATATAGAGTGTCAGATACAGGAGTGTGAGGGGAAACCCAGTAAATATGTAGAGAGAGTGTCAGATACAGGAGTGTGAGGGAAACCCAGTAAATATATATAGAGAGAGAGTCAGATACAGGTGTGTGAGGAGAAACCCGGTAAATATATAGAGGGAGTGTCAGATACAGGAGTGTGAGGGAAAACCCAGTAAATATATAGAGAGAGTGTCAGATACAGGAGTGTGAGACGAAACACGGTAAATATATAGGGAGAGAGTCAGATACAGGAGTGTGAGGAGAAACCCGGTAAATATATAGAGAGTGTCAGATACAGGAGTGTGAGGCGAAACACGGTAAATATATAGAGAGAGTGTCAGATACAGGAGTGTGAGGGGAAACGTAGTAAATATATAGAGAGAGTGTCAGATACAATAGTGTGAGGGGAAACCCAGTAAATATATCGAGAGAGTCAGATACTGTAGTGTGAGGGGAACCCGGTAAATATATAGAGAGAGTGTCAGATACATGAGTGTGAGGGGAAACCCAGTAAATATATAGAGAGAGTGTCAGATACAGGAGTGTGAGGGGAAACGCGGTAAATATAGAGAGAGAGCGTCCGATACAGGAGTGTGAGGGGAAACCCAGTAAATATATAGAGAGTGTGTCAGATACAGGAGAGTGAGGGAAAACCCAGTAAATATATACAGAGTGTGTCAGATACAGCAGTGTGAGGGATACCCGGTAAATATATAGAGAGAGTGTCAGATACAGGAGTGTGAGGGAAACCCAGAAAATATATAGAGAGAGAGTCAGATACAGGAGTGTGAGGGGAAACCCAGTAAATATATAGAGAAAGTGTCAGATACAGGAGTGTGAGGGTAACCCGGTAAATATATAGAGAGTCAGATACAGGAGTGTGAGGGGAAAAGCAGTAAATATATAGAGAGAATGTCAGACATAGGAGTGTGAGGAAAACCCAGTAATATATAGAGAGCGTGTCAGATACACGAGTGTGAGGGAAAAACCAGTAAATATATAGAGAGAGTGTCAGATACAGGAGTGTGAGGGAAACCCAGAAAATATATAGAGAGAGTGTCAGATACAGGAGTGTGAGGGGAAACCCAGTAAATATATAGAGAGTGTCAGATACAGGTGTGTGAGGGGAAACCCAGTAAATATGTAGAGAGAGTGTCAGATACAGGAGTGTGAGGGAAACCCAGTAAATATATATAGAGAGAGAGTCAGATACAGGTGTGTGAGGAGAAACCCGGTAAATATATAGAGAGAGTGTCAGATACAGGAGTGTGAGGCGAAACACGGTAAATATATAGAGAGAGAGTCAGATACAGGAGTGTGAGGAGAAACCCGGTAAATATATAGAGAGTGTCAGATACAGGAGTGTGAGGCGAAACACGGTAAATATATAGAGAGAGTGTCAGATACAGGAGTGTGAGGGGAAACGTATTAAATATATAGAGAGAGTGTCAGATACAATAGTGTGAGGGGAAACCCAGTAAATATATCGAGAGAGTCAGATACTGTAGTGTGAGGGGAACCCGGTAAATATATAGAGAGAGTGTCAGATACAGGAGTGTGAGGGGAAACCCAGTAAATATATAGAGAGAGTGTCAGATACAGGAGTGTGAGGGGAAACGCGGTAAATATAGAGAGAGAGCGTCAGATACAGGAGTGTGAGGGGAAACCCAGTAAATATATAGAGTGTCAGATACAGGAGAGTGAGGGAAACCCGGTAAATATATAGAGAGAGTGTCAGATACGGGAGTGTGAGGGAAACCCGGTAAATATATAGAGAGAGTGTCAGATACGGGAGTTTGAGGGAAAGCCAGTAAATATATAGAGAGAGTGCCAGATACTGGAGTGTGAGGGAAACCCGGTAAATATATAGAGAGAGTGTCAGATACGGGAGTGTGAGGGAAAGCCAGTAAATATATCGATAGAGTGTCAGACACAGGAGTGTGAGGGAAAACCCAGTAAGTATATAGAGAGAGTGTCAGATGCAGGAGTGTGAGGGGAAACCCAGTAAATATATAGAGAGAGTGTCAGATACAGGTGTGCGAGGGAAACCCAGCAAATATATAGAGACAGTGTCAGATACAGGAGTGCGAGGGGAAACCCAGTAAATATATAGAGAGAGGGTCAGATACAGGAGAGTGAGGGAAAACCCAGGAAATATATAGAGAGAGTCAGATACAGGAGTGTGAGGGAAACCCAGCAAATATATAGAGAGTGTCAGATACAGGAGTGAGGGGAAACCCAGTAAATATATAGAGAGAGTGTCAGATACAGGTGTGTGAGGGAAACCCGGTAAATATATAGAGAGTCAGATACAGGAGTGTGAGGGGAAACCCAGTAAATATATAGAGACAGTGTCAGATACAGGAGTGTGAGGGAAACCCAGTAAATATATAGAGAGAGTGTCAGATACAGGAGTGTGAGGGAAACCCGGTAAATATATAGAGAGAGTGTCAGATACAGGAGTGTGAGGGAAAACCCAGTAAATATATAGAGAGAGTGTCAGATACAGGAGTGTGAGGGAAACCCGGTAAATATATAGAGAGTGTGTCAGACACAGGAGTGTGTGGGAAATCCAGTAAATATAAAGAGAGAGTGTCAGACACAGGAGTGTGAGGAGAAACCCGGTAAATATATAGAGAGTGTCAGATACAGGAGTGTGAGGGGAAACACAGTAAATATATAGAGAGTGTCAGATACAGGAGTGTGAGGGGAAACGTGGTAAATATATAGAGAGAGTGTCAGATACAGGAATGTGAGGGGAAACGTGGTAAATATATAGAGAGAGTGTCAGATACAGGAATGTGAGGGAAACCCAGTAAATATATAGAGAGAGTGTCAGATACAGGAGTGTGAGGGGAAACCCAGTAAATATATAGAGAGAGTGTCAGATACAGGAGTGTGAGGGGAAACCCGGTAAATATAGAGAGAGAGAGTCAGATACAGGAGTGTGAGGGGAAACCCAGTGAATATATAGAGAGAGTGTCAGACACAGGAGTGTGAGGAGAAACCCGGTAAATATATAGAGAGTGTCAGATACAGGAGTGTGAGGGGAAACACAGTAAATATATAGAGAGTGTCAGATACAGGAGTGTGAGGGGAAACGTGGTAAATATATAGAGAGAGTGTCAGATACAGGAATGTGAGGGAAACCCAGTAAATATATAGAGAGAGTGTCAGACACAGGAGTATGAGGAGAAACCCGGTAAATATATAGAGAGTGTCAGATACAGGAGTGTGAGGGGAAACACAGTAAATATATAGAGAGTGTCAGATACAGGAATGTGAGGGGAAACGTGGTAAATATATAGAGAGAGTGTCAGATACAGGAATGTGAGGGGAAACGTGGTAAATATATATAGAGAGTGTCAGATACAGGAGTGTGAGGGGAAACGTGGTAAATATTTGGAGAGAGTGTCAGATACAGGAGTGTGAGGGTAAACGTAGTAAATATATAGAGAGAGTGTCAGATACACGAGTGTGAGGGGAAACGTAGTAAATATATAGAGACTGTCAGATACAGGAGTGTGAGGGGAAACGTAGTAAATATATAAAGAGAGTGTCAGATACACGAGTGTGAGGGGAAACGTAGTAAATATATAGAGAGTGTCAGATACAGGAGTGTGAGGGAAACCCAGTAAATATATAGAGAGAGTGTCAGATACAGGAGTGTGAGGGAAAACCCAGTAAATATATGGAGAGAGGGGCAGATTCAGGAGTGTGAGGGAAAACCCAGTAAATATATAGAGAGAGTGTCAGATACAGGAGTTTGAGGGAAACCCAGTAAATAGAAAGAGAGTGTCAGATACAGGAGTGTGAGGGAAACCCAGTAAATGAGTAGAGAGAGTGTCAGATACAGGAGTGCGAGGGGAAACCCAGTAAATATATAGAGAGTGTCAGATACAGGAGTGTGAGGGAAACCCAGTAAATATATAGAGAGAGTGTCAGATACAGGAGTGTGAGGGAAACCCAGTAAATGTATAGAGAGTGTCAGATACAGGATTGTGAGGGGAAACCTAGTAAATATACAGAGAGAGTGTCAGATACAGGAGTGTGAGGGGAAACCCAGTAAATATATAGAGAGAGTGTCAGATACAGGAGTGTGAGGGGAAACCCAGTAAATATATAGAGAGAGTGTCAGATACAGGAGTGTGAGGGGAAACCCAGTAAATATATAGAGAGAGTGTCAGATACAGGAGTGTGAGGGAAACCCAGAAAATATATAGAGAGAGTGTCAGATACAGGAGTGTGAGGGAAACCCAGTAAATGTATAGAGAGTGTCAGATACAGGATTGTGAGGGGAAACCCAGTAAATATTTAGAGAGAATGTCAGATACAGGAGTGTGAGGGGAAACCCAGTAAATATATAGAGAGAGTGTCAGATACAGGAGTGTGAGGGGAAACCCAGTAAATATGTAGAGAGAGTGTCAGATACAGGAGTGTGAGGGGAAACACGGTAAATATATAGAGAGACTGCCAGATACAGGAGTGTGAGGGTAAACCCAGTAAATATATAGAGTGTCAGATACAGGAGTGTGAGGGGAAACACGGTAAATATATAGAGAGTGTCAGATACAGGAGTGTGAGGGGAAACGTGGTAAATATATAGAGACAGTGTCAGATACAGGAGTGTGAGGGTAAAACCAGTAAATATATAGAGTGTCAGATACAGGAGTGTGAGGGGAAACCCAGTAAATATGTAGAGAGAGTGTCAGATACAGGAGTGTGAGGGAAACCCAGTAAATATATATAGAGAGAGAGTCAGATACAGGTGTGTGAGGAGAAACCCGGTAAATATATAGAGGGAGTGTCAGATACAGGAGTGTGAGGGAAAACCCAGTAAATATATAGAGAGAGTGTCAGATACAGGAGTGTGAGACGAAACACGGTAAATATATAGGGAGAGAGTCAGATACAGGAGTGTGAGGAGAAACCCGGTAAATATATAGAGAGTGTCAGATACAGGAGTGTGAGGCGAAACACGGTAAATATATAGAGAGAGTGTCAGATACAGGAGTGTGAGGGGAAACGTAGTAAATATATAGAGAGAGTGTCAGATACAATAGTGTGAGGGGAAACCCAGTAAATATATCGAGAGAGTCAGATACTGTAGTGTGAGGGGAACCCGGTAAATATATAGAGAGAGTGTCAGATACATGAGTGTGAGGGGAAACCCAGTAAATATATAGAGAGAGTGTCAGATACAGGAGTGTGAGGGGAAACGCGGTAAATATAGAGAGAGAGCGTCCGATACAGGAGTGTGAGGGGAAACCCAGTAAATATATAGAGAGTGTGTCAGATACAGGAGAGTGAGGGAAAACCCAGTAAATATATACAGAGTGTGTCAGATACAGCAGTGTGAGGGATACCCGGTAAATATATAGAGAGAGTGTCAGATACAGGAGTGTGAGGGAAACCCAGAAAATATATAGAGAGAGAGTCAGATACAGGAGTGTGAGGGGAAACCCAGTAAATATATAGAGAAAGTGTCAGATACAGGAGTGTGAGGGTAACCCGGTAAATATATAGAGAGTCAGATACAGGAGTGTGAGGGGAAAAGCAGTAAATATATAGAGAGAATGTCAGACATAGGAGTGTGAGGAAAACCCAGTAATATATAGAGAGCGTGTCAGATACACGAGCGTGAGGGAAAAACCAGTAAATATATAGAGAGAGTGTCAGATACAGGAGTGTGAGGGAAACCCAGAAAATATATAGAGAGAGTGTCAGATACAGGAGTGTGAGGGGAAACCCAGTAAATATATAGAGAGTGTCAGATACAGGAGTGTGAGGGGAAACGTGGTAAATATATAGAGAGAGTGTCAGATACAGGAGTGTGAGGGTAAACCCAGTAAATATATAGAGTGTCAGATACAGGTGTGTGAGGGGAAACCCAGTAAATATGTAGAGAGAGTGTCAGATACAGGAGTGTGAGGGAAACCCAGTAAATATATATAGAGAGAGAGTCAGATACAGGTGTGTGAGGAGAAACCCGGTAAATATATAGAGAGAGTGTCAGATACAGGAGTGTGAGGGAAAACCCAGTAAATATATAGAGAGAGTGTCAGATACAGGAGTGTGAGGCGAAACACGGTAAATATATAGAGAGAGAGTCAGATACAGGAGTGTGAGGAGAAACCCGGTAAATATATAGAGAGTGTCAGATACAGGAGTGTGAGGCGAAACACGGTAAATATATAGAGAGAGTGTCAGATACAGGAGTGTGAGGGGAAACGTAGTAAATATATAGAGAGAGTGTCAGATACAATAGTGTGAGGGGAAACCCAGTAAATATATCGAGAGAGTCAGATACTGTAGTGTGAGGGGAACCCGGTAAATATATAGAGAGAGTGTCAGATACAGGAGTGTGAGGGGAAACCCAGTAAATATATAGAGAGAGTGTCAGATACAGGAGTGTGAGGGGAAACGCGGTAAATATAGAGAGAGAGCGTCAGATACAGGAGTGTGAGGGGAAACCCAGTAAATATATAGAGTGTCAGATACAGGAGAGTGAGGGAAACCCGGTAAATATATAGAGAGAGTGTCAGATACGGGAGTGTGAGGGAAACCCGGTAAATATATAGAGAGAGTGTCAGATACGGGAGTTTGAGGGAAAGCCAGTAAATATATAGAGAGAGTGCCAGATACTGGAGTGTGAGGGAAACCCGGTAAATATATAGAGAGAGTGTCAGATACGGGAGTTTGAGGGAAAGCCAGTAAATATATAGAGAGAGTGCCAGATACTGGAGTGTGAGGGAAACCCGGTAAATATATAGAGAGAGTGTCAGACACAGGAGTGTGAGGGAAAACCCAGTAAGTATATAGAGAGAGTGTCAGATGCAGGAGTGTGAGGGGAAACCCAGTAAATATATAGAGAGAGTGTCAGATACAGGTGTGCGAGGGAAACCCAGCAAATATATAGAGACAGTGTCAGATACAGGAGTGCGAGGGGAAACCCAGTAAATATATAGAGAGAGGGTCAGATACAGGAGAGTGAGGGAAAACCCAGGAAATATATAGAGAGAGTCAGATACAGGAGTGTGAGGGAAACCCAGCAAATATATAGAGAGTGTCAGATACAGGAGTGTGAGGGAAACCCAGTAAATGTATAGAGAGTGTCAGATACAGGAGTGTGAGGGGAAACCCAGTAAAAATATAGAGAGAGTGTCAGATACAGGAGTGTGAGGGGAAACCCAGTAAATATATAGAGAGAGTGTCAGATACAGGTGTGTGAGGGAAACCCGGTAAATATATAGAGAGTCAGATACAGGAGTGTGAGGGGAAACCCAGTAAATATATAGAGACAGTGTCAGATACAGGAGTGTGAGGGAAACCCAGTAAATATATAGAGAGAGTGTCAGATACAGGAGTGTGAGGGAAACCCGGTAAATATATAGAGAGAGTGTCAGATACAGGAGTGTGAGGGAAAACCCAGTAAATATATAGAGAGAGTGTCAGATACAGGAGTGTGAGGGAAACCCGGTAAATATATAGAGAGTGTGTCAGACACAGGAGTGTGTGGGAAATCCAGTAAATATAAAGAGAGAGAGTCTGATACAGGAGTGTGAGGGAAAACCCAGTAAATAAATAGAGAGAGTGTCAGATACAGGAGTGTGAGGGGAAACCCGGTAAATATATAGAGTGAGTGTCAGATACAGGAGTGTGAGGGGAAACTCAGTAAATAAATAGAGAGAGAGTCAGATACAGGAGTTTGAGGGAAACCCAGTAAATATAAAGAGAGAGAGCCAGATACAGGAGAGTGAGGGAAAACCCGGGAAATATATAGAGAGAGTGTCAGATACAGGAGTGTGAGGGGAAACACCGTAAATATATAGAGAGAGTGTCAGGTACGGGAGTGTGAGGGGAAACCCAGTAAGTATTTGAGAGAGTCTCAAATACACGAGTGTGAGGGAAACCCGGTAAATATATAGAGAGTCAGATACAGGAGTGGGAGGGGAAAACCAGTAAATATAGAGAGAGAATGTCAGACATAGGAGTGTGAGGCAAAACCCAGTAAATATATGGAGAGAGAGTCAGATACAGGAGTGAGGGAAAACCCAGTAAATATATAGAGAGAGTGTCAGATACAGGAGTGCGAGGGGAAACCCAGTAAATATATAGAGAGAGTGTCAGATACAGGAGTGTGAGGGGAAACCCAGTAAATATGTAGAGAGAGTGTCAGATACAGGAGTGCGAGGGGAAACACGGTAAATATATAGAGAGACTGCCAGATACAGGAGTGTGAGGGTAAACCCAGTAAATATATAGAGTGTCAGATACAGGAGTGTGAGGGAAACCCGGTAAATATATAGAGAGAGATTCAGACACAGGAGTGTGAGGGGAAACCCGGTAAATAAATAGAGAGTGTCAGATACAGGAGTGTGAGGGAAACCCAGTAAATATATATAGAGAGAGAGTCAGATACAGGTGTGTGAGGAGAAACCCGGTAAATATATAGAGAGAGAGTCAGATACAGGAGTGTGAGGAGAAACCCGGTAAATATATAGAGAGTGTCAGATACAGGAGTGTGAGGCGAAACACGGTAAATATATAGAGAGAGTGTCAGATACAGGAGTGTGAGGGGAAACGTAGTAAATATATAGAGAGAGTGTCAGATACAATAGTGTGAGGGGGAACCCAGTAAATATATAGAGAGAGTCAGATACAGGAGTGTGAGGGAAACCCGGTAAATAAATAGAGAGAATGTCAGACACAGGAGTGTGAGGGAAAACCCAGTAAATATATAGAGAGAGTCTCAGACACAGGAGTGTGAGGGAAACCCAGTAAATATATAGAGAGAGTGTCAGACACAGGAGTGTGAGGGAAACCCGGTAAATATACAGAGAGAGTGTCAGACACAGGAGTTTGAGGGAAAACCCAGTAAATATATAGAGAGAGTGTCAGATACACGAGTGTGAGGGAAACACGGTAAATATATAGAGAGAGTGTCAGACACAGGAGTGTGAGGGGAACCCAGTAAATATATAGAGAGAGTGTCAGATACAGGAGTGTGAGGGAAAACCAGTAAATATATAGAGAGAGTGTCAGATACAGGAGTGTGAGGAGAAACCCAGTAAATATATAGAGAGGGTGTCAGATACAGGAGTGTGAGGGAAACACGGTAAATATATAGAGAGTCAGATACAGGACTGTGAGGGGAAAATCAGTAAATATATAGAGAGAGTCAGATACAGGAGTGTGATGCAAAACCCAGTAAATATATGGAGAGAGAGTCAGATACAGGAGCGTGAGGGAAAACCCAGTAAATATATGGATAGAGAGTCAGATACAGGAGTGTGAGGGGAAACCCAGTAAATATATAGAGAGAGTGTCAGATACAGGTGTGTAAGGGAAAACCAGTAAATATATAGAGTGTCAGATACAGGAGTGTGAGGGGAAAACCAGTAAATATATAGAGAGAGTGTCAGATACAGGAGTGTGAGGCGAAACACGGTAAATATATAGAGAGAGTGTCAGATACAGGAGTGTGAGGGGAAACGTAGTAAATATATAGAGAGAGTGTCAGATACAATAGTGTGAGGGGGAACCCAGTAAATATATAGAGAGAGTCAGATACAGGACTGTGAGGGCAAACCTATTAAATATATATAGAGAGTGTCAGATACAGGAGTGCGAGGAGAAACCCAGTAAATATATAGAGAGAGTGTCAGATACAGCAGTGTGAGGGGAAACGCGGTAAATATAGAGAGAGAGCGTCAGATACAGGAGTGTGAGGGGAAACCCAGTAAATATATCGAGAGAGTCAGATACTGTAGAGTGAGGGGAACCCGGTAAATATATAGAGAGAGTGTCAGATACAGGAGTGTGAGGGGAAACCCAGTAAATATATAGAGAGAGTGTCAGATACAGCAGTGTGAGGGGAAACGCGGTAAATATAGAGAGAGAGCGTCAGATACAGGAGTGTGAGGGGAAACCCAGTAAATATATAGAGAGAGTGTCAGATACAGGAGAGTGAGGGAAAACCCAGTAAATATATACAGAGTGCGTCAGATACAGGAGTGTGAGGGATACCCGGTAAATATATAGAGAGAGTGTCAGATACAGGAGTGTGAGGGAAACCCAGAAAATATATAGAGAGAGAGTCAGATACAGGAGTGTGAGGGGAAACCCAGTAAATATATAGAGAAAGTGTCAGATACAGGAGTGTGAGGGAAAACCGGTAAATATATAGAGAGAGTGTCAGACACAGGAGTGTGAGGTGAACCCAGTAAATATATAGAGAGAGTCTCAGACACAGGAGTGTGAGGGAAACCCAGTAAATATATAGAGAGAGTGTCAGACACAAGAGTGTGAGGGAAACCCGGTAAATATATAGAGAGAGTGTCAGACACAGGAGTTTGGGGAAAACCCAGTAAATATATAGAGAGAGTGTCAGATACACGAGTGTGAGGGAAACCCGGTAAATATATAGAGAGAGTGTCAGACACAGGAGTGTGAGGGGAACCCAGTAAATATATAGAGAGAATGTCAGACACAGGAGTGTGAGGGAAAACCCAGTAAATATATAGAGAGAGTGTCAGATACAGGAGTGTGAGGAGAAACCCAGTAAATATATAGAGAGGGTGTCAGATACAGGAGTGTGAGGGAAACACGGTAAATATATAGAGAGTCAGATACAGGACTGTGAGGGGAAAATCAGTAAATATATAGAGAGAGTCAGATACAGGAGTGTGAGGCAAAACCCAGTAAATATATGGAGAGAGAGTCAGATACAGGAGCGTGAGGGAAAACCCAGTAAATATATGGATGGAGAGTCAGATACAGGAGTGTGAGGGGAAACCCAGTAAATATATAGAGAGAGTGTCAGATACAGGTGTGTGAGGGAAAACCAGTAAATATATAGAGTGTCAGATACAGGAGTGTGAGGAGAAAACCAGTAAATATATAGAGAGAGTGTCAGATACAGGAGTGTGAGGGGAAACCCAGTAAATATATAGAGAGAGTGTCAGATACAGTAGTGTGAGGGGAAACCAAGTAAATATATAGAGAGTGTCAGATACAGGAGTGTGAGGGAAACCCAGTAAATATATCGAGAGTGTCAGATACAGGAGTGTGAGGGGAAACGTGGTAAATATATAGAGAGAGTGTCAGATACAGGAGTGTGAGGGGAAACGTGGTAAATATGTAGAGAGAGTGTCAGATACAGGAGTGTGAGGGGAAACGTGGTAAATATATAGAGAGAGTGTCAGGTACAGGAGTGTGAGGGAAACCCGGTAAATATATAGAGAGAGAGTCAGATACAGGAGTGTGAGGGGAAACCCAGTGAATATATAGAGAGAGTGTCAGATACAGGAGTGTGAGGAGAAACCCGGTAAATATATAGAGAGAGTGTCAGATACAGGAGTGTGAGGGGAAACCCAGTAAATATATAGAGAGTGTCAGATAAAGGAGTGTGAGTGGAAACACGGTAAATATATAGAGAGTGTCAGATACAGGAGTGTGAGGGGAAATGTGGTAAATATATAGAGACTGTCAGATACAGGAGTGTGAGGAGAAACCCAGTGAATATATAGAGAGAGTGTCAGACACAGGAGTGTGAGGGAAACCCAGTAAATATATAGAGAGAGTGTCAGATACAGGAGTGTGAGGGAAACCCAGTAAATATCTAGAGTGTCAGATACAGCAGTGTGAGAGAAACCCAGTAAATAAATAGAGAGAGTGTCAGATACAGGAGTGTGAGGGAAACCCAGTAAATATATAGAGAGAGTGTCAGATACAGGAGTATGTGGGTAAACCCAGTACATATCTAGAGAGTGTGTCAGATACAGGAGTGTGAAGGAAACCCAGTTAATAAATAGAGAGAGTGTCAGATACAGGAGTGTGAGGGAAACCCAGTAAATATATAGAGAGAGTGTCAGATACAGGAGTGTGAGGGAAAACCCAGTAAATATATAGAGAGACTGCCAGATACAGGAGTGTGAGGGGAAACCCGGTGAATAAATAGAGAGAGAGTCAGATACAGGAGTGTGAGGGGAAACCCGGTAAATATATAGAGAGACTGTCAGATACAGGAGTGTGAGGGGAAACCCAGTAAATAAATAGAGAGAGTGTCAGATACACGAGTGTGAGGGGAAACCCAGTAAAATATAGAGAGAGTGTCAGATACAGGAGTGTGAGGGAAACCCAGTAAATATATAGAGAGAGTGTCAGATACAGGAGTGTGAGGGAAACCCAGTAAATATATAGAGAGAGTGTCAGATACAGGAGTGTGAGGGGAAACACGGTGAATAAATAGAGAGAGAGTCAGATACAGGAGTGTGAGGGGAAACCCGGTCAATAACATGAGAGAGTGTCAGATACAGGAGTGTGAGGGAAAACCCAGTAAATATATAGAGAGAGTGTCAGATACAGGAGTGTGAGGGGAATCCCGGTAAATATATAGAGAGAGTGTCAGATACAGGTGTGTGAGGGTAAACCGGTAAATATATAGAGAGAGTGTCAGACACAGGTGTGTGAGGAGAAACCCGGTAAATATATAGAGAGAGAGTCAGATACAGGAGTGTGAGGAGAAACCCGGTAAATATATAGAGAGAGAGTCAGATACAGGAGTGTGAGGGGAAACCCGGTCAATAACATGAGAGAGTGTCAGATACAGGAGTGTGAGGGGAAACCCGGTAAATATATAGAGAGAGTGTCAGATACAGGAGTGTGAGGGGAAACCCGGTAAATATATAGAGAGAGTGTCAGATACAGGAGTGTGAGGGGAAACACGGTGAATAAATAGAGAGAGAGTCAGATACAGGAGTGTGAGGGGAAACCCGGTCAATAACATGAGAGAGTGTCAGATACAGGAGTGTGAGGGAAAACCCAGTAAATATATAGAGAGAGTGTCAGATACAGGAGTGTGAGGGGAAACCCGGTAAATATATAGAGAGAGTGTCAGATACAGGAGTGTGAGGGGAAACCCGGTAAATATATAGAGAGAGTGTCAGATACAGGAGTGTGAGGGGAAACCCAGTAAATATATAGAGAGAGTGTCAGATACAGGAGTGTGAGGGAAACCCAGTAAATATATAGAGAGAGTGTCAGATACAGGAGTGTGAGGGAAACCCAGTAAATATATAGAGAGAGTGTCAGATACAGGAGTGTGAGGGAAACCCGGTAAATATATAGAGAGTCAGATACAGGAGTGTGAGGGAAACCCAGTAAATATATAGAGAGAGTGTCAGATACGGGAGTGTGAGGGAAAACCCGGTAAATAACATGAGAGAGTGTGAGATACTCACAGGTTCGACAACAGCTGGTTCCCCTTTGTCTCCTTTCATTCCGCTCAAGGCCACCTGAAAGGACAAAAGGCTCGTTCACAAAAGAAAGACAGTGGATTTCCACCTCAAGTGCCACACCTCCTGGTGGGGAGATGAAAGATCTGACAGTGGGTGACCTCTGACCCACTCTCCAGGGACATGCGTCCTGTGGGCTTTTGGGGGAAGGGGTAGGGGTGGGGAATGCACATACTGTACTTCCAGGTTGGCCCTGGGCCTGGGTAAATAGCTCCTGATTTTCCTGTCTTGAAGTTATCACATCAGAAGTGAATGGGACTGCAGGGAGCCAAGGCGGGCGTGGGCTGGCATTTGGTCAAGACTGACGATTCAGGTGCAGGAGGATTTCAGACTGGTAATGGTTGGGGATTGGGCAACATGGTTGCATAGTATGAGCAGCATGGTAGCATACTGATGGGCAGCACTGTAGCATAGTGGTTAGCACAGTTGCTTCACAGCTCCAGGGACCCAGGTTCAATTCCCAGCTGGGTCACTGTTGTGCGGAGTCTGCACGTTCGCCCCGTATCTGCGTGGGTTTCCTCCGGGTGCTCCGGTTTCCTCCCACAGTCCAAAGATGTGCGGGTTAGGTCGGTTGGCCATGTTAAATTGCCTTTAGTGTCCAAAAAATGTTAAGTGGGGGTTACTGGGTTACGAGGATAGGGTAGATACTTGGGCTTCTGTCGGGTGCTCTTTGTAAGGGCCGGTGCAGACTCGATGGGCCGAATGGTCTCCTTCTGCACTATAAATTCTAAGATTCCATGATTGACTGTGGAATATGCCAGGAATCATTCGGATGCGTACCGAATGACCCTTTTGTCTTCTTCTGTCTCCTCATCTGGTGGTGGGGGGGGCGGTGGTGGGAGCGGGGTTCCTCTCCGTTTTGTTCTCTTACACATGAATAACTTACCTGCCCAATCAACAATGTCTGCTGCTCCCCCATCCTCCCTCCCCAGTACCCCTCCTACCGTCCGCACTTTACCCCGGAACCGAATCGTGGCTGGATATCAGTAGTTCCCTGCAAGGGGAGACCTTAAGAGTGAGAGCTGCAAGTGGCACCATCACCAAAGGGGGCACCACTGAGGACCTGGATCCACGGAGGACCATGCCAGGGACCAGAATTCAATTCTGACCTCAGGTGACTTTCTATGTGGAGTTTGCATGTTCTCCCTATGTCTGCGTGGGTTTCCTCCGGGTGCTCCGGTTTCCTCCCACAGTCCAAAGATGTGCAGGTTCGGTGGATTGGCCATGCTAAATTGCCCCTTAATCTGTCTGAAAGGTTAGATGGGGGTTGTGGCTTTAGGGCGGGGATTGGGCCTGGGTAGGGAGCTCTTTCCGAGTGTTGGTGCAGACTCAATGGGCTGAATGGCCTCCTTCTGCACTGTGGTGATTCAATGATTCTTTAAAATGACCTAAGTCGAGAATGGAGTCACAGCACTGAACACCAGCTGATGTTGCGGAACAGGAAGCAAATGGGCTGCATCGCTTAAACTCGTGATGGCGCCCAGCTTCCAATGGAACGTGGCATCGTGCACAATCAGACATTACATTCACAAGCAGCTGGCATCGCCAAGCTGATGCTATCAGGCAGATTGATAGAAGTGAACAATGGGAATCGCTGAGTGAGAGACATCGCTCTGATTAATGCAACGCATTGGAGGGCTGGATGTTACATCAGCGAAAAGGCGAAATTAGCAGCCAGGAACTGGATTCACGGGTGAATAGGAACTGAGCAAATGCGTGACAAAATGGGAGATGGCATCAGGGCAGCGGGAGATGGCATCACCACAGAAGGATATGACATCGCCACAGTAGGAAATGATGTCATCGCAGAAGGAAATGACATCACCGCAGCAGGAGATGGCATCACCATGACAGGAAATGACATCACAGCAGCAGGGAATTACATCACTGTTGCAGGAATTGACATCGCCGCAAAAGGATATGGAATCACAGCCGGAGTTGACAGCATCGTTTGCGGCTCATGACGTGACATCGCCATCGACAGGCGCCAGCAAGTGCTGCAGAGAGGCTGAATTTGCAAGAGTCAAAAACTAATGAGGAAATAGCAGCAGATGAGTCATGACAAAACACAAGGAGATGACTACAGTGTATGGGAGGTTGATACCTTGGGGAGGAACAGGAGACACACTTTGAGCAGCTGAAAAAAATGGATTCAGTAGAGACCAGGAGACAATGTGTACACAGACCAGGAGACAACATATACACAGGCCAAGAGACAATGTGTGCAGAGACTAGGATACAATGTGTACACAAAGCAGGAGAAAACATGTACACGGAGCAGGAAAAAACATGTACACGGAGAAGGAGAAAACATCTCCACATGCCATCGGCCAACATGAACACAGACCGTGAGAAATTGTGTACACAGACCAGGAAACGACATGTGCAAAGGCATCAGGAGACAATGTGTACACAGACCAGGAGAGAACATGTACACAGGCCTCGAGACAATGTACACAGGCCAGGAGACAATGTGTACTCAGGCCAAGAGACAAGCGTGTACAGAGACCAGGAGATACCATTTCCACAGGTCAAGAGACAACATGTACAGAGACCAGGATACAACATGTACAGAGACCATAGGACAACATGTACACAGAGCAAGAGACAACATGTACACTGGCCAAGAGACAACATGTACACTGGCCAAGAGACAACATGTACACAGGCCAAGAGACAACATGTACACAGGCCAAGAGACAACATGTACACAGGCCAAGAGACAACATGTACACTGGCCAAGAGACAACATGTACACTGGCCAAGAGACAACATGTACACAGGCCAAGAGACAACATGTACACTGGCCAAGAGACAACATGTACACAGGCCAAGAGACAACATGTACAGTGGCTAAGAGACAACATGTACACTGGCTAAGAGACAACATGTACACTGGCCAAGAGACAACATGCACACTGGCCAAGAGACAACATGTACACTGGCCAAGAGACAACATGTACACTGGCCAAGAGACAACATGTACACAGGCCAAGAGACAACATGTACACAGGCCAAGAGACAACATGTACACAGGCCAAGAGACAACATGTACATTGGCTAAGAGACAACATGTACACTGGCCAAGAGACAACATGTACACTGGCTAAGAAACAACATGTACACTGGCCAAGAGACAACGTGCACACAGACCAGGAGACAACATGTACACTGGCCAAGAGGCAATGGGTAGAGACCAGGATACAACATGTACACAGGTTATAGGACAACACGTACACAGGCCATAGGACACGTACACAGGCCAAGAGACGTGTACAGAGACCAGAAAACAACATGTACACAGGTAAGAGAGAATGTCTGCAGAGACTAAGATACAACATGTACACAGGCCATAGGACAGCATGTACGCAGGCCATAGGACAACCTGTACACAGGCCAAGGGATAACATGTACAGAGACCAGGAAACAACAACAATATACAGCTCATGAGGCAGCGTCTGCAGAGACCAGGATACAGCATGTACACAGACCATAGGATAACATGTACACAGGCCATAGGACAATGTGTACAGAGACCAGGAGACACCACATACACAGGTCAAGAGACAATGTGTACAGAGACCAGGATATAACATGTACACAGGCCATAGGACAACATGTACAGAGACCAGGAGATAACCTGTACAGAGACCTGAAGATAACATGTGCACAGACCAGGAGAAAATAGGTACACACAGCAGGAGACAACATATATAAAGGCCACGAGGCTATGTGTGCAGAGACTAGGATACAATGTGTACACAGAGCAGGAGAAAACATGTACACAGCCCAGGAGACATGGGCACAGCGCAGGAGACAACATGTACACAGACTAGGGGACAACATATATACTGACTAGGATACAATGTGTACACAGGGCAGGAGACAATGTGTACACAGAGCAGGAGACAATGTGTACAGACCAAGAGACAATGTGTACACAGCACAGGAGACAACGTGTACAGACCAAGAGACAATGTGTACACAGAGCAGGAGACAACGTGTACAGACCAAGAGACAATGTGTACACAGCGCAGGAGACAACGTGTACAGACCAAGAGACAATGTGTACACAGAGCAGGAGACAACGTGTACAGACCAAGAGACAATGTGTACACAGCGCAGGAGACAATGTGTACAGACCAAGAGACAATGTGTACACAGAGCAGGAGACAATGTGTACAGACCAAGAGACAATGTGTACACAGAGCAGGAGACAACGTGTACAGACCAAGAGACAATGTGTACACAGAGCAGGAGACAACGTGTACAGACCAAGAGACAATGTGTACACAGAGCAGGAGACAATGTGTACAGACCAAGAGACAGTGTGTGCACAGAGCAGGAGACAACGTGTACAGACCAAGAGACAATGTGTACACAGCGCAGGAGACAATGTGTACAGACCAAGAGACAATGTGTACACAGCACAGGAGACAACGTGTACAGACCAAGAGACAATGTGTACACAGAGCAGGAGACAACGTGTACAGACCAAGAGACAATGTGTACACAGCGCAGGAGACAACGTGTACAGACCAAGAGACAATGTGTACACAGAGCAGGAGACAATGTGTACAGACCAAGAGACAATGTGTACACAGCGCAGGAGACAATGTGTACAGACCAAGAGACAATGTGTACACAGAGCAGGAGACAACGTGTACAGACCAAGAGACAATGTGTACACAGAGCAGGAGACAACGTGTACAGACCAAGAGACAATGTGTGCACAGAACAGGAGACAACGTGTACAGACCAAGAGACAATGTGTACAGACCAAGAGACAATGTGTACAGACCAAGAGACAATGTGTACACAGAGCAGGAGACAATGTGTACAGACCAAGAGACAATGTGTACACAGAGCAGGAGACAATGTGTACACAGACCAGGAGACAATGTCTACACAGAGCAGGAGACAATGTCTACACAGAGCAGGAGACAATGTGTACAGACCAAGAGACAATGTGTACACAGAGCAGGAGACAATGTGTACACAGACCAGGAGACAATGTGTACACAGACCAGGAGACAATGTCTACACAGAGCAGGAGACAATGTGTACAGACCAAGAGACAATGTGTACACAGACCAAGAGACAATGTGTACACAGACCAGGAGACAATGTCTACACAGAGCAGGAGACAATGTGTACAGACCAAGAGACAATGTGTACACAGACCAAGAGACAATGTCTACACAGACCAGGAGACAATGTCTACACAGAGCAGGAGACAATGTGTACAGACCAAGAGACAATGTGTACACAGACCAGGAGACAACGTGTACACAGACCAGGAGACAACACATACACAGACCAGGAGGCAGCACACACACAGACCAGGAGACAACAAGTACACAGACCAGTGGGCAATGTGTACACGGACCAGGAGACAGTGCGGACATGGACCAGGAGACAGTGCGGACATGGACCAGGAGACAATATGTACATCGACCAGGAGACACCATGCATTCAGAGCAGGAGAAAGATGTAGAAGGAAGAGGAGACGTGGAGGACAGGCCTTGGAGCAGGTGCCGCCAATCACGTACAATCAAATGGAAAGGAAAGGTTTGCAGATAAACACCGAAGGGCGAGGGTGTTGCCGTTCCCCTGGCCACTTACTCCTTCCGTGTACACCTCAGTCTCAACAGGCAGAACCGGGCCAATCTCTGTCGGCAAGGGCTCCTCGTAATAATCTTTGTAAACGTAGTCGTAATCGTAGCGAGGATCGCCAGGACCAATGTCTTCTCCTGTAAAATATTCCTTGGAGAGGCCGGGGTCTCCTTTGGGCGGGAGAGTGGTGGTGTCGACCTGCTGCTGCTGCAGAGAAGCAACGGGAGGGAAGCGAAAGCAGCATGTTAGGGTTAGTGAAGCAAAGTGCACCCAGGCCGCTGCTGCGCGTGATGATCATGGCTCAGTATCTCCTGACTAAACACACAACTTTCCTGAAGCTGGCCATGCCCCGCCACTCTGGCTGCCTGCCCAGGGAGAGAGAGGCGCACCAGGGGTGGGAGAGGAGGTAATGGTTTACCGAAGAAATACTCAGTCATGATCATGCCCTTACCTACTGTGACCAGGCACACCAGAGGTGGGGGGTGGGGGCTGGTAGTGAGGCAGGCACCACGCCTGACAAACGCACAACAAACACACACACGGACCGGGTTGTGGGTTGTTCATCACTGAACCGGGGCAAACTGCATGGGGAACCTCTCTACCGTGAAGGTGACAAGTTGCTTTTGAAGTATGTGTCAACACAAAATCTTTCTAAAATTCCTAGCGTCGCTATCAGGACAATTGGGGGCCTGAAGCAGTAAAATGCTGTTTGGAGTGTAGTGTGTGGGTGTCTGTTTGGAGTGTAGTGTGTGGGTGTCTGGTTAGAGTGCAGTGTGTGGGTGTCTGGTTGGAGTGCAGTGTGTGGGTGTCTGGTTGGCGTGCAGTGTGTGGGTGTCTGGTTGGAGTGCAGTGTGTGGGTGTCTGGTTGGAGTGCAGTGTGTGGGTGTCTGGTTGGAGTGTAGTGTGTGGGTGTCTGGTAGGAGTGTAGTGTGTGGGTGTCTGGTTGGAGTGTAGTGTGTGGGTGTCTGGTTGGAGTGCAGTGTGTGGGTGTCTGGTTGGAGTGCAGTGTGTGGGTGTCTGGTTGGAGTGCAGTGTGTGGGTGTCTGGTTGGAGTGCAGTGTGTGGGTGTTTGGTTGGAGTGCAGTGTGTGGGTGTCTGGTTGGAGTGTAGTGTGTGGGTGTCTGGTTGGAGTGTAGTGTGTGGGTGTCTGGTTGGAGTGCAGTGTGGGTGTCGGGTTGGAGTGCAGTGTGTGGGTGTCTGGTTGGAGTGTAGTGTGTGGGTGTCTGGTTGGAGTGCAGTGTGTGTGTGTCTGGTTGGAGTGCAGTGTGTGGGTGTCTGGTTGGAGTGCAGTGTGGGTGTGTCCGGTTGGAGTGTAGTGTGTGGGTGTCTGGTTGGAGTGCAGTGTGTGGGTGTCTGGTTGGAGTGCAGTGTGTGGGTGTCCGGTTGGAGTGCAGTGTGTGGGTGTCTGGTTGGAGTGTAGTGTGTGGGTGTCTGGTTGGAGTGCAGTGTGTGGGTGTCTGGTTGGAGTGTAGTGTGTGGGTGTCTGGTTGGAGTGCAGTGTGTGGGTGTCTGGTTGGAGTGCAGTGTGTGGGTGTCTGGTTGGAGTGTAGTGTGTGGGTGTCTGGTTGGAGTGTAGTGTGTGGGTGCCTGGTTGGAGTGCAGTGTGTGGGTGTCTGGTTGGAGTGCAGTGTGTGGGTGTCTGGTTGGAGTGTAGTGTGTGGGTGTCTGGTAGGAGTGTAGTGTGTGGGTGTCTGGTTGGAGTGTAGTGTGTGGGTGTCTGGTTGGAGTGCAGTGTGTGGGTGTCTGGTTGGAGTGCAGTGTGTGGGTGTCTGGTTGGAGTGCAGTGTGTGGGTGTCTGGTTGGAGTGTAGTGTGTGAGTGTCTGGTTGGAGTGTAGTGTGGGTGTGTCTGGTTGGAGTGCAGTGTGTGGGTGTCTGGTTGGAGTGCAGTGTGTGGGTGTCTGGTTGGAGTGCAGTGTGTGGGTGTCTGGTTGGAGTGCAGTGTGTGTGTGTCTGGTTGGAGTGCAGTGTGTGGGTGTCTGGTTGGAGTGCAGTGTGTGGGTGTCTGGTTGGAGTGCAGTGTGTGGGTGTCTGGTTGGAGTGCAGTGTGTGGGTGTCTGGTTGGAGTGCAGTGTGTGGGTGTCTGGTTGGAGTGCAGTGTGTGGGTGTCTGGTTGGAGTGCAGTGTGTGTGTGTCTGGTTGGAGTGCAGTGTGTGGGTGTCTGGTTGGAGTGTAGTGTGTGGGTGTCTGGTTGGAGTGCAGTGTGTGGGTGTCTGGTTGGAGTGTAGTGTGTGTGTCTGGTTGGAGTGCAGTGTGTGGGTGTCTGGTTGGAGTGCAGTGTGTGGGTGTCTGGTTGGAGCGCAGTGTGTGGGTGTCTGGTTGGAGTGCAGTGTGAGGGTGCCTGGTTGGAGTGTAGTGTGTGGGTGTCTGGTTGGAGTGCAGTGTGAGGGTGCCTGGTTGGAGTGCAGTGTGTGGGTGTCTGGTTGGAGTGCAGTGTGTGTGTGTCTGGTTGGAGTGCAGTGTGTGGGTGTCTGGTTGGAGTGCAGTGTGTGGGTGTCTGGTTGGAGTGCAGTGTGTGGGTGTCTGGTTCGAGCGCAGTGTGTGGGTGTCTGGTTGGAGTGCAGTGTGAGGGTGCCTGGTTGGAGTGCAGTGTGTGGGTGTCTGGTTGGAGTGCAGTGTGTGTGTGTCTGGTTGGAGTGCAGTGTGTGGGTGTCTGGTTGGAGTGCAGTGTGTGGGTGTCTGGTTGGAGTGCAGTGTGTGGGTGTCTGGTTGGAGTGCAGTGTGTGGGTGTCTGGTTGGAGTGCAGTGTGTGGGTGTCTGGTTGGAGTGCAGTGTGTGGGTGTCTGGTTGGAGTGCAGTGTGTGTGTCTGGTTGGAGTGCAGTGTGTGGGTGTCTGGTTGGAGTGCAGTGTGTGGGTGTCTGGTTGGAGTGCAGTGTGTGGGTGTCTGGTTGGAGTGTAGTGTGTGGGTGTCTGGTTGGAGTGCAGTGTGTGGGTGTCTGGTTGGAGTGCAGTGTGTGGGTGTCTGGTTGGAGTGTAGTGTGTGAGTGTCTGGTTGGAGTGCAGTGTGTGTGTGTCTGGTTGGAGTGCAGTGTGTGGGTGTCTGGTTGGAGTGTAGTGTGTGGGTGTCTGGTTGGAGTGTAGTGTGTGGGTGTCTGGTTGGAGTGTAGTGTGTGAGTGTCTGGTTGGAGTGTAGTGTGTGGGTGTCTGGTTGGAGTGCAGTGTGTGGGTGTCTGGTTGGAGTGTAGTGTGGGTGTGTCTGGTTGGAGTGCAGTGTGTGGGTGTCTGGTTGGAGTGCAGTGTGTGGGTGTCTGGTTGGAGTGCAGTGTGTGGGTGTCTGGTTGGAGTGCAGTGTGTGGGTGTCTGGTTGGAGTGTAGTGTGTGAGTGTCTGGTTGGAGTGTAGTGTGGGTGTGTCTGGTTGGAGTGCAGTGTGTGGGTGTCGGGTTGGAGTGTAGTGTGTGGGTGTCTGGTTGGAGTGCAGTGTGTGGGTGTCTGGTTGGAGTGCAGTGTGTGGGTGTCTGGTTGGAGTGCAGTGTGTGTGTGTCTGGTTGGAGTGCAGTGTGTGGGTGTCTGGTTGGAGTGCAGTGTGTGGGTGTCTGGTTGGAGTGCAGTGTGTGGGTGTCTGGTTGGAGTGCAGTGTGTGGGTGTCTGGTTGGAGTGCAGTGTGTGGGTGTCTGGTTGGAGTGCAGTGTGTGGGTGTCTGGTTGGAGTGCAGTGTGTGGGTGTCTGGTTGGAGTGCAGTGTGTGGGTATCTGGTTGGAGTGCAGTGTGTGGGTGTCTGGTTGGAGTGCAGTGTGTGTGTGTCTGGTTGGAGTGCAGTGGTTGTGTGCGTGCCATTCGTGTGCAACACCCATTGATGACCCGGCACTCGGCGCCTTGCCGATGGTTCCGGCAGGGAGGGCCGGGGGGGCTGCTTCTCCGTTCAGGCTGTTGGAAAGAAAAGTGGTTAAGTGCAGAAAAAACACAACCATTGCCACTCCGTCAGAGGCTCAATGGACACATGTGTGCTACTACTGCCATTCAGTGACTCGGAGGATGTCAACTCAAACATGGCTTCACTGGCCCCCCATTGCAAGCCCCGTAATACCAAACAATAAAAGTGGAGTCTGCCTAGATCCTCCTGCCAGCTAGGACTCGGGGATGGTATCTTCCCCCTCGCTCGACCCATAGGATCAGCTGTGTCGCTGGCAGTCAGGTCAAAGAAGCACAGGCAGTTTCCACTGGCAGGCAATCACTGAGGCGGCAGACACACACATTATGTACCATTGACGTCGGACATCGGCACACCCCGTAGAAATTCGCTCCCCTTGAGGGTCCGTACACAGAAGAGGGGTTGCTTTGATTGGAAAAGGCATATTGGATTTTTGAAAGCACTCCCATGGGATGTATTTAACTTTGTTCTTCTATCTCGAATCCAACAACATAGACAGTGGCCAGAACCTTCATCTTCTCTCTAATCGCATTCTCCTTGTTGTATGCGGGACAGGTTCAGCACAGCTTAATGTTGAACTAGAACCAGCCAATGTTGCACCTGACCAAGAATGGGACAGTGTAGAGGGAGCTTTACTCTGTACCTAACCCCGTGCTGTACCTATCCTGGGAGTGTTTGATGGGGACAGTGTAGAGGAAGCTTTACTCTGTATCTAACCCCGTGCTGTACCTATCCTGGGAGTGTTTGATGGGGACAGTGTGGAGGGAGCTTTATTCTGTATCTAACCCCGTGCTGGACCTGTCCTGGGAGTGTTTGATGGGGACAGTGTGGAGGGAGCTTTACTCTGTATCTAACCCCGTGCTGTACCTATCCTGGGAGTGTTTGATGGGGACAGTGTAGAGGGCGCTTTACTCTGTATCTAACCCCGTGCTGTACCTATCCTGGGAGTGTTTGATGGGACAGTGTAGAGGGAGCTTTACTCTGTATCTAACCCCATGCTGTACCTGTCCTGGGAGTGTTTGACGGGGACAGTGTGGAGGGAGCTTTACTCTGTATCTAACCCCGCGCTGTACCTATCCTGGGAGTGTTTGATGGGGACAGTGTGGAGGGAGCTTTACTCTGTATCTAACCCCGTGCTGTACCTGTCCTGGGAGTGATTGATGGGGACAGTGTAGAGGGATCTTTACTCTGTATCTAACCCCGTGCTGTACCTGTCCTGGGAGTGTTTGATGGGGAGAGTGCAGAGGGAGCTTTACTCTGTATCTAACCCCGTGCTGTACCTGTCCTGGGGGTGTTTGATGGGGACAGTGTAGAGGGAGCTTTATTCTGTATCTAACCCCGTGCTGTACCTTTCCTGGGAGTGTTTGATGGGGACAGTGTAGAGGAAGCTTTACTCTGTATCTAACCCCGTGCTGTACATGCCCTGGGAGTGTTTGATGGGGACAGTGTCGAGAGAGCTTTACTCTGTATCTAACCCCATGCTGTACCTTTCCTGGGAGTGTTTGATGGGGACAGTGTAGAGGAAGCTTTACTCTGTATCTAACCCCGTGCTGTACATGCCCTGGGAGTGTTTGACGGGGACAGTGTCGAGAGTGCTTTACTCTGTATCTCTGGTCTATCTAAGGTGGCCCCCTCCCCTGCCTCCCATGAGACCCCCTCCCTGGGAGATGTCACCCAGTACTAGATTGGCCTCGATGTCCCGCTCTCAGTTGGGAATGGCCGAGGCTCTGCGGAGCCTGTCCCAGTCGGAGTTGGGCATTGCTGAGGCGCTGCAGGGCACGTCCCAGTCACTGAGTAGCATCGCCGAGGGCGTCAACACGATGGTGTGGACCATAGGAAACTGCAAGGGCTGGCAGAGCCAGGCGATGCAGGGGCAGCTGGGGCTCGAAACAGCTGCCTGTCTGTCCCGAGGTGAACCCCAGGGCTCGATGAGCAATGCGTGGGAGGAGTTGGCACTGGCTGCCAACCCGGACCCGTCCCATGGAGTGAGGATGGTGCCCCCTCCCGATGAGGCCGCGCCTCGCACACGGGACAGGGCAGCACGGGTGTGCATGTGCCACTGACAAGTGAGCCGGGGTCATCTGGAGCCCCTCTTTATATGGCACAAGGAAGTGCTGAGGATTTTGGCCAAGGGTGGTATCATGACTGGTACAGGCTTGGAGGGCCGAAGGGCCTGTTCCTGTGTTGTATTGTTCTTTGTTACCTTTCTTTGTTCTCCGGCCCGAGAACCCCCAGAGGATGCCCGCCTGGGGCATTGAAAGCAACGGGATGAGGTGAACAGCTGACCGCCACCACCTCTGATGTGCATTCTGGGGACACACCGAGATGTAGCGGCAGAGCAAGGAAGGCAAATCATGTTGAGGATCACTGAGGGCACTGGGAGAGGGGGGAGGGAGAGGGTGAGTGGGTGGAAGGGAGAGTGGAGGAGCAGCGTCGGGAGAGTGGGGCATTGTTGGATCCGTGTGAAACATTAAAAACCCTTCACCACAACCAGTGTGACGCCACTAAACCTTTCTTCCGCATTGCAGGCCAACATCCAAACCCTTGGCCTATCTCTCCAGGCACGTTCCTCTCCCTCCCCCTTGCCCATCTCTCCAGGCATGGCCCCCAAACACCCACCGGGCACATCTGTGACCTGTCGGATGCACTGTGGGCTGCGAGATGCCCTGGAATGATCCCAAGGCGTAAAGGTCCAGGGTTGCGGTGACCTTGATGGCCACAGAGAAGGGGTATTTTCCTCCTCCTCCAAGTGGTGTAAAGTCCGCGAAGACATAGCACTGGTGCCACAACATCGCCTTGTTGAGGCAAAGCCTCCTGTGGCACGCGCTGTCCGTCATCTGTTTGAAAGGCCAGCGGTGCTTGTACACCTTGGGCCGTCGCGGGCCTCCCCCTCTGGGTCCCTCCCTGGCCTCATGGGCCGCCGGGTCCTCAGGGTGCGGGGCAGGGTCCAGCACATGGGCCGCCGCCTCGAGTCTCTGCAGTCTCCGGAGTCTGGCTGCCCAGCCTACTAGCAGCACAACCAGGGCCTGTTCTGTGGGGTCTAAAACACCGTTCATGCCCGAAAGGAATTGGGGAGGATGTTGGACTGACGAGCAGTGGTGGCTCCTACCAGGGGCCCTCCATTCCCCCATTGATCTCCCCCCTCCCCCTCACACCTGGACATCAAAGGCCACAGCGGGACCCCCTCAATGCACCCGCTGTGGCCTGAAGTGTATGGGCACACAAGCCCTGACACCCACACATAACATTACCGTGGACTGAGCGCTGATCCTCGCTCTGTGGCACTCCACCCACGCTCCGGCCGTGGACATGTCCCCAGAGCTGTGTCCCATCTCCTGGGTGCTCGGATGTTGACTACTGTGTACATACTGTGGCCTTCTGCAGTGTTCAGGCACAGTGTCCAGGCATCACGATCTGATTGGGATGTTAGGCAATGACTCCCACATGCTACATTGCCCACCCACCCACAGAAATCGGCCCGGGATGAGTGAAGTGCTCACTTAACCACGATTGCCAATTCAGCAATAGCCTTCAGCCGCAAGGCCAGAGGCTGCAACAGTCGGTGGGGGTTACTGGTGGTCGGTGGGCAGAGGGGTAGGGACAAGGGCTGCCCCCAGAACATGATCCAGGCGGTAGCATGGTAGAGCTATGCGCAGTTGCCCCCCCTCCCCCCCCCCAGTGACCCCCTCTCAATGCGGCCGACCCCAACCAAGGGCGCACCTCCACCCAAGGTGTATTAAAAAGGAGTACTAATCGGCGCTGGCATGACTGCTTACTGGGAGAAAACTATCAGTCTGAAGGCCGTTGGATATGGGATGGCTCCCATTAACTGTATGGAAATAGGGCTTAAGTGTGATTATTGGTTTCTCGCCACGCTACGGCGGGATCCCCATTTTGCCTAAGGGGGCGAGCCTGTTCCATCGGAAACATTCTCGTATTGGCCCCTCCAACTATTCATCAGCCTCATTGTGCTCTCACTCGAGCGTATTCGAGAGAATTCCGTTCTCTGCATCTTACCCCATGCTGTCCCTGTCCTGAGAGGGTTTGATGGGGACGATATAGAGAAAGCTTTACTCTTACATGCTGGGAGTGTTTGACAGGACGATATGGAGGAATATTAATGGATGAATCCTACAACGCCAACCTCTGATTCTTCCTGACCACCAGAAAATTCCCAGTGTATTGGGGAACTCTTCCAATCTCAGTTTCACTGTGGGTCACCTTGCTCGTTTCCAATTGGGTGACTGACACTGATGGAGTGTGGATTCCAGGAAAGAACGAAAGTTGGAAAAAATCCCATTCCGCATAAGGAGCCTTTCACATTAAAAACAACTTTGGAAAGAAGCCAGTGTACGGACCCTCTGCTATTATCACCCTGTGACTGTAGTGGGGGGGCAGACTGCGTGACACCAGAATCAACCAGTTTTAAGAATCATCACATTGATAACCGAGCATCAAGGCCGAAACCGCCAAGAGAAGTATTTCCCCGCCATCTTCCCAATCACTGGATTTTCCAGTCTGACGAACGGCCGGGTCCAGGAGATAAGCTTGGTCCCAGCCGACTCCCCCAAAGTTCAATCAGATCCCCTCTTAGCTCAGTTACCACATCAGGACAGGCTGATTTTGGGAAATAGCCAAGTCTGGGTGGTCAGCAATGTGGTCCCTTGGCCAATAAATAAAGCCCCTCACACCCACGACCCCCACCCACACATCTCCCCCTCCACCCACACATCTCCCCCATCCTCCCTTTCCTCTCACACCTTGCCTTTTACCAGCTGGTTAACAGGTCCACTCTGTGCCGTGCAGTCAGCTCCCCGCCCCACCCCTCACATGCCCTCCCCTCACCCAACAGTCACAAGTTCATGTCACAGCACCAGGACGTGGCCCAAAGCAGAGACATGCCACCTCTCCCAAAGGAAATTTCATACTGTAGTCGTAGTAACCGAGGAGAGAGCTGCTGCATGATTTGACAGCAAATCAGAGAAAGGAGCGGGTAAACTTCCTGGTCATCTGTTCTGCTCCAGGTCCTTCCACAGGGCAGCATTGCCCATCCAATGGCAGCCAGACGATTTCCCGATTACTTCAGGCGTTTAAAATAAGCAAATCCGATGACTCCAACCTCTAGATAACCATAGCAACCTGTTCTCATTGCCCCTTCCCTGTTAGACCCAGGAGGCTACCTCCAGATCCCCATAGCAACCTGTTCTCATTGCCCCTTCCCAGTTAGGCCCATGAGGTTACCGCCAGATCACCATAGCAACCTGTTCTCAATGCCCCTTCCCTGTTAGGCCCAGGAGGCTACCTCCAGATCACCATAGCAACCTGTTCTCATTGCCCCTTCCCAGTTAGGCCCAAGAGGCTACCGCCAGGTCACCATAGCAACCTGTTCTCATTGCCCCTTCCCTGTTAGGCCCAGGAGGCTACCTCCAGGTCACCATAGCAACCTTTTCTCATTGCCCCTTCCCTGTTAGGCCCAGGTGACGCCAATCTCCAGGTGACCACAGCAACCAGCTGTGGCTACCTTGGTCCTTGCACAAATGGATGTCATAGGCTAAGGGGATCAGATACATCAGACTTTAATGGAACCCAGAGTTAAAATTTAGCTAGCCTCTCTCTTCTAAATGGGGATAGTTAATGCATTTTGTTCTGCAGAACTGTTGTTGGGTGCATATTGTCCATAGCATGTATCAGACACAAATGGTCATAAATGCACAATGCTTAAGGGACGTATGTTATGCAACAAGTTGGGGGTAGGGGGAGGGGGGTGGTGGGGAAGGTGTTCCGTGAGGGGTTAAGGTACACAGATGAGAATCTGTTATCCATTCATCTGCTGAGTAGTTGCTAACTTTAGGGTAGGGAATGGCAGTGGTTGGGGGGAGGGAGTGGGGGGGGGGGGGGGGAGATTAGGTCTTGTGATGCTTCCGAGCCACCCCAGGAATTGATGACCAAGGAAGATTCGGACAAACAGGTTGGTTGTTCACCTGTAAATTCCTCTAATACGCCAATGGCAAGCAATGAGGGGTAGAGGCACCTGGTTAACCACGCTTGACTCGGAGTGGCACCCCTCAAGTAATGGCCTCTATGGCAGCAAGGTGGCACAGTGGTTCGCACTGCTGCCTCACTGCAACAAGGACCAGGGTTCGATTCTGGTCTCGGGTGACTGTGAAGAGTTTGCACGTTCTAACTGTGACTGCATAGGTTTCCTCCGGGTGCTCCAGTTTCTTCCCACTGTCCAAAGATGTGCTGGTGAGGTGAATTGGCCATGATAAATTGCCCCTAAGAATGTCCAGATGGTTAGATGGGGTTACTGGGAAAGCTTGGGGTGGGGGGAGATTTTGGTCTAAATAGGGTGCTCTTTCAGAGGGTCGGTGCAGGCTCGATGGGCCGAATGGCCTCCTGCTGCACTGTAGGGATTCTATGATGCTATTCTATGATTCTTGTGACAGCCGAGTGACAAAGCATTTGAGGGTGCCTGAAATCTGAACTCCGGCCGATCGATAGTGGCCACCTGGAATTTTCAAGGTGGGGACCGGTACATTTGTGGTCGGTCCAGGTCACAAAAGGATAAGGGGCGAAGGCTGGCAAATGGGGTTTTGGTGCAGATCAGCCATGGTACTGGTGATTTATTGGCACCACGTACCCACCCCCCTCCATCCTTGCAACATTTCTGTTGTACACCACTTTGGCTGCTGGCCACGTCGGAAGAAGTCTATTGGCTAGCCCAAGAAAAGGTGGCCACACCCTCCTCGTGCACCACAAACTTGCGGCCAAGGACAATTCTCGGAAGGGAGGAACAGGGGAATGCCATTCAGCCCCTCCAACCTCGTCGCCATTCTATGCATCCGTGGCTGAGCTGTTTCTGAACTCCATCCTCCATTGGTGGTTCTGCAAAGTCTTTACTTAATAAATATCTACCATGGTCAGCTTTGACACCCTCAGCCTCGATAGTTTTTTTTGGGG
Organism: Scyliorhinus torazame; assembly: GCF_047496885.1. NCBI lineage: Eukaryota > Metazoa > Chordata > Chondrichthyes > Carcharhiniformes > Scyliorhinidae > Scyliorhinus > Scyliorhinus torazame. The sequence goes on along the minus strand of NC_092720.1, from coordinate 179,860,725 downwards.
GGGGGAACGGGACTGTTCCAGATGTCCATGACCCTTTGTGTGAAGAAAGTGCTTCCTGAGTGACTTAGTTCCAATTTTAAGGTTCTCCCTTCATTCTGACACCCTCCCATTCCCCCGCCCATGGAAAAAAGTCCCTCTCTTTTTATCTCTCCCCTAAAAAAATACACTAGCCCTTACTATTCGGGGAAGGACAGAACTTTGTCTGTCCTATCCTGGGACCCTTCCATCCTCCCAGCATCCCCCAACCAGGTCCTGGTCCCGTTCGGCTCAGCAGCTGCCCTGCTGAGGCAGTGGCGAGAAAGGTGGCGGCGCGGTGCGGGCAACCGCGTTACCTGGGTAGCGTCACCCTCGATGACTTGCTCTTCTGTGACTGTTACATCGCCGTAGTCCAGCCCGGCTGGATGGGTCTCAAAGGGGAACTCCTCCTCGTAGAGTGCCGGGTCTGTCGGATCCTGCACACGTATCGTAACGGGAGAAGAAGGGAGTTAGCAGCTTTAAGCATTCGGCGAGGAGTAGGGGAGGGGGGGTGGGGGTGGTCAAGCAGCGAGAGAAGAGGCGATGCCATGAAGCCCATTATCGTGGAGATAATGGGGTCGCCGTGAGCAGGATGGGAGTGGAAAGATGGTGTGAGAAACGGTGGGAATGAGCGGGTGAAAAGAGAGGATGATGGGAAGGAGAAAGAGATGATGGCATTATCCGGGGATCTTTCTGCAGCAGGCGGAGAGGAAAGATCGGGATAATGGCCCACCTTTGCAATATTTGCGATTCTACCTGTTGGAACCCGTTCGTCCGGCTCTTCTGTTGGGCGGTTCTGCCAGTGGCGGCCTTGGTCGCGGCTCTGAGCTTGACCGCAGGGTTCCGGCTGGTGGTCAACTTGACGGCAGCAGGCTTCGGGAGGGACGCCTTTTTGGGGGGGGCGGCACCGGCCCTGGACACTTTGGCTTTCAGTTTGGTGGAGCCGCTTGCCGCCTGCTTCTGCCCATTGGCTTTCCCTTTCTGGAAGATGGCGATGAGAAAGACGGGATGGAGAAAGCCATGGAAGTGATGAGAGAAAGAGAGAGAGAGAGAGAGAGAAAGAGAGAATGGACATGACCAATGGCGTGAAATGAAATGGTGCAACATATGGCAGCCATGAGGAATCCCCATTGTCCACCGGTCTTGTAGGGTGAGCACCAGGTCTGAACAGTGATAAGACCACACCCACCTCTAACCCCATGCCAGTGAATTATCCCTGCCCTTCATTGAAACCCAAACTGCACTCTCCTGTCAACAGAAGCCCTCGCTGTTCAGCTATCTTCCATTGGGTGCTTGAACCGTGAATCCGAGTTGATCGCTCGTGGCTGTGAGGAACCTCCCTGTGGAAGTTCCATATTTGCCTCAGAGGGTGTGCTCCCCACTCCCCCTACCTTCCTTTTCCACGGCGCACCAAAATATGTACGAACAAATGAATTAGGAGCAGGAGTAGGCCGCTCGGCCCCTCGAGCCGGCTCTGTCATTCAACAAGATCATGGCTGATCTGATCTGATTGTAACTATCAACCCCACACTCCTGCCGACCCCGATAACCTTCTTAATCAAGAATCTATCCAGCTCTGCCTTAAAAATATTCACTTCCACTGCCTTTCGAGGAAAAGTTCCAGAGACTCCAGTCTCTGAGAGAAAAATATTCTCCTCATCGCGGTCTTAAATGAGCGACCCCTTCATTTTAAACAGTGACTCCCCTAGTTCCAGATTCTTCCACAAGAGGAAACATCCTCTCCACATTCACCCTGCCAATACCCCTCAGGATCTTAAAGGTTTTGATCAAGTCACGTCTTAACTCTTCTGAACTCCAGTGGAGACAAATGTAACCTCTCCAATCTTTCCACATAAGACATTCCGCCCATTCTTGGTATTAGTCGAGGGAACCTTCTCGGAACAGCTTCCAAGGCTTGACCTGAATTAATGGTCGTGTTTGCGTGTGTGTGCGCGAGTGAGTGTCGTGTGTATGAGTGAATGAGCGTGAAATTTTAAAAAAATAAATTTAGAGTACCCAATTCATTTTTGCCAATTAAGGGGCAATTTTGAGCATGGCCAATCCACCTACCCTGCCCATCTTTGGGTCGTGGGGGCGAAACCCACGCAACCACTGGGAGAATGTGCAAACTCCACACGGACAGTGACCCAGAGCCGGGACCGAACCTGGAACCTCGGCTCCGTGAGGCAGCAGTGCTAACCACTGTACCACCGTGCTGCCCTTGAAGAGCGTGTGTGAGTGAAATGTGTTTGCATGAGCATAAGGCGAACTAGTCAAATCTCTTTCTGTCTCTCATGCTCGCAGATAGCCTCAGTCCTCGGTTACACATTCAAGCAGCCTCAGTCCCACTTTCTCTGTCTCTTTCCCTTTTTCACACACTGATCATCTGTCTGTCTCAAGTGCTGTTCCTCACTCACCGACGGTCCATCTCATTGAAAACGTATAAAATACTGACAGGGCTGGACAGACTGGATGCAGTGACAAGGCCGGGATTCTCCCTTCTGGGGACTAAGTCCCCACGCCGGCGGGAAAGCCGGTGGGAAAACTGGAGGCAACCACTCCGTCATCAACAGCCCCGACAGTAAGGAATTCTCCGAACCTTCGGGGACTAGGTGGACGCCGAAGGGTTTGGCGCCGCTCCAACCGGCGTGAGTTTGCGCACGCGCGGAACAGCCGGCATGATCTCGCGTATGTGCGGACCGGCCGGCGTATTTCCGCGCATGCGCGGGGTTCTCTTCTCCGCGCCGGCCCCCGGGCAATATGGCGGATCCCGACAGGGGCCCGGTGCGGAGGAAAGAAGTATCCCCCCCCGACGGAACAAGCCCGCCCGCAGTTCGGTGGGCCTCGATCGCGGGCCAGGCCACCGTGGGGGCACCCCCTGGAGTCGGAACCCCCCACACCCCACCCGAGGACCGCCCCCGCATACTCACCTATCAGTTCCCGCTGTGCATGAGGTGAGTAATTCACACCGGCAGGACTGGCCAAAAATGGAAGGCCACTCGGCCCATCGGGGCCCGGAGAATCACCGGGGCGGGCCGCCGTCAACGGCCCCCAACCGGCGTGGCAGGAATCCCACTGCCGCCCGGAAAACGGCGCCGGAGAATAGGGCAGCAGGCGTCGGGGTGGGATTCGCACCTCCCCCCGGGGATTCACCGACCCGGCGGGGAGTCGGAAAATCCCGGCCGTGGTTTCCTTGGGCTGAGGGGGTCTACAGCAAGGGGTCACAGGACCGGGATGAAGAGAAACTTCTTCACTCAGAGGGTGGTGAACCCCTGGAATTCTCTACTCCAGAAGACAGTGGAGGCCAAATCACTGAATATATTTAAGACGGAAATAGATAGATTCCTAGATTCTAAATGTACCAAGGGATGCGGGGAATGCACGGGGGTGGGGGGCGTTGAGATCAAGAATCAGCCATGATCACACTGAATGGCTCGATGGGCCTATTTTCTCTGTTTCTATCTCTCCCCAACCAATCTCTGTGCCCATGCCCATTGCCCCACCCTCACCCTCCCGTCCCACCACCACCCAAATACCAGAAAGTCTTATGATGATCACGACTTGGTGCTCTTGGCGAACCCTAAAACATGGAAGCGATCGATGATGATAAGCAGCAGTAGCAGCAGATGATAACAGGAGACAACTCGGGACGCACAGGACACACCTTGGACATACACACAGTTGGCACATGCCGGGCCCCCTACCCTTATTCCATTTACCTGCCCCAGATCAGCAATTCCAACAGCTCCCTCGGTCACTGGCATGGTGGGTGGAGCAAGTGTGTGAAACTCAGCGTAATAGTCATAGTACTCGTAATCCTCGTCATAGTACTATGAGTGACGGAGACAGCAAAAAGAAAACACAGCAGAAGTGTTAAAGCAGAAATTAAGAGATCTTCACAAGTTTCTGTTCATGTTAGGGCGGAAGAATGGAGATTCAGGTCGTTTACAAAAAATTAAGAGAGGATCGGTCATTCCTGACCGCAAAGGGTTAGACAATCAGAAGGTGACAGAGTTGCTCACTAAATGATTAGAGGACCTCCAAGATACGCAAGGTCTCACTTGACTTCAAAGCCCACTCACCATTCTTGAGAATGCTCCAGTGGATCTTTTTAATTTGTTCAGGTGATGTGGGAACTGCTGGCTACGCCCAGCATTTTTAATTGCCCCTTGGGAAAGTGGTAGTGAGCTGCCTTCTTGAACTAAGGAGCCTTTGTGAGTTCCTGCAGTACATCTTGTCGATGATCCACACGATAGTTACTGATGGTAGTGGAGAGAGTGAACGTTTGTGGAAGGGGTGCCAATCAAGCGGGGCTGCTTTGTCCTGAATGGTGTTGAGCGCCTCGAATGTTGTTGGAGCTGCACTCACCCAGGCAAGTGGGAAGTATTCCATCATTATCCTGACTTGTGCCTTGTAGATGGTGGACAGGCTTCGCGGGGGGTCAGGAGGTGAGTTACTCACCGCAGGATTCCTGGCCTCTGACCTGCTCTTGTAGCTGCAGTAATTATATGGTCGACCTCAGGATGTTGACAGTGGGGGATTCAGTGATGGTAATGCCATTGAATGTCAAGGGGAAGATGGCTATCGGTCCAAATGGAATTGATGTGCAGGAGTCTTGGAGGAACTGCTTACTGCAGGCTGTTCAAGGGCTCTCCCTACTGGTTCCACTCAAGCTATTAGCGGACAGTGCTGCTGGACAAGGGGTGGGCCACTGTTGGTCTGGCTGGGCGTGACCTTTGACACTTCAGCCAATTGGCCCACGGGAATGGTGCCCAGGCACAGACACAAAGCCTCAGGCCCATCTGGATTCTCCCAATCAGCTCAAGACATGGATGGTATTCCAGTTGATGGGAGCACGCCCTGAAACCCAGTCGAAGCTGAGGCCTCGATTGCCTCACCCCGCCACCAAAGGGCCTTGGACAAGGGCCTGTCATAGATGCTCCCGTCGTGGAGAGAGGGCGGTGGTATCGCAGGGCAGAACATGAACAAAAACCATTGGGGAGTAATCTCTTAATTTGCCGTGTGTAATCACAGACCGACCACGCAGTTGTGTTACATTCTTTATTAATACTCTTCACGAGGTGTGTTACGATAGCCGGCGGAAAATCAATAGCTGCACGGGTTTGCGGGGGGGTTGTTGTAAAGAACTCGGGGTTGCGTTCATCTCGCTCAGTTTAACTTAGAGACCACATCTTCGTTCAGGAGGGGAGGGTGGGGATGGGAGGCTGGCCACCGACAGCGAGAAAGTGGCTGGGGTGGGATGGGGAAACGGGAGTGCGGCGGCGGGGCAGGGGGAATCGTGTCAAACTGCTCCTTGCGTTCATCGCGGTCGACCAGCTCGGGGGCAAGGACGGTGAGGAAGGATCCGTTACAGTTCAAAGGGTTGGAGCCCTGCCCCCTTACCACCATCAATCCTCTCCTCCGCCACACCCACAAAGGCAGCGGAACGGACAGGATTCCCTAAAAGGTGGTGTTGGTTGGGGATGAGATTGGTGGGGGGGGGGGCGTTTTTACATGGCTATCGGATGTCTCAAAGCGTCTGACAATCCAATTGAGTGTTTTTTTGTTTCAAGCATAGTCACTGTCATGATGTAGGAAGCACGGTATCCAATCGGCACACAGCAAGGTTCCACAAACAGCTGACCAGATAATCTGTTTGTTTTGTGGGGTGAATGTCGGTCAGGAGAGCGGGGATAACTCCCCTGCGCTGCTTCAAAATAATGCCACGGGATCCTATTTTTTGCATCTGCTCAAATCGACCGGGCCCATCAGTTTAATGCCTCATCCGAAAGGTGGCACCGTGGGTGCTGCGGCACTCCCTTGGTGCTGCAGCGGAGCGCCAACCTTGGTTCTCTATTTGCGTTCAGTGGGACCCGGGAGAAACCAATGTCACGCACGCCCGCAAACCCCCAACCCCACCCCTGCAGGTGAAAATCAGCCCTGCGCTTGCCGTAGAAACAAGTGAGTCAGAGAGTGGGGTTTGGTGGCCAGGGGGTGGAGGGGAGGGGAGGGGGGGATTGCCGGGTAGGAGCTGGGGTTGAAGATGAAGCCAGGAGATAAACTGACCGGTGCAGAGATGAACGTCCGCTGGGGAGCTGAGAGCAGACTGGTGAACAATTAGCCAGTTAGGGGTTAGGGGATCAAAGGATATGGGGAGAAAGCGGGAGTAGGCTAGTTGATCAGGCATGACCATAATGAATGGCGGATCAGGCTCAAAGGGTCAAATGGCCTCCTTCTGCTAGTATTTTCTATGTTTATCACGTCACTTGGAGGGGAACAGCACCCGGGTCCTCGGCGCCGTGAGGCAGCAGTGCTAACCATTGCGCTACCGTGCCACCCTCCGGAATATTTAATTCTGAGGATTAACCAGTGCAACCAAGTGTTTTTCTTCCATTCAGGGGACACCAGGCCCCCCCCCCCCGAGTTGAGTTTAAATCTTTAATTTTAAAATACCCCAGACTGCATTATGGAAACGGCTGACGGCGCAGCAGGATTCGAACTCGGGTCTCTGGGTCCGCTGGTCCAGCCACATGACCATCACACCACCCCACAGCCATCACTGATATCAATGGCCAGGGACCCATGAGCTCTGTGACCTGTAGAGTGTGCGGGAGGTGGTAGGTGGTGGGTGGGCAGATTAAAGGGGTGGGGGGGGGGGGAAGGCTCTCTCTGGCACACTTACATACTCCTTCGCGCTGGGTTCCTGGTTCTGGGGCTGGTCCGGGAGCGGGGTGTCGCAGTCTGGACTGTAGTGCTGGCAATAGTCGTAGGCAGCCCGGGGGTCCGAGGAAATCAGCAGCTGCTGGATGTCGCCCTGAGGAAGAGAGAGGGAGAGAGAGAGAGGGCATTAGGAGAGACTGAGAAATGGGGCCTCTGGAACTCCTGGAATTAAAAAGCTCCCGTAACCCACCCCCCACCCTACCCGCGACTCACCCCCACTCCCACCCCACAGTGTCAACAACCAGCGACTCACTAATGCCACATCCGAAGCTCCCAACCTTCCTTATTGGGATCACATTATAATTTCTTTTAAAAACCTTTAAAAAATATATATTAGTGAAGAGAAGAGAGTCGGGTGTCTCGATTGCAGGAAGAGAAGGGAAATCGTAAGAATATAACAATAGAATAGAATCCCTACAGTGCAGGAGGAGACTATTCGGCTCATGGAGTCTGCACTGACGCTCTGAAAGAGTACCCCACCCAGGCCCACTCCCCAGCCTGCAACCCCACCCAACCCGCACATCTGTGGACGCTGAGGTGCAATTTAGCATGGACAACTATCCTAAGCTGCACATCTTTTGGACCATGGGAGGAAACCGGAGCACCCGGAGGAAACGCACGCCGACACGGGAGAACATGTAAACTCCACGCAGACAGTCACCCAAGGCCGGAATTGAACCTGGGTCCCTGGCGCTGTGAGGCAGCAGTGCTAACCACTACGGCACCGTGCCGCTGTTATGCTGTACTGTTACAGTTTCACTGCTTATTTGAATGAAAACATCAACGCGCTCGGAATAAACCAGCTGGAAAGTGAGTCATCTCAGCTCTATTTAAGAAAAGGACTACAAAGTGCACTCAGTGAGTTTTGTGCATGAGCAGTGGGAGAGACCATGGGTGAAATTCTCCGGAAACGGCGCGATGTCCACCGACTGGCGCCCAAACGGCGCAAATCAGATGGGCATTGCGCCACCCCAAAGGTGCGGAATGGTCCGCATCTTTGGGGGCCGAGCCCCTACCTTGAGGGGCCAGGTCGGCGCCGGACGAAGTTCCGCCCCGCCAGCTGGCGGAAAAGGCCTTTGGTGCCCCGCCAGCTGGCGCAGAAATGACATCTCCAGGCGGCGCGGGAGCGTCAGCGGCCGCTGACAGCTTCCCACGCATGCGCAGTGGAGGGAGTCTCTTCTGCCTCTGCCATGGTGGAGACCGTGGCAGAGGCGGAAGGGAAAGAGTGCCCCCACGGCACAGGCCACCGTGGGGGCATCCCCCGGGGCCAGATCGCCCCAGGACCCCGGAGCCCGCCCGCGCCCCTAGTCCCGCCGGTAAGGTAGGTGGTTTAATTTATGCCGGCAGGACAGGCATTTTAGCGGCAGGACTTCGGCCCATCCGGGCCGGAGAATCGCACGGGGGGGCCCGCCAACCGGCGCAATTCCCGTCCCCGCCGAATCTCCGGTACCGGAGACTTCGGCAACCGGCAGGGACGGGATTCACGCCAACCCCCGGCGATTCTCTCTAAATCTTTAGAGAGTGGCCTTGCCCTACTGCAGCTGAGGCTATAAGAGAGATCTGATTGGTAAGTAATGGGTAAGGTTGCTAAGTCTTTACAACTTTTCTCACTTATAGTTTAATTTGAAGGACAAGGAAAGAAGGGCCATAGAGAATTGGATTTAATCTAATATCAAGTGTTTTCCAAAGGTTTAATTCAAAGTGGTAAGTCATGGCAAGAGAGCTCAAAGCCTTGGTTTGCTCCTCTTGCTCCATGTGGGAAGCCTGGAACATTTCCAGTGCCCGGGACCAGCATGTGTGCAGGATGTGTCTCCAGCTACATCTCCTGGAAGCCCAGATTTCGGAGCTGCAGCGGCGGCGGAGAGTGTTGTGGGTAGCACATAGAGAGAGATGGTCACACCGCAGGCAGGAAGGGATTGGGTGACCACCGGGCAGAGCAAGAGAGCTAGGCGGGCAGTGCAGGGATCCCCTGCGGTCATTTCCCTGCAAAAACAAATATACCGCTTTGGATCCTTTTGAGGGGAATGACCTCTCAGGGGAAAGCAGCAACAGCCAAATGTGCTGCACCACGGCTGGTTCTGCTGCAGAGGGTAGGAGTAAAAAGTGTGGAACTGCAATAATTATAGGGGATTCGATTATAAGGAGTTTCTGTGGCTGTAAACGAGATTCCAGGATGGTATGTTGCCACCCTCGTGCTAGGTCCAAGGATGTCTCCGAGCAGTTGCAAGACATTCTGAAGGGAGAGGGTGAACAGGCAGTGGTTGTGATACACATCGGTACCAACAACATAGGGTAAAAAAGGGATGAGGTCCTAAAAGCAGAATATAGAGAGTTAGGAAGAAAGTGGAGAAGTCAGATGTCTCAGGATTACTGCCAGTGCCACGTGCTGGTCAGAGCAGAAATAACAGGATATATAGGATGAATACATGGCTGAAAAGATGGTGTGAAGGGGAGCATTTCAGATTCCTGGGGCATTGGGACTGGTTCTGGGGGCTGTACAAACTGGATGGGTTACAACTGGGCAGGACTGGGACCGAAATCCTTGGGGGAGTATTTGCCATAGTGGTTGAGGAAGGTTTAAACTAAAACAACAGTGGGATGGGAACCTATTCAAGGAGTCAGAGGAGGAAACAAGGACAAAAACAAAAGACATAAAGAAAAGTGATAGGCAGATTCAAACAGGGCCACAGTGAAAAATATTGGGAGGGAGACAAGCAATGTTAAAAAGACAAACTTCAAGGCTTTGTGCCTTAACGTGCGGAGCATTAGTAATAAAGTGGATGAAATAATCACGCAAATAGAAGTAAATGTGTATGATATAGTCGGGATTATGGAGACATGACAGGGCGACCAGGGATGGGAACCGAATATTCAGGGGTATTCAGTATTTAGGAAGACTGATAAAAAGGAAAAGACGGTGGAGTTGCAATGCTGGTTAAAGAGGAAATTAATGCAATAGTAAGGAAAGATATTAGCTCTGACAATGTGGAATCTGTATGGGCAGAGCTGAGAAACAGCAAGGGGCAAAAAAACGTTAGTGGGTGTTGTATATAGACCCCCCAAACAGTGGTGAGGTTGGGAATGGTATTAAACAGGAAATCAGAGATGCACGCGATACAGGAACATCTGTAATGAAGGGTGATTTTAATCTGCATATAGATTGAGCAAACCAAATTAGCCACAAGGGGGCGCAGTGGTGCAGTAGACCAGACATTTTCAAAGTGGGGGTCGCGACCCGCAGGTGGGTCGCGGGCAGGTGTTGGGAGGGCCGCGGAGCCATCCATCACGGTGTTCCTGATCGCGGAAATTCAGGCTCAATGGCCACGGCAACCGGCTTTTATAAATGCCGGCTGCAAGCGGCTTTAAAAATGACAGCCGCGACTAGCTTTAAAAATGAGGGTGCGCTGCGCATGCATACCCGCTCATCAGTGTGCATGCCTGGAGCCCAGAGAGAAACACCGCCTCCTCCTGACGTCAGCACGCTGACCCAGGAGAAGGTTTTTATTTTAATTCAATTCAGTCCTCCTGAATCTGTCTTGAATATGCTCAATGGCAGAGCCTGCAGAACTCTCTTTGTTCGTGAATTTTAGAGATTAAAAGGATTCACAATACTTTGAGTTAAGTAATTCCTCCTCATCTATGTCTAAAATCATTGCATTGTAATCTACAGACTATATCCCCAGGCTGTAAACCACCCATCTGAGGAAACCTTACATTCTACATCTGCTCTGTAGAGTCCTGAGAGGATAATGCCTATTTCAATGAGATCATTTTTCATTCTTTGCTACTCTAGACTATAGAATATAAGCCCAGGCTCCCCTTTCACATTAAAGGTACGATAAAATGGTGGGTCGCGAAGCTCAACCGGTGTGTGTCGCGAAGGTCAGCCGGCATGGGGCGTGAAGGTCAGCCGGCGTGGGTCGCAAAGGTCGGCCAGCGTGGGTCGCGAAGGTCGGCCAGCGTGGGTCGCGAAGGTCAGCCAGCATGGGTCAGGAAGGATGGCTGGTTGGTAAAAATGGGTCCTGGGCAAAAAGGTTTGGAAAACACTGCACTAGACGAATAACCCAGAGACTCAGGGTCATGTTTTGGGGACCCGAGTTTGAATCCCACCAGGGCAGATAGTGAAATTTGAGTTCAATAAAAATCAGAATTAAAAGTCTAAAGATGATCATGAAACCATTGTCGATGGCTGTAAAAACACAACTGGTTCATTCATGTCCTTGAGGGAAAGAAATCTGCCATCCTTAGCTGGTCTGGTCTACATGTGGCTCCCATGCCCACAGCAATGTGGTTGATTCTTGATACCCTCAGGGATGGGCAATAAATGCTGGCCCAGCCAGCGAAGCCCACATCCCATGAACAAATAAAGACATGAAATGTACCATAAAGAAGGAATTCCTGGAGTGAAGAGGACGGTTTTCTGAAGGGGCTGGTTTAGTTTAGTTGGCTAAACAGCTGGTTTGTGATGCAGAGCAAAGTGTGGGTTCAATTCACATGCCAGCTGACATTATTCATGAAGACCCACATTGGCAACCTTCCCCTCGCCTCAGGGTAAATCACCACCAGTCAGCTCACCCCCTCAAAGGGGAAAGCAGCTTATGGCCATCTGGGACTATGGTGACTTTACCAATGGGGAAGTGGTGGCATACTGGTATTGTCGCAGGACTAGTAATCCAGAGACCCAAGATAATGATCTGGGGACCCTGGTTCAAATCCCACCATGGCAGGTGATAGAATTTAAACTGGGCAGCTTGGTATCACAGTGGGTCGCACTGTTGCTGCACAGCTCCAGGGTCCTAGGTTCAATTCCCGGCTTGGGTCACTGTCTGTGTGGAGTCTGCACATCCTCCCCGTGTCTGCGTGGGTTTCCTCCGGGTGCTCCAGTTTCCTCCCACAGTCCAAAGATGTGCAGCTTAGGTGGATTGGCCATGCTAAATTGATCTTAGTGTCCAAAAACATTCGGTCGGATTACTGGGTTACGGGAATGAGGTGGAATTGTGCGCTTAGGTAGGGTCCTCTTTCCAAGGGCCGATGCAGATTCGATGGGCCGAATGGCCTCCTGCACTGTAAATTCTATGATTCTTTGAACCAATACGTTAAGTAATCAACTAGAGGGCAGGCCATCCTAGACTGCAAACTATGTAACGAGAATGGAATCTAGTTGTGAGAGACCATTTGCGGATCAGTGACCATAATATGAAAGAATTTTCCATCAAGATGGAGGGTGAAGGAGTTGATTCTGAGACGAGGGTCCTGGATCTTAATAAAGGAAACTATGATGGTATGAGGGATGAGTTGACTTTGATCGATTGGTGAACATTACTTAAAGGGATGACAGTGGATTGGTAATGGCAAACATTCAAGGACGTTTGGAGGAACAGCAACAATCGTTTATTCCTGTCTGGCGCAAAAGTAAAACAGGAAAGGTGTTCGATCCATGGCTTACAAGGGAAATTACAGATAGTATTTGATCCAATGACGAAGCAACAGGTCTGAGAATTGGGATAAGTTTAGGATTCAGCAAAGAAGGACAAAGGGATTGATTAAGAAGGGGAAAATAAAGTACGAGAGTAAGCTTGCAGGGAACATAAAAACTGACTAAAAGTTTCTACACATAAGTGAAGAAAAAAAATTGATGAGGTCAAACTTAGGGTTTGTCAGAAACAGGGGAATGTATAAATAGGGGACAAAGAAATGGCTGAGCAACTAAACACATACTTTGGTTCTGTCTTCACAAATAAAGACACAAATCAGATACCAGAAATGAGGAATGCAGAAGGAGGAACTGAAGGAGATCAATATTAGTAGAGAAATGGTGTTGGGGAAATTGATGGGATTGTAGGCTGATAAATCCCCAGGGCCTGATAGTCTACATCCCAGACGACTTAAGGAAATGGCTCCAGGATTAATGGATACATTGGTAGTCATCTTCCAGAATTCTACAGACTCTGGAACATTCCTGCAGTTCAGAGGGTAGCTAATGTAACTCCATTATTTAAAAAGTGAGGTAGAGATAAAAAAAAGGAATTATAGACCAGTAAGCCTAACATTGGTAATGGGGAAAATTCTAGAATCCATTATCGAAGGTTTTACAGTGGAGCACTTAGAAAATAGTGGCAGGATTGGACAGCGTCAGCATGGATGTATGAAGGGGAATTATGCTTGACAAATTTACTGCAATTCTTCGAGGGTGTAACTAGTCGAGGGAACCAATGGATGTGGTATATTCAGACTTTCAGAAGGCTTTTAACAAAGTCCCCCATAAGAGATTAGTGTGTAAAATTAAAGGACTTGGGATGGGGGGGTAGTTTATTTAGATGGATAAAAAACTGGTTGGCAGACAGGAAACAAAGAGTAGGAATTAATGGGTCTTTTTCAAATTGGCAGTCAGTACCTAGTGGGGCACCTTAGGGATCGGTGCTCGGACCCCAGCTATTCACAATATATATTAATGATTTGGATGATGGAACAAAATGTCATATCGCCAAATTTGGAGATGACACCAAGTTGGGTGGGAAGATCAGCTGTGAGAAGGATGCAGAGATCCTTCTGTGTGATTTGGATAGGTTTAGTGAGTGGGCAAATGAATGACAGATGCAGTATAATTTGGATAAATGTGAGGTTATCCACTTCAGTAGCAAAAACAAGGCGGCAGACTATTATCTGAATGGCCATAGATTAGGCGAGGGGAATGTGCAACGAGACCTGGGTGTCCTCGTGCACCAGTCACTGAAGATAAGCGTGCAGGTGCAGCCGGTGGTAAAGGCGGCAAATGGTATGTTAGCCTTCATAGCGAGAGGATTTGAGTACAGGAGCAGGGATGTCTTCCTGCAATTATACAAGGCCTTGCTGAGGCCACACCTGGAATATTGTGTACAGTTTTGGTCTCCTTATCGGATCTGAGGAAGCATTCTTGCTCTGGAAGGAGTGCACAGAAGGTTTACCAGACTAATAATAATAATCTTTATTGTCACAAGTAGCTTACATTAACACTGCAATGGCGTTACTGCGAAAAGCCCCTCGTCGTCGCATTCCGGCGCCTGTTCGGGTCACAGAGGGAGAATTCAGAATGTCCAAATTACCTAACAGCACGTCTTTCGGGATTTGTGGGAGGAAACCGGAGCACCCGGAGGAAACCCACGCAGACACGGGGAGAACGTGCAGACAGTGACCCAAGCCAGGAATCGAACCTTGGACCCCGGAGCTGTGAAGCAACAGTGCTAACCACTGTGCTACCGTGCTGCCCAATTCCTGGGATAGCAGTATTGAGATTGAATCGGTTAGGATTGTATTCTCTGGAGTCAGAAGAATGAGAAACCTATAAAATTCTAACAGGTCTATACAGGGTAGATGCAGGAAGGATGTTCCCGATGATGGGTGTGTCCAAAACCAGGGATCACAGTCTGAGGATACTGGGTAGACCACTTAGTGCAGAGATGAGGAGAAATTTCTTCACTCCGAGAGTGGTCGTCCTGCGGAATTCATTACCACCGGAAGTAGTTGAGGCCAAAACATTGTATGTTTTCAAGAAGCAGTTATAGAAAGCACTTAGGACGAAGGAGATCAGAGATTATGGGGGGAAAAAGGGATTAGGCCATTGAGTTGAATGATCAGCCATGATGACAATGAATGGCAGAGCAGACGCGAAGGGCCGAATGGCCTCCACCTGCTCCTAACTTCTAGGTCTTTGTCATATAGGTACACCCACAGTGCTGTTAGTGAGGGAGTTCCAGGATTTTGACCCAGCGACAGTGAAGGGTTAGCTCCATAGTTCAAGTCAGGATTGTGAGTGTGCGGTGGGGGTGTGATTGTTTGGGGAGGAGAGGTGGGAGGAAGTGAGGTTGGAGGAGGGGTGGGGAGGGGGGATGGAGGGTGTGGATCAGTGGACATATTGTCTAGATGGACAAGCAACAAGACATCTCCCGAGGAGAGTCTCTCTCTCTCTCTTTAAGCAGTGAGTATCCGGTTCTTTCTCTCTCTCTAGCTCTCTCTCTCTCCCCCCCCCCCCCCCCCCCCCGCTATGCCCTTGGAAGCTGCTTCAGTTCTTCCACGAGGTAGACTAATTAGCCGATTAATCACCGACACCCCATGGCAGAGGCTGGGAGCCAAGAAACGGCAGGGAGCAGAATGTCAGGAGAATTCCTCCATTTGGAGCCAGAGACAAATACCCTCATGGTTTGGAGCCAGAGACAAATACCCTCATGGTTTGGTGCCTTCCCCCACCCCCTCCCACTCCTCTACCCCTGCCACACAAACAACCTCTTCCTCACTAATCCCCCTGCACACTCTGGCAGCGAATCCCAGGACCCAAGCTTCCAGAACTGGTTGGTCTGGAAGTCGGCCTGGGCCACTATCCCGGGGACACCCCTGCTTTGGCCTGCAGCCACCCACCCCCGCCAGCTTGGTGGATTGACAAGCCTGCTTCCAGACAAGGCCAGGCCCCCGTACGAGGGGCCCCGTCTGACCCCTGGCGACCCGGAGTTGTCATGGCACAGAGCTTCCCTGTTTTCATGCAGGGTTTGGCTTCAGTGTTTGACCGTCTGTGACGACATTCCTCCAGCCACTGCTTCCTCTGCCAGGGAATCTTGCGGAAGGAGCTGTTCATCCCCCTCTCGCCCAACCCCGTGTCCTGGGACATTCCTCCTCTCGGGCTGCCAAAGCCAAGGAGCAGGGGCCAGGCTCCGGCCTGCAGTCCGTATCGAAAGCCGGAGGACGTTAGCTGCCACATAATCACCTTCAGTATCTAACCCCGTGCCGTACCTGTCCTGGGAGTGTTTCATTGAGAGAGTGTAGAGGAAGATTTACTCCGTGCCCAAGCTGAGTTGTACCTGTCCTGCGAGCGTTTGGTGGGGGACAGTGTAGAGGGAGCTTTACTCTGTATCTAACCCCGTGCTGTACCTGTCCTGGGAGTGTTTGATGGGGACAGTGTAGAGGGAGCTTTACTCTGTATCTAACCCCATGCTGTACCAGTCCTGGGAGTGTTTGATGGGGAAAGTGTAGAGGGAGCTTTACTCTGTATCTAACCCCATGCTGTACCTATCCTGGGAGTGTTTGATGGGGACAGTGTCGAGGGAGCTTTACTCTGTATCTAACCTCGTGCTGTACCTGTCCTGGGAGTGTTTGATGGGGACAGTGTCGAGGGAGGTTTACTCTGTATCTAACCCCGTGCTGTACATGTCCTGGGAGTGTTTGATGGGGACAGTGTAGAGGGAGCTTTACTCTGTATCTAACCCCGTGCTGTACCTGTCCTGGGAGTGTTTGATGGGGACAGTGTAGAGGGAGCTTTACTCTGTATCTAACCCTGTGCTGTACCTGTCCTGGGAGCGTTTGATGGGGACAGTGTAGAGGGAGCTTTACTCTGTATCTAACCCCGTGCTGTACCTGTCCTGGGAGTGTTTGATGGGGACAGTGTAGAGGGAGCTTTACTCTGTATCTAACCCTGTGCTGTACCTGTCCTGGGAGTGTTTGATGGGGACAGTGTAGAGGGAGCTTTACTCTGTATCTAACCCCGTGCTTTACCTGTCCTGGGAGTGTTTGATGGGGAGAGTGCAGAGGGAGCTTTACTCTGTATCTAACCCCGTGCTGTGTCTGTCCTGGGAGTGTTTGATGGGGACAGTGTAGAGGGAGCTTTACTCGGTATCTGAGCTGAGCTGTAACTGTGCTCATTACATTACTATTCAAGTGTCTGTCACAAGTCTAGCATCCCTGCATTGTAAATGGCTCTAACATCATTCGGAAAGCCTCGTGATGTGAACAACACAATAGGAAGAAAGGCCCAGAATTTACCTCAAAAACTTCTTCATCGAGAATCCTGGTTCCAAATACCACAATTCCCTTGGTGTCAATGATGGGTTTGTTACTTCTGGGCAGGGGTTTCGTCACAGTTTTCTTACAATCAAAAATCATGGTGACCTTCTTTTTCTGCACACTGATAGCAAGTCGATGCCATCTACAAGAGAGGGTGACAACACACGGTATGTCAGAGAGAGCTAATGAAGCAAAACTCGAAGCCTGAAGGAAAAAGAGGGAAACACAAGGTTGGTAAAGGAGAGAGAGAGGGGGAATACAAGGTTGTTACAGAAAAGCGGGAGCGGGGAAACACAAGGGAGTAAAGGACAGAGAGGGAGGAACACACAGTTGGTTATGGAGAGAGAGGAGGGGAAACACAAGGGGTGGGATTCTCTGACCCCCCGCCGAGTTGGAGAATCGCCGGGGGGGGGGAGGCGGCGTGAATCCCGCCCCCGCCAGCTGCCGAATTCTCCGGCGCCGAGGATTTGGCGGGGGCGGGAATCGCGCCGCGCCAGTCGGTGACCACTGGCAGCACCCCCCCCCCCCCGGCGATTCTCCGCCCCGCAATGGGCTGAGTGGCCGCCCGTTTTAGGCCGGTCCCGCCGGCGTAAATTAGACCTGGTACTTACCGGTGGGACCTGGCTCTGCGGGCGGCCTCGGGTCCTGCGGGGGGGGGTGGCGCGTGGGTTCTGGCCCCGGGGAGTGCCCCCATGGTGGCCTAGCCCGCGATCGGAACCCACCAATCTGGGGTCGGGCCTGTGCTGTGGGAGCACTCTATTCCTCCGCACCGGCTGGTATACCGGATGGCCAGTGCGGAGACGAACCCCCCCTGCGCATGCGCTGGGATGACGCCAGCACATACTGGCGCTCGCACGCATGTGGCAACCCGCGGAGGCCCTTCGGCGCTGGCCGGCCTAGCCCCTGAAGGTGCGGAGGATTCCGCACCGTCAGGGTGGCCGGATGCCGCAGTGCTTGCCGCCACTCCTTCGTGCCGGAGTTGCCCGCCCCGCCGGTTTCCATAGAATCCCGCCCATGATTGGTAAAGGAGAGAGAGGGAACACAAGGTTGATAGAGGAGGGTGGGAGAACAAAAGGCCGGTAAAGGAGAGAGAGAAAGAGCGAGAGGAGGGCTGAACACAAGTTTGGTAAAGGAAAGAGAGAGTGGAACACAAGGTTTGTGTTAGCGAGAGTGGGGGGGGGTGGGGGGGACAGAAGGCCGGTAAAGGAGAGAGAGATCGAGAGATGGAACATAACATTGGTAAAGGAGAGAGAGGTGGCAGGGGGGAGCCAGAAGGCTGGTAAAGGAAAGGAAGAGAGAGTGAGGGAACTGAAGGTAGGTAAAGGAGAGCAAGAGGGGGAGCACAATGTTGAGAGAGAGAGAGAGAGAGAGAAAGCGGGGGGTGAACACAATGTTGGAGCGGCCCCCGACTGGCGCCGCATCGACCTCGCCGGCGCCAATGCCACCGATTCCTCGGTCGGCGGACCGGCGTCGGAGCGGCTGTCGCGTGATTCCCCCCCCTCCCCCCCCCCCGGCGATTCTCCGACCTGCCGCGGGGTCAGAGAATCCAGCCCCTGTTTCCTTGTGGTCACTCTGCTCGGATCCAACAGCATACACGGTTAGTAATGGAGAGATAGAGGTAAAGGAGGGAAGGAGAGAGGGGGAACATAGGGATGGTTAAGGAGAGAGGGGGAGCACAAGGTTGGTTAAGGAGAGCGAGCGAGAGGGGGAGAATGAATTCAAGATTGGCAAAGGAGACAGAGTGGAGGTGAAGGAGACAGAGTGGAAACAGAAAGTACACAATACACAAACAGAGATATAGACTGACACACAGGCCAACACACAGAAAGCAAAACAGATGAACACACATCAGGACAATACACAGACAGAGAAATAGTTGGACAATGCAGAGACAGCAAAGCAGAATGACACACACAGGACAATATCCAAACAGTGATAAAGACTGACACGGCACAATACACAGCACAACAGACCGACATACATAGCACAATGCACCGACAGATACAAATTAACACACTAACACTACACAATACACAGACAGAGGTATAGACTGGCACACCCAGGGTAATACAGAGACAGCAATATAGGCTGACACACAGAACAATACAGAGGGAAATAGATTAACACGCAGGACAATACACAAAGAACAGACTGACACATACAGGACAATAACCAGGCACAAGATCAGATTGGCACACACAGAACAATACATAGACAGAGATACAGCGAGACAACACACAGCAAAACAGACAAACACACAGGACAATGCACAGACAGAAGGCACGATTCGCATGCCTCGTTGCTCTCTCACTCGAGAGAAACGAGGCCGGTAAATAGCGGGAGAAGCTAAAAACAACCGCACCAGGTGTCAAAAGGTTTGCGATGCAACCGGCCCACTCCTGTAGGTGAAATCGGGATCCTGCTGCAGCCTGGTGAGAGACCAACTATCACCCCCATCAACTACCAAGGCCTCTGGCCATGGGGCTGAAGGCGATTACCAATAGGGAATTTGAATTTGTGGTTAAGTGAGCACTTAACACATTGCAAGTGACATACGCCATACTGCTTGTGGTTAAGGGTTTTTAATGTGACACAGGTGTCCAACTATGCCGCCTCACTCTCCCACCACTCTCTCACCCCCACCCTCACCTCCTACCTTCTCCCCCTCCCCGCTCTTTCCCAATGATCCTCAACGTGCTTAATCTTCCTTGCTCTACTACTAAGTCCCAGGATACACATATGAGGTGGAGGCAGCCGGTTGCTTACCACATTCCGTGGCCTTCGAAGCCCCTGGCAGACATCCTCTGGGGGGCTCTTGAGCCGGAGGGCCTGGTGCACTTGTCGACGGCGCATGTACAACCATGCTGACCTGACCCATGTGATGACATTCTGCTGAGACCCACAGCCATGGCTATCACTGACTGCGCCACGCCTTGGGACACCTCCAATAATGGTGCCGACATCGTGCACCAGACTTTCCACTGCGGTCACCACCCTGGCAGTGTTGTCCTCGGTGACATGCATTGCCAACGACATCTCCTCCGCCCGTAGCCTCTGGAAATCCTCCAATCGACTGTGGACCTGCTGGAGTGTCGCTGACACCTCCAAATGACAAGGCCGCCTTCGGGAGAACGGACATGTGGGCAGTGGGAGGGACGTGTGGCAATGACTGACATTTGACAGGTTCTCCGGGTGGGGCCCGGTGGATCCTCACCTCTGCGGCGTGTGCCGACCTCCGCATTGGTGACCGCTCTGGTCTCTGCCACCCCCGTCACTTCCAGGGCCCGTCCCTCGAACGTCGTGAGGATTCTCAAGTCCGGCACCCCTCCCAGTTTGGGCCCTCTCCCAGCAATTGTTGGAGAGCTTCTTTGGCGGAGACACAGAGAGGGCATTGTTAGCCGCTCGTGGTTCACAGGGGTGGGAGAGGTGGGGGGCAAGTGGTGGTGAAGGAAACGTTGGCGGGTTGAAGGGAGAGGGGGAGTCTTTGGTTCCAACTCACCCGTGCTGCCTGGTTGCAGGTCGTTGACCTTCTTGCGACACTGGAGACCAGTCGTCTTGGTCACATGACCCGAGCTCATGGCCACCGCATCCCAGATGGCACTGATTGCCCTGTGGCTCACCCTCCAGGTCCCTTAGGGATCAGGTCATCCCTCCTGGCCTCCACTGCATTTAGGAGCCTCGCGAGGTCCTCACTGCTGAATCTTGGGGCCGGTTGTCCGGGCGCTATGGCTGCAACTGCTGTTTAAATGTTGCTCGACCTTGTTACCGGAGGGCTGGAGAGCGCGGTCCAGGCTAATCGGCTGGCAAGCCTTCATTTGAGGCAAGAAGCCCGTGGGGCCTTGTTAAGTGGGCTAATTAACGTTGAATAGCATTGCCAGCTGAGCGCCGGGAAGCTCACGGCAGTTCCTGCTCGCTAGCGCAGCTAGAAATCTATCCGGAGAATACGCGCCCAGAGATACAGATAAGCACACACAGAACAGTACACAGACAGAGGTGCAGACTGACACACATAGGACAGTACACAGATAGAGAACACCACTGACAGGTGCAGGACAATTTACAGACAGAGAAACAGCGTGAGACACACAGGACAATCAACAGAGAAAGAGACCGACACACACAGGCCAATACACAGAAAAACGGACTGACACACAGGACAATGCACAAAAAAACCAGACTGGCACACACAGGACAATACACAGGAAAACAGACTGGCACACACAGGACAATACACAGGAAAACAGACTGGCACACACAGGACAATACACAGAAAAATGGACTGACACACAGGACAATACACAGAAAAACAGACTGACACACACAGGACAATACACAGAAAATGGACTGGCACACACAGGACAACACACAGAAAAACAGACCGGCACACACAGGACAATACACAGACAGGAAAACAGACTGACACATACAGGATAATACACCAACCTAGAAACAGCCTGACACACACTGGGCATTACACAAATAAAAAGACTGACACACAGGACGATACACAGATAAAGAAAATGCCTGACACACACAAAACAAGAACCAGACTGACGCACACAGGACAATAAACAGGCATAGAAACAGAATCACACACAGGACAATACATAAACAGAGAAACAGACTGACACACACAGAGGACAATACAAAGTTAGCGAAACAGACTGATGCTCACAGGACAATACACAGATAAAGAAAATGCCTGAAACAGACAGAAACACACAGGACAACACACAGACAGAGAAACAGACTGATGCACACAGGACAATACACAGACATAAGATCAGATTGGTACACAGAGGCCAATATACAGATGGAGAAACAGAGTGAAACACACAGGATAATATAGACATAGATACAGAGTGACACACACAATGCACAGAGAAACAGATTGGAACTCAATGGCAAATAAACCGACACAAGATTAGATAGGCACACACAGAGCAATGAACAGACATAGAAACAGAATGACACACACGGGACAATACACAGACATAGAAACAGACTGACACATACAGGACTATATACAGACATAGAAACTGACGTACATGCAGGACAATACACAGATGTAGAAACATACTGACACACAGGGCAATACACAGATGTAGAAACATACTGACTCACACAGGACAATACACAGATAGAGAAACAGACTGACACACACAGGACAATACACAGATAGAGGGACAGACTGATACACACAGGACAATATTCAGACAGAGAAACAGATTGGACACGCACGACAATACACAGACCTAGAAACATACTGATACACAGGATAATACAGACGTAGAAACAGACTGATGCACACAGGACAATACACAGGTGTAGGAACAGACTGACATGCACAGTACAATACACAGACATAGAAATATACTGATACACAGGATAATACACAGATAGAGAAACAGACTGACACACAAGACAAACACAGATAGAGAAACAGACTGACACACAGGACAACAGACAATTCTTGTAGTGAACTATGATTGACAGCTTCCACAAAACAGCTGCAGTGATTCATTCATCTCCCTTTATGGATGAGTGACTCGAAGTGCTGTAACTCCAATGTTTACAAACATCAACCACATCAAAGTGCATTTCAATTACTCAAGTACCTGTTGCAATGCACTTGCTGCTGGTTGATGGGGTTGATGTTTGTAAACATTGGCTGTTTCAGCATTTAAGAGTCACTCACCCATGAAGGCAGGTGCAGCTAATGCATCAAAGGGGTTTAAACACAGGTCACAGCTGCTCTCCTTCCAGGCATGAAGACATTGAGCTTCCAGGTCAGCTTTGCATCTAATAAGTTTTTCACTGCCCCTATCTGGACTTCTCTCTAGCTTCCAAACAGGGGTCCCTTTTCTGACGGGGGGGGGGGGGGGGGAAGAGAGACTGTTGCATGCGGGGAGTGGTCCCTTTAGTCAGGTAGTCTATGTGGTGGGTCCCATTAGGTAGGGGGTCTCTGTGGGGGAGGGGTGTCCTTTAGTCAGATGGTCCCCACGGGGGTCTCTCTAGGTAGGGTGTCTCTGTGGGGGTTCGTTCGGTTGCGAGATCCCGGGGATTCTATCTAATAAGGTTACCCCTGAGGGGTCTCCCTAGTAAGAGAGTCCCTGTGGGGGGGTCTCCCATTTTGAGGGTGTTTGGCGATGGTGGGGAGGGGGGGGGGGGAAGAGGCGGTTGGCCCATGAATGCACTTTGGGGACAGCTGCTTTAAGGAGATATCCCCCCTTGGCCCACCCCAGGCTCCACCACATCAAGCTCACATTTGGTGAGACCTGTAGTAATCCCTGTCCACGTGATTCCCAGCCAAGGGAACAAGAGAATCATGAAGAGCCAGAGAATAGAATGCCTGGCCCTCTAAATGGTGCAAATGGGTCATTCAGACCCTTGCTGTCATTAACATCCATATGCAGGTGCAAACCGCGATCCTGATGCCGGGGGGTGGGGGGGAGCATCGCCGCTGATTCTAACTTTTGGATCTTCTACCGCATCGGGAACCCCACTACTGATTATGGCGAATCCAGGCCAGAGAAACAGACTAACACATACAGGACAATACACAGAGAAATAGACTGACACACACAGGACAATACACAGAGAAATAGACTGGCACACACAGGACAATACACAGAGAAACAGACTGACACACACAGGACAATACACAGTGAAACAGACGGACACACACAGGACAATACACAGTGAAACAGACGGACACACACAGGACAATACACAGAGAAACAGACTGACACACAGGAAAACACACAGAGAAGCAGATTGACACACAGGACAACACACAGATAAAAGGACTGTCACGCACATAGGGCAATACACAGAGAAACAGATTGACACATACAGGACTATACACATACTGACATACATACAGGACTATACACATACTGACACACATACAGGACAATACACAGAGAAACAGGCTGACACACACAGGACAACACAGAGAAACAGACTGACACACAGGACAATACGCAGAGAAACAGATTGACACACACAGGACAATAAACAGAGAAACAGACCAACACACAGGACAATACACAAAGAAACAGACAAGCACACACAGTACAATACACAGAAATGGACCAACATACAGGACAATACACAAAGAAACAGACGAAACACATAGGGCAATACACAGAAGGGCAATACACAGAAAAACAGACCAACACAGACAGGACAATACATAGAGAAACAGACCAACACAGACAGGACAGGACACAGAGAAACAGACTGACACCCATGGGGCAATGCACAGAAAAACAGACATTACACACAGGACAATACACAGAGAAACAGCCTGACATACACTGGAAAATACACAGACAGAGAAGCAGACTGACACACACAGGACAAAACACAGACAGAGAAACAGACTGCCACACACAGGACCATACACAGAGAAACTGACCGATATACACAGACATAGGCCAGAATTCTCCGGCCATTGGCTTTTTCCTTTCCCAATGGCAGGGCACCCCGCCTGTGGGTTTACAGTGGTGTGTGTGACTTCAATGGGAATTGCCATTTACAAGCTGCTGGAATGGAGAATCCTGCCACCACCGAATGGTGCACCGCTAGGAAACACGCAGCTGGGGGACCAGAGAAACCCACCGATAGAAAGACGCTTATACAGACAGAGATACAGATTGACATACACAGGAGAATGCACAGACATGATTAACTGGATCACACATACAGAATAATACACAAACAGGGATATGGTGTGGATTCTCCATTGCGTGATATAGAACTGAACAGTACAGCACAGCACAGGCCCTTCAGCCCACAATGTTGTGCCGACCATTTATCCTAATCCAAGATCAACCTAACCTATACCCCTTCAATTTACTGCTGTCCATGTGCCTAAGAGTCGCTTAAATGTCCCGAATGACTCTGTCTCCACCACCAACGCTGGCAGTGCATTCCACACACCCACCACTCTGTTGAAAGAACCTACCTCTGACATCTCCCCTATACCTTCCTGCAATCACCTTAAAATTATGTCCCCTTATGACAGCCATTTCCACCCTGGGGAAACGTCTCTGGCTATCCACTCTATTCATGCCTCTCATCACCTTGTACACCTCTCTCAAGTCACCTTTCTGCCTTCTTCACTCTAGTGAGAAAAGCCCTAACTCCCTCAACCTTTCTTCATAAGACATGCCCTCCAATCCAGGCAGCATCCTGGTAAATCTCCTCTGTGCCCTCTACAAAGCATCCACATCCTTCCTATAATGAGGCGACCAGAACTGGACACAATATTCTAAGTGTGGTCTTACTAGGGTTTTATAAAGCTGCAGAAAAACCTCATGGCTCTTAAATCAGCAAACAGACATCGGCAAACTTACTAACCCACCCTTCCACTTCTTCATCCAAGTTATTTATAAACCACAAAGGGCAGAGGTCCCAGAACAGATCCTTGCGGGACACCACTGGTCACCATCCTCCAGGCGAAATACTTTCTATTCACTACCACTCACTGTCTTCTTTCGGCCAGCCAATTCGGTATCCAGACAGCCAAATTTCCCTGTACCCATGCCCCCTAACTTTCTGAATGAGCCTACCATGAGGAACCTTATCAAATGCCTCACTGAAATCCATATACACCACATCCACTGCCCAACCTTCATCAATGTCTCTCGTCACATCCTCAAAGAATTCAATGAGGCTTGTGAGGCATGACCTGCCCCTCACAAAGCCACGCTGACTATCTTTAATCAAACTATGTTTTTCTAAATAATCATAAATCCTATCTCTGAGAATCCTTTCCAATATTTTGCTCACCACAGACGTAAGACTGATGGGTCTGTAATTCCCAGGGATTTCCCTATTCCCTTTCTTGAACAGGGAACAACATTCGCCTCCCTCCAATCATCCGGTACTAATCCAGTGGAGAGTGAGGACGCAAAGATCATCGCCAACGGCACAGCAATCTCCTCCCTCACTTCCCATAGTAACCTTGGGTATATCCCGTCATGCCCAGAGGACTTATCTATCCTGATGCTTTTCAAATTTTCCAGCACATCCTCCTTCTTAATATCAACCTGTTTCAGTCTATTAACCTGGTTCACACTGTTCTCATGAGCAACAAGGTCCCTCTCTCTAGTGAAAACTGAAGCAAATTATTCATTTAGGGCCTCCCGTACTTCCTCAGACTCTAGGCACAAGTTCCCTCCACTATCCCTGATCGGCCCTACTCTCACTCTGATCATCCTCTTATTTCTCACATAAGTGTAGAACGCCTTGGGGTTTTCCCTAATCCTTCCTGCCAGGGCTTTTTCATGCCCCCTTCTAGCTCTCCTCAGTCCATTTTTGAGTTCCTTCCTGGCTACGTTGTAACCCTCTCGAGCCATTCCAGATCCTTGTTTCCTCAACCTTAAGTAAGCTTCCTTCTTCCTCTTGGCTAGCAGGTCCACTTCTCTCGTCATCCAAGGCTCCTTCACCTTACCATTCCTTCCTTGTCTCAGTGGGACAAAACTATCCAGCACTCGCAACAAGTGCTCCTTAAACAATTCCCACATTACTGTTGTGCATTTCCCCATGAACAATTGTTCCCACTTTATGCTCCTCAGCTCCTGTCTAATAGCAGTATAATTTCTCCTCCCCCAATTAAATACCTTCCCATACTGTCTGTTCCTATCCCTCTCCATGACTATGATAAAGGTCAAGGAGTTGTGGTCACTGTCACTGAAATGCTCTCCCACAGAGGCATCTGATAACAGGCCTGGTTCGTTGCCGAGCACCAAGTCCAATATGGCCTCCCCCTAGTCGGCCTATCTACATATTCAGTCAGGAATCCTACACACCTGACAAAATCTGCTCCATCCAAACCATTTGCACTAAGGAGGTTCCAGTTAATATTAGGGAAGTTGAAGTCACCCATGACAACACCCATGATGTGACTGGGAATCCTGATCAGACGAAGAATGAAGCATTCCAGGAAAATGGGTTTTGCATCTAAGCACTTTCTGCTGTGAATAAGAGGAAGGGAACTACTTAGCTCTTCTTGATGTGATGAGGAACTGTGCATCATAGCAAGAGCATTTATTTATAAACATTGTGGTTAGCATCAAAGCAGGGTCGTAGAAATGCATTCAAGTGTGAAGGGAAACATAGGGGAGGGGGCTGTGTTTCCCTTAATGCTTAAATGCATTTCTATGACCCTGCTTTGATGCTAACCACAATGCTTATAAGTCAAAGTTCAGCCATAGCCCCTCTTTAACCAGCTCCCTCAGGTCTACACCACGCTCACCCTCGGGACCTCCCAAGATGTCCGCTGCCATCTCCCCTTAACTAACCGCACCACTCCAACTCCACCCACGTCAGCATCCCCCCTCCCCAACACCCGCCCCCTCCCCCACCATAAGCAAAGAAAAGGAAAAGAAACCCCACTCCCGTCCCTTACTCCTTCCATGGATCAGACCCCACTTCACTCCTGTTAGTAAACTGAGACAGTGATGGATCAAGATGACTAGATGACCTCGTTAGAGGCACAGATGATGCTCATAGTGGATCGGCAGAAGTGTCTGAGTGAGAACAGTCCAGAAAACACCGCAACCGTAGTTTGTAATTGACCACTTTTAATTTTTTTTATTTTTTAAAAAGGTCTGTCGTGTACCTGGGCTCCTGAATCTCGTTTGAACCCCATCGTCTCAGCTTATTACTTTTAAATTACACTTTGACCTATTATTAATGGCTCCAAAATTGATGACTGCAGAATTCCGTGGAATGAAACCCTTCTCCCGCTCACTCATCGATCAATGTCCCTTTGTGGTTTCATGTTCCTGTCTCCAGTACTTCGTCAACTCCGTTACGTTGGCAAACTTTGACGTATGGCTCCCGAATGCGATGCCAACTCACTGGACTGATGCAGAAGAACAAACAGACACGTGCGGGGAAATATGCAGACTGAGTCTACACAGGGCGTGCCAAGGTACGTGGTCCAATGGGCACAGGCACATAGCGGGGTAGATTGCAGATAAATGCCAAGATTTAAGCCACCAGTACACCCAATAATGCAGACACACGAGCACAGTCACACAAAGAGGCACAGATGTATAAACAGACTAAAACACACAGTCGTGCTCAGGGAAAACGCACTTTAAAGCTAGCTGGTGTGCACAAAGTGAAACGCAAGCAAAGTCGTGGATGTACAGAAACATACCGACGCATATACACACACACGCCATGCATATACACACCAACGCATATACACACATACATATCGTACGAAAACACACAAACACATATACACACACATACATCGTAACATATACACACCGACACATACATGCACACATATATGCGTGCACACACACACATCATACTTATACACACTGACACACAAACACACATGGACACACCACGTGCATATTCATACAAACATACACATGCACATATACACATTGTTTATATGCTCACAGATACTCATGCACGTACACATTCACAAATACGGGCACACACATGACCACGTACACAAACATATACACACAGATGTATCCACAGACGCACACACAAAGACATGTAGACATGTATACACACTTTCTGAAAATAAATTTAGAGTACCCAATTCATTTTTTCCAATTAAGGGGCAATTTAGTGTGTCCAATCCACCTACTCTGCACATCTTTGGGTTGAGGGGACAAGACCCACGCAAACACGGGGAGAACGTGCAAACGCCACACGGACAGTAACCCAGGGCCAGGATCGAACCTGGAACATTGGCGGCATAAGACTGCAGTGCTAACCATTGCAGCACTGTGCTGCCCCCATGTAAAACATTCTCATAAGCATGTACACAGAGACACAGAAAAAGCAACAGACACATACTCTGACATATGCAGAAACAGACAAACACACAGATGGCAGTCTTGGTACTAACTTTCCATCTGACAGATTGATGCCTCCAAAGATAGGGTAGTCCTCGGGGGCAGGTTTGCCGCTGTGATCTTCATACAAGAAGACTGGTGACCTCCCCAGTTCCACCCCAACCTGCTGCATTCCTTGCTCACTGTAGATGGAAAGTAGGAAAGCCTGATTTCCAACTTTTGGTTTAACCAATGCCATGATGGAGAAGTCCTCAGGGAACCGAGTGCCTCCTGCACAAGAAAAGAGACAAGGGCATCATTAATATTCAGAGCCGAGAGACACAGGGAGGGTCACTTAGTGACCAGAGACATGGGGAGGGTCAGTGAGTGACCAGAGAAACAGGGAGAGTCACTGAGTAACCAGAGACATGGGGAGAGTCACTGAGTGACCAGAGACATGGGGAGAGTCACTGAGTGACCAGAGACACGGGGAGGGTCACTTAGTGACCAGAGACACGGGGAGGGTCACTTAGTCACCAGAGACACGGGGAGGGTCACTTAGTCACCAGAGACACGGGGAGGGTCACTGAGTGACCAGATACTCGGGGAGGGTCACTGAGTGACCGAGACCCAGAGACACGGGGAGGGTCACAGAGTAACCAGAGACATGGGGAGGGTCACAGAGTGACTAGAGACACGAGGAGGGTCGCATAGTCACCAGAGACACGGGGAGAGTCACTGAGAAACCAGAGACACGGGGAGAGTCACTGAGTGACCAAAGACACGGGGAGGATCAGTCAGTGACCAGAGACACAGGAAGAGTCACTGAGTGACCAGAGACACGGGGAGGATCAGTCAGTGACCAGAGACACGGGGAGGGTCACTCAGAGACCAGAGACACGGGGAGAGTCACTGAGTGACCAGAGACACGAGGAGAGTCACTGAGTGACCAGAGACACGGGGTGAGTCACTCAGTGACCAGAGACCTGGGGAAGGTCAATCAGTGGCCAGAGACCTGGGGAGGGTCAGTCAGTGACCAGGGACAAGGGGAGGGTCTGTCTATGACCAGAGGCACGGGGAGAGTCATTGAGTGACCAGAGACACGGGGAGGGTCATGGAGTGACCAGAGACACGGGGAGAGTCACTCAGTGACCAGAGACACGGGGAGAGTCAGTGAGTGACCAGAGACACGGGGAGGATCAGTCAGTGACCAGATACACGGGGAGAGTCACTGAGTGACCAGAGACACGGAGAGAGTAGATGAGCGACCAGAGTCACGGGGCGAGTCACTCAGTGACCAGAGACAAGGGGAGAGTCACTGAGTGACCAGAGACATGGGGAGAGTCACTGAGTGACCAGAGACACGGGGAGAGTCACTGAGTGACCAGAGACACGGGGAGAGTCACTCAGTGACCAGAGACACGGGGAGGGTCGCATAGTCACCAGAGACACGGGGAGAGTCACTGAGTGACCAGAGACACGGGGAGAGTCACTGAGTGACCAGAGACACGGGGAGGATCAGTCAGTGACCAGAGACACGGGGAGGGTCACCCAGAGACCAGAGACACGGGGAGAGTCACTGAGTGACCAGAGACACGGGGAGAGTCACTGAGTGACCAGAGACACGGGGTGAGTCACTGAGTGACCAGAGACACGGGGAGAGTCACTCAGTGGCCAAGGTCCTGGGGAGGGTCAGTCAGTGGCCAGGGACCTGGGGAGGATCAGTCAGTGACCAGGGACAAGGGGAGGGTCTGTCAATGACCAGAGGCACGGGGAGAGTCATTGAGTGAGCAGAGACACGGGGAGGGTCATGGAGAGACCAGAGACATGGGGAGGGTCACTGAGTGACCAGAGACACGGGGAGAGTCACTCAGTGACCAGAGACACGGGGAGAGTCACTGTGTGACCAGAGACACGGAGAGAGTAGATGAGCGACCAGAGACACGGGGCGAGTCACTCAGTGACCAGAGACACGGGGAGGATCAGTCAGTGACCAGATACACGGGGAGAGTCACTGAGTGACCAGAGACATGGGGAGAGTCACTGAGTGACCAGAGACACGGGGAGAGTCACTCAGTGACCAGAGACCTGGGGAGGGTCAGTCAGTGGCCAGAGACCTGGGGAGGGTCAGTCAGTGACCAGATACATGGGGAGAGTCACTGAGTGACCAGAGACACGGGGAGAGTCACTGAGTGACCAGAGACACGGGGAGAGTCACTCAGTGACCAGAGACCTGGGGAGGGTCAGTCAGTGGCCAGAGACCTGGGGAGGGTCAGTCAGTGGCCAGAGACCTGGGGAGGGTCTGTCAGTGACCAGGGAAACGGGGAGGGTCTGTCAATGACCAGAGGCATGGATAGAGTCATTGAGTGACCAGAGACACGGGGAGGATCAGTCAGTGACCAGATACACGGGGAGAGTCACTGAGTGACCAGAGACACGGGGAGAGTCACTGAGTGACCAGAGACACGGGGAGGGTCAGTCAGTGGCCAGAGACTTGGGGAGGGTCAGTCAGTGACCAGGGACACGGGGAGGGTCTGTCAATGACCAGAGACAGGGGGAGAGTCATTGAGTGACCAGAGACACAGGCAGGGTCATGGAGTGACCAGAGGCACGGGGAGAGTCACTGAGTGACCAGAGACACGGGGAGAGTCACTCAGTGACCAGAGACCTGGGAGGGTTAGTCAGTGGCCAGAGACCTGGGGAGCGTCAGTCAGTGACCAGGGACATGGGGAGGGTCTGTCAATGACCAGAGGCATGGGGAGAGTGATTGAGTGACCAGAGACACGGGGAGGGTCATGGAGTGACCAGAGGCACGGGGAGAGTCACTGAGTGACCGAATACACGGGGAGAGTCACTGAGTGACCAGACACACGGGGAGAGTCACTGAGTGACCAGAGACACGGGGAGGGTCACTGAGTGACCGAATACACGGGGAGGGTCACTGAGTGACCAGAGATACGGGGAGAGTCACTGAGTGACCAGAGACACGGGGAGAGTCACTTAGTGACCAGAGACATGGGGAGAGTCACTGAGTGACCAGAGACACGGGGAGAGTCAGAGTGACCAGAGACAGGGGGAGGGTCACTGAGTGACCAGAGACACGGGGCGAGTCACTGAGTGACCAGAGGCACGGGGAGATTCACTGCGTAACCAGAGACACGGGGAGAGTCACTGAGTGACCAGAGACATGGGGAGGATCAGTCAGTGACCAGAGACAAGGGGAGAGTCACTGAGTGACCAGAGATACGGGGAGAGTCACTGAGTGACCAGAGACAGGGGGAGAGTCACTGAGTGACCAGAGACACGGGGTGAGTCACTGAGTGACCAGAGACACGGGGAGATTCACTGAGTGACCAGAGACACGGGGAGAGTCACTGAGTGATCAGAGACATGGGGAGATTCACTGAGTGACCAGAGACACGGGGAGAGTCACTGAGTGACCGAGACACAGGGAGAGTCACTGAGTGACCAGAGACACAGGGAGAGTCACTGAGTGACCAGAGACACGGGGAGGATCAGTCAGTGACCAGACACACGGGGAGAGTCACTGAGTGAACTGAAACAGGGGGAGAGTCACTGAGTGACCAGAGACACGGGGAGAGTAACTGAGTGACCAGAGACACGGGGAGAGTCACTGAGTGACCAGAGACACGGGGAGAGTCACTGAGTGACCAGAGACATGGGGAGAGTCACTGAGTGACCAGAGACACGGGGAGGGTCACTCTGAGACCAGAGACACGGGGAGAGTCACTGAGTGACCCGAGACAGGGGAGAGTCATTGAGTGACCAGAGACACGGGGAGGGTCACTGAGTGACCAGAGACATGGGGAGGGTCACTCTGAGACCAGATACACGGGGAGAGTCACTGAGTGACCAGAGACACGGGGAGAGTCACTGAGTGACCAGAGATACGGGGAGAGTCACTGAGTGACCAGAGACACGGGGAGGGTCACTCTGAGACCAGAGACACGGGTAGAGTCACTGAGTGACCAGAGACACGGGGAGAATCACTGAGTGACCAGAGACACGGGGAGAGTCACTGAGTGACCAGAGACACGGGGAGGGTCACTCTGAGACCAGAGACACGGGGAGAGTCACTGAGTGACCAGAGACACGGGGGGAGTCACTGAGTGACCAGAGACACGGGGAGATTCACTGAGTGACCAGAGACACGGGGAGAGTCACTGAGTGACCAGAGACATGGGGAGGATCAGTCAGTGACCAGAGACACGGGGAGAGTCACTGAGTGACCAGAGACACGGGGAGTGCCACTCAGAGACCAGAGACACGGGGAAAGTCACTGAGTGATCAGAGACATGGGGAGATTCACTGAGTGACCAGAGACACGGGGAGAGTCACTGAGTGACCGAGACACAGGGAGAGTCACTGAGTGACCAGAGACACAGGGAGAGTCACTGAGTGACCAGAGACACGGGGAGGATCAGTCAGTGACCAGACACACGGGGAGAGTCACTGAGTGAACTGAAACAGGGGGAGAGTCACTGAGTGACCAGAGACACGGGGAGAGTCACTGAGTGACCAGAGACACGGGGAGAGTCACTGAGTGACCAGAGACACGGGGAGAGTCACTGAGTGACCAGAGACATGGGGAGAGTCACTGAGTGACCAGAGACACGGGGAGGGTCACTGAGACCAGAGACACGGGGAGAGTCACTGAGTGACCAGAGACATGGGGAGGGTCACTCTGAGACCAGATACACGGGGAGAGTCACTGAGTGACCAAAGACACGGGGAGAGTCACTGAGTGACCAGAGATACGGGGAGAGTCACTGAGTGACCAGAGACACGGGGAGGGTCACTCTGAGACCAGAGACACGGGTAGAGTCACTGAGTGACCAGAGACACGGGGAGAGTCACTGAGTGACCAGAGACACGGGGAGAGTCACTGAGTGACCAGAGACACGGGGAGGGTCACTCTGAGACCAGAGACACGGGGAGAGTCACTGAGTGACCAGAGACACGGGGGGAGTCACTGAGTGACCAGAGACACGGGGAGGGTCACTGAGTGACCAGAGACATGGGGAGGGTCACTCTGAGACCAGATACACGGGGAGAGTCACTGAGTGACCAGAGACACGGGGAGAGTCACTGAGTGACCAGAGATACGGGGAGAGTCACTGAGTGACCAGAGACACGGGGAGGGTCACTCTGAGACCAGAGACACGGGTAGAGTCACTGAGTGACCAGAGACACGGGGAGAATCACTGAGTGACCAGAGACACGGGGAGAGTCACTGAGTGACCAGAGACACGGGGAGAGTCACTGAGTGACCAGAGACACGGGGGGAGTCACTGAGTGACCAGAGACACGGGGAGATTCACTGAGTGACCAGAGACACGGGGAGAGTCACTGAGTGACCAGAGACATGGGGAGGATCAGTCAGTGACCAGAGACACGGGGAGAGTCACTGAGTGACCAGAGACACGGGGAGTGCCACTCAGAGACCAGAGACACGGGGAGAGTCACTGAGTGACCAGAGACACGGGGAGGGTCACTCTGAGACCAGAGACAGGGGAGAGTCATTGAGTGACCAGAGACATGGGGAGGATCAGTCAGTGACCAGAGACATGGGGAGGGTTACCCAGGCTGTGGACACTTGGTGATAATATCACATGACAGATGTCAATAACCACTGTGGACACTGGGTGATGATGTCACTCGGCGACTGTCAATCCCAGGCTCTGGAGACTGGGTGATAATGCTATGTGACACTGTCACCAGCCAAAGCATCTCTTCCTTGTAATCTGCATCCATGCTTACTGACACTGTGTAGAGGTCCTCCACCTTCCCAGCATGCTCACCTCAGCCTCTTCTTACCTGGGAACAGCTGTTTAGTGGGGGCGCTGATCTGAGCTTTTTTGGATATTCTGTAAGCCACATCTGCACTGGAGACGGATTTCCTTTTGGGGCAGAAGCCTGTGGTTGTCCTTACGCCTTCCGGTAACCTGTTAAACTGCAACACTTGTAAAACATCTACAGGATCAGCTGCAGAGAGAAACAGGCAAGAGAGGCAGTCAGTATTGTGCTCAAAGGCCACAGGGGAGTTTCAGACCATCATATACCTCTCTACTGACCCATCCCCATCACTCCCACACCAGTGCTTCCAGTTACCTGTCACACTTGATGTTGAGGGTTGAACACAAGGTGAATATTCACCCCACAGCTCCAGATTGTCAATTGAACACATCTGCTTACTGTAGTCACTTAAAATGGCCAACTCCCAATTCAAAATGGTGAACGGCAAAGGCTGATGGGAAAGTCAGCCAACAGGACAAAAACGAGCAGCTGCAAGTTGGCTGTGTATTTACCTCTGGAAAGGCCAGACAAGATCGATACCAGCAACCATCAGCATAACAAAACACCAGCCATCTGCATACTAATGAGCAATCCCCGGGAACAATAAGCAACATTTAGACACACAAAGCAAAACCAGACTCTTCGGCGCCAGCAGAAGCCTACACAAAGGGAGGTGAACGAGCACCTCAAGACCACCCATCGATCAGGGAACCGCTCCAGCATTGGAGAAAATCGAACCAAGTGATTGGGACAAAGTCCAATCACTTGGGACCAGGTACAGGGTCCGCCCCGAAAGGCGGGAAGCCCCTGGGGACTATAAGAATTGAGCCCCAAGTTCAAGGCGCTCTCTTCCAGCTCTCTTCACTCGCTCTTCACTCTTCAACAGCCGCTCAAAACTGTAAGTCTTACTTCAACGCTCGCTACGAGATAGGTGCTCCTAGCTACCAATCTGTACCAACTTCGAATCCCGCAGGCTCAGAACCCGAACGAAAGGCCATTTGTTTCCCTGACCTGGTGGGCCAGTCTGAAGTTAAGTATTGGCCTGTTAGCTGTAGAAGTAGCTTAGACGTAGAATTTGTACATGAGTAGTGATTACTGTGTATAATAAATGTGCTTTGATTTAACTCTTACTAATCGGTGTATTGGATTATTGATCATTACTCGGACTTGAACCATGTGGCGGTATCATAAAGATACCTGGCGACTCAAGAGCAAAGGTGATAAAACAGAGCAATTAAACTAAGGCAAAGTTAGCAACATTACTCAGTGGCTCTTCCCATAAGGCCATGTAATATAATTATCATCTCTATGCTTGTACAGTCCATCAAGATCCCTCTATGTATAACCCCTGAAAACTTTGCGAGGACTTCTCCAAGGCTAGACTGTGAGTTAACCAGTCACACAAACACCTGCAATAGCATTTCATTTCTACATTTTCTACAAGCACAAGTCACCAAACAAAAGTGGGGGATGGCTAAAGAGAGCTGTTTAGCCAGCAGGGTTGAATGGCCTCCTTCTGCATCATACTGACTGATGGGCAAGAGTCAACCCATTTTCAAACAACGGGGCATGGGAGGCGTTGGTGCAGGGCTGTTGGAGAGACAACTTAACCTGATGATGAAGGAAAGAGCTGGCAGGATACACTCCTGGAACGTGATGGATTAAACAGCTCGGTGTGTGTGTGTGGCACACTCTCGGTACGCAACGGGTTAAACAGCTCATAGTCTGCGTCACTCGGTATGCAAGGCGTTAAACAGCTGGGCGTGTGCGTGAGATAGTCTCGGTTCACGAGGGGTTAAATAGCTCAGTGTGTGTGTGTGGGCCACTCAGTACACGAGGGGTTAAACAGCATAGTGTGTGCGCGAGACCTCTCAATACGTGAGGGGTTATGTGCAAGACACACTCGGTACATGAAGGGTTAAACTGCTCTGTGTGTGTGGGACGCTCAGTACACGAGGGGTTAAACAGCTCAGTTTTTGTGTAAGAGACACTCTCGGTACACGAGGGGTTAAACAGCACGGTGTCTGTGTGTGTAGGACACTCAGTACACTTGGAGTTAAACATATCAGTGTGAGACAGTCTCGGTATGTGAGGAGTTAAACCGCTCAGTATGTGCGTGACACTCTCGGTATGCAAGGGGTTAAACAGCTCAGTGTGTGTGACACTCTTGGTACACGATGGGTTAAAGAGCTCAGTGTGTGTGAGACACTCGCGGTACACAAGGGGTTAAACAGCTCAGGGTGTGTGAGACACTCGGTATGCAAGGGGTTAATCAGCTCAGTGTGTGTGACACTCTCGGTACACGATGGGTTAAACAGCTCAGTGTGTGTGTGTGAGAGAGCGAGTGAGACAGTCTCGACACGTGAGGGGTTAAACTGGTGTGCGTGTGTGAGTGAGATTCAGTAAACAAGAGGTTAAACAGCTCATTTGTGTGAGACATTCACGGTACAGGAGGGGTTAAACTGCTGTGTGTGAGACACACTCGATACACAAGAGATTAAACTGGTGTGTGTGCTCAAGACACTCGGTAGGGGAGGAGCTAAACTGTTCTGTGTGTGTGTGAGAGAGACACATCACACGAGGGTTTAAGCAGCTCAGTGTGTGTGTGTGAATCTCTAGGCACGCAAGTACACAAGGGGTTAAACAGTTCACTGTGTGAGGCACTCTTGGTTTGTGAGGGGTTAAACGGAGCAGTGTGTTTGTGAGACACTCCGTACACGACAGGCTAAACAACTCAGTGTAGGTGTGTGACACTGTCATTATGCGAGGGGTTAAACAGCTCAGTGTATGAGTAACAGTCTAGGTACGTGAGGGGTTAAACAAATCGGAGTGTGTGCACGCGCATGTGTGAGAAACAGCCTTGGTACATGAGGCGTTAAACAGCTCACTTTGTGTATGTGACACTCGCAGTGAGGGGGTAAACAGCTCAGTGTATGTGTGACGCTCTCGATACACGAGGGGTTAAACAGCTCAGTGTATGTGTGACGCTCTCGGTACGCGAGGGGTTAAACAGCTGTGTGTGTAACGCTCTCGGTACACGAGGGGTTAAACAGCTTTGTGTGTGTGTGAAAGATGCCCTCGGTACACGAGGGGTTAAACAGCTGTGTGTGTGAGAGATGCTCTCAATACACGAGGGGTTAAACAGCTGTGTGTGAGAGAGATGCTCTCGGTACACGAGGGGTTAAACAGCTGTGTGTGAGAGATGCCCTCGGTACACGAGGGGTTAAACAGCTTTGTGTGTGTGTGTGAGAGATGCCCTCGGTACACGAGGGGTTAAACAGCTTTGTGTGTGTGTGTGAGAGATGCTCTCGGTACACGAGGGGTTAAACAGCTTTGTGTGTGTGTGAGAGAGATGCTCTCGATACACGAGGGGTTAAACAGCTGACTGCAAGGCTGCATTTTGCTTAAGCTCTGGGTTAAACTGCATCCTTTAATTGGTGTAAAACAGTCTCAGACATCAAGTAATTAACTCCGCGAGGCGGTTTTCAGTCGAGTGTTATGAAGTAAGGAAGGACCCGCTGCCCTCTCTGTGACCCACCCGTGGCAGGACAACACAGACGCTGCGGCTTTCAGTGGCTG
This sequence comes from Scyliorhinus torazame, assembly GCF_047496885.1. Taxonomy (NCBI): domain Eukaryota; kingdom Metazoa; phylum Chordata; class Chondrichthyes; order Carcharhiniformes; family Scyliorhinidae; genus Scyliorhinus; species Scyliorhinus torazame. The sequence goes on along the minus strand of NC_092720.1, from coordinate 179,822,965 downwards.
CTCCCAGTAACTCTCAGCTGGGAACTTTGCAGCTGTTTTCTCTTCCAGCCTGGCCATCTCCACGTGTTGCCGGCCCCCTTGTCTGCAGGCCTCACAAGCTGCAGCTCCCAGCAAATAACTGCAATCGGCTGGCGCCCCTTCAAGCAAGGTGCTTTACAGGGCGGGGCCAGACAGGGATTGGTTTAGCACACTGGGCTAAATAGCTGGCTTTTAAAGCAGACCAAGGCAGGCCAGCAGCACGGTTCAATTCCCGTACCAGCCTCCCCGAACAGGCGCTGGAATGAGGCGACTAGGGGCTTTTCACAGGAACTTCATTTGAAGCCTACTTGTGACAACAAGCGATTTTCATTTCACTTCATTTTTCACTAAATTCGACAGTGAGCCCGTGAGGAGAGGAGGGACAGGATGGTCCCGAAAGCTTTTGGTCAAAGGGGTAGATTTTACAGGAGGGCTCAAGTAGGCAGTTCAGAGGTCGGAGGAGGAGTTTGTAAGTTGGAACCTAGGGGTGTGGGGAAAGGGCGGTGGGGAGCGGGTGGGGAGGTTGTTGGCGGGACAGGGGATGGGGAAGCAATCCAGGACAGGGGCAGCATAGTTTTCGCTGAGCTCAGTTATGCGGAGAGTTTAGGCCCATGGTCACATGCATTCCTGCAGGCTTTGATCACATGACCTTGCCCACGTCCACCCCGTTGGCCATCGGACCACCACCAGCTCATCGGAAGCAGAAGAGACGCTCCCATTGGCCAATAAGAATTGGCCTTGGTTGCCAGTCTGTTTTCCGCAGGCCCCAACATTGCGGCATCAAAAACCATGGAAAAGACCAGGAAATGTTCTGTCTAATGTCAACCCCCACCCCACAACCTGCCATGGCATTCCAGAGATTAATACCTGGGGGGTCCCGAAGGGTCGACAAATGTTGGGTTACCCCGTCTGCAACCTGGTCCCATCAGTCCTACCTCTATCACCCACCAGCAGCACTCCACCAACCAGCACCCCTCACCCCCACCCTCCAGTACAGCCAGCGCCCCTCCGGCCTCCCCACCCTCCGGTACAGCCAAGTCCCACTGCAGGATCCTCAAGTCCCACTGCAGGATTCTCACTAGCAAACCTCCACACTTCGGACCGCTCCCTTCATGGAGGTACAGCTCTCGGTAGAACCCGAGATATGGACGGCGCACTCGGAAAGAGGCCAATCGACCCCACTCTCCATCCCTCAAAAGAATTGACAACCTATCGCCAGCGTTCTCAAGCACACACCCGCTCCCCGCCTTCAGTTGACATTCCACTGCTCGGCGAGGGAATCAAAAGGGTGTTTCATCGGGTCGGGAAGCACTTGAGGTCGGACGGTCGCCTCCAGTTCCTGAATCAATCGAGGCTCTTTCAACTTCCGTCTCCAGGCAGCGGGAAGGCCGCACTATAGAGCGGCCATTGTGTCGGGGAGAGGCCACAGAGAGCCCGAGCTCGGCCTTGTTTACATTCTTCCCACCGCCTTCCTCTGCTGCCATCAGCTGAACCTCATCCCACCGTCCCTGCGGATTTCCCGGCTGCCGCCAAGTAAAACAAATAAAAAATCCGGAGTTGGCCTCGGTCTGGCGGATATTTCAGCCCAAACAGACCAGGTGCAGGGAAAGCTGGGAACTGCCAAAAGCAACAGATTTCGGTTTTGGGGAGGTGAGGAGTTGGAATTTTTCGCTGAGAAAACACACTTCGCATTACTTCTGCTGATCCCTTACTTTAAAGAGATAACTAACTCTGAAAAATAATCCACGACCACCAAGTCGGTTGCCCGGAGTGGCAGGGAGATGAGCTTGGGCCACATGATCAAATTTATTTTTATAAAGTTAATTTGCGGAATGAGAGTGTCGCTCGCTATTGCCCGTCTCCAATTGACTTGTGGCCTAACTCCACTTTCCTCCCCGTCTCCGCGGAACCCCCCCACCCCCACAACCCCTTTCCATAACCCTCGATTCCCTTCTTGATGTGAGAAGCCTGTCAGCCGGGAAAGTCGGGCTCGGAGTCCTGCTTTGCCTGACAAGGCGCTTTGGAATGCCAAGCATTCCCCGGCTTTTGCCATGTCAGGGTTACATTGTTGGCCCAGGTGGATTCTCCCGGACCCAGCAAACTCCATCTCCCGAAATACCTGGCAAAACCCCGTCTCTCAGTGTGCCAAGAAAAGTAAGATAGGCATTTCCTTTAAAAACAGCAATGTGTGTTTTTAACTATTGAGCACAAAAAGGACAATTAGAGTGCTCAATGTTCATTGGTTCCCTCATGGCTCCAATCAAAGAGGTCAATGTTCATTGGTTCCCTCATGGCTTCAATCAAAGAGGTCAATGTTCATTGGTTCTCTCATGGCTTCAATCGGAGCTCAATGTTTATTGGTTCCCTCCTGGCTCCAATCAAAGAGGTCAATGTTCATTGGTTCCCTCATGGCTCCAATCAAAGAGGTCAATGTTCATTGGTTCCCTCATGGCTCCAATCAGAGCTCAATGTTCATTGGTTCTTTCATGGTTCCCAACAAAGAGGTCAATGTTCATTGGTTCCCTCATGGCTTCAATCGGAGCTCAATGTTTATTGGTTCTTTCATGGTTCCAATCAGAGAGCTCAATGTTCATTGACACTCTCTGGGGGGGTTCGGTGGTCAGAGAGTTTAATGGATATTGGTTCGCTCACAGGTCCGCATCCAATCAGACGGATTGTTGGTCAATAAGTTACCCCTCTCTGATAAGAGCCTATCACGGAGTTCAATACCCATTGGGTTTTTTCAGGGCCAGGTAACCCGAAAGCCCAATGGTCATTGGCTCTCTTTGTGCTCACTGTCCAGAAAGCTGGAGGCTCATTGGATACCGAACCCTGAAAGGGCCAAGCAGTGGGCTCAGTGGCCATTGGTTCAGTCAAGACATCACAGCCTATCAGGGAGCTGAAGACCCATTAGCTCTCTCGCTCCTCACCCCGCCCCCCCCCCCAATCCCCAGGGCCCGCCATCCAATAGGAGAGCAGGCAGTGCTTCGTCCCCCACTCCATTTTCCAGTAGTCCGTCTTTCTCATGAGATGTTAAACTGAAGGCCTCTCTTGCCCTCTCAAGAGGACATGAGGAGGTCCGGCGGATACTGTTTCTACGAGCGGAGAGGGTGGGGTGGTCCTCTCGTCAATATTCGTTCCTCAGCAGACATCCAGGGCGGGATTCCCTATCGGCCGATGCCAGAATCAGGAAAGGCGAGTGGGCGGAGAGTTGGATTTGAGGCCAAAATCGCGGCGGATGCCAGGTTCACGCCAGATCATAATTTTCCAGTGCTTCGACAGCGGCGTCAATGCATTCCAGTCCGCATGTACAGTAAACGCTGTTAACATATCATTAGTGGGCCCGATCCAGAATTCTCCGGGCCCTCCGTGATTCTCCGTCTCCACTTGTGCTTTCAAAAATCAAGAAATAAGCACCGTGGCTGAGATAAGGGAGAGGGAGGAGGTAGGACACGGAGAGGGATGCCGGTCCTGACACTGGCCGGGGTGGGGAGGGCTCTGCCAGGGCCGAGGGGCCGGGGTGACCTCCCATGGGACTGGGGCAGTGTCCAGGCACTGACTGCCATTGCAAGGCAGCCATCTTGCTGTGCACCCCATTGACCACCCACTGTGGCCCCTGGTTCTGCAGAGTGGCACCACCGGCAGTATGGGGGCACCACCGGCAGTATGGGAGCCCCACCCTACCACCCCAGACCCCACCTTCCATCCCATCACCCCACGCCATACCACCTACCCCCCCCCCAACCAGCCACCACCCGTAGGCGGGGCATCACGTGGCCTGACCAAGAGCAACGCCCACAGTAGCCGCCACAGGAGAGCACCGGAGGGGGGGCGTCGCAGAGCATACCACTGACAAGGGCAGCGCCAGACAGCAGTACCCATGCAGCAGGCAGTGGCGCCAAGGCCAGAGGCATCATGAGTGCAGGATGGGGGGGTTGGAGGAACATGCGGGAGCAGAGTCCGCAATGCCATGTAGCCCAGTGGACAAAGTTGGGCAGAGGTACGTACCATGCTAACATGTCGGCCTTTCACCCCCTGCAGACAATGGATATTGGAATCCAACCAGCAATGGTGGCCTTCCTGCTAGTTGCTGCAGCCCTGGGGGATGCCCTGTGGCTGTACGAGCTGAAGCTGCTCAAGGAGAAGGCTGCAGCAGCGGAGCGTGGCCCAGAGGAACAGGAGGCAGGCTCTGAGGATGGAGAACCAGCTGCCCAACAGGCCGAGGGGGAGGAGGTGCCACATGAGGCCTCGTGGTGTACCGGCAGCACCCATCATTCGAGGACCTGCCGGGTCGGGCATACCATTGGAGACTCCAGCTGAGCAGGGGGGCAGTGCAACATATCTGCCAGATGATGGCACCCCTGGAACTGTGGGGGTATGGGGGAGGGCACCAGCAACCGCTGACCGTCAAGGTGACGGTCGTCCTGAACGTCCATGCAACGGGGTCTTTCCAGGTGCCGTGGGCACCTGTCCGGGATTGCTTGGAGCTCGTTGTGCCATCACGGAGGCCCTATATGGCCAATTGGCACAATACATCCATTTCAGTGTGGACCAAGCTCACCAGGATACCCAGGCAGCGGGGATCGCGCCCAGAGTCTAGGGGGGGTGTGATCGATGGGACGCATGTCGCCCTGCAGATGACAAACCGAAAGGGGTTCGACTCGATGAACATCCAGCAGGTGCGTGACCTTCAGATGCGCATCATGCACGTCTGCGCCCAGTACCTGGGCAATATTCATGACGCCTTCATCCTGGCACACAACGGTTCCTGGCCTCTTCAAGGCACAACCCGGTTAGAGGGAGGGGGGAGGGAATGTTGGCTCCTGAGTGGCAGGGGTTATCCACTGCGTCCGTGGCTGATGATGCCCACAGACCGAGGGAGACATCCACTACAACAATGCCCATGCCCATGTCGGGACCAAGGGCATGATCAGGATTGCTTCGCAATCCGGAAGATGCGGTTCAGGTGCCTGGCCCGCTCGGGAGGGGCCCTCTAGCTATATGGCAGCATCGTGACGGCCTGCTGCGTCCTCCACAACATCACACAGCAGAGGAGCGACGTACTGGAGGAGGAGGATGGATGTCAGGTCTCGTCCGACGAGGAAGATGCGGAGTGGGTGAGGATGGGCAGGACATGGGACTCAGGCTGGCAAAGGAGGCTGCCCGACGTGTGCGCCAGGGCCAACGCGCACGGGACACCCTGATCGCTTCCAAGTTCACCAACTAGGTGGGGTACTAGCCAGGGATCCCACCAACCCCCCACCCCTGCTCCATAATACATACCTGCTGCACTAATGGGTGCGGGCCCTGGGTTGGCAGTAACAGCGGGTAGGAATGGAAGATGATGACCACCCGCTCTGCGATGGGCTCTGGTGCTCCGCATCATTAGACAATGTCTGACTCCTGCCCACAGTAGCAGCTTCCACCTGGGTGATCCCTGCATGAAAGCTGGTCAGTCCATCACACGGTCACATCGAATCCCTGGTGTGGTAAAGGTGGGGATGGCTGAGGGTTGGGAGATGGGAATGGGGTGGGACACCAGAACTGCGATCCCGGAGCCAAGCCCACCTCCAACTCCCTCCCTCCCCTGCACCCCCTCTGCGGCCAGCCCAGACCAACCCACCACTCACAACCTTCTGACAGAGCACCGAGGAGGTTGTAACATTGTGCACAGGTGTTTCATGTGAAAACGTTCAGCTTCGTGTCCAGGTACCTAATGCTATACTGCGCCCTGCACCCGTGCCAACTTAAGTGGTGTCTACTTTTTTGGCCTTACGAGCCTTAATGCTGCATCCAGGTGGGCTCCCAGATGGTATAGCAGGCATGGAGTTGGCCTGCTGTGATTCCCACCCTGCGAGTTGGGTCCCCCTTGGCGGGCATCTTCTTGGACGACCGGGCCTGGATGGGCCTAGATGCTGCTCGGGTGTGTTTGGGAGGGGGGAGTAGGGGTGGTGGTGGTGGAGCAGGGGTGTGGGCGTGATGTGAAGGTGGTGTGGGGGGTGAGAGTTGACACACGTCACGGGGAACTGCAACTCAGCAGGGTCTCACTTCCTCTCGATGCTGACCGCCACCCTGGCGACTCCCCTTTCTTCAGGCCCGCCGACCACGTCCAGGGCTCTCTGCTCTGCCGTGTTGAGGGGCTGCAGGTAAATTCTCCCGCTCCCTGTGGTTGTGGGCAGCCGTCTCCTGGTGGCGGGGGGTGGGGGATGTGGGGGGCAGGGAAGAGAACAGAATCCGCACAGTCGACGCATGCAGCCCCGAGGGTGGGCAGCTGGTGGCTTCAGTGGCCAGGGCACCAGTTTGGGTGACAGCATGTGGTGCATGGAGGGGGTTCAGCCAAGGGTGTGTGGGAGGGGGTTGGTGCTAGGGGCACGGTGCTGCCTACTCACTGTGGCTGCCTTGAGGAGCTCATGCAGACTTTTCCAGCATTACTGGACGGTGTTGCTCACGGCGCTGACCATCTCTCCCACCTGCACCCAGGCGCGGCAAACGGCGGTGGCTGGCAGCCTCCTTCCCAGGCCGAGGTACAGGGTCGCCCACCTCTCCTCCACTGCATCCAACAGTGTCTCCAGCTCGGAGTCTGTCATACAGGGTGCCACTCTTGTTGGCTGGGCTGGTGTGTGTGGAGGGTGAAATGTGTCTGTGCGGCTGCAGCTTATCAGCCTTTTGAGTGTGAATCGCGAATCCTGCATCGTTTCCCATTGGAATAAATTGTGTTCCACGTGGCGCCGGTTCTAGTCCCTCCGCAGATCCAGGTGCGGCGACAGTTCTGCAGTTGTCGAACTCCACAAATCCTGCCCCGGCATCAACACAGTCTCAGGAATGGAGAATTCCGCCACTGGTCATCGTCGCCTCGCTGCTTCTGGGATCTAACTGTGCGAAAACCATTTGCCAAGTTTCCTGGGTTTTTGCAACACTTCGGGAAGTACATATTACTGGGTCTGATGTGAGGCACTTTGGGAAGGACCAACAAGTGGGCGGATGGATGAATATCAAAGAGCAAGTCTCTTGCTTCAAGAGGAATGGGGCCGAAGTTGGTGTTAAATATGCAGCTGGGAAGCCTGCCAGGATGGCTGCTATTGGAATGGAAAGTTCCAGAGAGAGAGAGGGAGAAAGATAATGTGTACGGTGTGTGCTTAAACTTTTCTTTATTTGGCTGACGGCCCGCACTGTCCAGGCTCCAACAGGCTGGAGGAGGCAGAGAGTTGGGGGGCCCAGGGCAGGATAACCTGTGCACCATGCTGTGCAACCTGGGGTGGGGGGGGTGGGGGGTGGGGGTGGGGGGGGGGGGGGGAGGATCGGGGTGATATCCAGCAATGACACTTGGTACAGTGAATCCGCCCTCCAGCAGCCAGTGGGTAGCAGTGCACACAAGTCAGAGATGGGACATTGCAGCTGTTCTGCCAGGTTGGGTTGTTGAGCGGGTCGCACAGGCTAACTGGAATCGCTGCCCCAGCCCCTACACAAGGCCTTGTCTCTGAGCTCAACTTCCTTCATGCCCAGAGACGGAAAAAGTTGAAATCCATAAGACTCTCAGCCATTGTCATGGTGATGGTGTAAAAGACAACATCAGGAGCAATTCTGGGTGCACATTGGCCACACATAGAAAACTAAAACTGTGATGTGAACGGAAATCTTCCTCTTAATTTCACCACAGACACAGCAAAGTACAACATTGACACGCATTGTAACTGTCACATAATGTAACTGATTTCACTGTCACGCACTGTAATATATTCCTCTGTCGCACACTGCAGCAGTTTCCACTGTCGAACACTGCAGCAGATTCCACTGTCTCACACTGCAACAGATTCCACTGTCGCACACTGCAACAGTTTCCATTGTCACACACTGTAACACTGTAACAGATTCCACTGTCAGACATTGCAACAGTTTCCACTGTCACACACTGTAACAGATTCCACTGTCAGATACTGTAACTGATTCCACTGTCACACACTAACAGATTCCACTGTCGCACACTGTAACAGATTCCACTGTCAGATACTGTAACTGATTCGACTGTTGCACATTGTAACAGATTTCACTGTCGCACACTGTAACTGATTCCACTGTCGCACACTGTAACAGATTCTACTGTCGCACACTAACAGATTGCACTGTCGCACACAAACTGATTCCACTGTCGCACACTGTAACAGATTCCACTGTCGCACACTGTAACAGATCCCACTGTCGCACACTGTAACAGATTGCACTGTCACACACTTTAACAGATTGCACTGTCGCACACTGTAACAGATTTCACTGTCGCACACTGTAACTGATTCCACTGTCGCACACTGTAACAGATTCCACTGTCGCACACTGTAACAGATTCCACTGTCGCACACTGTAACAGATTTCACTGTCGCACACTGTAACAGATTCCACTGTCGCACACTGTAACAGATCCCACTGTCGCACACTGTAACAGATTGCACTGTCACACACTTTAACAGATTGCACTGTCGCACACTGTAACAGATCCCACTGTCGCACACTGTAACAGATCCCACTGTCGCACACTGTAACAGATTGCACTGTCACACACTTTAACAGATTGCACTGTCGCACACTGTAACAGATCCCACTGTCGCACATTGTAACAGATTCCACAGTCGCACACGGTAACAGATTTCACTGTCGCACACTGTAACAGATTCTACTGTCGCACACTGTAACAGATTGCACTGTCGCACACTAACTGATTCCACTGTCGCACACTAACAGATTCCACTGTCGCACATTGTAACAGATTTCACTGTCGCACACTGTAACTGATTCCACTGTCGCACACTGTAACAGATTCTACTGTCACACACTGTAACAGATTGCACTGTCGCACACTAACTGATTCCACTGTCGCACACTGTAACAGATTCCACTGTCGCACACTGTAACAGATCCCACTGTCGCACACTGTAACAGATTGCACTGTCACACACTTTAACAGATTGCACTGTCACACACTTTAACAGATTGCACTGTCGCACACTGTAACAGATCCCACTGTTGCACACTGTAACAGATTCCACTGTCGCACATTGTAACAGATTGCACTGTCGCACACTGATTCCACTGTCGCACACTGTAACAGATTCCACTGTCGCACACTGTAACAGATCCCACTGTCGCACACTGTAACAGATTGCACTGTCGCACACTTTAACAGATTGCACTGTCGCACACTGTAACAGATCCCACTGTCGCACACTGTAACAGATTCCACTGTCACACACTGTAACAGATTCCACTGTCAGCTACTGTAACTGATTCCACTGTCACACACTGTAACTGATTCCACTGTCGCACACTGTAACTGATTCCACTGTCGCACACTGTAACTGATTCCACTGTCGCACACTGTAACTGATTCCACTGTCGCACACTGTAACTGATTCCACTGTCGCACACTGTAACAAATTCCACTATCGCACACTGTAACTGATTCCACTGTCGCACACTAAGGTTCCACTGTCGCACACTGTAACAGATTGCACTGTCGCACACTTTAACAGATTGCACTGTCGCACACTGTAACAGATTCCACTGTCGCACATTGTAACAGATTCCACTGTTGCACACGGTAACAGATTCCACTGTCGCACATTGTAACGGATTCCACTGTCAGACACTGCAACAATTTCCACTGTCACACACTGTAACAGATTCCACTGTCACACACTGTAACAGATTCCACTGTCAGATACTTTAACTGATTCCACTGTCACACATTGTAACAGATTCCACTGTCGCACACTGTAACTGATTCTATTGTCGCACACTGTAACTGATTCCACTGTCGCACACTGTAACAGATTCCACTGTCGCACGCTGTAACTGATTCCACTGTCGCACACTGTACACTGTCGCACACTGTAACAGATTCCACTGTCACACTGTAACAGATTCCACTGTCGCACACTGTAACAGATTCCACTGTCGCACACTGTAACAGATTCCACTGTCGCACACTAACAGATTCCACTGTCGCACACTGTAACAGATTCCACTGTCGCACACTGTAACAGATTCCACTGTCGCACACTAACAGATTCCACTGTCACACACTGTAACAGATTCCACTGTCGCACACTAACAGATTCCACTGTCGCACACTGTAACAGATTCCACTGTCGCACACTAACAGATTCCACTGTCGCACACTGTAACAGATTCCACTGTCGCACACTGTAACAGATTCCACTGTCGCACACTAACAGATTCCACTGTCACACACTGTAACAGATTCCACTGTCGCACACTAACAGATTCCACTGTCGCACACTGTAACAGATTCCACTGTCGCACACTAACAGATTCCACTGTCACACACTGTAACAGATTCCACTGTCGCACACTGTAACAGATTCCACTGTCGCACACTGTAACAGATTCCACTGTCGCACACTGTAACAGATTCCACTGTCGCACACTGTAACAGGTTCCACTGTCGCACACTGTAACTGATTCCACTGTCGCACACTGTAACTGATTCCACTGTCGCACACTGTAACTGATTCCACTGTCGCACACTGTAACAGATCCCACTGTCGCACACTGTAACAGATTCCACTGTCGCACACTGTAACTGATTCCACTGTTGCACACTGTAACTGATTCCACTGTCGCACACTGTAACTGATTCCACTGTCGCACACTGTAACAGATTCCACTGTTGCACACGAACAGATTGCACTGTCGCACACTGTAACAGATTGCACTCTCAAACAGTGTGACAATGCTGTTGGCAGAGAGAACAGTTTGACACCGGTATGCCAGGACAGCAGTGGGAAGTGGTGGGACGATGGATGATTCCACTGCTGATGAGGTTTTCTGGCAGTTGGCTTGAGAACCTATCAGACACGCAGCAGAGAGCCGGGCAGCTAATTTGCCTACTTAAGTCCCCATTCAGGGTTAACTTTACTGGCTTGCTGGCTCCATGCCAGGGGAGGTGTGCCGCCCCCCCCCCCCGCCCCCCCCCCCGCCCCGCCCCCCCCCCGCCTGGGCCACATGTGAACTGCTTCATCGGTGGTAGTACCTGCTATTCTGGTGGAGCGGGGAGCAGGGGTGGAGCAAGTAGGGGCATTCTTCCTTCCAGAGGACACTGCTAACCCCTTTGCTCCTTCCTCTATCTCCAATTTGTGGTTGATGATCAGGAAGAGAGGAGCCCTCAGACCTACCAATGTTCGCATCCCCCACCGCTGACGGTGGGGCTGCCCACTGGATGGTGTCCGAGCAGGAAGCTGCACCCAGGAAAATAGGACAGCCGGTCTCCTCCCTGGAAGGTGCGGACGCGAGGGCCCCCATTTGCTCCAGACATCAGTGACCCAACGCCTGCAGCAAAATCCTGCAACAGATTCCCTGAAAGGCACTTTAACAAGAATTCCTGCCATTACAGTCATGATTACTAGCGGGTCACGTGTGACACACTTGCGCAGATTTCATAGAATCCCTATAGTGCAGAAGGAGGCCCTTTGGCCCACTGAGTTTGCACCGACCCTCTGAAAGAGCGCCCCACCTAAGCCCATCTCTGCAACCTAATCTATTCATTCTTTGGACACTAAGGGGCAATTTAGCACGGCCAAGGGAAGAAAGCAGAGCACCCAGAGGAAACCCAATGTAACACACTGCAACAGTTTGCACTGCAACACACAACACACGGAGAGTCGTGTTGCGGGTTCCCGGTGATGCACTGCAGCAGACTCTGTAACAGAGTACCGGACTCTCTTTCAAATCCCCTGCAACACATTGTAGCGACGTCCCTGTAACACATGGTAACATATTGGCCTCTGATCCAGTGTAATGGATTACCTCTGTAGTAGGTCCACAGACCATACTGTAATAGATCATTTATCACACACTGTAACATAGTCCTCTGTAATCCACTATAACAGATCACCTGGAATATACTGTAACAAATTTCCTGGTAATGAAATGCAATAGATCATCATCAACACAGTAACAATTTTCTTTGCAACACACTGTAACAGGGTCCATATAACGCGCTCTACCAGATTTTCCTGCATGGTCATAGATTTTCCTGAAAAGCAGTGTAATGGATTTTCCTGAAACACACTGTTAGATGATTCCCCTTTGACCCAGATTTCCTGTAATGCTTGGCAAGAAGATTCACGTAATGGGTAGTAACAAGATTTCCTGCTGCACACAGTGGGCGGGATTCTCCGCGAACTGGCAGCACTGTGCCGCTTGCACCAACCTCCATCCCACACACTCGTAACCCTATTCACCCCACCCCCACCTGGAGGGCAGTCGAACCCCCCACCCTGCACAACATGCCGGCACCCATGCTGGCTGCCATGGGCCGGGTGCCCTGGCTACTGAAACCACCACCTACCCACCCCCAGGACTAACACTGTGCATTTTCTGTGTCCTCCCCCCCCCCCCACCCCCCACCCAGAGGGCACTGGAGGCGAGACCCTGCTGAGTTGCGGTTCCCCATGGAACGTGTGTCACCCCCTCGCTACCCTCACACCCGCCACCCCTACAACCCTCCCTTCCCTCTCCCCAACATAGCCCCACCTCCCCCACTCCCCCAGCCCATGATGCAATCATCCATCTTGTCTTGTGCCTTGCGGGAGCTGCCGATGGGGGGAGGGGGGGGGGAGCTGCAGATGGGGCGGGGGCTGCCGATGGGGGGCGGGAGCTTCCGATGGGAGGGGGGAGGAGCTGGCAATTGGGGGGGGAGGGGGGGGAAAGGGGGGCTGCCGAAGCGATGGGAGCTGCCGATGGGGCGAGTGGGAGCTGCCGATGGTGGGGGGGGGGGGTTGGGGGCTGCCGATGGGGCGAGTGGGAGCTGCCGATGGTGGAAGGGGGGGGGGGGGAGCTGCCGATGGGGTGGGGGGGAAGCTGCCGAAGGGACGGGAGCTGCCGATGGGGCCGGAGCTGCAGATGGGGTGAGTGAGAGCTGCCGATGGGGCGTACCCTTCTGATGCCTCCTGCCCCCGACCCCAGCCACAGTCAGGACCTCCGGTGTCGAGCAGCGATGCGGGCAACACAGACACCCCACAGGTGACACTGATTTCCCATCACAGCCGTCTCCAACATCCTCCCGCCATCCCAGAGACAGTCACCTCGGTTACCAGCTTGGTGAAGAGGCTCCTGGGACACTATCTGCATGTCCAACTCACATGCTCTGGTGGAGCAGGTAGAGGTAGGCACTCCCGAAGGGACAGGTGGTTGGAGGGCAGGCCGACTCCTGGGAGTAGCTGCCGCCCAGATGGACTTTGGGCTTTTGGAAAGGACGCTCACATCGATTGTGGAGATGCAGTCACAGAGCCAGGGACTCTATAATGAGGGGTTGTCGGCGAGCATCCAGTACTTGCAGGCGCAGGTGGAGGAGTCCAACTGTGTGCATCAGCAGGAGGTGGTACCGACCGTGCATGCCACACAGGCCAACACCGCACGGGTGCGTCCGCGGTGGAGGCCTTCGGGGAGAAGAGTTCGGCATGGATCAACATGTCCAAGGCCTGGGGCATTCTGTGCAGGTGGTGGCCGAGGCCTAGGGCAGGGCTGACCCTCCAGCAGCACTCCTAAGCATGGCCCTGTTACAGCAGACCATGGCTGAGAGCATCGGCATCATTGCCCAGGCGTTCTGTTAGAAGGGTGGGCTGGTCTGGACTGGCTGCAGTGGACGCAGAGGGGGGGGGGGGGGAATGGAAGGACATTAGGGGTTGGCTTGCTGAGGGACAGCTGTTCAGCCAGTGCTCACCGCTCTAGTGTCCCACCCCCATGCCCACCCCGGTCTCCACCTCTGCCATCCCAGAAAATTGATGGGACAGTACGATGGAATGGCCAGCTCACATGCAGGGATCACCTAGACGACCCCAGGCATCTAGGAGATGGTGGCGAAACCCGCTACCCGGGCATCCTGGTGGGCTCGGTCGAAATAGATTGTTGTGCCGACTGGGCCTATAGGCCTCCGTGATGGCGTGAATGCACCTGCACACCAAGCCCTGAGAGATCCGGACAGATCCCATCGTCGGATGGAAGGATCCTGTTGTCTAGAAGATCAGGGCGACCGTCTATTTGACGGCCACCAGGAGCAGATGTTCTCCCCCATTCTCCCATGGTGCCAGGTCTGCCATGATCTGGCAGATATATTGCACTGCCTCTCTGCTCAGCCGAAGTCTTCGACGGCACGCCCGGTCCGGCAGGTCCTGGAATGACAGGCGGTGCCGGTACACACGAGGCCTCATGTGGCACCTCCTTTACACCTCCTCCATCCTCATTGGCTGCCTCCTGTGTTCATGGGCAGGTGGACAAAAGCCCAGATCCCAGAAAATGTAGTGTGGTTGGTTGCCCTCAAAGAGATTGTCTGTTACCATGGATCCAAATGTAACAGGACATACTGAGCATTTCCAGCAGGCTTTTTTTCAATATGTTCCAGGGTGCAGAGGTTCAGGATTTCAAACCAAAATTTCCTGCAATGCACTGCAACCACATCTCTTGTAATGTACTGCAAACGAATCTCCTGTGACACATGGTAACACGATCCCTTATAACACACGGTATCAGAACCTCCTGTAATGCACGGTAACAGAATCTCTTGTAAAGCACAGAAAGAGAATCTCCTGCAATGCACTGTAACTGGACCCCTGTAAGACACTGTAACATATCCACTGTAACAAAATCCCCAGTAATGCACAGTAAGAGAGTTAACTGTAACACACTGTAACCAAATCCCGTGTAACACATGGTAACAGAATCTCCTGCAATGCAAAGAAACAAAATCTCCTGTAATGCATGGAAACAGAATCTCCTGTAATGCGTGGAAACAGAATCTCCAGTAATGCACAGAAACAGAATCTCCTGTAATGCCTGGAAACAGAATTTGCTGTAATGCGTGGAAACAGAATCTCCTGTAATGCCTGGAAACAGAATTTGCTGTAATGCGTGGAAACAGAATCTCCTGTAAGGCATGGAAACAGAATCTCCTGTAATGCACGGAAACAGAATGTCCTCTAATGCATGGAACCAGAATCTCCTGTAATGCACGGAAACAGAATCTCCTGTAATGCACGGAACCAGAATCTCCTGTAATGCACGGAAACAGAATCTCCTGTAATGCCTGGAAACAGAATGTCCAGTAAGCATGGAAACTGAATCTCCTGTAATGCATGGCAACTGAATCCTCTGTAATGCACGGAAACAGAATCTCCTGTAATGCATGGAACAGAATCTCCTGTAATGCACAGGTACAGAATCTCATGTAATGCACAGAAACAGAATCTCCTATAATCCATGGAGACAGAATCCTTTAGAATGCACGTAAACAGAATATCCTATAATGCATGGAAACAGAATCCTCTATATTGCACGGAAACAGAAACCTCTATAATGCACAGAAACAGAATCTCCTATAGTGCATGGAGACCGAATCCTCTACAATGCGTGGAGACAGAATATCCTGGAATGCACAGAAACAGAATCCTCTATAATGCACGGAAACAGAATCTCCTGTAATGCACGGAACAGAATCTCCTGTAATGCACGGGTACAGAATCTCCTATAATGCACAGAAACAGAATCTCCCGTAATGCATGGTAACGGAAATCTCCTGTAACGCACAGTTCCAGAATCTACTGTATTGCGCGGAAACAGAATCTCCTATAATGCACGATAATGGAATACCCTTTAACGCACAGTAACAGATAATACACAGAAACAGAATCTCCTGTAATGCACGGTAACAGAATCTCCTGTAATGCACGGAAATAGAATCTCCTGTAATGCACAGAAACACGGAAACAGAATCTCCTGTAATGCACGGAAACAGAATCTCCTGTAATGCACAGAAATAGAATCTCCTGTAATGCACGGAAACAGAATCTCCTGTAATGCACGGAAACAGAATCTCCTGTAATGCACGGACACATGGAAACAGAATCTCCTGTAATGCACGGAAACAGAATCTCCTGTAATGCACGGAAATAGAATCTCCTGTAATGCACGGAAACACGGAAACAGAATCTCCTGTAATGCACGGAAACAGAATGTCCTCTAATGCATGGAACCAGAATCTCCTGTAATGCACGGTAACAGAATCTCCTGTATTGCACGGAAACAGAATCTCCTGTAATGCACGGTAACAGAATCTCCTGTATTGCACGGAAACAGAATCTCCTGTAATGCACGGAAACAGAATCTCCTGTAATGCACGGAAACAGAATCTCCTGTAATGCACGGAACCAGAATCTCCTGTAATGCACGGAAACAGAAACTCCTGTATTGCACGGAAACAGAATATTCTGTATTGCACGGAAACAGAATCTCCTGTAATGCACGGTAACAGAATCTCCTGTATTGCACGGAACCAGAATCTCCTGTAATGCACGGAAACAGAATCTCCTCTAATGCACGGAAACAGAATCTCCTGTATTGCACGGAACCAAAATCTCCTGTAATGCAAGGAAACAGAATCTCCTCTAATGCACGGAACCAGAATCTCCTGTAATGCACGGAACCAGAATCTCCTGTAATGCACAGAACCAGAATATCCTGTAATGCACGGTAACAGAATCTCCTGTAATGCACAGAACCAGAATCTCCTGTAATGCACGGTAACAGAATCTCCTGTATTGCACGGAAACAGAATCTCCTGTATTGCACAGAAACAGAATCTCCTATAATGCACAGAAACAGAATCTCCTCTAATGCACGGAACCAGAATCTCCTGTAATGCAAGGAAACAGAATCTCCTCTAATGCACGGAACCAGAATCTCCTGTAATGCACGGAACCAGAATCTCCTGTAATGCACAGAACCAGAATCTCCTGTAATGCACGGTAACAGAATCTCCTGTAATGCACAGAACCAGAATCTCCTGTAATGCACGGTAACAGAATCTCCTGTATTGCACGGAAACAGAATCTCCTGTATTGCACAGAAACAGAATCTCCTATAATGCACAGAAACAGAATCTCCTCTAATGCACGGAACCAGAATCTCCTGTAATGCACAGAACCAGAATTTCCTGTAATGCACGGAAACAGAATCTCCTATAATGCACAGAAACAGAATCTCCTGTAATGCACAGAAACAGAATCTCCTGTATTGCACGGTAACAGAATCTCCTGTATTGCACGGAAACAGAATCTCCTGTATTGCACGGAAACAGAATTTCCTGTAATGCACGGAAACAGAATCTCCTATAATGCACAGAAACAGAATCTCCTGTAATGCACAGAAACAGAATCTCCTGTATTGCACGGTAACAGAATCTCCTGTATTGCACGGAAACAGAATCTCCTGTATTGCACGGAAACAGAATCTCCTATAATGCACGGAAACAGAATCTCCTGCAATGCACAGAAACAGAATCTCCTGTAATGCATGGAAACAGAATCTCCTCTAATGCACGGAAATTGAATCTCCTGTAATACATAATAACTGAATCTGCTGTAAGCACGGAAACAGTATCTCCTCGGATGCATAGTAACTGAATTCCTGTAATGCACAGTAACAGAATCCCCTGTAATGCATGGCAACAGAATCACCTGGAATGATGCACTGTAACTGAATCCCCTGTAATGTGTGGCAACAGATCCTCTCGAACACACTGTATCAGAATCTCCTGTACCACACTAACATAGTTCCCTGTGCCACATTGTAACAGAATCCCCTGTAATGCATGGTAACATAATTCCTTGTTGCGCTTTCTCTGTAATACACTATACAGATTCACTGTAACACTTCAGCAGGGTCCTTAAATTGCACTGTAACATGATTGTTGAAATGGATTAAAGCAGGTAGCCCATATTGCATTTTTTTACATTCTCTGCAGTGCACGGTATTGGATCTAAGTAATACTTTGGAACAAATTCCGAGTAAAATGGAAGAGATTTCCAGGAAGCAACAGATTCCAATGCAGCATTGTGTAATGAATTTCTCCATAGCAAAGTGCAATTTGATCATATATGTAATGGAATCTATGTAACACACTGTAACAAGTTTCCTAGTAATTCACCATAATCATATTCCCTACAATGCACTGGAACAGATTATGCTGTAATGCATGTTAAGAGGGTCCACTGTAATGGGCGCTACCAGACTCTGCTGCAACTGGAACAGACTCCCTTGTGGTAACAACATTCTCTGTAATACACAGAAACAGATTCCCATGTAGCACACTGCATCAGATTTCCTGTGATGCACTGCAGCAGACGCATTGTATGCTGCAACAGAGTTTTATTAATGAATTAAATCCACTACCTTGTGTTTCACTTCTGTAAATTCCTTGCAATGCAGTGGATTGCAAGGAGTGTGACATATTCCTGGTAAAACATAGGTGAGATCTCCAGTGATGTAAATAAAAATCCCTGTATAATATTGTGATATAAATTCCACATAACAAGGTTCAACAAAGTATGATCATGCATTGCAACAAATCTATTTGACAAACTGCAATGAATTTCCTGTAATTCATAGTAAAAAGTCTCAGAACACCAGGTTAAAGTCCAACAGGTTTATTTGAAATCACAAGCTTTCGGAGCGCTGCTCCTTCATCGGGTGAAGTGGAGGCAGGTTCACAATCACAGTATTATATGGGCAGAGACACAATTGCAAGATAATTACAGATTGGAAGGTGAAGAATGGTTGGTATGTGAGCCTTTACAGGTAAACAAATCTTTACAGGAGCAAGCAGTGTGAGTGGAGTGAGTGATAATCACAGGTAGCTTCAGAGTAATTCCCAGTAACTGATTCACTGCCGCATACTGGGGCAAATTTCCTGACCATGTTGGAATTTTTTGTGGCACACCTTCACAGATCATCGCTCACATTCTGCAGTGGGTTCCCCCATACTGACCAGTGGCAGATCCCCTGTAATGATCTGCAGTGGGTTCCCCAGAATGCAAAGTAATAGATTACCTTTAATTCTTTGTACAAGACTGTAACAGGTCCCCTGCA
Organism: Scyliorhinus torazame; assembly: GCF_047496885.1. NCBI lineage: Eukaryota > Metazoa > Chordata > Chondrichthyes > Carcharhiniformes > Scyliorhinidae > Scyliorhinus > Scyliorhinus torazame. The sequence goes on along the minus strand of NC_092720.1, from coordinate 179,804,014 downwards.
ACGCACTGTGAATGATTCCCAGTAATGCCCTGCAACAGATCCCTTGCGATGCACTTTCACAGATTCCCAGCCACGGAGTAACAGATTCCCACTGTCAATCTTTACCTGCCGTGCGCACTGCAATACAACGCAGCAGATTTTCTGTAACTCTCTTCACCAAAGTCCCTGAAATGCACTGCAAATGAGTGGCTGGAACACACCAATAGATCACCTGTAATACACATCAACTGATACCGTATGAGACACTGTTAGGAATGTTGCACGTTACCCGTAACACACATATTTCCAATAATGTAGCAGATTCCCTGTAAAACATTGTCACACACTCATTGGGATGTGCTATAACAGATCCCCTGTAATGTATTGTAACAGATTCCCTGTAATGCACGCTAACAAATTTTCACTAACATATCAGATTCCTTGTGACACTGACAGCAGGTTCGACGCAATGCTCCTTACCAAAGCCCCAGAAATGCAGTGTACCTGAATCTCTGTACCACACAGCAGAAAATTGTCTGAAGCAGGTTACCAGACTCCCTGTGACGCACTGTAACAGATTCTCTTCCACGCACTTTAATAGATTTCACGCAACATTGTCATATGTATGCCCTGGAACACACTGTAGAAGGTTGTCTCTAACATCTTGTAACAGATTCCCAGAAAACCACTTTTGCAAATCACCTCCGCCATGTAACGGCAGATTACCTGTAAATGGGGCTGATTGTCTGTGACACATGGGATGGATTGAGAGCAAGGCCCTGCAATAGATATCCTGAAATGCATTGCAATAGGTTGGCTAAACCAAACTCCAACAGTAACACATTGCAAGAAATGCCCTATAACAGATTCCCCGTGACACAGTGTAATAAATCCCCCCAAGTGCACGGTGTTGCACTCTAACAGATTCTTTAACATGTTTGAACAGATTACCTGCTGGTGTAGATCCCCTCGAATGCACTGTACCAGATCCCCTGGAATGCACCTCTGCAGATTCCCTGTCACGATCTGTGGGTGATTCACTGTAACAATCTACAATAAACGTGTTATCATACTCTGTAACAGATTCTGCATAATGCAATGTAAGGAGTCGCCGTAACAACAACAGCTTCTCAGTCATATATAGTAATAGATTCACATGGCAGATCTTGCGTAATACATTAGTCAGATTACCTCTGCCTCCTACCGAATGTACCTGATTCCCGGTAATGCACTGCATCAGATTCCCGCTGCTACACTTTGTAATAGCTTCCCCATAATATGCTGTCACAAATTCTCCAACATTCTCGGTAAACGTTTCCAGGTACCACAGCAGTGTTTTGCTATAACACCCTGTAAAATATTTAGTGCAATGTAGTGTAACAGGTTCCCTGTAAAGCATGATGGTAGGTTCTCTGTAACACACTAGCAGGTTTGCTATAACACATTGTAACAGATTCCCATTGTGCCAGATTCCTCGGAACACACTGTGCAAAATTCACTGTAACATATTGTAATCGTTTTCCTCAAAGAACTATGGCAGATTGGCTTATCCCACAATGTAACAGATTCACTGTGACAAAATGTAGCCAATTCACTCTAAAGCACTGTAACAGAAGTAGTGAAATGCACTGTAATATAATCCCTGTAATACATGTCCTTGAACATTCTGTAGCAGATTACCTGTAACACATGGGGTGGCACAGTGGTCATCACTGCTTCCTCACAGTGCCAGGGAACTGGGTTCAATACCAGCCTTGGGTGACTGTGTGGAGTTTGCATCTCCTGTGTGTGTTTTCCCCAGGTGCTCCTGTTTTCTCCCACAGCCCAAAGATGTGCCGGTTAGGTGATTGGCCATGATAAATTATCCTTAGTATTCAGAAAGATGTGCAGGTTAGGTATGGCTAGGGCCTTGGTAGGGAGATCTTTTGGAGGCCTGGCGCAGACTGAATGGGCCAAATGGCCTCCTTCTGCATTGTGGAGATTCTATGGTAAGGATTCTATTATCGCAGAGTCCAAATAATGTTCAGTGACAGATTCGCTATGACAATCTATGATTTATATGATTGATAGGAGGGCGGCAAGGCAGCACAGCAGTTAGCACTGTTGCTTCACAGTGCTAGGGACCCAGGTTAGATTCCCGGCTTGGGTCACTGCGTGGAATCTGCACGTTCTCCTCTGTCTGCGTGGGGTTCCTCCAGTTGCTCCGGTCGGGTGCTCTGGTTTCCTCCCACAAGTCCCAAAAGACGTGCTTGTGAGGGGAATTGGACATTCTGAATTCTCCCGCTGTGACCCGAACAGGCGCTGGAGTGTGGAGACTTGGGGATTTTCACAGTAACTTCATTGCAGTGTAAGCCTATTGGTGAAACTAATAAAGATTATACTACTAAAGAATATTTATCATAATGTACTGCAGTAGATTACCCTTAAAGTAAGGTAAATGAACACGTGTAACACACTAATATGTTTCCAGTAACAGACGAGTAAATTTGCTTTAATAATGAGGAATAAATATCCTGCCACGCACAGTAACACACAAACAAGTACCCTGTAATGCACTGTGACATACTGTACAGCCATAGTAACAAACTGTAACAGATACCCTGTAATGAACTGTAACCTACTGTAGTCACAGTAATGCACTGTAATAAAGACCCTGTAATGCACTATAACATACTGTAACAGATACCCTGCAATGCACTGCAACATATTTTACAGTCACAGTAATACACAAACAGATATCCTGTAAAGTACTGTAACATACTGCACAGTCACAGTAATGCACGGTAATAAATACCCTGGAATGAACTGTCACATACCATGACAGATACCCTGGAATGTACTGTGACATTCTGTGCAGTACAGTAATGCAGTGTACTAAATATCCTGTAAAGCACTGTAACATACTGTACAGTCACAATAATGCACGGAATAAATACCCTGCAATGAACTTTCACATACCATGACAGATACCCTGGAATGTACTGTAGCATTTTGTGCAGTAATGCACTGTATTAAATATCCTATAAAGCACTGTAACATACTGTACAGTCACAATAATGCACTGTAACATATAACCTGTAATGCACTGTAACATACTGTACATTCACAGTAATGCACTGTAACAGATACCCTGCAATGAACAGTGACATACTGGACAGCCACAGTAACGTACTGTAATAAATGCCCTGTAATGCATTGTACAGTCAGCAGAACACACTAACAAATACCCTAGAGTGCACTGTAACATACTGTACATTCACAGTAACACACTATAATAGACATCATGTAATTCACTAATATACTGTAATAAATACCCTGGAGTGCATTGTACAGTCAGAGTAACACACTGTAATAAATACCCTGGAATGCACTGTAACACACTGCACTCACGGTAATGTACTATAAGCAATACCACAGCATGCACTGTAACATACTGTACAGTCACAGTAACACACTATAATAGATACCCTGTAATTCACTGTAACATACTGTGCATTCACATTCATGCACTGTAATGAAAACCCTGTAATGCACTGTAACAAATTTCTAGTAATTTTCTTGAAAGATTCTCAAAAGACAGATAATATGCTCTGATGACTTACTTGCAATTAACTATTTCAAATTTCCTGTAATAAATGGGAACTGATTCTTATAATGTACCAGTGACAGATTGTTTCAAGACATGGCAACAGATTCATTGCAATGTACTGCAACATGTTCCCAGTAACACACTTGCTGTACTCCTGTAATGCGTTGGAATAGATTTGCCATACTGCAATGGAAGAGATACATCATGCAATGTAACACATTCCCCATACCAGATGCTAATAGATTTCACGTAATGTACTGAAATGGATTCTCCTGTCACACATTGTAACTGCATTCCTGTAACACACACACCTTATAATGCATGGTAACAGAATCCCTTGTAATACAATGGGAGATTCCCCGTCACACACTGTAATAGATTTGTATAAACATTCCTTGTATTTCACTGCAATTGAATCCTCTAATGCCCTATATGGATTACTGCAATGGGCTGTAATGGATCCTTCTTACAGATTATGCTGGGTTTCCTGTAACACACTGTAATAGATTCCCTGTAATACATTGTAACATATTTGCTGGAAAAGAATGCCTGTAATGCACTGTAACAGATTTCTTGTGACATACTTTTGCAGAGTCCCTGTAACACACTAACAGATTTGCATAATTCACTGTAACAATATCACTGGTAACACATCGTAACAGTATCCCTGATATGCATTTGTGCAGATTCGTTTGATGCACCATAACAGATTCCATAAAGCACTCAGTGACAGAATCCATGGAATGAAATGCAACATATTTCCCATGTAGCATCCAGAAATTAATTTTCTGTAACACACTGTAATGAATTGTCAGTAATGCAGTGCAACAAGTTTTCATCAACACGCTGTAATGGATTTTCTTGTATTGCAGTATAATAAATTCTCTATGACACACTGATATAATTGTAGTAACATGTCCTTCATGTCACGCAGTGACAGATACTATGTAATGAACTATAACAGGTGCCCTGTGACTCACTGTTACACATACCCTGTAACGCACTTATTTATTCTTTCATGGAATGCGGGCATCACTGGCAGAACTGGCATTTGCTGCCCATCCCCAATTGTTCTTCATAAGCTTGTTGTGAGACACCTTTTTGAACTACTGCAATCCATCTGATTTTGTTGGGAAGGAAGTTCCAGGATTTTGATCAGTAACAGAATGATTGTCACAGAGTCCCTGCATTCCACTGTAACTGATACCCTGCAATGCACTGTGACAGATGTCCTGTAATACATTACACAGATCCCCATTACTGCAATGGTAAGAGTACCCATCACACCAAATAACAGGTTGCCCATTACACAGTGGCTGATTCGCAGTAACACAATGCACCTGATTCCCTGTAACACACTGTAATAGAATCCATGTTATATACTGCAATAGATTCCTTTAATACATTGCGGCAGATTCCATGTAATGCCTTGTAACAGAATCTCTGTAACGCATAGTAACAGAATAAATGTAATGCATTGTTGCAATGCACTGTAACAGGTTTCTTATAACAACTTTTCAAAGTACCTTTAACACTTTGTAACAGTTTTATTGTGCTGTGCTGACACCAATTATTTGTGTACCACTGTAAATATCCTTTGTAATGCAAAGTAAATTTTCCTAGAGAATGCTGTAATAAATTCCCTATAATAAACTAATTAATTCCTTTTAATGCACTGTAATGGATTCTCTAACAAGCAGTAGCATATTCCCAGCAGTACACGAAGAGATTCATTCAAATGTACTGTAATAGATTCTCAGTACAACATATTAACTGATTTTCCATAACACACTGTAATGGGATTTCCAGAAACATGGTAAATAGATTTCTGGATTGTATTCCTTTTAAAGCAATGAAATTGATTTCCTGCAATACATTGTAACTGATTTCCTGCAAAGCATTGTAAGTAATTCCCTGTAATGCTCTGTAATGGATTCCCTGTGATGCACTTTAACAGTCTCGCTGTAATACAGTTGAGCAAAATCGCTGAAACACACCGTGACAGAATCATTGTGCACTGCAACAGGTTTCTTGTAGCACACTTTCGCTGACTTCCTGTGAAACACCAAAAAAGATTGACTTTAATATACTGTGATGCCCTGTAACACACTATGACTGAAATTACATGTTGTAGATTCCTTGTGTTGCAGTGTGATAGCTTCCTTCTAATGCAATGTAACACATTTCCCATAATACACCGTCATTGATGCCCTGTAATAAAATTCCAGTATTGCGCTGTGACAGATTTTCTACAAGACATAGTGAGTAACACAATGCAATAGACGTCTGGACTAAAGCTATGCAAGATCCCTACAATGCAATATAGCAGATTTCCCACAACATACGGCAATGGGTTTCCTGTAATGCACTGAAACCATTCTTGTAGCGCACTGTGATTTATTTCCTGAAACGCACAGTAATGAATTCCATATATTGCATAATGATTTCCTGAAATGCACCAACCTAACAGATTTCCTGCGATATGCTGCAATAGGATAATTGGAATAGCATCGTTGGACTCTCTGGTCCTGACACTAATGTTGACGCCGGGGTATGGCCATGGGATGGAACGGCCGGCCCGCATGCAGGGATCACTCAGGTGAACAGTGGAAAGTGCTACCGTGGGCAGGAGTCACATGTTGTCGAACGATGTGAGCACCAGAGCTCATCGTTGAGCAGGTTGTCATCACCCTCCAGCCCATGGACTCGACCCAGTGTTACTGCTAACCCAGGGCCCACACCCCATAGTGTGGCAGGTATGTATCACAGAGGGGGCTGCTGGTGGAGGGGATGACGGTTGGGGGATATGAGATCCATGCCCCTGGCCAGTCCCCCTCTCTCCAGTCAGTGAACTTGGAGGCGATCAGAGCATTCCATGCGCATTGGCCCTGGCGCACATGTTGGGTGGCCTCCCATGTCTGCCCGGACCCCGTGTCCTGCTCATCCTCCCCGTCCCCCGCATCGTCCTCGTCGGACAAGGCCTGCCCTTCATCCTCCTCCTCCAGCACATCGCCAGACTGCTGCCCGAAGTTGTGGAGGATGCAGCAGGCCACCACGATGCGGGCGACCCTCCCAGCTTCATACTGGAGGGACCCTCCAGAGTGGCCCAGGCACCTGAACTGCATCTTCAGGAGGCTGAAGCATCACTCTACAACGCTCCTGGTCGCTACCTGGGCGTTATTGTAGTGGGTCTCCGCATTGCTCTCTGGCCTCAGGAGAGGCGTCATCAGCAGTAGATAACTCCTGTGCCCAGGAAGCAACCCCTCAGCCGGGGGCGCGCCACAAAGAAGCCGGGAATCAGAGTGTGCCAGGATGAAGATCTTGCAGACTGCCCGGGTATCGGACGCAGACGTGCATATCAGCTGCACGTTCATCGAGTGGAACCCCTTTTGGTTTGTGTAGAGTGACATGTCATCCGCAAGTGCTTATCGGGTGACATGCATCCCGTCGATCACCCCCTTGTCCCAGGGCATCTCGGTGATGGCGGCGAACCCCACTGCCTGGGCATCCTAGTGGGCTCAGTGCACCCATACAGCCGGCGTCATTCTGCAGAACCAGGGACCAAGATGGGTGGAGGGTCGCCCTGAACTTGGGGTGTGCAGCAAGATGGCTGCCATGCAATGGCAGTCCGTGCCTGGACGCCAACCCAGTCCTGTGGGGAGTCAACCCGGCCCCACAGTCCCCTGGTCACCCCCACCTGCCCAGCCAGTGTCCTGCCCGGCAGCCCACGGTCCCTCCTCTGTGTGTCCTACCTCCTCTCCATCATCAACCATGGCGCCTTTCTCGATTTTTATAAGCACAATTGAACGTCGCCATCGGGAATTCCTCCCAGTGGAGGCAGAGTATTTGCGGAGGCCCCGGAGAATACCGGGGTCAGGCCCGCTAATGATATGTTAACGGCATTTACTGTACGTGCGGAGTGGAACACATTGACGCTGCTGTTGAGGCGCCGAAGAATTGCGATTTGGCATGAATTTGGCGCCAGAGCCGATTCTCCACCCAATCGCCTTTCCCGATTCGGGCGGCTATACATCTCATAACATGTAACAGATTCCCTGAAAGGCATTGTCACTAATTCCCTGCCCCACAATTTTGGCAATTCCCTGGAATGCACTGTAACTATAAGGTACTGTAACAAGATGCCCCATGATATATTGCAACAGGCTTCCCATTTTGCAACGTAGCAGCCTCCTAGTAAGCACTGCAACAAATTCCCTGGAATGCAGGGAGTGCATGTTATAGATTCCCTGTTCTCCATTGTAATGATTTCCCTGTATCATGGAAACATAGAAACATAGAAAATGAGAGCAGGAGGCCATTCAGCCCTTCAAGCCTGCTCCACCATTCATTTTGATCATGGCCGATCATCGAGCTCAATGACCTTCCCGCTCTCCCCCCATATCCTTTGATCCCCTTTGCCCCAAGTGCCACATCTAACTGCTTCTTGAAAACAATCAGTGTATCACAGTGTGACAGATCGGCAGTTACTCATTAGAAGATTCCCACAAAACAATATAAGGATATGGCTTGCAGCACACAGCAATAGCTTCCTTTTCTACACTGTAACGCAGTCAGTTTCAAACTCAGGGTCGCGACCCGCAGGTGCCGGCGTGATCGCGGGGCCATTGGTTGCCACATTCCGCTGATTTCCATCCATGTAGTTTTTTTCCTACCGGTATGACGGAGGTGAAATGTACATAAAGCGAGGGCGAGTGAAGTGAGGTGCATATTGTTCACGCACAACGTTGACTGTGAGAGCCGTCCGCTCCCTCTGTCCTAAGTGTAGATATTTCAGTTTTTACAATTTGAAGTTAATGACACTTGGTTTAATACATAAATAATTGAGCAATTTCTATAGCTCGTTGTGAAATATTCAGCCTGTATTAAATGTATTTAATATTTTCACGGGGTCGTGATTAGTGAACAAGCCTGAATTCCATCATGCAGCCCTCGAAGGTGAAGGAGGACCACTCATGCACCCACTCACTGGGCTGGGTTGCCCTTCACTGCTGCAATAGATTGCTGTGATGCACTGTGACACAATCAGCACGCACAATGCAACTGTCTCTTCCTATTACCGATTGCAACGCACGGCCAGAGTTTACCAGTGAAGTCTAGATGCAGATAACAAACTGCAAGATTTCCCAGCAGTGTGATGGAAAAGATTCCCAACGGAACCAGCTTTCCAGAGTCACAATTTGAGACTTCCGAAAACGCACTCGGAGAGCCCCAAGTCATGCAATGTAACCAGTTCCCATTGCATCAGATTCCCTTTAAAAGACCTCAACTAATTCTTAGATTACCAGTTGCAAAACAGTTAATTGTAACACATTAACTGATTCCCTGTAAAAAAAAAACAAATCTTTCACTTACTGATCCTTCAGTCCCAGAGGGGGAAAGGACAGTGTCTGATCCACTGTCCCACCCAGTCCCAGAGGGGGAAAGGACAGTGTCTGACCCACTGTCCCACCCAGTCCCAGAGGGGGAAAGGACAGTGTCTGACCCACTGTCCCACCCAGTCCCAGAGGGGGAAAGGACAGTGTCTGACCCACTGTCCCACCCAGTCCCAGAGGGGGAAAGGACAGTGTCTGACCCACTGTCCCACACAGTCCCAGAGGGGGAAAGGACAGTGTCTGACCCACTGTCCCACACAGTCCCAGAGGGGGAAAGGACAGTGTCTGACCCACTGTCCCACTCAGTCCCAGAGGGGGAAATGACAGTGTCTGACCCACTGTCCCACCCAGTCCCAGAGGGGGAAAGGACAGTGTCTGACCCGCTGTCCCACACAGTCCCAGAGGCGGAAAGGACAGTGTCTGACCCACTGTCCCACCCAGTCCCAGAGGCGGAAAGGACAGTGTCTGACCCACTGTCTCACCCAGTCCCAGAGGGGGAAAGGACAGTGTCTGACCCACTGTCCCACACAGTCCCAGAGGGGGAAAGGACAGTGTCTGACCCACTGTCCCACACAGTCCAGAGGGGGGAAAGGACAGTATCTGACCCACTGTCCCACACAGTCCAGAGGGGGAAAGGACAGTGTCTGACCCACTGTCCCACACAGTCCCAGAGGGGGAAAGGACAGTGTCTGACCCACTGTCCCATCCAGTCGCAGAGGGGGAAAGGACAGTGTCCGACCCACTGTCCCACCCAGTCCCAGAGGGGGAAAGGACAGTGTCTGACCCACTGTCCCATCCAGTCCCAGAGGGGGAAAGGACAGTGTCTGACCCATTGTCCCATCCAGTCGCAGAGATGGAAAGGACAGTGTCTGACCCACTGTCCCACACAGTCCAGAGGGGGAAAGGACAGTGTCTGACCCACTGTCCCACACAGTCCAGAGGCGGAAAGGACAGTGTCTGACCCACTGTCCCATCCAGTCCCAGAGGCGGACAGGACAGTGTCTGATCCACTGTCCCACCCAGTCCCAGAGGGGGAAAGGACAGTGTCGGACCCACTGTCCCACCCAGTCCCAGAGGGGGAAAGGACAGTGTCTGACCCACTGTCCCACACAGTCCCAGAGGGGGAAAGTACAGTGTCTGATCCACTGTCCCACCCAGTCCCAGAGGGGGAAAGGACAGTGTCTGACCCATTGTCCCACCCAGTCCCAGAGGGGGAAAGGACAGTGTCTGACCCACTGTCCCATCCAGTCCCAGAGGCGGAAAGGACAGTGTCTGACCCACTGTCCCACCCAGTCCCAGAGGGGAAAACGACAGTGTCTGATTCACTGTCCCACCCAGTCCCAGAGGGGGAAAGGACAGTGTCTGACCCACTGTCCCACACTGTCCCAGAGGGGAAAACGACAGTGTCTGATCCACTGTCCCACCCAGTCCAGAGGGGGAAAGGACAGTGTCTGACCCATTGTCCCATCCAGTCCCAGAGGTGGAAAGGACAGTGTCTGACCCACTGTCCCACACAGTCCCAGAGGGGGAAAGTACAGTGTCTGATCCACTGTCCCACCCAGTCCCAGAGGGGGAAAGGACAGTGTCTGACCCATTGTCCCACCCAGTCCCAGAGGGGGAAAGGACAGTGTCTGACCCACTGTCCCATCCAGTCCCAGAGGCGGAAAGGACAGTGTCTGACCCACTGTCCCACCCAGTCCCAGATTGGGAAAGGACAGTGTCTGACCCACTGTCCCATCCAGTCCCAGAGGCGGAAAGGACAGTGTCCGACCCACTGTCCCACACAGTCCCAGAGGGGGAAAGGACATTGTCCGACCCACTGTCCCACACAGTCCCAGAGGGGGAAAGGACAGTGTCTGACCCACTGTCCCACCCAGTCCCAGAGGGGGAAAGGACAGTGTCTGACCCACTGTCCCACACAGTCCCAGAGGGGGAAAGGACAGTGTCTGACCCACTGTCCCACACAGTCCAGAGGGGGGAAAGGACAGTGTCTGACCCATTGACCCACCCAGTCCCAGAGGGGGAAAGGACAGTGTCTGACCCACTGTCCCGCTCAGTCCAGAGGGGTAAAGGACAGTGTCTGACCCACTGTCCCATCCAGTCGCAGAGGGGGAAAGGACAGTGTCCGACCCACTGTCCCACCCAGTCCCAGAGGGGGAAAGGACAGTGTCTGACCCACTGTCCCATCCAGTCCCAGAGGGGGAAAGGACAGTGTCTGACCCATTGTCCCATCCAGTCGCAGAGATGACAAGGACAGTGTCTGACCCACTGTCCCACACAGTCCAGAGGGGGAAAGGACAGTGTCTGACCCACTGTCCCATCCAGTCGCAGAGATGGAAAGGACAGTGTCTGACCCACTGTCCCACCCAGTCCCAGAGGGGGAGAGGACAGTGTCTGACCCACTGTCCCACCCAGTCCCAGGAGGGGGAGTCGACAGTGTCTGACCCACTGTCCCACCCAGTCCCAGAGGGGGAGAGGACAGTGTCTGACCCACTGTCCCACCCAGTTCCAGAGGGGGAAAGGACAGTGTCTGACCCACTGTCCCACCCAGTCCCAGAGGGGGAAAGGACAGTGTCTGACCCACTGTCCCAACCAGTCCCAGAGGGGGAGAGGACAGTGTCTGACCCACTGTCCCATCCAGTCGCAGAGATGGAAAGGACAGTGTCTGACCCACTGTCCCACATAGTCCAGAGGGGGAAAGGACAGTGTCTGACCCACTGTCCCATCCAGTCGCAGAGATGGAAAGGACAGTGTCTGACCCACTGTCCCACCCAGTCCCAGAGGCGGAAAGGACAGTGTCTGACCCACTGTCCCACCCAGTCCCAGAGGGGGAGAGGACAGTGTCTGACCCACCCACCCAGTCCCAGAGGGAGAAAGGACAGTGTCTGACCCACTGTCCCACCCAGTCCCAGAGGGGGAAAGTACAGTGTCTGACCCACTTTCCCACCCAGTCCCAGAGGGGGAAAGGACAGTGTCTGACCCACTGTCCCACCCAGTCCCAGAGGGGGAAAGGACAGTGTCTGACCCACTGTCCCACCCAGTCCCAGAGGGGGAAAGGACAGTGTCTGACCCACTGTCCCACCCAGTCCCAGAGGGGGAAAGGACAGTGTCTGACCCACCCACCCAGTCCCAGAGGGGGAAAGGACAGTGTCTGACCCACTGTAAAACGGAGCGGGGCCAGTGATACCGGGACAGCACCAACCGCAGCCTAGGCTCCCGGGTGTCCCGCAGACCATGTGTTGGATTCTCCATTATTGGGACTCTGTCCCCGCGCCGGTGTCAAAACGGTGGAGTTTCACGTCAGAAAAACTGGTCTGAACAGACCACTAACTCCCAGCCCTGCCGAGGGATAGCAGGGACACAGAGTAGATCTCGCAGCTTTTGCTGCAGATACGGGCCCCCGCACTTCTGGGTCAGAGGCCGCGCATGCATACGGCAGCGGCCTCCAGCAACCGCACCATGTTCCATGGCGGACTCAGACCGCGGAGCTAGACCCACAAAAGAAACCCGCCGATCGGCCGCGTGTCCGACCCTCAACGCCCGCACTAGCTGAGTCCGCAGCCGCCATATGAGTATCCTGACCAGCTGGAGCACATTTGTTCCACGCCGTCGGGACTTCGGCTGGTCGCGGGTGGAGAGAGGCAGAGCGGGCCTCTGGCAGTGGCCCCAGGTTGGGCCCAGGCAGCGCTGGGACGACCCCGCTTTTCGTGCCCGCAGAATTGGGGAACCAGCACCGGTCCCGATTCCTTGCGGGAAAATGGATTCTACATTCCCATGCTGGCCGCGATTTTGGTGTCGGGGAGTGGAGAATCCATCCCCATGAACCCCTGCTCATGCTGAAGTGACAGGTGTGAAATGCCATGAGCAGACAGCAGGAGGCAGAGTTCCACAGTCAGCAGAAGACAAGGAGTAAAGGAAGACAAGTGGCAGCAACAATGAGGGAGCTTCACTCTGCATCAAACCCCGGTCCCAAGGCCCTCTGGCCCGGGTTCTGTGCACCCTCGCTGCCCCCCATCCTCCCGAACCGTAAACAACCTCCAGATCCACCACAGTCCACCCCTCCTGGGCACATAGACTTTTAGGATGCTGTTCAAAAGGCCCTCAGACATTTCCCCTTTCCCTTGCAGGGTTTTGACTTAAACCCCCATTGTCCAGACGACCTGCCACAGAATCCATACATAGAAACATACATTGAAATTAGGAGGAGGCCATTCATCATGACCATGGCTGATCAACGAGTTCAATACCCTGATCCCGCCTTCCACCACTATCCCTTGCCCGGTTTAGCCCCAAGAGCTATAGCTAATTCGGAATTCCTGGTAAGATATTCTAATGGACCGAAGGCGGCGTCAAGTACATCTGATACAAGGACTCCAACCTCTGCATTGTCGACCCTCACTGTGGCAACACCCCCCCACCCCGCTCGTACTGACACTCCAGCTGACAAACCCATGTGGCGACAAGCACCGGGTGCCAAGAACGGTTCGAGGACACTCAGAAGAGGAAAAAATCACTGAGCGCTTGGACATATTTGAACAATCAGGACATGATCTTAAACCTGTGCTGTACCTGTCCTAGGAGTGTTTGATGGGGACAGTGTAGAGGGAGCTTTAGACTGTATCTCATCCCGTGCTGTACCTGTCTTGGGAGTGTTTGATGGGGACAGTGTAGAGGGAGCTTTACTCTGTATCTAACACTGTGCTGTACCTGTCCTGGGAGTGTTTGATGGGGACAGTGTAGAGGGAGCTTTACTCTGTATCTAACCCCGTACTGTACCTGTCCTGGGAGTGTTTGATGGGGACAGTGTAGAGGGAGCTTTACTCTGTACCTAACCCCGTGCTGTACCTGTCCTGGGAGTGTTTGATGGGGACAGTGTAGAGGGAGCTTTACTCTGTATCTAACCCATGCTGTACCTGACCTGGGAGTGTTTGATGGGGAGAGTGCAGAGGGAGCTTTACTCTGTATCTAACCCCATCCTGTACCTGTCCTGGAGTGTTTGATGGGGACAGTGTAGAGGGAGCTTTACTCTGTATCTAACCCCATGCTGTACCTGTCCTGGGAGTGTTTGATGGGGACAGTGTAGAGGGAGCATTACTCTGCATCTAACCCCATGCTGTACCTGTCCTGGGAGTGTTTGATGGGGACAGTGTAGAGGAGGCTTTACTCTGTACCTAACCCCGTGCTGTACCTGTCCTGGGAGTGTTTGATGGGGAGAGTGTAGAGGGAGCTTTGCTCTGTATCTAACTCCGTGCTGTACCTGTCCTGGGAGTGTTTGATGGGGACAGTGTAGAGGGAGCATTACTCTGTATCTAATCAGATACATACTTGGTTGTGCACAAGGGTATTTATTGTGTTTTACTATTCCCCACCCTCCCGATGGTGCTGCCCCCTCCCCCAGTGCCATCCCCCACCTGCTTACCCCATACCTACACCCCCCCCCCTCCCCCCCGCCCCACCCTGTCCCCGTGCTGTACCTGTCCTGGGAGTGTTTGATGGGACAGTGTAGAGGGAGCTTTACTCTGTATCTAACCCCGTGCTGTACCTGTCCTGAGAGTGTTTGATGGGACAGTATAGAGGGAGCTTTACTCTGTATCTAACCCCGTGCTGTACCATCCTGGGAATGTTTGATGGGAACAGTGCAGAGGGTGCTTTACTCTGTATCTAATTCCGTGCTGTACCGGTCCTGGGAGTGTTTGATGGGGACAGTGTAGAGGGAGCTTTACTCTGTATCTAACCCTGTGCTGTACCGGTCCTGGGAGTGTTTGATGGGGACAGTGTAAAGGGAGATTTACTCTGTACCTAAACCCATGCTGTACCTGTCCTGGGAGTGTTTGATGGGGACAGTGTAAAGGGAGCTTTAAACTGTATCTAACCCTGTGTTGTACCTGTCCTGGGAGTGTTTGATGGGGACAGTGTAGAGGGAGCTTTACTCTGTATCTAACCCCATGCTGTACCTGTCCTGGGAGTGTTTGATGGGACAGTGTAGAGGGAGCTTTACTCTGTATCTAACCCCGTGCTGTACCTGTCCTGGGAGTGTTTGATTGGGACAATTTAAAGGGAGCTTACTCTGTATCTAACCCCATGCTGTATCTATCCTGGGAGTGTTTGATGGGGAGAGTGCAGAGGGAGCTTTACTCTGTATCCAAACTCGTGTTGTACCTGTCCTGGGAGTGTTTGATGGGGACAGTGCAGAGGGAGCTTTACTCTGTACCTAACCCCGTGTTGTACCTGTCCTGGGAGTGTTTGATGGGGACAGTGTAGAGGGAGCTTTACTCTGTATCTAACCCCGTGCTGTACCTGTCCTGGGAGTGTTGGATGGAGAGAGTGCAGAGGGAGCTTTACTCTGTCCCTAACCCCGTGCTGTACCTGTCCTGGGAGTCTTTGATGGGGACAGTGTAGAGGGAGCTTTACTCTGTATCTAACCCCGTGTTGTACCTGACCTGGGAGTGTTTGATGGGGACAGTGCAGAGGGAGCTTTACTCTGTACCTAACCCCGTGCTGTACCTGACCTGGGAGTGTTTGATGGGGACAGTGTAGAGGGAGCTTTACTCTGTATCTAACCCCGTGCTGTCCCTGTCCTGGGAGTGTTTGATGGGGAGAGTGCAGAGGGAGCTTTACTCTGTATCTAACCCCGTGCTGTACCTGCCCTGGGAGTGTTTGATGGGGACAGTGCAGAGGGAGCTTTACTCTGTACCTAACCCCGTGCTGTACCTGACCTGGGAGTGTTTGATGGGGACAGTGTAGAGGGAGCTTTACTCTGTATCTAACCCCGTGCTGTCCCTGTCCTGGGAGTGTTTGATGGGGAGAGTGCAGAGGGAGCTTTACTCTGTATCTAACCCCGTGCTGTACCTGCCCTGGGAGTGTTTGATGGGGACAGTGTAGAGGGAGCTTTACTCTGTATCTAACCCCGTGCTGTACCTGCCCTGGGAGTGTTTGATGGGGAGAGTGCAGAGGGAGCTTTAAACTGTATCTAACCCTGTGTTGTACCTGTCCTGGGAGTGTTTGATGGGGAGTGCAGAGGGAGCTTTACTCTATCCAAGCGATGTCACGGGATTGGTCAGGACTCGGCCTTTGCAAAATTTTGAACGCCCTCCTCCCAGCGCAACCCGGGAGGCAGTCGCATGGGCTAACCTCCTGGAGGAGCCCAGAGGATACCCCCTTGTAAAATCACCCTCCACAACCCCTGCTTCCCCTCCCCAGTCCCACCTCTCCAGGTATATCCCCTGGGATATCCCAGCCCAGGTTACCCATACAGCGCCTGGGAGTTACCCCCACCCCCTCCGCTCGGGCGTGAAAAACTGAAAGAGAAGAGACGCTTTGAACAGCTCAGGGTTGTATTGTGTTTATGTGAGCAGGACCTCCCAGATCAATGAAGGACTGGAGCCTCTGGAATGTGGCGGGCTGCCAGGTGTGGACCGGGGCGGCTGGCGAGGGGGGTGCAACTACACTTCCTGTGTAGCTGCTGAAATAAAGCCTGACTTTGTACCTGAGCAGAGGGAGAGAGAGAGGCTGGATTCATTCCGTCCCTTCACTCTACAGACCCCTCCCTCTCCCCCACCCACACACACAGCCCCTCGTGCCGAACAGTAGCTGCACAATGATCCTCTCTCTCTTTTACAGACTAAACTCAAACATACGCCATTCCTCGCCCACCGCCCTGCTGTCATTATTTGTAGTGTGTTGGAAAAAGGGGGGGGGGAGCAGAAGCTCTTCATGAGAGCTCCCTATTCTCTCAGTCGGTGAGCTCCAGACAGTACTGCTTCCTGTTGATTGCAGAGACAGAGAGAGAGAGAGAGAGGTTAGATCACGGCTGCTGGACTGGCTCCCAGCTGGCAGGAAAGCTGGCTCCGGTTCGCCTGCCTTGAGGTCTCTCAGCATGTACACACACTACTAACTTTATACAGACTGCCAAGCAGCCGGGGGGCGGGTGGCTGAGGACTTGAAAACAGGCAAGGGTAAGGAGGACAGGGGCGGGGGAGAACGAAGGACTGAAACCAGAACCGAGACTGAATGGAAACGGAGAATTGGAAAGGAGAGTGAATGCAGTGAAATGGAATGGAGGTAGGGAAAGAGATGGAGACAGAGAGAGAGAGTCCGCAAGAGACAGTGGGAGGTGAAGCAGAGCAAGGGAGAAAAGTGGAGACGTACATAGTCAAAGCATACACACACAAAGATCGACTGAGAGGCACACAGATGGACAATTAGACACAGGCAGACAGCGAAACACAGGCAGACAGAGTGTCACAGACAGTAGTGACACACACACGAGCAGAGAGACAGACACATTGAGAGAAAGACACGCAGATAGAAGGAATGAGACACACAGATATATATATATAGACACACACACACAGATAGAGTGAAACACACAGATAGGCAGATAGACACACACAGATAGTCAAACAGAGACTGCCAGATAGAGACAGATCGATGGAGATACACATAGAGACAGTTCGAGAGATAGACAGAGAGAGAGACACAAAGAGATAGACATGGACGCAAGATAGACAGAGAAAGAGAGGCAGAAAGAGAGACACACAGAATAACAGCGAGACACAGATATACAGCGAGACATACAAATATACGGAGACACACACACACACACAATCACAGACGGAGACACACTCAGTCGGAGACACACACAGACAGACACACACACACAGGCGGAGACACACACACAGACGGAGACACACACACACAGACGGAGACACACACACACAGACGGAGACACATACAGATAGACTGAGAAACATATCTAGACGGACAGAAACAAAGATAGACAGGAACACACAGCTTGACGGAGACAGAGAGAGACAGAGTGTGATACACACAGATAGTTGGAGAGATGGACAGAGACAGACACAAGCAGATAGACATGGACACACAGATAGACAGAGATACACACACACAGAGACACACACATATAGACAGAGATACACACATAGATAGAGATACACACATAGATAGAGATACACACACACAAATAGACAGAGATACACACACATATAGACAGATACACATAGATAGACAGGGGCACAGATAGACAGGGGCACAGCTAGACAGAGAGCGAGAGAGAAACAGATAGACAGAGTGTGATACACACAGACAAACGGAGAGGTGGAGAGAGAGACAAAAACAGATAGGCATAGACGCACAGATAGGCGGAGAGAGAGTCAGATAGACAGAGAGATGGACATATAGATGGACATATAGATGGAGAGTCACACTGATAGAGACACACAGATATAGAGCGAGACACAGAGATAGACGGATTGTCACACTGATAGACAGAGAGAGAGAGAGACACACACAGACAGACGGAGATCCACACAGATAGACAGAGAGTCAGATAACGGAGTCACACAGGTGAACAGAAGACACAGATAGATGGAGAGTTGCATAGAAAGACAGAGTGATACAGATCGATAGAGAGAGAAAAACACAGATAGACAGAGAGAAAAAAACAGATAGAGAGAGAAACACAGATAGAGAGAGAAACACAGATAGACAGACAGAGAAACACAGATAGACGGAGACACACATAGACAGAGACACACATAGACAGAGACACACACAGACGGAGTCACACACAGACGGAGTCACACACAGGTGGACGGAGACACACACAGGTGGACGGAGACACACACAGGTGGACGGAGACACACACAGGTGGACGGAGACACACACAGACGGACGGAGTCACACACAGGTGGACGGAGACACACACAGACGGACGGAGACACACACAGACGGACGGAGACACACACAGACGGACGGAGACACACACAGACGGACGGAGACACACACAGACGGACGGAGACACACAGACGGACGGATACACACACAGATGGACGGAGACACACACAGACGGATGGAGACACACACACAGACGGAGTCACACACAGATAGACGGAGACACACACAGATAGACGGAGACACACACAGATGGACGGAGACACACACAGATGGACGGAGACACACACAGATGGACGGAGACACACACACAGATGGAGTCACACACAGATGGACGGAGACACACACAGACGGACGGAGACACACACAGACGGACGGAGACACACACAGACGGACGGAGACACACACAGATGGGCGGAGACACACAAATGGACGGAGACACACACACAGATGGAGTCACACACAGATAGACGGAGACACACACAGACGGACGGAGGCACACACAGACGGACGGAGGCACACACAGACGGACGGAGGCACACACAGACGGACGGAGGCACACACAGACGGACGGAGGCACACACAGACGGACGGAGGCACACACAGACGGACGGAGGCACACACAGACGGACGGAGGCACACACAGACGGACGGAGGCACACACAGACGGACGGAGGCACACACAGACGGACGGAGGCACAGACGGACGGAGGCACACACAGACGGACGGAGGCACACACAGACGGACGGAGGCACACACAGACGGACGGAGGTACACACAGACGGACGGAGGTACACACAGACGGATGGAGACACACACAGATGGACGGAGACACAGACGGACGGAGACACACACAGACGGACGGAGACACACACAGACGGACGGAGGCACGCACAGATGGACGGAGACACGCACAGACGGACGGAGACACGCACAGACGGACGGAAACAGAGAGACAGATAGACGCATAGACAGAGAGATGCATAGACAGAGAGACGCATAGACAGAGAGACGCATAGACAGAGAGACGCATAGACAGAGACAGACAAATATACGCAGAGTCACACAGATAGACGGAGACACACACAGACGGAGACACACACAGACAGAGACACACACAGACAGAGACACACACAGACGGAGACACACACAGACGGAGACACACACACAGACGGAGACACACACAGACGGAGACACACACAGACGGAGGCACACACAGACGGAGACACACAACAGATAGAGGGAGACACACACAGATAGAGGGAGACACACACAGATAGAGGGAGACACACACAGATAGAGGGAGACGCACACATACAGACTGAGACACACATCTAGACGGAGAGAAACAAAGATAGACAGGAACACACAGCTAGACGGAGACAGAGAGAGACAGAGTGTGATACCACAGATAGTTGGAGAGATGGACAGAGAGAGACACAAGCAGATAGACATGGACGCACAGATAGACAGAGAGACACACACAGATAGACATAGATACACACAGATAGACAGAGATACACACACATATAGACAGAGATACACACAAAGGCAGACAGACACATGCACAAATACACACAAATAGATAAGACAGAGATACACACACAGATACACAGAGATACACACACATTTAGACAGAGGTATGCACACACATATAGACAGAGATACACACACAGATAGACAGTGACACACACAGATAGACAGTGATACACACACATATAGACAGATACACACACAGATAGACAGTGACACACACAGATAGACAGAGATGCACACACAAAGACAGATCGACAGAGATACACACACATATAGACAGCGATACAGGCACAGACAGAGAAACACACACAACAACAGAGATACACACACACAAAGACGGAGATACACACACAGATAGACAGAGAGATACACACAGATAGACAGAGAGACACACACAGATAGACAGAGATACACACACAGACAGACAGAGATACACACACATATAGACAGATACACACAGATAGATGGAGAGACACAAAGATAGACAATGACACAGCTAGACAGACAGCGAGAGAGAGGCAGATAGACAGAGTGTGATACACACAGACAGATGGAGAGTTGGAGAGAGAGACACAAACAGATAGGCATAGATGCACAGACAGACGGAGAGAGACAGATAGAGAGAGTTACACAGATAGACAGAGAGAGAAACACACATAGGCAGAGAGAGAAACACAGATAGACAGGCAGAGACCCACACAGACTGAGACACACAAAGATAGACGGAGACACGCACAGATAGACGGAGACACGCACAGATAGACGGAGACACGCACAGATAGACGGAGACACGCACAGATAGACGGAGACACGCACAGATAGACGGAGACACACACATACAGACGGAGACACACATCTAGACGGAGAGAAACAAAGATAGACAGGAACACACAGCTAGATGGAGACAGAGAGAGACAGAGTGTGATACAAACAGATAGTTGGAGAGATGGACAGAGAGACACAAGCAGATAGACGCACAGATAGACAGAGCGACACGCAGATAGACAGAGATACACACACCTATAGACAGAGATACACACATAGATAGACAGAGATACACACAAAGACAGACAGACACACACATATAGACAAATACACACAAATAGATAAGACAGAAATACACACAGAGATACACACATTTAGACAGTGATACACACACAGATAGACAGAGACACACACAGATAGACAGAGAGAGACACACACAGATAGACAGAGAGACACACACAGATAGCCAGAGAGAGACACACACAGAAAGACAGAGATACACACACAGGAAGGCAGAGATACACACAGGAAGGCAGAGATACACACAGGAAGGCAGAGATACGCACACACAGATAGACAGAGAGACACACACACAGAGACACACACAGATAGACAGAGAGAGACATACACACACACACAGATAGACAGAGAGACACACACAGATAGACAGAGAGACACACACAGATAGACAGAGACACACACACAGAAAGACAGAGATACACACACAGATAGACAGAGATACACACACAGGAAGACAGAGATACACACACAGATAGACAGAGATACACACACAGATAGACAGAGATACACAGATAGACAGAGATACACACAGATAGACAGAGATACACAGATAGATAGAGATACACACACAGATAGACAGAGATACACAGATAGACAGAGATACACACACAGATAGACAGAGATACACAGATAGACAGAGATACACACAGATAGACAGAGAGACACACAGAGAGAGACACACACAGATAGACAGAGAGACACACACATAGATAGACAGAGAGACACACACAGTCAGAGAGAGACACACACAGATAGACAGAGAGACACACACAGATAGACAGAGAGAGACACACACAGAAAGACAGAGATACACACACAGGAAGGCAGAGATACACAAACAGATAGACAGAGATACACACACACAGATAGACAGAGAGACACACACAGATAGACAGAGAGAGACATACACACACACAGATAGACAGAGAGACACACACAGATAGACAGAGAGACACACACAGATAGACAGAGACACACACACAGAAAGACAGAGATACACACACAGATAGAGAGATACACACACAGGAAGACAGAGATACACAGAGATAGACAGAGATACACAGATAGATAGTGATACACACACAGATAGACAGAGATACACAGATAGACAGAGATACACACACAGATAGACAGCGATACACACAGATAGACAGAGAGACACACACAGACAGAGAGAGACACACACAGATAGACAGAGAGAGACACACACAGATAGACAGAGAGACACACACAGATAGACAGAGATACACACAGATAGACAGAGAGACACACAGATACACACACACAGACAGAGAGACACACACAGACAGAGAGACACACAGACAGAGAGAGACACAGACAGAGAGAGACACAGACAGAGAGAGACACACAGACTGCGAGACACACACAGATAGACAGAGATACACACACAGACAGACAGAGATACACACACAGACAGACAGAGATACACACAGATAGACCAAAAGACACACAGATAGACGGAGACACAAAGATAGACAATGACACAGCTAGACAGACAACGAGAGAGAGACAGATAGACAGAGTGTGATACACACAGACAGACGGAGAGATGGAGAGAGAGACACAAACAGATAGGCATAGATGCACAGACAGACGGAGAGAGACAGATAGAGAGAGTTACACAGATAGACAGAGAGAGAAACACACATAGGCAGAGAGAGAAACACAGATAGACAGGCAGAGACCCACACAGACTGAGACACACACAGATAGACTGAGACACACACAGATAGACGGAGACACGCACAGATAGATGGAGACACGCATAGATAGACGGAGACACACACAGATAGACGGAGACACACACAGATAGACGGAGACATGCACAGATAGACGGAGACACGCACAGATAGACAGAGACACGCACAGATAGACGGAGACATGCACAGATAGACGAAGACACGCACATACAGACTGAGACACACATCTAGACGGAGAGAAACAAAGATAGACAGGAACACACAGCTAGATGGAGACAGAGAGAGACAGAGTGTGATACACACAGATAGTTGGAGAGATGGACAGAGAGACACAAGCAGATAGACGCACAGATAGACAGAGCAACACGCAGATAGACAGAGATACACACACCTATAGACAGAGATACACACATAGATAGACAGAGATACACACAAAGACAGACACACACACATATAGACAAATACACACAAATAGATAAGACAGAAATACACACATTTAGACAGTGACACACACACAGATAGACAGAGATACGCACAGATAGACAGAGAGAGACACAAACAGATAGACAGAGAGAGACACACACAGATAGACAGAGAGACACACACATAGATAGACAGAGAGACACACACAGACAGTCAGAGAGAGACACACACAGACAGTCAGAGAGAGACACACACAGATAGACAGAGAGAGACACACACAGTTAGACAGAGAGACACACACAGATAGACAGAGAGAGACACACACAGAAAGACAGAGATACACACACAGGAAGGCAGAGATACACACACAGATAAACAGAGATACACACACACAGATAGACAGAGAGACACACACAGAGAGACACACACAGATAGACAGAGAGAGACATACACACACACAGATAGACAGAGAGACACACACAGATAGACACACATAGATACAGACACATATAGATACAGACACACAGATACAAGCACACACACTCACATAGATACAGACAACAAACACTCACATATAGATACAGGCACACACACATATAGATGCAGACACACACACATATAGATACAGACAACACACACACATAGATACAGACAACAAACACTCACATATAGATACAGGCACACACACAACACACATAGATACAGACACACATACATATAGATACCGACACGCACACACATATAGATACAGACATACACACACACACACATATAGATAGACAACAAACACTCACAAATGCCCACACACAAATACAGACACACACACACACATAGATACAGACACACACACACACAGATAGACACACACACATAGATAGACACACACACATAGATAGACACACACACACATAGATAGACACACACACACATAGATACAAACACACACACAAAGATACAGACACACACAGATACAGACACACACACACAGATACAGACACACACACATAGATAGACACACACACACACACACATAGATACACACACACACATAGATAGACACACACACACACACAAACATACAGACACACGCACAGATACAGACACACAGATACACACACACACCGATACAGACACACACACACCGATACAGACACACACACAGATACAGCCACACACACAGATACAGCCACACACACACACAGATACAGACACACACACACACACAAAGATACAGACACACACACACAAACATACAGACACACGCACAGATACAGACACACAGATACACACACACACCGATACAGACACACACACACCGATACAGACACACACACAGATACAGCCACACACACACACAGATACAGACACACACACACACACAAAGATACAGACACACACACACAAAGATACAGACACACACACACCGATACAGACACACACACACCGATACAGACACACACACACCGATACAGACACACACAGATAGATACACAGATACAGACACACACACAGATACAGACACACACACAGATACAGACACACACACACACACACAGATACAGACACACACACACACACAGATAGACACAGACACACACACATATAGATACAGACAGACACACATTTAGATAGATACACACACACACACATATAGATACAGACACACACACACATATAGATACAGACACACACACGTACACACATAGATAGACTGACACACAGATACAGACACACACACATATAGATAGACACACACATATAGATACAGACACACACACAAATATAGATACAGACACACACATAGACATGTATAGGTACTGACGAACACACACAGATACAGATAGACACACACACAGATAGACACACACATACAGACACACACACACATTGATAAGACACACGCGCACACACAGACACACACACATACAGATACAGACACACATAGATCGATACAGACATACACAAACACAGAGATACAGACACACACATAGATACATAGACACACACACATAGATACAGACACACACACAGATAGACACACACATTGAAACGTAGACACACACACACAGATAGAGACACACACACACATAGACACATAGATACAGACACACATATAGATACAGACACACATAGATACAAACACACACACTCACATAGATACAGACAACAAACACTCACATATAGATACAGGCACACACATATAGATACAGACAACACACACACACACACACACACATAGATACAGACAACAAACACTCACATATAGATACAGGCACACACACACATAGATACAGACATACATACGTATAGATACCGACACACACTCACATATAGATACAGTTGCACACACACACATAGATACAGACACACATACATATAGATACCGACACACACACATATAGATACAGACACACACACATAGATACAGACACAAATAGATACAGACACACACACACACACATAGATAGACACACACACAGGCACACATATACAGACACACACACACAGATACAGACACACACATAGATACAGACACACAGATACAGACACACACACGCACATACAGACACACACACATACACACATACAGACACACACACATACAGACACACACACATACAGACACACACACATAGACACAAATAAAGACACACACACGTATAGATACACACACGCACACAGACACATACACACACAGACACACATATAGATACACACACACATATAGATACACACACACACATATAGATACACACACACACATATAGATACACACACAGATACAGACACACACAGATACAGACACACACACACACATAGATACAGACATACACACAGATACAGACACACATACATAGATACAGACAGGCACACAAACACAGACAGATACAGACACACATAGATACAGAGACACACACACACAGACACACACATAGCTACAGACACACACACACATAGATACAGGTACACACACACACACACATAGATACAGACGCACACACACATATAGATACAGACAGCAAACACTCACATATAGATACAGGCACTCACACACACATAGATACAGACAAACACACACATATAGAAAGAGACGCACACACACATATAGATACATACACACACACAGTCACACACATAGACACAGACACACACACACATAGATACAGAGACACACACACATAGAAAAATGCCCACACACAAATACAGACACACACACACACACATAGATACAGACACACACACATAGATACAGACACACACACACACACACACATAGATAGACACACACACACAAAGATACAGACACACACCGGCACAGACACACACACACACACCAATACAGACACACACACACACAGATACAGACACACAAACACATAGATACAGGCACACACACACACAGATAGACACACACACATAGATAGACACACACACACACACACATAGATACAGACACACACAAAGATACAGACACACAGATACAGACACAAACCGATACAGACACACACACACCGATACAGACACACACACACCGACACACACACACATAGATACAGACACACACATAGATACAGACACACACACACACATTGATAAGACACACATAGACACACACACATAGATACAGACACACACATACAGATACAGACACACATAGATCGATACAGACAGACACTAACACAGAGATACAGACACACACATAGATACACAGACACACACACATAGATACAGACACACACACAAATAGACACACACATTGAACCGTAGACACACACACACACATAGATAGAGACACACACACACATAGACACACAGATACAGACACAGATAAAAAAAACACATAGATACAAACACACACACTCACATAGATACAGGCAACAAACACTCACATATAGATACAGGCACACACACACATATAGATGCAGACACACACATATATAGATACAGACAACACACACACACATAGATACAGACAACAAACACTCACATATAGATACAGCACACACACATATAGATACAGACATATAGATACAGACAACAAACACTCACATAGATACAGGCGCACGCACACATAGATACAGACACACACACACATAGATACAGACACATATAGATACAGACACACACACACACATAGATACAGACACATAGATACAGACACATATAGATACAGACACACACACATATAGATACAGACAGACACACAGATAGATAGATACACACACACACACACATATAGATACAGACACACACACATATAGATACACACACACATATAGGTACAGACACATACACACATATAGATACAGACACACACACACACATATAGATACAGACACACACACATATAGATACACACACACATATAGATAGACACACACATATAGATAGGCACACACATATAGATAGGCACACACATATAGATAGGCGCACACATATAGATAGGCGCACACACACAGATACAGACACACACAGATACAGACACACACAGATACAGACACACACAGATACAGACACACATATAGTTAGACACACACATATAGATACAGACACATACATATAGATACAGACACACACACACACATAGATACAGACAGACACACACACACAGATACAGACACACATATAGATAGACACACACACACACATGTATAGATACAGACGCACACACGCAGATACAGAATGCACACACCCACATATAGATACAGACACACGCAGACACACACACACACAGACACACACACACATATAGATACAGCCACACATACACATAGATACAGACACACACACATACACGCAGAGATACAGACAGACACACAGATCGATACAGACACACTGATACAGACACACACACACATAGATACAGACACACACACACACATGTATAGGTACAGACGAACACACACAGATACAGATAGACACACACACAGATAGACACACACATAGATACAGACACACACACACACATTGATAAGACACACATAGACACACACACACATAGATACAGACACACACATACAGATGCAGACACACATAGATCGATACAGACAGGCACAAACACAGAGATACAGACACACACATAGATACATAGACACACACACATAGATACAGACACACACACAGATAGACACACACATTGAACCATAGACACACACACACATAGATAGAGACACACACACATAGACACACATAGATACAGACACACATAGATAAAAAAAACACAGATACAAACACACACACTCACATAGATACAGACAACAAACACTCACACAGAGAGATACAGACACAGACACAGATAGACACACATAGATACAGACACACATATAGATATAGACACACACATAGATACAAACACACACATAGATACAAACACACACTCACATAGATACAGACAACAAACACTCACATATAGATACAGGCACATACACACATAGATGCAGACACACACTCACATATAGATACAGGCACACACACACACACATAGATACAGGCACACACACACATATAGATACAGACATACACGCACATATAGATACAGACAACAAATGCTCACATAGATACAGGCGCACACGCACATAGATACAGACACACACACACACATAGATACAGACACATATAGATACAGACACACACACACATATAGATACAGACACACACACAGGCACACATATACAGACACACACACACATAGATGCAGACACACACACATAGATACAGACACACACACATAGATACAGACACACATACATAGATACAGACAGGCACACAAACACAGACAGGTACAGACACACACATAGATAAAGAGACACACACATAGACACACACACATAGCTACAGACACACACATATAGATACAGGTACACACACACATATAGATACAGACACATATATATATACAGACACACACACATATAGATACAGACACACACACACATAGATACAGACACACAGACTCATATAGATACAGACAGCAAACACTCACATATAGATACAGGCACTCACACACACATATAGATACAGACGCACACACACAGAGATACAGACACACACACACATAGATACAGAGACACACACACATAGATACAGACATAGACACACACCGATACAGACACACACACACCGATACAGACACACACACACCGATACAGACACACACACACCGATACAGACACACACAGATACTGACACACACAGATACTGACACACATATAGATACAGACACACACACATATAGATACAGACACACAGATACAGATAGATACACACACACACATATAGATACAGACACACACACACATATAGGTACAGACACACACACACATATAGGTACAGACACACACACACATATAGATAGGCACACACACACAGATACAGACACACACAGATTCAGACACACACAGATTCAGACACACACAGATTCAGACACACACAGATTCAGACACACACAGATTCAGACACACACAGATTCAGACACACACACACATATAGATTCAGACACACACACACATATAGATACAGACACACAGATACAGATAGATACACACACACACATATAGGTACAGACACACACACACATATAGACACACACACACATATAGATACACACACACACACACACATATAGATCAGCACACAGATACAGACACACACAGATACACACACACATATTCAGACACACACAGATTCAGACACACACAGATTCAGACACACAGATATAGATACAGACACACACACACACATAGATACAGACACACACACACATTGATACAGACACATACACACATAGATACAGATACACACACACACATAGATACAGACACACACACATAGATACAGACAGACACACACACACATATAGATAGACACACACACACACGTATAGGTACAGAGGCACACACACAGATACAGATAGACACCCACCCACATATAGATACAGACACACCCACAGATACAGACACACCCACAGATACAGACACCCACAGATACAGACACCCACAGATACAGACACCCACAGATACAGACACCCACATATAGATACAGACACACACACATACAGACACACACACATACACGCAGAGATACAGACACACACACATACACGCATAGATACAGACAGACACACAGATAGATACACACACACAGATACAGACACAGACACACACACATATATAGGTACAGACACACACACACATATAGATAGGCACACACACACAGATACAGACACACACAGATTCAGACACACACAGATTCAGACACACACAGATTCAGACACACACAGATTCAGACACACACAGATTCAGACACACACACACATATAGATACAGACACACAGATACAGATAGATACACACACACACATATAGATACAGACACACACACACATATAGGTACAGACACACACACACATATAGACACACACACACATATAGACACACACACACATATAGATACACACACACACACACACACATATAGATCAGCACACAGATACAGACACACACAGATACACACACACAGATTCAGACACACACAGATTCAGACACACACAGATTCAGACACACAGATATAGATACAGACACACACACACACATAGATACAGACACACACACACATTGATACAGACACATACACACATAGATACAGATACACACACACACATAGATACAGACACACACACATAGATACAGACAGACACACACACACATATAGATAGACACACACACACACGTATAGGTACAGAGGCACACACACAGATACAGATAGACACCCACCCACATATAGATACAGACACACCCACAGATACAGACACACCCACAGATACAGACACCCACAGATACAGACACCCACAGATACAGACACACACATATAGATACAGACACACACACACACACACACACACACACAGATACAGACACACACACATACACGCAGAGATACAGACACACACACATACACGCATAGATACAGACAGACACACAGATAGATACACACACACAGATACAGACACAGACACACACACATATAGATAGACACACACATATAGATACAGACAGACACACACATATAGATACAGACACACACATAGATACAGACACACACACACATGTATAGGTACAGACGAACACACAGATACAGATAGACAGACACACACACATAGATACAGACACACACACACATTGATAAGACACACGCGCACACACATAGGCACACACACATAGATACAGACACACACATACAGATACAGACACACATAGATCGATACAGACAA
This sequence comes from Scyliorhinus torazame, assembly GCF_047496885.1. NCBI lineage: Eukaryota > Metazoa > Chordata > Chondrichthyes > Carcharhiniformes > Scyliorhinidae > Scyliorhinus > Scyliorhinus torazame. The sequence goes on along the minus strand of NC_092720.1, from coordinate 179,772,346 downwards.
GACACACACACAGATACAGACACACACACAGATAGACACACACATTGAAATGTAGACACACACACACATAGATAGAGACACACACACACACATAGACACACATATAGATACAGACACACATAAATACAAACACACACATAGATACAAACACACACACTCGCATAGATACAGACAACAAACACACACATAGATACAGGCACACACACACATATAGATGCAGACACACACACATAGATACAGACAACACACACACACACATAGATACAGACAACAAACACTCACATATAGATACAGGCACACACACACACATAGATGCAGACACACACACATATAGATACAGACAACAAACACTCACATATAGATACAGGCACACACACATAGATACAGACACACACACATATAGATACCGACACACACACATATAGATACAGGCATACACACACACACATATATAGATACAGACAACAAACACTCACATAGATACAGGCGCGCGCACACATAGATACAGACACACACACATAGATACAGACACATACACACATAGATACAGACACACACAGAGACACACATATACAGACACACACACACATAGATACAGACACACACACACATAGATACAGACACACACACACAGATGCAGACACACACACACAGATGCAGACACACACACACAGATGCAGACACACACACACAGATGCAGACACACACACATAGATGCAGACACACACACATAGATACAGACACACACATCGATAAAGAGAGACACACACACACATAGCTACAGACACACACATAGATACAGGTACACACACACACATAGATACAGACACATAGATACAGACAGCAAACACTCACATATAGATACAGGCACTCACACACACAGATACAGATGCACACACATATAGATACAGATGCACACACACATATAGACACAGACACACACAGTCACACACATAGATACAGAGACACACACACATAGATACAGACACACACACACAGATACAGACACACACACACAGATACAGACACACAGATACAGACACACAGATACAGACACACACAGATACAGACACACACACACACAGATACAGACACACACACACACAGATACAGACACACACACATTGATACAGACACACACATAGATACAGACACACACATAGATACAGACACACACACAGATAGATAGACACACACACAGATAGATAGACACACACTCACATAGATAGACACTCACACACACACATAGATACAAACACACACACAAAGATACAGACACACACCGATATAGACACACACCGATACAGACACACACACACATAGATAGACACACACACACATGTATAGATAGACACACACATAGATACAGACACACACACACACAGATACAGACACACACACACACACAGATACAGACATGTATATATACAGACACACACACATAGATACAGACACACACACACACATAGATAGATAGACACACACACACACAGACACACACACACAGATAGACACACACACACACAAACATATAGATACAGACACACACACACAGGTACAGACACACATATAGGTACAGACACACACATATAGATACAGACAGACACACAGATACAGATAGATACACACACACACATATAGATACAGACACACACACACATATAGATACAGACACACACATAGGGATACAGACACACACACATACATATAGATACAGACACACACACATATAGATACAGACACACTCATATAGATAGACACACACACATATAGATAGACACACACACACATAGATAGATAGACACACACACACATAGATAGATACACACACACACAGACACACACATATAGATACAGACACACATACACACAGATAGACACACACATACACAAACATATAGATACAGACACACACACACAAATATAGATACAGGCACGCACATATAGATACAGACAGACACACAGATACAGATAGATACACACACATAGATACAGACACACACACATATAGATACGACACAGATACAGACACACACTCACATATAGATACAGACACACACACATGTATAGATACAGACACACACACACAGATACAGATAGACACACACACACATTGATAAGACACGCGCACACACAGACACACACACATAGATACAGACACAAACACACACATAGATACAGACACACATAGATCGATACAGACACAAACACAGAGAGATACAGACACAGACACAGATAGACACACATAGATACAGACACACATATAGATATAGACACACACATAGATACAAACACACACATAGATACAAACACACACTCACATAGATACAGACAACAAACACTCACATATAGGTACAGGCACACACACATATAGATACAGACATAAACACACACATATAGATAGACACACACACCCACACATATAGATAGGCACACACACATATAGATACAGACACACACATATAAATACAGACACACACAGACACACATATAGATACGGACACACACATACACACAGATAGACACACACATACACAAACATATAGATACAGACACACATAGATACAGACACACACACACAGATACAGACACACACACATATAGATACAGACACACACACAGATACAGATAGATATACACCCACATAGATACAGACACACACACATATAGATACAGGCGCACACACACACCTAGATAGACACACACACACAGATACAGACATACTCACATATAGATACAGACACACACACACACACATGTATAGATACAGACACACACACATGTATAGATACAGACACACATGTATAGATATAAACACACACACACAGATACAGATAGACACACACTCATTGATAAGACACACGCACACACACAGACACACACACATAGATACAGACACAAACACACACATAGATACAGACACACATAGGTCGATACAGACAGACACAAACACACATAGATATAAACCTTCGAGAGGTCAGCAGGCAGGATTTACCCCTCCCCCCCCCCCCTCCCCGGCATCTTTCACAGTGGTGGGGCGGCTGGCCATTGGTCGGCAGCAGGACTGTCCGGTTCACCCGCTGTCAACATGCTTTCCCATTGTTCACACCCTCGACCGCCGGGGAACCCGCCAAGGGGTTGCCATCGGCGGGACTGGAAGACCCAGTTGGCGGAACAGCCAGAAAACTTTGCGCAAGTTATTATTCATTGGTTATATGTTTCTACTGCAACATAATCAGATTTTCCGTAAATGAGTAAAAGCAACAGCCCAAACTCTCCGTGCAGTGCGCCCTGGGTACTCGAGTGGGACTTCAACCCACAACTTTCTACATTTAGACTTACTGTCACATGTACCAAGGTACAGTGAAAAGCATTGTTCTGCATACAGTCCAGGCAGATTGTTCCATACATGAAAAACACAGGATGAACGATAAATACACAATGTAAATATACACATATGAGAGCTACCCACTGAGCCATGAAGGACAGCCACTTGCACATCCTCTATAAGTCACCTAAGTGCCAAGTATCAATGTGCCAATAGTCTAGCAAGCGGGTCTAACCTGCTAGTTTGGAGAGGCCCTTGCAATTGGCCAAAGATGACAATTACCAATCAAAGCGCGAAATGCTCCCAACATTAAAAGGAACTGTACAATGGGAAGGCCCCCCCCTGCCCACCGGGCAGATCAAACAAGGGTCTCTCGGTATGTGATGCATCTGTCAATCTCCCATATCATTCAATTTTTTTATTCAGTGACATACCTGACAACGGTATCACAAGAGGGTGGTGGGAGTTTGGAACTCGCTGCCCCGAAAGGGTGGTGGAGGCAGAGACCCTCAACATTTAACAAGTATTTAGATGTGCGCTTGCGATCCCAAGGTACACTAGGCTCTGGACCACGTGCTGGGAAATGGGATTAGAACAATTAGGTGGTTGCTTTTGACCGGCGAAGATGCGGTGGGCTGAAGGGCCTTTTCTATGGCTCCAAGTCTGGGATGAAAAATCATATCGACTCAGTTAATCATTGGGCCATTCATCTACCCTTCGCACGAGGGTAAAATAGTGCAGGTGCAGGAAATCGGAACAGAAAATGCTGGAAACCGTACAACAGGACAAGGCTAGCATCAGTGCAGGGAGAAGCAGGGCTAACCAGCTCTGACGAAAGGTCAAAGACCTGTAACGTCAACTCTCTGGGTGGGATATACATCACCCGCCACACGTTTTTCAGCGGCGGAGGTGGGCCGCCAGCGGGGTCTCCGGTAAATCTCCCCCACCCCTCTCCAGATGTCACTTGACTCACTGAGCATTGGCAGCATTTCCAAGTTGCATGTGTCCCTTGGCATATTGCTCAACCTCAACGACATAACTCTGGGCGTATCGTTAAACCGACCAACCCTTCACCCACCAACCTGCCAGATATTATTTCAGAAATTCCTGAGAGAATTTTCTTCGGCAGAGGGCCTCGTTTTTTCTCTCTCTCTAATGCCTGAGGGTAGTGTTGGTTTATCCTGTTCTGAGCGCTTGGCGAGTTCTACCTTGGCTTCTGAGTCAATATTTCTCAAACTGTGAGCATGCTCCATTTAAGCTTGAATTTTCCTTTTTGTTTTCGAGTGCGGCAAAATCTCATTCTGTGGTGCTGCAATACTTACACGTATGGTCCACATCTATCTGTGACGGATTGTATTTCTTGCGTCTGGCACGTCTACACAAGCAAGCATCATCCCCAATTTCATATTTTGATTTTTATTTTGTGATATATTCCATGTGTTTCTCCAGCAGCCGATATTCGTTGGCAGGGCAAACTCGCACAACTTTATGTTGGCATGAACTATGGCCAAATTCCACATGAATATTTAACATTCTGCTTAAATGCTTTGAACGCTGCTTCAGGATGCTCGGTTACAAAACAGTGGCAACCTACTGAGGAGAAATATACTCGACAATTCAAGAGGCCGGTCAGGAGAGTGTACAACCCCACTCCCCCCCTCTATGATCACACTATGTTACTGTACAACCCCACTTCCCCCCCCTCCATGATCACACTATGTTACCTCACCATTATTACAATTACGCAGCCCTTCCTGGAGGCTGTTTCCCGAGCTTGCTCTGTAACTTACCTTCAGTGGGACCAAAAGCCTTACCTAGCTGGTGGCCCCAGATTCAAAGATCTTTGCTGACTTGTAACACTGGTGGCAAACCATTAGGACCCCAAACCGTTGGTGATAGTGCAGAGCTACAGGTTCAACAGGTTCAACACAGCTGTGAAAACCCCAGGGGAGTCGGTCACGGAATTCCTGATGGGCCTAAGCAAGATGGCTCAGTATTGCGACTGTGGGCAAACCCTTCCAGAGATGCTGTGGGACTGCCTAGTGTGTTGCATAAACAACATTGGGGCCTGGTGTCACAGTGGTTAGCACTGCTGTCTCACAGAACCAAGGGCGCGGGTTCAATTCCGACCTCCGGTGAGTCTCTGTGTGGCGTTTGCACGTTCTCCCTGTGCCTACGTGGGTTTCCTCCCACAGTCCAAAGATGCGCACGTTAGGTGGATTGGCCATGCTAAATTGCCCCTAAGAGTCCATAGGTTAGGTGGCTATGGGGATAGGGCGGGTGATTGGGCCTAGATCGGGTGCTTTTTCGAAGGGTTGGTGCAGACTTGATGGGCTGAATGGCCCCCTACTGCACTGTAGAGATTCTATGATTCTACAAATCTGAAGAAGAGGGGGAAAAAAAGAAATTGTTGAGTGCTTGCACCTCACTGAGGAGGCCTCAGGCCAATTCACATCCAACAACCTGCTCTGGAGACTCTGCTCTATTGACTGTTGACAGCCGTGACCAATTTCAGCGCTGCAGCAATGACAAACCACAACATGCTAAAACAAACTTCAACACTCCAATCAAACAGACATTCCAAAAAGAAAAGTCAATTTGCCCTCTCCCACCCGATAAAGAAACCCTTTTTAAAAATTCCTTGATCCAGATCTTGGGCAGCATGGTAGCACAGTGGTTAGCACAATTGCTTCACAGTTTCAGGATACCAGGTTCAATTCCCGGCTTGGGTCACTGTCTGTGCGGAGTCTGTACGTTCTCCCCGTGTGTGCGTGGGTTTCCTCCGGGTGCTCCGGTTTCCTCCCACAGTCTAAAGATGTGCAGGTTAGGTGGATTGGATATGCTAAATTGCCCTTAGTGTCCAAAAATTGCTCTTAGTGTTGGATGGGGTTACTGGCTAATGGGGATAGGGTGAAGGTGTGGATGCTCTTGGGTAGGGTGCTCTTTCCAAGAGCCAGTGCACACTCAATGGGCCGAATGGCCTCCTTCTGCACTGTAAATTCTATGATCTTCGCCAAACAATGAATCAGTTCTTCCTTACCCATTCCCCATGTACGTTTGATTGAAACTAGTTCTCTAGATATATATTGTTTGTAGGTCAGCAGACAAACAATCAGGGGAGAAAACATTACCTCCGTCTACCTTCAGTGGCAGAGGTAATGAAAGGACTTTTCACTAGAAAATCCACACCTTAACACAGTGCTGCTCCGCCATACGACATCCAGCTATTCATGCAGACGCAAGGGGCTGGGTTGTCTGATACCCCCAGCCGCGTGTTTCTCGGAGGCGCTCCATTGCCCGGTGGCGGCATTCTCTACTCCCGCCGCCTGTCAATGGGATTTCTCATCGAAGCCACCCCACACTGCCGGGAAACCCGTGGGCCCGGGGCGCACTGCTGGCGGGAGCAGAGAATCCTGATGGCCGATGGTGAGGAAAGCATGGCTTTGTTCATTATTTTGGCACACCGTTTAATCTGAAATGGAAAACCACTTGATTCTCAGCTCTGGAGAGGTCTCTTGCCGAACTCCTTCCTGCAAATTCTCTGTTCGCCAGACGGGCCCCCGCCACTGACAATAGCGAAACTTCTGCCTTCACATGAAGAAGCTCTGCTGGTGTGCGGTTAAAGCTGGGAGTTTGGGCAGGCCAGCTTAATTTACTTCTGGGATGATCAAACTGTGCCAAAGCAGGTCACAAAATCTCCAAACTCTCGCAGAACCGTTACAACACAGCAGCAGGCCACTTGGCCCATCGAGCCTGCACCAGCTTTCCAAACTAATCACATCTGCAGTCAGACAACGTGCACAGAAATATGAGCACTGTTCATTAGTTGCCACGGTGAGATCATTTCTTCCCCATAGCTGCGAACAATCTGTACACAGATATGGAGGCCCGCAGCTGAACTTGCGTTGCTGATCCCCATTAACCAGAATCCCATTTGTCCAAATAGCTTTTAAGCTCATGGCCTTCCTGCGGCATTCTGGAAATGAGCGAGACATTACATGTCGCTTTGTCAAAGTGAAACACATGGACCATTGCAGGTTTTTAAACCGTGGGTTTACTCATCCATCCTGACCTGCGGCGGCTGTGGTGATGAAATAAAATGAAAAATGAAAATCGCTTATTGTCACAAGTAGGCTTCAAATGAAGTTACTGTGAAAAGCCCCTAGTCGCCACATTCGGGCGCCTGTTCGGGGAGGCTGTTACGGGGAATTGAACCGTGCTGCTGGCCTGCCTTGGTCTGCTTTCAAAGCCAGCGACTTAGCGCTGTGCTAAACAGGCCAGCTCAAGAGAAGATTCTAGAAGGGACACCGAAAGATCAGTCGTGGGCTGCACCAGAGCCCGCCTATCATCCCATGACTTATGGGTGGCTAAATGTCAGAGGTCAATTAAGCAAGGGTCTTGTCTCCATGATCACTCGGATGGGTTCACCAGCATTGGTGATTCCAATGAGACAGTCCCCTTCTTTCCACGGACCTCGGTGCAGCGGGGCTATCGCCACCTATTGGTTGCTGCCCTTTCGGAGATGGCATACTCCAGCTTGGCTCAGGAGGCTTCCCAATGGGATGAACACAATTACCTTTGACTTTCAGAAGGTTCAGCACAGCACCAGCCACTCACTCCTACATCCAGCCAGTAATCCGGTCCAGCCAGCCATGGAGGGGAGGAGGGGTGAGGGGGGTGGGGGGGCACCTTTCTCCCGCACACGATCCAACCTCACCAACCACCCCATCAAACCACCAACCCGACTAGCCTTCCCGCCAAGCGCTCAGTCGTACAGCTCACTGCTCAGCTCCCGTAATCCTGGAAATTCTGCCCTCACAGCTCTGAGGGTGGGGGCAGAGGGGAGGGGGTTACCTACACCATGCAGACTGCAGCGGTTCGAGAGCGCCTCCTCAAGGGGCCATTAGGCGATGGGCAGTAAATGCTGGCCCAGCTCGCGATGCCCATGAACAAATATGAATTATCATAGATTATCATAGAATTTACAGTGCAGAAGGAGGCCATTCAGCCCATCAAGTCTGCACCGGCTCTTGGAAAGAGCACCCTACCCAAGGTCAACACCTCCACCCTGTAACCCCACCCAACACCAAGGGCAATTTTGGACACTAAGGGCAATTTATCATGGCCAATCCACCTAACCTGCACATCTTTGGACTGTGGAAGGAAACCGGAGCACCCGGAGGAAACCCACGCACACACGGAGAGGATGTGCAGACTCCGCACAACAGTGACCCAAGCTGGAATCGAGCCTGGGATCCTGGAGCTGCGAAGCAACTGTGTTAACCACTATGCTACCGTTCTGCCCAGGGAAAGGCCGAGCAGCTAATGCGTCAATCCGTTGACCAGGCCGTCCATTTCCACCAGACACCTTGTCGATTAACCAGCTCGGACCTCTGGCCAAACAGACCACCCAGACCTGCGAGCCTATTCCACCTTTAAAGGTGACCATGCCCGAGTTCCAACTGACCAGCCTGCCTGGTTAACAAGGCTGCCATTGCCTATTCAACTGAGGGTGGGGGGGGGTCATCAACCCACCCAGCCAACTAGCCCACCCCTGCGGTCTGCCACCACACGCAATGATCCAGCCCCCTGCCTCCTCCCCTCCCCCTCAATAAAGAAGCCACTCAACCAATTTACAACAAATCTAACCCCCATCCCCGTGTCTTCCACCCCCATACCCAGCCCCTCGCCCCCCCACATGGCACATTAAATAAGTCCGCATCAGGGAAGTAAAGAAACGTGTTTGTAAAGACAGGTGCGGCCTATAGCAGGCAACCTGTGATGCTTTGCATCTTATGTCAGTGGTGAATCTCAAGGAACATCCTGGAATTCATTGCGTCCGTTCCTCTGAAATTATGTGTGCAAAAAAAACAATAAAATCACGATTTCAACTTGCTACGACCTTCCGATGAATGACCCTAGCCCTTCCGAGTTCCAGCCCTCTCTCTCTCTCTGGCAAGCTGAACCCTTGTTTTTGCAGCTGTGCAGCTTGAGTGAGAAGCTCGGTTTGCATTGACCAATGAATCATAGATTCATAGAATTTATAGTGCAGAAGGAGACCATTTGGCCCATCAAGTCTGCACCGGCTCTTGGAAAGAGCACCCTACCCAAGCCCATACCTCCACCCTATCCCCATAACCCAGTAACCCCACACAACACTAAGGGCAATTTTGAACACTAAGGGCAATTTAGCATGGCCAATCCACCTAACCTGCACATCTTTGGACTGTGGGAGGAAACCGGAGCACCCGGAGGAAACCCACGCAGACACGGGGAGAACGTGCAGACTCCGCACAGACAGTGACCCAAGCCATTGAATCGAACCTGGGACCCTGGAGCTGTGAAGCAATCGTGCTAAACACTATGCTACCGTGCTTGATTCTTCTGCCAGAGGAAATCGTTTCTCTGCATCCCGGTTATCGAATTCTCTCAGCATTTCAAACAGCTCGATCCAATCACCTGTCATTCTGCTAGACTCAAGGGAACGCAGGCCAGGTTAAAGAAACCGGCTTTCATCATTTAACCTCCTATTTTCCCAAGGTGGGGTGGTGGTGGGGTTGGGGGTTAGTGAAGAGCGAAGCGAATCGCATTTCTGTGGGTGAGGGGGGGGGGGGGGGGGGGTTGAGGAATCACACAGAGACTAGGCTGGGCGAGGACGGCGAGTTGGTCTGGCGAGCTGGCTGGTTCCTGAACCAAGTGGATTTTGTTCACACATCCAGTAGTTTCGCTGTCATTATTGACCGGCAGGAGCATTTAGTTCCAGGTGTAACTGTTAAACTCCTCCAGCTACCTTGGCAAAGCATTAGCTTTAATTTACTAGTCCAATAACATTACCCCCATGCAGCCATCCCCCAGTTAACTTATTGGCAGGAAACTGGCTACAGCACAAATGGAGACAGGACATCTCCCCACCGGCATTCTTTCGGTGCAGAATGTGGCAATTTGCCATGCTCCATCCTGGTGATGGGTTGGAAACTGCACGCCCACAAGGCAGGTTTTCCCCCCGCACCTACCCCCGTCACAGGAACGTAGGAGCAGGATGAGGGCATTCAGCCCCTCGAGCGTGCTCTGCCATTCAGTACCATGGCAGCTGATTGGACACTTCCATGCCTGTTACACCCACTATCCCCATAACCCCTGACATCATTGTCAATCAAAACCCTATCGATCTCTGCTTTAAACTGACTAAATGACTGAGCTTCCACAGTCCTCTGGGGTAGAGAATTCCAAAGGTTCACAACCCTCTGTGTAAATAAAAATGTTCCTATTCTCGGCTTTGCACCTACTTTGAAATGAAGTCCCTGGCTGTAACTCGGAATTTGAAGCACATTCCTTAATTCGGTCAGGGGCTGGTAACTCAGCTAAATTCGGATACATATTGTGGCATAAGGCAGGATCTCGACCTCCTCCAGCAGCCCCCAACGCGGCCCCCTCCCTCCGCCACTCCCCTCACCACCGACCATCCCTCCTCCCCTGGCAGGTTTCCTCTCGCTCCTGTGCTAGGCTAGGTCAGTGCTCCTGCAGCTCTTGGAGCGTCTAAAGTTTCCCGTCTTGTGTTTGCAGAGTAGTGCCTCCGCGCGCACACAACCCCCGAGTGAGGGAAGAATGTGATCTGTGTGCACTGCAGTCAGAGTTTCACACTCTCCTGACTCACCCAGGGCACCCTCTGAACCACCGGCAGCAAGTTAGCTGGGAGCTGGGCCAGACTCTGCAGTACACTCCATCCATTCATTCCCTCGCATACCTCTGCCTGCAAGGATCCCGCTTTCTGCTGCTCGCTCCAGCACTACATAGTTCTTTCCCTATGAAGGCACGTGTGTTCCTCCGCCCAGCTCCGACCCGTTTCCAAATTCTGAGGTTCACGTCTGATTCGCTTTGCTCTCAATCGGGGTTCCGACGCAGCGCTCCAGGACGCTTCTGCTCAATCCTGCGACGAATCACTCTTCAAATCCATCCTCCCGCACCCCATCTCACCCCAAAGAATTGATCAGCAACATCCCTTCACAAGGACAGTGGGTTCCTGTAACCCGGTCACGAGGAGTCTCCCTGCGGCCTCACTGCGAGCAGGGCCCCCGAGCAAGAAATTGTTAACGCACACACACTGGGGCTGTTTAGCACAGGGCTAAATCGCTGGCTTTGAAAGCAGGCCAGCAACGTGGTTCAATTCCCGTACCAGTCTCCCCGAACAGGCGCTGGAATGGGGCGACTAGGGGCTTTTCAGAGTAACTTCATTGAAGCCTACTTGTGACAAGAAGTGATTTTCATTTCAATGCCCTCGAACTATGAGGCAACGACGGTGGCCAAAGTTGGCAAGGCGGTTTATTTTTTAATTCCAACTCCATTCACGAGGTGTGGGGCATCGCTGGCTGGGTCCCAATTGCCCCCTTGAACGGAGTGGCAATTTCGGAGGGCATTTGAGTTGCATCGCTGTGGGTGCAGAGTCACATGTAGGTCATGCCAGGGAAGGTGAACCGGATGGGGTTTCTGACGACATTCGACAATGGTTTCATGGTCAAGCTTTGACTTCCAGATTTATTTACATCAAATTCAAATGTCATCATCCGCCTTAGTTGGATTCGAAACCAGGTACCCCATAGCATTACCCTGACTCTTTGGATTACACCATGCCGCCACCTCTCCAGGTTTGGAAGGGTGGGGGGGGGGGGGGGGGGTTGTTCAGGTGGAAGGACCAGCCCATTGTCCACGAGAGACAGTGTCCCCATCCATATGGGAGCTGTAGTCTGGGAAATGCTCCACCTTCTGGCCATTGCTGGCATTTCAGCCTTTCTCAGGAAACTAGCCACACATCAGGGAGCGGTGGAATAATGGTTTGGAGGGAACAAGGAGAAGGAGGCAACTGGACGATGGTGGGATGCCCATTCTGGGGGTCCGTAGCTTTGACCCAATTCCCATCCAATACTGCCACTCACAATTGGTTAAACCTGTCCATCAAATGTTAGTAAATTCACAATTTTAAAAATGTATTCTTCCATGGGATGTGAGGCCAGTATTTGTTCCCCATGTCTAATTACTCTTGAACATGATGGTAGCTCGCTCGGCCATTCCGGAGTCACATGTAGGCCAGGCCAGGGTAAGGGCAGCAGACTTCCTTTCCTGAAGTGACATAAGTGAGCAAGATGGGGTTTGATGCAACAAATCGATAATGGTCACCTTTACTGAGACGAGCTTTATAATTCCAAATTTAATTTCCACCAGCTGCCATGGTGGGATTTGCATCCACCAGAAGTGGGCCAATGGGTTACTCGCCCAGTGGCATTACCGCTCGGCCACCATCTCCCGGTAAATATGATCTGTAAGAAACAAACGGGGGGGGGGGGGGGGGGAACCCTATTGCTATCGACTGAACCATGGGAAAGAACGACGCAATGATTCCTTTCAGAACCAAAGGTCATGCCCAATACATCCAGGCCCACTGAGGGAGGCTTATCCTTAGTGCCGCCCCCATCACCCTTGCACTTTGACCCCAGAACCTAACCTTGGGACATGAGGGATGAAGGGGAGAGGCCATCTGCCCAAGAACGCTGGTGTTGAGCTAGGCCTCCATAACAGTTGCCTGCCCTGGTGGTTGGTGGTGGTGGTGGTGAGGGGTGGGGGGGTTGCCAAATGGATGGGGTCAGGGCAGGGAGGGGGGGCTGCTTGGAGGGATGCATTAACCGGGACCCCTGCGGGAATAATGTGCCCCAAGCCAGTCCCATAAATTGCATTGATATAAGCATCTTGAACACATGTGCTACACAGGGATATCGTAAAATCATCCACATGAGGTGATAAGGTCAGGTGACGAAAAAAAACATGGTCAAGCTTTTGAGGGGTGTCTTACAGAGAGAAAGGGAGGTGGGGAGGTGGAGAGACTCAGGTAGGGAGTTCAAGCTGGGGCTGGTTAAGCACAGTGGGCTAAACAGCTGGCTTATAATGCAGGACAAGGCCAGCAGCACGGGTTCAATTCCCGTACCGGCCTCCCCGAACAGTCGCTGGAATGTGGCTTTTCACAGGAACTTCATTGAAGCCGACTTGTGACAATAAGCGATTATTATTATTATCAAGAGTTTGGGACGCAGATAACTTAAGGCGCAGCCACCGGTGGCAAGACTGATTAAAATGGAGGCCAGAATTCAATGAGTGCAATGAAGGCCTTGGTGCAGTGGTATTGTCACTGGCGCTTCGTGAGCCAGGGACTGGGGACGCGGGTTCGAATCCCACTCCCAGCAGCTGCGGGAATTTGAATCCAATAGAAATCTCAAATCAAAAGTCAATTGATCACCAGAAAACTATCATTGATTGTCGTAAAAACCCATCCGGTTCACCAATGCCCTTTTAGGGAAGGAAATCTGCCATCCTTACCCCGGTCTGGCCTACATGTGACTCCAGACCCACAGCAATGCGGTTGACTCTTCAATGCCCCTCTCTGAAATGGCCGAGCGAGACCCTCAGTACAAGGGCAACGCGCCACATCCCTATGAAAGAATAAAGAAAAAATATAGATCTGTGTCTTGGAGGGTTGTGGGGCTGGAGGGTATTCTGGAGCTAGGGAAGGGGGGATGATGAATTTAAAGCAATAGGTTAGGCAAACTGTCGGGGGGTGGGTGGGCCGGGGGGGGGTGGGGTGGAGGGATATCAATGGTGGCCAGCAGTGCCACGTCTGCACTGGACTGTTCTCACCCTTTCGAGAAAAGAAGGCCCATTTCAGTGACACAACCTGAAACGCGTCCCTTATGTGTTTGTTTTGGGTTTTGTTTTCTTAAAACATTCCCTCCCTCCCTCCCCTCGACCGCAGGACTTGCCTTCTGACTGGCCCCATTCATCCTCACTTCCTGACCAATCGAGGGGCTGCGCCAAACACATTGGACAAGAGGCCCTTTCATCGATAATGTGGAGCATTGCACAGTCCCAGGCTGCCTGCCCAAGGAGCTCAGTGTTGAACGAAGAGAGCGAGAGACAGAGAGAGACAGAACAAGGAAGAGCTGGAGGGGTTCACTCTCAATGAAACCTCCATCCTGCGATAGAACCCCCAGCCCTCCTGACAACACCCCTCCCCCCCCCCCCACCCCAAAACATACATCATCTGCGCACCCAACTACTGGGAATTAACCAGTCACACAGCCACATTGGCCCCTATCAAACCTTCTCTGTATTAGCCCAGAGGTGCATGATACCTCATAAGAATGGAGCCTTTGAAGGATTCATGAACATCAGCACCTTGTTCTCCCAGCCCATGTGAGTGCCAACCAGTACTCGACCACTGGGGAGTATCCTGTCGGGTTCATATCAATGGTTAGCTGGTCACTGTCGCCTCTCCCGCGGTTCTTTTGAAAAGGGGGTTACGTTGCAGGGTTTTCGTTTCAACTTGGAAGGAATGTCAAGGCCGAACTCTTCCCCCCCCCACCCAACCACTACCACCTCCTCCCCACCCAACCCCAGCCTCTTTACACTGCAGGCTCATTGAATTCCAGGGTGGGGTGTCCCGAAACTTAGCCCTCTTTCCCTGGCTCTAATACAGTGGGGAATAGAATACGGAAAGGGGAGAAGACCATTCAGCCCTTCGAGCCTGCTCAGTCATTCAATAAGAGCCTGGCTGGTCTGCTTGAGAACCTGTGGGAACGGGAGTTGTTAGGCGTTCACTCTTGCTTACACATCGGCCTACTGCAAAAGGGATGGGATCTGAGATCTGGTTTATACCTGGCCACCCAATACACCCCCATCACTCTTGCACCACCTCACACAAGCATCTCAGTAGTTAAGGTTTGAGAGTCAGGGAGCTATCACAGTCTCATAGACTCCAAGGTACAATCTTCTGGCATTGGGAGCACTGTCGACGAGGGCAGAGCTCCCCCAGAGGTTTTCATCTGAATCCACCTCATCCCGTTTCTCTCCAACCCACCGCCCTCACAGAGCTCTCCCCACCAGCTGTTTCCCTTTCTCTCCCAGTTGCTCCTGCCCCCTCTTTCCAAGCCTCCCTGGCGCTCCTGTGAAGATTGGAGGATTAGTTAGTGATGGGGTGAGGGGGCAGTCCTGTTGCTTGAGGGGGAACAAGGTTGAGATGGTGGGAGACCCAATTCTCGGGGCTGGGGGGGAAAGATCCGAAAAGACACTGGGAGTGCTGTCCATGAACAGCCGGGTGGAGGAGCTCTCACTCCCTCTCCACCAGCGGCTGAATCAATAAAGCTTCCTGCATTAAGAGGGGCCAGTACTTCGTCCCTCACTCTCCCCCCCCCCCCCCCCCAACAGGAGACCAGAATTACCGCAAATTCACAGATCACTGACACTGGGGGTTACACCTTTCGTTTCCAGTCACTGGGTGGGGTGGATGAGCAAACTTAAAGTCAGCGAGTTACTCAATCCATTCCAGCCCAGATCCTTTTGGGGGAAAGCTACTTCCTCCCATTTAATGGCAACAGATGCAAGGGAGATGGTGACTGCTAGACGACTGATACTTCCCAGCCCTCGGGTGGCTGGACAGGGATGTCTCAACACCCCCTCATCACCCCAACTCTCGACTATCTAGCAAAGCACAGTGTGACATGTTCCTCTGCCCTAGGGTCAATCTGGAAATCAGCAAGGAGTTTACACAAACCATTAAAATATTTCAACACATATACACACCCAAAATATATAAATCTACACACATTCAAAAATATGTACACCCAATATATGCAAACATATACACACATTCATAAATGTATACAGAACTCAAATATATATATATATGCACACAAATATATATATATATATACACACACACATTCATCAAATGTATACATATATACTTACAAATATGCACACATTCACCACATTTACAAATATTTATCCACATCCACACACAAATGTATATAATCCTCGACATCTTTAAAGGACTGAAAGATTCACAAGACTCGAGGTTAACCGCATCCTGCCCGCCCTGGAGTCTTGACCGGACTTCAAAGAATCTGACAAGGAGGCCATTCAGCCCATCGTGACTGCCCCCCCCTCTCCTCTTTCCCCCCCCCCCCCCCCCCCCTCCTCTTCCCCCACACTCCCTGCCCGCAACAACACACCAGCACTCCCCTCACAGTCCTGCAGAGGTCGCTTTTGCAAAGGTACACAATCCGTTTTATTTCTCTCTCTGGCAATTAAAATTGGCCTCTTAGACTGAAATACCTTTCACGTATTGGTGCTTTATTTTTAAAAGGGGGAGGGGGGGGGTCTGGAATCTCGCAGCACACACAACCCCGCCCGGGGTAGAACAAATAACAGAAGCTGCTGGAAAGGAGAGTGTGGGGAATGCAGTTGGAATGTCTCTCAGACACAACACACACTGGAGTGTCTTGTGAACGATTTGGCGTTTGGGTCAATCAGTGAAACTGGAGTTGGGTCAACAACTGAGAGGAGTGTGTGTGTGTGTGTGTTGGGAGTGAGGAAAGAGTAGTTAGAGGAGAAATACTCCGCTGGTGCTTTCTCTGCTATCCTTGGAGTCTGTTTGCCAAGAGAGGGTGAGAGAATCTCCCAAAGAATAATACTTCATATCCAGTTGTGGAAGTAGCTGTGAAGTAGCACAAACTTCTTCCAAGGTCCGGGCAGGCAGGATCCTAAGGTGTGTGTGGGGATAAATATTCCATTGCGACCCAATGGGCAACGTGGCCGCCTCAGCCCTTTTAGCTCACATACCACCCCACCCAAATCGGAGCGGAGTCCGTGATAAAGCGAGTGTGGTCTCGGCGGCGGCGGCAACGGTGGATCTTTCGTTAGTAATTGAGCCGTTTCCCCCGCTCGTCGCCCATCCCAGTGTCTATTTGCTCATGGTGACATCTGTCAATGCGGTGCACATTCCCTACCCTTGAGAGAGAGGAAATACTGACTGATAGTCCTAGTCAACAAGAGAAGTCATTGGTCCCACTTGAGCGTGGCATGAGAGTGGACAATGGTTGGTTTGGCATGATGATGGTTCATCCATTCAGCAATAGACACTGAGCTCTGCGTGTATGAGAGGGACCACAATGGTCCATTACAGGGTCTAGCCTAAAAGTCCTGTGCCACTCCGCACAACCTTTTGACACTCTGCCGGTTTCGGTACCCTTGCCCATGCACAAAGGCGCTGTCGCCGAGATGGCCCATTGATTGGAGGTGGTCACATTGGATTCGGGGGTCCTCAAACCTTGGCCATGCCAGTCCCCTGGCAGTACTCGCTGCCAGGACCTCAAATACAGTTCAGTTCTCTCATCCCACACACACAACCCAACCTCTATGCCCTTCGCCCGTTCCATTCATTCCCTCTCGAGGCTCTGCACACCCCCATTCTCCAGGGTATTGGGTGAGAAAAGACATCATGCGGCCGGGGTGGGGGGGGGGGGGGGCGGGGTGGAGGTGGGTTGCAATGAAGTGACTGCAGCAAAGCGCCGAGGTGAGGGAGCGGTTGGCAACCAATAGATGGCGTCTCCCTCTCTTCCCATTCCCACCACCCCAGCCCCCACCGCCAGGCTTGTGACGAGAGCCCGTCTGGAACCGCATTCCCCTTTACCCCTGCTGGAGACAAGGTATCGTTGGCAGGAGGGGCTCAAGGAGCTGTGTGTGTGTGTGTGTGTGTGTGTGAGAGAGAGAGTCCCTCACGTCCCATTACCTCCCACTTTCTAACAAGTCCCATTGAAGGTTGAGAGAGAGAAAAAGAGGCTTTGACAGACAGGGTTGCTCTGATTGACACCTCTACCATTAACAATCCTTCACCCCACACACAGACACACACACCGAGTTCCCAACCTGCCCCCACCCCTCAACAAGGCCACTCACCCCCTTTGCAAATCAGGATCAAATTCACATTTGAAGGGGGGGAAAGTATTCAAAAAAAACCCAGAATAAGTTATTTTTCCCATGGCAACAAGTTTGCGACGAGTGTCAGACTCCCTGGTCTCGACTTTTTTTAATACTTATTCTAACACACACAAGAGGTGACATTAACTCTCACAATTAGTCTCTTATTTGCTTTTGACCACACATTGTGGTCTCGTTTAAACCCGACACCGTCCCGCAATCTCAAACTTGTCTGACAATTGTAACCTTCTCTCCGAGCCAGTCAGCAGACACGACCATGCCAACCTTGATCTTTTCTGATTCTCTCCCTCCCCAAACACACACACAATATAAATAAAACTCAGCTGGGAAGCAGCCTTCTCGTTCGTTTTCTTCCACCTTCTTACCTGCCCGGACGGCCGGAGATTGCCACAGGAGAAGGAGTAGCGTCCAAGTGAAAACCGATAAACTGGCGCCCCCCCACATCCAGCTTCTCCCCCGGCTCGGGGGGCTCGGCAAATCCATGGTGCCCCTGGTCCCCAGCAGGAAAACCGGCTGGATGGTCTCGAATTTTTAAAAACAAATCAGCTCAGGCTGGAGGGTGACAGGTCGAATTTGGTGGGGGAGGGGGGTTATTTGATGGGGAGGGAGAGAGAGGGGGGGGGGGGGGGGGGGATGGAGAAGGGAGGCCAGCAGAGGGAGGATTGGGGAGGAAGGTAGATGTGACTGAGGAGGGAGGAGAGGAAAGAGGTGGTTAAGATTGGAGGAGGAGGGGGAAGAGAGAGAGAGGGGGTGAGACCTGCAGCGAGGATTGAAAGAGAGTGGTCTTTTTTTGAAATATCCCGTCTTCAGTCCAGTCTATAACTCCATATACTGCCTTTGCAATGAAAGTTGTACTTGTCTTGATGCAGTGGGATGAGGACAGGAGGTCTCTCTCTCTCTTGGTTGGTGCCTTTTTTTTAAAGCTGTAACGTTCCCGGGGGCTTGCCTCTTTTTTTCAGTTTGACCCCTTCCTTGTCTCCGGCTCTCAGACTCTGGAAGTGATGGTTGTTGCTGCTGAATCAAACCTTGCCCCCCCACTTTTTCCTCTGGCTGTGCAGGTTCCGCCACTCACTGCCTCCAGTTGACACATGCACAGTGCTGCAAACTCCAGCACTTGCTTCCTTCCACACCTCCGCCGCCGCCACTGGCAGCCAATGGCAGCGCGGCGGTCCGTCCCCCCCCCATTCTCCCTCCCAGTCGCCGTCCCCGCCCCGCGGCTCACCTGCAGCGCCCTGGGCGGGGCCGCCCGGCGCCTTCCCCGCTCACCATTGGCCGAGAGAGGCTCCTCCCTCATCCCCCCCTCTAGCCAATGACACGAGGCACGGCGGCAGGGATTCCGTGACGTCAGAATGGAGACGTCACAATGGACATTCTATGATTTTTTAAATATCCCGTCTTCCCTCTTTGAAATATTCCCCTCCCCCGACCAATCAGGAGCTGACCCGGCAACTTGAAACAACAAGGCGACGTCAGCCGCCTCAAGGAAATCCCCAAATGTGGGTCAGAGCAGAGACCCGGGCACAAGGAGAGGCAGGGGTTATACTACAAAGATGTATACACACACACACAGCTAGATACAGGGTTATACATACAGAGAGCCAGACAAAAATCTATGCACACTCACACATAGCTAGACATAGGGCTATACATACAGAGGGTCAGACACAGGGGCTGATACACACAGAGCGAGATATAAGGCTATACATACAGAGCTAGACACGGGGATGTATACACATGCACAAACACAGCTGGAAATAGGTATATATAAACACACAGAGCCATACACAGGTGTTTATACATAGATACATAGAACATAAAGTGCAGAAGAAGGCCATTCTGCCCATTGAGTCTGCACCGACCCATTTAAGCCCTCACCTCCACCCTATCCCCATAACCCAATAATCCCTCCTCACCTTTCTGGACACTAAGGGCAATTTAGCATGACCAATCCACCTAACCTGCACGTCTTTGGACTGTGGGAGGAAACCGGAGCACCCGGAGGAAACCCACACAGACACAGGGAGAACGTGCAGACTCCGCACAGACAGTGACCCAACGGAGAATCGAACCTGGGTCCCTGGCGCTGTGAGGCCACGGTGTTAGCCACATGTGCTACCGTGCTGCCCATTGTGCTACCATGCTGCCCATATACATGCAGAGATACAGATACAGGGGTGTATGCACACTCACATGCAGAGCTAGATATAGGGCTACACATGCAGACCCAGACACAGGGCTGTATATATACATGCACCACATATACACCTAGAGCTAGATATTGGAGTATCAATAGAGAGAGCCAGGCACAGGATCATGCACATGCATATACCTACACACACACACACACACACGGCTAGACAGAGGGGTACACATACAGAGCAAGACATGGCTGTATACACACTCACACAGATCTCCATATAGCAGTATACAGAGATAAAGAGAGCCAGATACTGAAGGGTACATAGATACACACACCTAGATATAACAGAAAGCCAGTTACAGAGGATATAAACACAGGGAGAGCCAAGACCAGGGCGTGTACACATGGATAGACAAACTCAGTTGGTCTAAACACAGAGAGCCAGAGGGAATATACACAAGGGGATACATGAGCCTGATACAGAGATACACACTCGAGAATTAGCTACTGGACATGCACACACACATAGGGCCAGACACCACACAGATTTAGACAGATGACAAACCCAGTCAGCTTTGGTCTAGACAGACAGACACAGATTGATCCAGACACCATTAGACAGACAGATCCAGGCATATCGACAGACACACAGATAGATCCAGACAAAGATAGATGCACACATAGGTCCAGACATGTTTACACATATGAATGGACCCAAATACAATGACATATACACTATACACATACACATACACATGTACATATACAGATGGACCCAAGTACAGCTACGTATACATATATAGACCCACACATAGCTGCAGGATACACAGGTAGACCCAGACAAAACTGCGTGTACCCAGATACAGCTAAATATAACGAAGCATGGGGGCACAATGGTTAGCACAGCTGCCTCACAGTGCCAGGGACCCGTGGTTTAATTCCCGCCTCGGGTCTCTGTGTGGAGTTTGTACGTTCTCCCCTGTGCCTGCATGTGTTTCCTCCGAGTGCTGCGGTTTCCTCCCACAGTCCAAAGATGTGCAGGTTAGTTACATTGGTCATGCTAAATTGCCCCTAGTGTACAAATATGTGCAGGTTAGGTTTTCATAGATTAGCATCATAGAATTGACAGTACAGAAGGACACCATTCAGCCCATCGAGTCTGCACCGGCTCTTGGAAAGAGCACCTTACCCAAGGTCAACACCTCCACCCTATCCCCATAACCCAGTAACCCCACCCAACACAAAGGGCAATTTTGGACACTAAGGGCAATTTATCATGGCCAATCCACCTAACCTGCACATCTTTGGACTGTGGGAGGAAACCGGAGCACCAGGAGGAAACCCACGCAGACACGGGGAGGATGTGCAGACTCCGCACAGACAGTGACCCAAGCCGGAATCGAACCTGGGACCCTGGAGCTGTGAAGCAATTGTGCTACCCACAATGCTACCGTGCTTCTCCTTATGGGCATAGTGTGGGATGGGCAGGAAATTAGGCCTGGGTAGAGTGCTCTTTCAGAGGTTTGGTGCCGACTCGATGAGCCGTATGCCCCCTTTTATGATTCTACGATAGACATAAACCCAAACACAGCTATATAAGCAGACAGAGCTGCATATACACACACAGACCCAGACACAGCTGCATATATACACACACACAGACCCAGGCGTAGCTACTTATGTACAGATTGTAATATGAATATGAAAATAAACAACCAAACACTTTCATAATAGGGACTATTATGTGAATAGTCCCTTTCACATAACCAGACCATCTGATAATGATGTATGGCCAATAAAGTCATTTTTCAGTGGAGTAATTGTTGTAATTTAAGGAGTGCTGTGGCCAATTTTCACATAGAAAACACCCACAAGCCACAATGGAATAAATGACCTGATAATCCATTGTAGTATCATTAATTCAAAGATAGATCATGGGGTTACATTTCCAATCTGCTGGGACCGTCCCAGAATCTACAGAATTTTGCAAGGTTACAACCAAAGCATCCGCTATCTCTGTAGCTACTTCAGACCCGAGGGTGCCGACCATCAGGTCCCCAGGATTGATTAACTTTTAATCCCATTAGTTTTCCTAGTAATTTTTCACTTGTGATTCAGATTGTTTTAAATTCTTTCCTCCCTTTTGGCTCTTGATTTTCTACAGTTTGTGGCATGCATTTCATGTCTTCTACTGTGGAAACGGATAGAACATAGTTCTTAAAATCCTTGCCATTTCCCTGTTTCCCATTGTTAAATCCCCTGTCTCATTTGCTAAGGGACCAATTCTCACTTTAGCTACTCTTTTCCTTTATACTGTCTGTTTGTATAAGACCATAAAACAGAGGAGCAGAATTAGGCTATTCGGCCCATCGAGTCTGTCCGCCGTTCAATCATGGCTGATATTTTTCTCATCCCCAATCTCCTGCCTTCTCCCCATAACCCTGACCCCTTATTAATCAAGAATTTATCTAACTCTTAAAGGCACTCAATGACTTGGCCCCCACTGCCTTCTGTGGCAAAGAGTTGCACAGATTCACCACCTTCTGGCTGAAGAAATTCCTCCTCATCTCAGTTACAAAGGATCATCTCTTCAGCCTGAGGCTGTGCCATCTGGTTCTAGTTTCTCCTACTAGTGCAAACATTCTCTCTGTGTCCACTCTATCTAGGCTTCTCAGTATCCTGTAAGTTTCAATAATATCCCATATTTCTTGGTTTCATCTCAGACTCCAATTTCTCCCTCCTTATTATATTTTTAGTCATCCTTTGCTGGTTTCTAAAATGTTTTCAATCATCTAGCCTCCCACTAATCTTTGCCGTACTGTACTATCTTCTTTCAATTTGATGCCGTCCTTGACTTCCTTCGTTAGCCAGGGACGGTATATCCTTCTCCGAGAGTCTTTCTTAATGGAATATATATTTATTGAGAGTGATGAAGTAGCTACATAAACGTCTGGCACTGCTTCTCTACTATCTTACCTCTTAACCTATTTTCCCATTCCACTTTAGCCAACCCTGTCTTCATTCCCTTGTAATTGCCTTCAATTAAATTTACGACTCTAGTTTCAGACCCACATTTATTACTCTCAAACATGGATGTGAAATTCTAACATGTTATGATCAGTCATTGTACAGGACCAGATCTAAGATCACTTGATCCCTAGTTGGTTACAAAAAAAACTGAGGAGCGGATCAGGGTGTTGCAGAGGGTTCAGTCCCTTTGCGATGCTGAAAGTGGGGAGGGGATGGGAAGATGTGATTGACGGAGACATCATGCTGGAGATGACGGAAATGGAGAGGATGAGCCATTGAATATGGAGACTGGTGAGGTGGAAGGTGAGGACAAGGAGAACTCTATCATGGCTCTTAGAGGGAGGTGAAGGATTGAGGAGTAGGATATGCACGGTTGCTGGCCCTGTCAACAATAGTGATGTTGGGATGGCCTTCTCTTGAGCGCTGGAACAAGCATCCTTAGGGGTTATATAATTATGACTTCAGAGATAGCTTTAAACTAAATATGGGGAGGGGGGTGGTTGTAAGGAATGGGCAGATATGTGGCAGATCAAGTTCAATACGGAGAAGTGTGAGGTGAGGTAGGAAGAACATGGAGAGACAATATAAAATAGTGGGTAAAATTCTTAAAGGTGAACAGGAGCAGTGGGACCTGAGTGTATATGTGCATAGATCATTGACAGGTGGAGACATCAGTTGATAAAGCATATAGTGTCCTGGGCTTTATTAATAGAGGCATAGAGTACAAGAGCAAGGAGGTTATACTGAACTTATACAATACACTAGTTAGACCTCAACTGGAGGGTTGTGTACAGTTCCGGGCACCACACAATAGGAAGGATGTGAACATATTGGAGAGAGTGCTGGCTCCGTCAATCACATCTTCCCATCCCCGTGTAGACCAGACCAGGTAAGGATGGCATTAAGGGCATCAATGAACAAGATGAAATTTTACGGCCACTGGCCATCATTAGACTTCTTAAAATTCCAGAGTTTTGTATTGGACTCAAATTTCACTGGTGGGATTTGAACCCAGGTCCCCACACCATTGCCACTGGCCTCACGATTACTGGTCCAGTGACAATACCACTACGCCAGTGCTGCCCCTCATCCAGTCTAAATTGTTGTTCCCTTTATTTTTATCTTGCGTAGCTTTCCTGATGAGTACAAGTGACTTGGGGGGGGGACCTCCAAGTGGCGGGGTTCCCAGGTCTCTGCTGCTCTTGTCCTTCTAGGTGGTAGTGGTTGTGGGTTTGGAAGGTGCTGTCGAAGGAACCTTGGTGAGTTACTGCAGTGCACCTTGTTCGTCGGTGGTGGAGGGTATGAATGTTTGTGGAAGGAGGAGCAATCAAGCGTCGCTGCTTTGTCCTGGATGGTGTTGTTGGAGCTGGACTCATCCAGGCAAGTGGAGAGTATTCCAATTTCACTCCTGACTTGTGCCTTGTAGATGGTGGACAGGCCTGGGAGGGTCAGGAGGTGATTTCCTCGCCGTACGATTTCTAGCCTTTGACCTGCCCTGGTAGCCACAGTATTAATATGGCTAGTCCAGTTCAGTTTCTCATCAATGGTGGATTCAGCGCTGGTAATGCCATTGAATGTCAAGGCGTGGTGGTTAGATCCTCTCTTGTAGGAGATGATCATTGCCTGACACTTCTGTGGCGTGAATGTAATTTGCCACTTGTCAGCCCAAGCCTGGATATTGTCCAGGTCTTGCTGCATTTGGACATGGACTGCTTCATTATCTGAGGAGTCGCAAATGGTGCTGAACATTGTGCAGTCATCTGCAAACATCCCCAATTCTGACCTTATTATGGGAGGGAGGTCATTGATGAAGCAGCTGAAGATGGTTGGGCTGAGGGCACTACCCTGAGGAACTCCTGCAGTGCTGTCCTGGAGCTGAGATGATTTACCTCCAACTACCACAATCATCTTCCTTTGTGCCAGGTATGTGGCAGGGTCTTCCCCGATTTCATACCCCTATTACTATCCAGCACCTCCCTCAGCCCCACGGTGCACTTGTCTTAAAGTCACATGTCCATTAATCATCCATCGATCCAAAATATAATGGCAAAAATAAAAGAAAGGGGGATGTAAGGGAATAAACAGGATGGACATTTACAGTATCGCCTGAACAAATTTACAACGTTTCTCATCAGAGTGTTCGATATGTGTTAATGGCATCTGGTGATAAGAAGCAGAAAATCTTTCTGGCAGATTGGTGGCGCAGTGGTTAGCACTGCTGCCTCATGGTGCCGAGGACCTGGGTTCAGTCTCTGCCCCAGACCACTGTCTGTGTGGAGTTTTCAAATTCTCCTTGTGCCTGCGTGGATCTCACGCAGAGTAAGTGGACTGGCTACGCTAAAGTATCCCTTAATTGGAATAAATAAATAAATAAATAAATCGCAGAAAATCTTCAAATGGCCAATTTGTTCATCGTACTTGGCAACAGACAAAAGGTGCAGGCGGCTTCTATGAAGAGGCTCGGAGAACATATTAATGATAGAAGTAAAATTTGTCAAAGTGCGAGGCGACAGTGCCGAGCCCTGTGGTTAAAGCATCCATTAGCACGTGATTCTCTTTTCAATGAGGTAGTTGCCAGGGTTCTAAATTAAGGAATCGGACAAAGATTGAAATATTTTCATTCAAGGTTTTGTAGATCTAGCAGATAGATTTTGAGCGGAATTTTCTGGTCCAATACCCTGCCTGCAACAGTAGTGGACTCGCCAAGCATTGGATAGACATGTGGATGATAAGGGAATAGTGTAGATGGGCTTTAGAGTGGTTTCACAGGTCGGCGCAACATCGAGGGCCGAAGGGCCTGTACTGCGCTGTAATGTTACATGTTCTCTGTTCTATGTGTCCTATCAGCCTGTGGCGGGATATTCCGGTATCACTGAAGTCCCCCCACCCGCAGCCCACTGCCACACCCCCGACGCTGTTGCGGATTCACCAATGGTGGCCTGGGTGAGGAATGCAAATTGCTATCGACTTCGGCGGGAACGGAAGCTCCCATCACCGGCCAGCAGTGAGCTGCCTCTGCTGCAAGAAAACCAGCGGTGCGGAGGGTGTGAGCTGGAGAATTCCCCCTTTGTCTTTTGACAATTATATGCTGCAAGAAAAAAAAATGGGTTAATGTGGACAAACTATGGCTATGTACCAGATTTGGGACACTAAGCGAAGTGTGTACATACAAACAAGATTGCCCCTTAGTGTCCAGGGATGTGTGGGTTAGGTGAACTTTCAGGGGATACGGTGGGAGCCTGGGTAGGGTGCGCTTTAAAGTATAGAATTGATGGGCTGAATGGCCCCCTTCTGAATTCTAGGGTGGGGGCCTGCGTAGTGTTCTTTTAGAGGGTCGGTCTAGACTCGATGGGCTGAATGGCCCCCTTCTACACTGTAGATTTCTCTGAACAAGGAATAGGAGTGGGCCATTCGGCCCCTCGAGCCTGCTCCGACATTTAATAAGATTGTGGCTGATCAGATCACCACCGCAAATCAGCATCTAGCCTACCCCCCACTGCCACACCCTTTGATAACCTGTCACTCCCCCTTGCTCAATAAGATTCTATCCACCTCCACCTCAAAAAATATTCAAAGGCTCCACCTCTGTTGACTTTTCAGGAAGAGAGTTCCAGAGAATCTGACTGATAATGCGGGAGGAAATTGCCAATGGTGAGTTCCGAAACATGTGTGAAAATGTGGACACGAATAACGCAGCCGAACGTGCTTCCAACTTTAAACCCTGCCAAAGGATTCATGCAGAATATAGGGAGTTAGGAAGAGAAGCTGGATCTCTGCACGGTAGCACAGAGGTTAGTATTTGTTATAACCTGCCTGCTTACCATTGGCTGGGGACTAATGACAATCCCACAATCCTGTGGGAGTATGAGCTTCCCCAATGAGGGGGGCGGAGAAACCATTAGTAAACTCCATGTATAAATAAAGCTGGCCAGTTCAGGAACCAGCAGGAAGGAGTGTGCAGCAAGGGAAGTTGCTGCTGCTGTTTTATATATATATATGTTATTGTAAATAAATGTTATTACTTTGTATCCTTAAAACTCGTGCTGGATTCTTCGTGGCCCTCACAAAAGTACTGTTGCTTCACAGCGACACGGACTCGGCTTGGGTCACAGTCTGTGCGGAATCTGCACGTTCTCCCCATGTCTGCATTGATTTTCTCCGGTTTCCTCCCACAAGTCCCGAAAGACGTGCTGTTAGGTGAATTGGACATTCTGAATTCTCCCTCTGTGTACCCGAACAGGCACCGGACTGTGGCGACTTGGTGATTGTCACAGTAACCTCATTGCAGTGTTAATGTAAGCCTACTTGTGACACTAATAAAGATTATTATTATTATAAGGTAGTGATCTCAGGATTACTACCAGTGCCGCGTGCTGGTCAGAGTAGAAATAGCAGGATATATCAGATAAATACATGGCTGAAGAGATGGAGTGAGGGGGAGGGTTTCAGATTCCTGGGGATTTGGGACTTGTTCTGGGGGACCAACACAAACTGGATGGGTTACACCTGGGCAGGACCGGGACTGATGTCCTCGGAGGAGTATTTGCTAGAGTGGTTGGGGAGGGTTTAAGCTAATATGGCTGGAGGGGTGGGAACCTATGCAAGGAGTCAGAGTAGGAGGAAATAAGGACAAAAACAAAAGACAGAAAGGGGAATCAGAAAAGTGATAGGCAGATAAACCAAGAGCCAGATTCTAACAGGGCCGCAGTGAAAAATATTGGGAGCGGGTCGAGTAATGTTAAAAAGATGAGCTTCAAGGCTTTGTGCCCTAATGGACAGAGCATTCTCAATAAAGTGGATGGACTAATCGTACAAATAGACGTGAACGGGTATGATATAGTGAGGATTACGGAGACATGGCTGCAGGGTGACCAGGGATGGGAACTGAATGTCATGGGGTACTCAGTATTTAGGGAAGACAGACAAAAAAGAAAAGGCGGTGGGGTCGTATTGCTGGTTAAGGAGGAAATGAACACAATAGTGAGGGAGGATATTGCAATGCGGAATTCCGACAATGCGGAATCTGTATGGGTCGAGCTGAGAAACAGCAAGGGGCAAAAAGCGATAGTGGGGGCATCGTATATAGATCCGCAAACTGCAGTCATATTGTTGGGAATGGCATTAAACAGGAAATTAGAGATGCATGCGATAAAGGAACAACTGTAATTATGGGTGATTTTAATCTGCATGTAGATTGGGAAAATCAAATTCGTCAAAAAAACTATAGGGGAGGAATTCGTGGAGTGTATGCGGGATGGTTTTCTAGATCAATATGTTGAGGAGCTAACTCGAGAACAGGCCATTTTAGACTGGGTACTGTGGAATGAGAATGGAATAATTGGCAATCTAATTGTGCGCAACTCCTTGGGGATGAGTGACCATAACATGTAAGAATTTCTCATCAAAATGGAGAGTGAAGTAGTTGATTCTGAGACTAGGGTCCTGAATCTTAACAAAGGAAACTACGATAAAATAAGGCGTGAGTTGGCTATGATCGATTGGGGAATGTTACTTAAAGTGATGACAGCGGCTAGGCAATGGCAAACATTCAAAGAGTGCATGGAGGAACTGCAACAATTGTTCATTCCTGTCTGGCACAAAAGTAAAATGGGAAAGGTGTTCAATCCATGCTTACAAGGGAAATTAGGCATAGTAGTCGATCCAAGGAAGTAGCATATAAATTGGCCAAGAAAAACAACAGGTCTGAGGATTGGGAGCAGTTTAGAATTCAGCAAAGAAGGACCAAGGGATTGATTAAGAAGGGTAAAATGGAGTATGAAAGTAAGCTTACAGGGAACATAAAAACTGACTGTAAATGTTTCTATAGGTACGTGAGGAGAACAAGATTGGTGAAGCCAAATGTAGGTCCCTTGCAGTCAGAAACAGGGGAATGTATTATAGGGGACAAAGAAATGGATGAGCAACTAAATACATTGGTTCTGTCTTCACAAATGAAGACACAAATAAGATACCAGAAATGTTGGGAAATGCAGTGTTTAGTGAGAGAGAGGAACTGGAGGTGATCAATATCAGTAGAGAAATGGTGTTGTGGAAATTGATGGGACTGAAGTCTGATAAATCCCCAGGCTACTGAAGACGGTGGCTCCAGAATTAGTGGATGCATTAGTGGTCATCACCCAGGATTCTATAGACTGTAGAACAGTTCCTGTTGATTGGAGAGTGGCGAATGTAACTCTACTATTTAAAAGGGAAGTCGAGAGAAAGCAGGAAATTATAGACCAGTAAGCCTGACATCAGTAGTGGGAAAATTCTAGAATCCATTATCAAAGATATTGTAACAGAGCACTTGGAAAACAGTGGCAGGATCGGACAGAGTCAGCATGGATTAATAAAGGGGAAATCATGCTTGACAAATCTGGAATTCTTCGAGGATGTAATTAGTAGAATTGATGAAGGGGAGCCAGTGGATGTGGTGTATTTGGACTTTCAGAAGGCTTTTGACAAAGTCCAGCATAAAAGATTAGCGTGTAAAATTAAAGCGCATGGGATTGGGCGTGGTGTATTGAGATGGATAGAAAACTGTTTGGCAGACAGGAAACAAAGAATATGAACTAACAGGTCATTTTCAAATTGGCAGACAGTTACTAGTGAGGAACCGCAGGGATCGGTGCTAGGACCCCAGCTATTTACAATATACGTTAATAATTTAGATGAGGGAACAAAATGTCATATCTCCAAATTTGCAGGTGACACCAAGTTGGGTGGGAGGGTGAGCTGTGAGGAGGATACAGAGATCCTTCAGTGTGATTTGGACAAGTTCAGTGACTGGGCAAATGAATGACAGATGCAGTATAATTTGGATAAATACGAGGTTATCTACTTTGGTAGCAAAGACGAGAAGGCAGACTATTATCTGAATGCCATAAATTAGGCGAGAGAATGTGCAACATGACCTGGGTATCCTCGTGCACCAGTCGCTGAAGGTAAGCATGAGGGTGCAGCCGGTGGTAAAGAAGGCAAATGGTATGTTGGCCTTCATTGTGAGAGGATTCGAGTACAGGAGCAGGGATGTCTTGCTGCAATTATACAGGGCCTTGGTGAGGCCACACCTGGAATATAGTGCGCAGTTTTGGTCTCCTTATCCGAGGAAAGATGTTCTAGCTATAGAGGGAGTACAGCGAAGGTTTACCAGACTGATGTACGAGGAGAGATTGAATCGGTTAGGATTGTATTCGCTGGAGTTCAGAAGAATGAGGGGGGATCTCATAAAAACCTATAAAATTCTAACAGGACTGGACAGAGTAGATGCAGGAAGGATGTGCCTGATGGCGGGTGTGTCTAGAACCAGGGGTCACAGTCTGAGGATACAGGGTAAACCATTTAGGACAGAGATGAGGAGAAATGTCTTCACCCAGAGAGTGGTGAACCTGTAGAATTTGATACCACGGGAAGTCGTTGAGTCCAAAACATTGTATGGTTTAAAGGAGCAGTTAGATATAGCGCTTAGGATGAAGGGGATCAAAGGATATGGGGGAAAGCGTGATTAAGCTATTGAGTTGGATGATCAGCCATGATCATAAAGAATGGAGGGGCAGGTTTGAACGGCCGAATGGCCTCCTCCTGCTCTTATTTTTTCTATGTTTCTATGCGGTGATCACTGAAATCTGCAACAACTAAAAAAGAAAAAAGTCCTAGCAGGTCAACCAGATTCCAAGTTGCTGGCCAAACCAGCATGAGCCCGGTTCTTACAAAGAATTCAGTCCAAATGGCTGGACGATCATGCACCTATCAGTTAATCTCCGGGTGAAATCCCAAATTGCCACCTGTTCTGATTCTATATTGATTGGACGTTGAGGAATGTTGGCCAAGGAATGACGTTCATGGGCCGGAAGCAAAAGGGTGAAATAGTGGAGAACCAAAAGAAAGTTCAGCGCGAGTGCCAATAGTGGGCTCAGAAGTGACTCCCGCATCAGGAAATGAGCAAGTACAGGAGGAAGGGTCTTGGACAGGGCTAGAGGGAGATCACACGGTCACGGTTTCGACGAACATAAAAACTCAAGTAGAGACTGTCAGCTCGAAAATGGGGGTAGCAGAACAGTCTCGGAGCAGAACTGGAAGCAAAAATCTCCACGAGCACGAAGGTTTGGAAGTTGCCAACAATCCTGCAGGTAAACTAACAAGAGAGGCAAAAGAATGGGAATTAAATAGTTGGCGAGAATGTGGCCCCTTGGGCCTGTTCCACTATTTAATAACATTGTGGCTGGTACTCACAGAAAGGGGCAACCAGTTTTTGTCACCAGGCAGATCTGTACCGAAACAGCCTTTGTGGGTGGGACCTGCAAGGCGAGAGCCGGGCTGGTTGCTAGGGGTTTTGAAGAGTGACTGGGTGACGCAGATGTTAACGTGGACTCTCCCACAGCTGGAAAATCAATCTCCAAAATCCTTCTCACTCTTTTAGCCACATATTCTGGGAGGGGGAGGGTGGGGGAGCGGGGGTTGGGGGGGGGGGGGGGGGGAGGGGGCTGCGTAGATCGGTGACATGAAGGCCTCAGTTTGTCAGGTCAATACTTTTTCGGACAGAAGTGTCCGTGAAATCCATCCTCCCCTGCCTCCCCTCAAAGAGGCAGTGGATGAGGAAGGAAAACCACAGAAAAGAAACAACTGCTGTCTATGGCCTCGATGGTATTTCAAGTTATTTTGCAAGATGATATACTGACATCTGTTTTGCTGAAAAGACATTGTGTCCAACTAAGATCAAACCCCAAAATGTTTTATTGGGTATCATACAGGGAAACGTTCAGGCATCTTCATCATGCACTTTGACGCTTTCTTATGTGATGGTGCTGGCAGTGCAGAATTTGCAAAATGTGTTCTATTCATGAAATGAAAATCGCTTATTGTCACAAGTAAGCTTCAAATGAAGTTACTGTGAAAAGCCCCTAGTCGCCACATTCCGGCGCCTGTTCGGGGAGGCTGGTACGGGAATTGAACCGTGCTGCTGGCTTGCTGTGGTCTGCTTTCAAAGCCAGCGATTTAGCCCAGTTTGCTAAAGGAGAGAGTAGAATGTGCGTTGGGATTCAGGCTTAAGTGGGCTTTTAATTAGATTGGTTTACATCTTAAGAAGATAGGGTGGCACGGTGGCTCAGAGGTTAGCACTGCTGCCTCACGGTTCCGAGGACCCGGGTTCGATTCCGGCCCCGGGTCACTGTCCGTGCAGAGTTTGCACATTCTCCCCGTGTCTGCGTGGGTTCCGTCCCCACAACCCAAAGATGTGCAGGCTAGGTGGATTGACCACGCTAAATTGCCCCTTAATTTTTTTAAATCATAAATTAAAAAACATTTTAAAAGATATTAAGACGTGGAGGTTTTGAATAACTTTATGTCGCCAATTGTTTTCAGCGAGAGTTAACCCCAGCTCGATTAGTCATAGTGGGTCCTCACAGAAAGGTGATGTCTAATCTTAAGGGAGAGAACAATTCTTCAAATAAGCAAATAACTTGGGAGGCTTTGGATCTGAAACAAGGGCAGAGAGTGTCAGAAAAACCCAGCAGATCTGGCAGCTTCTGTAAGGATAGAAAATAGAGTTGACTTTTCGAGTCCCATTATACTGTTGATCAGAAGTAAAGAGAAGGAAATTGTGTTGGATATTACACTATAACTGGGAGAGATCGCAACAAGATGTAGCAAACTTAAGTCCGGGATACAAATGCCGTGATATGGGAAGGAGGGGGGACGGAAGGAAGAAGGGAGAATTGCTGCATTAAGGCAATAAATATGCGGATAATTTAAAATAGGGGTCAAGGTGGAGGAGAAAGGTCACAGTCTAAAGTTGTTGATCTCAATGTTGATTCCCGGCGGCTGTAACATAACTAACCGGAGGATGAAATGCTGCTCCTCCAGCTGGCGTTGGCCTTAACTGGAGCATTGCAGGAGGCCGAGGGCAGGCATGTGGACACGAGAGGAAGATGCTGTGATAAAAATGACATGGCGACAGGAAGGTTGGGGATCAAGTTTGCAGACAGAGCGAAGGTGTTCCACACAGCGGGCACCCAGTCTGTGTTTAGGCTCCCCAATGTTGGGGACACCGCATTGAGAGCAGCAAATACAGTTGTCATGAGTGTAGAAATCTTTATATATTATATTTCATAGCTGCTGCAGTAAGGTTTTTAAAAGCCTGAGTTAAAGTATATATTTGTTGCAGTAATATTATTAATGAATCTATGTTAATGTATCAAGAATGCATGTTTGCTAAAGCTGTAATTAAGAAGTCGTAAAAGGTTAGGTCATGATTGATTCCAACTGCTTACTTGTTTACATACAGAGGGCTAATGGAACATTGTTATAATTGCTGTAGAGTCCCTGGAGAGTAGATAATCTATGAGGGATTGCATTTAACTCTAGCTCAGCAGGTCATGTGATATCTTAGTGGGATACAGATGATGTGATTAATGGGAGGAGCCAGATCTGTCTATAGTTTTGCAATTCTGCCAGAGGATTTGAGTCTGATAAGACAGAAGGATCTTAAGTTGAACAGGAGTTTAGCCAAATGCTGCTAGGTTGAGCAGGAGTGAAAGGGTCTCTCTCTCCAAAAGTCTCTACGTAACTAAGCAAGTAAGCTGCTTGTTTACTTTCTTTATCAGTGGCATTTGAATTGTATTGACTTGTTTAATTAGAGTTAGTAGCAGGTATATACGGTAAGTTTACAATTTTTCTTGTGTTTAAGAACTGTTTAACTGATCGTTGCGAAACTTTTTTCTTTGATGTTAAAGTGGGTAATTCAGTGTTTAAATTAAAGTTTGTTTTAATATAAATGATACCTATTGGTCAGAGTCATCACTCCTGAGGTGAAGTATCCTTTCCTCCCAGTTTCACAAATAAAAGAAATGTTTGGTGTTCTCATCCTATATCTTAACAAATGTTGGGGCCTGATCCGTATCCTAACACAATAGAACAAATACAAGGAGGTGCAAGTGAAATGCTGCTTAACCTGAGAGGAGTGTTTTGGTCCTTGGACCTAGGCAGGAGGTAAAGGGGCAGATAGAACTTAGAACATACAGTGCAGGAGGAGGCCATTTGACCCATCGAGTCTGCACCGACCCACTTAAGCCCTCACTTCCACCCTATCCCCATAACCCAATAATCCCTCCTAACCTTTTTGGTCACTGGGGGCAATTTAGCATGGCCAATCCACCTAACCTGCATGCCTTTTGGACTGTGGGAGGAAACCTGAGCACCCGGAGGAAACCCACGCAGACACGGGGAGAACGTGCAGACTCCGCACAGACAGTGACCCAGCAGGAATTGAACCTGGGACCCTGACGCTGTGAAGCCACAGTGCTACCGTGCTGCACCTTCTGCAATTGCAGGGAAAGGTGCAGTGGGAAGGGGATGAGGAGTTGGGCATGATGAAGGAGATGACCAGAGTGTCACAGAGGGACTGTCCCTGCGGAATGCTGACAGTGGAGGCGGGGTGGGGAGCTTAGGGGAAGATGTGCTTCCTAGCTAGGGTGCTCTTTCAGAGGGTTTATGGGCCGAATGGCCTCCTAATGCACTGTAGGAATTCTATGGTTCTATAGTTCTAGGATGATCCTTTAAATGCGGAGGCTAGTGAGGTGGCAGGTGAGGACCAGGAGGACCCTGTCATTGTACTAGGAGGGAGGGGAAGGGGTGAGGGCAGAGGTACTGGAGATGGGTTGAACCCAGTTGGGTGCCCTGACAACCCACAGGTTGGAGGAATACTCGGTTAAAAAAAGGCAGGCATGTCAGAGGCACCAATTTCGAAGGTGACATCATCAGAACAGATGAGGTGGAGAGGAGATCAACTAAAAATGGGGTGGAATCCTTACAGGGAGCGGGTGTGAGGAGCTGTAGTCGAGGTAGCTCTGGGAGTCAGTGGGTTTGTAATGAATATTCGTGGACAGTCTATCACTGGACATGGAGACAGAAAAGGCATGGAAGGGAAGGGAGGTGTCTAACATTTGGTCTCGTGCAAATTTCCAATCAGTTCAACAGACCCCAATCAAACTGATCAATTGTTAAGTAGATCCATCATATCAACCTGTTCCTGTCCCACTGAATGTCAATTCTTGTTTTAAGCATAAATAAAACGTTATGTTTTAACAATGCATTTGGGCAGCACAGAGGCACAGTGGTTAGCACTGCTGCCTCATAGCGCCGGGACTCGGTTTCAATTCCAGCCTTGGCTTACTGTCTGTGTGGAGCTTTTACGTTCCCCACGTGTCTGCGTGGGATTCCTCCGGGTGGTCCGGCTTCCTCCCATCGTCCAAGATGTGCAGGTTACGTGGACTGACTGTGGTGGTAAGTATTAGGGGTAGTACGGTACCCAGTGATGCCGAGAGGCTATTGGTTGACAGACACTGGATCCGGATTGGATCTGCCAACTGCTGGCTCCACCCAGTAAGGCGGAGTATAAGAACCCGGGTTCTCCCAGCAGCCGCATTCTGTAACCGAGCTGCTGGGGAACAAGTCTGCGTAATAAAGCCATCGATTAACTTTATCTCTTCTCGCCTCGAGAATGATTGATTGTGCTACAATTTATTACGCACACTTTAAAGGACTATGGAGCTCCGGATCGCCCTGGAGTGTCTGCGAATCAGCCCCATGCAGCAAACTCAGCGGCCACTTTTAAACACTGGCTAGCGTGCTTTGAGGGATACCTCCGAACGACCCCTGGCAGACCTACAGAAGACCAGAGAATGCAGGTCCTGCATCCCAGGGTGAGTCCGGAGATCTACACACTCATCGAAGACGCGGAGGATTTCCCGACGGCGCTCACCATGCTGAGAGGGATCTACATTCGGCCTGTAAACCAGGTCTACGCATGCCACCAACTCGCGATGAGACGGCAAATCCCCAGAGAATCGCTGGACGAGTTCTACAGCGCGCTGCTAATATTGGGAAGAAGCTGCAACTGCCCACCGGTGACGGCTAACAAACATACGGAACTCCTAATCAGGGATGCTTTCGTAGCAGGTATGACCTCATCCCAAATTCGCCAACGACTGCTGGAGAGAGACTCACTGGGGCTCACGGAGGCACGGGCCCTTGCAGCCTCCCTCGATGTGGCCTCGCAAAATGACCGCGCCTACACCCCCGACCGCGCGGCAGCCCCTTGGGCTCCGTGGACCCCCGCCGCGACCGACTCCCCGGCACCCCCCATCCCCCCGCAAGCCTGCATGACCAGAGCACCAGACCACCTGGGGGGCCCCGCTACTATTTTTGCGGGCAGTCTAAACACCCCCGGCTATGCAGCCCGGCCCGCTCGGCCATCTGTAAAAGTTGCGGTAAAAAGGTGCTACACTGACCATGCTAAATTGTCCCTTAGTGTTCAAAAGGTTAGGTGAGGTTATTGGGTTCAGGGGGCAGGATGGGGCATGGACCTAGATAGGGTTCTGTTTCAGAGGGTCAGTGCAGACTCACTGGGCTGAATGGCCTCCTTCTGCACTGCAGGGATTCCATAACTCTATATCATCTTGGGTATACTCCGATTAACTAACGCCCCTTGCTCCCAGTCCTAAGCAACATCCTGAACCCTCACATAAGGAGGAAGATTGCAACAAGATAGCTCCAGGAAAAGGTTTACATCGATCCAATCCTGTCTCTACACAAGAACCTTGCAAATCCACCTGCTGCTTGCCTCCCATCACGCCAACCTGTATGGTGAAGACCACCTAGCCAAGGAATAGCAGCAGAGGCATTGTTGGAGCAGGAATGGAACAAATGCACCAACATTAAAAACCACATCCTCTTCACGATCCCACAGCCCACCCACCCGGCTTCAACCAGCCACGCCAACATTGGGCACTCCTCAACCGTTTCTGCACTGGCCACGACCTTTTTGCAGCAAATCGGCAGAAGTGGAGCCTTGCAGAGATTCCGGCCTGCAGCTGTGGTGCACCCCCATCAATGACTCACAGCATTGAAGACTGTTCCCTGAGAAAATATAGCAGAGGGCTCAGAGAGCTACATTTAGCCAA
Source organism: Scyliorhinus torazame (assembly GCF_047496885.1). NCBI lineage: Eukaryota > Metazoa > Chordata > Chondrichthyes > Carcharhiniformes > Scyliorhinidae > Scyliorhinus > Scyliorhinus torazame. The sequence continues at coordinate 179,735,070 of NC_092720.1, read as the reverse complement.
TGTGGAAGCTATTGCCTGGCTTGGTGCATACTGCACATGCTACAAAAATTGGTTAGGATGTTTAATTTATTTAGGTAAAAAATTAGGTCTGGACAGATGCATCTTACTTTGCCATCTTTGGGTAATCCAAAGAACATGAAGCTAGTCGTGATTAGTGATGCTTCATTGGCTAATCTTGCCGATGTCTCATCGAGTGGCTGGTTTCATAATATTTATTATGCATGAAAATGGGACGTGCTGTCCGTTAGCTTGGGAAGTAAAGAAAATAAAAAAAGTTTGTTAAAAGTACTTTAGCTGCTGAATCACTGGCCCCTGTGGAGATAATTGATATGAGGTTCTATTTGTCAAATCCTTTATGTTAGGTTTTGTACAATGGGTTTGCTGTAGTGGGTTATACCCATTGAACGCTATGTAGGTTATCAGAGAATCCCAACAGTGCAGAAGGAGGCCATTTGGTCCATTGTTTCAGCACTGGCCCTGCGAAAGAGCACCCTACCCAGTCCCACTCCCCACCCTATTTCCAAAACCCTGCACATTTATCATAGTCAATCCACCTAACCTGCACACCTTTGGACTGTGGGAGGAAACCGGAGAACCCGGAGGAAACCCACGCAGACACAGGGAGAAGGTGCAAACTCCACACAGACAGTCACCCAAGGTCGGAATCGAACCCGAATCCCGGGCGCTGTGAGGCAGCAGTGCTAACCACAGTGCCACTGTTCATTTCCAATTAGTTCAACGGACCAATCAGCCTTAACAATCGCTCTGCCTCTTAAGATATCATTTCATCTTTCTGTGGGGGCCTGGTACGATTAACCAGGGTGGGAATGGACTCTCGCAGAATGGAAATGTTGATCTTGAGTTATTCCAACCTTATCTTAATATCTAAACCAAAATATTTAAAAGCCCCTTAAGCCTGATTCCCAATCGTGAATTCTACCTTAATCTTACGAATAGAACACATTTCTCAAATGCCGCACGATCAGCACCATACAAGAGATCATCGACGTGCATGATGAAGATGCCTGAACATTTTCCTTCATGACAACCAATCAAACATTTTGGGGCCTGGTTTTGGTTGGACGCAATGTCTTTGCAACAAAACAGATCACAACCTGTTACAGATCACAATCTATCCTTTTTCAAACTAACTTGAAAATATCATTAAGACGATCGACACGGTTATTTACTTTCCTCGCAATCTGGGATAATACTCTCCAAGAATTATGAACCTGGAAAGGGAATAATTCATGATCCTGCTGGAATGGAGCAAATGCCGGAGAGGGAAAGATCACTAAGATTAACCGGCGGATGAATGCTGTTTCACAGAAAGATCCGCACATGCGAAGAAACTATTAGATATCCTAGAGAAGTGCCTTGCAATGTAATCATTTCTTTTGGAATTCTGGTTGTATAGAATCATAGAATCATAAAATTTACAGTGCGGAAGGAGGCCATTCGGCCCATCAAGTCTGCACCGGCCCTTGGAAAGAGCATCCTACCTAAGTCTACACCTCCACCCTATCCCCACCTAAGCTTTTTTGGACACCAAGGGCAATCTAGCTTAGTCAATCAACCTACCTGCGCATCTTTGGACTGTGGGAGGAAACCGGAGCACCCAGAGGAAACCCACACTGACATGGGGAGAACGTGCAGACTCTGCACAGACAGTGACCCAAGCCGGGAATCGAACCTGAGACCCTGCAGCTGTGAAGCAACTGTGCTAACCACTGTGCTACTGCGCTGCCTACAGTACATATAAACTCCAGTTTTTATGTAAAAAGCATAAAGTGTCCCTCTACCCTGACTACATTTGCGGCCGAGTGTCCCTGGAGAGTGGGCACAATTGAAGCTTTCCATGCCCACCTGGGTGACACGTCCAGGGTGCCAGCCTGCACTGTCCCCAACCACCTGGGGGTCTCCAATGGCCTGAGGGTCCCCCACAGGAGCCAGGCCTGACCCCCGGGCGGTCGCAACCGGTGGGCGTCACTGGCCAGGCCGGGATTTTGCTGCCATCCCCAATTGCCCCTTGATCCGAGTACTTTGCCAGGAGCGAGAAGTGCAGAGGGTGCAGTTAATAGTGAACCACATTGCTGTGGGAGTCTGGAGTCACATGGAGGCCAGACTGGACAAGGACGGGCAGGTGTCCTTCCCTTAAAGGGACATTAATGAACCAGGGGGACTTTTACAATGATTAATCACAGTTGGCAACATTACAGAGGCTAGCTTTTCAACTGAGGAGAATTGAACTGAATAGTGTTTGCTGAAAAATCAGCGTGATCACTCTTTCTAAACTGAAGTTGTCCCACTGAATTGGAGTTGAATAAGGTCAAGGGGAGTCCACACCCAGTAAGATAAAGAAACATAGCTTTATTTACATCACAATCGATACACTACTGGGTTCCTGTTCTGGTTGGTGCCTTACTGGCCAACCTTTTACACAGAGGTTAATAGAGATCCCCCCCCTCCCCTAGTGTGGGAGCAGGTACTCCACAAGGACCATGGGGAAGATTATCATTCCCACCCCATAGGTCTCATGTGGACTATTACATGGATTGTGAACACAATCCATGTGAATGCAGAGATTAGATGACAGCCACATGCGAACATCAGGAATAAAGCTTTCTGCTCCTTACGAATGCAGAATTCCTACCAGAAAACATCACAGGCCATAGGAGAATACTTTACTAACAACCGGAATGGGGAATTCTCACCTTCCACGTTCTGGGAGGCACCGGAGGCTGTGATTAGGGGAGGAAATATCGCCTATCAGACTCGCAGACTGGGAAAAGAGGGCGGCTAGACAGCAACTGATTGAGATGAGGAGGAATTTCTTCAGCCAGAGGGTGGTGAATCTGTGGAACTCTTTGCCGCAGAAGGCTGTGGAGGCCAATTCACTGGGTGTCTTTAAGACAGAGATAGATAGGTTCATGATTAATAAGGGGATCAGGGGTTATGGGGAGAAGGCAGGAGAATGGGGATGAGAAAAAAATCAGCCATGATTGAATGGCGGAGCAGACTCGATGGGCCGAGTGGCCTAATTCTGCTCCTATGTCTTATGGTCTTATGGACTCCATTCTGGAGGTTGACAGATGGCACTCTGACCGTAAACCTTCTGGCAGAGAGGAAAAAGCTACAAATGGACTTTAACCTGTTACCCACGAGGAAAGCAGTATACCAACTCCGCCAGATATGGGGGACCTTTTCGAGCATGGAGACACAAGGCTAGCCTCCTGCTGGCTCACCAGCTGAGAAAGCAGGCAGCCACGAGAGAAATAGCCCAGGTAAAAGAGAGCAGAGGTAGACTGGTAGCCGAAACAAAAAAGGACAACGAAGCAGTCGTGGCCTTCTACCGGGGATAGTACACTTCTGATCCCACCGACAAACACTCAGGGATGAAATGGTTCCTCAACAGACTGGACACGCCAGTGATGGGGGACGACAGATGCAGGGACCTGGAAGCACCACTAGGACTGGGAGATGTCATGGAGAGCATCAGGTCCTTGCAAGCGGGGAAGGTGCCGGGACCTGACAGAATTTTACAATGAGTTTGCGATGGCACTGGCCCCGTACCTGAGGGATATGTTCGCAGACTCGCTAACGAGGGGTACCATGCCTCCAACACTAATACAGGCCACCATATCCCTAATAGCAAAAAAGACAAAGACCCAACATAATGCGGATCATACAGACCCATTTCGCTGCTCAATGTAGACGTGAAAATGTTCGCAATAATTCTGGATAAGCGGCTAGAGAGCTGCATGCCAGAGGTGGTGGCAGAAGACCAGACAGGCTTACTTAAGGGTAGACAGCTAACTGCGAACATCAGACGACTGCTGAACGTGATAATGACCCCATCTAGGGAGAGAACACCAGAGGTGATCGTCTCCCTGGACGTAGAAAACGGCCTTCGACAGAGTCGAGTGGAAATACCTCATTGAGGTGCTAGAGCGGTTTGGGCTCGGGACAGGGTTCACCTCATGGGTGAAATTCCAGTCGTAGAATTTCAAGGGGAGAGTATGGCCCAACACCACCAGCTCTGAATACTTCCAGCTGCACAGAGGCACAAGGCAGGGATGCCTGTTGTCCCTGCCCTTGTTCGCCCTGGCAACCAAGCTACTGGCAATCGCCTTGAGAGCGACGAGAAGCTGGAAGGGTATCCGAACAGGAGGCAGAGAGCTCAGAGCTGAGGTCGTTGCAGATGGCCTGCTCCCCTACATCTCGGACCCTCAAAGGAGCATGAAAGGAATCATCAATCATGAAGCTTCTGAGAAGGTTTGGAGCCTCCTCGGGCTACAATCTCAACCTAGGCAAAAGCAAAGTATTCCCGGTGAACCCGAGAGGGGGAGGGGCAGAGCTGAGGGTCTCCACTAAAACTAACCCAAAACAAATTCCATTACCTGGGGCTCCAGATTGCCCACGACTGGACACGGATCCACAAGTGGAACCTGACCAGTCTGGCGGAGGAAGTAAAAAAGACCTACAGAGGTGGGATACACTCCCGCTCTCCAGGTTCCCCTTCCTGTGCAGATCCATACCGATGTCTATACCAAGGCCTTTTCAACTGAATAGACAAGATGATTATGAGGTTTGTGTCGGGGTGGGGCAAAGAATCCATAAACCCCCAAAAAAGCCCGACAAAGAAGGAGAAATATTGGGGGGGCTGGCCCTCCAGAACCTACAATGCTACCACTGGGCAGCCACGGCAGAAAGAGTGATGGGATGGGTGAAGGAGCCAGACACGGAATGGGTGAGGATGGAGGAGACTCCAGCGAATACAATCCTAATGGATTCAATCTCACCTCAGACGTCCATGCTGTCATCCCAGGAATCAGTCGGGTAAGCCTTCACTGCCCTCCCTCTAGAGCAAGAACATCTTTCCTCAGATAAGGAGACCAAAACTACACACAATATTCCAGATGTGGGCTCACCAAGGCCCTGTATAATTGCAGCAACACATCCCTGCTTCTATACTCAAATCCTGTCGTCGAATCCTCTCTTACCCCACCTACCCGAGCCAGTCTAATTTCAGATGTCAATCTGCCTGAATTCTATTTGATCAGCTACGTTTACTCAGTGTCTGAAATATATCTGTTCTGCTCAGTATCACCGGTACCTTGGAGGGCAGCACGATAGCACAGAGGTTAGCACTGTTGCTTCACAGCTCCAGGGTCCCAGGTTCGATTCCCGGCTTGGGTCACTGTCTGTGTGGAGTCTGCACGTTCTCCCCGTGTCTGGGTGGGTTTCCATCCACAAGTCTGGAAAAACATGCTGTTAGATAATTTGGACATTCTGAATTCTCCCTCTGTGTACCAAAACAGGCGCCAGAATGTGGCGACGAGGGGCTTTTCACAGCAACATCATACACGGCTGTACATGATACAACTCTTGTTTTATTATCTTAACACTGATTACAACTAACTGCTGGCTTGGGTACGTGCTTCACCAGCTAACCTGTGGACCCAGCCCTATCACTATCTTAGTGAGGCACTCAGCACATGGACTATATCTGAGTGGCACGCTGTGAGCTCTGTGCTCTGAGCTATCTCCTGGTAGAATGAGCGGGAACTGTGGGTGTTCCCTGTTTTATAGTGCGTGTGCTCTCACTGGTGATTGGCTGCGATGTTATGTGTGTGCTGGTTGGTCCAGCTGCCTGTCCATCAGTGTGTGTGTGATTGCACGATGATATGCTGATGTGGATATCATGACACTGACCAGGTTTCTGGTCATATTCAGCATGATGGCCGGAGGGTTATCTAGTCTAATGAGTTCATTTACAACCATTCCTCTCTCTCTCTGTCTCTCCCATGCCCTGCAATGGACAGAGCATACCATCATTTCCAGGTCCCTTTCAGTTGGTTTACATTATTAACCCTCCGGTTGCCCCAGTTCTCTGTCAATGTATTGTAAATCTATGTGTTGAATGTCTAAGTGGTCTTCTGGCTCACTGGGTGGTGTCCCAGGTCTGTGGTAAAGTGGGGAGGCAGTGGCGTAGTGGTATTGTCACTGGACTAGTAATCCAGAGACCCAGGGTAATGCCCTGAGGACCCAGGATCGAATCCCACCAGGACAGATGGTGAAATTTGAATGCAACGTTTGAAATTAGAAGTCCAGTGATGACCATGAAATGATTGTCGATTGTCTAAAAAAAAAACATCTGGTTTACTAATGTCCCTTTATGGAAAGAAATCTGCCGTCCTTACCCTGTCTGGCCGACATGTGACTCCAAGGTGATTTATTCTTAAACGCAAAAGGCCAGCCAGGTGGGGAGGTACAGTGGTTAGCACTGTGCATCACAGTACCAGGGACTAGGGTTTGATTCTGGCCTTGGGAGGCAGTCTGTGTGGAGTCTGCACGTTCTCCCCGTCTCCGGATGGGTTTCCTCTGGGTGCTCCAGATTCTTCCCACAGACAAAATATGTGCACGTTAGGTGGATTGGCCATGCTGAAATTGCCACTTAGTGTACAAAGGTGCGCAGGTTAGGTGGCAATACGCGTTAAGGCAGGGGAGTAGGCCTAGGTAGGGTGCTCTTTCAGAGGATTAGTGCAGACTCAATGGTCCGAATGGCCTCTGTTTGCGCTGTACAGATTCAATGGTTTTCCCAATGCAGGCTGTAAGACTAGAAAGTGTCCCGATCGGCCAAGCATGATATAGAGTGTTGTCCTGCCATGCTTCTCACCTTTACCAACCTCCTCCAGGAGAAACTAGCCCTGGAAAGGAACATAAGAATTGACTTTGCCTTCCTAATGAGCCACTCGTCATGATCGCCGCTCTGTGGCTATTATCTATGTTTGCCTGTACTCCCTGGCAGAATTCTCACATGGCCCCATTTCAGCATCACTGGTGGGTTGGGGGCTGGGGGCAGGAGGTGGTGATGGGGACAATTTGAAAAGAGTCCAAAAATTGGTTTTATGCTGGCGTGAATTCCCCACTGGGTCTTCCGCTGGTGCTCACCATACAGATCGGGAATCCCGCTGGTATTCACCATGGCAGACCGGGAATCCCGCTGGTGCTCACCATACAGATCGGGAATCCCACTGGTGCTCACCATACAGATCGGGAATCCCGCTAGTGCTCACCATACAGCTTGGGAATCCCGCTGGTGCTCACCATACAGATCGGGAATCCCGCTGGTGCTCACCATACAGACCGGGTATCCCGCTGGTGCTCACCATACAGATCGGGAATCCCGCTGGTGCTCACCATACAGACCGGGTATCCCGCTGGTGCTCACCATACAGATCGGGAATCCCGCTAGTGCTCACCATACAGATTGGGAATCCCGTTGGTGCTCACCATACAGATTGGGAATCCCGCTGGTGCTCACCATACAGATCGGGAATCCCGCTGGTGCTCAACATACAGACCGGGAATTCCATTGGTGCTCACCATACAGACCGGGAATCCCGTTGGTGCTCACCATTCAGGTCGGGAATCCCGTTGGTGCTCACCATACAGACCGGGAATCCCGCTGGTGCTCACCATACTGATCGGGAATCCCACTGGTGCTCACCATACAGATCGGGAATCCCGCTGGTGCTCACCATACAGATCGGGAATCCCGCTGGTGCTCACCATACAGACCGGGAATCCCGTTGGTGTTCACCATACAGACCGGGAATCCCGTTGGTGCTCACCATTCAGGTCGGGAATCCCGTTGGTGCTCACCATACAGATTGGGAATCCCGCTGGTGCTCACCATACAGACCGGGAATCCCAGTGGTGTTCACCGTACAGATAGGGAATCCCGCTGGTGCTCACCATACAGATCGGGAATCCCGCTTGTATACACCATCGCAGACCGGGAATCCCGCTGGTGCTCACCATACAGATCAGGAATCCCACTGGTGCTCACCATACAGATCGGGAATCCTGCTGGTGCTCACCATGGCAGACCGGGTATCCCGCTGGTGCTCACCATACAGATCGGGAATCCCGCTAGTGCTCACCATACAGATTGGGAATCCCGCTGGTGCTCACCATACAGATCGGGAATCCCGCTGGTGCTCAACATACAGACCGGGAATTCCATTGGTGCTCACCATACAGACCGGGAATCCCGTTGGTGTTCACCATACAGACCGGGAATCCCGTTGGTGCTCACCATACAGGTCGGGAATCCCGTTGGTGCTCACCATACAGATTGGGGATCCCGCTGGTGCTCACCATACAGACCGGGAATCCCAGTGGTGTTCACCGTACAGATAGGGAATCCCGCTTGTGCTCACCATACAGATCGGGAAACCCGCTGGTGCTCACCGTACAGATCGGGAATCCCGCTGGTGCTCAACATACAGACCGGGAATTCCATTGGTGCTCACCATACAGACCGGGAATCCCGTTGGTGCTCACCATACAGACCGGGAATCCCGTTGGTGTTCACCATACAGATCGGGAATCCCGCTGGTGCTCACCATACAGACCGGGAATCCCGTTGGTGCTCACCATACAGATCGGGAATCCTGCTGGTGCTCACCATACAGATTGGGAACCCCGCTGGTGTTCACCATACAGATCGGAAATCCCGCTGGTGTTCACCATTCAGATCGGGAATCCCGCTGGTGCTCACCATACAGACCGGGAATCCCGTTGGTGTTCACCATACAGATCGGGAATCCCGCTGGTGCTCACCATACAGACCGGGAATCCCGTTGGTGCTCACCATACAGATCGGGAATCCTGCTGGTGCTCACCATACAGATTGGGAACCCCGCTGGTGTTCACCATACAGATCGGAAATCCCGCTGGTGTTCACCATTCAGATCGGGAATCCCGCTGGTGCACACTGTGGCAGATAGGGAATCCCGATGGTGTCACCGTGGCAGATTAGGAATCCCAATTTGATTGAATTTGTTTATTGTCACGTGTACCGAGGTATAGTGAAAAGTATTTTTCTGCGAGCTGCTCAACAGATCATTAAGTACATGAGAAGAAAAAGGAATAAAAGGAAATACATAACAGGGCAACACAAGGTATACAATGTAACTACATAAGCACTGGCATCGGATGAAGCATACAGGGTGTAGTGTTAATGAGGTAAGTCCATAAGAGGGTCATTTAGGAGTCTGGTGACAGTGGGGAAGAAGCTGTTTTTGAGTCTGTTCCTGCGTGTTCTCAGACTTCTGTATCTCCTGCCCGATGGAAGAAGTTGGAAGAGTGAGTAAGCCGGGTGGGAGGGATCTTTGATTGTGCTGCCCGCTTTCCCCTGGCAGGGGGAGGTGTAGATGGAGTCAATGGATGGGAGGCAGGTTCTTGTGATGGACTGGGCGGTGTTCAGACTCTCTGAAGTTTCTTGCGGTCCTGGGCCGAGCAGTTGCCATACCAGGCTGTGATGCAGCCCGATAGGATGCTTTCTATGGTGCATCTGTAAAAGTTGGTAAGGGTTAATGTGGACAATCGTGGCTGGCATGATGCTGACTTGCATCGTGCTAATGGGATGCAGATGGAGGCCCTACCGGAATCCTTTCCCCCTCCCCAGCACACCCGATTCTCCACAACGCAAGAGGAATAACATGCTGGTCCAGAACATGTCAGGAACAACGTGGCATGCAGAATTCGGGACTGACTTGAAGGATGCCTGGAGTTGCCTCCAGAGTTTGAAATGGAGGCTGCCTGTGTCCCCGGACCCTAGAATAAGACAGCAATGGATGGGGGAGCCAGGTAGGGAGCATCTACTGGCGGCTCTTCCAGCCTCAGTGTCACCGAGACGGTCACTCGTCCAGCCTCAGAGTGTCCCTGGAGATCCATCTTAATTTCTCCAGTGGTAGTTCAGCAATGTTGGATGCTTTTTCAATATGGCACACAGATGACGGTGATCATAGAATTTACAGGGCAGAAGGAGGCCATTTGGCCCATCGAGTCTGCACTGGCCCTTGGAAAGAGCACCCTACCGTAGCGCAGACCTCCACTCCATCCCCAAAACCCAACAACCCCACCTAATCTTTTTTGGACACTAAGGGGCAATTTAGCACGGCCAATCTACCTAACCTGCACATCTTTGGATTGTGGGAGGAAACCGGAGCACCCGGAGGAAACCCACACAGACACGGGGAGAACATGCAAACTCCGCACAGACAGTGTCCCAAGCCGGGAATCGAACCTGGGACCCTGAGCTGTGAAGCAACAGTGCTGCCCACTGTGCTGCCGTGCTGCCCCGATGACAGGACTCGTGGCATCAGGCCTGCCCCGCCACGGAATGTCATGCTAAAATCCCGGGAGTACAATCGATGAGGCCAGGGCGGGAAGATATGGCGTGGTTTCCTGCCAGCCTCCACAGCGTGAAACACCCGCCTTCCCCACCCCCACCAGGGCACTTTGTACCGGATGGGAGAATTCCACCCCACCATTGCTGCTTCGCCAGTTTCTACCTTCAGTGCAGGAGGGTACAGAAGACCAGCAAATTTGGCAAACATAGCGTTGTCCGAGTCCAGGTCATTTATTTATTTTATTACATTTTATTCCTTCATGGGCTGTGAGCATCAGTGGCAAGGTCAGCATTTAAAATTGAACTTAAATTCCAAAATAGCCCTGGTGAGATTTGAACTCTCAACTAGGGAGAACGGGTCCAGAAGGAAAAGCCCCACATACATTTTTTTCCAGAAATTTAGAGTACCCAATTAGTTTTTTTTTCCAATTAAGGGTCAGTTTAGCTTGGCCAATCCAACCTAACCTGCACATCTTTGAAATGAAATGAAATGAAAATCGCTTATTGTCACAAGTAGACTTCAAATGAAGTCACTGTGAAAAGCCCCTAGTCGCCACATTCCGACGCCTGTTCGGGGAGGCTGTTGGGTTTGTGGGGGTGAAACCCGCGCAGACATGGGCAGAATGTGCAAACTCCACATGGACAGTGACCCAGGGCCGGGATTCGAACCCTTGTCCTCAGCGCCACAGCCCGAGTGCTAACCATTGTGCCACATGCCACCCAAGCCCCATTAATATTACTACTCCAGGTACTGTACCCCTCATGTCAATCAAAAAACGTCAAGGGCCAGTTCAGTTCCTCAGACACTGCACTCAATACGTCGCTCCAATTCAACGGCAACATTCTAATTCGTACTTTTTCTTGTCAGCCTACTTTTCTTTTCTTTATTCATTCAAGGGATGTGGGCATCGCTGGCTTGGCCCAGCCTTTGTTGCCCATCCCTAATTGCCCTTGAGAAGGTGGTGGTGAGCTACCTTTCTGGACTGCTGCAGTCCCTGTGGTGTAGATACACCCACCGGGCTGTTAGGGAGGCAGTCCCAAGCAACTCTAGTCTTCACAAGAGGCGAGATTCTCTGGCCTCCCCGTGGCATTGTTTCCGTGGCGACAGGAGGTGGCCAACCATAGGTCGGCCGCGGGGTCATTCTGGTCATTCTGGACTGGACGATCTCGCCCAAGATTGACAATGGCTCAAGCTTTTGGGTCCGTCTTTTACAGCAGTTGAGTTCAGCTTTAATATCCGTCTCAATATGACTGAGCCTGAACTGTGGAAAAACAAAATGTCCAGTTGTGTCCCCCATGAAAATCACACTCGGACGGGAAATCACAATGAAGAGTGAAAAGGTCACGCAGGTAGACAAATCTTGTTACCTCGGAAATATGCTACCCTCTGACGGAGAGTGAGAACCAAGGAATAATTTGAAGGATTGGAATGGCCAAAAAAGCATCTCAAAAAATGAAAAACCATTATGGTCAACTCAAAATTAGCCATCAAAAGACAGCTGGAATATCGACACCATACCAATTCTGATGTACGAGAGCGAGCGCTGGATATCCAGGGAGGCATTGCAGAGATTAATTGAGGCCGCAGCATTGTGGTTTAAGGTGAATCTTGGACAAGTCAAACCCACGACCGCTGCCACCTCGAAAGTCAAGGGCAGCAGATACCTGGGAACACCACCACCTGGAGGTTACGCTCCGAGCCACCTGGAACCATATCGCCGTCCCCTCAGTGTGGTGGGTTTGGAAGGTGTTTCCTCAAGAGCCTTGGTTAGTTCCTGCAGTGCATCTTGTAGATGGTACACACTGTTGCCACTGTTTATCAGTGGTGGAGGGAGTGCATGTGGAAAGGATGCCAATCAAGTGGGCTGCTTTGTCCTGGATGGCGTCCAGCTTTAGGTTCGAGGCGACCATCAGGTCAGCCATGATCTTATTTCAATGGTGGAGCAGGCATGAGGGGCTGAATGGCCTGCTCCTTGTTCGCTGTTGGAGCTGCACTCATCCAGGCAAGTGGGGACTTGTCGATGGGGAATCAGGCGGTGAGTTGCTTCCGCAGGATTCCTAGGCATCGGACCTGCTCTTGTGGACAGTATTTATATGGCTGTGCACCGCACAGAGACAGTAGTGTTGGGAGTGAGGAGGGGAAAGTGGGATGGGGCGCGTGGGTCTGCGGTGGGGGAGGAGGTAGAGCACAAAAGAATGAAAGTCGAGAGGCGACCGAGAGCACAGTGGAGGCCCTGAGCTCAAGCTCAGATGACATTGCCACCTGATCACTGTTTGCACTGGGAACTTGCCAACTCTCAACTCCGACACACACATTATAGTCTCGGAGGTTTTCCCAGTCTGTGGTTGGGAATAATTGAAAGGCATGGCTTTGATTTCCTGCAGACAGAAACACTTCACTTTCTTTCTGCTCTCTCGCTGGAATCAAACGCCTGCTGTTCTGCTGCATGCTACTGTTTACAGCCCAGATGTTTGAATGCATTGCTGCCACCAATGAAGGCGATGAGAGAAAGAAAGAGTTACATTTGCAAAGTGCCTTTCGTCACCCGGGCAATGTCTGAGAAGCTATTTTGCAGCCATCACAGCACAGTCTTTGATGTGGGTGCAGTCGTAGAACAGAACTGCTGCCACTGAACTCAGTAAGCCCAGCAACCTCCCCCCCTCCCCCATCACCCAATTTTACCCTGTATTAACCCCTCACTGATCTGCACCTTGAGCTTCTTCACCAGGGGCTTCAAGGAGCAGTTCTCCAAGTACATGATGAGGGAACCATTACTCCAGTCGTGAGTGTTTAGTAGCAGGGTCTGATACACGCATGGTTACGATGAGACTGAGTGCAGTACTCCTCCGTTAGTGATCATTGAATCCCTCCAGTGTGGACAGCACTGCTGCCTCATGGCGCCGAGGTCCCAGGTTCGATCCCAGCTTTGGGTCACTGTGGAGTTTGCACATTCTTCCCAGCTTTGGGTCCGTGTGGAGTTTGCACATTCTTCCCAGCTTTGCGTAGGTCTCGCCCCCACAACCCAAAGATGTGCAGGCGAGGTGGATTGGCCACGCTAAATTGCCCCTTAATGGGAAAAAATGAATTGGGTGCTCTAAATTTAAAAAAAAATAAAAGAATCCCTCTAGTGCAGAAGGAGGCCATTCAGCCCATCGAAGCTGCACCGACCGTCTGAAAGAGCACTTTACCTAGGCCTATTCCCCATCTCCACAACACAACCTACAAATCCTTTGGACACAAAGGGGCAATTTAACGGCCAATCCACCTAACCTGCACATCTTTGGTCTGTGGGAGGAAACTGGAGCACCCGGAGGAAACCCACACAGACACGGGGAGAAAGGGCAACCTCCACATAGACAGTCACCCGAGGCCGGAATTGAACCTTGGCGCTGTGAGACTGCAGTGCTAACCACTGTGCCACCGTGATGTAATAAGGCACCTGGCCCACTGCCAGGGGTAGTCTAGAGATGGATAGAGATCGGCAAAGGCCTAGGCTAGAGTCAGCTCCATACTTACACCTTACACATGTATATAGTTATGAGCTGTTAGTATAAAGACTTTCTATTCATACACACCAGACTATGCAGCCTTCTTCATGATGTCTGAAGCAGGCTTCTTCATGTGCTGTGCCCGACACTGAACCCTGCGTTTGTGAACCTCTGGTCAGGGTAACAGAGGGACTGATCGCTATACCTGAGGACCATCACCGTGGTCCCCACCCTGTCCACTCTGAAATATCTTCAGCACTTCATTAAGATGTAGGGCTGACTTGTTTGCCTTCGAAATGTATTTTAATTAGACAGTGCCTGTGATTACACATAATCACCCTTTACGAAAACACACTCGCACTCGAAAACCAGTCAGATAATGTGGACATAGTCTGGCATCTTTCACCTCTGGCCGTCTGCGGCCCCTGCCCTTCCCCCCTCCCCCCTCCCCCTCCACCCGTCCACCCCCCAACTTAATTCATGTAATCATGGTTCAGCCTCAAATAAACTAAATTTTCTCCTCATAACGACTACAAATAGCGACTGAAAGCACAGACGACTTCAGGAGATGCAAACTGGTGAAACACACTGCAGTTTCTCCTTCTTGCTCTCTTCCCTCCATCTCCTTTACCCCTCTACCTCGCTCTCTACCTCTCTCCTTCTCTCGCTACCTCTCAAAACTCTTTGCAGTTCAGAATAAATCTGCTTGAACCTTCCTCTGCGTGTCTCCTGGATTAATACACTGGCGACGAGGAACAAGAACGGAATTCTGGACAGCCCTGCTTAAAAAAAACAATTCCTGTCAGGAAAAATATGAAGAGAACCTCGCAATGCCACGACTCGGGAAACTTGAGCCGTGTGAGAATCATCATAGAATCAAGAATCTACAGTGCAGAAGGAGGCCATTCAGCCCATCAATTCAGCCCTTCGAGTCTGCCCTGGCCCTTGTAAAGAGCACCCTACTTAAGCCTACACCTCACCCTATCTCTGTAACCCAGTAACCCCACCTAACCTTTTTGGACACTAAGGGGCAATTTAGCATGGCCAATCCACCTAACCTGCACATGTTTGGACTGTGGGGGGAATCCGGAGCACCCGGAGGAAACCCACACAGACACGGGGAGAACGTGCCGACTCCGCACAGACAGTGACCCAAGCCGGGAATCGAACCTGGGACCCTGGAGCTGTGAAGCAGCAGTGCTAACCACTGTGCTGCCGTGATGGCCATTGTGCTACTGTGCCGTGGGTGTTGAGGGTTTGCCGCGGTACGCCGAAAAATGGCACTATTTCTTTTGCGTGGATGGCATAGAATGTGACGACCGACAAAATGTAATCCTTCTGATCGATCGTGGAGTCCCAAAGTTCGGAATCACTCAGTGTTTGACTTGCCCGGCAGCCCCGGACTCAAATTAGTGGCAAACCACTACGACCCAAGACCATCGGTAATTCTCCAGCGTTACAGGTTTAATAGGGCCAGAAAAATCCCTGGAGAACCTGTAATGGAATTCCTGAGCAGGCTCAGAAAACTGGCAGAACACCGAGTGAGGGTCATCCTTGCTGGAGACGCTCCAGGGCCGATTGGTATGCGAGATAAACAATATTGCACTTGGGGGAAAACTACTTGCAGAACCCACCCTGGACCTCAAAAGAGCCATAGAGCTGATGCTGTCCCTGGAAAACACCGAGAAACGCGGGCCAAGAACTTCAAGGTCCAATGGACTGCAGTGTGCTCAAAGTAGAATGAGCCCCCCCGTATGGAAAAAACAGGCTCTCCGTGGATATCCCTTCTGCGCCCCGCCCACCACTTGTTCAACCCTCAGCCACATAATGCAAGGTTATGGATCAATGGCCACAAATCCCCAGAAATGTTAGGGAGGGAAGCTTCCCCAGAGGACTTCGGGAAACAGCCTCAAGGGTACTGTACCGGCGGCCGAAGGACACGCCCAAGGCAAAGCTGCTAGAACCATCAGGTGGTGTATCGCCTAGGCCTGATGCCAAAGCCACCTCAGGCCCAGGTCTTGCAAATCCACTAGACGGAACAGGGTGAACTGATGCAGCCGAACTGCCCCCAAAGGAGCCCCAGTCAAAATCAAACTCCAGATCAATTGTCACCCCCTAGAAATGGAAGAGGACACAGGAGGTCACCATTATAGGGGAACAGACTTTCAGGCACCCCAGACCGAGCATTGTGCCCTTGGGCCTGCGAAACACCAGTGTCAGGCTGACCATGTACACAGGGGAGCCTCTACGAATCGCAGGGATGACCATGACCCGGGTCACCCATGGAGAGCAGATGGTCCGACTCCCCCTAATAGTCATATAAGAACAAGGACCCAGCCTTCTGGGTAGAGACTGGCTATAAAAAATACGAGTGGACTGGGGACAAAGTTTTAAAAGGCAAACCGGTAGCTTATACAAAGCCATTTGGAAATATCCCGAGACATTTCAGATAGGCCTCAGCAAAATCAAAGGAGCAAGGGCAAAAATCTACTTATCCCAGAGGTCCTACCTTCAGAACTCGACTGGTCCGCTATGCATTATTCACCAGTGTAGAGGCAGAATGTGGGTGGCTGGAGAGCCTTGGCATCTTACACTCTGCACAATTTTGGAATGGGCTGTGCCAGTGGTTCCAGTATTAAAACCCAACATGTCAATCCACCTTTGCGAAGACTATAAGTTATCTGTCAACCACGTCTCCTGCCATGACCCGTACCCCATGACGTGCATCAATGAACTCTACCAAAATTGGAGGCCGCACATTTACCAAGCTGGACATGAGCCATGCATACATCCAGCTGGAGCTCGATATGGTAGCCATGAAATTTGTCACCATCAACTAACCACAAGGTGGTATGAATAGACCCACCTATATTTTGGAGTCTCATCGATGTGCGCCATTTTCCAGCACGCAATGAAAAATATCCTTCAAGGACTGCCTCAGGTAGCAGTGTACCTGGATGATGTATTAATCACAGGAACCGTCAAAAAAGAAGACCTGTCAAGCCTGGAGGAAGTCCTGCGATGATTCTCAGATGCGGGTGTTTGACTCAAGCTGGAAAAGTGCCTGTTTCAGGCGGGTGAGGTAACACGCCTCGGTTTCCGTGTCGCCAAGGACGGTCTTCACCCTGTCGAGGACAACCTGGAGGCCATAGAAGGGCCACCGATATGGTGAAACATGACGGAATTGAAGTTGTTCCCATCAACTGTAATGGGAAAAGACCAAGGAAAAGCTTGTAAAAAATATACGTGGACCATCTCATGAGCAGAGAACCCTCTACTTCAGAAGCTACTCTGGGTGGGGTGATGCCTTCAACATCCTTTGAACCTACCTCCAGGCAGGGAACCCAAGTGTCAATCCCGAAGAGGGTGAAGATTCGGACTTAGAAGTGGAGGCTGAGGTGACTGACCCACAGCCAGATGTCAACGTCGAGGAAGAACCTCCATCAGGGGCCCTTCGACGCTCAGCTAAGAAGCTATGATTTTCCATCCGTTCACGCTCCCAGATCCGCCTCGGTTGATGGTAGACTCAAGGTTGTGCACAAAGAGGTAAAGGAGGCCTCACCATCGTGGAAATGAGGGGGAGGATTTGAACTTGTTGTGGGGGGGAGGAATGTGATAACCCTCACAAGGACCACGGGAAACCACTTTTCGATCACCCCATGAGGCTAGTACAAGTTCCTGCGGTAACAGATGGAAACCCGGCCATTATCAAGACTTTTAAATGCCGGCCCAGTCCTGGACCTGGAGTTCCGTTGTGTTGTATATCTTTACTTTTGAGTTAAGAATAAATCTGTTTCAACCTTCCTCTTTCAACCTATCCAACTTATTTTTCCAACTCCCTATCCCCTTCTTCTCTGTCTCTATCTCTCTCTCTCTGTCTCCCTCTGTCTCCATCTCTCTCACACTCTCTCTCATTTTCTCTCTCCCTATCTCTCCTATGTCGCATCTCTCCCTCCATCTCCATCTCTTTCTCTGTCCCCTCTCTCTCTGCCTCCATCTCTCTCTTTGTCTCCTTCTGTCTCCATCTCTCTCTCCCTTTTTCTCTGCCTTATTTCTCTCTGTCTCTATCTCCCGCTCTCTGTCTCCATCTCTCTCTCTGACCTTGGTTTTGCTCGCTTCCTCTGTTTGACCTCTATCATTCGATCTCTCCTTCCAACATTATTTTCTGACCCCTTTCTCTCTCCCACTCTCCAACATTCACTTTCTTACTCTCTCTTTCTCAACCTCCATTCTCTCCACCTCTAGTCCTCCATTTTCCTCTCCCTCTCTCGGACTTCCATATTTCTCTTCAACGTTGCTTTTTGCGCCTTCCTCTCTCTGGCCTCCAACATCTTTTCTCTGACTGCTCCCTCCCTCTTTCTCTCTTTCCCTCTCTCTCTTCTCTCCAGCTCTCTTCCTCCCATTTCCTCACCAGCTCTCCTTTCAACTCTCTCTCTCCATGATCCTCCTTTCTCTCTCAATTTTCCAGGAAGTGTTAAGACAGCTGAGTGAGGTGAAGCGTGCATGTTCAAAAATTTTTATTTATTTTTAAAAATTAATTTAGAGTACCCAATTTTTTTTTTCCCAATTAAGGGGCAATTTAGCGTGGCCAATCCACCTGTCCTGCACATCTTTGGGTTGTGGAGGTGAGACCCACGCAGACACGGGGAGAATGTGCAAACTCCACACGATCAGTGACCCGGGGCCAGGAATCGAACCCGGGTCCTCAGCGCCGTGAGGCAGCAGTGCTAACCGTGCCGCCCATGCATGTTCAAAAATAAACCTCACCCGGCCAAGACAATAGTTATCAAAGTAAGGACCACATTGAGCGAATCCTGCTCTTAAGCTGCAAACCAAGCAATCTCCCAATGCAGAAGTTTTAATTATTGTCATTGACTTAAATGACTCTTTTCCTGAATACTAGGAATGCAGTTTCTGATTCTCAACAGCTATGTTGGGATTGGAGGCACCACCTCGACAAACATAGATGACACGTCAAGCAAACAATTCTTCCAAGGGCCGACCTCGGCCACGTGGGAGTCATAGAATTTTTTTTGAAATTCATTTTGCCGGATGTGGGGGTCACTGGTTAGGCCAGCATTTATTGCCCATCCATTGTTGCCCTTCAGAAGGTGGTAGTGAGTTGCCTTCTTGAATCGCTGCAGTCCCTGAGGTGTAGGTATACCCACTGTGCTGTTAGGGAGAGAGTTCCAGGATGTTGCCCCACTGACAGTGAAGGAACAGCGACATATTTCCAAGCCAGGGTGGTGAGTGACTTGGAGGGGAACCTCCAGGTGCTGGGGTTCCCAGATATCTGCTACTCTTGTCCTTCCAGATGGTAGTGGCCGTGGGTTTGGAAGGTGCTGTCTAAGGAACCTTGGTGAGTTCCTGCAGTGCATCTTGTAGATGGTACACACAGCTGTCACTGTTCATCGGTGGTGGAGGATTTGCATGTTTGGAGAAGGGGGAGCAATCAAGCGTGCTGCTTTGTCCAGGCAAGTGGAGAGCATTCCATTACACTCCTGACTTGTAAAAAACCTGACCCCGGGTTGGTTGGGGCGGGAGACCCTTCGGGGACTGGTGAAACATTTTTTGGTCCATATCCAACATCGCTTCCTTGTGGTCGCTTTTCTGGGTCCTGGCGATGAGGATCAAGTGGAATGAAAACGAAATGAATATTGCTTATTGTCACAAGTAGGCTTCAAATGAAGTTACTGTGAAAAGCCCCTAGTCGCCACATTCCGGCACCTGTTCGGGGAGGCTGGTACGGGAATTGAACCGTGCTGCTGGCCTGCCTTGGTCTGCTTTCAAAGCCAGTGATTTGGCCCTGTGCTAAACAGACCCTAAACTGTTGGAGGTGCCATTTTCTCCTAATTCGTCCCACTTCACAAAGGCCTCAGGAGGCTCCGGATAGGCAACAGATATGCTGCACATAGGAATTGTTGGAGGCATTTGATGCAGATAAAGGTGATTGGGACAAGTACATCGAAAAAAAGATTGTTTGAATGCGATCATTGGGAACAAAAGGCAGACAGTTACCCTCCTCATGGTTTGCGGAGCCTCCACATACAACATCATTCAGAGCTTAATTTTCCAAGATGCACCTGATTCACGGTCGTTTGTGAAGCTGGTGACATTGGTGGGTGAACACTTGAATCCGAAACCACCCATTATAGTGGGAATTTGCGATTCCACACTGCCATCCAACACCAAAGGGAATTGGACCGATTTTCTGGCCTGCCAAAAAAAAACTTGCCGAATTTTGTGACTTTGGAGTGGCACCATCTGAAACACTAAGGGATAGGTTGGTTTGCGGCATCTGGGACGCGGCCACCCAGAAGAGGCCGTTGGCCAAGATCCACCTGGATTTGCAGAAGGCTACTGAAGGCTTTGTCAAGGGAACGTGAAAAGCAAGGATTGCAAGAACTGCAAGGGGTGGCAATTCTCAACACAGGTCGCCCAATGGATCGTAGAATGCCGCCTCCACGGACCAAAGTTTCCGACTCTCCCTGCTGGGGGTGTACTTCCAGAGACCCGACCCTGGTCGGCGAGACCCATGGATCGACGACCATCATCCCCCAATTCGGAGGACCCAAATCAGAGGGATCGATATGCCTCTGAAGGACTGGGCAGACAGGCACCAGAGGGGAAGTTCACCCACACGCTGCCCTACTGGGTACGGCCACCCCCAGATAGGGGAGACCCCTATCTTCCACGGCCACCAACACTTGCATTGTACGGCAGTACCAAGAGTGACGGAAATTCCTGTCATTGTCCGGGTGAATGGTTTCCTGATCCTGAACGGGAAACGGGGGCCGCCGTTTCCATGGTGAGGTGGGGCACATTCGACTGCACCCGGTCCAGAGTCCGGCAGTTCGAGTTACGGGACACGGACGCACATTTGACGATTTATACGGGAGAACCATTCATTGATGATCGTAGGTACCTCGGTGGTTCCCACGGAGGACAAGCAGCAGTCCACAAATTTACCACTGGTAATAGTCTGAGGAACTGGGCCTAGCTTGCTGGGGTGCGATTGGTTAAAGCTCCTCCATTTAGATTGGCAGTACCTTTGCTAGATCATAGAATCATAAAACCATAGAATTTACAGTGCAGAAGGAGGCCATTCGGCCCAGCAAGTCTGCACTGGCCCTTGGAAAGAGCACCCTACCTAAGCCCACACCTCCACCCTATCCCCGTAACCCAGTAACCCCAACTAACCTTTTGGACACTTAAGGGCAATTTAGCATGGCCAATCCACCTAAGCTGCACATTTTTGGACTGTGGGAGAAAACCAGAGCACCCGGAGGAAACTCACGCAGACACGGGGAGAAAGTGCAAACTCCACACAGACAGCCACCCGAGGCCGGAAATGAACCTGGGACCCTGGAGCTCTGATGCAACAGTGCTAATCACTGTGCCGCCGTTCCTTGATTGGCCAGACGCAGGACTGGCCAAGTTTCCGGACGTATTTAAGAAAGGCCTGGAGACTACCTGAGGGACCGCCGCCAAGATTTTCGTTGACCCATCGTTACAATCGCGGTATTGTCACACCAGCCCCATACCCTATGTCCTGAAGCTAAAAGTGGATGCGTAAGTAGTCCAGCTATTGGGCATCGTCCGCTCAGCACAGTTTGCGGATTGGGCGGCATCAATCATCACAGTCTTGAAACATGACGGCATCGACAAATTATGTGGGGATTACAAGATGGCAGGCCCCTCCCGCCTTGTCCGTTAGCTAGTACCCCGGATTGAAGATCTCTATGCATGGCCCAGTGGCTCACGCACCTTCACAAAACTTGACTTGAGCCATAGCTATGAGCAGTTGGTTTTGGACCGAAATTCGTGGCGGTGAGCATGCACCGCGGCTTATGCAAATACACCAGGTTGCCCTTTGGAGCGTCATGCGCCTGTGCCATTTTCCAACGGGCCATGGAGAATATACTTCGGGGGTTGCCACCGGTCACAGTCGACTGGATGACATTTTGATCACCGGGCCGTCAGACCGAGAGCACACGTAGAACCTCGTAGACGTACTCGGACATTTTGAGGTGGCGTGCGCTGGTTACGCAGAGAAAAATGTGTGTTTCAGGCCAGGAGATGGTTTATCTCAGATATCGCGTGGACCGTTACGGACTGCACCCGGTTGAAGACAAGGTGAGGGTGATCAGACAAGCTTCCGTACGAAGGGATCCAATGGAACTCCGCTCCTTTTTGGTGCTAATAAAGTATTATGGGAAGTTCATTCCGAACTTGCCCATGCTGTTGGCCCTGTTGCAATGACGATTGAAGAAGGGCCAGAGATGGGTTTGGGAATGGCTGCAACAGGCAGCTGTTGCCGAGGTGAAGCGGCGGCTTTTTCCTCGCGGCTACTGATGCAATTTTGACCAATCTGTTAACTTGCGACGCCTTGCTGTATGGCATCAGGGCTGTTTCAGCCAACGGAATGGGCGATAGGACATCACGGCCAATAGTGTTCACCTCCAGGATCCTCGCAATACAGAAACAAATTATGCTCCATTTGGGACAGAGGAGTTGGCTGTGGTTTTTGGGGTGAAACGTTTTCACCAGTAGGTATACGGACACGCTTTTACCGCCCTTATGGATCACAAACCCCGATTGGGGTTATTTAAAGAACGTAGGGCAATCCCGCCCTCGGCATCAGCATTGGGCATTGATACCTGCGGCCTACGAATACGCCCTGGAACGCAGATCCAGGGTGAAGATTCCACATGCGGATGCCCTCAACCAGCTTCCGTTTGCAACCAGGCTGCCGGTACCTGCTGGTGCCGACGAAGTGATAGCAGCCTTGCATTTCATGGATACACTGCCCGTCCCGGTTTCCCAAATCAAGGCCTGGACCCAGGCGGGCCCAGTATTGGCCTGGATCCAGCATATTGTATGGGTTTCAGCATCGCGCGCTGCTGGGCAACCTGAGGGTGTTCGCGATGAAAGCAGTGGGATCCTGCTGTGCGGTTCGCATGTAGTGGTGAGGTGCCGAGCCCCTTCTGAAGAAGCTGCACAACCCTGGGTCTCAAAGATGAAAGTGCTGGCCCGCAGCTACGTTTGGTGGCCTGGCATTGATGCGGGCATTGAAGCTCTGGCAGAGCAATCCGTGCAGCGCCAGGAGCACCAAAAGCTGCCACAGTGGCATGTCTCCAACCCTGGGTGTGGCCGGGCAGGCTATGGTCGAGACTTCACATCGATTTCACTGCGCCCTTACAGGGCTCTATGTTCCTCTGCATCGGGGATGTACACTCCAAGTGGATGGACGTCAACTGCATGGCATCCATACGTCTCAGTCCACGGTCAAGACGCATGCCAAACATTTTGCATCTACAGAATTCCGGAGGTCTTAGTCTCAAATAACAGGATGGCTTTTATCAGCATGGAATTTGGTGACTTCCTGCTGTCATGTGAGAGTACTTTTAAGACATGGATGTTTAAGCAATGTACCTTTAAGAAAACAGTGATGTCAGAGAGTGGGTGGGGCTGAGGTCGGGTCAGCCATTTTGCAGGGTGGTTTTGCAGTTTGATAAGTGCCTGGCTGGTTTTGCAGAGAGCAGCTAAAAAGTGCCTGGCTGGTTTTGCAGAGAGCAGTTTAAAAGTAGAAATCCAGTTTGAGACAGCAGCTTGAGAAGTTCTGTTTTGCGGTGATCTGCTTGAAGGGAGAAAGCCAGGTTTGAAAAAACGGCGTGGGTGTGTCTGTGGGTTTCCAGAGAGCTGCATGAAGAAAGCAAGGTGCTGGAGCTGAAGTCACCCAAGCTAATATATCTCTGCCATTCTACAGAAAAAATATATATCCTTTAACCTGATGTGATACTGTTTAAAGGTGTTAAGTCTCTTGGAAGTTTGAAGGAACATTTTAAGGAATTATTTACTATTGCAATATTTTCTGAGTTATCTTTGAAGTAAGGGGTGTTAAACGATCCAATGATTATTTAAGATGTTAAGTTGAGTTCATGGAATAAACAGTGTTTTGTGGTTAAAAACCCACGTGTCCATAATTGTAATCCCACACCTAGGGAAAAAGCCATGTGCTCGGAAAAGCAACAAATCCATTAAAGGGAGAGATTGGTTGAACTCCATGATACATTTTGGGGTTCTGTAAACGCCTCCCCCATAACAATTGGGGGCTCGAGGGGGATAAAAGTCTATCTATTGGATTGGCTTTTGTGAACTTAAAGACAGTGAAGGATTGTTGCTTTTCCGGTGTGGTATTTTAGTTTAAGTGGCGAGAGTGTTATGAACAATGGCTCTTTCAGAGACTCCAAAGTTTTTGGGGGTGGAGAATGTCACACGTAGTACTTTACGGACAGAAACAAAATGCAGACTATTAGATTTGGCAAGAACATTGCAGTTAACATTCCCTGACAAAATGCAAAAAGTTGAGGTAATTATGGCGGTGGTTAAGCATTCAAAGTTGCCTGAGATAGAGTTTGACTCGTTGAAAATGGCAAAAATTCAGTTGAAAATTAAACAAATGGAACATGAGAAAGAATTAAAGCGGCTGGCATACAAGAGTGAGAGAGAGGAAAAAGACAGAGAAGGAGAGAGAGAGGAAAAAGAAAGAGAAAGAGAGAGAGGAAAAAGATAGAGAAAGAGAGAGAGAGGAAAAAGAAAAGGAGAGAGAAGAAAGGAGAAAAGAAAGAATAGCCCTAGCAGAACAAAAAGAAAAAGAAAGGGAGATACAGATCAGGGAAAAAGATAAAGAGAGGGAGTTTGAACTTCAGAAAATGGCCATGAAACATGACAATCAGTTAAAATTGGCAGACGCACAGTTGGATGACAGTGATGAGGATAGTAAGAAAGATCGTTATAGAACATAGAACATTACAGCGCAGTATAGGCCCTTCGGCCCTCGATGTTGCGCTGACCTGTGAAACCACTCGAAAGCCCATCTACACTATTCCCTTATCATCCATATGTTTATCCAATGACCATTTAAATGCCCTTAATGTTGGCGAGCCCACTACTGTTACAGGCATTCCACGCCCTTACTACTCTCTGAGGAAAGAACCTACCTCTGACATCTGTCCTATATCTATCACCCCTCAATTTAAAGCTCATCACCAATCGAGGAAAAAGGCTCTCACTGTCCACCCTATCTAATCCTCTGATCATCTTGTATGCCTCAATTAAGTCACCTCTTAACCTTCTTCTTTCTAAAGAAAATAACCTCAAGTCCCTCCGCCTTCCCTCATAAGATCGTCCCTCCAGACCAGGCAACATCCTGGTAAATCTCCTCTGCACCCTTTCCAATGCTTCCACATCCTTTCTATAATGCGGCGACCAGAACTGCACGCAATACTCCAAATGCGGACGCACCAGAGTTTTGTACAGCAGCAACATGACCGCATGGCTCCGAAACTCAATCCCTCTACCAATAAAAGCTAACACACCGTATGCGTACTTAACAACCCTCTCAACCTGGGTGGCAACTTTCAGGGATCTATGTACATGGACACCAAGATCTCTCTGCTCATCCACACTACCAAGAATCTTACTATTTGCCCAGTACTCTGTCTTCCTGTCATTCCTTCCAAAATGAATTACCTCACATTTTTCTGCATTAAACTCCATTTGCCACCTCTCAGCCTAGCTCTGCAGCTTACCTATGTCCCTCTGTAACATGTTACATCCTTCCGCACTGTCCACAACTCCACCGACTTTAGTGTCATCGGTAAATTTACTCACCCATCCTTCTACGCCATCCTCCAGGTCATTTATAAAAATGACAAACAGCAGTGGCCCCAAAACAGATCCTTGTGGTACACCACTAGTAACTGGACTCCAGGCTGAACATTTCCCATCAACCACCACCCTTTGCCTTCTTCCAGCTAGCCAATTTCTGATCCAAACTGCTAAATCACCCTGAATCCCATGCCTCTGTATTTTCTGCAGTAGCCTACCGTGATGAACCTTATCAAACGTTTACTGAAATCCATATACACCACATCAACTTTGCCCACAACAGAAGTAAGGCTCACTGGTCTATAGTTACCGGAGTTGTCTCTACTCCCCTTCGTGAACAAGGGGACAACATTTGCTACGCTCCAGTCTTCTGGCACTATTCCTGTAGACAATGATGACATAAAGATCAAACCCAAAGGCTCAGAAATCTCCTCCCTAGCTTCCCATAGAATCCTAGGATAAATCCCATCCGGCCCAGGGGACTTATCGATTTTCACACTTTCCAGAATTGCTAACACCTCCTCCTTAAGAACCTCAAGCCCTTCTAGTCTAGTAGCCTGTATCTCAGTATTCTCCTCGACAACATCGTCTTTTTCCTGTGTGAATACTGATGAAAAATATTCATTTAGCACCTCTCCTATCTCCTCAGACTCCACGCACAACTTCCTACTACTGTCCTTGACTGGCCCCACTCTTACCCTAGTCATTCTTTTATTCCTGACATATTTATAGAAAGCTTTAGGGTTATCCTTGATCCTACCTGCCAAAGACTTCTCATGTCCCCTCCTGGCTCTTCTTAGCTCTCTCTTTAGGTCCTTCTTAGGTAACTTGTAACTCTCGAGCGCCTTAACTGAACCTTCACGTCTCATCTTTACATAAGCCTCCTTCTTCCTCTTAACAAGTGATTCAACTACTTTAGTACACCATGGTTCCCTCGCTCGACCACTTCCACCCTGCCTGACAGGGACATACTTATCAAGGACACGCAGTAGCTGTTCCTTGAACCAGCTCCACATTTCAATTGTGCCCATCCCCTGCAGTTTCCCTCCCCATCCTATGCATCCTAAGTCTTGCCTTATCGCATCATAATTGTCTTTCCCCCAGCTATAACTCTTGCCCTGCGGCATATACCTATCCTTTTCCATTGCTAAAGTAAACGTAATCGAATTGTGGTCACTGTCACCAAAGTGCTCACCTACCTCCAAATCTAACACCTGTCCAGGTTCATGTCCCAGTACCAAATCCAATATGGCCTCGCCTCTCGTTGGCCTATCTACATACTGTGTCAGGAAACCCTCCTGCACACATTGGACAAAAAAGGACCCATCTAACGTGCTCGAATGTTTCCAGTCAATATTTAGAAAGTTAAAGTCACCCATAACAACTACCCTGTTACTTTCGCTCCTATCCAGAATCATCTTTGCAATCCTTTCCTCTACATCTCTGGAACTTTGCAGAGGCCTATAGAAAACTCCCAGCAGGGTGACCTCTCCTTTCCTGTTTCTGACCTCAGCCCATACCACCTCAGTAGACGAGTCCTCATCGAACGTCCTTTTTGCCACCGTAATACTGTCCTTGACTAACAATGCCACCCCTCCCGCTCTTATATCACCTTCTCTAAGCTTACTGAAATATCTAAACCCCGGCACATGTAACAACCATTCCTGTCCCTGCTCTATCCATGTCTCTGAAATGGCCACAACATCGAAGTCCCAGGTACCAACCCATGCCGCAAGTTCACCCACCTTATTCCGGATGCTCCTGGCATTAAAGTAGACACACTTTAAACCACTTTCCTGCCTGCCGGTGCACTCCTGCAACTTTGAAACCTTACTCCTGACCTCACTACTCTCAACCTCCTGTATATTGGAGCTACAATTCAGGTTCCCAGAACCCTGCTGAACTAGTTTAAACCCTCCCGAAGAGCATTAGCAAATGTCGTAGTCGAAGGCTTGGTGGGAATCTATTTAAATATGTCCAAGCATTGCCAAGGTTTGACGAGAAGGAAGTGGAAGCCTTTTTCATTTCATTTGAGAAGGTAGCTAAACAAATGAAATGGCCACAGGGCATGTGGGTGGTACTGATTCAAACAAAGCTGGTAGGTAGAGTTGGTGAAGTGTTTGCATCACTACCAGAGGAGGTATGAGGAGGTGAAGAAATCCATCTAAAGTGCATATGAGCTGGTGCCTGAAGTTTACAGACAAAGGTTTAGAAATTTAAGGAAAGCATTTGGTCAAACATGCATGGAGTTTGAAAGGCTCAAACAGAGTAATTTTGATAGGTGGATAAGGGCTTTGAAAATAGACCAAACATATGAAGCTCTCAGAGAAATTATTCTTTTGGAGGAGTTTAAATTCAATTCCTGATGTAGTGAGAACTCATGTGGAAGAACAGAGGGTTAAAACTGTGAGATTAGCAGCAGAAATGGCAGATGATTATGAATTAGTTCATAAATCAAAGATTGGTTTCCGACATCAGTTTCAGCCGGCGAGGGATAGAAACTGGGGACATAAGAAAAACTCAAGTGGTAAAGGTAAAGGTGATCTGATGGGTGACAATAAAGAGAGTGTACCTCAGATTAAAAAAGAAATCCAGGAGGGGGGAAAAGAAATGAAAAGTTTCAAATGTTTTCACTGTAATAAACTAGGCCATGTAAAGTCACGGTATTGGTGGTTGAAGAAAAGCACTGGGAAGGCTGATGTGGTAACACAGGATAAGACAGTGGGGTTTGTTAGAGTGGTAAAGGAAAGCCCAAGGGCATTGAACGAGGTGTAAACGATTGTACAGCCTGTTCAAGAAGTAATTATTAAGAAGGTGCCAGGTGTCTTTAAAGAATTTACTTGTGTGGATAAAGTTTACTCATGTGTATCAGGAGGAGCAGGTAAAGAAGTCACAATTTTAAAAGATACAGGGGATAGTCAATCTTTAATGGAAAGAGATGAGGAATTATGTAGTTTGGGAAGAATGTTGCCAGAAAAGCTGGTGATATGTGGAATTCAGGGTGAGTGGAGTACTGTTCCATTATATAAGGTAAGGTTGGCAAATCCAGTGAAGAGTGGTGAAGTGGTAGTAGGAGTAGTAGATAAACTATCTTGTCCAGGAATACAGTTTATCTTGGGTAATGATATAGCTGGATCGCAGGTGGGAGTGATGCCTACTGTGGTTGATAAGCCAGTGGAAAATCAGTCAACTGAAGTGTTGAAGGACAAATATCCTGGGATTTTTCCGGATTGTGTAGTAACAAGGTTGCAAAGTCACATGTTAAGACAAGAGGAGAAATCAAAGAGTGAAGATGAAGTTGAAGTGCAATTATCAGAAACGATTTTTGATCAGATGGTTGAAAAAGAACAAGAACAGGTGGAGGATGAGGCGGATATTTTTAGTTCAGGAGAATTGGCGGAGTTACAACAGAAAGATGTAGAAATAAAACGGATATATCAGAAAGCATATACGGAAGAGGAATCTGAGAGTATACCAGAGTGTTATTACCGTAAAAATGATGTCTTGATGAGAAAATGGAGACCTGTACATATGCAGGCAGATGAAAAGTGGGCAGAAGTTCATCAAGTAGTATTGCCGGTAGGGTATAGAAAGGAGGTGTTGCGAGTTGCGCATGAGGTACCAGTGGGAGGTCATTTGGGAATAAGGAAAACTCAAGCTAAAATCCAGAAACATTTTTATTGGCCTGGACTACATAAAGATGTAGTTAAATTTTGTCAATCATGTCACATATGTCAAATGATAGGGAAACCTCAAGCAGTGACAACACCAGCGCCCTTAATACCCATTCCAGCATTTGAGGAACCTTTTACAAGGGTCCTAATCGATTGTGTAGGACCGTTTCCGAAAACAAAGATTGGGAATCAATATCTTTTGACTATAATGTATGTGTCTACTAGGTTTCCAGAGGCCATTCCAGGACGTAATATTACAGCTAAAAGGATTGTGGAGGAGTTACTTAAATTCTTTACTAGACATGGACTACCCACAGAAATTCAATCGGATCAAGGAACAAATTTTACTTCAAAGTTATTCAAAGAGGTTTTGGGTAGCTTAGGAATGAAACAATTTAAATCAACTGCATACCATCCAGAATCGCAGGGAGCATTAGAAAGGTGGCATCAGACATTAAAGACAATGTTGAGGGCGTATTGTCAAGATTATCCAGAGGATTGGGATAAAGGAATCCCATTCATATTGTTTGCAATTAGGGATGCACCTAATGAGTCTACCAAATTTAGTCCTTTTGAACTAATTTGTGGTCATGTGGTAAGAGGACCACTTAAATTGATTAAAGAAAAACTGGTGGGTGAGAAATTGGGAATTACACTATTGAATTACGTGTCAAATTTTAGGGAACGATTAAATAGAGCAGGTGAATTGGCTAGACAACATTTGAAAGTTGCACAAAATGTGATTAAACGGGTAGCGGACAAGAAATCCAAAGTTCGTAGTCTTGCCAGTGGAGATAAAGTTTTAGTGTTGTTACCAGTGGTAGGGGAGCCTTTAAAAGCTAGGTTTTGTGGACCGTATCAGATTGAAAGGGAATTAAATGAGGTGAATTACGTGGTAAAAACACCAGATAGAAGGAAGACTCACCGAGTGTGTCATGTGAATATGCTTAAAAGGTACTTTGAAAGGGAAGGAGAGAAAAAGGAGGTTTTAATGATTCTATCTCAAAGTGACAAACCAAATCCAGGTGACTGTGAATTTGACATACCTCAAAATAAATTGGAAAATGAGGATGTTCTTAAAAATTGGGATGAATTGTTAAGTTGCCTTCCAGAGGAAAAACAAACTGACCTGAAAGAGTTATTGATATCACATGGGCAAGTTTGTAGAAATAAATTGTGAAGTACTAAAATGGCAATACATGATGTAGATCTGGGGAATGCTTTTCCTATCAAACAACATCCCTATAGACTTAATCCTTTAAAATTGGCACAGGTTAACAGAGAGATTGAGAGTATGCTGAAGAATGGCATAATTGAAGTGGGTTGCAGCCAATGGAGCTCACCCATAGTGATGGTACCTAAACCAGATGGTACCCAATGGTTGTGTGTGGACCATCGAAAGGTGAATGCAGTTACAAGAACGGACTCTTATCCTATCCCACGTTTGGAGGATTGCATTGAGAAATTGGGACAATCTGCTTTTATTTCCAACTTCCAGACATGGAAAGAAAATTTAAAACATCGTATGGAGTTCTTCGACCGATTTCAGGAGGCGGGTTTGGTGATGAACCTTGCCAAAAGTGAATTTGGAGAAGCCCAAATCACTTTCCTTGCGGAGTTTCCAATACCATCAAGACGAAGGGAAATAATGCGATTTCCTAGCATGAGTGGTTTGATCAAACAGTTG
Organism: Scyliorhinus torazame; assembly: GCF_047496885.1. NCBI lineage: Eukaryota > Metazoa > Chordata > Chondrichthyes > Carcharhiniformes > Scyliorhinidae > Scyliorhinus > Scyliorhinus torazame. The sequence continues at coordinate 179,704,343 of NC_092720.1, read as the reverse complement.
TGCAAAGGTTTTGTGGCGTGATTACTCCACTGATGGAATCGCTGAAGAAACATTAAAAATTTCAATGGACAGCGGACTTTCAACAGGCATTTGACTGCCTGAAAGCTGTGATCACCAATGCTCCTGTATTGGAGAATTGCAAGGGGCTCTGTGGTCAGATTTAACTAAATTATCTGATTCTGAAGAGAAATGCCAAGGAGTAGAGGAATGGATGGATCGTGCAGAGACTTTGTTCAAAAAGACTGTCAATCGGGAAGGATTTTGGTTGGAGGAAGAAGAGCAAAGAACAATGGACTATATTATTATACCTGTTTGAGTGTGTTGTTTTCTTTAAATGAAAATGTATATTTACTGTGTGCATTTCTTAGTGGATGGTGCAAAAGTGAAAAATGAAACCATCTTGAAGTTGATGGTTTATTTTTTTTTCTTGGGGGGAGGTGTCATGTGAGAGTACTTTTAAGACATGGATGTTTAAGCAATGTACCTTTAAGAAAATAGTGATGTCAGAGAGTGGGTGGGGCTGAGGTCAGGTCAGCCATTTTGCAGGGTGGTTTTGCAGTTTGAAAAGTGCCTGGCTGGTTTTGCAGAGAGCAGCTAGAAAGTGCCTGGCTGGTTTTGCTGAGAGCTGTTTAAAAGTAGAAAGCCAGTTTGAGACAGCTGCTTGAGAAGTTCTGTTTTGCTGTGATCTGCTTGAAGGGAGAAAGCCAGATTTGAGAAAGCAGCGTGGGTGTGTCTGTGGGTTTCCAGAGAGCTGCATGAAGAAAGCAAGGTGCTGGAGCTGAAGTCACCCAAGCTAATATATCTCTGCCATTCCACAGAAAATATATATATCCTTTAACCTGATGTGATACTGTTTAAAGGTGTTAAGTCTCTTGGAAGTTTGAAGGAACATTTTAAGGCATTATTTACTGTTGCAATATTTTCTGAGTTATCTTTGAAGTAAGGGGTGTTAAGAGATCCAATGTTTATTTAAGATGTTAAGTTGAGTACATGGAATAAACAGTGTTTTGTATTTAAAAACCCACGTGTCCATAATTGTAATCCCACGCCTTGGGAAAAAGCCGTGTGCAAGGAAAAGCAACAAATCCATTAAAGGGAGAGGTTGGTTGAACTCCATGATACATTTTGGGGTTCTGAAAACGCCTCGCCCATAACACTGCGAATGAACAGCATCCGTCACTTATGGACCACGCCTTATCACCCGGCGGCGAATGGGTTGGCTGAACGGGCATTACAGACATTTAACCAGACATGTGGAAGCAGACCACAGATTCTCAGGAGACCTGCTTGGCCTGTGTTATGTTCCAAGCGACCCTTATTTTTAAACAGTGACCCTCCCTAGTTCTAGATTCTCTCACAAGAGAAAACATCCTCTCCACATCCACCCTGCCAATATACTTCAGGGTCTCGAAGGTTTTGAACAAGTCGTCTCTCACTATTCTAAACTCCAGTGGATACAAACCTCACCTCTCCAACTTTTCCTCATAAGACAAGCCGACCATTCCTGGTATTAATTTAGTAAATCTTCTCTGAACTGCGTCCAACGCATTTACATTATTCCTTAAATACATAGATACATAGATACATAGAAGATAGGAGCAGGAGGAGGCCTTTTGGCCCTTCGAGCTTGCTCCACCATTCATCACGATCATGGCTGATCATCCAGCTCAATAGCCTAATCCTGCTTTCTCCCATAACCTTTGATCCCATTCTCCCCAAGTGCTATATCCAGCCGCCTCTTGAAATAAGGGGAGCAATAAAGTGCAGCACACTTCCTCCAGATTCTTACCCCCGCCCCACCAACCTTGACGTTCTCTTTGTGTCGTCCTCATTACTTACCCTGTCCTCGGCTGGAGAATTCCTTTTGTGGAGTGTGGTCTGCCACAGTCATGTGACCTCAGGGCACCTTGGGTAAAAAGCTATATGTAGTAGCCCGCATAAGGCCCTCTGAGTGGAAATGATTACCTTCCCTATAGTCCTTGTGTAGTTCCAGCTCTCCCCCTCTAGGGGTGGGGGATCTCGAGTAACCTCTGTATAAGCACCAACCAGAACAGGAACACGGTCGGCATCCTCCTGCACTGCATATCACGTTGCAAATACGTTTCTTTATTTCACTCGGTGTGGACTCCTTGTGTCCTTATTAAACCATATTTACACCCAACACCTGGCACTCACCCACATTCCCCCCCCCCCCCTTCCCCCCCCCCCCCCTTCCCCCCCCCCCCCCCCCCCACCCCCGCCAACTTTGTATGGTCGGCAAACTCAGTCCCTTCATCTAAGTTATTAATATAGATTCAAAATAGCTTAAAAGCTGCCGAGCATTCATCCTCGCAACGCTGCACTAATTACAGCCTGCCAATCCGAAAATGCCCTCTTTATTCCGACTCGCTCTCTTTTGCCCATTAATCCTCAATCTAATTGCATATGTGCCCTGACTTGGTGTCATCGCCTCTTTGTGTGGCACCTTCCCAAATGCTTTTATTTTGGCCACCCGAACATGCAGCAGGGGTTTGCACTGATTTCCCTTCACCCCTGTCGAAACCATTACATCCTCAACAAACAAAAAAGATTCGGTGACACATTCGGCGATCCTGGCGTCAGTTAATCCAAAAGTACAATGCTGCCATGGCAACATGGTTGATTCTTGAGGGCTCCCTGGGAAATGCCCTTGCTGGTCACTCCATTCAAAGGCAGATGGGGCTGGGGAACAAATGCTGGCATTACCAGTGATGCCCAGGGCCCAAGGAGCAATGATTGCAACGAAAGCCCCCGCGCAGAAATGTGAGAACATGTGGGCTTGCAGACAAAGGCCCGTAAAATGTCAGAGATCCCCCGCCCGGGGACTGTACTCACTCATCTCTGCCAAGCTACACTAGGAAGAGCGCTAGTTGGAGGGAGCAGGGAGGGCATCGGGTGTCCTGTCTGCCCTTGTACCACCCAAGGTTGTCTTCTCACCTTGCGGATGGCAGGTCGGGACTGGTGATGGGTAACGTTGCACATGTAACACACACACATATACATACACACACACATTTACACACACACATATATACACACACACGCGCACACATATATACACACACACACACACACGCATGCACACACATATATATACACACACACACATATACACACACGCACACACACACATATACACACGCGCACACACACACATATACACAGGATGGAACTTTCTACTCCAAAGACTAAGGCCAGAATTTCCAGCCCCGTCCACTGCCGGGATGTTCCGGTCCCACTGAAATCTAATGAACTTTAGGCTGGCCTGCCCCTTTCCCCGTGTGGCTGGAAAAATCCTGGTCTAAGTGCATTGTAGGCAGGAAAAGAGGCACGTTGCTGTAGGCCGACATGGCGGGATATTTACGTCAGAAAGATGTGTCCATCTCCTTCCTGTAAATGTCTGCAGGTAGAGTTTGAAACAGGACACCATCCGAGTTATGTGTGCTCATGTTGTGCCTCGGAGAGTAACAAGTGATGTTGTTTCATCGACAATGAGTTGACTTCATCGTTTATGCCAAGGTGCCAGGCCTCTCCAACCACTGTGGCCACAAGAAGTGCCTCATTCAGGTGCCCACAGCTGCACTATGACACAGGGTTTGTGCTGACATGCGGCTTTGCACCTCCCACAACTTTGCCTGCTGACCTTTCCAAAAACCTAGGCCTTGCGATCCCGAAGGCCTGTAGGTCTATGGCTGAAAAGCGGGCCTTGCTTGTGATGCCATTGGTCGACGAAGCCGTTCCAATCACAGGCACAGTGCGAAGGGACAGGAGGAATGCACTCGGTCACCTTTGCTTGGACCTCGCTCCTGCTGGAAGCTTGTGGCTATCAGTACGTTGTGGGCACGCCTTCCGTGCCATGTTGCTTTGGGGGCATTGTCACATGGAAGCTGCCCCTCATCGCCCTCTTCTGGTCCCTCCCCTTCCATGTCTTGATCATCCAAGGAGCTCTCAGGCTCCTCTACGTCTCCCTCCCTCAAACGATCTCCCCTTTGAAGTGCCAGGTTGTGCTGGGCGCATCAGATGACAATGGTGTGGGAGACTCTCTGTGGAGAATACTGCAGAACCCCACCTGAGTGGTCCAAACATTAGAAGCGCATCTCCAGGATGCCAATGGTCTGCTCAATGTGGACCATATCAGACTGTGAACCATGATGTGCCTCGGCTCCGAGGCCCTCTGAGCCATCATTTGAAGTGTGTACCCCTTATCTTCCAACAGCCAGCCCTTCGAACTTGCGAGGCACCTGGGAGAGACTCAGGATGTAGGAGTCACAGAAACTTCCAGGGCACCTGGCCCGGATGCGTGTGATGTGCTTCTGATGCTCGCAGGCCAGCTGAATGTTGATGGAGTGGAACCCATTCCTGCTAATGAACATCAGAGGTTGCTTCCAGAGGGCTCTCAAAGCCTCATCTGTACCCTAGAGTACCTAGGGTAGCCGCGAGACCCAGATACACAGCAGCTCGGCTAGCGCCATCCATTGCGAACTACTGAGTCTTTTTGGCATCCGTAGCCTTATAAGGAATGTTCGCCTGAAAGGGCCATGTGATCCACTGGTCCAATTCTTACCTTGCTACACCACAGCCTTCCTGTAGGGGGCATCCATTACCTCTTTGAGACATTTATGTGTTGAGATGTCACATAGATCATAAGACCATAAGACATAGGAGCAGAATAAGGCCATTCGGCCCATCGAGTCTGCTCCGCCATTCAATCATGGCTGATATTTTTCTGACCCCAATTTTCCTGCCTTCTCCCCATAACCCCTGATCCCCTTATTAATCAAGAACCTATCTATCTCTGTCTTAAAGACACTCAGTGACTTGGCCTCCAGAGCCTTCTGCGGCAGAGTTCCACAGATTCACCCCCCTCTGGCTGAAGAAATTCCTCCTCATCTCTGTTTTAAAGGATTGTCCCTTTAGGCTGAGATTGTGTCCTCTGGTTCTAGTTTTCCAGAGTCCTCAACCGTTCCGCGTATGACAAGCTCTTCATTCCAGGTATCATTCTTGTGAACCTCCTCTGGACACTTCCCAAGGCCAACACATCCTTCCTTAGATACAGGGCCCAAAACTACGCACAATACTCCAAATGGGGTTTGACCAGAGCCTTATACAGACTCAGAAGTACATCCCTGGTCTTGTATTCTAGCCCTCTCGACATGAATGCTAACATTGCATTTGCCTTCCTAACTGCCGACTGAACCTGCACATTAACCTTAAGAGAATCTTGAACAAGGACTCCCAGGTCCCTTTGTGCTTCTGATTTACTAAGCATTTCCCCATTTAGAAAATAGTCTATGCCTCCATTCCTCCATCCAAAGTGCATAACCTCACACTTTTCCACATTGTATTTCATCTGCCACTTCATTGCCCACTCTCCTAGCCTGTCCGAATCCTTCTGAAGCCCTCCTGCTTCCTCAATACTACCTGTCCCTCTCCAGGGGCGAGATTCTCCGACCCCCCGCCGGTTCGGAGAATCGCCGGGGGCTGGCGTGAATCCCGCCCCCACCGGTTGCCGAATTCTCCGGCACTGGATATTCGGCGGGGGCGGGAATCGCGCCGCGCCAGTTGGCGTGCCCCCCCCGTGATTCTCCGGCCCGGATGGGCTGAAGTCCCGCTGCTAAAATGCCTGTCCCGCCGGCATAGATTAAACCACCTACCTTACCGGCGGAACAAGGCGGCGCGGGCGGGCTCTGGGGTCCTGGGGGGGGCGCGGGGCGATCTGGCCCCGGGGGGTGCCGCCACAGTGGCCTGGCCCGCGATCGGGGCCCGCCGATCCACGGGCGGGCCTGTGCCGTGGGGGTACTCTTTTCCTTCTGCCTTCGCCATGGTCTCCACCATGGTGGAGGCGGAAGAGACTCCCTCCACTGCGCATGCGTGGGAATGCTGTCAGCGGCCGCTAACCCTCCCGCGCATGCGCCGCCCGGAGATGTCATTTCCGCGCCAGCTGGCGGGGCACCAAAGGCCTTTTCCGTCAGCTGGCGGGGTGGAAATTCGTCCGGCGCAGGCCTAGCCCCTTAAGGTTGGGGCTCGGCCCCCCAAGATGCGGAGCATTCCGCACCTTTGGGGCGGCGCGATGCCCGACTGATTTGCGCCGTTTTGGGCGCCAGTCGGCGGACATCGCGCCGACACCGGAGAATTTCGCCCCAGATCTTTGTATCATCTGCAAACGTAGCAAAAGTGCCTTCAGTTCCTTCTTCCAGATCATTAATGTATATCATGAAAAGTTGTGGTCCCAGCACAGACCCCTGAGGCACACCACTAGTCACCGGCTGAAAAAGACCCCTTTATCCGCACTTTCTGCCTTCTGCCAATCAGCCAATCCTCTATCTATGCTAAGATCTTTCCCTTAACACCATGGGCTCTTAACTTATTTCACAGTCTCCTATGTGGCACCTTGTCAAAGGCCTTCTGGAAGTCTAAATAAATCACGTCCACTGGTTCTCCTTTGTCTAACTTCCTTGTTACTTCTCAAAGAACTCAAACAGATTTGTCAGACCTCCCCTTGACAAAGCCGTGCTGACTCAGATCTATTTTACCATGCACTTCCAAGTACTCCGCAAACTCATCTTTAATAATGGACTCTAAAGTCTTACCGATTACCGAAGTCAGGCTAACCAACCTATAATTTCCCGTCTTCTGCTTCGCTCCATCCTTAAGCAGCGGTGTTACATTAGCTACTTTCCAGTCCTCTGGGACCGTTCCTGCCTCCAGTGATTCCTGAAAGATCACCACCAATGCCTCCTCAATCTCCTCAGCTATCTCTTTTAGAACCCTGGGGTGTAGTCCATCCTGTCCAGGTGACTTATCCACCTTAAGACCTTTCAGTTTCATAGACAATAGAACATAGAACAATACAGCGCAGTACAGGCCCTTCGGCCCACAATGTTGTACCGAAACAAAAGCCATCTAACCTACACTATGCCATTATCATCCATATGCTTATCCAATAAACTTTTAAATGCCCTCAATGTTGGCGAGTTCACTACTGTTGCAGGTAGGGCATTCCACGGCCTCACCACTCTTTGCGTAAAGAACCTACCTCTGACCTCTGTCCTATATCTATTACCCCTCAGTTTAAAGCTATGTCCCCTCGTGCTAGCCATTTCCATCCGCGGGAGAAGGCTCTCACTGTCCACCCTATCTAACCCCCTGATCATTTTGTATGCCTCTATTAAGTCTCCTCTTAACCTTCTTCTCTCTAATGAAAACAACCTCAAGTCCATCAGCCTTTCCTCATAAGATTTTCCCTCCATACCCGGCAACATCCTGGTAAATCTCCTCTGCACCCGCTCCAAAGCTTCCACGTCCTTCCTATAATGCGGTGACCAGAACTGTACGCAATACTCCAAATGCGGCCGTACCAGAGTTTTGTACAGCTGCAACATGACTTCATGACTCCAGAACTCAATCCCTCTACCAATAAAGGCCAACACTCCATAGGCCTTCTTCACAACCCTATCAACCTGAGTGGCAACTTTCAGGGATCTATGTACATGGACACCTAGATCCCTCTGCTCATCCACACTTCCAAGAACTTTACCATTAGCCAACTATTCCGCATTCCTGTTATTCCTTCCAAAGTGAATCACCTCGCACTTCTCTACATTAAACTCCATTTGCCACCTCTCAGCCCAGCTCGGCAGCTTATCTATGTCCCTCTGTAACCTGCTACATCCTTCCGCACTGTCGACAACACCACCGACTTTAGTGTCGTCTGCAAATTTACTCACCCACCCTTCTGCGCCCTCCTCTAGGTCATTGATAAAAATGACAAACAGCAACGGCCCCAGGACAGATCTTTGTGGTACGCCACTTGTAACTGAACTCCATTCTGAACATTTCCCATCAACCACCACCCTCTGTCTTCTTTCAGCTAGCCAATTTCTGATCCATCTCTCTAAATCACCCTCAATCCCCAGCCTCCGTATTTTCTGCAATAGCCTACCGTGGGGAACCTTATCAAACGCTTTACTGAAATCCATATACACCACATCAACTGCTCTACCCTCGTCTACCTGTTCAGTCACCTTCTCAAAGAACTCGATAAAGTTTGTGAGGCATGACCTACCCTTCACAAAGCCATGCTGACTATCCCTGATCATATTATTCCTATCTAGATGATTATAAATCTTGTCTCTTATAATCCCCACAACCTTCTCCTTACTGATCGCCACTCACCTCTGCCCCCTGGTTCTCCAGGAGCTCTGGCATCCCACTGGTGTCTTCCACCGTGAAGACTGATGCAAAGTAACTGTTCAGTTTGTCGACCATTCGAGAGTGGCAGTCTTCGGGGTATCTTCATACGGGGAAGAAGGTTGACGCCCTTGCCTTTACTTCCCTAAGCGCTGGAGAATCCTGCTCAGCTGGCGACCAGCACCACCCACAGCTGCAGACTGGCTGGCAGACACATCGGAATTTCTCCATCTGGAGAAGATCAAATACACCATCCGAGGGTCAGACGAGCGCTTCCACCAAGAGTGGAGGCTATTCATCAGCCTGTCCCAAGACCTGTTTGAGGCCAACAACTGATGGGAGGGGGGAACGATGCACAGGAACCGCCAGGTCCTCAGAAAGCAGAAAGGAACGTGGGGTGGGGGGGGGGGGGGGGGAGGAGGGGGATCAACAGGGGGGGGAGACACCCAAGGAAATGGGAAGGGAAGCCCAGAGAGGTACCAACAGGGGGACCAGAGGGCCTAACACAAAGCCACAAGAAATTACCAAACAAACAACTGATGGTGAAAGAAAGGATAAGACACGGAAACAGTGGGGGGGAGGGGGGGGGCAGCAAAGGGGAGGGAGGTGGAGGGGAGTGATGTACCATCAATTACCACAAGACGAGAATGGTGGAATAATCGAGGCTTTATTGAACAAGATGTTGTGCCTCCTGTAGCTGGAACCAGAATAGCTGCAGCGCAGGAGAGCACACACTTTTATACGGCGCCTGCAGGGTGGAGTGAGCAGGCAGGGATTTACCGTCGTACCTGTAATATACAGGGTGTGCCGTAGTACATACAATATACCACTAGTGGTGTTTACCACATTCACCCCTTGTTAAAAAAAAGTCCGGCGGAGGTGACGGAAACATTACAAATTAAGGCTGTTGGAGGCTTTGACCCTCCGCCGCGATCACCTCAGTCCTGGTGGTGATGTGGGCGCCGACCTGGTCACCTGCGACTCCGGGAGCGTGTTGTCCCCGTCTTCGTCACCCCTGAGTGGAACCAGTGGGAGGACGGATCCTGCTGGGGTGGGGGCTGCGGTAAGGTTCGCTGGAGGGTGAGTGGCGCAAGGGTGAATGAGGCAAACGGGGGGGGGAAGGAGCGGTGTCAGGTCGGGGGTTGTGGGTGGGGACCCAGCGGGTGCCAGGTCCCGGAGGGAGACGGTGTCTTGGCGCCCGTCGGGGTGTGCCACGTAGGCATACTGCGGGTTTGCATGTAGGAGGTGGACTTTCATGACCAGGGAGTCCGATTTATGGCTCCGCCCATGCTTCTGGAGGAGGACGGGTCCAGGAACTGTCAGCCATGTTGAGAGCGAGACCCCGGAGGTGGACTTCCTGGGGAAGGCAAACACACGTTCGTGAGGGGTCTCATTAGTCGCGGTGCCGAGGAGCGATCGGATGGATTGGAGTGCGTCGGGGAGGACATCCAGCCAGCGGGAGACCGGGAAATTTTTAAACCGGAGGGCCAGCAGGACGGCCTTCCAGACCATCCCGTTCTCCCTCTCCACCTGCCAGTTTCCTCGGGGGTTGTAACTGGTCGTCGTGGCAATGCCCTTGCTGAGCAGGAACTGACGCAGCTCATCGCTCATGAAAGAGGATCCCCGATCGCTGTAGATGTAGGTGGGGAAACCGAACAGAGTGAAGATGCTGTGCAGGGCTTTAATTACCATGGCAGAATTCATCTCGGGGCATGGGATGGCGAAGGGGAATTGGGAGTACTCATCAATAACGTTGAGGAAGTACACGTTGCGGTCGGTGGAGGAGAGGGGCCCTTTGAAGTCCACGCTGAGGTGTTCAAATGGGTGGGAGGCCTTCACCAGGTGTGCTCTATCTGTCCGGTAGAAGTGTGTGCTGACCATCCTGTGCTTCTCCCCAGTTTTCACTACCACTACTTGAGCTCTTCAGGGGCTGTTGCTGGCCTCAATGTTCCCCTCCTGCAGAAGTCGTTGGACCTCCGACCTGATAAAGGTCCTGTCCTGGGCACTGTACCATCTGCTCCTCGTGGCGACGGGTTTGCAGTGCGGGGTGAGGTTTGCAAACAGAGAAGGTGGATCGACCTTAAGGGTCATGAGGCTGCAGATGGTGAGGGGGGGGCAGGAGTCCGCCAAATTTCAAAGTCAGGCTTTGGACATGGCACTGAAAATCCAGGCCGAGCAACAGGGCAGCGCAGAGGGGGGAGGACGTAGAGCCTGATGTTGCTGAACTCTATGCCCTGGACGGTGAGGGTCGCGATACAGTACCCCTGGATTTCAACGGAATGGGATCCGGAGGCCAGGGAGTATTTCTGGGTGACGGGATGTACCGGGAGGGAGCAGCGCCTTACCGTAGTGGGGTGGATGAAACTCTCTGTGCTCCCGGAGACAAAGAGGCAGCTCGTCTCATGCCCGTTGATCTTCACCGTCGTCGTAGCGGTCGCGAGGTTGCGGGGCCGAGACTGATCCAGGGTGATGGAGGCGAGCTGCGGAAGGTGCTGGGAGGTCCCGGGCTGGTCAGCGGTGGCGGAGGCAGCAGTAGGCGGCGAACAGCCAGACGAGCAGGAGTCCTGAGGCGCGGTCCACAATGGCACCGAAGATGGCGGCACCCACGGGGCGCACATGGTGGGCGGCATCAAAGGTGGCAGCGCCCACGGGTTGCACGTGGCTTGCGGAGGGGAAGATGGTGGCGCCCCTGGGTCGCACGTGGGGCGTGTAGAAATGCCGGGCCTGGAAACAGCGGCGACCGACCGGGCCTGGCAAACGGAAGCAAAGTGCCCTGTCTTCCCCCACCCATTGCAGGTCGCGCTCCGCACCGGGCAGCGCTGCCTGGGGTGTTTGCTTTGTCCACAAAAATAACACTTGGGGCCCCCCCGGAGTTGGCTGGCTGCCGCGCGGCGCAGGCTTGCGATGAGCTGGAGTCGGCAGCTGGTGGGGCCCACGTTGCCCATGAGGGTGCCGCGCAGTCGGGGGTGTCGGACTGCAGGTTATGGGAGGCCACTTCTAATGAATTAGCAAGCTGCCTAGTCCCCGCGAGATCGAGCGTACCCCCTTCCAATAGTCGCTGGTGGACGTACGTAGACTTCATGCCCGTGACATAAGCGTCTCTAATTAAAAGTTCGGTGTGTTGGTCTGCTGAAACTGCCTGGCAGTCACAGTTCCTACTGAGGAACTGTAGGGCCCGTAAGAAATCGTCCAGAGTCTCCCCGGGGAGTTGCTGTCTCGTGGCCAGGGGGTGCCTGAAGTACACTTGATTCACCGGTTTAGCGTAATGTCGCTTCAGGAGCGTCGTCACTTCGGAGTAGGTGGGCGCATCCCGGATGAGGGGAAAATGTCAGGGCTCACCCGTGAGTAGAGGACTTGGGGCTTCTGCGAGTCCGAGGGTTCTTCAGTGGCTGCTCTGAGGTAGCCTTCGAAGCAGACTAGCCAGTGGCCGAAGGTGGACGTGGCGTTGGCTGAGTGAGGGCTCAGCAGCAGGCGATCAGGCTTGATGAGGAAATCCATCTTTGAAAATCTGGTTCAATAAATTGATGTACCGTCAATTACCACAAAGACGCGGATGGTGCAACAATCGAGGCTTTATTGAACAGGATGTTGTGCCTCTTGTAGCTGGGACCAGAATGGCTGCAGCGCAGGGGAGCACACACATTTATAAACCGCCTACTGGGCGGAGCCAGCAGGCAGGGGTGTACCATTGTACCTCTAATATACGGGCAGTGCCGTAGTAATTACAAAATATCACTAGTGGTGTTTACCACAGGGAGGGTGCCGAAAAGGAACAACATCCATTTTTATGTACAGTGTAAAAATGCAAACTTTAATCAAAATATTTCTAAAAATAACTTGAAGGTACTGGCCAGGAGTTGCGTATGATGGCTGGAGCTTGACAAGGGCAGGGAAAGCATGGCCAATTGGTGTGACCACTGTCAGCCTCAACACAACCTCCTGCCTGCAGCAGGTCTGTACCAACGGGAGTGGCCGGGCGTCCGTGGACGAGAATCCGCATCGGCGTTTTTTGGGTGTGATGTTTCTGATTGTCAAAGTGGCTGGATGTCCAGTCTATCCATTCCACCAGCACAGCAGCCACAGTGGACAAACTCCGCCAATCCTTTGCCATTCACGGCCCAGCCGAGGTGATTGCCTCAGGCAACGGCCCTGCCTTCACAGCCCAAGAGTTTCATCTTGTTGTTGAGCCCAATCGTAGAATCATAGAATCCCTGCAGTGGAGAAGGAGGCCATTCGGCCCATCGAGTCTGCATCATCCCTCTGAAAGAGCGCCCCACCTAGGCCCATAGCCCCCCTGCCCTATCCCTGTCACACCACCTAACCTTATGGACACTAAGGGGTCATTTAGCATTGACAAACCACTGTGGACTGTGGGAGGAAACCGGAACACCCACAGGAAATCCACACAGGCACGGGAAGAATGTGCAAACTCCACACAAACAGTCACCCAAGGCCAGAATTGAACCCGGGTCCCTGGCGCCGTAAGGCAGCACTACTAACCACAGTGCCACCCCAACAGGATCCAGTACGGAAGGACAGCCCCCTACCATCCACAGGCTGGCTGAAATAGATGTCCAAACTTTCAAAGTGCCAATGACAAAAGAAGCTAACAGGCCACGGCTTCTTCGTTTGGCGGAGTTCCTGCTCTCGTACAAGTCAACCTCTCATCCCACCTCTGGGGTAACCCCGGCTGGTTACTAATGGGCCGGCATCTCAGGACCCCGATCAATCTTGTTTTTCTAAATTTGTCGGGGAGAGTGGAGACGAAGCAGGCCTCACAGAAAAGCCACCACAATACAGCCGAGAAAGACAGGTTGTTTCAAGCAGGCGATTTAGTGGACGTGTGGAACTTTGATGAAGGACTGGAATGGTTACCTGGGAGAGTTGTTGCCAGGACTGGACCAGTATCCTATGTCAGAGACCTACAGGGCCGTGAGGCTAGAAAACACATTAACCAGGACGGCACGGTGACAGAGTGGTTTGCACTGCTGCCTCACAGAGCAGAGAATGTGTGTGTTAGAGTGTGTGTGTGTGTTAGTATGTGTGAGTTTGAGTGTGTGTGTTAGTGTGTCTGAGTTTGGCTTGTGTGTGTGTGTTATTGTTGCCGTGTGTGTGTGTTAGAGTGCATGTTAGTTAGGGCCTGTGTTAGTTAGGTTTTGTGTGTTTGTGTGCGCTTTAAGGTGTGCGTGTGTGCACGTTAGTGTATACGTTGGTGCGTGTGTGCTGGTGCATGTTGGTGTGTGTGTGTTAGTGTGTGTTGGTGTGCGTGTCGTTTTTTTTATGAGGGGGGGCGTGTCAGCGTCATTATGAAATTTGTGCGCCTGCTCCTGTGGAGCGAATAAACGAGTAAGCAATAAAGACAGCACAAGGCAGCTCTGAGCTGTTGGGGAATATCTCGGAAATGCTGTCATGTCAGGATCACACTGACCGGCACTGGCAGAGAAGGCCCTGCTGGAGTGTAGATCCCTGCAGTGACGCAGGCTGTCTGCGGGGCACTCACTCCCATAATGGCTGCAAACTAACGTCATTCATTCCTGGGCTGCCTCAGGCCATTATCACAAACCCGCTTCATACAGTGCCTTTGAACTTGGCCTTGTTGATAGAGACGCCATCTCCCAACTCCTCATGTTTTGACTACTCGACAAGTCAGTGGAACAGAGCCCATCAGCTGCAGAGAACTGGTGAGACTACTCTGATATCAAGACCCATGCTCTGCCGCTCTTAACCCCTTCATAATGACGGGAATAAGGGGACGACTCTGCAGTGTTTTCCAATCCACTGCAGCCTGGAAAGAATTAATTGCCCGGGAAATCATCACCACAATGGTGTTTGCTGAGGACAGCGTAGAGGAGGCTTTGCTCTGTACCTGTCCTGGGAGTGTTTGATGGGGATGGTGTAGAGGGAGCTTTACTCTGTATCTACACCGTGCTGTACCTATCCTGGGAGTGTTTGATGGGGACAGTGTAGAGGGAGCTTTACCCTGTATCTAACTCCGTGCTGTACCTGTCCTGGGAGTGTTTGAGGGAGACAGTGTAGAGGGAGCTTTACTCTGTATCTAACCCCGTGCTGTCCCTGTCCTGGGAGTGTTTGATGGGGATAGTGTAGAGGGAGCTTTGCTCTGTATCTAACCCCGTGCTGTACCTGTCCTGGGAGTGTTTGATGGGACGGTGTAGAGGGAGCTTTGCTCTGTATCTAACCCCGTGCTGTACCTGTCCTGGGAGTGATTGATGGGGATAGTGTAGAGGGAGCTTTACTCTGTATCTAACCCAGTGCTGTACCTGTCCTGGGAGTGTTTGATGAGGACAGTGTTAAGGGGGCTTCACTCTGTATCTAACCCCGTGCTGTACCTGTCCTGGGAGTGTTTGATGTGACAGTGTAGAGGGAGCTTTGCTCTGTATCTAACCCCGTGCTGTACCTGTCCTGGGAGTGATTGATGGGGATAGTGTAGAGGGACCTTTATTCTGTATCTAACCCCGTGCTGTACCAGTCCTGGAGTGTTTGATGTGACAGTGTAGAGGGAACTTTACTCTGTATCTAACCCCGTGTTGTACCTGTCCTGGGAGTGTTTGATGGGGACAGTGCAGAGGGAGCTTTGCTCTGTATCTAACCCCGTGCTGTACCTGTCCTGGGAGTGTTTGATGGGACAGTGTAGAGGGAGCTTTACTCTGTATCTAACCCCGTGCTGTACCTGTCCTGGGAGTGTTTGATGGGAGAGTGTAGAGGGAGCTTTACTCTGTATCTAACCCCGTGCTGTACCTGTCCTGGGAGTGTTTGATGGGGACAGCGTGGAAGGAGCTTTACTCTGTATCTAACCCCGTGCTGTACCTGTCCTGGGAGTGTTTGATGGGGACAGTGTAGAGGGAGCTTTACTCTGTATCTAGCCCCGTGCTGTGCCTGTCCTGGGAGTGTTTGATGGGGACAGTGTGGAGGGAGCTTTACTCTGTACCTAACCCCGTGCTGTACCTGTCCTGGGAGTGTTTGCTGGGGACAGTGTAGAGGGAGCTTTACTCTGTATCTAACCCTGTGCTGTACCTGTCCTGGGAGTGTTTGATGGGGAAAGTGCAGAGGGAGCTTTACTCTGTATCTAACCCCGTGCTGTACCTATCCTGGGAGTGTTTGATGGGGATAGTGTAGAGGGAGCTTTACTCTGTATCTAACCCCGTGCTGTATCTGTCCTGGGAATGTTTGATGGGGACAGTGTAGAGGGAGCTTTACTCTGTATCTAACCCTGTGCTGTACCTGTCATGGGAGTGTTTGATGGGGAAAGTGCAGAGGGAGCTTTACTCTGTATCTAACTCCGTGCTGTACCTATACTGGGAGTGTTTGATGGGGACAGTGCAGAGGGAGCTTTACTCTGTATCTAACCTCGTGCTGTACCTGTCCTGGGAGTGTTTGATGAGGACTGTGTAGACGGAGCTTTACTCTGTATCTAACCCCGTGCTGTACCTGTCCTGGGAGTGTTTGATGGGGACAGTGCAGAGGGAGCTTTACTCTGTATCTAACCTCGTGCTGTACCTGTCCTGGGAGTGTTTGATGAGGACTGTGTAGACGGAGCTTTACTCTGTATCTAACCCCGTGCTGTATCTGTCCTGGGAGTGTTTGATGGGGACAGTGCAGAGGGAGCTTTACTCTGTATCTAACCTCGTGCTGTACCTGTCCTGGGAGTGTTTGATGGGGACAGTGTAGAGGGAGCTTTACTCTGTATCTAACCCCGTGCTGTACCTGTCCTGGGAGTGTTTGATGGGGACAGTGCAGAGGGAGCTTTACTCTGTATCTAACCTCGTGCTGTACCTGTCCTGGGAGTGTTTGATGAGGACTGTGTAGACGGAGCTTTACTCTGTATCTAACCCCGTGCTGTATCTGTCCTGGGAGTGTTTGATGGGGACAGTGCAGAGGGAGCTTTACTCTGTATCTAACCCCGTGCTGTACCTGTCCTGGGGGTGTTTGATGGGGACAGTGTAGAGGGAGCTTTACTCTGTATCTAACCCCGTGCTGTACCTGTCCTGGGGGTGTTTGATGGGGACAGTGTAGAGGGAGCTTTACTCTGTATCTAACCCCGTGCTGTACCTGTCCTGGGAGTGTTTGATGGGGACAGTGTAGAGGGAGCTTTACTCTGTATCCAACTCCGTGTTGTACCTGTCCTGGGAGTGTTTGATGGGGACAGTGTAGAGGGAGCTTTACTCTGTATCTAATCAGATACACACTTGGTTGTGCACAAGGGTGTTTATTGTGTTTTACTATTCCCCACCCTCCCGATGGTGCTGCCCCCACCCCCAGTGCCATCCCCCACCTGCTTACCCAGTACCTACACCCCCCCCCCCGCCCCCCCCCGCCCCACCCTGTCCCCCTCTCCTGGTGCTGTCAGTGATACTCGATGTGCTTTGCCTTCCGAGCTCTACGGTTCCGTCTAGGTGTGTCCCCAGGATGAACATCTGAGGTGGAGGAAGCCAGCTGCTTACCACATCCCCTGGCCTTTGATGCCCCTGGCAAGCATCCTCTCGGGGCTCTGGGGCCAGAGGGCCCCGGCTCACTTGTCGGCGGTACATGCACATCCGTGCCGACCTGTCCCATGTGCTGGCTGCGTGACACGGCCTCATCAGAGACTGGAACTCGGGGGAGCTGGTCGCCACTCTACGTACGGGTCTGGGTTGACACATTGTGCCCCCTCCCCCGCTCTGTGCCCGTAGGGTCCTGGGGTTCACCTTGGGATGGAGGGGCAGCTGGTTCGAGCCCCGGCTGCCCCTGCATCATCTGGCTCTGCCAGCCCTGGCGGTTCCCCACGCACTGTCGTGTCGATGCCCCAGGTGAAGCTCCTCAGTGACTGGGCAATGCCCACCTGAGACTGGGACAAGTTCCACAGTGCCTTGGCCATCCCCATCTGAGAGCGGGACATATCCCGCGGAATCTCATCAAGGTCTGCCTGGTACTGGGTAACATCCCCCAGTGAGTCGGACATTCTGTCGAGGTCCACAGCCATGGCCATCACCGACTGCGCAAAGCCCTGGACACCTTCACTCATGGTGCCAATGTCGTGCAGCACTGCGGTCGCCACCCTCGGTGCCACACATTGCCGGCGACATTTCCTGTGTCCGCAGCCTCTGGGACTCCTCCAATCGGCCATAGATGTGCTGGAGTGACATTGACATCTCTCTCTGAATGTCCCGGCTGCTCCCTATCATCTCCATCAGCTCCGGGTAACCCTGTTCCAGAGGCTCAGCATCAGACTGGCACTCAGCTGGGTCCTGGGATCCAACCGACCTCCGACGGCTGCCTCACTTTGGGGGTTTCTGCCTCCACCAGATCTACATGATCAACAGTGTGGTGCTCACCAGATTGGGCCCCAGAAGCCTGACCACTAATGTTTCCCACCGAGATGTGTGTGGCTACGCTGGTGGAGGTTGGGGATGACAGCTGTGCCACAACTATAATGGCGGCATCCTCGGAGCTCCCCTCTGAGGGGTTCTCCTCGCAGTCAGGAGAGGGGGCCGCCCGGGATGGGCCGGCGTCGCCGGCTGGAGGACCTGCGGGAGAATGGACAGGTGGTCAGTGGGAGGGATGGGTCAGTCAGTAAAGCAACAACAACTCAGGTGTGGCAGGTTCCCCCGGGTGGAGCCCGGTGGTCCCTCACCTCTGCGGCACCTGCCAACCTCCGCGTCGGTGACCGCTCTGTCCTCGGCCACACCAGACACCTCCATGGACCACTCCTCGAAGGAGGTGAGGATTTCCACGTCCAGTAGTCCGCAAGTCTGGGCCCTCTCCGGGTGATTGTGGGAGAGCTTTTCCTGAGACGGAGGGCATCATTAGCCACATGCATGGTTCACAGTGGTGGGAGGGAGGGTGTGAAGGAAGGGTTGGGGAGGGCGGAATGGGGTTGGGGGGGTGCAGGAAGGGATGGGGAGGGTTGGATGGGGAGAGGGTGGAGGGAAGGTTGGGGGTCGCATGGGGAGTTGAGGGGTAGACGCTCGCATGGGGCCAGAAAGGGCTCGGTGCTGGGGCGAGGTTTGTGGGGGAGTTGGTGTCAACTCACTTGTGCTGCTGGTGTAGGACATTGAACTTCTGTTGTGTTATGCTGCTTCATGTGATGCTACTTGATGCAGTCTTAACTAAAGGATTCTCCAGACTCTGAAATGAGTTCAACGTGTTTATTGAACTATTAACACAGTTCTCAAATGAGTTTGACTCTCTGCTAATCTAACTGTAGTAACTCAGTCTAACTGGACCAGCTTGCTCTAAGCCACGTGCTGGGGTGTGATGCTGCTGATCAACCCTGTCTAACTCTCTAGATGTCTGTCTGTGGAAAGAGGCAGGGTGTGAGTGCCTCATCCCTTTTATAGTGTTTATGTCATGCCCCCTTGTGGTGATGCCACCTCTGAGTGTCCTGACTGCCCATTGGTTGTGTCCTATTCTGAGTGTTCATTGGTTGCATGTTTGCCTATCATGACATCTCCCCCCTTTTTTTTTTTGTTTCTTTTTGTAGACGTATATACATGTATGTGTCTGTCTAATGTGACTGACTGAGGAATACAGAACAGAACAAACAAAACAAATGCTCATAAGTCCAGTCTCTGAGGCTTGCATCTGATCCTCGTCGACCGCCGGAGAGGTGGTGGAGGGGATTACGGTGACTTGACAGGCGAGTGGGAGGCACGACTGGTGGCCTCGTGGTTCGAGGTGTCTGGAGGTGGCAATTCGACATGTGGAAATGGAGGGGAAAGTGGTTGGGGGCAAGCAACCTTTCGCAGTGCCCTTCGATTCCTTTGCACAATGGAGCCATCAGCCATACGTATGACATAGGATCTGGGCGCGGCCTGTCGAACAACGACAGCCGGAGCAGACCACCCACCATCCAGTATCTTGGTCCTGACCGTGTCTGCCGGGGATACCACGTCCAGATCGGTGGCATGTGCATCATAGCCCTGCTTCTGGCTGTCGCGAAGCCGCTGCATCTTCTGCAGTATCGGGAGGTGATCAAGGTTGGGCAGGTGTACGGCTGGAAGCGTCGTCCGCAGGTCCCTGTTCATCAGGAGTTGAGCTGGCGACATGCCAGTGGACAAGGGAGTCGCCCGGTATACAAGTAGTGCAAGGTGTATGTCGGAATCGGAGTCCGAGGCCTTGCGGATGAGCTGCTAAACGATGTGCACCCCTTTTTCAACTTTGCCATTGGACTGCGGATAGTGCGGACTGGAGGTGACATGCCTGAAATTGTAGCTCCTGGCAAACGTGGACCATTCTCGACTGTGGAAGCACGGGTCATTGTCGCTCACGACGGTGTTCGGGATGCCATGCCGTGAGATGTCTCTTTACACGCTTTGATGACGGTCCGTGAGGTGAGGTCTGGCAGCTTCAGCACCTCAGGATAGTTCGAAAAGTAATCGATGATTAAGATATAGTCGCGACCATTCGCGTGGAATAGGTCAATGCCAACCTTGGACCACGGAGAGGTCTTTAGGTCATGTGGTTAGAGCATCTCCTTGCTCTGCGCTGGTTGGACCCTCTGACAGGTTTCGCAGTTCAGGACCATGTCCGTGATGTCCTGGTTGATGCCGGGCCAGTAGACAGCTTGCCAGGACCTGAAATGAAAAATGAAAATCACTTATTGTCACAAGTAGGCTTCAAATGAAGATACTGTGAAAAGCCCCTGGTCGCCACATTCCGGCGCCTGTTCGGGGAGGCTGGTACAGGAATTGAACCGTGCTGCTGGCCTGCCTTGGTCTGCTTTAAAAGCCAGCGATTTAGCCCTATGCTAACCAGCCCCTGCGTCTGCAATTTTCTATGCCCAGGTGTCCCTCATGAATCTGCCGCAGCACCATGTGCTGGAGACGTAGCGGGATGACTATCGAGCAGGATGCCGTCGATCAGCGTCAGGTTGTCCTTGATGTTGTAGAATTGAGGGCTTGCCCTTTCCGCCAGTCATTGCTGAGGTTGTGGCTGACTCGCTGCAACAGGGGGTCTTTGGCCGTCCCTTCTCGGATGAGAACAATCTTCTCATCTGTTGCCGGGAGAGTGCTTGCACACAGTTGTACCTGCAATTCAATGTGCTGGATGATCTCCAGTGGTTCACTGGGTGAGTTGACGGGGCGGGACAATGCATCGCCAATGGTGAGCTCCTTGCCAGGTGTGTACACCAAATGGAAATCATACCTCCGGAGTTTGAGCAGAATTCTCTGCAAACGAGGCGTCATGTCGTTCAGGTCCTTTTGGATGATGTGGACCAGAGGCTTATGATCCGTCTAAACAGTAAATGTTGGCAAGCCGGAGACATAATCATGAAATTTGAGGATGCCGCTGAGAAGACCTAAACACTCCTTCTCAATCTGCACATATCTGGTCTCAGTGGGTGTCATTGCCCTTGACGCGTATGCTACTGGTACCCAGGATGACGTGTCGTCTCTTTGAGGCAACACCGCCCCAATGCCATCCTGACTCGCATCTGTGGATATCTTGGTCTCTTGGTCTGGGTCGAAGAATGCAAGGACGGCTGCAGTGGTGAGCTTGGCTTTCATCTCCAACCACTCTGTTCAGTGCTCAAGCCTTCCACTCAAAGGTGGTTGATTTCTTTCACCAGGTTGCATAGGGCCGTGGTGTGTATGGCCAAATTCAGGATGAGGAGATGAGGAAATGGCTGAGGAACTGAACAGGTTTTTTGGGTCGGTCTTCACAGTGGAAGACAAATAACATGCCAGTGACTGATAGAAATGAGGCTATGACTGGTGAGGACCTTGAGAGGATTGTTATCACTAAGGAGGTAGTGATGGGCAAGCTAATGGGGCTAAAGGTGGACAAGTCTCCTGGCCCTGATGGAATGCATCCCAGAGTGCTCAAAGCGATGGCTAAGGAAATTGCAAATGCACTAGTGATAATTTATCAAAATTCACTAGACTCTGGGGTGATCACGGCGGATTGGAAATTAGCAAACGTGACACCACTGTTTAAAAAAGGAGGTAGGCAGAAAGCAGGTAATTATAGGCCAGTGAGCTTAACTTCGGTAGCAGGGAAGATGCTGGAATCTATCATCAAGGAAGAAATAGCGAGGCATCTGAATGAAAATTGTCCCATTGGGCAGACGCATCATGGGTTCATAAAGGGCAGGTCGTGCCTAACTAATTTAGTGGAATTCTTTGAGAACATTACCAGTGCGGTAGATAACAGGGAGCCAATGGATGTGGTATAATCTGGATTTCCAGAAAGCCTTTGACAGGGTGCCACACAAAAGGTTGCTGCATATGATAAAGATGCATGGCATTAAGGGGAAAGTAGTAGCATGGATAGAGGATTGGTTAATTAATAGAAAGCAAAGAGCGGGGATTAATGGGTGTTTCTCTGGTTGGCAATCAGTAGCTAGTGGTGTCCCTCAGGGATCAGTGTTGGGCCCACATTTGTTCACAATTTACATAGATGATTTGGAGTTGGGGACCAAGGGCAATGTGTCCAAGTTTGCAGACGACACTAAGGTAAGTGGTAAAGCAAAAAGTGCAGAGGATACTGGACGTCTGCAGAGGGATTTGGATAGGCTAAGTGAATAGGCTAGGGTCTGGCAGATGGAATACAATGTTGACAAATGTGAGGTTATCCATTTTGGTAGGAATAACAGCAAAAGGGATTATTATTTAAATGATAAAATATTAAAACATGTTGCTGTGCAGAGAGACCTGGGTCTGCGAGTGCATGAGTCGCAAAAAGTTGATTTACACGTGCAACAGGTGATTAAGAAGGCGAATTGAATGTTGTCCTTCATTGCTAGAGGGATGGAGTTTAAGACTAGGGAGGTTATGCTGCAATTGTATAAGGCGTTAGTGAGGCCACACCTAGAGTACTGTGTTCAGTTTTGGTCTCCTTACTTGGGAAAGACGTACTGGCACTGGAGGGTGTGCAGAGGAGATTCACTTGGTTAATCCCAGAGCTGAAGAGGTTGGGATTACGAGGAGAGGTTGAGTAGACTGGGACTGTATTTGTTGGAATTTAGAAGGATGAGGGGGGATCTTATAGAAACATATAAAATTATGACAGGAATAGACAGGATAGATGCAGGCAGGTTGTTTCCACTTCCACTACCCGCTTTCTGCCTACCTCCTTTTTTAAATAGTGGTGTCACGTTTGCTAATTTCCAATCCGCCGGGACCACCCCAGAGTCTAGTGAATATTGGTAAATTATCACTAGTGCATTTGCAATTTCCCTAGCCATCTCTGTTAGCACTCTGGGATGCATTCCATCAGGGCCAGGAGACTTGTCTACCTTTAGCCCCATTAGCTTGTCCATCACTACCTCCTTAGTGATAACAATCCTCTCAAGGTCCTCACCAGTCATAGCCTCATTTCCATCAGTCACTGGCATGTTATTTATGTCTTCCACTCTGAAGACCGACCCAAAAAACCTGTTCAGTTCCTCAGCCATTTCCTCATCTCCCATTATTAAATCTCCCTTCTTATCCTCTAAAGGACCAATTAACCTCAGCCACTCTTTTTTGTTTTATATATTATCATAGATTATCATAGAATTTACAGTGCAGAAGGAAGCCATTCGGCCCATCGAGTCTGCACCGGCTCTTGGAAAGAGCATCCTACCCAAGGTCAACACCTCCACCCTATCCCCATAACCCAGTAACCCCACCCAACACTAAGGGCAATTTTGGACACTAAGGGCAATTTATCATAGCCAATCCACCTAACCTGCACATCTTTGGACTGTGGGAGGAAACCGGAGCACCCGGAGGAAACCCACGCACACACGGGGAGGATGTGCAGACTCCGCACAGACAGTGACCCAAGCCGGAATCGAACCTGGGACTCTGGAGCTGTGAAGCAATTGTGCTATCCACAATGCTACCGTGCTGCCCCAATATTACTACCTGTTTTTATATTCTGAGCAAGTTTACTCTCATAATCTATTTTACTCTTCTTTATAGCTTTTTCAGTAGCTTTCTGTTGCCCCCTAAAGATTTCCCTGTCCTCTAGTCTCCCACTAATCTTTGCTACTTTGTATGCTTTTTCCTTCAATCTGATACTCTCCCTTATTTCCTTAGATATCCACGGTCGATTTTCCCTCCTTCTACCGTCCTTCCTTTTTGTTGGTATAAAGTTTGCTGAGCACTGTGAAAAATCACTTGGAAGGTTCTCCACTGTTCCTTAACTGTTTCACCATAAAGTCTTTGCTCCCAGTCTACCTTAGCTAGTTCTTCTCTCATCCCATTGTAATCTCCTTTGTTTAAGCACAAAACACTGGTGTTTGATTTTACCTTCTCACCCTCCATCTGTATTTTAAATTCCACCATATTGTGATCGCTCCTTCCGAGAGGATCCCTAACTATGAGATCCTGAATCAATCCCGTCTCATTACACAGGACCAGATCTAGGACCGCTTGTTCCCTCATAGGTTCAATTACATACTGTTCTAGGAAACTATCGCGGATATATTCTATAAACTCCTCCTCAAGGCTGCCTTGACCGACCTGGTTAAACTAATCGACGTGTAGATTAAAATCCCCCATGATAACTGCTGTACCATTTCTACATGCATCAGTTATTTCTTTGTTTATTGCCTGCCCACCAGAATGTTACTATTTGGTGGCCTATAGACTACTCCTATCAGTGACTTTTATAGTGTTTATGTCATGCCTCCTTGTGGTGATGCCACCTCTGAGTGTCCTGACTGCCCATTGGTTGTGTCCTATTCTGAGCGTTCATTGGTTGCATGTTTGCATATCAAGACACCTTCTTCCGACACTGGAGGCCAGTCCTTCTGGTCACACTCCCGGTGCTCACAGCCACCGCCACCTCATCCCAGGCAGCAATGGCTGCCCTATGGTTAAACCTCCTGGATCCTCAGGGGAACAGGACACCCCTCCTGTCCTCCACTGCATCTAGCAGCCTCCCCAGGTCAGCGTCTCTGAATCTTGGGACCGGTCTCCTGGGCCCCATTGTTGTGAGCTGGCTGGGGTTGGCTGAGCAAGTGCAGCTTAAGTGCTGCTTGGCATTGTTAACAGGGGGGCTGGTGAATCAACTATCAGCCTTCATTTGCGGCGAGAAGCCCACGAGGCCTCGTCACGTGGACCAATTAACGTTGAATAGCGTTGCCGGCCTCGCTGGGCCGAGCGCTGGGGAGCTTGCGGCAATTCCTGCTCACTACCACACTTAGAAATCTTTCCGGACAATCGCGCCCATAATGTACCACAGACTTAGACACACCCACACAGACTGTCCTACAGACAAACACCACACGCACACACACGCACACACAGACTGTACTACAGAGATATACACAGGGTCTGTACCACAGATTCATAGATTCAGACACACCTAACACACAAACACACACACAGACCGTACCACAGACACAGACACGCACACAGTCTGTGCGACAGACGCACATACAGTCTGTACCGCAGACTCAGACACACACACAGACTGTACCATAGACTCAGAAACACACCCATAGTCTGTACCATACACTCAGGCACACAAAGACTGTACCACAGACACAGGCTGTGCCACAGACTTAGACACAGACTCAGACACACACGCCGACTCTACCACAGACACAGTCATACACAGGTCTGTACCACAGACTCAGACACACATACATAGATTGTACCGCAGACTCAGACACACACATTTAGTCTGTACCACAGACTCAGACACACACACAGACTGTACCACAGTCTCAGACAGAGTCAGTCACACTCACACGCACTCACAAACAAACAGATATCCCCCAAACACTAACTCACATACACTCACACTCGCTCACACAGGCACACAGAAACTTGATCCAAAAATACCCTGTCAGCGTGTTGCCAACTCTGTTTCGACATCCTCCTGAAGGTATTGTCACGTGAAGTCTCAGCAACAAACTGCGGCCCTGTCTGCCAATATTTGCCATTGTCGCCAATCCCCGCCCACCCTATCATTCACAAATCCATCAGCAATCCCATTAACTGGTTGGATAATTCGGACTGCCAAACCGTTTGTTTACCAAATCGCCAGGACAATTAAAATGGTGAAGAGTGCTGAAGAGCATGGGAAAAAAAACAATGTCCACGCATTTATCTTTCATGGATGAATTGATTTTTATTGCCGTGTGTTCATGCAGCAGCCTGTCGGAGGTTAATCTTCAGTCCCGGAGTTTTCCGGAACATTCCTGGCAGCCTGACAGCTCCCCCTGCTTAATGAACATTTTGCATTCCACGCTTCCCATTGATCCACAAAGCACAGCTGATTAAATGTTTCCCCAAGCAGTGGTCGGAATATAAAGGAGAGGCTCTCTCTCACAGGAGGTCAACTCACAGGTCAAACAAGTGACTTTATGAATTGGAAGAAGGAGCCTCTCTCTCTCACTCTCAGGGTCCGAGTGCTCGTTCTCCCTGTGGAATTAATTCCACTATCTTAGTCACCTGTTATAAAGTCAGGTTGAAATTCAGCGTGACTGAATCAATCAGAACTTTTTAGTCCAGGTTGTAAAACCAGATATGTGTGTGTCTTAGCGCCAGCACTTCGACAGCTCGTGTGTGTCTCAGTGTCAGCTCCTGTACAGTCCGTGTGTGTCTCAATATCAGCTCCTGTACAGCTCGTGTGTGTCTCGGTGTCAGCTCCTGTACAGTCCGTGTGTGTCTTAATATCAGCTCCTGTACAGTCCGTGTGTGTCTTAATATCAGCTCCTGTACAGTCCGTGTGTGTCTTAATATCAGCTCCTGTACAGTCCGTGTGTGTCTCAGTGTCAGCTCCTGTACAGTCCGTGTGTGTCTCAGTGTCAGCTCCTGTACAGTCCGTGTGTGTCTCGGTGTCAGCTCCTGTACAGTCCGTGTGTGTCTCAGTGTCAGCTCCTGTACAGTCGTGTGTGTCTCGGTGTCAGCTCCTGTACAGCCCATGTGTGTCTCAGTGTCAGCTCCTGTACAGTCCGTGTGTGTCTGTGTCAGCACTTCGACAGCCCGTGTGTGTCTCAATATCAGCTCCTGTACAGCTCGTGTGTGTCTCAGTGTCAGCTCCTGTACAGTCCGTGTGTGTCTCGGTGTCAGCTTCTGTACAATCCGTGTGCGTCTCAATATCAGCTCCTGTACAGCTCGTGTGTGTCTCGGTGTCAGCTCCTGTACAGTCTGTGTGTGTCTCAATATCAGCTTCTGTACAATCCGTGTGTGTCTCAGTGTCAGCTCCTGTACAGTCCGTGTGTGTCTCAGTGTCAGCTCCTGTACAGTCCGTGTGTGTCTGTGTCAGCTCCTGTACAGTCCGTGTGTGTCTCAGTGTCAGCTCCTGTACAGTCCGTGTGTGTCTCGGTGTCAGCTCCTGTACAGTCCGTGTGTGTCTCAGTGTCAGCTCCTGTACAGTCCGTGTGTGTCTCAGTGTCAGCTCCTGTACAGTCCGTGTGTGTCTCGGTGTCAGCTCCTGTACAGTCCGTGTGTGTCTCAGTGTCAGCTCCTGTACAGTCCGTGTGTGTCTCGGTGTCAGCTCCTGTACAGTCCGTGTGTGTCTCGGTGTCAGCTCCTGTACAGTCCGTGTGTGTCTCAGTGTCAGCTCCTGTACAGTCCGTGTGTGTCTCGGTGTCAGCTCCTGTACAGCCCATGTGTGTCTCAGTGTCAGCTCCTGTACAGTCCGTGTGTGTCTGTGTCAGCACTTCGACAGCCCGTGTGTGGCTCAATATCAGCTCCTGTACAGCTCGTGTGTGTCTCAGTGTCAGCTCCTGTACAGTCCGTGTGTGTCTCAATATCAGCTCCTGTACAGTCCGTCCTGTAAAGTCAGTGTGCGTCTCAATATCAGCTCCTGTACAGCTCGTGTGTGTCTCAGTGTCAGCTCCTGTACAGTCCGTGTGTGTCTCAATATCAGCTCCTGTACAGTCCGTGTGTGTCTCGGTGTCAGCTCCAAAACAGTCCGTGTGTGTCTCAGTGTCAGCTCCTGTACAGTCCGTGTGTGTCTCAATATCAGCTCCTGTACAGTCCGTGTGTGTCTCAGTGTCAGCTCCTGTAAAGTCCGTGTGTGTCTCTGTGTCAGCTCCTGTAAAGTCAGTGTGCGTCTCAATATCAGCTCCTGTACAGCTCGTGTGTGTCTCAGTGTCAGCTCCTGTACAGTCCGTGTGTGTCTCAATATCAGCTCCTCTACAGTCCGTGTGTGTCTCGGTGTCAGCTCCAAAACAGTCCGTGTGTGTCTCAGTGTCAGCTCCTGTACAGCCGTGTGTGTCTCAATATCAGCTCCTGTACAGTCCGTGTGTGTCTTGGCGTAAGCACCTGAACAGTCCGTGTGTGTCTCAGTGTCAGCTCCTGTACAGTCCGTGTGTGTCTCAGTGTCAGCTCCTGTACAGTCTGTGTGTGTCTCAATATCAGCTCCTGTACAGTCCGTGTGTGTCTCGGTGTCAGCTCCTGTACAGTCCGTGTGTGTCTCGGTGTCAGCTCCTGTACAGTCCGTGTGTGTCTCAGTGTCAGCTCCTGTACAGTCGTGTGTGTCTCGGTGTCAGCTCCTGTACAGCCCATGTGTGTCTCAGTGTCAGCTCCTGTACAGTCCGTGTGTGTCTGTGTCAGCACTTCGACAGCCCGTGTGTGTCTCAATATCAGCTCCTGTACAGCTCGTGTGTGTCTCAGTGTCAGCTCCTGTACAGTCCGTGCGTGTCTCAGTGTCAGCTCCTGTACAGTCCGTGTGTGTCTCGGTGTCAGCTCCTGTACAATCCGTGTGCGTCTCAATATCAGCTCCTGTACAGTCCGTGTGTGTCTCGGTGTCAGCTCCTGTACAGTCCGTGTGTGTCTCGGTGTCAGCTCCTGTACAGTCCGTGTGTGTCTCAGTGTCAGCTCCTGTACAGTCCGTGTGTGTCTCGGTGTCAGCTCCTGTACAGCCCATGTGTGTCTCAGTGTCAGCTCCTGTACAGTCCGTGTGTGTCTGTGTCAGCACTTCGACAGCCCGTGTGTGGCTCAATATCAGCTCCTGTACAGTCCGTGTGTGTCTCGGTGTCAGCTCCTATACAGTCCGTGGGTGTCTCAGTGACAGCTCCTGTACAGTCCGTGTGTGTCTCAGTGTCAGCTCCTGTACAGCCGTGTGTGTCTCAATATCAGCTCCTGTACAGTCCGTGTGTGTCTTGGTGTCAGCACCTGTACAGTCCGTGTGTGTCTCAGTGTCAGCTCCTGTACAGTCTGTGTGTGTCTCGGTGTCAGCTCCTGTACAGTCTGTGTGTGTCTCAATATCAGCTCCTGTACAGTCCGTGTGTGTCTCAGTGTCAGCTCCTGTACAGTCCGTGTGTGTCTCAGTGTCAGCTCCTGTACAGTCCGTGTGTGTCTCAGTGTCAGCTCCTGTACAGTCCGTGTGTGTCTCAATATCAGCTCCTGTACAGTCCGTGTGTGTCTCAGTGTCAGCTCCTGTACAGTCCGTGTGTGTCTCGGTGTCAGCTCCTGTACAGTCCGTGTGTGTCTCAATATCAGCTCCTGTACAGTCCGTGTGTGACTCAGTGTCAGCTCCTGTTCAGTCCGTGTGTGTGTCAGTGTCAGCTCCTGTACAGCCCGTGTGTGCCTCAGTGTCAAATCCTGTCCATTCCGTGTGTGTCTCAGTGTCAGCTCCTGTACAGTCCGTGTGTGTCTCAGTGTCAGCTCCTGTACAGCCCGTGTGTGTCTGTGTCAGCTCCTGTACAGTCCGTGTGTGTCTGTGTCAGCTCCTGTACAGTCCGTGTGTGTCTCGGTGTCAGCTCCTGTACAGTCCATGTGCGTCTCAATATCAGCTCCTGTACAGTCCGTGTGTGTCTCGGTGTCAGCTCTTGTACAGTCCGTGTGTGTCTCAGTGACAGCTCCTGTACAGTCCGTGTGTGTCTCAGTGTCAGCTCCTGTACAGTCGTGTATGTCTCAATATCAGCTCCTGTACAGTCCGTGTGTGTCTCAGTGACAGCTCCTGTACAGTCCGTGTGTGTCTCAGTGTCAGCTCCTGTACAGCCCGTGTGTGTCTCAGTGTCAGCTCCTGTACAGTCCGTGTGTGTCTCAATATCAGCTCCTGTACAGTCCGTGTGTGTCTCAGTGTCAGCTCCTGTACAGTCCGTGTGTGTCTCAGTGTCAGCTCCTGTACAGTCCGTGTGTGTCTCAGTGTCAGCTCCTGTACAGTCCGTGTGTGTCTCAATATCAGCTCCTGTACAGTCCGTGTGTGTCTCAGTGTCAGCTCCTGTACAGTCCGTGTGTGTCTCGGTGTCAGCTCCTGTACAGTCCGTGTGTGTCTCAATATCAGCTCCTGTACAGTCCGTGTGTGTCTCAGTGACAGCTCCTGTTCAGTCCGTGTGTGTCTCGGTGCCAGCTCCTGTACAGACCGTGTGTGCCTCAGTGTAAGCTCCTGTACAGTCCGTGTGTGTCTGTGTCAGCTCCTGTACAGGCCGTGTGTCTCTCAGTGTCAGCTCCTGTCTAGTCCGTGTGTGTCTCAGTGTCAGCTCCTGTACAGTCCGTGTGTGTCTCAGTGTCAGCTCCTGTACAGTCCGTGTGTGTCTCAGTGTCAGCTCCTGTACAGTCCATGTGTGTCTCATGTCAGCTCCTGTACAGTCCGTGTGTGTCTCAGTATCAGCTCCTGTACAGTCCATGTGTGTCTCATGTCAGCTCCTGTACAGTCCGTGTGTGTCTCAATGTCAGCTCCTGTACAGTCAGTGTGTGTCTCAGTATCAGCTCCTGTACAGTCCGTGTGTGTCTCAGTGTCAGCTCCTGTAGTCCGTGTGTGTCTCAGTGTCAGC
Organism: Scyliorhinus torazame; assembly: GCF_047496885.1. NCBI lineage: Eukaryota > Metazoa > Chordata > Chondrichthyes > Carcharhiniformes > Scyliorhinidae > Scyliorhinus > Scyliorhinus torazame. Next base: position 179,674,471 of record NC_092720.1, on the reverse strand, counting down.
TCCTGTACAGTCCGTGTGTGCCTCAGTGTCAGCTCCTGTACAGTCAGTGTGTGTCTCAGTGTCAGCTCCTGTACAGTCCGTGTGTGTCCCAGTGTCAGCTCCTGTACAGTCCGTGTGTCTCTCAGTGTCAGCTCCTGTACAGTCAGTGTGTGTCTCAGTGTCAGCTCCTGTACAGTCCGTGTGTGTCTCAGTGTCAGCTCCTGTACAGTCCATGTGTGTCTCATGTCAGCTCCTGTACAGTCCGTGTGTGTCTCAGTGTCAGCTCCTGTACAGTCCATGTGTGTCTCATGTCAGCTCCTGTACAGTCTGTGTGTGTCTCAGTGTCAGCTCCTGTACAGTCAGTGTGTGTCTCAGTGTCAGCTCCTGTACAGTCCGTGTGTGTCTCAGTGTCAGCTCCTGTACAGTCCGTGTGTGTCTCAGTGTCAGCTCCTGTAGTCCGTGTGTGTCTCAGTGTCAGCTGCTGTACAGTCCGTGTGTACCTCAGTGTCAGCTCCTGTACAGTCAGTGTGTGTCTCAGTGTCAGCTCCTGTACAGTCCGTGTGTGTCTCAGTGTCAGCTCCTGTACAATTCGTGTGTGTCTCAGTGTCAGCTCCTGTAGTCCGTGTGTGTATCAGTGTCAGCTGCTGTACAGTCCGTGTGTGTCTCAGTGTTAGCTCCTGTACAGTCCGTGTGTGTCTCAGCGTCAGCTCCTGTAGTCCGTGTGTGTCTCAGTGTCAGCTCCTGTAAAGTCCGTGTGTGTCTCAGTGTCAGCTCCTGTTCAGTCCATGTGTGTCTCAATGTCAGCTCCTGTACAGTCCGTCTGTGTCTCAGTGTCAGCTCCTGTAGTCCATGTGTGTCTCAGTGTCAGCTCCTGTACAGTCCCTGTGTGTCACAGTGACAGCTTCTGTACAGTTCATGTGTGTCTCAGTGTCAGCTCCTGTACAGTCCGTGTGTATCAGTGTCAGCTCCTGTGCAGTCCGTGTGCCTCAGTGTCAGCTCCTGTACAGTTCGCTTGTGTCTCAGTGTCAGATTCTGTAAAGGCCGTGTGTGTCTCAGTGTCACCTCCAATAGAGTCCATCTGTGTCTGACCGTCAGCTCCTGTAGAGTCCGTATGTGTCTCAGTGACAGCTCCTGTCCAGTCCGTGTGTGTCTAGGTGTCAGTTCCTGTACAGACCCCGCGTGTCTTAGTGACAGCTCCTGTACAGCCCTGTGGTAGTCTGTGTAGAGGTATTACGGTACATGTGGTAATGGTGGAACACCAGTGGTAGATATTGTATGCTTCCTATTGGTCAAGCAGTATGGTAGCTCCGCCCTGCTAGGTGGGGTATAAGAGCCCGTGCCGCCCCAGCAGCCTTCATTCTGTACCTGAGATGCTGGGGGAAACATCTAACTTATTAAAGCCTTCAGTTGGATTACAACCTCGCTTTAGTGGTCATTGATTGTGCATCAATTTAATAAGCTAGATTTAAAAGGATGGAGCTCCGAATCAAGCTGGAGTGTCTGCAACTCAGCCCCCACACGGCAAACTCAGCGGCAACCTTCAAGCACTGGCTGGCGTGTTTTAAAGGGTATCTCGGAACAGCCGAAAACACACCCACAGGAGAACAGAAATTGCAAGTCCTGCACTCAAGGGTGAGCCCGGAAATTTACACCCTCATCGAGGAAGCGGAAGACTTCGATACGGCAATAGAGCTGCTAAAAGGATATTATATCCGCCCAGTAAACCAGGTCTACGCCCGATATCTGCTAGTAACGAGGCGACAAATCCCTGGGGAAATCGCTGGAAGAATTCTACCATGCGCGCCTGGTGTTGGGGAGAAACTGCAGCTGCCCGCAAGTTTCGGCGAGCGACCACACAGAACTCTTGTTCCGGGACGCTTTCGTGGCAGGTATGCTGTCCTCCCAGATCCGCCAGCGATTGCTGGAAAAAGACACCCTAGGCCTCAAGAACGCATGGGCCCTTGCGAGCTCCCTGGACGTGGCCTTCAGAAACGCCCGCGCTTACGTTCCCGACCGCGCGGCAGCCCCCTGGGCAGCGTGGAACCCCTCCGCAGCCGACTCCGAGACATCCGCCATCCCCCCCACAACTTGTGCTGCAAGGCGGCCTGGCAACCCCGGGGGGGCCCCGCTGCTACTTTTGCGGGCAGGCCAACCACTCCCGCCAGCGCTGCCCGGCCGCACATCCACCTGCAAGGGATGCGGTAAAAAGGGCCATTTTGTGGTGGTATGCCAGGCCTGTGCGGTCGCCGCGGTCTCCGGCGGCGAATACTGACCGCCACCACAAACTCTCCACGGTCCCCGGGCGGCCAGCGGGCCCCGCCATCTTCCTACTCCAGGGTCACGTGCGGCCCCCGGGTGCCGCCATCTTGTCCCGCGGACACCACGTTCGATGGATGGGCGGCGCCATTTTGTGCACCCCCAGCCATGTGCGACCAATGGGAGCCGCCATCTTGATTGGACTCCCAGGACCCCAGCTCGGCTGACCACACACCGCCCGAAGAGAACACTCAACTGCTGAGATTAGCTTTGGTGACTCTGGACCAGTCCCGGCCTCGAACACTCTCAACTGCTACAACGACAGTACTAATCAACGGGCACGAGACGTCCTGCTTAATCGACTCTGGGAGCACGGAGAACTTCATACACCCCGACACGGTAAGGCGCTGTTCTCTCCTCGTCCACCCCGTTAATCAAAAAATCTCCCTGGCCTCCGGTTCCCACTCAGTAGAGATAAAGGGGTTTTGTGTAGCAAACCTCACAGTCCAGGGAAGGGAGTTCAAAAATTATCGGCTCTCGGTCCTTCCTCACTTCTGTGCGGCCACACTCCTAGGTTTAGACTTCCAGTGTAATCTCCAAAGTCTAACTTTCAAATTCAGCGGCCCTATACCCCCCCCCCTCACAGTCTGCGGCCTCGCGACCCTCAAGATCGATCCGCCTTCCCTGTTTGCGAACCTCACCCCGGATTGCAAACCCGTCGCCACCAGGAGAAGACGGTACAGCGCCCAGGACCGGATCTTTATTAGGTCAGAGGTCCAAAGGCTACTGAGGGAAGGAGTCATTGAAACTAGCAACAGTCCCTGGAGAGCTCAAGTAGTGGTGGTAAAGACCGGGGAGAAGCATAGGATGGTCATCGACTAAAGTCAGACCATCAACAGGTTTACGCTGCTGGACGGGTACCCCCTCCCCCACATATCCGACCTGGTAAATAGGATCGCGCATTACAAGGTCTTCTCCACGGTGGATCTTAAGTCCGCCAACCACCACCTCCCCATCCGCACTAGTGACCGCAAATACACTGTTTCGAGGCAGATGGGCGGCTCTATCACTTCTTAAGTGTTCCCTTCGGCGTCTCCAATGGGGTCTCCGTCTTCCAGCGTGACATGGACCGAATGGCTGACCGGTACAGTTTACAGGCAACATTCCCGTATCTCGATAATGTCACCATCTGCGGCCACGACCATCAGGATCACGACACTAACCTCCGAAAATTTCTCCAGACCGCAAAGATCCTTAACTTTACATACAACAAGGACAAATGCGTGTTTAGCACCGACCGCCTAGCCATCCTCGGCTACGTATTGAGAAATGGAGTTATAGGCCCCGACCCTGAACGCATGCGCCCCCTTATGGAGTTCCCCCTCCCTCACTGCTCCAAGGCCCTGAAGCGCTGCCTCGGGTTTTTCAGTTACTATGCCCAGTGGGTACCCAACTATGCGGACAAGGCCCATCCCCTGATCCAATCAACAGCTTTTCCCCTGTCGATAGGGGCCCGCCAGGCCTTCAGCTGCATCAAACCAGGCATTGCAAAGGCCACAATGCACGCCATCGCCGAGTCCCTCCCCTTCCAGGTCGAGAGCGATGCGTCTGACGTAGTTCTGGCGGCCACCCTCAACCAAGCGGGCAGACCCGTGGTCTTCTTCTCTCATACCCTCCATGCTTCCGAAATCTGCCACTCCTCAATCGAAAAGGAGGCCCAGGCCATCGTAGAAGCTGTGTGACATTGGAGGCATTACCTGGCCGGCAGGAGATTCACTCTCCTCACGGACCAACAGTCGGTTGCTTTCATGTTCGATAATGCACAGCGGGGCAAGATAAAAAACGATAAGATCTTGCGGTGGAGGATCGAACTCTCCACCTACAACTCCGAGAACTTGTATCGTCCCGGGAAGCTAAATGAGCCTCCTGATGCCCTGTCCCGTGGCACATGTGCCACCGCACAAGTGGACCGCCTCCGAGCCCTCCACGAGGGCCTCTGCTACCCGGGGGTCACCCGCCTTTTCCACTTTATCAAACCCGCAACCTGCCCTACTGCATCGAGGAGGTCAGGACAGCCACCAGGGACTGCCAAATCTGCGCAGAGTGCAAACCGCACTTCTACCGGCCAGAGAAAGCGCACCTGATAAAGGCTTCCCGTCCCTTTGAATGGCTCAGCATGGACTTCAAAGGCCCCCTCCCCTCCGCCGACCGCAACACGTACTTTCTGAACGTGATTGACGAGTACTCCCGGTTCCCATTCAGCATCCCCTGCCCCGACATGACCGCAACCGCCATCATCAAGGCCTTCCATAGCATCTTTGCACTGTTCGGGTTCCCCGCTTACATACATAGTGATAGGGGGTCCTCCTTTATGAGCGACGAACTGCGTCAATTCCTGCTCAGCAAGGGCATCGCCTCGAGCAGGACAACCAGTTATAACCCCCGGGGAAACGGGCAGGTAGAAAGAGAGAACGGAACGGTCCAGGAATTTCCCAGTGTCCCGCTGGCAGGAAGTCCTCCCGGATGCCCTCCACTCCATCCGGTCACTGCTTTGTACCACAACCAACCAGACACCTCACGAATGTCTCCTTGTTTTCCCCAGGAAGTCCTCCTCTGGGACCTCGCTCCCGACCTGGCTGGCAGCTCCCGGACCTATCCTGCTCCGAAAACATGTGCAGGCGCACAAGTCGGACCCGTTGGTCGAGAGGGTCCATCTTCTCCACGCTAACCCCCAGTACGCCTACGTGGCGTACCCCGACGGCCAACAAGATACGGTCTCCCTACGAGACCTGGCACCCGCTGGAGCCCCACGCACATCCCAGCCACCAGTCCCACCCTCCCTTCCACCAGTGCACCTTACAGGAGGATCGATCCTCCCGCCGGCCCCGTCCAGGCCCCCCCACCCACCGACGCACCCCGCAGACGCTCCCTTCCCAGGTCAGCCGTTTTCCCCACCAGCGCCGTTTTGGGGTGTCGAAGTTGCCACAGAGATTGAGGCCACACTCCCGGAGTCACAGACGCCCGAGCCTACATCGGAGTCAACACCGAAGCTTCGACGATCACAGAGGATGACCCCCGATCGACTGATTGCTTCATTTTAAAGTGTATAGTTAACAATGAATCATAAATTGTAAATAGTTAATAGAATTGTAAATAGTTACAAAACGCTGTACGGAGGTATTACGGTACCTCCATAACTATAATTTCTACCACGTTACCATGTTGTAATATCAAGCCACCACGCCCGCCGGATTCTTTTTTAACAGGGGGTGAATGTGGTAATCTGTGTAGAGGTATTACGGTACCTGGCAATGCTGGAACACCATTGGTAGATATTGTATGCTTCCAATTGGTCAAGCTGTATGGTAGCTCCGCCCTGCTAGGTGGGGTATAAGAGCCCGTGCCGCCCCAGCAGCCTTCATTCTGTACCTGAGCTGCTGGAGAAAACATCGAGCTAATTAAAGCCTTCAGTTGGACTACAACCTCGCTTTAGTGGTCATTGATCGTGCATCAAGCCCATGTGGATTTTATTGTCAGATCCTCTACAATCGGTGTGTGTCTGACTGTGAGGAGAGGGAGGGATCACTGTGAGGAGAGAGAGAGGGATCACTGTGAGGAGAGAGATGGATCATTGTGAGGAGAGAGAGAGAGGGATCACTGTGAGGAGAGAGAGAGGGATCACTGTGAGGAGAGAGAGAGGGATCACTGTGAGGAGAGAGAGAGGAATCACTGTGAGGAGAGAGTGAGAGAGGGATCAATGTGAGGAGAGAGAGGGATCACTGTGAGGAGAGAGAGAGAGAGAAATCACTGTGAGGAGAAAGAGCGAGGGATCACTGTGAGGAGTGTGAGAGAGAGCAACGGATCACTGTGACGAGAGAGAGGGATCGCCGTGGGGAGTGAGAGAGATGGGTCACTGCGGAGAGAGAGGGATCACTGTGAGGAGAGAGAGAGGGATCATTGTGAGGTGAGAGAGAGGGATCACTGTGAGGAGAAAGATAGATCACTGTGAGGAGAGGGAGAGGGGGATAACTGTGAGGAGAGAGAGAGGGATCACTTTGAGGAGAGAGAGGGATCACTGTGAGGAGAGAGAGGGATCGCTTTGAGGAGAGAGAGGGATCACTGTGAGGAGAGAAAGATCAGTGTGAGGAGTGAGAGAGAGGGGGATCACTTTGAGGAGAGAGAGAGGGGGATCACTGTGAGCAGAGAGAGAGAGAGGGATCACTGTGAGGAGAAAGAGAGAGAGAGATCACTGTGAGGAGAGAGAGAGATCACTGTGAGGAGAGACAGAGGGGTCACGGTGCAGAGAGACAGAGGGATCACTGTGAGGAGAGAGAGAGAAGGGGATCACTGTGAGGAGAGAGTGAGGGATCACTATGCGGAGTGAGAGAGAGAGGGATCACTGTGAGGAGAGAGAGAGAGAGGGATCACTGTGAGGAGGGACAGAGATCACTGTGAGGAGAGAGAGAAGGATCACATTGCGGAGAGAGAGGGAGGCGGATCACTGTGCGGAGAGAGAGAGGGATCACTGTGAGGAGAGAGAGAGGGATCACTCTGTGGAGAGAGACAGAGATCACTGTGAGGAGAGAGAGGGATCACTGTGCGGTGATAGAGGGATCACTGTGAGGAGGGAGGGATCACTGTGAGGAGAGAGAGAGGGGGGGATCACTGTGAGGAGAGAGGGAGAGGAATCACTGTGAGGAGAGAGAGGGACAACTCTGAGGAGAGAGAGAGAGAGATCACTGTGAGGAGAGAGAGAGAAGGGGGTCACTGTGAGGAGAGAGTGAGGGATCACTATGCGGAGTGAGAGAGAGAGGGATCACTGTGAGGAGAGAGAGGGATAACTGTGCGGGGAGAGAGAGAGGGATCACTGAGAGGAGAGAGAGAGAGAGGGATCACTATGAGGAGGGACAGAGATCACTGTGAGGAGTGAGAGGGGGATCACTCTGTGCAGAGAGAGAGAGATCACTGTGAGGAGAGAGAGATCACTGTGAGGACAGAGAGAGAGGGATCACTGTGAGGAGAGAGAGAGTGATCACTGTGCGGTGAGAGAGGGATCACTGTGAGGAGGGAGAGAGAGAGAGGGATCAATGTGAGGAGAGAGAGAGAGGGATCACTGTGAGGAGAGAGAGGGATCACTGTGAGGAGAGAGGGAGAGGAATCACTGTGCGGAGAGAGAGAGAGAGAGAGGGATCAATGTGCAGTGAGAGAGGGATCACTGTGCGGAGAGAGAGGCGGATCACTGTGAGGAGAGAGAGAGGGATCACTGAGAGGAGAGAGAGAGAGAGGGGGATCAATGTGAGGAGAGAGAGAGAGGGATCACTGTGAGGAGAGTGAGAGAGAGAGAGAGGGATCAATGTGAGGTGAGACAGAGACACTGTGAGGAGAGAGAGAGAGGGATCACTGTGAGGAGAGAGAGGGATCACTGTGCGGAGAGAGAGAGAGAGGGGGAATCACTGTGAGGAGAGAGTGAGGGATCACTGTGAGGAGAGAGAGAGGGATTACTGTGAGGACAGCGAGAGAGTGATCACTGTGAAGAGAGAGAGAGGGATCACTGTGAGGAGAGAGAGAGGGATCACTGTGAGGAGAGAGAGAGAGAGAGGGATCACTGAGGAGAGAGAGAGAGAGAGGGATCAATGTGAGGAGAGACAAAGATCACTGTGAGGAGAGAGAGAGAGGGATCACTGTGAGGAGAGAGAGGGATCAATGTGAGGAGAGACAGAGATCACTGTGAGGAGAGTGGGATGGATCACTGTGAGGAGAGAGAGATGGATCACTGTGAGGAGAGAGAGAGAGAGAGATCACTGTGAGGAGAGAGAGAGAGAGAGAGAGGGATCAATGTGAGGAGAGACAAAGATCACTGTGAGGAGAGAGAGAGAGAGGGATCACTGTGAGGAGAGAGAGGGATCACTGTGCGGAGAGAGTGAGAGAGGGATCACTGTGAGCAGAGAGAGAGGGATCACTGTGAGGAGAGAGAGAGGGATTACTGTGAGGACAGCGAGAGAGTGATCACTGTGAAGAGAGAGAGAGGGATCACTGTGAGGAGAGATAGAGGGATCACTGTGAGGAGAGGAAGAGAGAGGGATCACTGTGAGGAGAGAGTGAGGGATCAGTGAGGAGAGAGAGAGGGATGGTGGTGTGGAGAGAGAGGGATGACTGTGAGGAGAGAGAGAGATGACTGTGAGGAGAGAGAGAGAGGGATCACTGTGAGGAGAGAGAGAGAGACGGATCACTGTTAGGAGAGAGAGAGAGGGATCACTGTGAGGAGAGAGAGGGAGAGGGATCACTGTGAGGAGAGAGAGAGGGATCACTGTGAGGAGAGAGAGGGATCATTGTGCGGAGAGAGAGAGGGATCAATGTGAGGAGAGAGAGAGATCACTGTGAGGAGAGAGAGATGGATCACTGTGAGGAGAGAGAGAGAGGGATCACTGTGAGGAGAGAGAGAGGGATCACTGAGAGGAGAGAGAGAGAGAGAGGGATCAATGTGAGGAGAGAGAGAGGCATCACTGTGAGGAGAGTGAGAGAGAGAGGGATCAATGTGAGGTGAGACAGAGATCACTGTGAGGAGAGAGAGAGAGGGATCACAGTGAGGAGAGAGAGGGGTCACTGTGCGGAGAGAGAGAGAGAGGGGGATCACTGTGAGGAGAGAGTGAGGGATCACTGTGAGGAGAGAGAGAGGGATTACTGTGAGGACAGCGAGAGAGTGATCACTGTGAAGAGAGAGAGAGGGATCACTGTGAGGAGAGAGAGAGGGATCACTGTGAGGAGAGGAAGAGAGAGGGATCACTGTGAGGAGAGAGAGAGGGATCAATGTGAGGAGAGACAGAGATCACTGTGAGGAGAGAGAGATGGATCACTGTGAGGAGAGAGAGATGGATCACTGTGAGGAGAGAGAGAGAGAGGGATCACTGTGAGGAGAGAGAGAGAGAGAGGGATCACTGTGAGGAGAGAGAGGGATCACTGTGCGGAGAGAGAGAGAGAGAGAGGGATCACTGTGAGCAGAGAGAGAGGGATTACTGTGAGGAGAGAGAGAGGGATTACTGTGAGGACAGCGAGAGAGTGATCACTGTGAAGAGAGAGAGAGGGATCACTGTGAGGAGAGACAGAGGGATCACTGTGAGGAGAGGAAGGGAGAGGGATCACTGGGAGGAGAGAGTGAGGGATCAGTGAGGAGAGAGAGAGGGATGGTGGTGTGGAGAGAGAGGGATGACTGTGAGGAGAGAGAGAGATGACTGTGAGGAGAGAGAGGGATCACTGTGAGGAGAGAGAGAGAGACGGATCACTGTTAGGAGAGAGAGAGAGGGATCACTGTGAGGAGAGAGAGCGGGATCACTGTGAGGAGAGACAGGGATCATTGTGCGGAGAGAGAGAGAGAGGGATCAATGTGAGGAGAGAGAGAGATCACTGTGAGGAGACAGAGATGGATCACTGTGAGGAGAGAGAGAGAGGGATCACTGTGAGGAGAGAGAGAGGGATCACTGAGAGGAGAGAGAGAGAGAGGGGGATCAATGTGAGGAGAGAGAGAGAGAGGCATCACTGTGAGGAGAGTGAGAGAGAGAGAGAGGGATCAATGTGAGGTGAGACAGAGATCACTGTGAGGAGAGAGAGAGAGGGATCACTGTGAGGAGAGAGAGGGGTCACTGTGCGGAGAGAGAGAGAGAGGGGGATCACTGTGAGGAGAGAGTGAGGGATCACTGTGAGGAGAGAGAGAGGGATTACTGTGAGGACAGCGAGAGAGTGATCACTGTGAAGAGAGAGAGAGGGATCACTGTGAGGAGAGAGAGAGGGATCACTGTGAGGAGAGAGAGAGGGATTACTGTGAGGAGAGGAAGAGAGAGGGATCACTGTGAGGAGAGAGAGAGGGATCAATGTGAGGAGAGACAGAGATCACTGTGAGGAGAGAGAGATGGATCACTGTGAGGAGAGAGAGATGGATCACTGTGAGGAGAGAGAGAGAGAGAGAGAGAGAGGGATCACTGTGAGGAGAGAGAGGGATCGCTGTGCGGAGAGAGAGAGAGGGATCACTGTGAGCCGAGAGAGAGGGATCACTGTGAGGAGAGAGAGAGAGGGATTACTGTGAGGACAGCGAGAGAGTGATCACTGTGAAGAGAGAGAGAGGGATCACTGTGAGGAGAGACAGAGGGATCACTGTGAGGAGAGAGTGAGGGATCAGTGAGGAGAGAGTGAGGGATGGTGGTGTGGAGAGAGAGAGGGATGACTGTGAGGAGAGAGAGAGATGACTGTGAGGAGAGAGAGAGGGATCACTGGGCGGAGAGACAGAGAGAGATCACTGTGAGGAGAGAGAGAGAGGGATCACTGTGAGGAGAGAGGGGGATCACTGAGAGGAGAGAGAGAGAGAGGGATCACTGTGAGGAGAGAGAGAGAGAGATCACTGTGAGGAGAGAGAGAGAGGGAGAAAGAAAGAGAGAGAGCGAGGGATCACTGTGATGAGAGAGAGGGATCACTGTGAGGAGAGAGAGAGAGAGAAATCACTGTGAGGAGAAAGAGCGAGGGATCACTGAGGAGTGCGAGAGAGAGCGACGGATCCCTGTGAGGAGAGAGAGGGATCACCGTGAGGAGAGAGAGAGATGTGTCACTGCGGAGAGAGAGAGATCACTGTAAGGAGAGAGACAGGGATCATTGTGAGGAGAGAGAGAGAGTGATCACTGTGAGGAGAAAGATAGATCACTGTGAGGAGAGAGAGAGGGGGATCACTGTGAGGAGAGAGAGAGGGATTACTTTGAGGAGAGAGAGGGATCACTGTGAGGAGAGAGAGAGAGAGATCTCTGTGCGGAGAGAGAGATCAGTGTGAGGTGTGAGAGAGAGGGGGATCACTGTGAGGAGAGAGAGAGGGGATCGCTGTGAGCAGAGAGAGAGAGAGGGATCACTGTGAGGAGAGAGAGAGAAGGGGATCTCTGTGAGGAGAGAGTGAGGGATCACTATGCGGAGTGAGAGAGAGAGGGATCACTGTGAGGAGAGAGAGAGAGAGGGATCACTGTGAGGAGGGACAGAGATCACTGTGAGGAGAGAGAGAAGGATCACATTGCGGAGAGAGAGGGAGACGGATCACTGTGCGGAGAGAGAGAGAGGGATCACTGTGAGGAGAGACAGAAGGATCACTCTGTGGAGAGAGACAGAGATCACTGTGAGGAAAGAGGGATCACTGTGAGGAGAGAGAGGGGGATCACTGTGAGGAGAGAGGGAGAGGAATCACTGTGAGGAGAGAGAGGGACCACTCTGAGGAGAGAGAGAGAGATCACTGTGAGGAGAGAGAGAGAAGGGGATCACTGTGAGGAGAGAGTGAGGGATCACTATGCGGAGTGAGAGAGAGAGAGAGACATGGATCACTGTGAGGAGAGAGAGAGGGATCACTGTGAGGAGAGAGAGAGAGAGATCACTGAGAGGAGAGAGAGAGAGAGGGATCACTATGAGGAGGGACAGAAATCACTGTGAGGAGAGAGAGAGAGGGATCACTGTGCAGTGAGAGAGGGATAACTGTGCGGTGAGAGAGGGATCACTGTGAGGAGAGAGAGAGGGATCACTGTGAGGAGAGAGAGAGAGAGACATGGATCACTGTGAGGAGAGAGAGAGGGATCACTGTGAGGAGAGAGAGAGAGAGGGATCAATGTGAGGAGAGATAGAGGGATCACTGTGAGGCGAGAGAGGGATCACTGTGCGGAGAGAGAGGGATCACTGTGAGGAGAAAGATAGTGATCACTGTGAGGAGAGAGAGGGATCACTGTGCAGAGAGAGAGAGGGATCACTGTGAGGAGAGAGAGCGGGATCACTGTGAGGAGAGAGAGAGGGATCACTGTGAGGAGAGACAGGGATCACTGTGAGGAGAGAGAGAGAGACGGATCACTGTTAGTTGAGAGACAGAGGGATCACTGTGAGGAGAGAGAGGGAGAGGGATCACTGTGATTAGAGATAGAGGGATCAATGTGGGGCGAGAGAGGGTTCACTGTGCGGAGAGAGAGAGGGATCACTTTGAGGAGAGAGAGAGGGATCACTGTGAGGAGAGAGAGGGATCACTGTGCAGAGAGAGATGGATCACTGTGAGGAGAGAGAGAGGGATCACTGTGAAGGGAGACAGAGGGATTACTGTGAGGACAGCGAGAGAGTGATCACTGTGAAGAGAGAGAAAGGGATTACTGTGAGGAGAGAGAGAGAGTGATCACTGTGAAGAGAGAGAGAGGGATCACTGTGAGGAGAGAGAGAGAGCGAGGGATCACTGAGAGGAGAGCGAGGCGGATCACTGTGAGGAGAGAGAGAGGGATCACTGTGAGGAGAGGAAGAGAGAGGGATCACTGTAAGGAGAGAGAGAGGGATCAGTGAGGAGGGAGAGAGGGATCACTGTATGGAGAGAGAGGGATCAGTGTGAGCAGAGAGAGAGAGATCACTGTGCGGAGAGAGAGAGGGATCACTGTGAAGAGAGTGAGAGAGAGAGAGAATGGGATCACTGTGAGGAGAGAGAGAGGGGTCACTGTGAGGAGAGAGAGAGAGAGGGATCACTGTGAGGAGAGAGAGGGATCACTGTGAGGAGAGAGAGAGGGATCAATGTGAGGAGAGAGAGGGATCACTGTGATGAGAGAGTGAGAGAGATCACTGTGAGGAGAGAGAGAGATCAATTTGAGGAGAGAGAGAGAGAGAGGGGGGATCAATGTGAGGAGAGAGAGAGAGAGAGAGGGATCACTGTGAGGAGAGAGAGAGTATCAATGTGAGGAGATACAGAGATCACTGTTAGGAGAGAGAGAGTGGGTTCACTCTGAGGAGAGAGAGAGGGATCACTGTGCGGTGAGAGAGGGATCACTGTGAGGAGAGTGAGATGGATCACTGTGAGAGGAGAGAGGGATCACTGTGAGGAGGGAGAGAGGGATCACTGTGTGGAGAGAGAGAGAGAGGGAGAGAGGGGGATCAATGTGAGGAGAGAGAGAGAGAGAGGGATCACTGTGAGGAGAGAGAGAGAGGGGTCACTGTGAGGAGAGAAGGAGAGAGAGAGGGATCAATGTGAGGAGAGAGAGGGAGAGGGATCACTGTGAGGAGAGAGAGAGGGATCACTGTGAGGAGAGAGAGAGACAGAGAGACATGGATCAATGTGAGGAGAGAGAGAGGGATCACTGTGAGGAGAGAGAGAGAGAGAGGGATCAATGTGAGGAGAGATAGAGGGATCATTGTGAGGCGAGAGAGGGATCACTGTGCGGAGAGAGAGAGGGATCACTGTGAGGAGAGAGAGAGTGATAACTGTGAGGAGAGAGAGAGAGGGATCCAATGTGAGGAGAGAGAGAGAGAGAGAGAGGGATCACTGTGAGGGGAGAGAGAGTATCAATGTGAGGAGATACAGAGATCACTGTTAGGAGAGAGAGAGTGGGTTCACTGTGAGGAGAGAGTGAGGGATCACTGTGCGGTGAGAGAGGGATCACTGTGAGGAGAGTGAGATGGATCACTGTGAGAGGAGAGAGGGATCACTGTGAGGAGGGAGAGAGGGATCACTGTGTGGAGAGAGAGAGAGAGAGGGAGAGAGGGGGATCAATGTGAGGAGAGAGAGAGAGAGAGGGATCACTGTGAGGAGAGAGAGAGAGGGGTCACTGTGAGGAGAGAAGGAGAGAGAGAGGGATCAATGTGAGGAGAGAGAGGGAGAGGGATCACTGTGAGGAGAGAGAGAGGGATCACTGTGAGGAGAGAGAGAGACAGAGAGACATGGATCAATGTGAGGAGAGAGAGAGGGATCACTGTGAGGAGAGAGAGAGAGAGAGAGGGATCAATGTGAGGAGAGATAGAGGGATCATTGTGAGGCGAGAGAGGGATCACTGTGCGGAGAGAGAGAGGGATCACTGTGAGGAGAGAGAGTGATAACTGTGAGGAGAGAGAGAGGGATCCAATGTGAGGAGAGAGAGAGAGAGAGGGATCACTGTGAGGGGAGAGAGAGTATCAATGTGAGGAGAGACAGAGATCACTGTTAGGAGAGTGAGAGTGGGTTCACTGTGAGGAGAGAGAGAGGGATCACTGTGCGGTGAGAGAGGGATCACTGTGAGGAGAGAGAAATGGATCACTGTGAGAGGAGAGAGGGATCACTGTGAGGAGGAGAGAGGGATCACTGTGTGGAGAGAGAGAGAGAGAGAGAGAGGGAGAGGGATCAATGTGAGGAGAGAGAGAGAGAGGGATCACTGTGAGGAGAGAGGGATCACTGTGAGGAGAGAGAGAGAGAGAGGGATCAATGTGAGGAGCGGGAGGGAGAGGGATCACTGTGAGGAGAGACAGAGGGATCACTGTGAGGAGAGAGAGACATGGATCACTGTGAGGAGAGAGAGAGGGATCACTGTGAGGAGAGAGAGAGAGAGAGAGGGATCAATGTGAGGAGAGATAGAGGGATCACTGTGAGGCGAGAGAGGGATCACTGTGCGGAGAGAGAGAGGGATCACTGTGAGGAGAGAGAGAGTGATCACTGTGAGGAGAGAGAGGGATCACTGTGCAGAGAGAGATGGATCACTGTGAAGAGAGAGAGGGATCACTGTGCAGAGAGAGAGAGGGATCACTGTGAGGAGAGAGAGCGGGATCACTGTGAGGAGAGAGAGAGGGATCACTGTGAGGAGAGACAGGGATCACTGTGAGGAGAGAGAAAGAGACGGATCACTGTTAGGAGAGAGACAGAGGGATCACTGTGAGGAGAGAGAGGGAGAGGGATCACTGTGAGGAGAGATCGAGGGATCACTGTGAGGCGAGAGAGGGATCACTGTGCGGAGAGAGAGAGGGATCACTGTGAGGAGAGAGAGAGGGATCACTGTGAGGAGAGAGAGGGATCACTGTGCAGAGAGAGATGGATCACTGTGAGGACAGCGAGAGAGTGATCACTGTGAAGAGAGAGAGAGAGGGATCATTGTGAAGAGAGAGAGAGAGGGATCACTGTGCGAAGAGAGAGAGAGGGACCACTGTGAGGAGAGAGAGAGGGATCACTGTGTGGAGAGAGAGAGAGGGATTACTGTGAGGAGAGAGAGAGAGTGATCACTGTGAAGAGAGAGAGGGATCACTGTGAGGAGAGAGAGAGAGCGGGGGATCACTGAGAGGAGAGCGAGGCGGATCACTGTGAGGAGAGAGAGAGGGATCACTGTGAGGAGAGGAAGAGAGAGGGATCACTGTAAGGAGAGAGAGAGGGATCAGTGAGGAGGGAGAGGGGGATCACTGTACGGAGAGAGAGGGATCAGTGTGAGCAGAGAGAGAGAGATCACTGTGAGGAGAGAGAGAGGGATCACTGTGAAGAGAGAGAGAGAGAGAGAATGGGATCACTGTGAGGAGAGAGAGAGGGGTCACTGTGTGAAGAGAGAGAGAGAGGGATCACTGTGAGGAGAGAGAGGAATCACTGTGAGGAGAGAGAGAGGGATCAATGTGAGGAGAGAGAGGGATCACTGTGATTAGAAAGTGAGACAGATCACTCTGAGGAGAGAGAGAGAGAGATCAATTTGAGGAGAGAGAGAGAGGGGGGGGATCAATGTGAGGAGAGAGAGAGAGAGAGGGATCACTGTGAGGAGAGAGAGAGTATCAATGTGAGGAGAGACAGAGATCACTGTTAGGAGAGAGAGAGTGGGTTCACTGTGAGGAGAGAGAGAGGGATCACTGTGCGGTGAGAGAGGGATCACTGTGAGGAGAGTGAGATGGATCACTGTGAGAGGAGAGAGGGATCACTGTGAGGAGGGAGAGAGGGATCACTGTGTGGAGAGAGAGAGAGAGAGAGAGAGAGGGGGATCAATGTGAGGAGAGAGAGAGAGAGAGAGAGAGGGATCACTGTGAGGAGAGAGAGAGAGGGATCACTGTGAGGAGAGAGAGAGAGAGAGAGGGATCAATGTGAGGAGAGAGAGGGAGAGGGATCACTGTGAGGAGAGAGAGAGGGATCACTGTGAGGAGAGAGAGAGAGAGAGACATGGATCAATGTGAGGAGAGAGAGAGGGATTACTGTGAGGAGAGAGAGAGAGAGAGAGGGATCAATGTGAGGAGAGATAGAGGGATCATTGTGAGGAGAGAGAGTGTGATCACTGTGAGGAGAGAGAGAGAGAGGAATCCAATGTGAGGAGAGAGAGAGAGAGGGATCACTGTGAGGAGAGAGAGAGTATCAATGTGAGGAGAGACAGAGATCACTGATAGGAGAGAGAGAGTGGGTTCACTGTGAGGAGAGAGAGAGGGATCACTGTGCGGTGAGAGAGGGATCACTGTGAGGAGAAAGAGATGGATCACTGTGAGAGGAGAGAGGGATCACTGTAAGGACGGAGAGAGGGATCACTGTGTGGAGAGAGAGAGAGAGAGGGAGAGGGATCAATGTGAGGAGAGAGAGAGCGAGAGAGGGGTCACTGTGAGAAGAGAGAGAGAGGGATCACTGTGAGGAGAGAGAGAGAGAGAGGGATCAATGTGAGGAGCGGGAGGGAGAGGGATCACTGTGAGGAGAGAGAGAGAGAGACATGGATCACTGTGAGGAGAGAGAGAGGGATCACTGTGAGGAGAGAGAGAGAGAGAGGGATCAATGTGAGGAGAGATAGAGGGATCACTGTGAGGCGAGAGAGGGATCACTGTGCGGAGAGAGAGAGAGGGATCACTGTGAGGAGAGAGAGAGTGATCACTGTGAGGAGAGAGAGGGATCACTGTGAAGAGAGAGATGGATCACAGTGAGGAGAGAGAGAGGGATCACTGTGAAGAGAGAGAGGGATCATTGTGCAGAGAGAGAGAGTGATCACTGTGAGGAGAGAGAGAGGGATCACTGTGAGGAGAGGAAGAGAGAGGGATCACTGTAAGGAGAGAGAGAGGGATCACTGTAAGGAGAGAGAGAGGGATCAGTGAGGAGAGAGAGGGGGATCACTGTACAGAGAGAGAGAGAGAGGGATCAGTGTGAGTAGAGAGAGAGATATCACTGTGAGGAGAGAGAGAGGGATCACTGTGGAGAGAGAGAGAGAGAGAGAGAGGGGGGGATCACTGTGAGGAGAGAGAGAGGGGTCACTGTGAGGAGAGAGAGAGAGAGGGATCACTGTGAGGAGAGAGGGGGATCACTGTGAGGAGAGAGAGAGGGATCACTGTGAGGAGAAAGAGAGAGGGATCACTGTGAGGAGAGAGAGGGATCACTGTGAGGAGAGAGAGAGAGATCACTGTGTGGCGAGAGAGAGGGATGACAGTGAGGAGAGAGCGAGGGATCCCTGTGAGGAGAGTGGGATCTCTGTGAGGAGAGAGAGAGGGATCACTGTGAGGAGAGAGAGAGAGGGATCACTATGAGGAGAGAGAGAGAGGGAATTCTGTGAGGAGAGAGAGAGGGATCACTGTGAGGAGAGAGAGAGAGGGATCTCTGTGAGGAGAGAGAGAGCGGGATCACTGTGAGGAGAGCGAGAGAGATCACTGTTAGCAGAGAGAGAGGGGGGATCGCTGTGAGGATAGAGAGAGAGATCTCTGTGAGGAGAGAGAGAGAGAGGGATCACTGTGAGGAGAGAGAGAGAGGGATGACTGTGTGGAGAGAGATGGAGGGATCTCTGTGAGGAGAGAGAGAGAGAGTGAACACTGTGAGGAGGGAGAGAGAGAGATCACTGTGAAGAGAGATGGAGGGATCACTGTGAGGAGTGAGAGGGAGAGGGATCACTGTGAGGAGAGATAGAGGGGTCACTGTGAGGCGAGAGAGGGATCACTGTGCGGAGAGAGAGAGGGATCACTGTGAGGAGAGAGAGAGGGATCACTGTGAGGAGAGAGAGGGATCACTGTGCAGGGAGAGAGAGATGGATCACTGTGAGGAGAGAGAGGGATCACTGTGCAGAGAGAGATGGATCACTGTGAGGAGAGAGAGAGGGATCACTGTGAAGAGAGACAGAGGGATTACTGTGAGGACAGCGAGAGAGTGATCACTGTGAAGAGAGAGAGAGGGATCACTGCGAAGAGAGAGAGAGGGATCACGCTGCGGAGAGAGAGAGAGGCAGGGACCACTGTGAGGAGAGAGAGAGGGTTCACTGTGTGGAGAGAGAGAGAGGGATTACTGTGAGGAGAGAGAGAGAGCGATCACTGTGAAGAGAGAGAGAGGGATCACTGTGAGGAGAGAGAGAGAGCGAGGGATCACTGAGAGGAGAGAGAAGGGGATCACTGTGAGGAGAGAGAGGGGGATCACTGAGTGGAGAGGAAGAGAGAGGGATCACTGTGAGGAGAGAGAGAGAGGGATCAGTGAGGAGATAGAGGGGGATCACTGTACGGAGAGAGAGAGAGAGAGGGATCAGTGTGAGCAGGGAGAGAGAGATCACTGTGAGGAGAGAGGGATCACTGTGAGGAGAGAGAGAGGGTTCACTGTGAGGAGAGAAGGGGATCACTGTGAGGAGAGAGAGAGAGGGATCACTGTGAGGAGAGAGAGAGAGGGATCACTGTGAGGAGAGAGAGAGATCACTGTGTGGAGAGAGAGAGGGATCACTGTGAGGAGAGAGCGAGGGATCTCTGTGAGGAGAGACGGATCTCTGTGAGGAGAGAGAGAGAGATCACTGTGAGGAGAGAGAGAGAGAGGGATCTCTGTGAGGAGAGAGAGAGCGGGATCACTGTGAGGAGAGAGAGAAAGAGGGATCTCTGTGAGGAGAGAGAGAGCGGGATCACTGTGAGGAGAGAGAGAGAGGGAATTCTGTGAGGAGAGAGAGAGAGGGATCACTGTGAGGAGAGAGAGAGAGAGGGATATCTGTGAGGAGAGAGAGGGCGGGATCACTGTGAGGAGAGAGAGAGAGGGATCAATGTGAGGAGAGAGAGAGAGGGGGGATCACTGTGATGAGAGAGAGAGAGGGATCTCTGTGAGGAGAGAGAGAGATCAATGAGAGGAGAGAGAGAGAGAGAGAGGGATCCAATGTGAGGAGAGAGAGAGAGAGATGGATCACTGTGAGGAGAGAGGGAGAGGAATCACTGTGAGGTGAGAGAGGGACCACTCTGAGGAGAAAGAGAGAGAGATCACTGTGAGGAGAGAGAGGGATCATTGTGAGGAGAGAGAGAGGGATCAATGTGAGGAGAGAGAGAGAGAGAGGGATCACTGTGATGAGAGAGAGAGAGAGATCACTGTGAGGAGAGAGAGAGAGAGAGAGAGATCAATGTGAGGAGAGAGAGAGAGAGAGGGATCAATGTGAGAAGAGAGAGAGAGAGAGAGGAATCACTGTGAGGAGAGAGAGAGTATCAATGTGAGGCGAGATAGAGATCACTGTTAGGAGAGAGAGAGTGGGTTCACTGTGAGGAGAGAGAGAGGGATCACTGTGCGGTGAGAGAGGGATCACTGTGAGGAGAGAGAGTGGGATCACTGTGAGAGGAGAGAGGGATCACTGTGAGGAGGGAGAGAGGGATCACTTTGTGGAGAGAGAGAGAGGGATCAATGTGAGGAGAGAGAGAGAGGGATCACTGTGAGGAGAGAGAGAGAGGGATCACTGTGAGGAGAGAGAGAGAGAGAGGGATCAATGTGAGGAGAGACAGAGATCACTGTGAGGAGAGAGAGAGTGACGGATCACTGTTAGGAGAGAGAGAGAGGGATCACTGTGAGGAGAGAGAGGGAGAGGGATCACTGTGAGGAGAGAGAGGGGGATCACTGTACGGAGAGAGAGAGAGAGGGATCAGTGTGCGCAGGGAGAGAGAGATCACTGTGAGGAGAGAGAGAGGGATCACTGTGAGGAGAGAGAGAGAGAGAGGGATCACTGTGAGGAGAGAGGGGGATCACTGTGAGGAGAGAGAGAGAGGGATCACTGTGAGGAGAGAGTTTGAGGGATCACTGTGAGGAGAGAGAGAGATCACTGTTTGGAGAGAGAGAGGGATCACTCTGAGGAGAGAGCGAGGGATCTCTGTGAGTAGAGACGGATCTCTGTGAGGAGAGAGAGAGAGATCACTGTGAGGAGAGAGAGAGAGAGGGATCACTGTGAGGAGAGAGAGAGGGAATTCTGTGAGGAGAGAGAGAGGGGGATCACTGTGAGGAGAGAGAGAGAGGGATCTCTGTGAGGAGAGAGAGAGCGGGATCACTGTGAGGAGAGCGAGAGAGGGATCAATGTGAGGAGAGAGAGAGAGGGGGGATCACTGTGATGAGAGAGAGAGGGATCACTGTGAGGAGAGTGAGAGAGATCAATGTGAGGAGAGAGAGAGAGAGAGAGGGATCCAATGTGAGGAGAGAGAGAAAGATGGATCACTGTGAGGAGAGAGGGAGAGGAATCACTGTGAGGTGAGAGAGGGACCACTCTGAGGAGAAAGAGAGAGAGATCACTGTGAGGAGAGAGAGGGATCACTGTGAGGAGAGAGAGAGGGATCAATGTGAGGAGAGAGAGAGAAAGAGGGTTCACTGTGATGAGAGAGAGAGAGAGATCACTGTGAGGAGAGAGAGAGAAAGAGATCAATGTGAGGAGAGAGAGAGAGAGAGGGATCAATGTGAGGAGAGAGAGAGAGAGAGAGAGGGATCACTGTGAGGAGAGAGAAAGTATCAATGTGAGGAGAGACAGAGATCACTGTTAGGAGAGAGAGAGTGGGTTCACTGTGAGGAGAGAGAGTGGGATCACTGTGATAGGAGAGAGGGATCACTGTGAGGAGGGAGAGAGGGAGAGAGGGATCACTGTGAGGAGAGAGAGAGAGAGAGGGATCAATGTGAGGAGAGACAGAGATCACTGTGAGGAGAGAGAGTGACGGATCACTGTTAGGAGAGAGAGAGAGGGATCACTGTGAGGAGAGAGAGGGAGAGGGATCACCGTGAGGAGAGAGAGAGGGATCACTGTGAGGAGAGAGAGAGAGAGAGGGATCACTGTGAGGAGAGAGAGAGGGATCACTGTGAGGAGAGAGAGAGAGAGAGGGATCAATGTGAGGAGAGATAGAGGGATCACTGTGAGGCGAGAGAGGGATCACTGTGCGGAGAGAGAGAGGATCACTGTGAGGAGAGAGAGAGTGATCACTGTGAGGAGAGAGAGGGATCACTGTGCAGAGAGAGATGGATCACTGTGAGGAGAGAGAGGGAGAGGGATCACCGTGAGGAGAGAGAGAGGGATCACTGTGAGGAGAGAGAGAGAGAGAGAGGGATCACTGTGAGGAGAGAGAGAGGGATCACTGTGAGGAGAGAGAGAGAGAGAGGGATCAATGTGAGGAGAGATAGAGGGATCACTGTGAGGCGAGAGAGGGATCACTGTGTGGAGAGAGAGAGGATCACTGTGAGGAGAGAGAGAGTGATCACTGTGAGGAGAGAGAGGGATCACTGTGCAGAGAGAGATGGATCACTGTGAGGAGAGAGAGAGGGATCACTGCGAAGAGAGAGAGGGATCACTGTGCAGAGAGAGAGAGGTATCACTGTGAGGAGAGAGAGAGGGATCACTGTGAGGAGAGCGAGAGGGATCACTGTGAGGAGAGACAGGGATCACTGTGAGGAGGGAGAGAGCGGGATCACTGTGAGGAGAGAGAGAAAGAGGGATCTCTGTGAGGAGAGAGAGAGCGGGATCACTGTGAGGAGAGAGAGAGAGGGAATTCTGTGAGGAGAGAGAGAGAGGGATCACTGTGAGGAGAGAGAGAGAGAGGGATATCTGTGAGGAGAGAGAGGGCGGGATCACTGTGAGGAGAGAGAGAGAGGGATCAATGTGAGGAGAGAGAGAGAGGGGGGATCACTGTGATGAGAGAGAGAGAGGGATCTCTCTGAGGAGAGAGAGAGAGATCAATGAGAGGAGAGAGAGAGAGAGAGGGATCCAATGTGAGGAGAGAGAGAGAGAGATGGATCACTGTGAGGAGAGAGGGAGAGGAATCACTGTGAGGTGAGAGAGGGACCACTCTGAGGAGAAAGAGAGAGAGATCACTGTGAGGAGAGAGAGGGATCATTGTGAGGAGAGAGAGAGGGATCAATGTGAGGAGAGAGAGAGAGAGAGGGATCACTGTGATGAGAGAGAGAGAGAGATCACTGTGAGGAGAGAGAGAGAGAGAGAGAGATCAATGTGAGGAGAGAGAGAGAGAGAGGGATCAATGTGAGAAGAGAGAGAGAGAGAGAGGAATCACTGTGAGGAGAGAGAGAGTATCAATGTGAGGCGAGATAGAGATCACTGTTAGGAGAGAGAGAGTGGGTTCACTGTGAGGAGAGAGAGAGGGATCACTGTGCGGTGAGAGAGGGATCACTGTGAGGAGAGAGAGTGGGATCACTGTGAGAGGAGAGAGGGATCACTGTGAGGAGGGAGAGAGGGATCACTTTGTGGAGAGAGAGAGAGGGATCAATGTGAGGAGAGAGAGAGAGGGATCACTGTGAGGAGAGAGAGAGAGGGATCACTGTGAGGAGAGAGAGAGAGAGAGGGATCAATGTGAGGAGAGACAGAGATCACTGTGAGGAGAGAGAGAGTGACGGATCACTGTTAGGAGAGAGAGAGAGGGATCACTGTGAGGAGAGAGAGGGAGAGGGATCACTGTGAGGAGAGAGAGGGGGATCACTGTACGGAGAGAGAGAGAGAGGGATCAGTGTGAGCAGGGAGAGAGAGATCACTGTGAGGAGAGAGAGAGGGATCACTGTGAGGAGAGAGAGAGAGAGAGGGATCACTGTGAGGAGAGAGGGGGATCACTGTGAGGAGAGAGAGAGAGGGATCACTGTGAGGAGAGAGTTTGAGGGATCACTGTGAGGAGAGAGAGAGATCACTGTTTGGAGAGAGAGAGGGATCACTCTGAGGAGAGAGCGAGGGATCTCTGTGAGTAGAGACGGATCTCTGTGAGGAGAGAGAGAGAGATCACTGTGAGGAGAGAGAGAGAGAGGGATCACTGTGAGGAGAGAGAGAGGGAATTCTGTGAGGAGAGAGAGAGGGGGATCACTGTGAGGAGAGAGAGAGAGGGATCTCTGTGAGGAGAGAGAGAGCGGGATCACTGTGAGGAGAGCGAGAGAGGGATCAATGTGAGGAGAGAGAGAGAGGGGGGATCACTGTGATGAGAGAGAGAGGGATCACTGTGAGGAGAGTGAGAGAGATCAATGTGAGGAGAGAGAGAGAGAGAGAGGGATCCAATGTGAGGAGAGAGAGAAAGATGGATCACTGTGAGGAGAGAGGGAGAGGAATCACTGTGAGGTGAGAGAGGGACCACTCTGAGGAGAAAGAGAGAGAGATCACTGTGAGGAGAGAGAGGGATCACTGTGAGGAGAGAGAGAGGGATCAATGTGAGGAGAGAGAGAGAGAGAGGGTTCACTGTGATGAGAGAGAGAGAGAGATCACTGTGAGGAGAGAGAGAGAAAGAGATCAATGTGAGGAGAGAGAGAGAGAGAGGGATCAATGTGAGGAGAGAGAGAGAGAGAGAGAGGGATCACTGTGAGGAGAGAGAAAGTATCAATGTGAGGAGAGACAGAGATCACTGTTAGGAGAGAGAGAGTGGGTTCACTGTGAGGAGAGAGAGTGGGATCACTGTGATAGGAGAGAGGGATCACTGTGAGGAGGGAGAGAGGGATCACTGTGTGGAGAGAGAGAGAGAGAGAGATCAATGTGAGGAGAGAGAGAGAGAGAGAGAGAGGGATCACTGTGAGGAGAGAGAGAGAGAGAGGGATCAATGTGAGGAGAGACAGAGATCACTGTGAGGAGAGAGAGTGACGGATCACTGTTAGGAGAGAGAGAGAGGGATCACTGTGAGGAGAGAGAGGGAGAGGGATCACCGTGAGGAGAGAGAGAGGGATCACTGTGAGGAGAGAGAGAGAGAGAGGGATCACTGTGAGGAGAGAGAGAGGGATCACTGTGAGGAGAGAGAGAGAGAGAGGGATCAATGTGAGGAGAGATAGAGGGATCACTGTGAGGCGAGAGAGGGATCACTGTGCGGAGAGAGAGAGGATCACTGTGAGGAGAGAGAGAGTGATCACTGTGAGGAGAGAGAGGGATCACTGTGCAGAGAGAGATGGATCACTGTGAGGAGAGAGAGAGGGATCACTGCGAAGAGAGAGAGGGATCACTGTGCAGAGAGAGAGAGGTATCACTGTGAGGAGAGAGAGAGGGATCACTGTGAGGAGAGCGAGAGGGATCACTGTGAGGAGAGACAGGGATCACTGTGAGGAGGGAGAGAGACGGATCACTGTTAGGAGAGAGAGAGAGAGGGATCACTGTGAGGAGAGAGAGGGAGAGTGATCCCTGTGAGGAGAGATAGAGGGATCACTGTGAGGCGAAAGAGGGATCACTCTGCGGAGAGAGAGAGGGATCACTGTGAGGAGAGAGAGAGGGATCACTGTGAGGAGAGAGAGGGATCACTGTGCAGAGAGAGATGGATCACTGTGAGGAGAGAGAGAGGGATCACTGTGAAGTGAGACAGAGGGATTACTGTGAGGACAGCGAGAGAGTGATCGCTGTGAAGAGAGAGAGAGGGATCACTGTGAAGAGAGAGAGAGGGATCACTGAACGAAGAGAGAGATAGGGACCACTGTGAGGAGAGAGAGAGTGATCACTGTGTGGAGAGAGAGAGAGGGATTACTGTGAGGAGAGAGAGAGTGATCACTGTGAAGAGAGAGAGAGGGATCACTGTGAGGTGAGAGAGAGAGCGAGGGATCACTGAGAGGAGAGCGAGGCGGATCACTGTGAGGAGAGAGAGAGGGATCACTGTGAGGAGAGGAAGAGAGAGGGATCACTGTAAGGAGAGAGAGAGAGAGGGATCAGTGAGGAGAGAGAGGGGGATAACTGTACGGAGAGAGAGAGAGAGGGATCAGTGTGAGCAGAGAGAGAGAGATCACTGTGTGGAGAGAGAGAGGGATCACTGTGAGGAGAGAGAGAGAGAGAGGCATCACTGTGAGGAGAGAGAGAGGGGTCACTGTGAGGAGAGGGAGAGAGAGGGATCACTGTGAGGAGAGTTGGGGATCACTGTGAGGAGAGAGAGAGAGGGATCACTGTGAGGAGAGAGAGAGAGGGATCACAGTGAGGAGAGCGAGAGAGAGAGGAATCACTGTGAAGAGAGAGAGAGGCATTACTGTTACAAGAGAGAGAGGAATCACTATGAAAAGAGAGAGAGAGAGGGATCACTGTGAAGAGAGTGAGAGGGATCACTTTGAAGAGAGAGAGAGGGATCACTGTGAAGAGAGAGAGGGGGATCACTGTGAGGAGAGAGAGGGATCACTGTGAGGAGAGAGAGAGAGGGATAACTGTGAAGAGAGAGAGTGGGATCACTGTGAAGAGAGAGAGAGGGATCACTGTGAAGAGAGAGAGAGGGATCACTGTGAGGAGAGAGAACTTGGTGGTGCTGATCAGGAATTTCAGCTGTGAAATGTGGTCCGGAGGTCAGTTTCCTTAAATCTCTGGGATTTAACTTTGATAATGACTCCCGGGGCCTCAAGGTGTCACTGGCGACCACTCAGAGCGGAACCACAGTGAAAACATGTGGAAAAATATATAAACAATCAGCCTTCTATTCCCAATTCGGCTGTGTTTATGAATCTTCAGGGTTTGCGCTGTTTAAATTCAGCGTCTCCGTGAACCTGTCAGTTATTAAATGCTGTTTATGTCTCTGCCTCTCTGTGCTTTTTTTGTATATTTGCATGTCTGTCTGTGTGGTTGTCCCAGTGTCTGTACTCAAGTGGCTGTGTCCGTTTGAGTACATGAGAGGAGGTGTCTGTGTACATTAACTGTTGGTGAGTGCGTATGTGTTTGTGCATGTCTCCATGTTTATGTGTACATGTGTCCAAATGCAAGCGCATGTAGGTTCTACACATTCCAGTGTGTATGTGAAATGTAAGTGTACCTGTGTATAGGTCATACGTCCCTCTGTTTGTGTACATATGTCTATGTGCGTGCATGTATGAATCTGTCTGTGTTTGCTGATACTTGTGTGTCTGTATATACCTGTGTGTATATACCTCCTGTCCGTGCTTGTATCTGTGTATGTACGTGTGTGTGTGTGTGTTATATATGCTCATGTTTCTGCATATATCTTTGTATGTACATGTGTGTGTGTTATAAATGCTCATGTTTGTGCATGTATCTTTGTATGTACGTGTGTGTGTCTGCATTTGTGTCCATCAAAGTGTGCCTTTGTGAGTGTGTGTGTATATATGTGTGTCACTGCCTGTGTGAGTGTGTGTGCTTCTGCAAGTGTGTGTGTGTATATGTGTGTGTTTATCTGTCTGAGTCTGTGTTTTAGTGTGGATTATATGTGGATTATATGTGTGATTGTGGTCTGTATGTCTATGTGTATGAGTGTGTATGTACATGTGTGTGCCTTGTGTGTGTGGCCGTTTGTCCCTTTCTATTTGGAACTCTTTCTTTCTGGCTTGACGTTAAATAATTGCTTCTCGGAACCTTGCTGAAACTTGATCACATTATTTGAACTTTGCCACATTATGACCTGATCCAAAGTTTCAGTCAGAACTAATCGACAAAGAAATGGCAGCACCAGTTTTCTCTTGCCTGGGATAGGTGCTTTGTACTCCATTTTGGATACTCTTTCTGTGTGTCTATCCCTTTCTTTGCACACCTCAGTCCCTCATGATGTTTGCAACCTGTGTGTGAGCGAATGTATGTGTGTGTGAATGTATATTTGTGTGTGTGCATGCATGAGTGTGAATGTGTGTATGTGTTTTATGTACATTAAAGTGTGTGAATGTGCATGTATGTGCGGGTGTGAATGTGTGTGTGTGTCAATGTGCCTGTTGGTCTGTATATGAGAGTGGCTCTGTGTGTGCGTTTGTGTGTGATGTCTGTGTGCATGTCTGTGTGTTTGCATGTGTGTGCATCTGTGTGCGTGCACGTTTCTGTTTGTGTATGTTTGTGCATCTACTTGTGTGTATGCATGTGTGTCTGTTTGTGGGCATGCATGCATCTGTGTGCGTGTATGTCTGTTTCTGTGCATGTTTGAATCTGTTGGTGTGCATATGTGCATTTGTTTGTGTGCATCTGTTTATGTGCATGTGTGTCCGTTTGTGTGCGTGCATCTCTTTGTGTGAATAAACGTATCAGCTTGTGTGCGCATGCATCTGTTTGTGTGCATATGCCCGCCTGTTTATATGAATCTGTTTGTGTGCATATACATGTCTATTTGCGTGCTTACATGTGTCGGTTTGTCTGCATATGTTCATCTGTTTGTGTGCATTTGCACGCATCTGTGTGCATGTGTGTCTGTTTGTGCGAATATGCACGTCTGTTTGTCTACAAGTGCCTGTTTCTGTGTGTGCACGTGTCTGTTTGTGTGCATATGTGCGCCTGTGCGTGTGCATCTGTGTGTGAGCTTCTGTCTGTGTGTGTGTATTCGTCGTTTGTGTGCATGTGTGTCTGTGTGCATATGTGCATCTGTTTGCATGTACGCCTGTTTCTGTGCGTGTGCGCATCAGTTTGTGTGTACATGTGCATCTGTTTGGGTGCGTCCAATTGTGTGCATATGCACATTTGTTTATGTGCATGTGCGTGTTTGTGTGAAATTGTCTGTTGGTGTGCCTACGCATCTCTGTTTGTGTGCATCTGTTTGTGTGCATAAGCATGTCTATTTGTGTACATATGCATCTGTTTGTGTGCTTGCGCACGTCTGTTTGTGTGTGTTTGTCTCTTTGTGTGTATATGTGTGTCTGGTTTTGTGAATATGCGCGCCTGTTTGTGTTCATGTGCATCTGTGCACATACATGCATCTATTCATGTGCATCTGTGCACAAAGATGCATCTATTCATGTGCATCTGTTTGTGTGCTTGCACGTGTTTGTTTGTGAGCATTTGCATGTATTTGTGTGCATATGTCTCTTTGTGTGCATATGTGCAACTGTTTGTGCTCATGTATGTCTGTTTGTGTGCATACGCACATCTGTTTGTGTGCATATGTATCTGTTTGTGTGTGCCCATGCATCTGTTTGTGTACATATGTGCGTCTGTTTGTGTGCATACGCACATCTGTTTCGGTGCGTCCATGCATCTGTTTGTGTGCGTGCATGCAACTGCTTATGTTTGTTTGTGTCTGTTTGTGTGTGGGGATGGGAGAGTGAGTGTGTGTGTTGCGCAGGTCAAAGAGACACAGCTTGAGTGAGACACATCCAGAGTGGGAATTTGGAACTTGGTAATTTGGTGCAGTGAGGTAATTCGGTGCAGAGTGGGAGAAGGTGCTTTTTCCCTACTGTTTTGTTCTCTCTCTTTCTACCGGCCTGAGACTTTTAATCAGGTGGGAGAGAACCTAAGAGCATCTGAGACCCTCAGAAGGTAGGTAAGTGATTTTTACTCATTTTTACTTTTATTACTTTTTCAAATTGTGTGTGTGGGGGGGGGGGGAACTGAAGTGACATCACAGAAAAGCTGTGACCTGATTGGCTGGTGGGGAATCTACACTAAATTAAAAAAAATTAAGCTTTGGTAAGCTAATTAAACATAATTACTTAATTATAATTTAGAGGGGTATCTAAGCCAGAGGTCGGAGAGTACTGTATTTAGCTTTCACATTTATAGTAGAAATCTAATGCTAGGAAACATATAGTTAACAGTAACTTTTTTTTAAAAATTAACTTTTAAATTTAATTTACTAATTAATTGACGCAATGTCAATTAGAGGGATGCAGTGCTCTGACTGTGAGATGTGGCAGGTCTGGGAGGCTTCCAGTGTCCAGGATGGCTTCATCTGCAGAAAGTGCATCCAACTGGAGCTCCTCACAGACGCATGGTTCAGCTGGAGCAGCAGTTGGATGCAGTTAGGAGCATGCAGCTGGCGGAAAGCGTCATAGATCGCAGTTATATAAATGTGGTCACACCCAAGGTGCAGGCAGAGAAGTGGGTGACCATCAGAAAGGGCAGGCAGTCAGTGCAGGAATCCCCTGCTGTTGTCCCCCTCTCGAACAGGTATACCCCTTTGGATACTGTCGGGGGGGATAGTCTATCAGGGGAAAACAGCAGCAGCCAGAGCAGTGGCACCACGGCTGGCTCTGATGTTCAGAAGGGAGGGTCAAAGCGCAGAAGAGCAATAGTCATAGGGGACTCTATAGTCAGGGGCACAGATAGGTGCTTCTGTGGACGTGAAAGTGACTCCAGGATGGTATGTTGCCTCCCTGGTGCCAGGGTCCAGGATGTTTCCGAACGGGTGGAGGGTATCCTGAAGGGGGAGGGCAAACAGGCAGAGGTCGTTGTACATATTCAGACTAACACCATAGGCAGGAAGGGGCATGAGGTCCTGCAGCAGGAGTTCAGGGATCTAGGCAGAAAGTTAAAAGGCAGGACCTCTAGGGTTGTAATCTCGGGATTACTCTCTGTGCCACGTGCCAGTGAGGCTAGAAATAGGAAGATAGAGCAGCTAAACACGTGGCTAAACAGCTGGTATAGGAGGGAGGGTTTCCGTTATCTGGACCACTGGGAGCTCTTCCGGGGCAGGTGTGACCTATATAAGAAGGATGGGTTGCATCTAAACTGGAGAGGCATAAATATCCTGGCCGCGAGGTTTGCTAGTGTCACAGCAAACTAGCATGGCAGGGGGGTGGGCAGGGGAGCAATAGGTCAGAATGTGAGAGCATTGAGGGAGAACTAGGGAATAGGGCCAGTATGGCTCTGTGGCAGAGCAGACAGGGTGAATTTTCTGAACACAACGGATCTGGTGGCCTGAAGTGCATATGTTGTAATGCAAGAAGTATAACAGGTAAGGCAGATGAACTTAGAGCTTGGATTAGTACTTGGAACTATGATGTTGTTGCCATTACAGAGACCTGGTTGAGGGAAGGGCAGGATTGGCAGCTAAACGTTCCAGGATTTAGATGTTTCAGGCGGGCTAGAGGGAGATGTAAAAGGGGTGGCAGAGTTGCGCTACTGGTTAGGGAGAATATCACAGCTATACTACGGGAGGACACCTCAGCGGGCAGTGAGGCTACATGGGTAGAGATCAGGAATAAGAAGGGTGCAGTCACAATGTTGGGGGTTTACTACAGGCCTCCCAACAGCCAGCGGGAGATAGAGGAGCAGATAGGTAGACAGATTTTGGAAAAGAGTAAAAACAACAGGGTTGTCTCCCATCACAATTACTTCCCCAATATTGACTGGGACTCACTTAGTGCCAGGGGCCTAGACGGGGCAGAGTTTGTAAGGAGCATCCAGGAGGGCTTCTTAAAACAATATGTAGACAGTCCAACTAGGGAAGGGGCTGTACTGGACCTGGTATTGGGGAATGAGCCGGCCAGGTGGTAGAAGTTTCAGTAGGGGAGCATTTCGGGAACAGTGACCATAATTCAGTAAGTTTTAAAGTGCTGGTGGACAAGGATAAGAGTGGTCCTAGGGTGAATGTGCTAAATTGGGGGAAGGCTAATTATCACAATATTAGGCGGGAACTGAAGAACCTAGATTGGGGGCGGATGTTTGAGGGTAAATCAACATCTGACATGTGGGAAGGTTTCAAGTGTCAGTTGAAAGGAATTCAGGACCGGCATGTTCCTGTGAGGAAGAAGGATAAATACGGCAATTTTCGGGAACCTTGGATAACGAGAGATATTGTAGGCCTCGTCAAAAAGAAAAAGGAGGCATTTGTCAGGGCTAAAAGGCTGGGAACAGATGAAGCCTGTGTGGAATATAAGGAAAGTAGGAAGGACCTTAAGCAAGGAGTCAGGAGGGCTAGAATGGGTCACAAAACATCATTGGCAAATAGGGTTAAGGAAAATCCCAAAGCTTTTTACACGTACATAAAAAGCAAGAGGGTAGCCAGGGAAAGGGTTGGCCCACTGAAGGATAGGCAAGGGAATCTATGTGTGGAGCCAGAAAAAATGGGCGAGGTACTAAATTAATACTTTGCATCAGTATTCACCAAAGAGAAGGATTTGGTAGATGTTGAGTCTGGAGAAGGGTAGATAGCCTGGGTCACATTGAGATCCAAAAAGACGAGGTGTTGGGAGTCTTGAAAAATATTAAGGTAGATAAGTCCCAGGGCATGGTGGGATCTACCCCAGAATACTGAAGGAGGCTAGAGAGGAAATTGCTGAGGCCTTGACAGAAATCTTTGGATCCTCACTGTCTTCAGATGATGTCCCGGAGGACTGGAGAATAGCCAATGTTGTTCCTCTGTTTAAGAAGGGTAGCAAGGATAATCCCGGGAACTACAGGCCGGTGAGCCTTACGTCAGTGGTAGGGAAATTACTGGAGAGAATTCTTCGAGACAGGATCTACTCCCATTTGGCAGCAAATGGACGTATTAGTGAGAGGCAGCACGGTTTTATGAAGGGGAGGTCGTGTCTCACTAACTTGATAGTTTTTCGAAGAGGTCACAAAGATGATTGATGCAGGTAGGGCAGTGAATGTTGTCCATATGGACTTCAGTAAGGCCTTTGACAAGGTCCCTCATGGTAGACAAGTACAAAAGGTGAAGTCACACGGGATCAGGGGTGAGCTGGCAAGGTAGATACAGAACTGGCTAGGTCATAGAAGGCAGAGAGTAGCAATGGAAGGATGCTTTTCTAATTGGAGTGCTGGGACTAGTGGTGTTCCGCAGGGATCAGTGCTGGGACCTTTGCTGTTTGTAGTATATATAAATGATTTGGAGGAAAATGTAACTGGTCTGATTAGTAAGTTTGCAGACGACACAAAGGTTGGTGGAATTGCGGATAGCGATGAGGACTGTCAGAGGATACAGCAGGATTTAGATTGTTTGGAGACTTGGGCGGAGAGATGGCAGATGGAGTTTAATCCAGACAAATGTGAGGTAATGCATTTAGGAAGGTCTAATGCAGGTAGGGAATATATAGTGAATGGTAGAACCCTCAAGAGTATTGAAAGTCAGAGAGATCTAGGTGTACAGGTCCACAGGTCACTGAAAGGGGCAACACAGGTGGAGAAGGTAGTCAAGAAGGCATACGGCATGCTTGCCTTCATTGACCGGGGCATTGAGTTAAAGAATTGGCAAGTCATGTTGGAGCTGTATAGAACCTGAGTTAGGCCACACTTGGAGTATAGTGTTCAATTCTGGTCGCCACACTATCAGAAGGATGTAGAGGCTTTAGAGAGGGTGCAGAAGAGATTTACCAGAATGTTGCCTGGTATGGAGGGCATACCAGTGGTGGAAGCAGGGATGATAGTGACATTTAAGGGGCATCTTGACAAATACATGAATAGGATGGGAATAGAGGGATACGGACCCAGGAAGTGTAGAAGATTGTAGTTTAGTCGGGCAGCATGGTCGGCACGGGCTTGAAGGGCCGAAGGGCCTGTTCCTGTGCTGTACTTTTCTTTGTTCTTTTGTTCTTTGTTTGTCTCTCTCTCACTCTCTCTCCCTCTCCCTCATTCTTCTTCCTTTTCCAGCTGCCTGCCTTAGTAACTGTCGCAGTCAGGACAAACAATTTTGTGCGAATTCCCTTGCAAGCCAAAAACCTTCTCATGAGCACCTTGCCGCCATTTCTTGATGGGGGTGGAGGGGCGGGGAGCAAAGAACAAAGAACAAAGAAAAATACAGCACAGGAACAGGCCCTTCGGCCCTCCAAGCCTGCGTCGACCAATTTTTTAAAAGTGCAAGGAGCAGTTTGCACTGATAACCTGCTGAAATCACAGTGCCAGAATGGATGAATGTTTTGCGACAGGAGGAGACCATTCGACCCACCGTCACAGTGTCAGCTCTTCGACAGAGTGGTGGCGTTTAATCCCACATCA
The DNA here is from genome assembly GCF_047496885.1 of Scyliorhinus torazame. Classification (NCBI taxonomy): domain Eukaryota; kingdom Metazoa; phylum Chordata; class Chondrichthyes; order Carcharhiniformes; family Scyliorhinidae; genus Scyliorhinus; species Scyliorhinus torazame. The sequence continues at coordinate 179,641,751 of NC_092720.1, read as the reverse complement.
CCTCTTTATCTGTCACTAATCCTATATATTTGCAAAATTCAGGTACCCATTCAACTCCCTCTGGAAATAATGGATTGCAGGGATGAATGACATGAACTTAAAATGAAGAGAGTTTTTCCGATGATGCAGCCACTCGCACAAGCTCAGGATGTCCCAAAGGACATCCAGCCAGGATTTGGCACTGTTGTGGAGTAGGAAAAGTAGCTGTGTCTATTTCAAAGTGTCTATTTGTAAGACGGTAAAGGCAATGGACGGTATTGTGTCTTTTTTTTGTGCCTCCTCGGGTGGGAACAGTGATGTGCAGCCGGCCGGCACCTGCTGCCTTTTCCCACCCAATCTTTAAGTGCTCTGAAAAGAATCCTGGCGGCGTGTCCCACATTGCCCTGCTCTGGATGAGACCGACCTGCCAGCGACCTCGGCTCCTGACAGATTGGGGGCAGTGCCGGTGGGAAGTGCCAGCGGGTCAGTGAGAGGGGACAGCGCAGGGGTAAATGTCAAAGGGCAGTGCCAGGAGGCAATGCCGGGGGAAAATTACGGGGACAGTGCCAATGGGCAGCGTTGGGGACAATTGCGGGGTCAGTGCCAGGGGGCAGTGCTGGGGGGACAGTGCCCAGGGTGCAGTGCCAGGGAAAATTGCAGGGACAGTGCCAGGAGGCAGTGCCAGGGGTCAGTGCCAGGGGGCAGTGCTGGGGGACAATGGTGGGGACAGTGGTGGGGGAATTTTCGCGGGCAGTGCCAAGTGGCAGTACCAGGGGCAATGCTAATGGGCAATGCCTGGGGCAGTGCCAAAGGAAGTGCCACCCCGGGCATGTTCTCTCCCCACCACCTCCCTCCCCCAGGGGCTGCTTTTTCACCTGTGCACCCGGAATGAGTTCTGTTGAGCAGTTCTCCGTTTGTAAAAAAAAATGATGGTAGGAATCATCAACAGTGCTATCAAGACACATTTACTGAGCAATAATCTGCTCACTGACGCTCAATTTGGGTTCTGCCAAGATCACTCAGCTCCTGACCTCATTACAGCCTAGGTTCAAACTTGGACAGAAGTGCTGAATGCCAGAGTTGAGGTGGGAGTGAGGTAGCATTTGACCGAGTATGGCATCAGGGAGCCCTGGAGCATCTCTCTCTGACATTATTTGGCATTACCATTGCTGAATCCCCCACTATCAACATAATAATAATATTTTATTGTCACAAGTAGGCTTACATTAACACTGCAATGAAGTTACTGTGAAAAGCCCCGAGTCGCCACATTCCGGCGCCTGTTCGGGTACACAGAGGGAGAATTCAGAATGCCCAGTTCACCCAACAGCGCGTCTTTCGGGACTGTGGGAGGAAACTGGAGCACCCGGAGGAAACCCACGCAGACACAGGGAGAATGTGCAGACTCCACGAAAAGTGACCCAAGCCGAGAATTGAACCTCGTTGTGAAGCACGGTGCTACCCACTGTGCGCTGTGAAGCAACAGTGCTAACACTGTGCTAACGTGCCGCCCGTGCTATTGATCAGAAACTGAACTGGGCTAGCCATATAAATACTGTTGCTATCGTAGAAGGTCGGAGGCTAGGAATCCTACGGCAAGAAACTCACTCCCTGGCCCGTCACCTCAGAAGTCAAGAGTATGTTAGAATACTCCCCACTTGCCTGGATGAGTGCAGCTCCAGTAACACTCAAGACGTTCGACACCATCCAGGAGAAAGCAGCCCGCTTGATTGGCACCCCTTCCACAAACATTCAAACCCTCCACCACCGACAAACAGTGGTGTCATGATATTCAAACACACACATCATGATGGACACACCAACAGACAAATCAGAACACACAACACCACAACCAATCACACACAAAGACAGGAACCATATAAAAGCACGAACACGACACCTGGTGGACAGTAGGTCTGGGGACAAGGACACGGACATGACCTGTTTTAACATCACAAACAGGGAATCCCCACGTGCAGAGTATCAAGACAAAACTGTACATAGAAAGTTTAAATAAAATAGCGTTGTACCATATACAACTGTGTTGGCTCATCTGTGTGTCAGAACGCCCAACACCACATGGTACAGGAGTGGATCGATACCTGCCAACTAACCTGCCATTCTGGACATGGACCGCACCGACAAACCGCAGCCGTTGCAAGTCGCGGGGAACCTTGGTACCAATTGGAAGCTCTTCAGGCAGCGATTTGACCTGTACATCCGAGCCAACGAGAAACAGAGTGCCTCGGATGAAACGAAGATTGCACTGCTCCTCTTCTACGCAGGGCAGCACGCCCTCGACGTCTTCAACTCACTGGTGTTCGAAGAAGGGGAAAACCAATCCAAGTATGACACGGTCATCCTCAAACTGGACCAGCACTTTAATGTTGAAGTGAATGAAAGTTTTGAAAGATATCTCTTTCAGCAACGCCTGCAAGGTAAGGAGGAGCTTTTTCAACCCTTTTTGACGCACCTTCGAATTCTAGCGCAGTCCTGCGGTTACGGCAGCACCACAGAGTCCATGATCAGGGACCAGATTGTTTTTGGCGTTGCCTCCAGTGGCCTACGCCAGCAGCTTCTTAAAATAAAAGGCCTCACCTTAGCGTCTGCTGTGGAAGCCTGTGTCCTCCACAAGAATGCAACCTGCCGTTTTGCCCGATTTCAGGCGTCCGAATTGGAACGGAGGGAGTCCCCTGCCGTCGAATCGGCAAGCCAGGCCGCCCACGACGCCGAACGCATCCAGGCCGTCGATTACTTCCCGACCCGCGGCCCCGACGAGAGCGGCCGCTTTCTGTGCTTTTCGCGGTCTCCCGCGCTGGTGCGCGCCAAAAATAACGGCCACATCGAGGGACGCACTGCGCAGGCGCGCCCACCGCAAGATCGCACTGCGCATGCGCAGTGGCGAAACGAACGCTGTGACGTCATGCGTGCGGCAATTGTGGAACTGTACACTTAAAAGGGCCATGTCCTGCTAAAAACCGACAGTGCCTCAGATGTGGCAAGATGGGCCACTATGCTGCCCACTGTCGTGCGGCTCAACCCATGGATCCTGCACATCCCCGACAATCTCGCAGACAAGTCAGGACCGTCCAGCCCACGCATCAAGACTTCCAGTTAAGTGATGCAGATGACCAGGATGCCTTCCGCGTTTCCGTCATCGATGTCAACAAGGTCAATGCCATCAATCCAGCCGATGAGTGGTGTGCCACCCTGACGGTCAACCGATCGCACGTCACCTTCCGTCTGGACACCGGCGCATCCGCCAACCTGATTGCATATTCTGAATTCCAGGCCATGAAGGTCAAACCACCCATCACGCCATCCCAGCTCAAGATGGTTGATTATAACGGGAACGTCATCCCGTCCATAGGATCTTGCCAGCTACAGATAACTCACAAGACGCACACGGCCACACTCCCCTTCGAAGTTATCGGCTCATCAAAAGACTCGTTACTGGGCGCACAGGCGTGTAAGGTCCTTCACCTGGTACAGCGCATTATGTCTCTCTCTCCAGATGAGATATCCGACTTCCCGGATGCTGAGTTCCACGCAAACTCCATTCCCTCCTTGCTCACAACCAGGAGGTTTTTGAAGGCATGTACAATGTTCATTGCCATACACGTACAAGATTCGACTCAAACCGGACGCCATCCCTGTCGTTCACGCACCTCGCAGGGTTCCTGCGCCACTCAAAGACCGCCTCAAGTTGCAGCTGCAGGCTCTTCAGGACCAAGGGGTCCTATCCAGGGTCACGGAGCCCACGCCATGGGTCAGCTCCATGGTCTGTGTAAAGAAGCCCTCTGGCGAGCTCCGCATATGTATAGATCCTAAAGATCTAAATAACAACATCATGCGGGAACATTATCCCATCCCGAAACGAGAGGAACTCACCAGCGAGATGACGCAAGCCAAAATATTTACCAAATTGGATGCGTCCAAAGGATTTTGGCAGATCCAATTGGACCCGGCCAGCCGAAGGCTATGCATGTTCAACACCCCTTTTGGCAGATTCTGCTACAACCGGATGCCATTCGGCATCATTTCAGCATCTGAAGTTTTCCACCGCATTATGGAGCAGATGATGGAAGGCATCGAAGGGGTACGTGTATATGTAGACGATATCATCATTTGGTCCACCACTCCGCAGGAACACATGCATCGCCTACGCATACGACAAAATGGCCTGCGTCTCAACCGCGCCAAGTGTGCCTTCGGCCAGACGGAGCTGAAATTCCTCGGGGACCACATCTCACGATCAGGGGTCCGTCCCGATGCAGACAAAGTTAGCGCCATCACAGCCATGCCACGGCCGGCTGACAAGAAGGCTGTCCTAAGATTCTTGGGCATGGTCAACTTCCTTGGGAAGTTCATTCCCAACCTGGCTTCTCATACAACGAATATGCGCCATCTCGTAAAAAGATCAACAGAATTCCACTGGCAACAATCGCATCAGCTGGAATGGGAGGAGCTCAAACACAAACTGGTCACGGCACCAGTGCTGGCGTTCTTTGACACGGCTCGCCCTACAAAGATCTCAACGGATGCCAGCCAATCTGGTATTGGAGCGGTACTCCTGCAAAAAGACAGCACGTCGTCATGGGCCCCGGTTGCATATGCCTCACGAGCCATGACCCCTACCGAACAGCGCTACGCGCAAATAGAAAAAGAATGCCTGGGCTTGTTAACTGGACTGGACAAGTTCCACGACTATGTGTATGGTCTTCCACGATTTACGGTTGAAACTGACCACCGCCCCCTGGTCAACATCATTAACAAAGACCTGAACGACATGACCCCTCGCCTCCAGCGCATCTTACTTAAACTCAGGAGGTATGATTTTGAACTGATCTACACTCCGGGGAAGGATCTCATCGTGGCGGACACGCTCTCCCGAGCAGTGAGCACACCACCAGATGCGGAGGGGTTCATGCGTCAAATTGAGGCACACGTGACTCTGACAGCAGCAAATCTGCCAGCTGATGACCCAAGTCTGGCCCGCATACGCGCAGAGACGGCGACTGACCCCCTTCTACAGCGAGTGATGCGCCACATGGCGGAAGGGTGGCTCAAAGGGCAGTGCCCCCAGTTTTATAATGTGCGAGATGACCTTACCAACATAGACGGGGTCCTTATGAAATTAGACAGGATCGTTATTCCGCACAGCACGCGCCAGATGATTCTTAATCAACTACACGAAGGCCACTTGGGCGTCGAAAAATGCAGACGAAGGGCCCGAGAGGCGGTATATTGGCCGGGTATTAATGAAGACATAGCCAACATGGTGCTCAATTGCACAACCTGTCAGAGGTTTCAGCCGGCGCAACCTCCGGAGACGCTTCTACCACACGGGTTGGTGACGTCCCCCTGGGCGAAGGTGGGTGTTGACCTATTTCACGTGCTCGGCAGAGATTACATCATTATTATAGATTACTTCTCAAACTACCCGGAAGTCATGCCTCTACATGATCTGACGTCGTCCGCAGTCATTGGGGCCTGCAAGGAAACATTTGCTCGCCATGGCATTCCAATGACTGTCATGTCGGACAATGGACCCTGTTTCGCCAGCCGTGAATGGTCGTCCTTTGCCGCAGCATATGGTTTCACTCATGTGACACCCAGCCCTCTACATCCACAGTCGAATGGGAAGGCAGAGAAGGGCGTCCACATTGCCAAGCGGCTCCTGTGCAAGGCAGCTGCTGCCGGATCAGACTTTAACCTCGCCTTGCTGGCCTATCGATCGGCCCCGCTTTCCACAGGTCTCTTGCCAGCGCAGCTCCTAATGGGTCGCTCCCTCAGGACGACGGTACCATCCATCCTGGCACCAACAACGGACCATGAGACGGTTCTTCATAACATGCAAATGCAGCGTGATCGCCAGAAAAGTCAGTACGACACACGAGCGACGGACCTGCCCCCCCTGTCCTCCAGAGACAAAGTACGTGTCCATCAACCGTATGGTGGCTGGTCAGCACCGGTGAAGTCCTCCGACATGTGGCTCCCCGCTCGTTCCTGGTTCGCATGCCGGATGGTTCAGTGCGTCGCCGCAATCGGCGCGCCCTTCGCCGACTTCCACGCTCGCAGCCACACAGTACGCACACGCCAGATCCTCAACAGGCTTCCGAGGATGACTTTGTCGAGCTGCCGCAGATCACGCCCTCTCCATCGCCACCCATGGCCACGCTTGCACATCAGCCGGTGGTTCTTGACCCACCCTTGAGGCGGTCAACCCGAACTCGTCGCAAGCCCATTAGACTGGACTTATAACACCGTTCATATGTTCAAAAAGTTACACACTTCTGTATTATAACCTGTTGTTGTTTATCGTTCCAGATATCGTCTGACTGGACCACTGTTCAAGTTTTTTTTCTCGTTCGCATTCATGTTCTGTTATGGTACAACCTTGTTGATGTGACGCACCCGACATCGCCCCATGTAAATAGTTACGTCATATGCACATGCTGTACACAACATACACACACTCTTAGATGCACTCACGACACGATTATATTTATTACCACTTAGGCACATATCTTTGTAAAAAGGGAGGATGTCATGATATTCAAACACACACATCATGATGGACACACCAACAGACAAATCAGAACACACAACACCACAACCAATCACACACAAAGACAGGAACCATATAAAAGCACAAACACGACACCTGGTGGACAGTAGGTCTGGGGACAAGGACACGGACACGACCTGTTTTAACATCACAAACAGGGAATCCCCACGTGCAGAGTATCAAGACAAAACTGTACATAGAAAGTTTAAATAAAATAGCGTTGTACCATATACAACTGTGTTGGCTCATCTGTGTGTCAGAACGCCCAACACCAGAAGTGGCAGCCACATGTACCATCTACAAGACGCACTGCAGTAACTCACCAAGGCTCCTGAGGCAGCACCTTCCAAATGCACAACCACGACCATCTAGAAGAACAAGAACAGCAGATACCTGGGAACCCCACCACCTGGAGGTTCCCCTCCAAGTCACTCACCACCCTGACTTGAAAATATATCGACGTTCCTGCACTGTCGCTGGCCAAAATCCTGGAACTCCCTCCCTAACAGCACAGTGGATGTACCTACAACTCATGGACTGCAGAGGTTGAAGAAGGCAGCTCACCATCCTCTTCTAAAGGGTAACTAGGGATGGATAATAAATGCTGAGCCTAGCTGGTGAAACCTACATTTTGGAGATCACTTTTGTTTAAATTACACAGAAGGTCACTCGAACACGGCCATTATATATTTAAAATCTGAGATCATGTTTTCATGGTTGAAATATATCCAAACACCTCTCGTCCAAACATTTATTTAAAGTAAATGCTATGAGCAAAGGACTTGCAAACAAATGATGTGTGATTTACTGGAGGTGCACCACATAAATGCTAGTTCTTCCTGCAACCCATGGTTGCTACATTGCGACCTCGCCTCTGACCTTTGCAGTCTTGGAAGTTTCCAACATTCTGGACTTGACCCCTCACCTCAGGTGCCAAGCCAAGCAAACATACTGATATTCTCTCTTCATGATGGTCCAACCAATGACCAATCAGCCTTTATCTCTGTAATCTCCTCCAACTCCGTCACCTACGGTTTACCTGCAGCCCTCTAATCCCAGCCTTTTCAGCATCCCCCAGTTATTCCTCCCTCCCACGCACACACGAGGAAAACATGCAAACTCCACACAGTCACCCAAGGCCGGAATCGCACCCAGGTCCCTGGCGCTGCGAGGCAGCAGTGCTAACCACTGTGCCACCGTGCCACCAATGTTTTCACAAGTACACTGATAACACCCAGCTCCACCTCAGCACCACCTATGCCATTGTTTGATTCTCAAGCTGCTTATCCGACGGACATCCGATATAGATGGGTTCTTGATGAATAAGGGGATCAGGGTTTATGGGGAGAAGACAGGAGAATGGGGAATAGAAAAATACCAGCCATGTTTCAATGGCAGAGCAGACTCGATGGGCCGAGTGGCCTAATTCTGCTCCTATCTCTTATGGTCTTATATGCCACTCAAAGTATCATCTCAGTCTCCTTGGCATCTCAACGTGACTATTTCTGCACACTCCAGACTGGTCTTCCACACTCTACCCTTCCTGATACCACCTAAAACTCTACTCAACTCGCATCATGTCCCCTTTACCCATTATCTGTGCTCACCTACCTAAGCTGAGCCCCCTGCCACCAGTCAAGCAATTCTCATACCCTATTTCAAATCCTTCCATGTCCTTGCCAAACCCCCCACCCCACCACCCCTGCCCGGCCCTGTCCCTATAATCTCCTCCAGCCCCACGACCCTCTGAGATCTCTGCGCTCCTGGTCTTCTTGCCGATTCTCAATTGTAATCATTCTACCATTGGTGGCCATGCCTCCTGCTGTCCAGGCCTCAAGCTCTGGAATTCCTCCGCACCTCTCCCTCGCGTTCCTCCTTAAAGACGCTGACCTCTTTGACAACGCTTGTGGTCATCTGAGCTAATGTTTCACCTGGCTCGGTGTTACACTTGGGTTTTGAGGAAATAAAAGAGACTCATGTAGTACAACTTTAATGTTCCCTGGACATTGTTATTTGGGAGAACTATCCTGATGAAAATGTGTTGTTTCCCCGAACATTAGCATTCTTGCGAATTGTCGTGATAAGTGCCAGGTGAAGGTCTTTGACCAAAAAACTATTTTTCAAGCAATACTCAAGTTCTATACTACCAAATGACCATACTTTGTTTCAGTAATGTTCCTGTGCAGTGCGTTGGGACAGTATACTATTTTAAGAGCATCACATACTTCACCTTATACTCACCTCCTGACTCACCAAAGCCTGTCCACCACCTACAAGACACAAGTCAGGATTGTAATGGAGTACTCACCACCTGCCTGGATGGGTGCAGCTCCAACAACACTCAAGAAGCTCGACACCATCCAGGACAAAGAAGCCATTTGATTGGAACCCATCCATAAACATTTACATCGCCAACGCACAGTCTCGGCCATTTGTACCGTCTACAAGATGCACGGGAGGAACTCACCAAGGTTCCTTGGACAGCACCTTCTCAATGGGCAACTAGGGATGGGCGATAAATGCTGGCCTGGTCATGGCTCGCACAGATGGGATGGCACAACGGTACAGTGGTTAGCTCCAGGGTCCCGTGTTCAATTCTGGCTTCGGGTGACTGCCTATTTGCACTTTTCCCCCGGATCTGCGTGGGTTTCCTCCCAGCGCCCTGATTTCCTCCCACAGTCCAAAGATCTGCAGGTTAGGTGGGGTTACGGGAATAGGCCGGAAGAGTGCGCCGAAGTCGGGTGCTCTTTCAGGGGGTCAGTGCAACTCGATGGGCCAAGTGGCCTCCTTCTGCACTGTATGGAGTCTATGGAATGCTGTCCTTAAAATGAATTGAAAACAAAAACGAACAGCAGTTGTTGTTGTAATTTGAAAATTCGGGTTACACAGATCGACCCACAGCTCTGCCTCTCCCCAATCGGACTGAATGCCACGTTGCCACTGGCTTGACAGTAAGGTTCTCACCCGCTGAGCAGCTGCGTGTGGTTTGTGACCAGCCTGCAGAGATTCACAACAGGAGTTGGAGCAACATGGGCTGCAGGACGGAGGGAGGCACCCTATTATTATGGGGGTGAGAGGCAAGGGCAAGGGGGTGGACGTGGTGGGGCAGAATACATCGGGATGCGGCATCTTCGTTGATGCATGCGGGGTTTTGCTGTGTGCCAAGATGGACGCCGTGATTTGCTGGGAGGGGGAGGCAGATCTTTGGGATGCAAACGAATCCCCCTGACGTCCATCCTTGAAGCGACGCCATCGAGAAAAGAGAAAAAGCTGACTATATCGGGAGGTGGCATCTCGGCTGGTGAATGTGCGATCTTGCTGTGCGACAAGATGGCCGCCGTGCTTCGCTGCTGAAGGTCAGGTGGCTGCACTTGATAAGCAGCCTAAAGGTACTCAAAGATGCTTGGGGTGGTGAGAGTTGGAATAGAAATGTCTCTCTCCCTGGGAAGTGAGGATGGGACTGCTGGTGTTTATGGAGAGTCTGTGAGTTGGGGGTGGGGGGGGGAATTGAAGAGAGCCTGTAATTCCCATTGACTGTTCTCGGATACAATGTTACGCATTGGAATGAAGACATCTGAATCGCATTAGGCACTAATGGAAGTTCCATGACAGATGGAGGCATCATCGACATTCTTGCTACTGTACGCACATGTCTGCATCACCCAGTGTCCTCAGGGAGGCTGCAGAGTATTTGAGAAATTGTACAGGGGCTCCCCCTCAGCATTCTTCCACTGTGTCCATTAGCTATTGCTGAGTTGCCTGTATTACTCTGATCCTCTCTTACTCTTACTCCCTCCGTCTCCTGCTCTTGCAAGCTTGGTCACTCACTCGTCATGTTCATACTCTCAACTTGCTATTTCTCTTACGGCCCGTTTCTCTCTGTCTGTTTCTCTCTCTTTCTCTCCCTCTGAGTATGATTCTCTCTCTCTCTCCGTCTCTCCCTCTGTCTCTCACTCTCTTTGTGACTGTTTTTCTCTCTGTCTCTCACTCACTCTGTCTCCGTTTCTCCCTCTGTCTCTCCCTCGCTTTGTGTGTGTGGGTGTGTGTCTCTCTCTCTGCCTCTCACTCTCCCTGAGTCTGTTTCTCTGTCTCTCACTCTCTGTCTATTTCTCTCTCTGGCTGCCTGTCTCTCTCTCTCTCTCTGCCTGTGGGTGGGATTCTCTGATCCTGAGGCTAAGTGTTTGGCGCCGTCGTAAACGCTGTTGTGTTTTAAGACGGCGTCAACAGGCCCCTAGAAGCAGAGATCCTGCGTTCTCCAGCGGGCCAGCACGGCACTGGAGCGCTCCACGCAGCTCCAGTTGGTGATACCGCCATCAAACGGGCGCCGCGGGTCTGCGCATGTGCGCTGCGGCCGGCGCGGACTCGCGCATGCGCGCTAGTTGGCTTCTCCGCGCCGGCCCCGACGCAACATGACGGAGAGCTACAGGGGCCGGCGCGGAGTAAAAGGGGCCTCCGCCAGGAGAGGCCGTCCCACCGATCGGTAGGCCCCGATCGCGGGTAAGGCCACAGTGGAGGCCCCCTCCCGGGGTCGGATCCCTCTCCCCCCCCCACCAGGCCGCCTCCGCAGGATGGACGGCGAGGTCTCGCCGGGACCACATGTGAACGGCGCCGGCGGGACTCGGCCTATCTCGGCGGCCACTCGGCCCACCCACGCAGAGAATCGCCGGGGGGGGCCGCGCCAGTGCAAATGGCGGCGAATCTCCGGTCACTGGTGAATCGGCGGACCGGCGTCAGAGTGGCGTCGCGTGAATTGCCCAGGGTCAGAGAATCCCGCCATATGTTTTTCCCTCTGTCTGTCTCTCACTCACTCTTTCTGAGTCTGTTTCTCTCACTGTCTCCTCACTCTCTGTCTGTTTCTCTCTCTGGGTGGCACTAACTAAATGGGAACTGTCGTGTTATTCACCCTGGGGTAAGGCGGACTGCAACACGATGCAGTTAAATGATCAAGCATACGCCAAACGTAGGCGTTGGATCAATAAAATTTACTGAACTTCAGTAACAAAGCACACAGCTGCCTGTGGGTTGACTCGCTACTACTCTAAGTAAACTAACATTAGCTATCTAAACCAGACTAGCTCTGATCCACGTGTAGAAGGTGTTGAATGATTTGTACACCCTGACTGTCACTACAGTTGTCACCAGTGGAAAGAGGCGGAGTGCTGATGCCTCATGTGTTTTATAGTTGGAAGCCCCTCTCTGGTGTTCTGTCTGGTGATTGGTCATGTTCTGTTCTGTATGTTGATTGGCTCACCTGGCTGTCTGTCACTGCCTGCTTTTACCTCATGATGTGCATGGTTGCATATTGTGACAGGAACAAAGTTCCACAGCGAGTGCGTTTGGCCACGTGTTTCCCAGTGCTCGTATTGCCGACAAACACAACTCTATAAAACAGCACCCGGGTTAGGTAGGGAGACCGCGAGCCCCATTTTGTGCACTGAGGAGCTCTGTGTAGCAAGAAATCTCAGTGCAGCGAGAAATCTCTAGAGTTCCCAAAGTGATCACTGACCACCCACTCCCAAGCCCCCACACCCAATGGGAGGGTCCTCACATCCCCTTTGCAGTGCCAACCTGACACCCTGGCAGTGCCCCTCCAGTGCCACCTGGGAACCCAGAGGAATCCCACACAGACAGTGACCCAAGCTGGGAATTTAACCAGGGAGCCTGGAGCTGTGAAGCAACAGTGCTACCCATTGTGCTACCATGCCACCTGGTGGCCTCCAATCCCCTGGGATGCCCCCAGATGTGTCATTCCGTCTGGTCCCCATTTGAGGAGACCAGTACTGAACAGCACTTGCCCAGGGTGTCTGAGACAAAGGTATCAGTGCCACAGGTACCTCGGAAATCTGCACATCAAAGTGAGACTAGCTGTCTTACTTTAATATGCAGATTTGCCTAAAAGCAATCCCGCCCATAATGGGCAGGATTTACATTGCAGCGTCGATCGCATGAGAACTCACGAGGCATTGCGTGCCGGTTAGGTACCGGGAGCAGAGTCTCCCAGCTTCTGTCTCTTTCTCTCTGTCTCTCACTCTCTGGCCGGGATGCTCCTACCCTGTGCGGGTCGGAGAATCCCCGGGAGGGAGGCGCGAATCCTGCCCCACCGCCCCGACGCCCCGTCGCCCCGTCGCCGGCTTCCCGATTTTCCGGTGCCGTTTTTTGGGCGCCAGCGGGATTCCCGCCATGCCGGTCGGGGGCTGTTGACAGCAGGACTACCAGTTACAACCCCCGGGGAAACGGGCAGGTGGAGAGGGAGAACACGATGGTATGGAAGGCCGTCCTCCTGGCCCTACAGTCTAGGAGTCTCCCAGCTACCCACTGGCAGGAGGTCCTCCCCGACACGCTCCACTCCATTAGGTCACTTCTTTGCACAGTCACGAACGAGACCCCTCATGATGGCCTATTTGTTTTCCCCAGGAGATCCACATCCGGAGTCTCGCTTCCGTCCTGGCTGAAGACAACGGGGCCCGTACTACTCCGGAACCTCGTGAGGAGCCATAAGTCCGACCCCCTCGTTGAGAGGGTCCAGCTCCTTCACGCCAACCCCCAGTATGCGTACGTAGCGCACTCCGTCCGGGACCTGGCACCCGCAGGATCCCCTACCATCACCTACCCCCCCCCAACCTACACCAAAAAGCTCCCCCTGCCTCTACATGGCCTCCACACCCCCTTCTATACCCCCTCCCCCCATCGCCGACCTACAGGGATGAAGCTCCAGAAGACACGCACCCGGAGTCCACAACTGTGCCCGCATCGATGAGTTCAACACCCATGCCCGCACCGACGAGTTCGACACCTGTGCCCGCTGCGAAACCAGAGCTCAGGCGATCGCAGCGCACGATCAGGGCGCCGGACAGACTCAACCTGTGAGCCCTTCACCGCCGACAGACTTCAATTTTGTAACTGGGGGTGAATGTGGTGAACGTATTATGGTAACCATTCACCACTGTATGACATTGTACTATGCTGTTACCCATGTGGGCTCTACCTATGGACCATTGTACTGTATTACGCCGCTTGTATCATGTTGATGCCCTCGTGGGCTCTGCCCCTGGCTCTGCCCCCTTGAGGGGAGGTATATAGAACAGCTGTCCTGTAGGCGGCTCTCAGTGCAGAGCAGTCGCAGGCAGACACTGTTCTAGTTGATTAAAGCCACTGTTCACTTCAGCTCTCTGTCTCGTGCGAATTGACTGTCTCTCACACCTTTTTTCCTACTCTCTCATCCACACTGTCACCCTTTCACTATCACCTTCTCTTTTCTCCTTGCCTCTCTCTCCTCTTTCTCGCTCTCCTCACTTTTGCTCTCTCCCCATGCTGCCTGTCTACTTCTCCATTTTTTTCACCAGCTCACTATGCCTCTCACATTTTCATGAAGTCCCAGTTTTCAGAATGACCTTTCTCATTCACTGGCACACTCACTCTTTCAGTCTCTCGTACCTAACTCCGGGGTTCATTTTTCACTGCAACACAGACACACCGGGCAGGATTCTCCGTATCTGAGACGAAGTGTTGACGCCAATGCAGAACTCGTGGACTTCTACGACTGAAAAAACTGGCTCCGCACCTGGACCGTTGAGGGGCTAGCATTGGTGCCGTGTGGAACACAATCGATTCCAATGAAAAACAATGCGGGATTCGCTGGGTCGACACTCGGGAGGCTGACGAGCTACAGCCGCACATACACACTACAATCCCCACACACTTATCCCAGCCAAAAAGATGGCACTGGTTGTGCTGCAGCCTGCCCACACAGCTGATGGGTCAGCTGGAGCCAGAGGGCACCCAGGGGAAGGCCCTGGGGGACACCTATACAACCCATGGCACTAGGTTCAAAGTGAGCTGTCAGCGGCGTGCACAGCTGCATGGCTGCCTTGCCAGCTGCAGCAACGGTGTTAGTTTCCCTGGTGGTCTAGTGGTTAGGTTTCGGCGCTCTCACCGCCGCGGCCCGGGTTCGATTCCCGGTCAGGGAATGACGCTTGGGCAGCACGGTAGCCTTATGGATAGCACAATTGCTTCACAGCTCCAGGGTCCCAGGTTCGATTCTGGCTTGGGTCACTGTCTGTGCGGAGTCTGCACATCCTCCCCGTGTGTGCGAGGGTTTCCTCCGGGTGCTCCGGTTTCCTCCCACAGTCCAAAGATGTGCAGGTTAGGTGGATTGGTTATGATAAATTGCCCTTAGTGTCCAAAATTATCCTTAGTGTTGGGTGGAGGTGTTGACCTTGGGTAGGGTGCTCTTTCCAAAAGCCGGTGCAGACTCGATGGGCCGAATGGCCTCCTTCTGTACTGTAAATTCTATGATAATCTATGAATCTATGTTCCATGCCCGTCCACCCCGGCCCCACAGCCCACCTCCTGACCACCCCCCACTACTCCCCCAGCCCTGTCAGAAGCCCCCTATCAGCAAACTATGGTGATGTTGGATACCTTCCGTACCCCCTCTCTCTCAGCAGCCGCTGCGCCAGTTTCACGATTAAAAATAAATAAATTTAGAGTACCAATTCATTTTTTCCAATTCAGGGGCAATTTAGCCTGGCCAATCCACCTACCCTGCACATCTTTGGGTTGTGGGGGCGAAACCCACGCAAACACGGGGAGAGTGTGCAAACTCCACCCGGACAGTGACCCAGAGCCGGGATCGAACCTGGGACCTCGGCGCAGTGAGGCGGTTTCACGATTTTTAAAAGCACAAGTGAACCACGCCATCGGAAACTCGGTCCATCGGAGGCGGAGAATCACAGAATACCTGGTCGGGCCAGCTAATGATATGCAAACGGTGTCTACTGTACGTGTGTTACAGAACACATTGACGCCGCTGCCGTGGTGCTGGAGCATTGCGATTTGGCGTCAAATTGGCGCCTGCCGCGATTTCGGCGTCGGAACCAATTCTCCGCCCGATTGCCTTTCCTGATTTCAGCATCGGCTAATGGAGAATCCCGCCCACCATGTTTAGGGGTAGAGGCAGGTGTACAACAGGCAAGTTTATAATAGGGAGGTGTTTAACGGGAGTGTGCTCAATGAACATAACAACGAGAATATGATGGGCGCATACAATGTCATAATAATTAAGGAACAAACACAAAATAACGTCCGGAAATACTGAACTCTAAATAAAACCTGTGAGGTGTTTTAAAATGGACGTACAAGCTAAAGATGGTCGAGGATGTAGAGTAGGTCACTGGCTGTGTTGCTGATGGCTGATACTCTGAGAGACAATAGAACCCCACCCTGTTTCCAGGCAAAGATATTTATCAAGCATACAGAAACTAATTGCCATCTCCAGTGGAGACAATGGGAGATAAAGGGAGATGAGCACCATCGCAACACGAAATATCCTGTGTATAACGTCCCAGACTGAATTATGAATTCCACCTTACAGGAATATGCAAAATTTGCGGGGGGGGAGGGGGGGGCAGGTGGCAAACAGTTGTAAAGGCCCACGTTTTGTGTGTGTGAACCAATGCTGATGTGTCAGAGCATGTGTGACACCGAAGCAAAATCCAATCAGCAGCAGCCACAGCAGCACCCCTGCAAAAGCTTTTTGCACATATCTGTCTCTCTGATTGTTGAAGCAAACCAAGTAAACTGATTTTGCCTGCTGAAATCAGCGCTATTAGAATTATGAAACTGTTTAAGTCAGCACTACGGGAATTCTGGGCGAGATTCTCCGACCCCCCGCCAGCACCGGAGATTCGGCGGGGGCGGGAATCGCGCTGCGCCGGTTGGCGGGCCCCCCCGCGCGATTCTCCGGCCCGGATGGGCCAAAGATCCGCCGCTAAAATGCCTGTCCCGGCGGCGTAAATTAAACCACCTACCTTACCGGCGGGACAAGGCGGCGCGGGCGGGCTCCGGGGTCCTGGGGGGGGCACGGGGCGATCTGGCCCCGGGGGCTGCCCCCACGGTGGCCTGGCCCGCTCTCGGGGCCCACCGATCCACGGGCGGGCCTGTGCCATGGGGGCACTCTTTTCCTTCTGCCTTCGCCACGGTCTCCACCATGGCAGAGGCAGAAGAGACTCCCTCCACTGCGCATGCGTGGGAATGCCGTCAGCGGCCGCTGACGCTCCCGCGCATGCGCCGCCCGGAGATGTCATTTCCGCGCCAGCTGGCGGGGCACCAAAGGCCTTTTCCGCCAGCTGGCGGGGCGGAAATGCGTCCGGCGCCGACCTAGCCCCTTAAGGCTGGGGCTCGGCCCCCAAAGATGCGGAGCATTCCGCACCTTTGGGGCGGCGCGATGCCCGACTGATTTGCACCGTTTTGGGCGCCAGTCGGCGGACATCGCGCCGTTTCCGGAGAATTTCGCCCCAGCAAACCGATTATTCGTCTGCTAAAGTCAGCGCTACAGAAATCACGAATCGCAGCAGCCTCAACGCTCAATCATCTCAAAGACTGCCTGACTTCTTACTTGCTGTGGACTCAAATCTAATTTCTAATCGAGATGAATGTGTATGCATGTGTATTAAAAATATATTCTTGCCTTTAGTAGTTAATAAACAATTATATTTTACTCGAGGAGGCCTGGTTAAATTGACTCCTGTTAAAACATAATTACTGGGACTGAGAACGGGGATCCGAGAAGGAAGGGATCCATTTTGGATTAATCTTTTGTTGCGATTGGGCAGCAGGGTGGCGCAGTTGTAGCACTGCAGTCTCACGGCGTTGAGGTCCCAAGTTCTATCCCAGCTCTGGGTCACTATCCGTGTGGAGTTTGCACCTTCTTCCCCGTGTCTGCGTGGGTTTCGCCCCCACAGCCCAAAGATGTGCAGGGTAGGTGGATTGGCCACGCTAAATTGCCCCTTAATTGGAAAAAATGAATTGGGTACTCTAATTTTAAAAGATAAATAAAATATCTTGTGATCAACAGAGAGGACCGAGTAAAGAAACGGAGTCCGTTCATCCCTTTTAACCCGGGGCATAACAATTAGGGGGTGTCCCAGCAGGACTGTAACAAATTGGGGCGCTCATCCTAGGATTTTAACAAATTGTGGGCTTGTGCCAAGATAGTTGGCAGGAGGAAATAATTGAGAGGTCTTGCCCAGGTTACGTGATTTAGGGAAACTCCCCAGAGAACCAGTCATAATATTGCTGAGTGAAGAATGGGCGGATTGAAGTGTGACATCAAGGGTCTCCAGCAAAAATGGAGGCAAGGCAATCAGAGAGGAAACACTCCACTCATTGGAGTCATACCTGACTCATAGGAAGGTGGTTCTGGTGGTGGTTGGAGGTCAATCATCTCAGTCCAGAACATGGCTTCAGGAGCTCCTCAGACTAGTTTCTGAGGCCCAATCCACCTTCAGCTGTTTCATCAATGACTAAAAAAATAATGTACGATTGGCAGTTTTAGAACTGGTGGGTGTATAACAAATAGGTGCATACTGGACAGGTGTATAATAAACAGGGGCAAAATTCTCCGTTATCGGCGGAAAGTCCGCCGATCGGCGCAAAAAACGGCGCAAATCCAACTTGCGTCACATCGGAAAAATGGGTCGATAGTCTCCCGTCCGAAATGGGCTAGCAGCGACGTAACGGGATCCGCGCTTGCGCAGTGGTTCACGCCGTGCAGCGTCATACGCGCCGCACGGCGTGACGGCTCATAAGGCCGCGCTGCTCCCCCCCACCCGACCGGAACACCCGACCGCAACACCCGACTGGATGGCTGGCGCCGCTCAGCCCCGAGATTCGAGTCACGCGATGTGGAGGCGCTCCTGGACGCGGTGGAGCAGAGGAGGGACGCCCTGTATCCCGGGCACGGCCGCAGAGTTGCCCCACGCCACAGCCGGCGTCTGTGGAGGGAAGTGGCAGAGGCCGTCACCGCTGTGGCCCTGACACCACGGACAGGCACCCAGTGCCACAAGAAGGTGAACGACCTCGTCAGAGCAGGCAGTGTGAGCCTCCCCATATCCCCCTTCCCCCATATCCTCCATATCCCCCCTCCCCCATATCCCCCCTCCCCCATATCCCCCTCTCCCCCATATCACCCATATCCCCCATATCCCCCCTCCCCCATATCCCCCCTCCCCCATATCCCCCCTCCCCCATATCCCCCCTCCCCCATATCCCCCCTCCCCCATACTCCCCTCCCCCATATCCCCCCCCATATCCCCCCCATATCCCCCCTCCCCCATATCCTCCCCTCCCCCATATCCCCCATATCCCCAAGTGAATCCAGCCCTAACCTTAACCTCTGCAATGCACGCACAACCGATGGTGTGCAT
Organism: Scyliorhinus torazame; assembly: GCF_047496885.1. Classification (NCBI taxonomy): domain Eukaryota; kingdom Metazoa; phylum Chordata; class Chondrichthyes; order Carcharhiniformes; family Scyliorhinidae; genus Scyliorhinus; species Scyliorhinus torazame. Next base: position 179,622,995 of record NC_092720.1, on the reverse strand, counting down.
TCATATACCTGCCTAACAGTGTTGCCTTTTACCCCTGCCACCCCCCCCCCCACAGGAGTAGCGCGCACACAACAATAGGGAGCATGTGAGGACTGGAGGAGGCCCCGCTGATGAGAGGCCACTGACCAAAGACGAGGAAAGGGCCCTGGAACTGGCTGGCGGACCTGAGGACCGGGAGGTTGCTGATGCAGAGGTCGGGGACGTACTAGCGAGTGAGCTACCAACAGCCCGTCCCCATATCCCCCCTCCCCTATATCCCCCTCCCCCGTATCACCTGATCACTGCCTGATGTCTAACCATGCATGCTTCATTGTGTATCGCAGGACCAAACGTCCAGGCACCCATCCCCACAGATGCAGACCGCCCGCAGGATGCCCCTCGGAGACCACGGGAGACGGAGAGACCCGCACCCTCCAGCATGCGACGCCTGCAGGATGCCCCTCGGAGACCACGGGAGACGGAGAGACCCGGACCCTCCAGCATGCGACGCCCGCAGGATGCCCCTCGGAGACCACGGGAGACGGAGAGACCCGCACCCTCCAGCATGCGACGCCCGCAGGATGCCCCTCGCACACCACGGGAGACGGAGAGACCTGGAGCAACAGGGAGCCGACACCCCCGTCACGTGTTGGAGCGACCACCCAGCGACGAGGGGGGCAGCCACAGGCCCCCGTCACATCCGAGCCAGGACACCACTACCCAGGACACCACTACCCAGGACACCACTACCCAGGACACCACTACCCGGGACACCACTACCGGGACACCACTACCCAGGACACCACTACCCGGGACACCACTACCCGGGACACCACTACCCAGGACACCCCTACCCGGGACACCACTACCCGGGACAGCAGTACCCGGGACAGCACTACCCAGGAAGACGAAATACCGGACAGTGACTCAGAGTGGATGGGTGGAGCCGAACCCCCACCCCAAAGTGCCATGGACTCAGAGTGGGACGAAGAGCACGACACAACGCCACTGCTGTCACCAACACCCTCCACCATCGCAGAAACACTCACCACGGTTGGGCACTTTAGTGATGAGGCGTCTGGTACACTCACTGGTGCGCACAACACAGCCATCCCGGTACAGCAGGTGGAGGTAGGAGCAGCAGAGGGGCCGGGCGGTCGGAGGGCAGCCCAGCCCAAGCGAACATCTGCCACCCAGATGGATCCCGGGTTCCTGCAGTTACCACACCCACACATAGATCCGATGCAACCACCGACCCGGAGACGAGCGAAGAGGGTGACGGGCGGCTTGCGGCGGCTGCGGTCGCAGGTGGAGGAGTCCACCCGCGTCCAGGAGCTGGGAGTGGTGCCGGTCATGCGTGCCACCCAGGCCGACACCGCACGGGTGGCGTCTGCGGTGGAGGCAATGGGTGCGACGGTGTCAGACATGGGGAACGGTTTGCGAGGCCTGGGGCTTTCCGTGCAGGCGGCGTCTGTGGCCCAGGAAATGGCTGCCCTCTCACAGGAGGCCATGAGCCAGTGCCAGCGCCAGATGGCAGAGGCGCTCAACGCCATAGCCCAGTCTCAGCAGGCCATGGCCCAGTCTCAGCAGGCCATGGCCCAGTCTCTGCAGGCCATCGCTGAGGGCATCGGCGCCAGTGGCCATGTGCGAGCCAGCGTCGCACTGTCACAGACAGGGTTTGCCAACCCCCTGGGCTCCATGGCTGCAAACCTGCAGACCCCTGTCGATACCAGCACGGGCCTCCAGGACTGGCAGCGCCAGATGTCGGGGGGGCGTCGGATGGCCAGTCCGTTCGCATCCCCCACCCATGTAGAGGCCTGGGGGCCATCGGGCACCCCGAGGGAGGAGGAGGTGGTGTGGTCCGTCCCGGCTCCCTCTGCAGGGGAGGTCCCGGTACACCGCGACACCTCGGACTCCCCCCCTTCCGTCCCAGGTGCATCAGGTGGGCAATGGGCAGGACAGGCTGGCAGCTCGCCATCCCAGTCGCCCGGGCCGCAGCCTGGCCCATCTAGGCCAGGACGCCCCATGAAACGGCCGCCAAAGGGATCCAGTGTCAGAGGGCAGGAATCACAGGAGTCCACCTCCAGTTCTGCTGTACCGTCTGGGGAACCACGTAGACGTAGTCAAAGGGCCCGTAAGGCCAAACAATTAGACACTGAGTAAGTTGGCACGGTTGCAGGGCACAGATGAGTTTTAGGGGCTAGGGCATGTGCATGAACTCCTTTGGTTATTAAAGTCAATGTTACACCTACCGAAGCTGCCTTTGTGCTCTGTCCAAAGTGTGCGGGTGTGTCATGTACGTTGAGCGCAAGTGTGTGTGTGAGGGGTGGTCTTACCTCAGCCCCAGGTGAGTCTGCCCCCTTCCCCCTGGGCCGCCATCAACATCCCCCCCGGGCAGAGGACGGGACCGTGCGCTGCAGTGTCACAGCCGCATGCAGGGATGGTCCGGGTGGATGGTGGTACTGTGGCCATGGGTCAGACATAGTCCAACGATGTAGAGCCAGGAGCTCACCGCAGGGCGGGTTGTCATCATCCTCCATGGCCTGCGATAGACACGCGTCCACCCGCAACTGTGTGAGCCCGGCCCGTTGTGCCGCAGGTGGATCGGCAATGGGGGGGGGTGGTGTGCATGCGGGTGGGGTGGGTGGGGTTGGGGAGGGCGGTGAGGGTACTGGGTGGGTGGATGGGTGGGGGGTGTGGGTGGTCGGCTGTTGCCATGGTGTGCGGTCTGTGGCCATACTACCCGATTCCCACGCCCATCTAGTCAGTGAAGCGGGCGTCTATCAGTCTGTCCCGTGCCCGCTGGGCCAGCCGGTAACGGTGGACAGCCACCCGCCTGTGTCTACCCCGTCTGCCCTGACCATTACCCCCATTCCCCTCATCTGGGGGGGACTGCGCCTCTTCCTGCTGCTCCTCCACTCCGCCCTCCTCTGCCTGCGGCACATCGCCCCTCTGTTGGGCTATGTTGTGCAGGACGCAGCACACCACAATGATGAGGCCGATCCTATCTGACCGATACTGGAGGGCGCCCCCAGAGAGGTCCAGGCACCTGAAACGCATCTTCAGCATGCCAAAGCACCTCTCTATCACTCCCCTTGTCGCTACATGGGCATCATTGTAGCGGTTCTCCGCCTCTTTGCGTGGCCTCCGTGTAGGCGTCATCAGCCACGATCGCAATGGGTAGCCCCTGTCGCCCAGCAACCAGCTCCTCAGCCGGGGATGGCGACCCTCGTACATGCCGGGGATGGATGACCGCGACAACACGAATGAGTTGTGTACACTGCCTGGGTGACGGGCACAGACGTGCAGGATCATCATGCGGTGGTCGCAGACCACCTGTACGTTCATCGAATAGGTCCCCTTCCTATTAGTGAACACGGCCCTGTTATCTGCAAGTGGCCGCACGGCGACGTGCATCCCATCGATCGCGCCCTGGACCATGTGGAACCCGGCCACGGCAGAGAAGCCCACGGCCCGGGCATCTTGGCTGGCCCGGTCCACGGGGAAGCGGATGTAGCGGTGCGCCATGGCATATAGGGCATCTGTCACTGCCCGGATACACCGATGCACCGATGTTTGCGATATGCCGGACAGGTCCCCACTCGGTGCCTGGAATGACCTCGTTGCATAAAAGTTCAGGGCCACCGTAACCTTGACGGACACGGGGAGAGGGTGTCCCCCGCCAGAGCCACGCGGTGACAGGTGTGCCAGCAGGTGGCAGATGTGTGCCACGGTTTCCAGGCTCATCCGGAGTCTCCTCCTGCATTCCCGGTCCGTGAGGTCCTGGTATGACTGCCGGGGCCGGTACACACGGGGCGCCCTCGGGTGCCTCCGTTGCCGTGGGGCCGCAACGTCCTCCTCCCCCTCCTCGTCCTGTCGGTCAGGTGTCCCTCCAGCCTGGGCGGCTGCCGCCTGTCCCTCTGCGGCAGCCTGCGCCGCCTCTCTAGCACGCTCCTCCTCCTCCTCCTCCTCATCCAGGGCAACATAGACATGAGCGGCTGCCGCCACGGCGGCCAACATCGCTGGATGATCTGAAAACATGACGGCCTGGTGGGGGGAGGGGAACGACGACATGTCATCATTGCCCATATCCCCTCCTCCCCCCAGCCAGGTGGCATGGACCGCATGGGTCCAACTGTTGGAGGCTGGCACCTGGCCAGGTGGACCAACTCACTTGCCCTCCCATCCCCCTCCCCGGCACGGACCCCCCCCCATCCCCCTCCCCGGCACGGACCCCCCCCCAACCTCCACCCCGGCACGGATCATAGAATTTTCATAGAATTTACAGTGCAGAAGGAGGCCATTCGGCCCATCGAGTCTGCACCGGCTCTTGGAAAGAGCACCCTACCCAAGCCCACACCACCCTATCCCCATAACCCAGTAACCCCACTCAACCAACACTAAGGGCAATTTTGGACACTAAGGGCAATTTAGCATGGCCAATCCACCTAACCTGCACATCTTTGGACTGTGGGAGGAAACCGGAGCACCCGGAGGAAACCCACGCACACACGGGGAGAACGTGCAGACTCCGCACAGACAGTGACCCAGCCGGGAATCGAACCTGGGACCCTGGAGCTGTGAAGCAATTGCACTAACCGCTATGCTACCGTGCTGCCCCATCCCCCTCCCCGGCACAGACCCCCCCCCCCAACCTCCACCCCGGCACGGACCCCCCCCAACCTCCACCACGGCACGGACACCCCCATCCCCCTCCCCAGCACGGACCCCCACCCCATCCCCCTCCCCGGCACGGACCCCTCCCCAACCTCCAGCCCGGCACGGACCCCCCCCCCCAACCTCCACCCCGGCACGGACCCCCCATCCACCTCCCCGGCACGGAACCCCCCCAACCTCCACCCCGGCACGGACCCCCCCATCCCCCTCCCCAGCACGGACCCACCCCCCATGCCTCTCCCCGGCACGGACCCCCCCCCAACCTCCACCCCGGCACGGACCCCACCCCAACCTCCACCCCGGCACAGACCCCCCATCCCCCTCTCCGGCCCGCCCCCCTCCCTGCACTCCCCCGGAGCCCAGCCTACTCTAACCACCCCCCCCCCCCCCCCCCCGCCGCACACACACACACACACACAACCCGAGACACACCTCTCCTCACGCATTCAAACTGCGGCCACGCCATTGCCTGCCCAGAGCCAACCCCCCAGGCCGTCACTCACCTCCACGCTGGTCGGCGTGACCCTGGAGCACAGGGTCACGCCGATGAAAAGGAGGTTTAATTTACGTCGACGTGAACAGTCATCACGTCTACGGGACTTCGGCCCATCCGGAAGGGAGACTATCGGCAGGCCGAAAATCGTCTGCCTTGCGCAGACCCGTGACATTCTCCGCGGCAGCGGCGACATTAACGCCCCGCCGACTTTTCTCCCTTCGGAGACTTCGGCAACCGGCGGGGGCAGGATTCACGGCGGCCAACGGCCATTCTCCGACCCTCTGGGGGGTGGGAGAATAATGCCCCATATGTGTAAAGGGGAGGATGTGTAATCTTCTGACAGTGTAGCATTCCCTCAGTACTGATCCTCTGACAGTGCAGCACTCCCTCAGTACTGATCCTCTGACAATGCAGCACTCCCTCAGTACTGACCCTCTGACAGTGCAGCACTCCCTCAATACTGACCCTCTGACAGTGCAGCACTCCATCAATACTGACCCACTGACAGTGCAGCACTCCCTCAGTACTGACCCTCTGACAGTGCAGCACTCCCTCAGTACTGACCCTCTGACAGTGCAGCACTCCCTTAGCACTGACCGTCTCACAGTGCAGTACTCCCTCAGTACTGACCCTCTGCATGGGCAGCACTCCCTCATCACTGAGTCTCTGACAGTGCAGCACTCCTCCAGTACTGACCTTCTGACAGGGCAGCACTCCCTCAGTACTGATCCTCTGACAGTGCAGTACTTCCTCAGTACTGACCCTCTGACAGTGCAGCACTCCCTCAGTTGTGACCCTCTGACAGTGCAGCACTGCCTCAGTACTGACCCTCTGACAGTGCAGCACTCCCTCAGTACTGATCCTCTGACAGTGCAGCACTGGCTCAGTATTGACCTTCTGACAGTGCAGCACTCCCTCAGTACAGACACTCTGACAGTGCAGCACTCCCTCAGTGCTGACCCACTGACAGTGCAGCATTCCCTCAGTACAGACCCTCTGACAGTGTGGCACTCCCTCAGTACTGACCCTCTGACAGTGCAGCACTCCCTCAGTACTGACCCTCTGACAGTGCAGCACTCCCTCAGTACTGACCCTCTGACAGTGCAGCACTCCATCAGTACTGACCCTCTGACAGTGCAGCACTCCATCAGTACTGACCCTCTGACAGTGCAGCACTCCATCAGTACTGATCCTCTGACAGTGCAGCACTCCCTCAGTACTGACCCTCTGACAGTGCAGCACTCCCACAGTACCGACCCTTGACAGTGCAGCACTCCCTCAGTCCTGACCCTCTGACAGTGCAGCACTCCCTCAGTACTGACCCTCTGACAGTGCAGCACTCCCTCAGTCCTGACCCTCTGACAGTGCAGCACTCCCTCAGTCCTGACCCTCTGACAGTGCAGCACTCCCTCAGTCCTGACCCTCTGACAGTGCAGCACTCCCTCAGTCCTGACCCTCTGACAGTGCAGCACTCCCTCAGTCCTGACCCTCTGACAGTGTAGCACTCCCTCAGTACTGACCCTCTGACAGTGCAGCACTCCCTCAGTACTGACCCTCTGACAGTGCAGCACTCCCTCAGTCCTGACCCTCTGACAGTGCAGCACTCCCACAGTACTGACCCTTCACAGTGCAGCACTCCCACAGTACTGACCCTTGACAGTGCAGCACTCCCTCAGTGCTGACCCTCTGACAGTGCAGCACTCCCTAGGTACTGCCCTGTCAGTGTCCACATTAGTTTAAGTGCTTAGCTTCCTGGGGTGAGCCTGGAATCCCTACCTTTTGAGAGTTTTACCTTTCGTGCCTGCTCACCCTGCGCCATGTTGCTGAGACTTTCTTCACTGTTCAGTCTGTTTTAAAGCAGATCTGACAGACGTCTCCAAAATGACTACGCAGCCTAGTCCCTGCACGGCTTAATTAACTCAGAATGTCAACCGACTGCAGCTATATCCAGAGAATCCACAGAACCTCCGCCGTGCAGAATAAGGCCACTCGGCCCTTTGAGTCTGCACCGATACTCCGAAAGAACATCCTGCCTCGGCCCACTCCCTCACCCTATCCCCCTAACCCCACACACCTAATCTGCACCTCTTGGACTGTGAGAGGAAACTGATGTATTGTGTAGGCTGGGTCGATGTGGACTGCACTTGATGCAGTGTCGTGAGGGACAGACCTCCAATACTTGATGAGATGCAACACGATTTTATTTAACATCTAAACTATTCTACATGTTCAACTGTGGGTTGACACTATGCGGACTTGACTGGAGACCTGATACTAGCCTAACCAGACTTACTAGCTACCACATGGTGTTTGCACTGGCCAGCTCACTAACTCTGACTGTCTCAGAGGCTGGGTCCCGAGAGAGTGGGGAAACTGGTGCCCTCTGGCTTTATAGTGGTTGTGTCCTGCCTGGTGATTGGCTGCTCTGTTCCGTGTGCTCACTGGTCATCCTGTATGTCAATCACTGCCTGTCTGCACTTCATTATATACATAGATGTATATTATGACATCTCCCTCGCTTTTTTTCTTTTTTTTTGTATTGTGTGTGTTGAGATAATAAATACTAAGGTGCATGTGCGTGTGGATGTGTATATGTGCGTGACTATATACAGAATGTGCTAAAATGACCTTATGTACACAGGAAGGTGTCGCTAGTGCAGAGATAGGGCAGATGAAACGGTAACAACGATATTTACAGAGGTCAAAACGATAAGGTAACACAGATGTGCAAAAGTTCAGTCTAAGTTTAGTCTCTGCGGCGGGCGACTAATTCTCAAGGGTGGATCAGGGACCGCCTGCACTTGGATAGGCGGGACCGCCGCCAATGCCGTGGTCGCAGAGGTCGGCAGGATTGCTGGCAGATCGGTGGCCTCGTGGTAGGGCACGTCCGGAGGAAGCATTGTGTGAGGCGGGACATCATGGTTAGGTGGCGGGCGTGGAACTCTGCGCAGCGCCCGTCTGTTGCATCGTAGGAAGGAGCCATCAGCCATGCGGACGAGGAACGATCTCGGGGCCACTTGCTTGACTACCACAGCTGTGGCGGACCAGCCGCCGTCAGGCAACTGCACACGAACACGATCAGTTGGGACCAGCTCGAGGAGATCCGTGGCATGAGCGTCGTATGCTGATTTCTGTTCGGCCCGAGATTGCTGCATCCTTTGTATGACCGTGAGGTGGTCAAGGTCTGGAACATGGATGGCTGGAACCATGGTTCGCAGAGTGCGATTCATGAGCATCTGCGCGGGAGACAACCCAGTGGACAGCGGGGATGCTCTGTATGCCAGCAGCGCCAGGTTGAAGTCGGAGCCTGCATGCAGCCTTGCATACTAATCTATTGACGATATGGGCCCCTTTTTCGGCCTTCCCGTTTGACTGCGGGTAGTGGGGGCTGGTTACGTGACGAAGGTTGTATCGGCGGGCAAAACCAGACCATTCCTGGCTGTAAAAACAGGGACCGTTGTCACTCATCACTGTGAGCGGTATCCCATGCCTGGCAAACGTTTCTTTGCATGCTTTAATCACCGCCTTCGACGTGAGGCCGGATAGTTTCACCACTTCAGGGTAATTGGAGAAGTAGTCAATCAGGAGGATATGGTCATGCCCCTTGGCCTGGAAAAGGTCGACACCGACTTTGGACCATGGGGAGGTCACTATCTCATGTTGCTGCAGAGTTTCTTTGGGTTGAGCTGGCTGAAATTTCTGACATATGGGGCAGTTGAGGACCATGTTGGCGACATCCTGGCTGATGTCCGGCCAATAGACTGCCTCTCGAGCTCTGCGTCGACATTTCTCGACCCCCAGGTGACCCTCATGGAGTTGACCGAGCACCATAGCTCGCATGCTCTGCGGAATCACAATCCTATCGAGCTTCATGAGGATGCCGTCCACCACCATCAGGTCGTCCTTGACGTTGTAAAACTGGGGACACTGTCCCTTCTGCCAGCCATTCGTGAGGTGCTGCATCACGCGCTGTAGCAGAGGATCCTTGGCCGTTTCCTCACGAATTTGGATGACCCTCTCATCAGTGGCCGGAAGGTTGGAGGCACACAATTGCACCTGCGCATCGATTTGGCAGACAAAGTCAGTTTGTTCGCACGGTGTGGTGATAGACCTGGAAAGGGCATCTGCAACAATGAGTTCTTTGCCTGGCGTGTAGACAAGTTCAAAGTCATAGCGGCGTAGCTTGAGAAGGATTCGTTGTAACCGAGGCGTCATGTCATTCAAATCCTTCTGGATTATGTGGACTAGTGGCCTGTGGTCCGTCTCAACCGTGAATTTTGGGAGGCCATACACATAGTCGTGAAATTTGTCGATTCCCGTTAGGAGGCCCAGGCATGCCTTCTCGATCTGAGCGTACCGTTGCTCAGTGGGCATCATGGCTCTGGAGGCATACGCAGGAGGAACACGGAGACACGGGAGAAAGTGCAAACTCCACACAGATAGTGACCCAAGGTCAGAATCGAACCTGGCGCTGTGCGGCAGCAGTGCTAACCACTGTGCCACCCTGCCGTCCTACATCCCAGAGACCCGGTGAGATTCCTGGCTGCAGACATCCCCCTCCCCCCCCTCTCACCTACTGTGGGTGCACCTCAGTCTATTCAGTACCTCTCACTCCTCCTGGGCCCGATACCGCCCACCTCTCTCTCTCTCTCTCTCTCTTGCTGTCTCTCTCCATCACATTCAACTCTCTGCTGCAACAGTAAGGCCAGTGTTGTCCTCCGCTCTGTGCCGGTTGATGATCTGGGACCCACGTGACTGACGCCACGTTTTTAACAAGCAGAATTTTAGTGAAAGTGAGAGAACGAGAGAGAGGGAGAGCGAGAGACTGCAGAACTCTGCAATGCAGAGGGATTTGGTGTCCTTGTGCATGAATCACAAAAGTTCATAACGCGGGTACAGCAAGTATTAAGGAACGCAAACAGAATGTTGGCCTTTATTGCAAAGCGGGGACGGAATACAAAAGTAAGATCGTCTTGCTGCAACTGTACAACACATTGCTGAGACCATGCATGAGTGCCATTTCCATCTCCTTATTTACAGAGGGATATATTTGCGTGTGAGGCAGTGTGAGAGAAGGTTCACTCCGCTGATGCTGAGGATGAAGGGGGTCTTCCTCATGAGGGAAGGTTGTGCAGGTTAGGCCCGTACCCATTGGAATTGAGGAGAATGAGAGCTGATTTTAACGAAATGTAGAATTCTGGGTGGGGGGGGCCTCCACAGGGTGGGTGCTGAGAGGATTTTCTCCCTTCCTGTGGGAATCTAGAACCAGGGAGAGCAGCTTTGGAATATGAGGGCTGGATTCTCCGAGTGACCGCACCCAAACTGCGTTAGGCGCGGGGGCGGAGAATAGACGTTTACCCGGAAATCGGGACCAGCGCCGCTGAGGCGATTCTCCGGTCGCCCGAGATTCGCTCGGGAGTCGCTCGCGCGCGATCTACGCGGCACCGGTAGGGGGCCATTGGCAGAGGCCCCCCCCCCCCCCCCCCCCGTGATTCTCCGCGCAAAACTGGCCGAGTTCCCGACGGCATGGTTCTAAACACATATCGGATGGCAGCTGTGGATTCAGCCCGCGGCCGCCCTGGTGGGGGGCTGGGGGGATCCATCACTGAGGGTGGGGGGGGGGGCCTCATAGACGGCCAGGGGAGCAATCAGACGGCACGGATCCGGGACGCGCGCGATCTCGGAGGGGCCTACATTTTTGATGATGGTCCGCGGTGCGAGTCCGCCATGTCGCACGGTGCGGCCGCTGCAGGCCGCGTGCACATGCGCGGATTCCCAACCGGAAGAGCGGGGCCCCGTATCCGCAGCCAGAGCTGCGAGAAGCACTCCCGGGCCCTGCAAGCCCCCTGCAGGTAGGAGAATCGCTCTGGATTTTCTTAAGGAAAGTCCAGAGTGAAACGCCAGCGTTCGTACGCCGCCGTAGGGGCACAGCCCCATTTTTGGAGAGTCCAGCCCCTGGTCTCTCATTTAAGACGGAGATGAGGAGAAATTTCTTCCCTCAGAGGGTGGTATTCTCTTTCCCATGATACAGTGAAGGCTGCTGGATCATTGAATATCTTCAAGAGCTTGAGTTGGACAGGTTTCTGATGGAGAAGGGAGCCAAGGGTGTTGGGGAGAGAGATGGTGTGGGGGGTGCGTGCCGGCAGGGACGGACAAGAAAGTGGAGTTGTGGCGTACTGTTAATGTCACTGATTTAGCCAAGAAGGATTCTCTTGGTTCAAATCCCACGATTGGAGCTGACAGAATTAATTTGTAATGAATCTGGAATTAGAAGCTTGTCTCAGCAAAGGTAACGGTGAAACTAACATCGATTGTCTTCAAAACCCATCTGGTTCACCAATGGCCCCTTACGGAAGGAAATCTGTCCTCCTTACCTGGTCTGGCCTACATGGCATGAGGGGTGGGGAAAGGCGGTTCGAAGAGTTGGGCTGGTTGAGGGCAAGGGGTTCGATTCGAGGTGAGAGGACAGGTTTGAAAGTTGGACGTCAGATTGAAGGTCAGAGGTCAGGGTTAAGGCGAGAGGGCAAGTTAAAGGTTAAGAGGTCATGTTTGAAGGCTGGAGGTCAGATAGAAGGTAAGGTGCCTGGGCTGGAGTTGGAGATCAAACTGAAGCAAAGATGTCAGGGTCAAGATAAGATGTCAAGTTATAGTTATGATGTCAGGTTTGAAGGTCAGGTCAAAGGTAAAACATCTGGATGAAAGTTGGAGATGAAATTATAGGTAAGAGGTCTGGTTGAAGGTAAAAGGTCAAGTTAAATATTATGAGGTCAGCTTTGAATGTTGGAGGTCAGGTTGAATGTAAGAGGCCAGATTGAGTAAGAAGTCGGGTCAAAGGCAAAGGAAAGATGTCAAGTTAAAGGTGAGAGCAACACAAGCTTATCTATTGGTAGGGCTCTTGAGAGGTGGAGAAGGGGTTGAGGTGAGCGTGGAGGAGGGTAGGGGCTGGGAATTCAGGATGTGAACCTGCCGTCATTCCAATCAGGAGGCATCTGGCAATGTGGCCCACATCTGGCACCCTTGAACCACCACAAATCTACAAACAGGATGGAAGTGACTATAATAGGTGACCACAAATCACAGAGTTGCTCCAGGCTGACTCCCAAATTAGGCCTTTCTTGTTGCCTCAGGCCTGGGCCTGAATGATCCACCAAGGGTGTGTACATGTCAAATTGGGATTGTGGGATTCTGCACATCGTTGCTTATAATTTACCTCCCCTGACTGTAATTTGGAAAGGCTCTAAATGTGGCTCGAGAGTGTAGACGACCTGCTTATTTAAAGATATATGTATACCTCTATAGATACACAGACAAACACACACACACAAACAGGCATGGGAACAGAGGAGTAGGAGGAGGCCATTCAGCCTGTTGAGCCTGTCCCACCATTCAATGCTATCATGGCTTATCGTCCATGTCAATGCCTCTTTCCCACAATACCCATATCCCTTTAATGTCATTGGTACTTAGAAATCTGTCGATCTCTGCTTTAAACACACTCACTGGGCGCGATTGTCCAACCACACGCCGGCAGGATATTCTGGTCCCGCTAATGGCAACGCCCTCCCCCTGCCCCTCCCCACCCCCAATGTTTTCCCCAGTAGCGGAGGGTGCAAATAACAGGAACTCCCATTGACTTCAGCGGGTCCAGAAGAATCGCGTTCCAGCTCTTTGAAAGATCTGGACAAAATTCCAGTCGATGACTCCCCCGCCCCCCGGCCCTCCCTCCCCATCACACTGCACACGCTGGGCTAGATCCTGGAGTTTGTGTCAGTCGGGCATTAGCGAGCAGGTGGACTCTTTTCCATCTCTCCCCCAGGTGCAGTAACAATGTGGGGCTGTGGACCATGAGACAAAGTTGAGAGCACCACACCCTGCTCTACCCTGGGAGGAGTCGGGGCCAAGGCTATGCTTCAAGAGAAGGCAGGGATCAATCCTATCGGGGGCTTTTACCCCAACTCAATGGCCGAGTCCTATATTTCACCCTGATTCTTGTATAGCATGTCTTGGCTTGGTCGCATTTTGCCATCGAATTGTGACTTTGAATTGAATGCAAGGCGAAGTAAAGCAGCAGGGTTGGCCAGAGCGTGGGATGTAATGCTAAATTTTAAGTCCTCTGCACCTTCCTGGTTAGAAGCTAAAGGTTCCATGGTGACTATGTCGCCGAGGGCAATGAATTTCTCTCCAATGTCCTGCAATAATTATTCCCTCAACTGATATTAATTAAAAAAAGGAACAAAAGTTCTGGTCATTATTATATTGCTGTCTGTGGAATCTTGCTGTTCTTGAATTGGCTTCCTATATCAGCACCAACACTTCATCGTGAACCACTTGGGATGTCCTGAGGTTGTACACGGGTCTAGATTGGGATGTAGATTTGTTTTCTCTTCCTCTCCATGTTCAAGATGTGGAGAAGCCGGCGTTGGACTGGGGTGAGCACAGTACGAAGTCTTACAACACCAGGTTAAAGTCCAACAGGTTTGTTTCGATGTCACTAGCTTTCGGAGCGCTGCTCCTTCCTCAGGTGAATGAAGAGGTCTGTTCCAGAAACACATATATAGACAAATTCAAAGATGCCAAACAATGCTAGGAATGCAAGCATTAGCAGGTGATTAAATCTTTACAGATCCAGAGATGGGGTAACCCCAGGTTAAATAGGTGTGAATTGTCTCAAGCCAGGACAGTTGGTAGGATTTTGCAGGCCAGATGGTGGGGGATGAATGTAATGTGACATGAATCCCAGGTCCCAGTTGAGGCCACACTTTCACACCTCTTTAACCTGGGGTTACCCCATCTCTGGATCTGTAAAGATTTAATCACCTGCTAATGCTTGCATTCCTAGCATTGTTTGGCATCTTTGAATTTGTCTATATATGTGTTTCTGGAACAGACCTCTTCATTCACCTGAGGAAGGAGCAGCGCTCCGAAAGCTAGTGACATCGAAACAAACCTGTTGGACTTTAACCTGGTGTTGTAAGACTTCGTACTGTCCATGTTCAAGGTAATGGTAGGTCAGGAGTGTGATGGAATACTCCCCACTTGCCTGGATGAGTGCAGCTCCAACAACACTCAAGAAGATCAACACCATCCAGGACAAAGCAGCCCCGCTTGATCAAACATTCACTCCCTCCACCACCGATGAACAGTGGCAGCCGTGTGTACCATCTGCAGGAACTCACCAAGGCTCCTTAGGCAGCACCTTCCAAACCCAGAACCTCTTCCATCTAGAAGGACAAGGGCAGCAGATACCTGGGAACCCCACCACCTGGAGGTTCCCCCCCAAGCCACTCACCATCCCGACTTGGAAATATACCACTGTTCCTTCACTGTCGCCAGGTCAATATCCTAGAGCTCCATCCCTAACAGCGCAGTGGATGTACCTACATCACAGGGACTGCAGCGGTTCAAGAAGGCAGCTCACCACCGCCTTCTCAAGGAGCAATTAGGGACGGGCACTATACGCTGACCAAACCAGCGACGGCCACATCCAGCAAATATATTTTTTAAAAATACAACAGGGAATTCAGGAGGGACCCAGTGGTGGGAATGTGGAACTCGCTACCACAGAAAATGATGGAGACAGATGGAATTGAGTGCAGTTCAGGGAAAGCTCGGTAAACAAGTGATGGAGAATGGGAGATGCTGACGTGTTGAGGTGAAGAGGGGGGAACCTGAACATCAGCACCGCCACGGTCGCACGGTGGTTAGCACAGTTGCTTCACAGCTCCAGGGTCCCAGGCTCGATTCCCCGCTGGGTCACTGTCTGTGCGGAGTCTGCACGTTCTCCCCGTGTCTGCGTGGCTTTCCTCCGGGTGCTCCGGTTTCCTCCCACAGTCTAAAGGTGGATTGGCCATGCTAAATTGCCCTTAGTGTCCAAAATGAGGTGGGGTTACTGAGTGACTGGGATAGGGTGGAGATGTCAGCTTAGGTAGGGTTCTCTTTCCAGGGGCCGGTGCAGACTCCATGGACCGAGTGGCCTCCTTCTGCACTGTAGATTCTATGATTCTATGATTTTATACTGGCCAATTGATCTGAATAGCGTGTTTCTCTGTTGCAGATTCTATGTAATTTTCCTAACCTTACCCCTTTCCTGAGGTGTGGTGATCCTCAGGTTAAACCACCGGCAGTCAGCTCTCCCCCTCAAGGGGGAAAGCAGCCTATGGTCATCATCAGGGACCTTGGCAACTTCCCATTTACCTTTATGTAATTTTATGTAGATAAATAATTCTCAACAACCCCTCCTTCCCCCACTCTGACAGCAATCCAGTGACTGTCTCTCCATCTTTAGCCACATCACCCGGGTGGCCTTACAGAAAAAATGATCTCCGTTCCCTCGCAGAGCCCTGGGGTGAGTGACTATGTGCCACAGACTGCTGCTGGCCCCGAGGTCTAAACTAGAATACAAAAGGAGCAGAGAGGTCTCGGTGTCCATGTACATGGATCCCTGAAAGTTGCCACCCAGGTTGAGAGGGTTGTGAAGAAGGCGTACGGTGTGTTAGCTTTTATTGGTAGAGGGATTGAGTTTTGGAGCCATGAGGTCATGTTGCAGCTGTACAAAACTCTGGTGCGGCCGCATTTGGAGTATTGCGTGCAATTCTGGTCGCTGCATTATAGGAAGGATGTGGAAGCATTGGAAAGGGTGCAGAGGAGATTTACCAGGATGTTGCCTGGTATGGAGGGAAGATCTTATGAGGAAAGGCTGAGGGACTTAAGGCTGTTTTCGTTAGAGAGAAGAAGGTTAAGTGATGACTTAATTGAGGCATACAAGATGATCAGAGGATTGGATAGGGTGGACAGTGAGAGCCTTTTTCCTCGGATGGTGATGTCTAGCACGAGGGGACATAGCTTTAAATTGAGGGGAGATAGATATAGGACAGATGTCAGAACTAGGTTCTTTACTCAGAGAGTAGTAGGGGAGTGGAATGCCCTGCCTGTAACAGTAGTGGACTCGCCAACATTAAGGGCATTTAAATGGTCATTGGATAAACATATGGATGATATGGAATAGAGTTGATGGGCTTTAGTTTGGTTTCACAGGTCGGCGCAACATCGAGGACCGAAGGGCCTGTACTGCGCTGTAATGATCTATATAATGATGGAACTGTGTAAGATATCCATGAGGCCACGACTTGAGTATTGTATGCAGTTCTGGTCACCACTTGACAGGAAGGATGTAATTGGTCAGGTGAGAATGCAGAGGAGGTTTACAAGAATGTTGCCAGTCGGGGAATTGATTGATTAATTTTGATTTTAATTTTATTGTCACACGTACCGAAGTAGAGTGGAAAGTATTTTACTGCGGCCGAGGGAACGTACAAGTTACGTACAGAGTAGACAAAAAGAATAATCAACAGAGAACATTGGCAAATGGTCCATCGACAAACAGTGATTGGTTACAGTGCGGAACAAGGGGCCAAACAAAGCAAATACATGAGCAAGAGCAGCATAGGGCATCGTAAATAGTGTTCATACAGGGAACAGATCAGTCCGAGGGGGAGTCGTTGAGGAGTCCAGCAGCTGTGGGGAAGAAGCTGTTCCTATGTCTGGATGTGCGGGTCTTCAGACTTGTAGCTTCGAGGAGAGATTGGAGAAGTTGGGGTTGTTTTCCTTGGGACACAGAAGGCTGAGGGGTGACATGAGATATACAAAATTGTGAGGGGTAGAGATAGAGTAGACAAGAGGAACCTGTTTCCCTTGACAGAGAGTTCAAAAACCAAGTGGCAGAAGGCTTAGAGAGGACATGAGGAAAATGTTTTCACGCAGAGGGTGGTGGATGTTTGGGAATTTGCTGCCTGAGATGGTGGTGGAGGGAGAGAGGCCCTAAACTCTTTTCAAAAGTAGTTGGATCTATACATTAAGAGCTGTATGTTTGCAGGACTATGGGTCTTGTGCAGGAAGGTGGGATTAGAAAGGGCACCAGGGTATTTTTGGATGGGCATGGACAAGCTGGGCCGAATGGCCCCCGTCTGTGCTGTATCATTTCTATGGTTCGATAGTGCGTCGGATTCTGCCCCCACCTCACTCTCTTGGTGAGGTCAAGTGAGGGAAGGTGGCGCAAATCCTTGGCAAGACACGGCCTGTAAGGGACAAGCGGCCCAGTGACAGCTGGTCCCTGCTTCTAGAATAGACAGGAACCGTACGATTAGCCAGGCTGAACGAGGAGATTTATAAAATTTAAAGCCTTGCAACCTCATCTGAAGAACCCAAAACCAAAACATTCCAAGGGGAAGCACATCTGCAGGTGCCAACCGCGCTGTGTCCTTGGGTGCCCTCTCAGCTGCCGTTCAAACATCTGGCTTAAAGCTGACAATCTGATCGAACACCTCAAGCTATGGGAAGTGGGCCCTAGTTTCTGTGCGCTCCCGAACATATGCAATGAGCTAAGCGTTAGCTGGCACAGAGTCTGGCACCTACCCCCTGAAGAGAGACCCAGGTGTCACAGCCGTTGGCTGTGTCACATGCCGGGCGATTCACCCGTGACAGTCTTATCGTTTAAACCATGAATGGGTACTCTGGGGTCAATGGGAATCAGGAGAGGACTCTCCGCTGGTTGATGGCATGCCTGGCACAAAAGGAAAGATGGGCACGGTTGTTGGAGGTCACTCACCTCAGCCACGGGATATCACTGCAGGAGTTCCTCAGGGTCGTGCCCTAGGCCGAACCATCTTCAGCTGCTTCATCAATGACCTTCCCTCAATCAGAATTAATTGTATGCAGGTGCTGGGCATGAACTGGCGGTTCACTTATGCCCCTTGTAAATAAGAAACTGGTTGTTGAGTTAGGAGGTGCATGTTTGCAATTCGCATCTCTGCAAATAAATGCATATTAACATGTGTAAAGATTGGTTCCAGTTGCATCCTCCATTGCCTGGATCTCTGGGAGATTACAGTCAGATCCACTGGAAACTGCTCCAAGACTGAAACTGTCTGTGCACGCATGCAGCAAGACCTAAGGTGATAAGTGCCAAGGAACCCACCTGCCACTGAAGAGAAGAGCAAAGATCATTTCCAACAAGAGAAATTAAATCACCATCTCCCCTGTCACTAAATTATTCCACCATTAGTATTCTGGCAGGGGTCACCACGGAACATTTAAACTTTACATAGGGGCTTGATTGGACCAGCCAGTAAATACTGAGGCTACAAGAGTAGATCAAAGGCTAGGAACCCTGTGGTGAGTAACTCACTTCCTGACTCCCCAAAGCCTTTCCGCCACCTACAAGGAACAAGTCAGGAGTGTAATAGAATGCTCCCCACTTGCCTGGATGAGAGCAGCTCCAACAACACTCAAGAAGCTCAACACCATCCAGGACAAAGCAGCCCACTTGATTGGCACCCCTTCCACAAACATTCACTCCCGTCACCACCGACACATAATGGCAGCCGTGAGGACCATCTACAAGATGCACTGCAGGAACTCATGGAGGTTCCTTAGGCAGCACCTTCCAAATCCTCTACCATCTAGAAGGACAATGGCAGCAAATACCTGGGAAACCCATCACCTGGAGGTTCCCCTCCATGTTGCTCACCATCCTGACTTTGAAATATATCGCCGTTCCTTCCCTGTCCCTGGGGAAAATCCTGGAACTCCCTCCCTAACAGCACTGTGGGTGTACCTACACCACAGGAACTGCAGAAGTTCAAGAAGGGCGCTCACTACCATCTTCCCAAGGGTAATAAGGGATGGGCAATAAATACAGAGCCCAGCCAGCGACACCCACATCCAATTAATGAATTAATTTAAAAATGTAAGTTTGTCAAGAAACATGGAGATCAGTGCACTTTGGAGGAGAGATACAGAAGAGCCACAGTCAAACTGATGGAAGAAGAGTGGCTCAGTGGGCACTAATCTTATCTCGGAATCATACGTTCTAATCTCATTCTGCAGACTTAATTATATGACTGACACTCTTACAGTGCAGCACTTCCTCAGTACTGATCCTCTGACAGCACAGCACACCCTCAGTACTAACCCTCTGACAGTGCAGCATTCCCTCTGTACTGACCCTCTGACAGTGCAGCATTCCCTCTGTACTGACCCTCTAACAGCACAGCACTCCCTCAGTACTGACCCTCTGACAGTGCGGCATTCCCTCTGTACTGACCTTCTGACAGTGCAGCACTTCCTCAGTACTGACCCTCTGACAGTGCAGCATTCCCTCTGTACTGACCCTCTGACAGTGCAGCATTCCCTCAGTACTCACCCCCTGACAGGGCAATACTCTCTCAGTACTGACCCTCTGACAGTGCAGCACTCCCTCAGTACTGACTCTCTGACAGTGCAGCACTTCCTCATTACTGACCCTCTGACAGCACAGCACTCCTTCAGTACTGACCCACTGACAGTGCAGCTCTCCCTCAGTACTCACCCCCTGACAGGGCAATACTCTCTCAGTACTGACCCTCTGACAGTGCAGCACTCCCTCAGTACTGACCCCCTGACAGTGCAGCACTCCATCAGTACTGACCCACTGACAGTGCAGCACTCCCTCAACACTGGACCTCTGACAGTGCAGCACTCCCTCAGTACTCACCCTCTGACAGTGCTGCACTCCCTCAGTACTCACCCCCTGACAGGGCAACACTCTATCAGTACTGACCCTCTGACAGTGTAGCACTCCCTTAGCACTGATCCTCTGACAGTGCAGCAATCCATCAGTACTGACCCCCAGACAGGGCAACACTCTCTCAGTACTGACCTTATGACAGTGCAGCACTCCCTCAGTCCTGAGCCTCTGACAGTGCAGAATCCCCTCAGTACTGACCCTCTGACAGTGCAGCACTCCCCCAGTGCTGACCCATGACAGTGCAACACTCCCTCAGTACTGACCTTCTGACAGTGCAGCATTCCCTCAGTACTCACCCCCAGACAGGGCAACACTCTCTCAGTACTGACCCTCTGACAGTGCAGCACTCCCTCAGTCCTGAGCCTCTGACAGTGCAGAATCCCCTCAGTACTGACCCTCTGACAGTGCAGCACTCCCCCAATGCTGACCCATGACAGTGCAACACTCCCTCAGTACTGACCTTCTGACAGTGCAACACTACCTCAGTACTGACCCCCTGTCAGTGCTGCACTCACTCAGTACTCACCCTCTGACAGTGCAACACTCTCTCAGTACTCACCCTCAGACAGTGCAGCACTCCCTCAGTACTGACCCACTGACAGTGCAGCACTCCCTCAGTACTGACCCTCTGACAGTGCAGCACTCTCTCAACACTGGACCTCTGATAGTGCAGCACTCCCTCAGTACTGACCCTCTGACAGTGCAGCACTTCCTCAGTACTGACCCTCTGACAGCACAGCACTCCCTCAGTACTGACCCACTGACAGTGCAGCACTCCCTCAGTACTGACCCTCTGACAGTGTAGCACTTCCTCAGTACTGACCCTCTGACAGTGCAGCACTCCCTCAGTACTGACCTTCTGACAGTGCAGCACTCCCTCAGTACTGACCTTCTGACAGTGTAGAATCCCCTCAGTACTGACCATCTGACAGTGCAGCACTCCATCAGTACTGACCCACTGACAGTGCAGCACTCCCTCAGTACTGACCCACTGACAGTGCAGCACTGTGTCAGTGCTGACCCTCTGACAGTGCAGCACTCCTTCAGTACTGACCCTCTGTCAGTGCTGCACTCACTCAGTACTCACCCTCTGACAGGGCAACACTCTCTCAGTACTCACCCTCTGACAGTGCTGCACTCCCTCACTACTGACCTTCTGACAGTGCAGCACCTCCTCAGTACTGACCCTCTCACAGTGCAGCACTCTCTCAACACTGGACCTCTGACAGTGCAGCACTCCCTCAGTACTCACCCTCTGAGAGTGCTGCACTCCCTCAGTACTCACCCCCTGACAGGGCAATACTCTCTCAGTACTGACCCTCTGACAGTGCAGCACTCCCTCAGTACTGACCCTCTGTCAGTGCTGCACTCCCTCAGTACTCACCCCCTGACAGGGCAACACTCTCTCAGTACTGACCCTCTGACAGTGTAGCACTCCCTTAGCACTGACCCTCTGACAGTGCAGCACTCCATCAGTACTGACCCTCTGACAGTGCAGCATTCCCTCAGTACTCACCCCCAGACAGGGCAACACTCTCTCAGTACTGACCCTCTGATAGTGCAGCACTCCCTCAGTACTGACCCTCTGACAGTGCTGCACTCACTCAGTACTCACCCTCTGACAGGGCAACACTCTCTCAGTACTGACCCTCTGCCAGTGCAGCACTCCCTCAGTACTGACCCTCTGACAGTGCAGAATCCCCTCAGTACTGACCCTCTGACAGTGCAGCACTCCCCCAGTGCTGGCCCATGACAGTGCAACACTCCCTCAGTACTGACCCTCTGACAGTGCAACACTCCCTCAGTACTGACCTTCTGTCAGTGCTGCACTCACTCAGTACTCACCCTCTGACAGTGCAACACTCTCTCAGTACTCACCCTCTGACAGTGCAGAACTCCCTCACTACTGACCCTCTGACACTGCAGCACTCCCTCAGCACTGACCCTCTGACAGTGTAGAATCCCCTCAGTACTGACCATCTGACAGTGCAGCACTCCATCAGTAATGACCCACTGACAGTGCAGCACTCCCTCAACACTGGACCTCTGACAGTGCAGCACTCATTCAGTACTCACCCTCTGAGAGTGCTGCACTCCCTCAGTACTCACCCCCTGATAGGGCAACACTCTCTCAGTACTGACCCTCTGACAGTGTAGCACTCCCTTAGCACTGACCCTCTGACAGTGCAGCACTCCATCAGTACTGACCCTCTGACAGTGCAGCAATCCCTGAGTACTCACCACCAGACAGGGCAACACTCTCTCAGTACTGACCCTCTGACAGTGCAGCACTTCCTCAGTACTGACCCTCTCACAGTGCAGCACTCTCTCAACACTGGACCTCTGACAGTGCAGCACTCCCTCAGTACTCACCCTCTGACAGTGCTGCACTCCCTCAGTACTCACCCCCTGACAGGGCAATACTCTCTCAGTACTGACCCTCTGACAGTGCAGCACTCCCTCAGTACTGACCCTCTGTCAGTGCTGCACTCCCTCAGTACTCACCCCCTGACAGGGCAACACTCTCTCAGTACTGACCCTCTGACAGTGTAGCACTCCCTTAGCACTGACCCTCTGACAGTGCAGCACTCCATCAGTACTGACCCTCTGACAGTGCAGCAATCCCTGAGTACTCACCACCAGACAGGGCAACACTCTCTCAGTACTGACCCTCTGACAGTGCATCACTCCCTCAGTACTGACCCACTGACAGTGCAGCACTCCCTCAGTACTGACCCTCTGACAGTGCTGCACTCACTCAGTACTCACCCTCTGACAGGGCAACACTCTCTCAGTACTGACCCTCTGCCAGTGCAGCACTCCCTCAGTACTGATCCTCTGACAGTGCAGAATCCCGTCAGTACTGACCCTCTGACAGTGCAGGACTCCCCCAGTGCTGACCCATGACAGTGCAACACTCCCTCAGTACTGACCCTCTGACAGTGCAACACTCCGTCAGTACTGACCCTCTGTCAGTGCTGCACTCACTCAGTACTCACCCTCTGATGGGGACAGTGTAGAGGGAGCTTTACTCTGTATCTAACCCCGTGCTGTACCTGTCCTGGGAGTGTTTGATGGGGACAGTGTAGAGGGAGCTTTACTCTGTATCTAACCCCGTGCTGTACCTGTCCTGGGAGTGTTTGATGGGGACAGTGTAGAGGGCGCTTTACTCTGTATCTAACCCCGTGCTGTACCTGTTCTGGGAGTGTTTGATGGGGAGAGTGTAGAGGGAGCGTTACTCTGTATCTAACCCTGTGCTGTACCTGTCCTGGGAGTGTTTGATGGGGACAGTGTAGAGGGAGCTTTACTCTGTATCTAACCCCGTGCTGTACCTGTCCTGGGAGTGTTTGATGGGGACAGTGTCGAGGGAGCGTTACCCTGTATCTAACCCCGTGCTGTACCTGTTCTGGGAGTGTTTGATGGGGAGAGTGTAGAGGGAGCGTTACTCTGTATCTAACCCTGTGCTGTACCTGTCCTGGGAGTGTTTGATGGGGACAGTGTAGAGGAAGCTTTACTCTGTATCTAGCCCCGTGCTGTACCTGTCCTGGGAGTGTTTGATGGGGACAGTGTCGTGGGAGCGTTACTCTGTATCTAACCCCGTGCTGTACCTGTCCTGGGAGTGTTTGATGGGGACAGTGTAGAGGGAGCATTACTCTGTATCTAACACCGTGCTGTACCTGTCCTGGGAGTGTTTGATGGGGACAGTGTCGAGGGAGCATTACTCTGTATCTAACACCGTGCTGTACCTGCCCTGGGAGTGTTTGATGGGGACAGTGTCGAGGGAGCATTACTCTGTATCTAACACCGTGCTGTACCTGTCCTGGGAGTGTTTGATGGGGACAGTGTAGAGGGAGCATTACTCTGTATCTAACACCGTGCTGTACCTGTCCTGGGAGTGTTTGATGGGGACAGTGTCGAGGGAGCATTACTCTGTATCTAACACCGTGCTGTACCTGCCCTGGGAGTGTTTGATGGGGACAGTGTCGAGGGAGCATTACTCTGTATCTAACACCGTGCTGTACCTGCCCTGGGAGTGTTTGATGGGGACAGTGTCGAGGGAGCTTTACTCTGTATCTAACCCCGTGCTGTACATGTCCTGGGAGTGTTTGATGGGGACAGTGTCGAGGGAGCGTTACTCTGTATCTAACACCGTGCTGTACCTGTCCTGGGAGTGTTTGATGGGGACAGGGCAATTTGAATCTTAACCGCTGCCGTGTCTTCAGCTGCAGTAATTTGGATGTGTCGGGATTTTACCTCATTCCTCGCATTAAAATGCGAGTCAATGCCAATGCCACTGTAGAACTGCCTATGGACTGACTGAACCTTCTGCCTTTCCTGCCCAGATTTATGTGGGGGAATCGATTGTGCTCCTGCTGAGGCGAGGATAACAATGGTTCAGCTGCTGTGCAGCTCCACGACGTGTAACTGGTGCAATCCCCCCACACACCCATCCCCGCCCACCATCCCCACCCCACCTCATGTGATTGATATCGGCGAGCATCCCCTTACTCCATTGGCAAAATCCGCTTATTTTGGCACAGTTCCTGCTCCCTCACCCGTCTGGACTCTACCCTGTCCGTGTCTGCGGCTTCATTCACAATTGTGCTCCCCCAGCCTCCATCCGTATCAACCTCACACTGCAATTATGTCCTCCCACCAGAGGCGGCGGCACTGTGCCGCCCAGTATCACCTTTGTTTTGCCTCACCCGCATCCTCTCTCTATTGTTCCGACTAACAATCCCGAAGAACGACTTTCTTGCGCCATGGGTGTGGTGATATGCCTCCAGCAATATTATAGGTACCTGGTGATGCGACCTCCAACCAGGAGGTGGCAGTACAGACACCACATGCGGTCTCAAGACAGTGGTCATGTGACAAGGCACTCCAATATAAGTGGGGGTACATCCGGTCACAGGGAGATGGTTATAAGACGTACAAGAGACTGACGTGCACTCGGGGTAGTTCCAGAGGAGTACAAAGAAACTCCATGATAAGTTGCTCTGTAACAGGTCGCTATCTTACCACGTGTGATTCAATAAAGATCCTGGGCGGGATTGTCCCAGCCCTGGGCCGGGCCAGAGAATCCCCGCGACCGGGCCACGCCGTCCCGACGCCAGCACGCGATTCTCCGTAGATCGGAGAATCGGCACCACTGGGGCTGGCGTAGTTGGCGCGGCGCCGGTCGCGGCCGCTCTGCGCACCCGTCCCACCCATTCTCTGCCCAGATTGGCCGAGCGGCCGTAAGAAAAGACCCGAGTCCCGCCGACGCCGTTCTAACTGCTCTGAGCCGGCGGGATCTCGGCGTTGAAGGGTCAGGTGACAGCCTGTGGGAGGAGGGGGGGGGGGGTAGGGGGGCCCGACCACGGGGGGGGCCTCCAATGTGGCCTGGCCCGTGATCGGAGCCCACCAATCGGTGGGCCAGCCTCTGCAGCTGGGGGCCTCCTTTCGTACGCGCCGGCCCCTGTAGCCCTGCGCCATGTCGCGTTGGGGCCGGCGCGTTTGAGGAGGCCTCTGCGAATGTGTGCGTTGGCGCCGGCGCCACAGCGCATGCGCGGATCCCGCGGAGCACAGTTCGTGCCGGAATCGGCAGCTCGAGCGGCACGAACCGCTCCAGGGGCCAGAATTACTCCTGCCAGCAGCCCGTTCACGCCATCGGAAAACACGACGGTCTTTACGACGGTGTGGACACTCTGCCGCGCGATGGGAGAATCCCAGCCCCTGGTTTGGACAAGACTCAAGCCGTTTGGTAGATTCCTTGTAAGACATCGAACACCCAACACAACTGTCGGCTGTGGGATTGTGGTGTGTAGAGACCCAGGAAGCTGATCGGTAAGGTGAACGTCCATTTACTTACGGCCAGAAAGTCTACCCACGGCAGCGAATATAATTGCAGCGTGCAGTCCCGCTGGGGAAGAATCAACATTCTGGTCCCAGTCCGTAGGGCCTTGGACTCAGTTCTTATGAGCCCCGGCAGGGTTGGCCTCCATCCAGGAACAGGGAAGCTCATACTTCACAAGTCCCACGGCAGATCAATCAGGGTATTGCCGTGGGCCTTGTCGGGGTTATTACAGGAACTTAAACTTGCTGGATAGATTGGAGAATCTGGAGCTCTTCCGCTCTGGGAAAGAGGCGATGAAGAGGAGGTTTGATCCCGCAGGGGTCAGAGAGGGGTAAACTGTTCAGGTGGACAGAAGGATCGAGGATCAGGAGGAAGCTATTTAAAGCGGGATGGTAAACACGGGGGGGGGGGGGGGGGGCGATTGTCCGAGCCCTGCGGCGGGCCGGAGAATCGGCGAACCGCGCCACGATGCCCCGATGCCGGCGCGCAATTCTCCGAGGAGCGGAGAATCGGCACCATTTGCGCCGGTGCGTTTGGCGCGGCGCCGGCCGTGGGCCGCTGGAATCGCCGATTCTCCAGCCCGGATGGGCCCAGCGGCCGCGCAGATACGACAGAGTCCCGCCGGCGCCGTTCACCCCTGGTCGCTGCCGGCGGGAACTCAGCGCAAACGGTCGAGGAGCGGCCTGTGGGGGGGGACTGGGGGGTAGAGGGGGAAGGGGGGCTCCGTCCCCGGCGGGGGGGCCTCCAATGGGGTCTGGCCCGCGATCGGGGCCTACTGTTCGGCTGGCCGGCCTCTCCCCCCCCCCCGGGCTTACTTTCCTGTGCAGCCGGCCCCTGAACACCAACGCCATGTTGAGTCGGGGCCGGAGCGCGGAAGAAGACCCCCGCACATGCGCGGGTTGGCGCGGTGCCCATTTGCAGCCGAGAAGGGAGGCTGGAGCGGCGGGAAATGCTGTGGGGCCCCTGTGGGGACAGAATCGGTCATACCCGGGCCTGGCTCGCACCGTCGTGAAACGCGACGGCGTTCATGACATCGAGTACACTTGGGCTCCATATGGGCGAATCACCCCTGTGATTTTAAGCTTTTTGGGGAGGTGTACTTGATGCCAAATGTCACTGGCCTAGAAATCCAAACGCCTGCAGTGACCCAAAATCCCAGGCCAATGCTCCAGGGTAGATACAATATAAGAACTAAGAGCAGGAGTGGGCCATTCAACCCCTTGAGACTGCTCCGCCATTCAATACGATCATGGCTGATATCACCTAGGCCTCAGCTCCACTTTCCTGCCCGTTCCCCGAACACCTTCTTCCTGCTGAGAATTAACACCTATATATCTCCTCCTTAAATTTGTTTAATGTCTTGGTTCAAATCCCATCATGGCAGCTGGTGGAATTTGAAGTCAATGAACAAATCTAGATTCGCAGACGAGTCTCAGTAATGATGGCCATGAAACCATTGCCGAGTGTCATGAGAGCCCATTTGGTTCATTAATGCACTTTCGGGAAGGAAGTCTGCCGTCCTGACCTTGTCCGGCCTACATGTCTCTCCGGATCTACAGCAACATGGCTGACCCTTAAATGCCTCCCTCAAATGGCCTGCCAAGACATTCAGCTCAAAGGCAATTCAGGATGCACAAAAGTCGCTGGCCCAGCCAACAAAGCGAAAGGAGAAAGAAAAATATGAACCTTGCACAAATTCCCATGCTCACGAGAAGATGGAGTATGGTGCAAAGGAGGCTGAGGATCTGCGATCTGCCTTGGCTGGAGTAATCTGTGCCCAGTCGCTGCTGAACTGGGACCGCTGAGGAGAGGTCAGCTCTCTGATCATTCTATAGTTTTAACGGATTCCAGAGAGAGAGGGGGGGGGTGGGTGGATAGCTGGGCAAGCAAAGATGACCTGTGACCCTCCCCATGACTGGTGCCCACACGGGCCATTCAGCTCGGACCCTGCTGTGTTGAGTGAGCGAAATGTCTCTCAAGTGGACAGACGAAACCTAAATGTCCCCTCATTGTCAATGAGGTGTGTTGGGGTTGAAGAAGGGCCTGGTGGTTCACCATCTCCACACTGACAGGTGTTAAAAATCGGTTCTCCCCCCACCCCCTCCCTCCCGCCCCCGCCCCCCTCCCCCCCCCTCCCCCCGCTGTTCTGCAGGTGACCCACAGAAGTGGGTCGCTTTACTGTGGAGATCCAGGGCGGGGTTCCATCTTGCCGTCTGGAAGGAGACGTGACGGATGGCGTTCGTGGCAGATCTCTGGAATGTTCGGCTCTCAGACACATTCCCCAATCATCCTTCAGCCTGTCCAGACGCTCCTTGGGGAGAAGGAGGGTTGTGTATGTGTAAACGGGGGGTGGGGGAGTGGAGGAGGAGGGGGAGGGGGTTAGAGGTGGGGGAGGCAAAGAGTAGAGCCAGACATTCCGAGAGGAAATTACGCGTGGCAGTAAAATTACTCAGTTCCTCCGGCGGAATGAATCTGCCTAATCCTCGGCCTTTGCACAGGACGGCGGGAATGTATTGGACCAGGGGTGGGCTGCCCAGGGCTCCTGCTATTGCAGTGCGCGAGAGAGGGGGGGGAGGGGGGGGGTCAGAAAGTGGCAGGTGGAAAATTGTGATTTTACACTCAGGAATGGGAGAGAGGACGTACAGGACTGTTGGTCAGTCAAAGCATTCAGCACGTGAAGGCAGAAACCGAGGTGTTCGAGAGGGCATCGGAGATTGCGCAGCGGGTCATGGGGAGGGAAAAGGCACTGAACGGGATCGGCACTAAGTCACGATGCTCGCGTAGAGAGTCGGCGCAGCGACGATGGGCCGAATGGCATCCCTCTCCGCCGTGACAGTTCTGTGATTCTGTGAGAGACCGTCCTGACTCCACCTCCCCCCTCTGCACTGGGGGCAATAAAAGCAGAGGGCGGGGTGAGCAGAGGATCGCCTGGCCCCTGTCGAACCTGCTGCTCCTGCCACACGTTCCCTCTCGAAGTCGGGGTTCTGGAGGTTTTCCAATATTCTCGTCACCGCTCAGGATCCCCCTCTGTGCATTCATTGCCGCTCACAGACACTGACAGGCCGAACGTCTCAGGTTTGCTCATTTGACCGCCGATGCGGAGAGCAGAAACAGCCTGTTCGGCCTGTCAGTGTCCGTTCCTTCGCTATATCCGGGTCAAAATCCTGGAACTCCCTCCCTAACAGCACTGAGGGTGTACCTACACTGCAGGGGCTGTCGCGCCTCAAGAGCCTGGCTCTCCACACCGTCACAAGGGGCAACTAGGAATGGGCAATAAATGCTAGGCCCAACCAGCCCGCATCCCATGAATGAATAAACAAATAATTTGTTCCTTGCTGGCACTTATGTCCTCCACAAGTCTTCCCCCATCTTTCCTCACCTCATCTTATCAGAGTGACTGAGTATTTATCTGGCTTCCTCTTCATTGTTATTGTGCTGAACCCCTCAGCCGCTCCACGTGGCAGTGTGAATGGTTGGATAGCCATTGGTTGGATGCTTTCCTGTATCAGCTCGGGGTGGAGAATACTGTCAAGAGCAGTTGAAGAGTCCGCATCTGGAGTACCGTCTGTGGTCTTTGCTCCCCTTACTCATGGAAGGATCTAACTGCGTAGGAAGGCATATAGAGAAGGTCCGCTCGACCGAACCCCGAAGTGAGAGGGTGATCCTGGAAGAAAGGTGGGACAGGGTGGGCCTGTGCCTATTGGAGTTTACAAGAACAGGAGGTGATCTTATTGAGATGTATTATATCCTGAGGGAAGCTCTGTTCCTCTTCCTCCACCAAAATGCTTCTCAATTGACAGTCTCTTTGAACAAAGTCGATGCCCGATCCATCCATTCCCCTACTCCTCGGCATTTCTCTTTAGAATCAGATAGTTTAGTTCAATCCGACCACAGAGTCCCTTGCAATTCTCCAATACAGGAACATTGGTGATCACAGCTTTCAGGCAGTCAAATGCCTGTTGAAAGTCCCCTGTCCATTGAAATTTTTGACGTTTCTTTAGGAAGTCCATCAGTGGAGTAATCACGCTACAAATCTTGTGCACAAATGTTCGATCAAATCCACTCATGCTAAGAAATTGCATTATTTCCCTTCGTCTTGAGGGTACCGGAAACGCCGCAAGGAAAATGATTCGGGCTTCTCCAAATTCACTTTCGGCTTGGTTCATCACCAAACCCGCCACCTGAAGTCAATCAAAGAACTCCATACGATGTTTAAAATGTTCTTTCCATGTCTGGAAGTTGAAAATAAAAGCAGATTGTCCCACTTTCTCAATGCAATCCTCAAACGTTGGATAGGGTAAGAGTCCGTTTTTGTAACTGCATTCACCTTACGATAGTCCACACTCAACCGTTGGGTACCGTCTGGTTTAGGTACCATCACTATGGGTGAGCTCCATTGGCTACAACCCACTTCAATTATGCCATTCTTCAGCATACTCTCAATCTCTCTGTTAACCTGTGCCAATTTTAAAGGATTAAGTCTATATGGATGTTGTTTGATAGGAACAGCATTTCGCACATCTACATCATGCATAGCCATTTTAGTACTTCACAATTTATCTCTACAAACTTGCCCATGTGATATTAATAACTCTTTCAGGTCAGTTCGTTTTTCCTCTGGAAGGTAACTTAACAATTCATCCCAATTTTTAAGAACATCCTCATTTTCCAATTTAATTTGAGGTATGTCAAATTCACAGTCATCTGGATTTGGTTTGTCACTTTGAGTTAGAATCATTAAAACCTCCTTTTTCTCTTCTTCCCTTTCAAAGTACCTTTTAAGCATATTCACATGACACACTCGGTGAGCTTTCCTTCAATCTGGTGTTTTTACCACATAATTCACCTCACTTAATTTCCTTTCAATTTGATACGGTCCCCAAAACCTAGCTTTTAGAGGCTCCCCCACCACTGGTTATAACACTAAAACTTTATCTCCACTGGCAAAACTATGAACTTTGGATTTCTTGTCCATGACCCGTTTCATCACATTTTGTGCAACTTTTAAATGTTGTCTAGCCAATTCACCTGCTCTATTTAATCGTTCCCTAAAATTTGACACATAATCCAATAGTGTAATTCCCGATTTCTCACCCACCATTTTTTCCTGAATCAATTTAAGTGGTCCTCTTACCTCATGATCAAAAATTAGTTCAAAAGGACTAAATTTGGTAGACTCATTAGGTGCATCCCTAATTGCAAACAATACGAATGGAATTCCTTTATCCCAATCCTCTGGATAATCTTGACAATATGCCCTCAACATTGTCTTTAATGTCTGATGCCACCTTTCTAACGCTCCCTGCGATTCTGGATGGTACGCAGTTGATTTAAATTGTTTTATTCCTAAGCTATCCATAACTTCTTTGAATAACTTTGAAGTAAAATTTGATCCTTGATCCGATTGAATTTCTGTGGGTAGTCCATATCTAGTAAAGAATTTAAGTAACTCCTCCACAATCCTTTTAGCTGTAATATTACGAACTGGAATGGCCTCTCGAAACCTGGTAGACACATCCATTATAGTCAAAAGATATTGATTCCCACTTTTTGTTTTAGGAAGAGGTCCTACACAATCAATTATGACCCTCGTAAAAGGTTCCTCAAATGCTGGAATGGGTATTAAGGGCGCTGGTTTTATCACTGCTAGAGGTTTCCCTATCACTTGACATGTGTGACATGATTAACAAAATTGAACTACATCTTTATGTAATCCAGGCCAATAAACTTGTTTCTGGATTTTAGCTTGAGCATTCCTTATTCCCAAATGACCTCCCATTGGTACCTCATGTGCAACTCGCAACACCTCCTTTCTATACCCTAACGGCAATAGTACTTGATGAACTTCTGCCCATTTTTCATCCACCTGCATATGTACAGGTCTCCATTTTCTCATCAAGACATCATTTTTACGGTAATAACACTCTGGTATACTCTCAGATTCCTCTTTCGTATATGCTTTCTGATATATCCGTTTTATTTCTACATCTTTCTGTTATAACTCTGCCAATTTTCCAGAACTAAAAATATCCACCTCATCCTCCAGCTGTTCTTGTTCTTTTTCAACCATCTGATCAAAAATCGTTTCTGATAATTGCACTTCAACTTCA
This sequence comes from Scyliorhinus torazame, assembly GCF_047496885.1. Lineage (NCBI taxonomy): Eukaryota > Metazoa > Chordata > Chondrichthyes > Carcharhiniformes > Scyliorhinidae > Scyliorhinus > Scyliorhinus torazame. The sequence goes on along the minus strand of NC_092720.1, from coordinate 179,591,331 downwards.
TCTTCACTCTTTGATTTCTCCTCTTGTCTTAACCTGTGACTTTGCGACCTTGTCACTACACAATCCGGAACAATCCCAGGATATTCGTCCTTCAACCCTTCAGTTGTCTGTTTTCCACTGGCTTATCAACTACAGTAGACATCACACCCACCTGCGATCCAGCTATATCATTACCCAAGATAAACTGTATTCCTGGACAAGATAGTTTATCTATTACTCCTACTACCACTTCACCACTCTTCACTGGACTTTCCAACCTTACCTTATATAATGGAACGCTCCTCCTCTCACCCTGAATTCCACATATCACTACCTTTTCTGGCAACATTCTTCCCAAACTACATAATTCCTCATCTCTTACCATTAAAGATTGACTAGCCCCTGTATCTCTTAAAATTGTGACTTCTTTACCTGCTCCTCCTGATACACATGAGTAAACTTTACCCACACAAGTAAATTCTTTAAATACATCTGGCACCTTCTTAACAATTACTTCTTGAACAGGCTGTACAATCGTTTGCACCTCCTTTGCTTCCCTTGGGCTTTCCTTTACCACTCTAACAAACCCCACTGTCTTATCCTGTTTTATCACATTAGCCATCCCAGTGCTTTTCTTCAACCACCAACACTGTGACTTGATATGGCCTAGTTTATTACAGTGAAAACATTTGAAACTTTTCATCTCATTTCCACCCTCCTGGATTTCTTTTTTAATCTGAGGTACACTCTCTTTATTGTCTCCCATCTGCCATTTTCCGAAGTTCAAACTCTCTCTCTTTTTCCCTTTCCTCTCTATCTCTTTATCTTTCTTTTTCCGCCCTCTCTCTTTCGTATTCAAGCCGCTTTAATTCTTTCTCATGTTCCATTTGTTTAATTTGCAACTGAATTGTTGCCATTTCCAATGAGTCAAACTCTATCTCAGGCAACTTTAAATCCTTAACCACCGCCATAATTACCTCATCTTTTCGCATTTTGTCAGGTAATGTTAACTGCATTGTTTTTGTCAGACCCAACAGTCTGCTTTTCGTCTCTGTCCGTAAAATTCTGCGTGTGACAGTCTCCATCACCAAAACTGAGCCTCTGAAAGAGCCATTGTCCACAACACACTCCCCACTTCAACGAAAATACCACACCGGAAAGCAACAATCCTTCACTGTCTTTAAGTTCACAAAAGCCAATCCAATAGATAGACTTTTATCCCCCTCGAGCCCCCAATTGTTATGGGCGAGGCGTTTTCAGAACCCCAAAATGTATCATGGAGTTCGACCAACCTCCCCCTTTAATGTATTTGTTGCTTTTCCTGGCACGCGGCTTTTTCCCTGGGCGTGGTTTTTCAATTATGGACACGTTGGTTTTTATACACAAAACAATGTTTATTCCATGAACTCAACTTAACATCTTAAATAAACATTGGATCTCTTAACACCCCTTACTTCAAAGATAACTCCGAAAATATTACAACAGTAAATAATTCCTCAAAATGTTCCTTCAAACTTCTGTTCCTTTAAACAGAATCACATCAGATTAAAGGCGGTGGTGGTATGTATTGTGGTGGTATGTATTAGGGGTAGTATGGTACCCAGTGATGCCGAGAGGCTATTAGTGGACAGACACTGGGTCCTGATTGGATCTGCCGCCTGCTGGCTCCACCCAGTAAGGCGGAATATAAGAACCCGGGTTCTCCCAGCAGCCGCATTCTGTAACCGAGCTGCTGGGGAACAAGTCTGCGTAATAAAGCCATCGATTGACTTAATCTCTTCTCGCCTTGTGAATGATTGATTGTGCTACAATTTATTACGCACACTTTAAAGGACTATGGATCTCCGGATCGCCCCGGAGTGTCTGCGAATCATGCAGCAAACTCAGCGGCCACGTTTAAATACCGGCTAGCGTGCGGTGAGGGATACCTCCGAACGGCCCCCGGCAGACCTACAGAAGACCAGAAAATGCACGCCCTGCATTCCAAGGTGAGTCCGGAGAACTACATGCTGAGAGGGATCTACATTTGGCCCGTAAACCAGGTCTACGCACGCCACCAACTCGCGATGAGATGGCAAATCCCCGGAGAATCGCTGGATGAGTTCTACAGCACGCTGCTAATATTGGGAAGGAGCTGCAACTGCCCACCGGTGATGGCTAAGGAACATATGGAACTCCTAATCAGGGATGCTTTCGTAGCAGGTATGACCTCATCCCAAATTCGCCAGCGACTGCTGGAAAGAGCCTCGCTGGGGCTCATGAAGGCACGGGCCCTTGAGGCCTCCCTCGATGTGGCATCGCAGAATGCACGCGCTTACGCCCCCGACCGCGTGGCGGCCCCTTGGGCTCCGTGGACCCCTGCCGCGACCGACTCGCCGGCACCCCCCATCCCCAAGCCTGCGCAGCCAGAGCACCAGACCACCCAGGGGGGCCCCGCTGTTACTTTTGCGGGTAATCCAAACACCCCCGGCAGCGCTGACCAGCCCGCTCGGCCATCTGAAAACGTTGCGGAAAGAAGGGGCATTATTCAGCGGTGTGCCAGTCCCGGGGGGTCGCCGCAATCTCCGGGGGAGAACTGGGATCACAGACTCAACCCCCCCAACGATCCATGTGCGGCCAACGGGCGCCGCCATTTTGGGTCCCGGACTCCATGGGGGGGTGATGGGCACCGCCATCTTGTGCCCCGCCGGCCGCGTGCAATTTATGGGCACCGCCATTTTGTCCGCCCCCGACCATGTGCGATCCGTGGACGCCACCATCTTGGCCGACAGCCAAGGACACCAGCATGGACGGCCCCGGGGGGCCTAAAGAGAACGCCCCGATGCAGCAACCGCGACTGGCTTCGGTGACCCTGGACCAGTCGTGGCCCCGGACGCTCCAAACGGCAATGACGACGGTGCTGGTTAATGGGTACGAAACGCCATGTCTGATCGCCTCTGGGAGCACGGAAAGTTTTATCCATCCGGATACGGTAAGACGCTGTTTTCTTTCAATCCACCCGAGTACCCAAAAGATTTTTCTGGAAGCGGGATCCCATTCCATAGAAATCAAAGGGTTCTGCATCGCGAATCTAACGGTGCAGGGGAGAGAGTTTAAGAATTACCGACTTTATGTCCTCCCCCACCGCTGCGCTACCACTCTCCTGGGGTTAGATTTTCAATGTAACCTTCAGAGTTTAACAAACAAAGAACAAAGAACAAAGAAATGTACAGCACAGGAACAGGCCCTTCGGCCCTCCAAGCCCGTGCCGACCATACTGCCCGACTAAACTACAATCTTCTACACTTCCTGGGTCCGTATCCTTCTATTCCCATCCTATTCATATATTTGTCAAGATGCCCCTTAAATGGCCCTATCGTCCCTGCTTCCACTACCTCCTCCGGTAGTGAGTTCCAGGCACCCACTACCCTCTGCGTAAAAAACTTGCCTCGTACATCTACTCTAAACTTTGCCCCTCTCACCTTAAACCTATGCCCCCTAGTAATTGACCCCTCTACCCTGGGGAAAAGCCTCTGACTATCCACTCTGTCTATGCCCCTCATAATTTTGTATACCTCTATCAGGTCGCCCCTCAACCTCCTTCGTTCCAGTGAGAACAAACCGAGTTTATTCAATCGCTCCTCATAGCTTATGCCCTCCATACCAGGCAACATTCTGGTAAATCTCTTCTGCACCCTCTCTAAAGCCTCCACATCCTTCTGGTAGTGTGGCGACCAGAATTGAACACTATACTCCAAGTGTGGCCTAACTAAGGTTCTATACAGCTGCAACATGACTTGCCAATTCTTATACTCAATGCCCCGGCCAATGAAGGCAAGCATGCCGTATGCCTTCTTGACTACCTTCTCCACCTGTGTTGCCCCTTTCAATGACCTGTGGACCTGTACTCCTAGATCTCTTTGACTTTCAATACTCTTGAGGGTTCTACCATTCACTGTATATTCCCTACCTGCATTAGCCCTTCCAAAATGCATTACCTCACATTTGTCCGGATTAAACTCCATCTGCCATCTCTCCGCCCAAGTCTCCAGACAATCTAAATCCTGCTGTATCCTCAGACAGTCCTCATCGCTATCCGCAATTCCACCAACCTTTGTGTCGTCTGCAAACTTACTAATCAGACCAGTTACATTTTCCTCCAAATCATTTATATATACTACAAAGAGCAAAGGTCCCAGCACTGATCCCTGTGGAACACCACTGGTCACAGCCCTCCAATTAGAAAAGCATCCCTCCATTGCTACCCTCTGCCTTCTATGGCCTAGCCAGTTCTGTATCCACCTTGCTAGTTCACCCCTGATCCTGTGTGACTTCACCTTTTGTACTAGTCTACCATGAGGGACCTTGTCAAAGGCCTTACTGAAGTCCATATAGACAACATCTACTGCCCTACCTGCATCAATCATCTTAGTGACCTCCTCGAAAAACTCTATCAAGTTAGTGAGACACGACCTCCCCTTCACAAAACCGTGCTGCCTCTCACTAATACGTCCATTTGCTTCCAAATGGGAGTAGATCCTGTCTCGAAGAATTCTCTCCAGTAATTTCCCTACCACTGAAGTAAGGCTCACCGGCCTGTAGTTCCCGGGATTATCCTTGCTACCCTTCTTAAACAGAGGAACAACATTGGCTATTCTCCAGTCCTCCGGGACATCCCCTGAAGACAGCGAGGATCCAAAGATTTCTGTCAAGGCCTCAGCAATTTCCTCTCCAGCCTCCTTCAGTATTCTGGGGTAGATCCCATCCGGCCCTGGGGCCTTATCTACCTTAATATTTTTTAAGACACCCAACACCTCGTCTTTTTGGATCACATTGTGACCCAGGCTATCTACATCCCCTTCTCCAGACTCAACATCTACCAATTCCTTCTCTTTGGTGAATACTGATGCAAAGTATTCATTTAGTACCTCGCCCATTTCCTCTGGCTCCACACATAGATTCCCTTGCCTATCCTTCAGTGGGCCAGCCCTTTCCCTGGCTATTAACGTTCCAATTCAGCGGCCCTATACCCCCACTTACTATCTGCAGCCTCGCGACCCTCAAGGTTGAACCGCCTTCCTTGTTTGCGAACCTCACCCCGGATTGCAAACCCGTTGCCACTAGGAGCAGATGGTACAGCGCCCAGGACCTAACATTTATCCGGTCTGAAGTCCAGCGGCTGCTGAAGGAAGGCATAATCCAGGCCAGCAATAGTCCCTGGAGAGCTCAGGTGGTAGTTGTGAAGACCGGGGAGAAGCAGAGGATGGTCGTAGACTATAGTCAAACCATCAATAGGTACATGCAGCTAGATGTGTGCCCTCTCCCCCGCATATCCGACATGGTCAATCGGATTGCACAGTACAAGGTCTTTTCCACCGTGGACCTTAAGTCCGCATATCATCAGCTCCCCATCCGGCCAGGTGACCGCAAGTACACTGCCTTCGAAGCAGATGGGCGGCTCTACAACTTTTTAAGGGTTCCATTCGGCGTTACTAACGGAGTCTCGGTCTTCCAACCGGAGATGGGCCGAATGGTTGACCAGCACGGTTTGCGGGCCACGTTCCCGTACCTCGATAACGTCACCATCTGCGGCCACGACCAGCAGGGCCACGACGCCAACCTCTGCAAATTTCTCCAGACTGCTAACGCCCTGAACCTCACCTACAACAGGGAAAAATGCGTGTTTAGCACCGACCATCTAGCCATCCTTGGCTACGTAGTGCGTAATGGAGTGATAGGCCCCGACCCTGAACGCATGCGCCCCCTTATGGAGTTCGCCCTCCCTCACTGTTCCAAAGCCCTGAAACGCTGCCTGGGCTTTTTTTCTTATTACGACCAGTGGGTCCCCAACTACGCGGACAAGGCCCGCCCGCTAATTCAGTCCACCGTCTTTCCCTTGTCGACAGAGGCCCGCCAGGCCTTCAGCCGCATCAAAGCGGATATCGCAAAGGCCACGATGCACGCAATCGACGAGTCCTTCCCCTTCCAAGTCGAGAGCGACGCATCCGACGTAGCTCTGGCAGCCACTCTCAACCAAGCGGGCAGACCCGTGGCCTTTTTCTCCCGGACCCTACACGCTTCAGAAATCCGCCACTCCTCAGTGGAAAAGGAAGCCCAGGCCATAGTAGAAGCTGTGTGGCATTGGAGGCATTACCTGGCTGGCAGGAGATTCACTCTCCTCACGGACCAACGGTCGGCAGCCTTCATGTTCGATAATGCGCAGAGGGGCAAGATTAAGAACGACAAGATCTTGCGGTTGAGGATCGAACTCTCCACATATAATTATGAGATCTCGCATCATCCCGGAAAGCTGAACGAGCCGTCCGATGGCCTATCCCGTGGCACATGTGCAAACGCACAAGTGGACCGTCTCCAACCCCTCCACTAGGACCTCTGCCACCCGGGGGTCACTCGGTTCTACCACTTTGTGAAGACCCGCAACCTCCCCTACTCCGTCGAGGAGGTCCGAACAGCCACCAGGAACTGCCAAATCTGCACTGAGTGCAAGCCGCACTTTTTCAGGCCAGATAGAGTGCACCTGATAAAGGCTTCCCGTCCCTTTGAGCGCCTCAGTCTGAACTTCAAAGGCGAATACTCCCGTTTCCCTTTCGCCATCCCCTGCCCCGACATGACCGCGGCCACAGTCATAAAGCCCTCTGCACCATCTTTACACTGTTCGGTTTCCCCGCCTACATCCATAACGATAGGGGGTCCTCCTTCATAAGAACATAAGAACTAGGAACAGGAGTAGGTCATCTGGCCCCTCGAGCCTGCTCCGCCATTCAATGAGATCATGGCTGATCTTTGTGGACTCAGCTCCACTCTCCGGCCCGTACACCATATCCCCGAATCCCTTTATTCTTTAGAAAGGCATCTATCTTTTTCTTAAAAACGTTTAAAGAAGGAGCCTCAACTGCTTCACTGGGCAAGGAATTCCAGAGATTCACAACCCTTTGGGTGAAGAAGTTCCTCCTACACTCCGTCCTAAATCTACCTCCCCTTATTTTGAGGCTATGCCCCCTAGTTCTGCTTTCCCCGACCAGTGGAAACAACCTGCCCGCATCTATCCTATCTAATCCCTTCATAATTTTATATCTCAATAAGATCCCCCCGCATCCTTCTAAACTCTAATGAGTACAGTCCCAGTCTACTCAACCTCTCGTCATAATCTTATCCCCTCAACTCTGGGCAACTCATGAGCGACGAACTGCGTCACTTCCTGCTCAGCAAGGGCATCGCCTCGAGCAGGACGACCAGTTACAACCCCCGGGGGAACGGTCAGGTAGAGAGGGAGAACGGAACGGTCTGGAAGACCGTCCTACTGGCCCTACAGTCCAGAAGTCTCCCAGTTTCCCGGTGGCAGGAAGTCCTCCCGGGTGCCCTCCACTCTATCCAGTCGCTGCTGTGTACCACAACTAATCAAACGCCTCACGAGCGCCTCCTTGTCTTCCCTAGGAAGTCCTCCTCCGGAACATCACTTCCGACCTGGCTGGCAGCCCCAGGACTCATCTTGCTCCGAAAGCATGTGCGGGCGCACAAATCGGACCCGTTGATCGAGAGGTTTCACCTTCTCCATGCGAACCCTCAATACACCTACGTGGCATATCCCTACAGCCAACAGGACACAGTCTCCCTGCGGGACCTGGCGCCCGCCGGAGCTCCCCTCCCCCCCCCCCAACACCAATCACCCCCTCCCTCCCGCCGGTGCACCCCACAGCCGCTCCCTTCCCGGGTGGATCGGTCCTCCTCCCGTGCCCGCCCAGGAGTAGTGAAACAGGAACAAACATCGCGATGCTCCCAGGGACAACAGTGCCCGAGCCAGCGCCTGCACCACCACCTGAGCTGAGATGATCGGCAAGGATGGCCAGGGCACCCATTCGACTCATTGAATCCGCGTGACAAAGCAAGATCTGTAAATAATTCAGTAGCCCAGTAAAAGCGGCATTGTAAATAGTTAACAGTTGATATCGATGCATAGCCACTGTGTTAATGGAATCCCAGTACCGACCTTGTAAACCCCTACCACCATGCGACCCACCACCCCGCCGGGGTCTTTTTTAACAAGGGGTGAATGTGTTGGAATGTATTAGGGGTAGTACGGTACCCAGTGATGCCGAGAGGCTATTGGTGGACAGACACTGGGTCCTGATTGGATCTGCCGCCTGCTTGCTCCACCCAGTAAGGTGGAGTATAAGAACCCGGGTTCTCCCAACAGCTGCATTCTGTAACTGAGCTGCTGGGGAACAAGTCTGCGTAATAAAGCCATCGATTGACTTCATCTCTTCTCACCTCGTGAGTGATTGATTGTGCTACAACTATTATGAGTTTAAATCACCCAAATGATCCAGAGATAGTCTTTTATGGCAGAGATCACAGCAGATCGAGCTCACTGCAAAACACACAGATACTCCCCAAGCTCTTTTCCTCCAAGCTGAAACTTCAAAATGGCTGACCTGAGCTCAGCTCCACCCACTCTCTGACATCACTGTTTTCTTAAAGGTACATTGCGTAAACATACATGTCTTAAAGGTACTCTCACATGACACTGGAGTGTGAGTACACCCACAGTGCTGTTCGGGAGGGAGTTCCAGGATTTTGACCCAAGTAAGCTCAATGTAGGAATTTCAGATATGTTTGACGGAATTCTCCATTCCTGAGACTAAGTATTGACTCCGGGACAGGATTCGTGGACTTCCACGACAGCAAAACTGGCGCTGCACCTGGACCGATTCAGTGCCCGTTGAGGGGCTAGCACCGGCACCACGTGCAACACAATCGATTCCAATGAGAAATGGTGCCGGATTCACCAGATTCGCGATTGGCACTTGGGAGGCTGAGAAGCTGCAGCCGCATATATACACTTCACTCCCCACACTCACCCCAGCCACCAAGATGGCACTGGTTGCGCTGGAGCACGCCCAACCCGCTGATGGATCGGCAAGGGCCAGATGCCCGTAGAGGGTTGCCTGGGGGGGGGACCCTTACAACCCGTGGCTCTAAGTTCACAGGGCAGTCAGAGCTGTGCTGTGCGCAGCTGCATGGCTGTCTTTCCAGTTCCGTGCATGAGGTCATGTTGCAGCTGTACAAAACTCTGGTGTGGCCGCATTTGGAGTATTGCGTGCAATTCTGGTCGCTGCATTATAGGAAGGATGTGGAAGCATTGGAAAGGGTGCAGAGGAGATTTACCAGAATGTTGCCTGGTATGGAGGGAAGATCTTATGAGGAAAGGCTGAGAGACTTGAGGCTGTTTTCGTTAGAGAGAAGAAGGTTAAGAGGTGACTTAATTGAGGAATACAAGATGATCAGAGGATTGGATAGGGTGGACAGTGAGAGCCTTTTTCCGCGGATGGTGATGTCTAGCACGAGGGGACATAGCTTTAAATTGAGGGGAGATAGATATAAGACAGATGTCAGAGGTAGGTTCTTTACTCAGAGAGTAGTAAGGGCGTAGAATGCCCTGTCTGCAACAGTAGTGGTCTCGCCAACATTAAGGGAATTTAAATGGTCATTGGATAGACATATGGATGATAAGGGAATAGTGTAGTTGGGCTTTAGAGTGGTTTCACAGGTCATAGAATCATAGAATCATAGAAGTTTACAGAACGGAAACAGGCCCTTCGGCCCAACCAGTCCATGCCGCCCAGTTTTTACCATTAAGCTAGTCCCAGTTGCCCGCACTTGGCCCATAACCCTCTATACCCATCTTACCCATGTAACTATCTAAATGCTTTTTAAAAGACACAATTGTACCCGCCTCTACTACTACCTCTGGCAGCCCATTCCAGACACTCACTACCCTCTGAGTGAAGAAATTGCCCCTCTGGGCCCTTCTGAATCTCTCCCTGCTCACCTTAAACCTATGCCCTCTAGTTTTAGACTCCCCTACCTTTGGGAAAAGATGTTGACTATCTACCTTATCTATGCCCCTCATTATTTTATAGACCTCTATAAGATCACCCCTAAGCCTCCTACGCTCCAGGGAAAAAAGTCCCAGTCTATCCAGCCTCTCCTTATAACTCAAACCATCAAGTCCCGGCAACATCCTAGTAAATCTTTTCTGCACTCTTTCTAGTTTAATAATATCCTTTCTATAATAGGGTGCCCAGAACTGCACACAGTATTCCAAGTGTGGCCGTACCAATGTCTTGTACAACTTCAACAAGACGTCCCAACTCCTGTCTTCAATGTTCTGACCAATGAAACCAAGCATGCCGAATGCCTTCTTCACCACCCTGTCCACCTGCGACTCCACCTTCAAGGAGCTATGAACCTGTACTCCTAGATCTCTTTGTTCTATAACTCTCCCCAACGCCATACCATTAACTGAGTAGGTCCTGGCCTGATTCGATCTGCCAAAATGCATCACCTCACATTTATCTAAATTAAACTCCATCTGCCATTCGTCGGCCCACTGGCCTAATTGATCAAGATCCCGTTGCAATCCTAGATAACCTTCTTCACTATCCACTGTGCCACCAATCTTGGTGTCATCTGCAAACTTACTAGGTAGGCACAACATCGAGGGCCGAAGGGCCTGTACTGCACTGTAATGTTCTATGTGCCCATCCACCCCGACCCCACAGCCGACCTTCTGGCCACCACCCCACCCTCTACTCCTCCCAGCCCTAGCAGAAGCCCCCCCGGCCAGTGGCCCAACTGTCAGCAAACTATGGCGATGTCGGACATTTGTCGGAACTCCTCTCTCTCCCTCAGCAACCATGGCATCTGTTTGACAATTTTAAAAGCACAAGTGAACCTTGCCGTTAGGAATTCGCCCCAGTGGAGGAGGAGAATCGCGGAGGCCCCAGGGAATACCGGGTCAGGCCGTTAATGACATACCAACAGCATTTACTGTCCGTGCATTCTGGAACATTAACGCCACTGTCGAGTAACGAAGAATTGCGTTTTGAGATGAAACCGGCACCCGCCATAATTTCGCCGTCTAAACAAATTCTCCGCCCAATCCCGATTCGCTATTCGGCCGTCGGCTGATGGAGAATCCCATTGCTTATATTATATGTATTCGGTGCAGTAAGGGTTAACAGCCTGGGTTAGAGTATGTGAGTGCTACAGTCACGTTTTAAAAAATCCTCGTTTGCAAGTCAGCTAGGCTTTTTAGGTGCCAGGGGTGTAACTAAAGCATCATAAAAGCTTGCATTAATGGGTTGCTTTTAAAATTAAGAGGGTTCCTGTGGAATAGTTAATTAGAGACATTTGGTGAGATGATGTGGTTAATGGGAGGGAGCAAGGGTTCAAGCAGTCAGGTGTTGAGGATCAGAGTTTTAGTTTGTGGCTGGAAGGCAAGCTGAGGCGTTTCTGAAGAAATCCAGCCAGGGATTCTGCATGGTTCTGACAGGGTTCAGGTTTATCTTTTCAAACAGTCTCAAAATGCATCTCTGTACAGCAAGAATGCCTGAGTGCTAACTGTATTTAAACGTGGATTGGGATCTGAAATGGTTTTGTGGTTTAAGTGGGAATAAAGATAGCAGTTAAGGGACGTTGTGTCACTATATTGATTAGTGTAGTTTAAGGAATAATTGGAAGCAATTTACATGTGTGATTTTAAAGAAATTTCAACACTGTGTTAATAGTAGTTTGTTTAATACACCCTATCCCTTTTTTATGTGAAATTGCTCCTGGAGCGAGGTAGCCTTTCCTCAAAGTCTTACAAAATGGAAATAAAATCTTCGGGGTTTCTGTCCAGTATCCTCGCCACTGTTGGGGTCTGGCATGGGATCATAATACCAATGACAGTGAAGGGCGGGCGATATAGTTCCAAGTCAGGATCGAGACTAACCTGGAGTGGAGCCTCCAGGTGTTGGTGTTCCCAGCTGCCTTTGGCCTTCTTGATGGTAGTGGTGGTGAGCTTGGAAGGTGCTGTCCAAGGAGCTTTAGTGAGTTGCTGCAGTGCATCTTGTAAATGGTACACACGGCTTTACTATGTTCCGGAAGTGAAGGGAGTGAATGTTTGTGGATGGGGTGCCGATCAAGTGGGCTGTTTTGTCCTGGATGGTGTCGAGCTTCTTGAGTGTTGTTGGAGCTGCACTACACCCTGTGTAAAAGTACATACTGTCCACTGTAACATAGCACCACAAGTAGAACATGCTCCCTATGTCCACCCTGATCTCACATAATTTCAGCCACAGTACACAGAGGGGCTGGAGAATTTGTAGAATTCTTTGAGCTGCATTCCTGACATTGAAGGTCATTTATAAATAGCAACGGTGCTGGGGATAGTATAGATGCACCTCAGAATGGAACAAGCTGTGTGGAGGAAAGTTGAATTCTATTGTACTTTCTGTACATCTTCAATCTGAAATGTTGTTTTTGCCCAGATTGTACGGCCGACATGGAATGTCTATACATCTTTTCAATGTATTCTTTCAAGGGATATGGATGTTGCCGGCTGGGCCAGCATTTGTTTCCTGTCCCTACTTGTCCTTGAACTCAGTGGCTTCGCTAGATTATTTAGGAAGATAGTTAAGAGTCAGCCACCTTGCTGTGGGCCTGGAGTCACACGTAGGCCAGACCGGGTTAGGACGGCAGATTTCCCTCCCAAAAGGGACATTTGTGGAGCAGGTGGCTTTTTTTTTTACAATAGCGTGTCCCAGATGGGGCATGACAATAACGCTCCTTATTGGTGTGGTCTGACACATGCCCCTCCACCATCCACCACCTATCTCATAACTTTCTGCCACCCTGCAGCTTCAGACACTGATAGATTAATACTGTAGTGGGACAAGGTTGTATTTCAGATCTGTGCCGAGATGACACCAATTTCGATGTATCTAACAGGTCCTGTTCACGGTGCTTTAAAATGTCAGTTTCCAGCTCTTTCCACAGTTCATTTACTTTACTCCGAGCCCACACCCAGGCCTAACCAATCGGGAACAGTGAACATCAATGGTAAAAAGACTCACATAACCAAAAGTAGAGAAATCGAATATCACACAAGCCAACTAATTGGTTTTATTTTGCGATCAACACACAACAGGACAGAATGTGGCTTTCATATGAGTTCCATCACCGCACTTAAACATCAACAATAATGATGTGGAGATGCCGGCGTTGGACTGGGGTGAGCACAGTACGAAGTCTTACAACACCAGGTTAAAGTCCAACAGGTTTGTTTCGATGTCACTAGCTTTCGGAGCGCTGCTCCTTCCTCAGGTGAATGAAGAGGTATGTTCCAGAAACATATATATATGTTTATATCCATATATATGTTTCTGGAACATACCTCTTCATTCACCTGAGGAAGGAGCAGCGCTCCAAAAGCTAGTGACATCGAAACAAACCTGTTGGACTTTAACCTGGTGTTGTAAAACTTCTTACTGTGATCAACAATAATGGCATGTGAGGGGCCTAGTTTAACTTTATAGCTCTGCCGACGCCTGCTGAGCTTTGGTACAGAAGGTTCTCCTGTTGTTGCAAAGTTCTGGGCAAGGCACTGGCAGGCGAATGCCAAACACCCACCCCCTCTCCCCCATGTCCAGCACCTCTGTTCCGCTGGGTCTCCTGCTGTGCTCACTGTACGGAAATCACATTCCTCAATGGCAGAGTCTCTGGAATGTCTCTCTAAAGCCAATTCTGTCGCTCACTGCATCTTCACGGCGAGATGATAGACCTTATCTATGACTGATCTCAACAGCGCACTCAGAAATCTATCTCGAAACACTACCTTGCAGCCAACCGGACAACAAATAACTTCCAACATGCGGCAGAAAGGTTCCTAACACACGAAAAGAGAAGATTGAGTAAGATCGTGCTAGATTTGATTCCCCCCCACCCCCCTCTCAAAAAATATACTTTCATCATTAAATTTGTAAAATTACATTTCAAAACATTCAAGCTTCGAAATTACAGAAAGTACAATAAAATTCAACTTTTCTTCCCACAGTATGTTCCACTCCCAGATGCTTCTGCACAATTGCAATGATCTTGATATTTACAACATCAGGACGGTGAGGTAATGGTCACTGGACTAGTAATCCAGAAGGCCCAGGTTAATGCTCTGGGGGACAGCATTAAATCATAGAATAATAGACTTATAGAATCCCTACAGTGAAGAAGGAGGCCGTTCGGCCCAACGGGTCTGCACCCACCCTCCGAAATAGCGCCCTACCTAGGCCCACTCCCCCACCCCATCCCCAAAACCTAGCCGTTGGACATTAAGGGTCAATTTAGCATGGCCAACTCACCTAACCTCGACATGTTTAGATTGTGGTAGGAAACTCATGCACACACGGGGAGAACATGCAAACTCCACACAGACAGTCGGAATCAATTCCGGAACCCTGGCGCTGTGAGGCAGCAGTGTTAAACACTGTGCCACCGTACCACCAGAGCAGCAGGTGGAACTGAAAGTTGGCCTCAGTCATAGTAACTGTGTAACTATCATCGATTGTCGCTAAAAAATAAATCACTAATGTCCCGAAGGAAATCTGCCGTCCTTACATGGTCTGGCCTACACATGACTCCAGACCCAGGGCAATGTGGTTGACTCTTAACTCCCCTCTCTGAAATGGCCCAAGCCATTCAAGGGCAATTAGGCAATGGTTAAATCATTGTCATGCTTGAACGAATGGCTCTTCCATTGCTGTCTGCAAGTGCCTGTCGTGGCTCAGTTATAGCCTGGTCCCCACTCGGGGTCAGAACAATGTGGGTTCCAGACTCACCTCAGAGATCCGGGTGCAAAAAACTTTGGAGCGGTGCTGAGGGAGTGTCATACTGTCAGAGGGAAAGTCTCTCATGTGTGGCATTTAAGCCGTCTGATATGTAGACCATAAGATCAAAAGAACTCTCTCGCTGTTTCTCTCTCTCTCACTGTTTCTCTCTCTCTCTGCTTCTCTCTCTCTCTCACTGTTTCTCTCTCTCTCACTGTTTCTCTCTCTCTCATTGTTTCTCTCTCTCTCTGTTTCTCTCTCTCACTGGTTCTCTCTCTCTCACTGTTTCTCTCTCTCCCTCACTGTTTCTCTCTCTAACTGTTTCTCTCTAACTGTTTCTCTCTCACTGTTTCTCTCTCTCTGTTTCTCTCTCTCACTGTTTCTCTCTCTCACTGTTTCTCTCTCCCTCACTGTTTATCTCTCTCTCTCTCTGTTTCTCTCTCTCTCACTGTTTCTCTCTCTCTCTCACTGTTTCTCTCTCTCTCACTGTTTCTCTCTCACTCGCTCTCTCTCACTGTTTCTCTCTCACTGTTTCTCTCTCTCCCTCACTGTTTCTCTCTCTAACTGTTTCTCTCTAACTGTTTCTCTCTCACTGTTTCTCTCTCTCTGTTTCTCTCTCTCACTGTTTCTCTCTCTCACTGTTTCTCTCTCCCGCACTGTTTATCTCTCTCTCTCTCTGTTTCTCTTTCTCTCTCTCTGTTTCTCTCTCTCTCACTGTTTCTCTCTCTCTCTCACTGTTTCTCTCTCTCTCACTGTTTCTCTCTCACTCGCTCTCTCTCACTGTTTCGCTCTCTCACTGCTTCTCTCTCTCACTTTTTCTCTCTCTCTTTTTCTCTCTCTAACTGTTTCTCTCTCTCTTACTGTTTCGCTCTCTCTCTCTACTGTTTCTCTCTCTCACTGTTTCTCTCTCACTGTTTCTCTCTCTCACAGTGTTTCTCTCTCTCGCTGTTTCTTTCTCTCACTGTTTCTCTCTCTCACTGTTTCTCTCTCTCTCTGTTTCTCTCTCTCTCTCACTGTTTCTCTCTCTCTCTCACTGTTTCTCTCTCTCACTGTTTCTCTCTCTCTCTCACTGTTTCTCTCTCTGTTTCTCTCTCTCACCGTTTCTCTCTCTCACTGTTTCTCTCTCTCTCACTGTTTCTCTCTCTCTCACTGTTTCT
Organism: Scyliorhinus torazame; assembly: GCF_047496885.1. Lineage (NCBI taxonomy): Eukaryota > Metazoa > Chordata > Chondrichthyes > Carcharhiniformes > Scyliorhinidae > Scyliorhinus > Scyliorhinus torazame. Next base: position 179,575,550 of record NC_092720.1, on the reverse strand, counting down.
CTCTCTCTCTCACTGTTTCTCTTTCTCACTCTCTCTCTCTCACTGTTTCTCTCTCTCACTGTTTCTCTCTCTCTCTCACTGTTTCTCTCTACTCACTGTTTCTCTCTCTCTCTCATTGTCTCTCTCTCTCACTGTTTCTCTCTCTCACTGTTTATCTCTCTCTCTCACTGTTTCTCTCTCTCTGTTTTTCTCTCTCACTATTTCTCTCTCTCTTACTGTTTCGCTCTCTCTCTCTACTGTTTCTCTCTCTCACTGTTTCTCTCTCTCATTGTTTCTCTCTCTCACAGTGTTTCTCTCTCTCACTGTTTCTTTCTCTCACTGTTTCTCTCTCTCACTGCTTCTCTCTCTCACTTTTTCTCTCCACCAATTTTTCTCTCTCTCGCTGTTTCTCTCTCAAACTGTTTCTCTCTCTCTGTTACTCTCTCTCGCACTGTTTCTATCTCTCTCTCTCACTGTTTCTCTCTCTCTCACTGTTTCTCTCTCTCACTGTTTCTCTCTCTCTCTGTTTCTCTCTTTCTCTCTCACTGTTTCTCTCTCCCTCTCACTGTTTCTCTCTCTCACTGTTTCTCTCTCTCTCACTGTTTCTCTCTCTCTCTGTTTCTCTCTCTCACCGTTTCTCTCTCTCACTGTTTCTCTCTCTCTCACTGTTTCTCTCTCTCTCACTGTTTCTCTCCCTCTCTCACTGTTTCTCTCTCTCACTCTCTCTCTCTCACTGTTTATCTCTCTCACTGTTTCTCTCTCTCTCTCACTGCTTCTCTCTACTCACTGTTTCTCTCTCTCTCATTGTTTCTCTCTCTCACTGTTTCTCTCTCCCATCACTGTTTCTTTCTCTCACTGTTTAGCTCTCTCTCTCACTGTTTCTCTCTCATTGTTTCTCTCTCTCACTGTTTATCTCTCTCTCTCACTGTTTCTCTCTCACTGTTTTTCTCCCTCACTGTTTATCTCTCTCTCTCACTGTTTCTCTCTCTCTGTTTTTCTCTCTCACTGTTTCTCATTCTCTCTCTCTCTCTCACTGTTTCTCTCTCACTGTTTAGCTCTCTCTCTCACTGTTTTTCTCTCACTGTTTCTCTCTCTCACTGTTTATCTCTCTCTCTCACTGTTTATCTCTCTCTCTCCCTGTTTCTCTCTCACTGTTTCTCTCTCTCTTACTGTTTCACTCTCTCCCTCACTGTTTCTCTCTCTCTCACTGCTTCTCTCTCTCTCTCACTGCTTCTCTCTCTCACTGTTTCTCTCTCACTGTTTCTCTCTCTCTGTTTCTCTCTCTCACTGTTTCTCTCTCTCACTGTTTCTCTCTCCCTCACTGTTTATCTCTCTCTCTCTGTTTCTCTCTCTCTCTGTTTCTCTCTTTCTCTCTCACTGTTTCTCTCTCCCTCTCACTGTTTCTCTCTCTCACTGTTTCTCTCTCTCTCACTGTTTCTCTCTCTCTCTGTTTCTCTCTCTCACCGTTTCTCTCTCTCACTGTTTCTCTCTCTCTCACTGTTTCTCTCTCTCTCACTGTTTCTCTCCCTCTCTCACTGTTTCTCTCTCTCACTCTCTCTCTCTCACTGTTTATCTCTCTCACTGTTTCTCTCTCTCTCTCACTGCTTCTCTCTACTCACTGTTTCTCTCTCTCTCATTGTTTCTCTCTCTCACTGTTTCTCTCTCCCATCACTGTTTCTTTCTCTCACTGTTTAGCTCTCTCTCTCACTGTTTCTCTCTCATTGTTTCTCTCTCTCACTGTTTATCTCTCTCTCTCACTGTTTCTCTCTCACTGTTTTTCTCCCTCACTGTTTATCTCTCTCTCTCACTGTTTCTCTCTCTCTGTTTTTCTCTCTCACTGTTTCTCATTCTCTCTCTCTCTCTCACTGTTTCTCTCTCACTGTTTAGCTCTCTCTCTCACTGTTTTTCTCTCACTGTTTCTCTCTCTCACTGTTTATCTCTCTCTCTCACTGTTTATCTCTCTCTCTCCCTGTTTCTCTCTCACTGTTTCTCTCTCTCTTACTGTTTCACTCTCTCCCTCACTGTTTCTCTCTCTCTCACTGCTTCTCTCTCTCTCTCACTGCTTCTCTCTCTCACTGTTTCTCTCTCACTGTATCTCTCTCTCACTGTTTCTCTATCTCACTGTTTCTCTCTCTCTCTGTTTCTCTCTCTGTCACTGTTTCTCTCTCACTTTCTCTCTCTCTTACTGTTTCGCTCTCTCTCTCACTGTTTCTCTCTCTCACTGTTTATCTCTCTCACTGTTTCTCTCTCTCACAGTGTTTTTCTCTCTCACTGTTTCTTTCTCTCACTGTTTCTCTCTCTCACTGCTTCTCTCTCTCACTTTTTCTCACTCTCGCTGTTTCTCTCTCAAACTGTTTCTCTCTCTCTGTTACTCTCTCTCGCACTGTTTCTCTCTCTCTCTCATTGTTTCTCTCTCTCTCACTGTTTCTCTCTTTCACTGTTTCTCTCTTTTCCTCACTTTCTCTCTCACTGTTTCTCTCTCTCACTGTTTATATCTCTCACTCTCTCTGTTTCTCCCTCTCTCTCACTGTTTCTCTCTCTCTCACTGCTTGTCTCTCTCTCACTGTTTCTCTCTCACGGTATCTCTCTCTCACTGTTTCTCTCTCTCACTGTTTCTCTCTCTCTCACTATTTCTCTCTCTCTCTGTTTCTCTCTATCTCTGTTTCTCTCTCTGTCACTGTTTCTCTCTCACTGTTTCTCTCTTACTGTTTCGCTCTCTCTCACTGTTTCTCTCTCTCACTGTTTCTCTCTCTCACTGTTTCTCTCTCTCACAGTTTTTCTCTCTCTCACTGTTTCTTTCTCTCACTGTTTCTCTCTCTCACTGCTTCTCTCTCTCACTTTTTCTCTCTCTCGCTGTTTCTCTCTCAAAAGTTTCTCTCTCTCTGTTTCTCTCTCTCGCACTGTTTCTCTCTCCCTCTCTCTCACTGTTTCTCTCTCTCTCTCACTGTTTCTTTCTCACTGTTTCTTTCTCTCCCTCACTGTTTCTCTCTCACTGTTTCACTCTCTCACTGTTTCTCTCTCTCTCACTGTTTCTCTCTCTCTCTGTTTCTCTCTCTCTCACTGTTTCTCTCTCTCTGTTTTTCTCTCTCACTGTTTCTCATTGTCTCTCTCTCTCACTGTTTCTCTCTCATTGTTTCTCTCTCTCACTGTTTATCTCTCTCTCTCATTGTTTCTCTCTCACTGTTTCTCTCCCTCACTGTTTATCTCTCTCTCTCACTGTTTCTCTCTCTGTTTTTCTCTCTCACTGTTTCTCATTGTCTCTCTCTCTCACTGTTTCTCTCTCACTGTTTATCTCTCTCTCTCACTGTTTCTCTCTCACTGTTTCTCTCTCTCACTGTTTCTCTCTCACTGTTTATCTCTCTCTCTCACTGTTTCTTTCTCACTGTTTCTTTCTCTCCCTCACTGTTTCTCTCTCACTGTTTCACTCTCTCACTGTTTCTCTCTCTCTCACTGTTTCTCTCTCTCTCTGTTTCTCTCTCTCTCACTGTTTCTCTCTCTCTGTTTTTCTCTCTCACTGTTTCTCATTGTCTCTCTCTCACTGTTTCTCTCTCATTGTTTCTCTCTCTCACTGTTTATCTCTCTCTCTCATTGTTTCTCTCTCACTGTTTCTCTCCCTCACTGTTTATCTCTCTCTCTCACTGTTTCTCTCTCTGTTTTTCTCTCTCACTGTTTCTCATTGTCTCTCTCTCTCACTGTTTCTCTCTCACTGTTTATCTCTCTCTCTAACTGTTTCTCTCTCACTGTTTCTCTCTCTCACTGTTTCTCTCTCTCTTACTGTTTCGCTCTCTCTCTCACTGTTTCTCTCTCTCTCACTGTTTCTCTCTCTCTCACTGTTTCTCTTTCTCACTCTCTCTCTCTCTGTTTCTCTCTACTCACTGTTTCTCTCTCTCTCTCATTGTCTCTCTCTCTCACTGTTTCTCTCTCTCACTGTTTATCTCTCTCTCTCACTGTTTCGCTCTCTCACTGCTTCTCTCTCTCACTTTTTCTCTCTCTCTTTTTCTCTCTCTCACTGTTTCTCTCTCTCTTACTGTTTCGCTCTCTCTCTCTACTGTTTCTCTCTCTCACTGTTTCTCTCTCACTGTTTCTCTCTCTCACAGTGTTTCTCTCTCTCACTGTTTCTTTCTCTCACTGTTTCTCTCTCTCACTGTTTCTCTCTCTCTCTGTTTCTCTCTCTCTCTCACTGTTTCTCTCTCTCTCTCACTGTTTCTCTCTCACTGTTTCTCTCTCTCTCACTGTTTCTCTCTCTGTTTCTCTCTCTCACCGTTTCTCTCTCTCACTGTTTCTCTCTCTCTCACTGTTTCTCTCTCTCTCACTGTTTCTCTCTCTCTCTCACTGTTTCTCTTTCTCACTCTCTCTCTCTCACTGTTTCTCTCTCTCACTGTTTCTCTCTCTCTCTCACTGTTTCTCTCTACTCACTGTTTCTCTCTCTCTCTCATTGTCTCTCTCTCTCACTGTTTCTCTCTCTCACTGTTTATCTCTCTCTCTCACTGTTTCTCTCTCTCTGTTTTTCTCTCTCACTATTTCTCTCTCTCTTACTGTTTCACTCTCTCTCTCTACTGTTTCTCTCTCTCACTGTTTCTCTCTCTCATTGTTTCTCTCTCTCACAGTGTTTCTATCTCTCACTGTTTCTTTCTATCACTGTTTCTCTCTCTCACTGCTTCTCTCTCTGACTTTTTCTCTCCACCACTTTTTCTCTCTCTCGCTGTTTCTCTCTCAAACTGTTTCTCTCTCTCTGTTACTCTCTCTCGCACTGTTTCTATCTCTCTCTGTCACGGTTTCTCTCTCTCTCTCACTGTTTCTCTCTCTCACTGTTTCTCTCTCTCTCTGTTTCTCTCTTTCTCTCTCACTGTTTCTCTCTCCCTCTCACTGTTTCTCTCTCTCACTGTTTCTCTCTCTCTCACTGTTTCTCTCTCTCTCTGTTTCTCTCTCTCACCGTTTCTCTCTCTCACTGTTTCTCTCTCTCTCACTGTTTCTCTCTCTCTCACTGTTTATCTCCCTCTCTCACTGTTTCTCTCTCTCACTCTCTCTCTCTCACTGTTTATCTCTCTCACTGTTTCTCTCTCTCTCTCACTGCTTCTCTCTACTCACTGTTTCTCTCTCTCTCATTGTTTCTCTCTCTCTCTCTCTCTCTCACTGTTTCTCTCTCATTGTTTCTCTCTCTCACTGTTTACAAAGAACAACAAAGAACAAAGAAATGTACAGCACAGGAACAGGCCCTTCGGCCCTCCAAGCCCGTGCCGACCATACTGCCCGACTAAACTACAATCTTCTACACTTCCTGGGTCCGTATCCTTCTATTCCCATCCTATTCATATATTTGTCAAGATGCCCCTTAAATGTCCCTATCGTCCCTGCCTCCACTACCTCCTCCGGTAGTGAGTTCCAGGCACCCACTACCCTCTGCGTAAAAAACTTGCCTCGTACATCTACTCTAAACTTTGCCCCTCTCACTGTTTCTCTCTCACTGTTTTTCTCCCTCACTGTTTATCTCTCTCTCTCACTGTTTCTCTCTCTCTGTTTTTCTCTCTCACTGTTTCTCATTCTCTCTCTCTCTCTCACTGTTTCTCTCTCACTGTTTAGCTCTCTCTCTCACTGTTTTTCTCTCACTGTTTCGCTCTCTCACTGTTTATCTCTCTCTCTCACTGTTTATCTCTCTCTCTCCCTGTTTCTCTCTCTCTTACTGTTTCACTCTCTCCCTCACTGTTTCTCTCTCTCTCACTGCTTCTCTCTCTCTCTCACTGCTTCTCTCTCTCACTGTTTCTCTCTCACTGTATCTCTCTCTCACTGTTTCTCTATCTCACTGTTTCTCTCTCTCTCTGTTTCTCTCTCTGTCACTGTTTCTCTCTCACTTTCTCTCTCTCTTACTGTTTCGCTCTCTCTCTCACTGTTTCTCTCTCTCACTGTTTATCTCTCTCACTGTTTCTCTCTCTCTCTGTTTCTCTCTCTGTCACTGTTTCTCTCTCACTTTCTCTCTCTCACTGTTTCGCTCTCTCTCTCACTGTTTCTCTCTCTCACTGTTTATCTCTCTCACTGTTTCTCTCTCTCACCGTTTCTCTCTCTCACTGTTTAGCTCTCTCTCTCACTGTTTCTCTCTCATTGTTTCTCTCTCTCACTGTTTATCTCTCTCTCTCACTGTTTCTCTCTCACTGTTTTTCTCCCTCACTGTTTATCTCTCTCTCTCACTGTTTCTCTCTCTCTGTTTTTCTCTCTCACTGTTTCTCATTCTCTCTCTCTCTCTCACTGTTTCTCTCTCACTGTTTAGCTCTCTCTCTCACTGTTTTTCTCTCACTGTTTCGCTCTCTCACTGTTTATCTCTCTCTCTCACTGTTTATCTCTCTCTCTCCCTGTTTCTCTCTCACTGTTTCTCTCTCTCTTACTGTTTCACTCTCTCCCTCACTGTTTCTCTCTCTCTCACTGCTTCTCTCTCTCTCTCACTGCTTCTCTCTCTCACTGTTTCTCTCTCACTGTATCTCTCTCTCACTGTTTCTCTATCTCACTGTTTCTCTCTCTCTCTGTTTCTCTCTCTGTCACTGTTTCTCTCTCACTTTCTCTCTCTCTTACTGTTTCGCTCTCTCTCTCACTGTTTCTCTCTCTCACTGTTTATCTCTCTCACTGTTTCTCTCTCTCACAGTGTTTTTCTCTCTCACTGTTTCTTTCTCTCACTGTTTCTCTCTCTCACTGCTTCTCTCTCTCACTTTTTCTCACTCTCGCTGTTTCTCTCTCAAACTGTTTCTCTCTCTCTGTTACTCTCTCTCGCACTGTTTCTCTCTCTCTCTCATTGTTTCTCTCTCTCTCACTGTTTCTCTCTTTCACTGTTTCTCTCTTTTCCTCACTTTCTCTCTCACTGTTTCTCTCTCTCACTGTTTCTATCTCTCACTCTCTCTGTTTCTCCCTCTCTCTCACTGTTTCTCTCTCTCTCACTGCTTGTCTCTCTCTCACTGTTTCTCTCTCACGGTATCTCTCTCTCACTGTTTCTCTCTCTCACTGTTTCTCTCTCTCTCACTATTTCTCTCTCTCTCTTTTTCTCTCTATCTCTGTTTCTCTCTCTGTCACTGTTTCTCTCTCACTGTTTCTCTCTTACTGTTTCGCTCTCTCTCACTGTTTCTCTCTCTCACTGTTTCTCTCTCTCACTGTTTCTCTCTCTCACAGTTTTTCTCTCTCTCACTGTTTCTTTCTCTCACTGTTTCTCTCTCTCACTGCTTCTCTCTCTCACTTTTTCTCTCTCTCGCTGTTTCTCTCTCAAACGTTTCTCTCTCTCTGTTTCTCTCTCTCGCACTGTTTCTCTCTCCCTCTCTCTCACTGTTTCTCTCTCTCTCTCACTGTTTCTTTCTCACTGTTTCTTTCTCTCCCTCACTGTTTCTCTCTCACTGTTTCACTCTCTCACTGTTTCTCTCTCTCTCACTGTTTCTCTCTCTCTCTGTTTCTCTCTCTCTCACTGTTTCTCTCTCTCTGTTTTTCTCTCTCACTGTTTCTCATTGTCTCTCTCTCTCACTGTTTCTCTCTCATTGTTTCTCTCTCTCACTCTTTATCTCTCTCTCTCATTGTTTCTCTCTCACTGTTTCTCTCCCTCACTGTTTATCTCTCTCTCTCACTGTTTCTCTCTCTGTTTTTCTCTCTCACTGTTTCTCATTGTCTCTCTCTCTCACTGTTTCTCTCTCACTGTTTATCTCTCTCTCTCACTGTTTCTCTCTCACTGTTTCTCTCTCTCACTGTTTCTCTCTCACTGTTTATCTCTCTCTCTCACTGTTTCTTTCTCACTGTTTCTTTCTCTCCCTCACTGTTTCTCTCTCACTGTTTCACTCTCTCACTGTTTCTCCCTCTCTCACTGTTTCTCTCTCTCTCTGTTTCTCTCTCTCTCACTGTTTCTCTCTCTCTGTTTTTCTCTCTCACTGTTTCTCATTGTCTCTCTCTCACTGTTTCTCTCTCATTGTTTCTCTCTCTCACTGTTTATCTCTCTCTCTCATTGTTTCTCTCTCACTGTTTCTCTCCCTCACTGTTTATCTCTCTCTCTCACTGTTTCTCTCTCTGTTTTTCTCTCTCACTGTTTCTCATTGTCTCTCTCTCTCACTGTTTCTCTCTCACTGTTTATCTCTCTCTCTAACTGTTTCTCTCTCACTGTTTCTCTCTCTCACTGTTTCTCTCTCTCTTACTGTTTCGCTCTCTCTCTCACTGTTTCTCTCTCTCTCACTGTTTCTCTCTCTCTCACTGTTTCTCTTTCTCACTCTCTCTCTCTCTGTTTCTCTCTACTCACTGTTTCTCTCTCTCTCTCATTGTCTCTCTCTCTCACTGGTTCTCTCTCTCACTGTTTATCTCTCTCTCTCACTGTTTCGCTCTCTCACTGCTTCTCTCTCTCACTTTTTCTCTCTCTCTTTTTCTCTCTCTCACTGTTTCTCTCTCTCTTACTGTTTCGCTCTCTCTCTCTACTGTTTCTCTCTCTCACTGTTTCTCTCTCACTGTTTCTCTCTCTCACAGTGTTTCTCTCTCTCACTGTTTCTTTCTCTCACTGTTTCTCTCTCTCACTGTTTCTCTCTCTCTCTGTTTCTCTCTCTCTCTCACTGTTTCTCTCTCTCTCTCACTGTTTCTCTCTCACTGTTTCTCTCTCTCTCACTGTTTCTCTCTCTGTTTCTCTCTCTCACCGTTTCTCTCTCTCACTGTTTCTCTCTCTCTCACTGTTTCTCTCTCTCTCACTGTTTCTCTCTCTCTCTCACTGTTTCTCTTTCTCACTCTCTCTCTCTCACTGTTTCTCTCTCTCACTGTTTCTCTCTCTCTCTCACTGTTTCTCTCTACTCACTGTTTCTCTCTCTCTCTCATTGTCTCTCTCTCTCACTGTTTCTCTCTCTCACTGTTTATCTCTCTCTCTCACTGTTTCTCTCTCTCTGTTTTTCTCTCTCACTATTTCTCTCTCTCTTACTGTTTCACTCTCTCTCTCTACTGTTTCTCTCTCTCACTGTTTCTCTCTCTCATTGTTTCTCTCTCTCACAGTGTTTCTCTCTCTCACTGTTTCTTTCTCTCACTGTTTCTCTCTCTCACTGCTTCTCTCTCTTACTTTTTCTCTCCACCACTTTTTCTCTCTCTCGCTGTTTCTCTCTCAAACTGTTTCTCTCTCTCTGTTACTCTCTCTCGCACTGTTTCTATCTCTCTCTCTCACGGTTTCTCTCTCTCTCTCACTGTTTCTCTCTCTCACTGTTTCTCTCTCTCTCTGTTTCTCTCTTTCTCTCTCACTGTTTCTCTCTCCCTCTCACTGTTTCTCTCTCTCACTGTTTCTCTCTCTCTCACTGTTTCTCTCTCTCTCTGTTTCTCTCTCTCACCGTTTCTCTCTCTCACTGTTTCTCTCTCTCTCACTGTTTCTCTCTCTCTCACTGTTTATCTCCCTCTCTCACTGTTTCTCTCTCTCACTCTCTCTCTCTCACTGTTTATCTCTCTCACTGTTTCTCTCTCTCTCTCACTGCTTCTCTCTACTCACTGTTTCTCTCTCTCTCATTGTTTCTCTCTCTCACTGTTTCTCTCTCCCATCACTGTTTCTTTCTCTCACTGTTTAGCTCTCTCTCTCACTGTTTCTCTCTCATTGTTTCTCTCTCTCACTGTTTATCTCTCTCTCTCACTGTTTCTCTCTCACTGTTTTTCTCCCTCACTGTTTATCTCTCTCTCTCACTGTTTCTCTCTCTCTGTTTTTCTCTCTCACTGTTTCTCATTCTCTCTCTCTCTCTCACTGTTTCTCTCTCACTGTTTAGCTCTCTCTCTCACTGTTTTTCTCTCACTGTTTCGCTCTCTCACTGTTTATCTCTCTCTCTCACTGTTTATCTCTCTCTCTCCCTGTTTCTCTCTCACTGTTTCTCTCTCTCTTACTGTTTCACTCTCTCCCTCACTGTTTCTCTCTCTCTCACTGCTTCTCTCTCTCTCTCACTGCTTCTCTCTCTCACTGTTTCTCTCTCACTGTATCTCTCTCTCACTGTTTCTCTATCTCACTGTTTCTCTCTCTCTCTGTTTCTCTCTCTGTCACTGTTTCTCTCTCACTTTCTCTCTCTCTTACTGTTTCGCTCTCTCTCTCACTGTTTCTCTCTCTCACTGTTTATCTCTCTCACTGTTTCTCTCTCTCACAGTGTTTCTCTCTCTCACTGTTTCTTTCTCTCACTGTTTCTCTCTCTCACTGCTTCTCTCTCTCACTTTTTCTCTCTCTCGCTGTTTCTCTCTCAAACTGTTTCTCTCTCTCTGTTACTCTCTCTCGCACTGTTTCGCTCTCTCTCTCATTGTTTCTCTCTCTCTCACTGTTTCTCTCTTTCACTGTTTCTCTCTTTTCCTCACTTTCTCTCTCACTGTTTCTCTCTCTCACTGTTTATATCTCTCACTCTCTCTGTTTCTCCCTCTCTCTCACTGTTTCTCTCTCTCTCTCACTGCTTGTCTCTCTCTCACTGTTTCTCTCTCACGGTATCTCTCTCTCACTGTTTCTCTCTCTCACTGTTTCTCTCTCTCTCACTATTTCTCTCTCTCTCTGTTTCTCTCTATCTCTGTTTCTCTCTCTGTCACTGTTTCTCTCTCACTGTTTCTCTCTTACTGTTTCGCTCTCTCTCACTGTTTCTCTCTCTCACTGTTTCTCTCTCTCACTGTTTCTCTCTCTCACAGTTTTTCTCTCTCTCACTGTTTCTTTCTCTCACTGTTTCTCTCTCTCGCTGTTTCTCTCTCAAACGTTTCTCTCTCTCTGTTTCTCTCTCTCGCACTGTTTCTCTCTCCCTCTCTCTCACTGTTTCTCTCTCTCTCTCACTGTTTCTTTCTCACTGTTTCTTTCTCTCCCTCACTGTTTCTCTCTCACTGTTTCACTCTCTCACTGTTTCTCTCTCTCTCACTGTTTCTCTCTCTCTCTGTTTCTCTCTCTCTCACTGTTTCTCTCTCTCTGTTTTTCTCTCTCACTGTTTCTCATTGTCTCTCTCTCTCACTGTTTCTCTCTCATTGTTTCTCTCTCTCACTGTTTATCTCTCTCTCTCATTGTTTCTCTCTCACTGTTTCTCTCCCTCACTGTTTATCTCTCTCTCTCACTGTTTCTCTCTCTGTTTTTCTCTCTCACTGTTTCTCATTGTCTCTCTCTCTCACTGTTTCTCTCTCACTGTTTATCTCTCTCTCTCACTGTTTCTCTCTCACTGTTTCTCTCTCTCACTGTTTCTCTCTCACTGTTTATCTCTCTCTCTCACTGTTTCTCACTGTTTCTCTCTCTCTTACTGTTTCTCTCTATCTCTCTCTGTTTCTCTCTCTCTCACTGCTTCTCTCTCTCACTGTTTCTCTCTCACTGTATCTCTCTCTCACTTTTTCTCTATCTCACTGTTTCTCTATCTCACTTTTTCTCTGTCTCACTGTTTCTCTCTCTGTCACTGTTTCTCTCTCACTGTTTCTCTCTCTCTTACTGTTTCGCTCTCTCTCTCACTGTTTCTCTCTCTCACTGTTTCTCTCTCTCACTGTTTCTCTCTCTCAGTGTTTCTCTCTCTCACTGTTTCTTTCTCTCACTGTTTCTCTCTCTCACTGCTTCTCTCTCTCACTTTTTCTCTCTCTCACTTTTTCTCTCTCTCGCTGTTTCTCTCTCAAACTGTTTCTCTCGCTCTGTTACTCTCTCTCGCACTGTTTCTCTATCTCTCTCTCACTGTTTCTCTGTCTCTCACTGTTTCTCTCTCTCACTGTTTCTCTCTCTCTCTGTTTCTCTCTCTCTCTCTCTGTTTCTCTCTCTCTCTCACTGTTTCTCTCTCTCTCTCACTGTTTCTCTCTCTCACTGTTTCTCTCTCTCTCTCAATGTTTCTCTCTCTGTTTCTCTCTCTCACCGTTTCTCTCTCTCACTGTTTCTCTCTCTCTCACAGTTTCTCTCTCTCTCACTGTTTCTCTCTCTCTCTCACTGTATCTCTTTCTCACTCTCTCTCTCACTGTTTCTCTCTCTCACTGTTTCTCTCTCTCTCTCACTGTTTCTCTCTACTCACTGTTTCTCTCTCTCTCTCATTGTCTCTCTCTCTCACTGTTTCTCTCTCTCACTGTTTATCTCTCTCTCTCACTGTTTCGCTCTGTCACTGCTTCTCTCTCTCACTTTTTCTCTCTCTCTTTTTCTCTCTCTCACTGTTTCTCTCTCTCTTACTGTTTCGCTCTCTCTCTCTACTGTTTCTCTCTCTCACTGTTTCTCTCTCTCACTGTTTCTCTCTCTCACAGTGTTTCTCTCTCTCACTGTTTCTTTCTCTCACTGTTTCTCTCTCTCACTGTTTCTCTCTCTCTCTGTTTCTCTCTCTCTCTCACTGTTTCTCTCTCTCTCTCACTGTTTCTCTCTCTCACTGTTTCTCTCTCCCTCTCACTGTTTCTCTCTCTGTTTCTCTCTCTCACCGTTTCTCTCTCTCACTGTTTCTCTCTCTCTCACTGTTTCTCTCTCTCTCACTGTTTCTCTCTCTCTCTCACTGTTTCTCTTTCTCACTCTCTCTCTCTCACTGTTTCTCTCTCTCACTGTTTCTCTCTCTCTCTCACTGTTTCTCTCTACTCACTGTTTCTCTCTCTCTCTCATTGTCTCTCTCTTTCACTGTTTCTCTCTCTCACTGTTTATCTCTCTCTCTCACTGTTTCGCTCTCTCACTGCTTCTCTCTCTGTCACTGTTTCTCTCTCACTGTTTCTCTCTCTCTTACTGTTTCCCTCTCTCACTGTTTCTCTCTCTCACTGTTTCTCTCTCTCACAGTGTTTCTCTCTCTCACTGTTTCTTTCTCTCACTGTTTCTCTCTCTCACTGCTTCTCTCTCTCACTTTTTCTCTCTCTCTGTTTTTCTCTCTCACTATTTCTCTCTCTCTTACTGTTTCGCTCTCTCTCTCTATTGTTTCTCTCTCTCACTGTTTCTCTCTCTCACTGTTTCTCTCTCTCACAGTGTTTCTCTCTCTCACTGTTTCTTTCTCTCACTGTTTCTCTCTCTCACTGCTTCTCTCTCTCACTTTTTCTCTCCACCACTTTTTCTCTCTCTCGCTGTTTCTCTCTCAAACTGTTTCTCTCTCTCTGTTACTCTCTCTCGCACTGTTTCTATCTCTCTCTCTCACTGTTTCTCTCTCTCTCACTGTTTCTCTCTCTCACTGTTTCTCTCTCTCTCTGTTTCTCTCTTTCTCTCTCACTGTTTCTCTCTCCCTCTCACTGTTTCTCTCTCTCACTGTTTCTCTCTCTCTCACTGTTTCTCTCTCTCTCTGTTTCTCTCTCTCACCGTTTCTCTCTCTCACTGTTTCTCTCTCTCTCACTGTTTCTCTCTCTCTCACTGTTTATCTCCCTCTCTCACTGTTTCTCTCTCTCACTCTCTCTCTCTCACTGTTTCTCTCTCTCACTGTTTCTCTCTACTCACTGTTTCTCTCTCTCTCATTGTTTCTCTCTCTCACTGTTTCTCTCTCCCATCACTGTTTCATTCTCTCACTGTTTAGCTCTCTCTCTCACTGTTTCTCTCTCATTGTTTCTCTCTCTCACTGTTTATCTCTCTCTCTCACTGTTTCTCTCTCACTGTTTTTCTCCCTCACTGTTTATCTCTCTCTCTCACTGTTTCTCTCTCTCTGTTTTTCTCTCTCACTGTTTCTCATTCTCTCTCTCTCTCTCACGGTTTCTCTCTCACTGTTTAGCTCTCTCTCTCACTGTTTTTCTCTCACTGTTTCTCTCTCTCACTGTTTATCTCTCTCTCTCACTGTTTATCTCTCTCTCTCCCTGTTTCTCTCTCACTGTTTCTCTCTCTCTTACTGTTTCACTCTCTCTCTCACTGTTTCTCTCTCTCTCACTGCTTCTCTCTCTCTCTCGCTGCTTCTCTCTCTCACTGTTTCTCTCTCACTGTATCTCTCTCTCACTGTTTCTCTATCTCACTGTTTCTCTCTCTCTCTGTTTCTCTCTCTGTCACTGTTTCTCTCTCACTGTTTCTCTCTCTCTTACTGTTTCGCTCTCTCTCTCACTGTTTCTCTCTCTCACTGTTTCTCTCTCTCACTGTTTCTCTCTCTCACAGTGTTTCTCTCTCTCACTGTTTCTTTCTCTCACTGTTTCTCTCTCTCACTGCTTCTCTCTCTCACTTTTTCTCTCTCTCACTTTTTCTCTCTCTCGCTGTTTCTCTCTCAAACTGTTTCTCTCTCTCTGTTACTCTCTCTCGCACTGTTTCTCTCTCTCTCTCTCACTGTTTATCTCTCTCACTGTTTCTCTCTCTCACTGTTTCTCTCCCTCTCTGTTTCTCTCTCTCTCTCTCACTGTTTCTCTCTCTCTCTCACTGTTTCTCTCTACCACTGTTTCTCTCTCTCTCACTGTTTCTCTCTCTCTCTGTTTCTCTCTCTCACCGTTTCTCTTTCTCACTGTTTCTCTCTCTCTCACTGTTTCTCTCTCTCTCACTGTTTCTCTCTCTCTCTCACTGTTTCTCTCTCTCACTCTCTCTCTCTCACTGTTTCTCTCTCTCACTGTTTCTCTCTCTCTCTCACTGTTTGTCTCTACTCACTGTTTCTCTCTCTCTCTCATTTTTTCTCTCTCTCACTGTTTCTGTCTCCCTCACTGTTTCTTTCTCTCACTGTTTAGCTCTCTCTCTCACTGTTTCGCTCTCTCACTGCTTCTCTCTCTCACTTTTTCTCTCTCTCGCTGTTTCTCTCTCAAACTGTTTCTCTCTCTCTATTTCTCTCTCTCTCACTGTTTCTCTCTCTCTCACTGTTTCTCTCTCTCACTGTTTCTCTCTCTCCCTCACTGTTTCTCTCTCACTGTTTCTCTCTCTCACTGTTTCTCTCTCTCATTGTTTCTCTCTCTCACTGTTTCTCTCTCTCACTGTTTCTCTCTCTCACTGTTTCTCTCTCTCATTGTTTCTCTCTCACTGTTTCTCTCTCTCACTGTTTCTCTCTCTCATTGTTTCTCTCTCTCACTGTTTCTCTCTCCCTCACTGTTTCTTTCTCTCACTGTTTAGCTCTCTCTCTCAATGTTTCGCTCTCTCACTGCTTCTCTCTCTCACTGTTTCTCTCTCTCTGTTTTTCTCTCTCACTGTTTCTCATTGTCTCTCTCTCTCACTGTTTCTCTCTCATTGTTTCTCTCTCTCACTGTTTATCTCTCTCTCTCACTGTTTCTCTCTCACTGTTTTTCTCCCTCACTGTTTATCTCTCTCTCTCACTGTTTCTCTCTCTCTGTTTCTCTCTCTCACTGTTTCTCATTGTCTCCCTCTCTCACTGTTTCTCTCTCACTGTTTAGCTCTGTCTCTCACTGTTTTTCTCTCACTGTTTCTCTCTCTCACTGTTTCTCTCTCACTGTTTATCTCTCTCTCTCACTGTTGATCTCTCTCTCTTACTGTTTCTCTCTCACTGTTTCTCTCTCTCTTACTGTTTCACTCTCTCTCTCACTGTTTCTCTCTCTCTCACTGCTTCTCTCTCTCTCTCACTGCTTCTCTCTCTCACTGTTTCTCTATCTCACTGTTTCTCTCTCTCACTGTTTCTCTCTCACTGTTTAGCTCTCTCTCTCACTGTTTTTCTCTCACTGTTTCTCTCTCTCACTGTTTATCTCTCTCTCTCACTGTTTATCTCTCTCTCTCCCTGTTTCTCTCTCACTGTTTCTCTCTCTCTTACTGTTTCACTCTCTCTCTCACTGTTTCTCTCTCTCTCACTGCTTCTCTCTCTCTCTCGCTGCTTCTCTCTCTCACTGTTTCTCTCTCACTGTATCTCTCTCTCACTGTTTCTCTATCTCACTGTTTCTCTCTCTCTCTGTTTCTCTCTCTGTCACTGTTTCTCTCTCACTGTTTCTCTCTCTCTTACTGTTTCGCTCTCTCTCTCACTGTTTCTCTCTCTCACTGTTTCTCTCTCTCACTGTTTCTCTCTCTCACAGTGTTTCTCTCTCTCACTGTTTCTTTCTCTCACTGTTTCTCTCTCTCACTGCTTCTCTCTCTCACTTTTTCTCTCTCTCACTTTTTCTCTCTCTCGCTGTTTCTCTCTCAAACTGTTTCTCTCTCTCTGTTACTCTCTCTCGCACTGCTTCTCTCTCTCTCTCTCACTGTTTATCTCTCTCACTGTTTCTCTCTCTCACTGTTTCTCTCCCTCTCTGTTTCTCTCTCTCTCTCTCACTGTTTCTCTCTCTCTCTCACTGTTTCTCTCTACCACTGTTTCTCTCTCTCTCACTGTTTCTCTCTCTCTCTGTTTCTCTCTCTCACCGTTTCTCTTTCTCACTGTTTCTCTCTCTCTCACTGTTTCTCTCTCTCTCACTGTTTCTCTCTCTCTCTCACTGTTTCTCTCTCTCACTCTCTCTCTCTCACTGTTTCTCTCTCTCACTGTTTCTCTCTCTCTCTCACTGTTTGTCTCTACTCACTGTTTCTCTCTCTCTCTCATTTTTTCTCTCTCTCACTGTTTCTGTCTCCCTCACTGTTTCTTTCTCTCACTGTTTAGCTCTCTCTCTCACTGTTTCGCTCTCTCACTGCTTCTCTCTCTCACTTTTTCTCTCTCTCGCTGTTTCTCTCTCAAACTGTTTCTCTCTCTCTATTTCTCTCTCTCTCACTGTTTCTCTCTCTCTCACTGTTTCTCTCTCTCACTGTTTCTCTCTCTCCCTCACTGTTTCTCTCTCACTGTTTCTCTCTCTCACTGTTTCTCTCTCTCATTGTTTCTCTCTCTCACTGTTTCTCTCTCTCACTGTTTCTCTCTCTCATTGTTTCTCTCTCACTGTTTCTCTCTCTCACTGTTTCTCTCTCTCATTGTTTCTCTCTCTCACTGTTTCTCTCTCCCTCACTGTTTCTTTCTCTCACTGTTTAGCTCTCTCTCTCACTGTTTCTCTCTCTCTGTTTTTCTCTCTCACTGTTTCTCATTGTCTCTCTCTCTCACTGTTTCTCTCTCATTGTTTCTCTCTCTCACTGTTTATCTCTCTCTCTCACTGTTTCTCTCTCACTGTTTTTCTCCCTCACTGTTTATCTCTCCCTCTCACTGTTTCTCTCTCTCTGTTTCTCTCTCTCACTGTTTCTCATTGTCTCCCTCTCTCACTGTTTCTCTCTCACTGTTTAGCTCTGTCTCTCACTGTTTTTCTCTCACTGTTTCTCTCTCTCACTGTTTCTCTCTCACTGTTTATCTCTCTCTCTCACTGTTGATCTCTCTCTCTTACTGTTTCTCTCTCACTGTTTCTCTCTCTCTTACTGTTTCACTCAATCTCTCACTGTTTCTCTCTCTCTCACTGCTTCTCTCTCTCTCTCACTGCTTCTCTCTCTCACTGTTTCTCTATCTCACTGTTTCTCTATCTCACTGTTTCTCTCTCTCTCTGTTTCTCTCTCTGTCACTGTTTCTCTCTCACTGATTCCCTCTCTCTTACTGTTTCGCTCTCTCTCTCACTGTTTCTCTCTCTCACTGTTTCTTTCTCTCACTGTTTCTCTCTCTCACTGCTTCTCTCTCTCACTTTTTCTCTCTCTCACTTTTTCTCTCTCTCGCTGTTTCTCTCTCAAACTGTTTCTCTCTCTCTGTTACTCTCTCTCGCACTGTTTCTCTCTCTCTCTCTCACTGTTTATCTCTCTCATTGTATCTCTCTCTCACTGTTTCTCTCTCTCTCTGTTTCTCTCGCTCACCGTTTCTCTCTCTCAGTTTCTCTCTCTCTCACTGTTTCTCTCTCTCTCACTGTTTCTCTCTCTCTCTCACTGTTTCTCTCTCTCACTCTCTCTCTCTCACTGTTTCTCTCTCTCACTGTTTCTCTCTCTCACTCTCTCACTGTTTCTCTCTACTCACTGTTTCTCTCTTTCTCTCACTGTTTCTCTCTCTCACTGCTTCTCTCTCTCACTTTTTCTCTCTCTCACTTTTTCTCTCTCTCGCTGTTTCTCTCTCAAACTGTTTCTCTCTCTCTGTTACTCTCTCTCGCACTGTTTCTCTATCTCTCTCTCACTGTTTCTCTCTCTCTCACTGTTTCTCACTCTCACTGTTTCTCTCTCTCTCTGTTTCTCTCTCTCTCTCACTGTTTCTCTCTCTCTCTCACTGTTTCTCTCTACTCACTGTTTCTCTCTCATTGTTTCTCTCTCTCACTGTTTCTCTCTCCCTCACTGTTTCTTTCTCTCACTGTTTAGCTCTCTGTCTCACTGTTTCGCT
This sequence comes from Scyliorhinus torazame, assembly GCF_047496885.1. Taxonomy (NCBI): domain Eukaryota; kingdom Metazoa; phylum Chordata; class Chondrichthyes; order Carcharhiniformes; family Scyliorhinidae; genus Scyliorhinus; species Scyliorhinus torazame. The sequence continues at coordinate 179,557,545 of NC_092720.1, read as the reverse complement.
CTCTCACTGCTTCTCTCTCTCACTGTTTCTCTCTCTCTGTTTTTCTCTCTCACTGTTTCTCATTGTCTCTCTCTCTCACTGTATCTCTCTCACTGTTTCTCTATCTCACTGTTTCTCTCTCTCTCTGTTTCTCTCTCTGTCACTGTTTCTCTCTCACTGTTTCTCTCTCTCTTACTGTTTCACTCTCTCTCTCACTGTTTCTCTCTCTCACTGTTTCTCTCTCTCACTGTTTCTCTCTCTCACAGTGTTTCTCTCTCTCACTGTTTCTTTCTCTCACTGTTTCTCTCTCTCACTGCTTCTCTCTCTCACTTTTTCTCTCTCTCACTTTTTCTCTCTCTCGCTGTTTCTCTCTCAAACTGTTTCTCTCTCTCTGTTACTCTCTCTCGCACTGTTTCTCTCTCTCTCTCTCACTGTTTATCTCTCTCACTGTTTCTCTCTCTCACTGTTTCTCTCCCTCTCTGTTTCTCTCTCTCTCTCTCTCACTGTTTCTCTCTCTCTCTCACTGTTTCTCTCTCCCACTTTTTCTCTCTCTCTCACTGTTTCTCTCTCTCTCTGTTTCTCTCTCTCACCGTTTCTCTTTCTCACTGTTTCTCTCTCTCTCACTGTTTCTCTCTCTCTCACTGTTTCTCTCTCTCTCTCACTGTTTCTCTCTACTCACTGTTTCTCTCTCTCTCTCATTGTTTCTCTCTCTCACTGTTTCTGTCTCCCTCATTGTTTCTTTCTCTCACTGTTTAGCTCTCTCTCTCACTGTTTCGCTCTCTCACTGCTTCTCTCTCTCACTTTTTCACTCTCTCGCTGTTTCTCTCTCAAACTGTTTCTCTCTCTCTATTTCTCTCTCTCTCACTGTTTCTCTCTCTCTCACTGTTTCTCTCTCTCACTGTTTCTCTCTCTCCCTCACTGTTTCTCTCTCACTGTTTCTCTCTCTCACTGTTTCTCTCTCTCATTGTTTCTCTCTCTCACTGTTTCTCTCTCATTGTTTCTCTCTCTCACTGTTTCTCTCTCCCTCACTGTTTCTTTCTCTCACTGTTTAGCTCTCTCTCTCAATGTTTCGCTCTCTCACTGCTTCTCTCTCTCACTGTTTCTCTCTCTCTGTTTTTCTCTCTCACTGTTTCTCATTGTCTCTCTCTCTCACTGTTTCTTTCTCATTGTTTCTCTCTCTCACTGTTTATCTCTCTCTCTCACTGTTTCTCTCTCACTGTTTTTCTCCCTCATTGTTTATCTCTCTCTCTCTCTGTTTTTCTCTCTCACTGTTTCTCATTGTCTCTCTCTCTCACTGTTTCTCTCTCATTGTTTCTCTCTCTCACTGTTTAGCTCTCTCTCTCACTGTTTCTCACTGTTTCTCTCTCTCACTGTTTATCTCTCTCTCTCACTGTTTCTCTCTCACTGTTTTTCTCCCTCACTGTTTATCTCTCTCTCTCACTGTTTCTCTCTCTCTGTTTTTCTCTCTCACTGTTTCTCATTCTCTCTCTCTCTCTCACTGTTTCTCTCTCACTGTTTAGCTCTCTCTCTCACTGTTTTTCTCTCACTGTTTCTCTCTCTCACCGTTTATCTCTCTCTCTCACTGTTTATCTCTCTCTCTCCCTGTTTCTCTCTCACTGTTTCTCTCTCTCTTACTGTTTCACTCTCTCTCTCACTGTTTCTCTCTCTCTCACTGCTTCTCTCTCTCTCTCGCTGCTTCTCTCTCTCACTGTTTCTCTCTCACTGTATCTCTCTCTCACTGTTTCTCTATCTCACTGTTTCTCTCTCTCTCTGTTTCTCTCTCTGTCACTGTTTCTCTCTCACTGTTTATCTCTCTCTTACTGTTTCGCTCTCTCTCTCACTGTTTCTCTCTCTCACTGTTTCTCTCTCTCACTGTTTCTCTCTCTCACAGTGTTTCTCTCTCTCACTATTTCTTTCTCTCACTGTTTCTCTCTCTCACTGCTTCTCTCTCTCACTTTTTCTCTCTCTCACTTTTTCTCTCTCTCGCTGTTTCTCTCTCAAACTGTTTCTCTCTCTCTGTTACTCTCTCTCGCACTGTTTCTCTCTCTCTCTCTCTCACTGTTTATCTCTCTCACTGTTTCTCTCTCTCACTGTTTCTCTCCCTCTCTGTTTCTCTCTCTCTCTCTCTCTCTCACTGTTTCTCTCTCTCTCTCACTGTTTCTCTCTCCCACTGTTTCTCTCTCTCTCACTGTTTCTCTCTCTCTCTGTTTCTCTCTCTCACCGTTTCTCTTTCTCACTGTTTCTCTCTCTCTCACTGTTTCTCTCTCTCTCACTGTTTCTCTCTCTCTCTCACTGTTTCTCTCTCTCACTCTCTCTCTCTCACTGTTTCTCTCTCTCACTGTTTCTCTCTCTCTCTCACTGTTTCTCTCTACTCACTGTTTCTCTCTCTCTCTCATTGTTTCTCTCTCTCACTGTTTCTGTCTCCCTCACTGTTTCTTTCTCTCACTGTTTAGCTCTCTCTCTCACTGTTTCGCTCTCTCACTGCTTCTCTCTCTCACTTTTTCACTCTCGCTGTTTCTCTCTCAAACTGTTTCTCTCTCTCTATTTCTCTCTCTCTCACTGTTTCTCTCTCTCTCACTGTTTCTCTCTCTCACTGTTTCTCTCTCTCTGTTTTTCTCTCTCACTGTTTCTCATTGTCTCTCTCTTTCACTGTTTCTCTCTCATTGTTTCTCTCTCTCACTGTTTATCTCTCTCTCTCACTGTTTCTCTCTCACTGTTTTTCTCCCTCACTGTTTATCTCTCTCTCTCACTGTTTCTCTCTCTCTGTTTCTCTCTCTCACAGTTTCTCATTGTCTCTCTCTCTCACTGTTTTTCTCTCACTGTTTCTCTCTCTCACTGTTTCTCTCTCACTGTATATCTCTCTCTCTCACTGTTTCTCTCTCTCTCACTGCTTCTCTCTACTCACTGTTTCTCTCTCTCTCTCTGTTTTTCTCTCTCACTGTTTCTCATTGTCTCTCTCTCTCACTGTTTATCTCTCATTGTTTCTCTCTCTCACTGTTTATCTCTCTCTCTCACTGTTTCTCTCTCACTGTTTTTCTCTCTCACTGTTTCTCATTCTCTCTTTCTCTCTCACTGTTTCTCTCTCACTGTTTAGCTCTCTCTCTCACTGTTTTTCTCTCACTGTTTCTCTCTCTCACTGTTTATCTCTCTCTCTCACTGTTTATCTCTCTCTCTCCCTGTTTCTCTCTCACTGTTTCTCTCTCTCTTACTGTTTCACTCTCTCTCTCACTGTTTCTCTCTCTCTCACTGCTTCTCTCTCTCTCTCGCTGCTTCTCTCTCTCACTGTTTCTCTCTCACTGTATCTCTCTCTCACTGTTTCTCTATCTCACTGTTTCTCTCTCTCTCTGTTTCTCTCTCTGTCACTGTTTCTCTCTCACTGTTTCTCTCTCTCTTACTGTTTCGCTCTCTCTCTCACTGTTTCTCTCTCTCACTGTTTCTCTCTCTCACTGTTTCTCTCTCTCACAGTGTTTCTCTCTCTCACTGTTTCTTTCTCTCACTGTTTCTCTCTCTCACTGCTTCTCTCTCTCACTTTTTCTCTCTCTCACTTTTTCTCTCTCTCGCTGTTTCTCTCTCAAACTGTTTCTCTCTCTCTGTTACTCTCTCTCGCACTGTTTCTCTCTCTCTCTCTCACTGTTTATCTCTCTCACTGTTTCTCTCTCTCACTGTTTCTCTCCCTCTCTGTTTCTCTCTCTCTCTCTCTCACTGTTTCTCTCTCTCTCTCACTGTTTCTCTCTCCCACTGTTTCTCTCTCTCTCACTGTTTCTCTCTCTCTCTGTTTCTCTCTCTCACCGTTTCTCTTTCTCACTGTTTCTCTCTCTCTCACTGTTTCTCTCTCTCTCACTGTTTCTCTCTCTCACTCTCTCTCTCTCACTGTTTCTCTCTCTCACTGTTTCTCTCTCTCTCTCACTGTTTCTCTCCACTCACTGTTTCTCTCTCTCTCTCATTGTTTCTCTCTCTCACTGTTTCTGTCTCCCTCACTGTTTCTTTCTCTCACTGTTGAGCTCTCTCTCTCACTGTTTCGCTCTCTCACTGCTTCTCTCTCTCACTTTTTCACTCTCGCTGTTTCTCTCTCAAACTGTTTCTCTCTCTCTATTTCTCTCTCTCTCACTGTTTCTCTCTCTCTCACTGTTTCTCTCTCTCACTGTTTCTCTCTCTCCCTCACTGTTTCTCTCTCACTGTTTCTCTCTCTCACTGTTTCTCTCTCTCATTGTTTCTCTCTCTCACTGTTTCTCTCTCCCTCACTGTTTCTTTCTCTCACTGTTTAGCTCTCTCTCTCAATGTTTCGCTCTCTCACTGCTTCTCTCTCTCACTGTTTCTCTCTCTCTGTTTTTCTCTCTCACTATTTCTCTCTCTCTTACTGTTTCGCTCTCTCTCTCTACTGTTTCTCTCTCTCACTGTTTCTCTCTCTCACTGTTTCTTTCTCTCACTGTTTCTCTCTCTCACTGCTTCTCTCTCTCACTTTTTCTCTCCACCACTTTTTCTCTCTCTCGCTGTTTCTCTCTCAAACTGTTTCTCTCTCTCTGTTACTCTCTCTCGCACTGTTTCTATCTCTCTCTCTCACTGTTTCTCTCTCTCTCACTGTTTCTCTCTCTCACTGTTTCTCTCTCTCTCTGTTTCTCTCTTTCTCTCTCACTGTTTCTCTCTCCCTCTCACTGTTTCTCTCTCTCACTGTTTCTCTCTCTCTCACTGTTTCTCTCTCTCTCTGTTTCTCTCTCTCACCGTTTCTCTCTCTCACTGTTTCTCTCTCTCTCACTGTTTCTCTCTCTCTCACTGTTTCTCTCCCTCTCTCACTGTTTCTCTCTCTCACTCTCTCTCTCTCACTGCTTCTCTCTACTCACTGTTTCTCTCTCTCTCACTGTTTCTTTCTCTCACTGTTTCTCTCTCTCACGGTTTCTCTCTCATTGTTTCTCTCTCTCACTGTTTATCTCTCTCTCTCACTGTTTCTCTCTCACTGTTTTTCTCCCTCACTGTTTATCTCTCTCTCTCACTGTTTCTCTCTCTCTGTTTTTCTCTCTCACTGTTTCTCATTCTCTCTCTCTCTCTCACTGTTTCTCTCTCACTGTTTAGCTCTCTCTCTCACTGTTTTTCTCTCACTGTTTCTCTCTCTCACTGTTTATCTCTCTCTCTCACTGTTTATCTCTCTCTCTCCCTGTTTCTCTCTCACTGTTTCTCTCTCTCTTACTGTTTCACTCTCTCTCTCACTGTTTCTCTCTCTCTCACTGCTTCTCTCTCTCTCTCGCTGCTTCTCTCTCTCTCTCGCTGCTTCTCTCTCTCACTGTTTCTCTCTCACTGTATCTCTCTCTCACTGTTTCTCTATCTCACTGTTTCTCTCTCTCTCTGTTTCTCTCTCTGTCACTGTTTCTCTCTCACTGTTTCTCTCTCTCTTACTGTTTCGCTCTCTCTCTCACTGTTTCTCTCTCTCACTGTTTCTCTCTCTCACTGTTTCTCTCTCTCACAGTGTTTCTCTCTCTCACTGTTTCTTTCTCTCACTGTTTCTCTCTCTCACTGCTTCTCTCTCTCACTTTTTCTCTCTCTCACTTTTTCTCTCTCTCGCTGTTTCTCTCTCAAACTGTTTCTCTCTCTCTGTTACACTCTCTCGCACTGTTTCTCTCTCTCTCTCTCACTGTTTATCTCTCTCACTGTTTCTCTCTCTCACTGTTTCTCTCCCTCTCTGTTTCTCTCTCTCTCTCTCTCACTGTTTCTCTCTCTCTCTCACTGTTTCTCTCTCCCACTTTTTCTCTCTCTCTCACTGTTTCTCTCTCTCTCTGTTTCTCTCTCTCACCGTTTCTCTTTCTCACTGTTTCTCTCTCTCTCACTGTTTCTCTCTCTCTCACTGTTTCTCTCTCTCTCTCACTGTTTCTCTCTACTCACAGTTTCTCTCTCTCTCTCATTGTTTCTCTCTCTCACTGTTTCTGTCTCCCTCACTGTTTCTTTCTCTCACTGTTTAGCTCTCTCTCTCACTGTTTCGCTCTCTCACTGCTTCTCTCTCTCACTTTTTCACTCTCTCGCTGTTTCTCTCTCAAACTGTTTCTCTCTCTCTATTTCTCTCTCTCTCACTGTTTCTCTCTCTCTCACTGTTTCTCTCTCTCACTGTTTCTCTCTCTCCCTCACTGTTTCTCTCTCACTGTTTCTCTCTCTCACTGTTTCTCTCTCTCATTGTTTCTCTCTCTCACTGTTTCTCTCTCCCTCACTGTTTCTTTCTCTCACTGTTTAGCTCTCTCTCTCAATGTTTCGCTCTCTCACTGCTTCTCTCTCTCACTGTTTCTCTCTCTCTGTTTTTCTCTCTCACTGTTTCTCATTGTCTCTCTCTCTCACTGTTTCTCTCTCATTGTTTCTCTCTCTCACTGTTTATCTCTCTCTCTCACTGTTTCTCTCTCACTGTTTTTCTCCCTCACTGTTTATCTCTCTCTCTCACTGTTTCTCTCTCTCTGTTTCTCTCTCTCACTGTTTCTCATTGTCTCTCTCTCTCACTGTTTCTCTCTCACTGTTTAGCTCTCTCTCTCACTGTTTTTCTCTCACTGTTTCTCTCTCTCACTGTTTCTCTCTCACTGTTTATCTCTCTCTCTCACTGTTGATCTCTCTCTCTTCCTGTTTCTCTCTCACTGTTTCTCTCTCTCTTACTGTTTCACTCTCTCTCTCACTGTTTCTCTCTCTCTCACTGCTTCTCTCTCTCTCTCACTGCTTCTCTCTCTCACTGTTTCTCTCTCACTGTATCTCTCTCTCACTGTTTCTCTATCTCACTGTTTCTCTCTCTCTCTGTTTCTCTCTCTGTCACTGTTTCTCTCTCACTGTTTCCCTCTCTCTTACTTTTTCGCTCTCTCTCTCACTGTTTCTCTCTCTCACTGTTTCTCGCTCTCACTGTTTCTCTCTCTCACTGTTTCTTTCTCTCACTGTTTCTCTCTCTCACTGCTTCTCTCTCTCACTTTTTCTCTCTCTCACTTTTTCTCTCTCTCGCTGTTTCTCTCTCAAACTGTTTCTCTCTCTCTGTTACTCTCTCTCGCACTGTTTCTCTCTCTCTCTCTCACTGTTTATCTCTCTCATTGTATCTCTCTCTCACTGTTTCTCTCTCTCTCTGTTTCTCTCTCTCACCGTTTCTCTCTCTCAGTTTCTCTTTCTCTCACTGTTTCTCTCTCTCTCACTGTTTCTCTCTCTCTCTCACTGTTTCTCTCTCTCACTCTCTCTCTCTCACTGTTTCTCTCTCTCACTGTTTCTCTCTCTCTCTCACTGTTTCTCTCTACTCACTGTTTCTCTCTTTCTCTCACTGTTTCTCTCTCTCACTGCTTCTATCTCTCACTTTTTCTCTCTCTCACTTTTTCTCTCTCTCGCTGTTTCTCTCTCAAACTGTTTCTCTCTCTCTGTTACTCTCTCTCGCACTGTTTCTCTATCTCTCTCTCACTGTTTCTCTCTCTCTCACTGTTTCTCACTCTCACTGTTTCTCTCTCTCTCTGTTTCTCTCTCTCTCTCACTGTTTCTCTCTCTCTCTCACTGTTTCTCTCTACTCACTGTTTCTCTCTCATTGTTTCTCTCTCTCACTGTTTCTCTCTCCCTCACTGTTTCTTTCTCTCACTGTTTAGCTCTCTCTCTCTCACTGTTTCGCTCTCTCACTGCTTCTCTCTCTCACTGTTTCTCTCTCTCTGTTTTTCTCTCTCACTGTTTCTCATTGTCTCTCTCTCTCACTGTTTCTCTCTCATTGTTTCTCTCTCTCACTGTTTATCTCTCTCTCTCACTGTTTCTCTCTCATTGTTTCTCTTTCTCACTGTTTATCTCTCTCTCTCACTGTTTCTCTCTCACTGTTTTTCTCCCTCACTGTTTATCTCTCTCTCTCACTGTTTCTCTCTCTCTGTTTCTCTCTCTCACAGTTTCTCATTGTCTCTCTCTCTCACTGTTTCTCTCTCACTGTTTAGCTCTCTCTCTCACTGTTTTTCTCTCACTGTTTCTCTCTCTCACTGTTTCTCTCTCACTGTATATCTCTCTCTCTCACTGTTTCTCTCTCTCTCACTGCTTCTCTCTACTCACTGTTTCTCTCTCTCTCTCTGTTTTTCTCTCTCACTGTTTCTCATTGTCTCTCTCTCTCACTGTTTCTCTCTCATTGTTTCTCTCTCTCACTGTTTATCTCTCTCTCTCACTGTTTCTCTCTCACTGTTTTTCTCCCTCACTGTTTATCTCTCTCTCTCACTGTTTCTCTCTCTCTGTTTTTCTCTCTCACTGTTTCTCATTCTCTCTCTCTCTCTCACTGTTTCTCTCTCACTGTTTAGCTCTCTCTCTCACTGTTTTTCTCTCACTGTTTCTCTCTCTCACTGTTTATCTCTCTCTCTCACTGTTTATCTCTCTCTCTCCCTGTTTCTCTCTCACTGTTTCTCTCTCTCTTACTGTTTCACTCTCTCTCTCACTGTTTCTCTCTCTCTCACTGCTTCTCTCTCTCTCTCGCTGCTTCTCTCTCTCACTGTTTCTCTCTCACTGTATCTCTCTCTCACTGTTTCTCTATCTCACTGTTTCTCTCTCTCTCTGTTTCTCTCTCTGTCACTGTTTCTCTCTCACTGTTTCTCTCTCTCTTACTGTTTCGCTCTCTCTCTCACTGTTTCTCTCTCTCACTGTTTCTCTCTCTCACTGTTTCTCTCTCTCACAGTGTTTCTCTCTCTCACTGTTTCTTTCTCTCACTGTTTCTCTCTCTCACTGCTTCTCTCTCTCACTTTTTCTCTCTCTCACTTTTTCTCTCTCTCGCTGTTTCTCTCACAAACTGTTTCTCTCTCTCTGTTACTCTCTCTCGCACTGTTTCTCTCTCTCTCTCTCACTGTTTATCTCTCTCACTGTTTCTCTCTCTCACTGTTTCTCTCCCTCTCTGTTTCTCTCTCTCTCTCTCTCACTGTTTCTCTCTCTCTCTCACTGTTTCTCTCTCCCACTGTTTCTCTCTCTCTCACTGTTTCTCTCTCTCTCTGTTTCTCTCTCTCACCGTTTCTCTTACTCACTGTTTCTCTCTCTCTCACTGTTTCTCTCTCTCTCACTGTTTCTCTCTCTCACTCTCTCTCTCTCACTGTTTCTCTCTCTCACTGTTTCTCTCTCTCTCTCACTGTTTCTCTCCACTCACTGTTTCTCTCTCTCTCTCATTGTTTCTCTCTCTCACTGTTTCTGTCTCCCTCACTGTTTCTTTCTCTCACTGTTGAGCTCTCTCTCTCACTGTTTCGCTCTCTCACTGCTTCTCTCTCTCACTTTTTCACTCTCGCTGTTTCTCTCTCAAACTGTTTCTCTCTCTCTATTTCTCTCTCTCTCACTGTTTCTCTCTCTCTCACTGTTTCTCTCTCTCACTGTTTCTCTCTCTCCCTCACTGTTTCTCTCTCACTGTTTCTCTCTCTCACTGTTTCTCTCTCTCATTGTTTCTCTCTCTCACTGTTTCTCTCTCCCTCACTGTTTCTTTCTCTCACTGTTTAGCTCTCTCTCTCAATGTTTCGCTCTCTCACTGCTTCTCTCTCTCACTGTTTCTCTCTCTCTGTTTTTCTCTCTCACTATTTCTCTCTCTCTTACTGTTTCGCTCTCTCTCTCTACTGTTTCTCTCTCTCACTGTTTCTCTCTCTCACTGTTTCTCTCTCTCACAGTGTTTCTCTCTCTCACTGTTTCTTTCTCTCACTGTTTCTCTCTCTCACTGCTTCTCTCTCTCACTTTTTCTCTCCACCACTTTTTCTCTCTCTCGCTGTTTCTCTCTCAAACTGTTTCTCTCTCTCTGTTACTCTCTCTCGCACTGTTTCTATCTCTCTCTCTCACTGTTTCTCTCTCTCTCACTGTTTCTCTCTCTCACTGTTTCTCTCTCTCTCTGTTTCTCTCTTTCTCTCTCACTGTTTCTCTCTCCCTCTCACTGTTTCTCTCTCTCACTGTTTCTCTCTCTCTCACTGTTTCTCTCTCTCTCTGTTTCTCTCTCTCACCGTTTCTCTCTCTCACTGTTTCTCTCTCTCTCACTGTTTCTCTCTCTCTCACTGTTTCTCTCCCTCTCTCACTGTTACTCTCTCTCACTCTCTCTCTCTCACTGCTTCTCTCTACTCACTGTTTCTCTCTCTCTCACTGTTTCTTTCTCTCACTGTTTCTCTCTCTCACGGTTTCTCTCTCATTGTTTCTCTCTCTCACTGTTTATCTCTCTCTCTCACTGTTTCTCTCTCACTGTTTTTCTCCCTCACTGTTTATCTCTCTCTCTCACTGTTTCTCTCTCTCTGTTTTTCTCTCTCACTGTTTCTCATTCTCTCTCTCTCTCTCACTGTTTCTCTCTCACTGTTTAGCTCTCTCTCTCACTGTTTTTCTCTCACTGTTTCTCTCTCTCACTGTTTATCTCTCTCTCTCACTGTTTATCTCTCTCTCTCCCTGTTTCTCTCTCACTGTTTCTCTCTCTCTTACTGTTTCACTCTCTCTCTCACTGTTTCTCTCTCTCTCACTGCTTCTCTCTCTCTCTCGCTGCTTCTCTCTCTCTCTCGCTGCTTCTCTCTCTCACTGTTTCTCTCTCACTGTATCTCTCTCTCACTGTTTCTCTATCTCACTGTTTCTCTCTCTCTCTGTTTCTCTCTCTGTCACTGTTTCTCTCTCACTGTTTCTCTCTCTCTTACTGTTTCGCTCTCTCTCTCACTGTTTCTCTCTCTCACTGTTTCTCTCTCTCACTGTTTCTCTCTCTCACAGTGTTTCTCTCTCTCACTGTTTCTTTCTCTCACTGTTTCTCTCTCTCACTGCTTCTCTCTCTCACTTTTTCTCTCTCTCACTTTTTCTCTCTCTCGCTGTTTCTCTCTCAAACTGTTTCTCTCTCTCTGTTACACTCTCTCGCACTGTTTCTCTCTCTCTCTCTCACTGTTTATCTCTCTCACTGTTTCTCTCTCTCACTGTTTCTCTCCCTCTCTGTTTCTCTCTCTCTCTCTCTCACTGTTTCTCTCTCTCTCTCACTGTTTCTCTCTCCCACTTTTTCTCTCTCTCTCACTGTTTCTCTCTCTCTCTGTTTCTCTCTCTCACCGTTTCTCTTTCTCACTGTTTCTCTCTCTCTCACTGTTTCTCTCTCTCTCACTGTTTCTCTCTCTCTCTCACTGTTTCTCTCTACTCACTGTTTCTCTCTCTCTCTCATTGTTTCTCTCTCTCACTGTTTCTGTCTCCCTCACTGTTTCTTTCTCTCACTGTTTAGCTCTCTCTCTCACTGTTTCGCTCTCTCACTGCTTCTCTCTCTCACTTTTTCACTCTCTCGCTGTTTCTCTCTCAAACTGTTTCTCTCTCTCTATTTCTCTCTCTCTCACTGTTTCTCTCTCTCTCACTGTTTCTCTCTCTCACTGTTTCTCTCTCTCCCTCACTGTTTCTCTCTCACTGTTTCTCTCTCTCACTGTTTCTCTCTCTCATTGTTTCTCTCTCTCACTGTTTCTCTCTCCCTCACTGTTTCTTTCTCTCACTGTTTAGCTCTCTCTCTCAATGTTTCGCTCTCTCACTGCTTCTCTCTCTCACTGTTTCTCTCTCTCTGTTTTTCTCTCTCACTGTTTCTCATTGTCTCTCTCTCTCACTGTTTCTCTCTCATTGTTTCTCTCTCTCACTGTTTATCTCTCTCTCTCACTGTTTCTCTCTCACTGTTTTTCTCCCTCACTGTTTATCTCTCTCTCTCACTGTTTCTCTCTCTCTGTTTCTCTCTCTCACTGTTTCTCATTGTCTCTCTCTCTCACTGTTTCTCTCTCACTGTTTAGCTCTCTCTCTCACTGTTTTTCTCTCACTGTTTCTCTCTCTCACTGTTTCTCTCTCACTGTATATCTCTCTCTCTCACTGTTGATCTCTCTCTCTTCCTGTTTCTCGCTCACTGTTTCTCTCTCTCTTACTGTTTCACTCTCTCTCTCACTGTTTCTCTCTCTCTCACTGCTTCTCTCTCTCTCTCACTGCTTCTCTCTCTCAATGTTTCTCTCTCACTGTATCTCTCTCTCACTGTTTCTCTATCTCACTGTTTCTCTATCTCACTGTTTCTCTCTCTCTCTGTTTCTCTCTCTGTCACTGTTTCTCTCTCACTGTTTCCCTCTCTCTTACTGTTTCGCTCTCTCTCTCACTGTTTCTCTCTCTCACTGTTTCTCGCTCTCACTGTTTCTCTCTCTCACTGTTTCTTTCTCTCACTGTTTCTCTCTCTCACTGCTTCTCTCTCTCACTTTTTCTCTCTCTCTCTCACTGTTTCTCTCTACTCACTGTTTCTCTCTCTCTCTCATTGTCTCTCTCTCTCACTGTTTCTCTCTCTCACTGCTTCTCTCTCTCACTTTTTCTCTCTCTCACTTTTTCTCTCTCTCGCTGTTTCTCTCACAAATTGTTTCTCTCTCTCTGTTACTCTCTCTCGCACTGTTTCTCTCTCTCTCTCTCACTGTTTATCTCTCTCACTGTTTCTCTCTCTCACTGTTTCTCTCCCTCTCTGTTTCTCTCTCTCTCTCTCTCACTGTTTCTCTCTCTCTCTCACTGTTTCTCTCTCCCACTGTTTCTCTCTCTCTCACTGTTTCTCTCTCTCTCTGTTTCTCTCTCTCACCGTTTCTCTTTCTCACTATTTCTCTCTCTCTCACTGTTTCTCTCTCTCTCACTGTTTCTCTCTCTCACTCTCTCTCTCTCACTGTTTCTCTCTCTCACTGTTTCTCTCTCTCTCTCACTGTTTCTCTCCACTCACTGTTTCTCTCTCTCTATCATTGTTTCTCTCTCTCACTGTTTCTGTCTCCCTCACTGTTTCTTTCTCTCACTGTTGAGCTCTCTCTCTCACTGTTTCGCTCTCTCACTGCTTCTCTCTCTCACTTTTTCACTCTCGCTGTTTCTCTCTCAAACTGTTTCTCTCTCTCTATTTCTCTCTCTCTCACTGTTTCTCTCTCTCTCACTGTTTCTCTCTCTCACTGTTTCTCTCTCTCCCTCACTGTTTCTCTCTCACTGTTTCTCTCTCTCACTGTTTCTCTCTCTCATTGTTTCTCTCTCTCACTGTTTCTCTCTCCCTCACTGTTTCTTTCTCTCACTGTTTAGCTCTCACTCTCAATGTTTCGCTCTCTCACTGCTTCTCTCTCTCACTGTTTCTCTCTCTCTGTTTTTCTCTCTCACTATTTCTCTCTCTCTTACTGTTTCGCTCTCTCTCTCTACTGATTCTCTCTATCACTGTTTCTCTCTCTCACTGTTTCTCTCTCTCACAGTGTTTCTCTCTCTCACTGTTTCTTTCTCTCACTGTTTCTCTCTCTCACTGCTTCTCTCTCTCACTTTTTCTCTCCACCACTTTTTCTCTCTCTCGCTGTTTCTCTCTCAAACTGTTTCTCTCTCTCTGTTACTCTCTCTCGCACTGTTTCTATCTCTCTCTCTCACTGTTTCTCTCTCTCTCACTGTTTCTCTCTCTCACTGTTTCTCTCTCTCTCTGTTTCTCTCTTTCTCTCTCACTGTTTCTCTCTCCCTCTCACTGTTTCTCTCTCTCACTGTTTCTCTCTCTCTCACTGTTTCTCTCTCTCTCTGTTTCTCTCTCTCACCGTTTCTCTCTCTCACTGTTTCTCTCTCTCTCACTGTTTCTCTCTCTCTCACTGTTTCTCTCCCTCTCTCACTGTTTCTCTCTCTCACTCTCTCTCTCTCACTGTTTCTCTCTCTCACTGTTTCTCTCTCTCTCTCACTGCTTCTCTCTACTCACTGTTTCTCTCTCTCTCACTGTTTCTTTCTCTCACTGTTTCTCTCTCTCACGGTTTCTCTCTCATTGTTTCTCTCTCTCACTGTTTATCTCTCTCTCTCACTGTTTCTCTCTCACTGTTTTTCTCCCTCACTGTTTATCTCTCTCTCTCACTGTTTCTCTCTCTCTGTTTTTCTCTCTCACTGTTTCTCATTCTCTCTCTCTCTCTCACTGTTTCTCTCTCACTGTTTAGCTCTCTCTCTCACTGTTTTTCTCTCACTGTTTCTCTCTCTCACTGTTTATCTCTCTCTCTCACTGTTTATCTCTCTCTCTCCCTGTTTCTCTCTCACTGTTTCTCTCTCTCTTACTGTTTCACTCTCTCTCTCACTGTTTCTCTCTCTCTCACTGCTTCTCTCTCTCTCTCGCTGCTTCTCTCTCTCACTGTTTCTCTCTCACTGTATCTCTCTCTCACTGTTTCTCTATCTCACTGTTTCTCTCTCTCTCTGTTTCTCTCTCTGTCACTGTTTCTCTCTCACTGTTTCTCTCTCTCTTACTGTTTCGCTCTCTCTCTCACTGTTTCTCTCTCTCACTGTTTCTCTCTCTCACAGTGTTTCTCTCTCTCACTGTTTCTTTCTCTCACTGTTTCTCTCTCTCACTGCTTCTCTCTCTCACTTTTTCTCTCTCTCACTTTTTCTCTCTCTCGCTGTTTCTCTCTCAAACTGTTTCTCTCTCTCTGTTACACTCTCTCGCACTGTTTCTCTCTCTCTCTCTCACTGTTTATCTCTCTCACTGTTTCTCTCTCTCACTGTTTCTCTCCCTCTCTGTTTCTCTCTCTCTCTCTCTCACTGTTTCTCTCTCTCTCTCACTGTTTCTCTCTCCCACTTTTTCTCTCTCTCTCACTGTTTCTCTCTCTCTCTGTTTCTCTCTCTCACCGTTTCTCTTTCTCACTGTTTCTCTCTCTCTCACTGTTTCTCTCTCTCTCACTGTTTCTCTCTCTCTCTCACTGTTTCTCTCTACTCACTGTTTCTCTCTCTCTCTCATTGTTTCTCTCTCTCACTGTTTCTGTCTCCCTCACTGTTTCTTTCTCTCACTGTTTAGCTCTCTCTCTCACTGTTTCGCTCTCTCACTGCTTCTCTCTCTCACTTTTTCACTCTCTCGCTGTTTCTCTCTCAAACTGTTTCTCTCTCTCTATTACTCTCTCACTGTTTCTCTCTCTCTCACTGTTTCTCTCTCTCACTGTTTCTCTCTCTCCCTCACTGTTTCTCTCTCACTGTTTCTCTCTCTCACTGTTTCTCTCTCTCATTGTTTCTCTCTCTCACTGTTTCTCTCTCCCTCACTGTTTCTTTCTCTCACAGTTTAGCTCTCTCTCTCAATGTTTCGCTCTCTCACTGCTTCTCTCTCTCACTGTTTCTCTCTCTCTGTTTTTCTCTCTCACTGTTTCTCATTGTCTCTCTCTCTCACTGTTTCTCTCTCATTGTTTCTCTCTCTCACTGTTTATCTCTCTCTCTCACTGTTTCTCTCTCACTGTTTTTCTCCCTCACTGTTTATCTCTCTCTCTCACTGTTTCTCTCTCTCTGTTTCTCTCACTCACTGTTTCTCATTGTCTCTCTCTCTCACTGTTTCTCTCTCACTGTTTAGCTCTCTCTCTCACTGTTTTTCTCTCACTGTTTCTCTCTCTCACTGTTTCTCTCTCACTGTATATCTCTCTCTCTCACTGTTGATCTCTCTCTCTTCCTGTTTCTCTCTCACTGTTTCTCTCTCTCTTACTGTTTCACTCTCTCTCTCACTGTTTCTCTCTCTCTCACTGCTTCTCTCTCTCTCTCACAGCTTCTCTCTCTCACTGTTTCTCTCTCACTGTATCTCTCTCTCACTGTTTCTCTATCTCACTGTTTCTCTATCTCACTGTTTCTCTCTCTCTCTTTTTCTCTCTCTGTCACTGTTTCTCTCTCACTGTTTCCCTCTCTCTTACTGTTTCGCTCTCTCTCTCACTGTTTCTCTCTCTCACTGTTTCTCGCTCTCACTGTTTCTCTCTCTCACTGTTTCTTTCTCTCACTGTTTCTCTCTCTCACTGCTTCTCTCTCTCACTTTTTCTCTCTCTCACTTTTTCTCTCTCTCGCTGTTTCTCTCTCAAACTGTTTCTCTCTCTCTGTTACTCTCTCTCGCACTGTTTCTCTCTCTCTCTCTCACTGTTTATCTCTCTCATTGTATCTCTCTCTCACTGTTTCTCTCTCTCTCTGTTTCTCTCTCTCACCGTTTCTCTCTCTCAGTTTCTCTCTCTCTCACTGTTTCTCTCTCTCTCACTGTTTCTCTCTCTCTCTCACTGTTTCTCTCTCTCACTCTCTCTCTCTCACTGTTTCTCTCTCTCACTGTTTCTCTCTCTCTCTCACTGTTTCTCTCTACTCACTGTTTCTCTCTTTCTCTCACTGTTTAGCTCTCACTCTCAATGTTTCGCTCTCTCACTGCTTCTCTCTCTCACTGTTTCTCTCTCTCTGTTTTTCTCTCTCACTATTTCTCTCTCTCTTACTGTTTCGCTCTCTCTCTCTACTGTTTCTCTCTCTCACTGTTTCTCTTTCTCACTGTTTCTCTCTCTCACAGTGTTTCTCTCTCTCACTGTTTCTTTCTCTCACTGTTTCTCTCTCTCACTGCTTCTCTCTCTCACTTTTTCTCTCCACCACTTTTTCTCTCTCTCGCTGTTTCTCTCTCAAACTGTTTCTCTCTCTCTGTTACTCTCTCTCGCACTGTTTCTATCTCTCTCTCTCACTGTTTCTCTCTCTCTCACTGTTTCTCTCTTTCACTGTTTCTCTCTCTCTCTGTTTCTCTCTTTCTCTCTCACTGTTTCTCTCTCCCTCTCACTGTTTCTCTCTCTCACTGTTTCTCTCTCTCTCACTGTTTCTCTCTCTCTCTGTTTCTCTCTCTCACCGTTTCTCTCTCTCACTGTTTCTCTCTCTCTCACTGTTTCTCTCTCTCTCACTGTTTCTCTCCCTCTCTCACTGTTTCTCTCTCTCACTCTCTCTCTCTCACTGTTTCTCTCTCTCACTGTTTCTCTCTCTCTCTCACTGCTTCTCTCTACTCACTGTTTCTCTCTCTCTCACTGTTTCTTTCTCTCACTGTTTCTCTCTCTCACGGTTTCTCTCTCATTGTTTCTCTCTCTCACTGTTTATCTCTCTCTCTCACTGTTTCTCTCTCACTGTTTTTCTCCCTCACTGTTTATCTCTCTCTCTCACTGTTTCTCTCTCTCTGTTTTTCTCTCTCACTGTTTCTCATTCTCTCTCTCTCTCTCACTGTTTCTCTCTCACTGTTTAGCTCTCTCTCTCACTGTTTTTCTCTCACTGTTTCTCTCTCTCACTGTTTATCTCTCTCTCTCACTGTTTATCTCTCTCTCTCCCTGTTTCTCTCTCACTGTTTCTCTCTCTCTTACTGTTTCACTCTCTCTCTCACTGTTTCTCTCTCTCTCACTGCTTCTCTCTCTCTCTCGCTGCTTCTCTCTCTCACTGTTTCTCTCTCACTGTATCTCTCTCTCACTGTTTCTCTATCTCACTGTTTCTCTCTCTCTGTTTCTCTCTCTGTCACTGTTTCTCTCTCACTGTTTCTCTCTCTCTTACTGTTTCGCTCTCTCTCTCACTGTTTCTCTCTCTCACTGTTTCTCTCTCTCACAGTGTTTCTCTCTCTCACTGTTTCTTTCTCTCACTGTTTCTCTCTCTCACTGCTTCTCTCTCTCACTTTTTCTCTCTCTCACTTTTTCTCTCTCTCGCTGTTTCTCTCTCAAACTGTTTCTCTCTCTCTGTTACACTCTCTCGCACTGTTTCTCTCTCTCTCTCTCACTGTTTATCTCTCTCACTGTTTCTCTCTCTCACTGTTTCTCTCCCTCTCTGTTTCTCTCTCTCTCTCTCTCACTGTTTCTCTCTCTCTCTCACTGTTTCTCTCTCCCACTTTTTCTCTCTCTCTCACTGTTTCTCTCTCTCTCTGTTTCTCTCTCTCACCGTTTCTCTTTCTCACTGTTTCTCTCTCTCTCACTGTTTCTCTCTCTCTCACTGTTTCTCTCTCTCTCTCACTGTTTCTCTCTACTCACTGTTTCTCTCTCTCTCTCATTGTTTCTCTCTCTCACTGTTTCTGTCTCCCTCACTGTTTCTTTCTCTCACTGTTTAGCTCTCTCTCTCACTGTTTCGCTCTCTCACTGCTTCTCTCTCTCACTTTTTCACTCTCTCGCTGTTTCTCTCTCAAACTGTTTCTCTCTCTCTATTACTCTCTCTCTCACTGTTTCTCTCTCTCTCACTGTTTCTCTCTCTCACTGTTTCTCTCTCTCCCTCACTGTTTCTCTCTCACTGTTTCTCTCTCTCACTGTTTCTCTCTCTCATTGTTTCTCTCTCTCACTGTTTCTCTCTCCCTCACTGTTTCTTTCTCTCACTGTTTAGCTCTCTCTCTCAATGTTTCGCTCTCTCACTGCTTCTCTCTCTCACTGTTTCTCTCTCTCTGTTTTTCTCTCTCACTGTTTCTCATTGTCTCTCTCTCTCACTGTTTCTCTCTCATTGTTTCTCTCTCTCACTGTTTATCTCTCTCTCTCACTGTTTCTCTCTCACTGTTTTTCTCCCTCACTGTTTATCTCTCTCTCTCACTGTTTCTCTCTCTCTGTTTCTCTCACTCACTGTTTCTCATTGTCTCTCTCTCTCACTGTTTCTCTCTCACTGTTTAGCTCTCTCTCTCACTGTTTTTCTCTCACTGTTTCTCTCTCTCACTGTTTCTCTCTCACTGTATATCTCTCTCTCTCACTGTTGATCTCTCTCTCTTCCTGTTTCTCTCTCACTGTTTCTCTCTCTCTTACTGTTTCACTCTCTCTCTCACTGTTTCTCTCTCTCTCACTGCTTCTCTCTCTCTCACACAGCTTCTCTCTCTCACTGTTTCTCTCTCACTGTATCTCTCTCTCACTGTTTCTCTATCTCACTGTTTCTCTATCTCACTGTTTCTCTCTCTCTCTGTTTCTCTCTCTGTCACTGTTTCTCTCTCACTGTTTCCCTCTCTCTTACTGTTTCGCTCTCTCTCTCACAGTTTCTCTCTCTCACTGTTTCTCGCTCTCACTGTTTCTCTCTCTCACTGTTTCTTTCTCTCACTGTTTCTCTCTCTCACTGCTTCTCTCTCTCACTTTTTCTCTCTCTCACTTTTTCTCTCTCTCGCTGTTTCTCTCTCAAACTGTTTCTCTCTCTCTGTTACTCTCTCTCGCACTGTTTCTCTCTCTCTCTCTCACTGTTTATCTCTCTCATTGTATCTCTCTCTCACTGTTTCTCTCTCTCTCTGTTTCTCTCTCTCACCGTTTCTCTCTCTCAGTTTCTCTCTCTCTCACTGTTTCTCTCTCTCTCACTGTTTCTCTCTCTCTCTCACTGTTTCTCTCTCTCACTCTCTCTCTCTCACTGTTTCTCTCTCTCACTGTTTCTCTCTCTCTCTCACTGTTTCTCTCTACTCACTGTTTCTCTCTTTCTCTCACTGTTTAGCTCTCACTCTCAATGTTTCGCTCTCTCACTGCTTCTCTCTCTCACTGTTTCTCTCTCTCTGTTTTTCTCTCTCACTATTTCTCTCTCTCTTACTGTTTCGCTCTCTCTCTCTACTGTTTATCTCTCTCACTGTTTCTCTCTCTCACTGTTTCTCTCTCTCACAGTGTTTCTCTCTCTCACTGTTTCTTTCTCTCACTGTTTCTCTCTCTCACTGCTTCTCTCTCTCACTTTTTCTCTCCACCACTTTTTCTCTCTCTCGCTGTTTCTCTCTCAAACTGTTTCTCTCTCTCTGTTACTCTCTCTCGCACTGTTTCTATCTCTCTCTCTCACTGTTTCTCTCTCTCTCACTGTTTCTCTCTCTCTCTGTTTCTCTCTCTCACCGTTTCTCTCTCTCACTGTTTCTCTCTCTCTCACTGTTTCTCTCTCTCTCACTGTTTCTCTCCCTCTCTCACTGTTTCTCTCTCTCACTCTCTCTCTCTCACTGTTTCTCTCTCTCACTGTTTCTCTCTCTCTCTCACTGCTTCTCTCTACTCACTGTTTCTCTCTCTCTCACTGTTTCTTTCTCTCACTGTTTCTCTCTCTCACGGTTTCTCTCTCATTGTTTCTCTCTCTCACTGTTTATCTCTCTCTCTCACTGTTTCTCTCTCACTGTTTTTCTCCCTCACTGTTTATCTCTCTCTCTCACTGTTTCTCTCTCTCTGTTTTTCTCTCTCACTGTTTCTCATTCTCTCTCTCTCTCTCACTGTTTCTCTCTCACTGTTTAGCTCTCTCTCTCACTGTTTTTCTCTCACTGTTTCTCTCTCTCACTGTTTATCTCTCTCTCTCACTGTTTATCTCTCTCTCTCCCTGTTTCTCTCTCACTGTTTCTCTCTCTCTTACTGTTTCACTCTCTCTCTCACTGTTTCTCTCTCTCTCACTGCTTCTCTCTCTCTCTCGCTGCTTCTCTCTCTCACTGTTTCTCTCTCACTGTATCTCTCTCTCACTGTTTCTCTATCTCACTGTTTCTCTCTCTCTCTGTTTCTCTCTCTGTCACTGTTTCTCTCTCACTGTTTCTCTCTCTCTTACTGTTTCTCTCTCTCTCTCACTGTTTCTCTCTCTCACTGTTTCTCTCTCTCACAGTGTTTCTCTCTCTCACTGTTTCTTTCTCTCACTGTTTCTCTCTCTCACTGCTTCTCTCTCTCACTTTTTCTCTCTCTCACTTTTTCTCTCTCTCGCTGTTTCTCTCTCAAACTGTTTCTCTCTCTCTGTTACACTCTCTCGCACTGTTTCTCTCTCTCTCTCTCACTGTTTATCTCTCTCACTGTTTCTCTCTCTCACTGTTTCTCTCCCTCTCTGTTTCTCTCTCTCTCTCTCTCACTGTTTCTCTCTCTCTCTCACTGTTTCTCTCTCCCACTTTTTCTCTCTCTCTCACTGTTTCTCTCTCTCTCTGTTTCTCTCTCTCACCGTTTCTCTTTCTCACTGGTTCTCTCTCTCTCACTGTTTCTCTCTCTCTCACTGTTTCTCTCTCTCTCTCACTGTTTCTCTCTACTCACTGTTTCTCTCTCTCTCTCATTGTTTCTCTCTCTCACTGTTTCTGTCTCCCTCACTGTTTCTTTCTCTCACTGTTTAGCTCTCTCTCTCACTGTTTCGCTCTCTCACTGCTTCTCTCTCTCACTTTTTCACTCTCTCGCTGTTTCTCTCTCAAACTGTTTCTCTCTCTCTATTACTCTCTCTCTCACTGTTTCTCTCTCTCTCACTGTTTCTCTCTCTCACTGTTTCTCTCTCTCCCTCACTGTTTCTCTCTCACTGTTTCTCTCTCTCACTGTTTCTCTCTCTCATTGTTTCTCTCTCTCACTGTTTCTCTCTCCCTCACTGTTTCTTTCTCTCACTGTTTAGCTCTCTCTCTCAATGTTTCGCTCTCTCACTGCTTCTCTCTCTCACTGTTTCTCTCTCTCTGTTTTTCTCTCTCACTGTTTCTCATTGTCTCTCTCTCTCACTGTTTCTCTCTCATTGTTTCTCTCTCTCACTGTTTATCTCTCTCTCTCACTGTTTCTCTCTCACTGTTTTTCTCCCTCACTGTTTATCTCTCTCTCTCACTGTTTCTCTCTCTCTGTTTCTCTCACTCACTGTTTCTCATTGTCTCTCTCTCTCACTGTTTCTCTCTCACTGTTTAGCTCTCTCTCTCACTGTTTTTCTCTCACTGTTTCTCTCTCTCACTGTTTCTCTCTCACTGTATATCTCTCTCTCTCACTGATGATCTCTCTCTCTTCCTGTTTCTCTCTCACTGTTTCTCTCTCTCTTACTGTTTCACTCTCTCTCTCACTGTTTCTCTCTCTCTCACTGCTTCTCTCTCTCTCTCACAGCTTCTCTCTCTCACTGTTTCTCTCTCACTGTATCTCTCTCTCACTGTTTCTCTATCTCACTGTTTCTCTATCTCACTGTTTCTCTCTCTCTCTGTTTCTCTCTCTGTCACTGTTTCTCTCTCACTGTTTCCCTCTCTCTTACTGTTTCGCTCTCTCTCTCACAGTTTCTCTCTCTCACTGTTTCTCGCTCTCACTGTTTCTCTCTCTCACTGTTTCTTTCTCTCACTGTTTCTCTCTCTCACTGCTTCTCTCTCTCACTTTTTCTCTCTCTCACTTTTTCTCTCTCTCGCTGTTTCTCTCTCAAACTGTTTCTCTCTCTCTGTTACTCTCTCTCGCACTGTTTCTCTCTCTCTCTCTCACTGTTTATCTCTCTCATTGTATCTCTCTCTCACTGTTTCTCTCTCTCTCTGTTTCTCTCTCTCACCGTTTCTCTCTCTCAGTTTCTCTCTCTCTCACTGTTTCTCTCTCTCTCACTGTTTCTCTCTCTCTCTCACTGTTTCTCTCTCTCACTCTCTCTCTCTCACTGTTTCTCTCTCTCACTGTTTCTCTCTCTCTCTCACTGTTTCTCTCTACTCACTGTTTCTCTCTTTCTCTCACTGTTTCTCTCTCTCACTGCTTCTCTCTCTCACTTTTTCTCTCTCTCACTTTTTCTCTCTCTCGCTGTTTCTCTCTCAAACTGTTTCTCTCTCTCTGTTACTCTCTCTCGCACTGTTTCTCTTTCTCTCTCTCACTGTTTCTCTCTCTCTCACTGTTTCTCACTCTCACTGTTTCTCTCTCTCTCTGTTTCTCTCTCTCTCTCACTGTTTCTCTCTCTCTCTCACTGTTTCTCTCTACTCACTGTTTCTCTCTCATTGTTTCTCTCTCTCACTGTTTCTCTCTCCCTCACTGTTTCTTTCTCTCACTGTTTAGCTCTCTCTCTCTCACTGTTTCGCTCTCTCACTGCTTCTCTCTCTCACTGTTTCTCTCTCTCTGTTTTTCTCTCTCACTGTTTCTCATTGTCTCTCTCTCTCACTGTTTCTCTCTCATTGTTTCTCTCTCTCACTGTTTATCTCTCTCTCTCACTGTTTCTCTCTCACTGTTTTTCTCCCTCACTGTTTATCTCTCTCTTACAGTTTCGCTCTCTCTCTCACTGTTTCTCTCTCTCACTGTTTCTCTCTCTCACTGTTTCTCTCTCTCACAGTGTTTCTCTCTCTCACTGTTTCTTTCTCTCACTGTTTCTCTCTCTCACAGCTTCTCTCTCTCACTTTTTCTCTCTCTCACTTTTTCTCTCTCTCGCTGTTTCTCTCTCAAACTGTTTCTCTCTCTCTGTTACTCTCTCTCGCACTGTTTCTCTCTCTCTCTCTCACTGTTTATCTCTCTCACTGTTTCTCTCTCTCACTGTTTCTCTCTCTCTCTGTTTCTCTCTCTCTCACTGTTTCTCTCTCTCTCTCACTGTTTCTCTCTCTCACTGTTTCTCTCTCTCTCACTGTTTCTCTCTGTCTCTGTTTCTCTCTCTCACCGTTTCACTCTCTCACTGTTTCTCTCTCTCTCACTGTTTCTCTCTCTCTCACTGTTTCTCTCTCTCTCTCTCACTGTTTCTCTCTCTCACTCTCTCTCTCTCACTGTTTCTCTCTCTCCCTCACTGTTTCTCTCTCACTGTTTCTCTCTCTCACTGTTTCTCTCTCTCATTGTTTCTCTCTCTCACTGTTTCTCTCTCCCTCACTGTTTCTTTCTCTCACTGTTTAGCTCTCTCTCTCAATGTTTCGCTCTCTCACTGCTTCTCTCTCTCACTGTTTCTCTCTCTCTGTTTTTCTCTCTCACTGTTTCTCATTGTCTCTCTCTCTCACTGTTTCTCTCTCATTGTTTCTCTCTCTCACTGTTTATCTCTCTCTCTCACTGTTTCTCTCTCACTGTTTTTCTCCCTCACTGTTTATCTCTCTCTCTCACTGTTTCTCTCTCTCTGTTTCTCTCTCTCACTGTTTCTCATTGTCTCTCTCTCTCACTGTTTCTCTCTCACTGTTTAGCTCTCTCTCACTGTTTTTCTCTCACTGTTTCTCTCTCTCACTGTTTCTCTCTCACTGTATATCTCTCTCTCTCACTGTTGATCTCTCTCTCTTCCTGTTTCTCTCTCACTGTTTCTCTCTCTCTTACTGTTTCACTCTCTCTCTCACTGTTTCTCTCTCTCTCACTGCTTCTCTCTCTCTCTCACTGCTTCTCTCTCTCACTGTTTCTCTCTCACTGTATCTCTCTCTCACTGTTTCTCTATCTCACTGTTTCTCTATCTCACTGTTTCTCTCTCTCTCTGTTTCTCTCTCTCTCACTGTTTCTCTCTCACTGTTTCCCTCTCTCTTACTGTTTCTCTCTCTCACTGTTTCTCGCTCTCACTGTTTCTCTCTCTCACTGTTTCTTTCTCTCACTGTTTCTCTCTCTCACTGCTTCTCTCTCTCACTTTTTCTCTCTCTCACTTTTTCTCTCTCGCTGTTTCTCTCTCAAACTGTTTCTCTCTCTCTGTTACTCTCTCTCGCACTGTTTCTCTCTCTCTCTCTCACTGTTTATCTCTCTCATTGTATCTCTCTCTCACTGTTTCTCTCTCTCTCTGGTTCTCTCTCTCACCGTTTCTCTCTCTCAGTTTCTCTCTCTCTCACTGTTTCTCTCTCTCTCACTGTTTCTCTCTCTCTCTCACTGTTTCTCTCTCTCACTCTCTCTCTCTCACTGTTTCTCTCTCTCACTGTTTCTCTCTCTCTCTCACTGTTTCTCTCTACTCACTGTTTCTCTCTTTCTCTCACTGTTTCTCTCTCTCACTGCTTCTCTCTCTCACTTTTTCTCTCTCTCACTTTTTCTCTCTCTCGCTGTTTCTCTCTCAAACTGTTTCTCTCTCTCTTTTACTCTCTCTCGCACTGTTTCTCTATCTCTCTCTCGCTGTTTCTCTCTCTCTCACTGTTTCTCACTCTCACTGTTTCTCTCTCTCTCTGTTTCTCTCTCTCTCTCACTGTTTCTCTCTCTCTCACTGTTTCTCACTCTCACTGTTTCTCTCTCTCTCTGTTTCTCTCTCTCTCTCACTGTTTCTCTCTCTCTCTCACTGTTTCTCTCTACTCACTGTTTCTCTCTCATTGTTTCTCTCTCTCGCTGTTTCTCTCTCCCTCACTGTTTCTTTCTCTCACTGTTTAGCTCTCTCTCTCACTGTTTCGCTCTCTCACTGCTTCTCTCTCTCACTGTTTCTCTCTCTCTGTTTTTCTCTCTCACTGTTTCTCATTGTCTCTCTCTCTCACTGTTTCTCTCTCATTGTTTCTCTCTCTCACTGTTTATCTCTCTCTCTCACTGTTTCTCTCTCACTGTTTTTCTCCCTCACTGTTTATCTCTCTCTTACTGTTTCGCTCTCTCTCTCACTGTTTCTCTCTCCCACTGTTTCTCTCTCTCACTGTTTCTCTCTCTCACAGTGTTTCTCTCTCTCACTGTTTCTTTCTCTCACTGTTTCTCTCTCTCACTGTTTCTCTCTCTCACTGTTTCTCTCTCTCACAGTGTTTCTCTCTCTCACTGTTTCTTTCTCTCACTGTTTCTCTCTCTCACTGCTTCTCTCTCTCACTTTTTCTCTCTCTCACTTTTTCTCTCTCTCGCTGTTTCTCTCTCAAACTGTTTCTCTCTCTCTGTTACTCTCTCTCGCACTGTTTCTCTCTCTCTCTCTCACTGTTTATCTCTCTCACTGTTTCTCTCTCTCACTGTTTCTCTCTCTCTCTGTTTTTCTCTCTCTCACTGTTTCTCTCTCTCTCTCACTGTTTCTCTCTCTCACTGTTTCTCTCTCTCTCACTGTTTCTCTCGGTCTCTGTTTCTCTCTCTCACCGTTTCTCTCTCTCACTGTTTCTCTCTCTCTCACTGTTTCTCTCTCTCTCACTGTTTCTCTCTCTCTCTCACTGTTTCTCTCTACTCACTGTTTCTCTCTCTCTCTCATTGTTTCTCTCTCTCACTGTTTCTGTCTCCCTCACTGTTTCTTTCTCTCACTGTTTAGCTCTCTCTCTCACTGTTTCGCTCTCTCACTGCTTCTCTCTCTCACTTTTTCACTCTCTCGCTGTTTCTCTCTCAAACTGTTTCTCTCTCTCTATTACTCTCTCTCTCACTGTTTCTCTCTCTCTCACTGTTTCTCTCTCTCACTGTTTCTCTCTCTCCCTCACTGTTTCTCTCTCACTGTTTCTCTCTCTCACTGTTTCTCTCTCTCATTGTTTCTCTCTCTCACTGTTTCTCTCTCCCTCACTGTTTCTTTCTCTCACTGTTTAGCTCTCTCTCTCAATGTTTCGCTCTCTCACTGCTTCTCTCTCTCACTGTTTCTCTCTCTCTGTTTTTCTCTCTCACTGTTTCTCATTGTCTCTCTCTCTCACTGTTTCTCTCTCATTGTTTCTCTCTCTCACTGTTTATCTCTCTCTCTCACTGTTTCTCTCTCACTGTTTTTCTCCCTCACTGTTTATCTCTCTCTCTCACTGTTTCTCTCTCTCTGTTTCTCTCACTCACTGTTTCTCATTGTCTCTCTCTCTCACTGTTTCTCTCTCACTGTTTAGCTCTCTCTCTCACTGTTTTTCTCTCACTGTTTCTCTCTCTCACTGTTTCTCTCTCACTGTATATCTCTCTCTCTCACTGTTGATCTCTCTCTCTTCCTGTTTCTCTCTCACTGTTTCTCTCTCTCTTACTGTTTCACTCTCTCTCTCACTGTTTCTCTCTCTCTCACTGCTTCTCTCTCTCTCACACAGCTTCTCTCTCTCACTGTTTCTCTCTCACTGTATCTCTCTCTCACTGTTTCTCTATCTCACTGTTTCTCTATCTCACTGTTTCTCTCTCTCTCTGTTTCTCTCTCTGTCACTGTTTCTCTCTCACTGTTTCCCTCTCTCTTACTGTTTCGCTCTCTCTCTCACAGTTTCTCTCTCTCACTGTTTCTCGCTCTCACTGTTTCTCTCTCTCACTGTTTCTTTCTCTCACTGTTTCTCTCTCTCACTGCTTCTCTCTCTCACTTTTTCTCTCTCTCACTTTTTCTCTCTCTCGCTGTTTCTCTCTCAAACTGTTTCTCTCTCTCTGTTACTCTCTCTCGCACTGTTTCTCTCTCTCTCTCTCACTGTTTATCTCTCTCATTGTATCTCTCTCTCACTGTTTCTCTCTCTCTCTGTTTCTCTCTCTCACCGTTTCTCTCTCTCAGTTTCTCTCTCTCTCACTGTTTCTCTCTCTCTCACTGTTTCTCTCTCTCTCTCACTGTTTCTCTCTCTCACTCTCTCTCTCTCACTGTTTCTCTCTCTCACTGTTTCTCTCTCTCTCTCACTGTTTCTCTCTACTCACTGTTTCTCTCTTTCTCTCACTGTTTAGCTCTCACTCTCAATGTTTCGCTCTCTCACTGCTTCTCTCTCTCACTGTTTCTCTCTCTCTGTTTTTCTCTCTCACTATTTCTCTCTCTCTTACTGTTTCGCTCTCTCTCTCTACTGTTTATCTCTCTCACTGTTTCTCTCTCTCACTGTTTCTCTCTCTCACAGTGTTTCTCTCTCTCACTGTTTCTTTCTCTCACTGTTTCTCTCTCTCACTGCTTCTCTCTCTCACTTTTTCTCTCCACCACTTTTTCTCTCTCTCGCTGTTTCTCTCTCAAACTGTTTCTCTCTCTCTGTTACTCTCTCTCGCACTGTTTCTATCTCTCTCTCTCACTGTTTCTCTCTCTCTCACTGTTTCTCTCTCTCTCTGTTTCTCTCTCTCACCGTTTCTCTCTCTCACTGTTTCTCTCTCTCTCACTGTTTCTCTCTCTCTCACTGTTTCTCTCCCTCTCTCACTGTTTCTCTCTCTCACTCTCTCTCTCTCACTGTTTCTCTCTCTCACTGTTTCTCTCTCTCTCTCACTGCTTCTCTCTACTCACTGTTTCTCTCTCTCTCACTGTTTCTTTCTCTCACTGTTTCTCTCTCTCACGGTTTCTCTCTCATTGTTTCTCTCTCTCACTGTTTATCTCTCTCTCTCACTGTTTCTCTCTCACTGTTTTTCTCCCTCACTGTTTATCTCTCTCTCTCACTGTTTCTCTCTCTCTGTTTTTCTCTCTCACTGTTTCTCATTCTCTCTCTCTCTCTCACTGTTTCTCTCTCACTGTTTAGCTCTCTCTCTCACTGTTTTTCTCTCACTGTTTCTCTCTCTCACTGTTTATCTCTCTCTCTCACTGTTTATCTCTCTCTCTCCCTGTTTCTCTCTCACTGTTTCTCTCTCTCTTACTGTTTCACTCTCTCTCTCACTGTTTCTCTCTCTCTCACTGCTTCTCTCTCTCTCTCGCTGCTTCTCTCTCTCACTGTTTCTCTCTCACTGTATCTCTCTCTCACTGTTTCTCTATCTCACTGTTTCTCTCTCTCTCTGTTTCTCTCTCTGTCACTGTTTCTCTCTCACTGTTTCTCTCTCTCTTACTGTTTCTCTCTCTCTCTCACTGTTTCTCTCTCTCACTGTTTCTCTCTCTCACAGTGTTTCTCTCTCTCACTGTTTCTTTCTCTCACTGTTTCTCTCTCTCACTGCTTCTCTCTCTCACTTTTTCTCTCTCTCACTTTTTCTCTCTCTCGCTGTTTCTCTCTCAAACTGTTTCTCTCTCTCTGTTACACTCTCTCGCACTGTTTCTCTCTCTCTCTCTCACTGTTTATCTCTCTCACTGTTTCTCTCTCTCACTGTTTCTCTCCCTCTCTGTTTCTCTCTCTCTCTCTCTCACTGTTTCTCTCTCTCTCTCACTGTTTCTCTCTCCCACTTTTTCTCTCTCTCTCACTGTTTCTCTCTCTCTCTGTTTCTCTCTCTCACCGTTTCTCTTTCTCACTGGTTCTCTCTCTCTCACTGTTTCTCTCTCTCTCACTGTTTCTCTCTCTCTCTCACTGTTTCTCTCTACTCACTGTTTCTCTCTCTCTCTCATTGTTTCTCTCTCTCACTGTTTCTGTCTCCCTCACTGTTTCTTTCTCTCACTGTTTAGCTCTCTCTCTCACTGTTTCGCTCTCTCACTGCTTCTCTCTCTCACTTTTTCACTCTCTCGCTGTTTCTCTCTCAAACTGTTTCTCTCTCTCTATTACTCTCTCTCTCACTGTTTCTCTCTCTCTCACTGTTTCTCTCTCTCACTGTTTCTCTCTCTCCCTCACTGTTTCTCTCTCACTGTTTCTCTCTCTCACTGTTTCTCTCTCTCATTGTTTCTCTCTCTCACTGTTTCTCTCTCCCTCACTGTTTCTTTCTCTCACTGTTTAGCTCTCTCTCTCAATGTTTCGCTCTCTCACTGCTTCTCTCTCTCACTGTTTCTCTCTCTCTGTTTTTCTCTCTCACTGTTTCTCATTGTCTCTCTCTCTCACTGTTTCTCTCTCATTGTTTCTCTCTCTCACTGTTTATCTCTCTCTCTCACTGTTTCTCTCTCACTGTTTTTCTCCCTCACTGTTTATCTCTCTCTCTCACTGTTTCTCTCTCTCTGTTTCTCTCACTCACTGTTTCTCATTGTCTCTCTCTCTCACTGTTTCTCTCTCACTGTTTAGCTCTCTCTCTCACTGTTTTTCTCTCACTGTTTCTCTCTCTCACTGTTTCTCTCTCACTGTATATCTCTCTCTCTCACTGATGATCTCTCTCTCTTCCTGTTTCTCTCTCACTGTTTCTCTCTCTCTTACTGTTTCACTCTCTCTCTCACTGTTTCTCTCTCTCTCACTGCTTCTCTCTCTCTCTCACAGCTTCTCTCTCTCACTGTTTCTCTCTCACTGTATCTCTCTCTCACTGTTTCTCTATCTCACTGTTTCTCTATCTCACTGTTTCTCTCTCTCTCTGTTTCTCTCTCTGTCACTGTTTCTCTCTCACTGTTTCCCTCTCTCTTACTGTTTCGCTCTCTCTCTCACAGTTTCTCTCTCTCACTGTTTCTCGCTCTCACTGTTTCTCTCTCTCACTGTTTCTTTCTCTCACTGTTTCTCTCTCTCACTGCTTCTCTCTCTCACTTTTTCTCTCTCTCACTTTTTCTCTCTCTCGCTGTTTCTCTCTCAAACTGTTTCTCTCTCTCTGTTACTCTCTCTCGCACTGTTTCTCTCTCTCTCTCTCACTGTTTATCTCTCTCATTGTATCTCTCTCTCACTGTTTCTCTCTCTCTCTGTTTCTCTCTCTCACCGTTTCTCTCTCTCAGTTTCTCTCTCTCTCACTGTTTCTCTCTCTCTCACTGTTTCTCTCTCTCTCTCACTGTTTCTCTCTCTCACTCTCTCTCTCTCACTGTTTCTCTCTCTCACTGTTTCTCTCTCTCTCTCACTGTTTCTCTCTACTCACTGTTTCTCTCTTTCTCTCACTGTTTCTCTCTCTCACTGCTTCTCTCTCTCACTTTTTCTCTCTCTCACTTTTTCTCTCTCTCGCTGTTTCTCTCTCAAACTGTTTCTCTCTCTCTGTTACTCTCTCTCGCACTGTTTCTCTTTCTCTCTCTCACTGTTTCTCTCTCTCTCACTGTTTCTCACTCTCACTGTTTCTCTCTCTCTCTGTTTCTCTCTCTCTCTCACTGTTTCTCTCTCTCTCTCACTGTTTCTCTCTACTCACTGTTTCTCTCTCATTGTTTCTCTCTCTCACTGTTTCTCTCTCCCTCACTGTTTCTTTCTCTCACTGTTTAGCTCTCTCTCTCTCACTGTTTCGCTCTCTCACTGCTTCTCTCTCTCACTGTTTCTCTCTCTCTGTTTTTCTCTCTCACTGTTTCTCATTGTCTCTCTCTCTCACTGTTTCTCTCTCATTGTTTCTCTCTCTCACTGTTTATCTCTCTCTCTCACTGTTTCTCTCTCACTGTTTTTCTCCCTCACTGTTTATCTCTCTCTTACAGTTTCGCTCTCTCTCTCACTGTTTCTCTCTCTCACTGTTTCTCTCTCTCACTGTTTCTCTCTCTCACAGTGTTTCTCTCTCTCACTGTTTCTTTCTCTCACTGTTTCTCTCTCTCACAGCTTCTCTCTCTCACTTTTTCTCTCTCTCACTTTTTCTCTCTCTCGCTGTTTCTCTCTCAAACTGTTTCTCTCTCTCTGTTACTCTCTCTCGCACTGTTTCTCTCTCTCTCTCTCACTGTTTATCTCTCTCACTGTTTCTCTCTCTCACTGTTTCTCTCTCTCTCTGTTTCTCTCTCTCTCACTGTTTCTCTCTCTCTCTCACTGTTTCTCTCTCTCACTGTTTCTCTCTCTCTCACTGTTTCTCTCTGTCTCTGTTTCTCTCTCTCACCGTTTCACTCTCTCACTGTTTCTCTCTCTCTCACTGTTTCTCTCTCTCTCACTGTTTCTCTCTCTCTCTCTCACTGTTTCTCTCTCTCACTCTCTCTCTCTCACTGTTTCTCTCTCTCCCTCACTGTTTCTCTCTCACTGTTTCTCTCTCTCACTGTTTCTCTCTCTCATTGTTTCTCTCTCTCACTGTTTCTCTCTCCCTCACTGTTTCTTTCTCTCACTGTTTAGCTCTCTCTCTCAATGTTTCGCTCTCTCACTGCTTCTCTCTCTCACTGTTTCTCTCTCTCTGTTTTTCTCTCTCACTGTTTCTCATTGTCTCTCTCTCTCACTGTTTCTCTCTCATTGTTTCTCTCTCTCACTGTTTATCTCTCTCTCTCACTGTTTCTCTCTCACTGTTTTTCTCCCTCACTGTTTATCTCTCTCTCTCACTGTTTCTCTCTCTCTGTTTCTCTCTCTCACTGTTTCTCATTGTCTCTCTCTCTCACTGTTTCTCTCTCACTGTTTAGCTCTCTCTCACTGTTTTTCTCTCACTGTTTCTCTCTCTCACTGTTTCTCTCTCACTGTATATCTCTCTCTCTCACTGTTGATCTCTCTCTCTTCCTGTTTCTCTCTCACTGTTTCTCTCTCTCTTACTGTTTCACTCTCTCTCTCACTGTTTCTCTCTCTCTCACTGCTTCTCTCTCTCTCTCACTGCTTCTCTCTCTCACTGTTTCTCTCTCACTGTATCTCTCTCTCACTGTTTCTCTATCTCACTGTTTCTCTATCTCACTGTTTCTCTCTCTCTCTGTTTCTCTCTCTCTCACTGTTTCTCTCTCACTGTTTCCCTCTCTCTTACTGTTTCTCTCTCTCACTGTTTCTCGCTCTCACTGTTTCTCTCTCTCACTGTTTCTTTCTCTCACTGTTTCTCTCTCTCACTGCTTCTCTCTCTCACTTTTTCTCTCTCTCACTTTTTCTCTCTCGCTGTTTCTCTCTCAAACTGTTTCTCTCTCTCTGTTACTCTCTCTCGCACTGTTTCTCTCTCTCTCTCTCACTGTTTATCTCTCTCATTGTATCTCTCTCTCACTGTTTCTCTCTCTCTCTGGTTCTCTCTCTCACCGTTTCTCTCTCTCAGTTTCTCTCTCTCTCACTGTTTCTCTCTCTCTCACTGTTTCTCTCTCTCTCTCACTGTTTCTCTCTCTCACTCTCTCTCTCTCACTGTTTCTCTCTCTCACTGTTTCTCTCTCTCTCTCACTGTTTCTCTCTACTCACTGTTTCTCTCTTTCTCTCACTGTTTCTCTCTCTCACTGCTTCTCTCTCTCACTTTTTCTCTCTCTCACTTTTTCTCTCTCTCGCTGTTTCTCTCTCAAACTGTTTCTCTCTCTCTTTTACTCTCTCTCGCACTGTTTCTCTATCTCTCTCTCGCTGTTTCTCTCTCTCTCACTGTTTCTCACTCTCACTGTTTCTCTCTCTCTCTGTTTCTCTCTCTCTCTCACTGTTTCTCTCTCTCTCACTGTTTCTCACTCTCACTGTTTCTCTCTCTCTCTGTTTCTCTCTCTCTCTCACTGTTTCTCTCTCTCTCTCACTGTTTCTCTCTACTCACTGTTTCTCTCTCATTGTTTCTCTCTCTCGCTGTTTCTCTCTCCCTCACTGTTTCTTTCTCTCACTGTTTAGCTCTCTCTCTCACTGTTTCGCTCTCTCACTGCTTCTCTCTCTCACTGTTTCTCTCTCTCTGTTTTTCTCTCTCACTGTTTCTCATTGTCTCTCTCTCTCACTGTTTCTCTCTCATTGTTTCTCTCTCTCACTGTTTATCTCTCTCTCTCACTGTTTCTCTCTCACTGTTTTTCTCCCTCACTGTTTATCTCTCTCTTACTGTTTCGCTCTCTCTCTCACTGTTTCTCTCTCCCACTGTTTCTCTCTCTCACTGTTTCTCTCTCTCACAGTGTTTCTCTCTCTCACTGTTTCTTTCTCTCACTGTTTCTCTCTCTCACTGTTTCTCTCTCTCACTGTTTCTCTCTCTCACAGTGTTTCTCTCTCTCACTGTTTCTTTCTCTCACTGTTTCTCTCTCTCACTGCTTCTCTCTCTCACTTTTTCTCTCTCTCACTTTTTCTCTCTCTCGCTGTTTCTCTCTCAAACTGTTTCTCTCTCTCTGTTACTCTCTCTCGCACTGTTTCTCTCTCTCTCTCTCACTGTTTATCTCTCTCACTGTTTCTCTCTCTCACTGTTTCTCTCTCTCTCTGTTTTTCTCTCTCTCACTGTTTCTCTCTCTCTCTCACTGTTTCTCTCTCTCACTGTTTCTCTCTCTCTCACTGTTTCTCTCGGTCTCTGTTTCTCTCTCTCACCGTTTCTCTCTCTCACTGTTTCTCTCTCTCTCACTGTTTCTCTCTCTCTCACTGTTTCTCTCTCTCTCTCACTGTTTCTCTCTCTCACTCTCTCTCTCTCACTGTTTCTCTCTCTCACTCTCTCTCACTGTTTCTCTCTGTCACTGTTTCTCTCTCTCTCTCACTGTTTCTCTCTACTCACTGTTTCTCTCTCTCTCTCACTGTTTCTCTCTCTCTCACTGTTACTCTCTCTCTCTCACTGTTTCTCTCTCTCACTCTCTCTCTCTCACTGTTTCTCTCTCTCACTGTTTCTTTCTCTCTCTCACTGTGTCTCTCTACTCTCTGTTTCTCTCTCTCTCTCATTGTTTCTCTCTCTGTTTCTCTCTCTCACTGCTTCTCTCTCTCACTTTTTCTCTCTCTCACTGTTTCTCTCTCTCACTGTTTCTCTCTCACTGTTTATCTCTCCCTCTCACTATTTCTCTCTCACTGTTTCTCTCTCTCTCACTGTTTCTCTCTCTCACTGTTTCTCTCTCTCTCACTGTTTCTCTCTCTCTCACTGTTTCTCTCCCTCACTGTTTCTCTCTCTCTCACTGTTTCTCTCTCTCACTCTCTCTCTCTCACTGTTTCTCTCTCTCACTGTTTCTCTCTCTCTCTCACTGTGTCTCTCTACTCTCTGTTTCTCTCTCTCTCTCATTGTTTCTCTCTCTCACTGTTTCTGTCTCCCTCACTGTTTCTTTCTCTCACTGTTTAGCTCTCTCTCTCACTGTTTCGCTCTCTCACTGCTTCTCTCTCTCACTTTTTCTCTCTCTCGTTGTTTCTCTCTCAAACTGTTTCTCTCTCTCTATTTCTCTCTCTCTCTCTGTTTCTCTCTCTCTCACTGTTTCTATCTCTTACTGTTTCTCTCTCTCCCTCACTGTTTCTCTCTCTCCCTCACTGTTTCTCTCTCACTGTTTCTCTCTCTCACTGTTTCTCACTCTCACTGTTTCTCTCTCTCACTGTTTCTCTCTCTCTCTCACTGTTTCTCTCTCACTGTATCTCTCTCTCACTTTTTCTCTCTCTCGCTGTTTCTCTCTCAAACTGTTTCTCTCTCTCTGTTACTCTCTCTCGCACTGTTTCTCTCTCTCTCTCTCACTGTTTATCTCTCTCACTGTTTCTCTCTCTCACTGTTTCTCTCTCTCTCTGTTTTTCTCTCTCTCACTGTTTCTCTCTCTCTCTCACTGTTTCTCTCTCTCACTGTTTCTCTCTCTCTCACTGTTTCTCTCTGTCTCTGTTTCTCTCTCTCACCGTTTCTCTCTCTCACTGTTTCTCTCTCTCTCACTGTTTCTCTCTCTCTCACTGTTTCTCTCTCTCTCTCACTGTTTCTCTCTCTCACTCTCTCTCTCTCACTGTTTCTCTCTCTCACTCTCTCTCTCTCACTGTTTCTCTCTGTCACTGTTTCTCTCTCTCTCTCACTGTTTCTCTCTACTCACTGTTTCTCTCTCTCTCTCACTGTTTCTCTCTCTCTCACTGTTACTCTCTCTCTCTCACTGTTTCTCTCTCTCACTCTCTCTCTCTCACTGTTTCTCTCTCTCACTGTTTCTTTCTCTCTCTCACTGTGTCTCTCTACTCTCTGTTTCTCTCTCTCTCTCATTGTTTCTCTCTCTGTTTCTCTCTCTCACTGCTTCTCTCTCTCACTTTTTCTCTCTCTCACTGTTTCTCTCTCTCACTGTTTCTCTCTCACTGTTTATCTCTCCCTCTCACTATTTCTCTCTCACTGTTTCTCTCTCTCTCACTGTTTCTCTCTCTCACTGTTTCTCTCTCTCTCTCACTGTTTCTCTCTCTCTCACTGTTTCTCTCCCTCACTGTTTCTCTCTCTCTCACTGTTTCTCTCTCTCACTCTCTCTCTCTCACTGTTTCTCTCTCTCACTGTTTCTCTCTCTCTCTCACTGTGTCTCTCTACTCTCTGTTTCTCTCTCTCTCTCATTGTTTCTCTCTCTCACTGTTTCTGTCTCCCTCACTGTTTCTTTCTCCCACTGTTTAGCTCTCTCTCTCACTGTTTCGCTCTCTCACTGCTTCTCTCTCTCACTTTTTCTCTCTCTCGTTGTTTCTCTCTCAAACTGTTTCTCTCTCTCTATTTCTCTCTCTCTCTCTGTTTCTCTCTCTCTCACTGTTTCTATCTCTTACTGTTTCTCTCTCTCCCTCACTGTTTCTCTCTCACTGTTTCTCTCTCTCACTGTTTCTCTCTCTCACTGTTTCTCTCTCTCACTGTTTCTCTCTCTCTCTCACTTTTTCTCTCTCACTGTATCTCTCTCTCACTTTTTCTCTATCTCACTGTTTCTCTCTCTCTCTGTTTCTCTCTCTCTCTGTTCCTCTCTCTCTCACTGTTTCTCTCTCTGTTTTTCTCTCTCACTGTTTCTCATTGTCTCTCTCTCTCACTGTTTCTCTCTCATTGTTTCTCTCTCTCTCACTGTTTATCTCTCTCTCTCACTGTTTCTCTCTCACTGTTTCTCTCCCTCACTGTTTATCTCTCTCTCTCACTGTTTCTCGCTCTCTGTTTTTCTCTCTCACTGTTTCTCATTGTCTCTCTCTCTCACTGTTTCTCTCTCACTGTTTAGCTCTCTCTCTCACTGTTTCTCTCTCGCTGTTTCTCTCTCTCACTGTTTCTCTCTCACTGTTTATCTCTCTCTCTCACTGTTTATCTCTCCCTCTCACTATTTCTCTCTCACTGTTTCTCTCTCTCTTACTGTTTCTCTCTCTCTCTCACTGTTTCTCTCTCTCTCACTGTTTCTCTCTCTCTCACTGCTTCTCTCTCTCTCACTGCTTCTCTCTCTCTCTCACTGCTTCTCTCTCTCACTGTTTCTCTCTCACTGTTTCTCTCTCACTGTATCTCTCTCTCACTGTTTCTCTATCTCACTGTTTCTCTATCTCACTGTTTCTCTCTCTCTCTGTTTCTCTCTCTCTCTGTTTCTCTCTCTGTTTCTCTCTCTGTCACTGTTTCTCTCTCACTCTTTCTCTCTCTCTTACTGTTTCGCTCTCTCTCTCACTCGCACTGTTTCTCTCTCTCACTGTTTCTCTCTCTCACAGTGTTTCTCTCTCTCACTGTTTCTTTCTCTCACTGTTTCTCTCTCTCACTGCTTCTCTCTCTCACTTTTTCTCTCTCTCGCTGTTTCTCTCTCAAACAGTTTCTCTCTCTCTGTTACTCTCTCTCGCACTGTCTCTCTCTCTCTCTCTCACTGTTTCTCTCTCTCTCACTGTTTCTCTCTCTCACTGTTTCTCTCTCTTCCTCACTGTTTCTCTCTCACTGTTTCTCTCTCTCACTGTTTCTCTCTCTCTCTCACTGCTTGTCTCTCTCTCACTGTTTCTCTCTCACTGTTTCTCTCTCTCACTGTGTCTCTCTCTCTCACTGTTTCTCTCTCTCTCACTGTTTCTCTCTCTCTCTGATTCTCTCTCTCTCTGTTTCTCTCTCTGTCACTGTTTCTCTCTCTCACTGTTTCTCTCTCTCACTGTTTCTCTCTCTCACTGTTTTTCTCTCTCTCAGTTTCTTTCTCTCACTGTTTCGCTCTCTCACTGCTTCTCTCTCTCACTTTTTCTCTCTCTCGCTGTTTCTCTCTCAAACCGTTTGTAGCGCACAAAGACTCCGTGAGACGAATAGAGTGAAGTCGATGAAGCTTTATTAAGCGTGTCTGTTCCCCCGCAGCTCGATAGTAGAATGGCCTGCGGGGGAGGACTCCGGCTTCTTATACTCCACCTTCAGGGCGGAGCTAGAGGTCAACGGCCAACCAGGACCCGGGATCTGTCAGCCAATGACATTAGGGCTTCCAGTCCCACATGACCCCCAATACATACTACCACATTCACCCCTTGTCAAAAATGAACCTGGCGGGGTGATGCTTCGTATGGTGGTAAGGGTTTACAGGGCTGGTCCTGGGAGGAAAAAAACATTCACATGGCAATACAGTATTGTACAATTTTGTCCTGTTTCAACTATTTACAGAGGGTATCGGGAGAAAAGCAAAATGTTCTTGTGAAAAGTCCATATTTTGATTTAGATCAACGCCACGAGTCGGTCGGGCGGTCTGGTCGTCCATGTCGATCGCCTCGGCCCCGGTGGTGGTGGTGGTGCTTGTACCGGTGTTGTCGTCTCCGGGAGCCTTACGGTTTCAGCTTGGGCTTTATTCTTGGTCGGGCCTGAGGGGAGGGGAACCGGGAAGGGGGCGGTCGCGGGGTGCGGCGGTGGCAGGAAGGGGGGGGGGTTGGGTGGATGGTGTCGGGGGGGTGTGTGTGTTGCCGGCGGGCGCCAGTTCCAGCAGGGTGACCGTGTCCTGTCGGCCGTCGGGGTACTCCACGTAAGCGTACTGCGGGTTCGCGTGGAGGAGGTGAACCCTTTCGACCAACGGGTCCGCCTTATGTGCCCGCACATAAGGAGTAAGATGGGTCCTGGGGCCGCCAGCCAGGTCGGCAGCGACGTTCCAGAGGAAGACCTCCTAGGGAAGACAAGGAGACGCTCATGAAGCGTTTGATTAGTGCTCGTACATAATAACGACCGGATGGAGTGGAGAGCGTCCGGGAGGACCTCCTGCCACCGTGAAACTGGGAGGTCCCTGGACCGTAGGGCCAGTAGGACGGTCTTCCAGACCGTGCCGTTCTCCCTCTCTACTTGCCCGTTCCCCCGGGGGTTGTAGCTGGTCGTCCTGCTTGAGGCTATGCCCTTACTGAGCAGGAACTGGCGCAGCTCGTCACTCATGAAAGAGGACCCCCTGTCGCTGTGGACGTATGCGGGGCAACCGAACAGTGTGAAGATGGTGTTCAGGGCTTGAATGACTGTGGCCGCGGTCATGTCAGGGCAGGGGAAGGCGAATGGGAAGCGAGAGTACTCGTCCACCACATTAAGGAAGTATGTGTTGCGGTCGGTGGAGGGGAGGGGCCCTTTGAAATCGAGACTAAGGCGTTCAAAGGGGCGGGAAGCCTTAATCAGGTGCGCACCATCCGGCCTGAAAAAGTGCGGTTTGCATTCCGCGCAGATGTGGCAGTCCCTTGTGGCTGTACGGACCTCCTCTAAAGAGTATGGGAGATTGCGGGACTTGATGAAGTGGAAAAACCGAGTGACCCCCGGGTGGCAGAGGTCCTCGTGGAGGGTTTGGCGGCGGTTAATTTGTGCGTTGGCACATGTGCCGCGGGTAGGGCATCGGACGGCTCGTTCAGCTTTCCGGGACGATACAAAATCTCGTAGTTGAAGGTGGAGAGCTCGATCCTCCACCTTAAGATCTTGTCGTTTTTGATTTTGCCCCGCAGTGCATTATCGAACATGAAGGCTACCGACCGTTGGTCAGTGAGGAGAGTGAATCTCCTGCCGGCCAGGTAATGCCTCCAATGTCGCACAGCTTCCACTATGGCTTGGGCTTCCTTTTCCACTGAGGAGTGGCGGATTTCTGAGGCTCAAGGCTTTGGCGGTCTGGAGGAATTTTTGGAGGTTGGCGTCGTGGTCCTGCTGGTCGTGGCCGCAGATGGTTACATTGTCGAGATACGGGAACGTGGCCCGCAACCCATGTTGATCAACCATTCGGTCCATCTCCCGTTGGAAGACCGAGACCCCGTTTGTGACGCCAAATGGGACCCTTAGGAAATGGTATAATCGCCCGTCTGCCTCGAAGGCTGTGTACTTGCGGTCACTTGGGCGGATGGGGAGCTGATGGTAGGCGGACTTGAGGTCCACGGTGGAGAAGACTTTATATTGGGCCATCCGATTGACCATGTCGGATATGCGGGGGAGAGGGTACGCGTCTAGTTGTGTGTACCTATTGATGGTCTGGCTATAGTCTATGACCATCCTTTGTTTCTCCCCTGTCTTCACTACTACCACCTGCGCTCTCCAGGGACTATTGCTGGCCTGGATTATGCCCTCCTTTAGTAGCCGCTGGACTTCGGACCGAATGAAGGTCCGGTCCTGGGCGCTGTACCGTCTGCTCCTAGTGGCGACGGGTTTGCAATCCGGGGTGAGGTTCGCAAACAAGGACGGGGGTTGCACCTTGAGGGTTGTGAGGCCGCAGATAGTGAGTGGGGGTATTGGGCCGCCGAATTTGAACGTAAGGCTCTGTAGATTGCATTGGAAATCTAATCCCAGTAAGGTGGTGGCGCAGAGTTGGGGAAAAACGTTTAGTTAGTAGTTTTTGAACTACCTCCCCTGCATCGTTAGGGTAACTATGCAGAATCCTTGGATCTGTACGGAGTGGGATCCTGCAGCTAGGGAAATCTTTTGTGCGCTGGGGTAGGTGGTCAAGGAACAGCGTCTTACCGTGTCGGGGTGGATAAAGCTCTCCGTGCTCCCAGAGTCGACTAGGCATGGTGTCTCGTGGCCGTTTATTAGCACCGTTGTCGTCGTCGTCTGGAGTGTCCGGGGCCGAGCTTGATCGAGCGTAATTGAAGCGAGACGTGGTTGTAGTAGTGGAGTGGGGTCCGTTGTTGCCGTCCAAGATGGCGTCGGGGATGAACAAAATGGCCGCCCCCATACATCGCACGTGGCTGGGAGGTCACAAGATGGCGGCGGGGGTGGACAAAATGGCCGCCCCCACGCGTCGTAGAGGTTTGGGGTGGTCCAAGATGGCGGCCCCCTTCCTCCCCTCGTGGTGGCCGGGACCCAAAATGGCGGCGTCTGCAGATCGCACATGGGGCGCTGGGGGGGTTGGGGAGCATTAGGACCGCGCGGGGCTCCCTCCTCTCCGGGGACAGCGGTGGTCGGGACCCAAGTTGGTAGCGCCGGCGGGTCAGACGTGGAGCGCGGGGGGGGGTGGTTAGGGGGGCGTTAGAGACGGCCAGAACTCCCTCTTCTCCGTGGGGAGTGGTGGTCGGGACCCAAAGTGGTAGCGCCGGCGGGTCATACATGGGGTGCGGGGGGGGGGGGTTGGGAGCGTACGCGGCGTGCAGGGCTCCCTGTTCTCCCGGGACCGCGGTGGTCGGGACCCAGAGCGGCTGCGCCAGCGGCTGGGGAGAGTAAATGGCTTGCAGGGCTCCCTGTTCTCCCGGGACAGATGCGACCTCGCGGGATCGGCACACAACCGCGAAATGGCCCTTATTCCCGCAGCTCTTACAGATCGCTGCGCGGGCCGGGCAGCGCTGCCGGGGGTGTTTCGCCTGGCCTCAGACATAACAGCGGGCGCCCCCGGTGCGACTTGGCGTCTGAACCGCGCAAGCCTGTGGGTTTTCCGGGGGGTTGGGTTTGTCGCGACGGGTATGTACGGAGCCCAATGGGCTGCCGTGCGGTCGGGGCCGTAGGCGCGGGTATTACGCGCGGCCACGTCTAGGGAGGTTGCTAGGGCCCGGGCCTCTGAGAGTCCTAGCGACTCTCTTTCTAGAAGTCTTTGGCGGATTTGGGAGGAATTCATACCTGCCACAAAAGCATCGCGCATTAACATGTCCGTGTGTTCATTTGCGTTCACCGAAGGGCAGCTGCAGGCTCGTCCCAAAATCAGCAACGCGGCGTAGAATTCGTCCATCGATTCTCCGGGACCTTGCCGTCTCGTGGCGAGCTGGTAGCGAGCGTAGATTTGGTTAACTGGGCGGACATAGAGACTTTTCAGTGCTGCGAACGCCGTCTGGAAATCCTCCGAGTCTTCGATGAGGGAGAAGATCTCCGTGCTCACCCTCGAGTGCAGGACCTGTAGTTTTTGGTCTTCTGTGACCCAGCCGGTGGCCGTTCTGAGGTAGGCCTCGAAGCAAGTCTGCCAGTGCTTGAAGGCTGCTGTCGCGTTCACTGCGTGGGGGCTGATCCTCAGGCATTCCGGAATGATCCTGAGCTCCATAGTCCTTTTTAGGCACGCTTAATAAATTGTAGCGCACAAAGACTCCGTGAGACGAATAGAGTGAAGTCGATGAGGCTTTATTAAGCGTGTCTGTTCCCCCGCAGCTCGATAGTAGAATGGCCTGCGGGGGAGGACTCCGGCTTCTTATACTCCGCCTTCAGGGCGGAGCTAGAGGTCAACGGCCAACCAGGACCCGGGATCTGTCAGCCAATGACATTAGGGCTTCCAGTCCCACATGACCCCCAATACATACTACCACACCGTTTCTCTCTCTCTGTTTCTCTCTCTCGCACTGTTTCTCTCTCTCGCTCTCACTGTTTCTCTCTCTCACTGTTTCTCTCTCTCTCACTGTTTCTCTCTCACTGTATCTCTCTCTCACTGTTTCTCTATCTCACTGTTTCTCTCTCGCTCTGTTTCTCTCTCTCTCTGTCACTGTTTCTCTCTCACTGTTTCTCTCTCTCTTACTGTTTCGCTCTCTCTCTCGCTGTTTCTCTCTCTCACTGTTTCTCTCTCTCACTGTTTGACTCTCTCACAGTTTTTCTCTCTCTCACTGTTTCTTTCTCTCACTGTTTCTCTCTCTCACTGCTTCTCTCTCTCACTGCTTCTCTCTCTCGCTGTTTCTCTCTGAAACTGTTTCTCTCTCTCTGTTTCTCTCTCTCGCACTGTTTCTCTCTCTCTCTCTCACTGTTTCTCTCTCTCACTGTTTCTCTCTCTCCCTCACTGTTTCTCTCTCACTGTTTCTCTCTCTCACTGTTTCTCTCTCTCTCTCTCTGTTTCTCTCTCTCTCTCTCACTGCTTCTCTCTCTCTCACTGCTTCTCTCTCTCTCACTGTTTCTCTCTCACTGTATCTCTCTCTCACTGTTTCTCTCTCTCTCTGTTTCTCTCTCTCTCTGTTTCTCTCTCTGTCACTGTTTCTCTCTCACTGTTTCTCTCTCGCTTACTGTTTTGCTCTCTCTCTCACTGTTTCTCTCTCTCACTGTTTATCTCTCTCACTGTTTTTCTCTATCTCACTGTTTCTTTCTCTCACTGTTTCTCTCTCTCACTGTTTCTCTCTCTCGCTGTTTCTCTCGGCGGGAGAACAGCTGGTGAGTCAGTTTCAGCGGGAGCATTGCGGAAGGAGGTTGCTGGGAGGCAAGTCAACCTTTAAAAGCACTTGTCTTTGCAGGGGCAGGCCAGTCGATTTCGGTGGGAGAACAGCTGGTGAGTCAGTTTCAGCGGGAGCATTGCGGAATTCTCAGCAGGAGCTGAGAATTTTTCTTTTTTTTTTAAATAGTTTTTTAGGCGGGAACAGGAAGTCGACCCGCGGACGTCTGGGAAGACCCTCACCAATAAATTCTGGTGGAGAGGAAACCCGAGACACGACACGTGTAGTGTCTCCCACCCACCCTCCTCCTCTAACCTAATAATAAAACCCATTGGTCTGAGGTAAGTACCATATTTTATTATATTATTATTATTTTTTATAAAAATTTAATTTAGTTGATAGCCAGATCTTGGTAGAAAGTTAGAGGAATGGCAGGGAAGGGAGTGCAATGTTCCTCCTGCAGGATGTTTGAGGTGAGGGATGCAGTTAGTGTCCCTGCTGATTTTACCTGCAGGAAGTGCTGCCATCTCCAGCTCCTCCAAGACCGAGTTAGGGAACTGGAGCTGGAGTTGGAAGAACTTCGGATCATTCGGGAGGCAGAAGGGGTCATAGATAGCAGCTTCAGGGAATTAGTTACACCAAAGATTGGAGATAGGTGGGTAACTGTAAGAGGGACTGGGAAAAAGCAGTCAGTGCAGGGATCCCCTGCGGTCGTTCCCCTGAGAAACAAGTATACCGCTTTGGATACTTGTGGGGGGGGGGACTTACCAGGGGTAAGCCATGGGGTACGGGCCTCTGGCACGGAGTCTGTCCCTGTTGCTCAGAAGGGAAGGGGGGAGAGGAGCAGAGCATTAGTAATTGGGGACTCTATAGTCAGGGGCACAGATAGGAGATTTTGTGGGAGCGTGAGAGACTCACGTTTGGTATGTTGCCTCCCAGGTGCAAGGGTACGTGATGTCTCAGATCTTGTTTTCCGGGTCCTTAGGGGGGAGGGGGAGCAGCCCCAAGTCGTGGTCCACATTGGCACTAACGACATAGGTAGGAAAGGGGACAAGGATGTCAGGCAGGCTTTCAGGGAGCTAGGATGGAAGCTCAGAACTAGAACAAACAGAGTTGTTATCTCTGGGTTGTTGCCCGTGCCACGTGATAGTGAGATGAGGAATAGGGAGAGAGAGCATTTAAACACGTGGCTACAGGGATGGTGCAGGCGGGAGGGATTCAGATTTTTGGATAACTGGGGCTCTTTCTGGGGAAGGTGGGACCTCTACAGACAGGATGGTCTACATCTGAACCTGAGGGGCACAAATATCCTGGGGGGGAGATTTGTTAGTGCTCTTTGGGGGGGTTTAAACTAATGCAGCAGGGGCATGGGAACCTGGATTGTAGTTTTAGGGTAAGGGAGAATGAGAGAATATAGGTCAGGAGCACAGATTTGACGTCGCAGGAGGGAGCCAGTGTTCAGGTAGGTGGTTTGAAGTGTGTCTACTTCAATGCCAGGAGTATACGAAACAAGGTAGGGGAACTGGCAGCATGGGTTGGTACCTGGGACTTCGATGTTGTGGCCATTTCGGAGACATGGATAGAGCAGGGACAGGAATGGATGTTGCAGGTTCCGGGGTTTAGGTGTTTTAGTTAGCTCAGAGAAGGAGGGAAAAGAGGGGGAGGTGTGGCGCTGCTAGTCAAGAGCAGTATTACGGTGGCGGAGAGGATGCTAGATGGGGACTCTTCTTCCGAGGTAGTATGGGCTGAAGTTAGAAACAGGAAAGGAGAGGTCACCCTGTTGGGAGTTTTTTATAGGCCTCCTAATAGTTCTAGGGATGTAGAGGAAAGGATGGCGAAGATGATTCTGGATATGAGCGAAAGTAACAGGGTAGTTATTATGGGAGACTTTAACTTTCCAAATATTGACTGGAAAAGATATAGTTCGAGTACAATAGATGGGTCATTTTTTGTACAGTGTGTGCAGGAGGGTTTCCTGAAACAATATGTTGACAGGCCAACAAGAGGCGAGGCCACGTTGGATTTGGTTTTGGGTAATGAACCAGGCCAGGTGTTGGATTTGGAGGTAGGAGAGCACTTTGGGGACAGTGACCACAATTCGGTGACGTTTACGTTAATGATGGAAAGGGATAAGTATACACCGCAGGGCAAGAGTTATAGCTGGGGGAAGGGCAATTATGATGCCATTAGACGTGACTTGGGGGGGATAAGGTGGAGAAGTAGGCTGCAAGTGTTGGGCACACTGGATAAGTGGGGCTTGTTCAAGGATCAGCTACTGCATGTTCTTGATAAGTATGTACCGGTCAGACAGGGAGGAAGGCGTCGAGCGAGGGAACCATGGTTTACCAAGGAAGTGGAATCTCTTGTTAAGAGGAAGAAGGAGGCCTATGTGAAGATGAAGTGTGAAGTTTCGGTTGGGGCGATGGATAGTTACAAGGTAGCGAGGAAGGATCTAAAGAGAGAGCTAAGACGAGCAAGGAGGGGACATGAGAAGTATTTGGCAGGAAGGATCAAGGAAAACCCAAAAGCTTTATATAGGTATGTCAGGAATAAGCGAATGACTAGGGAAAGAGTAGGACCAGTCAAGGACAGGGATGGTAAATTGTGTGTGGAGTCTGAAGAGATAGGCAAGATACTAAATGAATATATTTCGTCAGTATTCACTCAGGAAAAAGATAATGTTGTGGAGGAGAATGCTGAGCCCCAGGCTAATAGAATAGATGGCATTGAGGTACGTAGGGAAGAGGTGTTGGCAATTCTGGACAGGCTGAAAATAGATAAGTCCCCGGGACCTGATGGGATTTATCCTAGGATTCTCTGGGAGGCCAGGGAAGAGATTGCTGGACCTTTGGCTTTGATTTTTATGTCATCATTGGCTACAGGAATAGTGCCAGAGGACTGGAGGACAGCAAATGTGGTCCCTTTGTTCAAAAAGGGGAGCAGAGACAACCCCGGCAACTATAGACCGGTGAGCCTCATGTCTGTAGTGGGTAAAGTCTTGGAGGGGATTATAAGAGACAAGATTTATAATCATCTAGATAGGAATAATATGATCAGGGATAGTCAGCATGGCTTTGTGAAGGGTAGGTCATGCCTCACAAACCTT
Organism: Scyliorhinus torazame; assembly: GCF_047496885.1. NCBI lineage: Eukaryota > Metazoa > Chordata > Chondrichthyes > Carcharhiniformes > Scyliorhinidae > Scyliorhinus > Scyliorhinus torazame. Next base: position 179,512,726 of record NC_092720.1, on the reverse strand, counting down.
ATTGAGTTCTTTGAGAAGGTGACTGAACAGGTAGACGAGGGTAGAGCAGTTGATGTGGTGTATATGGATTTCAGCAAAGCGTTTGATAAGGTTCCCCACGGCAGGCTATTGCAAAAAATACGGAGGCTGGGGATTGAGGGTGATTTAGAGATGTGGATCAGAAATTGGCTAGCTGAAAGAAGACAGAGGGTGGTGGTTGATAGGAAATGTTCAGAATGGAGTACAGTCACAAGTGGAGTACCACAAGGATCTGTTCTGGGGCCGTTGCTGTTTGTCATTTTTATCAATGACCTAGAGGAAGGCGCAGAAGGGTGGGTGAGTAAATTTGCAGACGATACTAAAGTCGGTGGTGTTGTCAATAGTGTGGAAGGATGTAGCAGGTTACAGAGGGATATAGATAAGCTGCAGAGCTGGGCTGAGAGGTGGCAAATGGAGTTTAATGTAGAGAAGTGTGAGGTGATTGACTTTGGAAGGAATAACAGGAATGCAGAATATTTGGCTAATGGTAAAGTTCTTGAAAGTGTGGATGAGCAGAGGGATCTAGGTGTCCATGTACATAGATCCCTGAAAGTTGCCACCCAGGTTGATAGGGTTGTGAAGAAGGCCTATGGAGTGTTGGCCTTTATTGGTAGAGGGATTGAGTTCTGGAGTCGGGAGGTCATGTTGCAGCTGTACCGAACTCTGGTACGGCCGCATTTGGAGTATTGCGTACAGTTCTGGTCACCACATTATAGGAAGGACGTGGAGGCTTTGGAGCGGGTGCAGAGGAGATTTACCAGGATGTTGCCTGGTATGGAGGGAAAATCTTATGAGGAAAGGCTGATGGACTTGAGGTCATTTCGTTGGAGAGAAGAAGGTTAAGAGGAGACTTAATAGAGGCATACAAAATGATCAGGGGGTTGGATAGGGTGGACAGTGAGAGCCTTCTCCCGCGGATGGATATGGCTGGCATGAGGGGACATGACTTTAAACTGAGGGGTAATAGATATAGGACAGAGGTCAGAGGTAGGTTCTTTATGCAAAGAGTAGTGAGGCCGTGGAATGCCCTACCTACTACAGTAGTGAACTCGCCAACATTGAGGGCATTTAAAAGTTTATTGGATAAACATATGGATGATAATGGCATAGTGTAGGTTAGATGGCTTTTGTTTAGGTGCAACATTGTGGGCCGAAGGGCCTGTACTGCGCTGTATTGTTCTATGTTCTATGTTTCTCTCTCTCTCTCACTGTTTCTCTCTCACTGTTTATCTCTCTCTCTCACTGTTTCTCTCTCACTGTTTCTCTCTCTCTCTCTGTTTCTCTCTCCCTCACTGTTTCTCTCTCACTGTTTATCTCTCTCTCTCACTGTTTCTCTCTCACTGTTTCTCTCTCTCTCACTGTTTCTCTCTCTCTGTTTTTCTCTCTCACTGTTTCTCATTGTCTCTCTCTCTCTCACTGTTTCTCTCTCACTGTTTCTCTCTCTCACTGTTTATCTCTCTCTCTCACTGTTTCTCTCTCTCTCTGTTTCTCTCTCTCTCTCACTGTTTCTCTCTCACTGTTTATCTCTCTCTCTCACTGTTTCTCTCTCTCTCTCTGTTTCTCTCTCTCTCACTGTGTATATCTCTCTCTCACTGTTTCTCTCTCTCTGTTTTTCTCTCTCACTGTTTCTCATTGTCTCTCTCTCTCACTGTTTCTCTCTCACTGTTTATCTCTCTCTCTCACTGTTTCTCTCTCTCTCACTGTTTCTCTCTCTCACTGTTACTCTCTCACTGTTTTTCTCTATCTCACTGTTTCTCTCTCTGTCACTGTTTCTCTCTCTTACTGTTTCGCTTTACTCTTTCTGTTTCTCTCTCTCACTGTTTCTCTCACTGTTTCTCTCTCTCACAGTTTTTCTCTCTCTCACTGTTTCTTTCTCTCACTGTTTCTCTCTCTCACTGCTTCTCTCTCTCACTTTTTCTCTCTCTTGCTGTTTCTCTCTCAAACTGTTTCTCTCTCTCTGTTTCTCTCTCTCGCACTGTTTTTCTCTCTCTCTCTCTCACTGTTTCTCTCTCTCTCTCACTGTTTCTCTCTCTCCCTCACTGTTTCTCTCTCACTGTTTCTCTCTCTCACTGTTTCTCTCTGTCTCTCTCTGTTTCTCTCTCTCACTGATTCGCTCTCTCACTGTTTCTCTCTCTCTCACTGTTTCTCTTTCTCTCACTGTTTCTCTCTCTCTCTCAATGTTTCTCTCTCTCACTGTTTCTCTCTCTCTCACTGTTTCTCTCTCTCTCTCACTGTTTCTCTCTCTCTCTCTCACTGTTTCTCTCTCTCACTGTTTCTCTCTCTTTCCCACTGTTTCTCTCTGCTCACGGTTTTTCTCTCTCTGCCTCACTGTTTCTTTCTCTCACTTTTTCTCTCTCTCTCTCTGTTTCTCTCTCTCTCTCTCACTGTTTCTCTCTCTCTCTCTCACTGTTTCTCTCTCTCACTGTTTCTCTCTCTCACTGTTTCCCTCTCACGGTTTCACTCTCTCACTGTTTCTCTCTCTCTCTCTCACTGTTTCTCTCTCTCACTGTTTCTCTCTCTCACTGTTTCTCTCTCTCACTGTTTCTCTCTCACTGTTTCTCTCTCTCACTGTTTCTCTCTCACTGTTTATCTCTCTCTCTCACTGTTTCTCTCTCTCTCTGTTTCTCTCTCTCTCACTGTTTATCTCTCTCTCTCACTGTTTCTCTCTCACTGTTTATCTCTCTCTCTCACTGTTTCTCATTGTCTCACTCTCTCGCTGTTTCTCTCTCACTGTTTCTCTATCTCTCTGTTTCTCTCTCTCTACCTGTTTATCTCTCTCTCTCACTGTTTCTCTCTCACTGTTTATCTCTCTCTCTCACTGTTTCTCTCTCACTGTTTATCTCTCTCTCTCACTGTTTCTCATTGTCTCTCTCTCTCACTGTTTCTCTCTCACTGTATCTCTCTCTCACTGTTTATCTCTCTCTTTCACTGTTTCTCTCTCTCTGTGTTTCTCTCTCTCTCACTGTTTATCTCTCGCTGTTTAACTCTCTCTCTCACTGTTTCTCTCTCGCTGTTTATCTCTCTCTCTCACTGTTTCTCTCTCTCTGCTTTTCTCTCTCACTGTTTCTCATTGTCTCACTCTCTCGCTGTTTCTCTCTCACTGTTTCTCTATCTCTCTGTTTCTCTCTCTCTACCAGTTTATCTCTCTCTCTCACTGTTTCTCTCTCACTGTTTATCTCTCTCTCTCACTGTTTCTCTCTCACTGTTTATCTCTCTCTCTCACTGTTTCTCATTGTCTCTCTCTCTCACTGTTTCTCTCTCACTGTATCTCTCTCTCACTGTTTATCTCGCTCTTTCACTGTTTCTCTCTCTCTGTGTTTCTCTCTCTCTCACTGTTTATCTCTCGCTGTTTAACTCTCTCTCTCACTGTTTCTCTCTCGCTGTTTATCTCTCTCTCTCACTGTTTCTCTCTCTCTGCTTTTCTCTCTCACTGTTTCTCATTGTCTCTCTCTCTCACTGTTTCTCTCTCACTGTTTCTCTCTCGCTCTGTTTCTCTCTCTCTCACTGTTTATCTCTCTCTCTCACTGTTTCTCTCTCACTGTTTATCTCTCTCTCTCACTGTTCATCTCTCGCTGTTTATCTCTCTCTCTCACTGTTTCTCATTGTCTCTCTCGCTCACTGTTTCTCTCTCACTGTTTCTCTCTATCACTGTTTATCTCTCTCTCTCACTGTTTCTCTCTCTCTCTCTGTTTCTCTCTCTCTCACTGTTTATCTCTCTCTCTCACTGTTTCGCTCTCTCTCACTGTTTCTCTCTCTCTGTTCCTCTCTCTCTCACTGTTTATCTCTCTCTCTCTCACTGTTTCTCTCTCTCTCACTGTTTCTTTCTCTCTGTTTTTGTCTCTCACTATTTCTCATTGTCTCTCTCTCTCACTGTTTCTCGCTCACTGTTTCTCTCTCACTGTTTATCTCTCTCTCTCACTGTTTCTCTCCCACTGTTTATCTCTCTCACTGTTTCTCTCTCTCACTGTTTCTCTCTCACTGTTTATCTCTCTCTCTCACTGTTTCTCTCTCTCTTACTGTTTCTCTCTCTCTCTCACTGTTTCTCTCTCTCTCTGTTTCTCTCTCACTGTTTCTCTCTTACTGTTTCGCTCTCTCTCTCACTGTTTCTCTCTCTCACTGTTTCTCTCTCTCACTGTTTCTCTCTCTCACAGTTTTTCTCTCTCTCACTGTTTCTTTCTCTCACTGATTCTCTCTCTCACTACTTCTCTCTCTCACTTTTTCTCTCTCTCGCTGTTTCTCTCTCAAACTGTTTCTCTCTCTCTGTTTCTCTCTCTCGCACTGTTTCTCTCTCTCTCTCTCACTGTTTCTCTCTCTCTCTCACTGTTTCTCTCTCACTGTTTCTCTCTCTCCCTCACTGTTTCTCTCTCACTGTTTCCCTCTCTCACTGTTTCTCTCTCTCTCTCTCTGTTTCTCTCTCTCTCTCACTGTTTCTCTCTCTCTCTGTTTTTCACTCTCTCACTGTTTCTCTTTCTCTCACTGTTTCTCTCTCTCTCTCTCTCTCTCTCTCTCTGTTTCTCTCTCTCACTGTTTCTCTCTCTCTCTCACTGTTTCTCTCTCTCTCTCTCTCTCTCTCTCTCTGTTTCTCTCTCTCACTGTTTCTCTCTCTCACTGTTTCTCTCTCTCACTGTTTCTCTCTACTCACTGTTTCTCTCTCACTCTCATTGTTTCTCATTCTCTCGCTGTTTCTCTCTCTCTCTCACTGTTTCTCTCTACTCACTGTTTCTCTCTCTCATTGTCTCTCTCTCTCACTGTTTCTCTCTCCCTCACTGTTTCTTTATCACACTGTTTCTCTCTCTCTGTCTCTCTGTTTCTCTCTCTCTCTCACTGTTTCTCTCTCTCACTGTTTCTCTCTCTCACTGTTTCTCTCTCTCTCTCTCTCTCTCACTGTTTCTCTCTCTCTCTCACTGTTTCTCTCTACTCACTGTTTCTCTCTCTCATTGTCTCTCTCTCTCACTGTTTCTCTCTCCCTCACTGTTTCTTTATCACACTGTTTCTCTCTCTCTCTCTCTCTGTTTCTCTCTCTCTCTCACTGTTTCTCTCTCTCTCTGTTTCTCTCTCTCTCCGTGGTATTATCAGGTATTACTGTACCTAAGAGGCTGATGACCATTGGTTAAAGCTATGAGTTTACCATTGGCTGTTGATAGGTAGCTCCGCCCTGACAGGCGGAGTATAAGAACCGGTGCTGTCCCAGCAGCCTTCACTTTCTGTACCGAAGCTGCTGGGGAACAAGTTCTAGTCGATTAAAGCCTTCAGTTATGAAATCACTTCGTCTTGAGTGTAATAGATCGTGCATCTCTCTCTCACTGTTTCTCTCTCTCACTGTTTCTCTCTCTCACTGTTTCTCTCTCTCACTGTTTCTCTCTCTCTCTCTCACTGCTTCTCTCTCTCACTTTTTCTCTCTCTCACTGTTTCTCTCTCTCACTTTTTCTCTCTCTCTCTGTTTCTCTCTCAAACTGTTTCTCTCTCACTGTTTCACTCTCTCACTGTTTCTCTCTCTCACTGTATCTCTCTCTCATTGTTTATCTCTCTCACTGTATCTCTCTCTCACTGTTTATCTCTCTCACCCACTGTTTCTCTCTCTGTCACTGTTTCTCTCACTGTTTCACTCTCTCACTGTTTCTCTCTCTCACTGTATCTCTCTCTCACTGTTTATCTCCCTCACCCACTGTTTCTCTCTCTCACTGTTTCTCTCACTGTTTCACTCTCTCACTGTTTCTCTCTCTCACTGTATCTCTCTCTCACTGTTTCTCTCTCTCACTGTATCTCTCTCTCACTGTTTATCTCTCTCACCCACTGTTTCTCTCTCTCACTGTTTCTCTCTCTCTGCTTTTCTCTCTCACTATTTCTCATTGTCTCTCTCTCTCACTGTTTCTCTCTCTCACTGTTTATCTCTCTCTCTCACTGTTTCTCTCTCTCACTGTTTATCTCTCTCTCTCACTGTTTCTCTCTCTCTCTGTTTCTCTCTCACTCACTGTTTATCTCTCTCTCTCACTGTTTCTCTCTCACTGTTTCTCTCTCTCTGTTTTTCTCTCTCACTGTTTCTCATTGTCTCTCTCTCTCACTGTTTCTCACTGTTTCTCTCTCTCACTGTTTATCTCTCTCTCTCACTGTTTCTCTCTCTCTGTTTTTCTCTCTCACTGTTTCTCATTGTCTCTCTCTCTCACTGTTTCTCTCTCACTGTTTATCTCTCTCTCACTGTTTCTCTCTCTCACTGTTTCTCTCTCACTGTTTTTCTCTCTCTCTCACTGTTTCTCTCTCTGTCACTGTTTCTCTCTCTCACTGTTTCTCTTCTTACAGTTTTTCTCTCTCTCACTGTTTCTTTCTCTCACTGTTTCTCTCTCTCACTGCTTCTCTCTCTCACTTTTTCTCTCTCTCGCTGTTTCTCTCTCAAACTGTTTCTCTCTCTCTGTTTCTCTCAATCGCACTGTTTCTCTCTCTCTCTCACTGTTTCTCTCTCTCTCTCACTGTTTCTCTCTCTCTCACTGTTACTCACTCTCTCACTGTTTCTGTCTCTCTCTCACTGTTTCTCTCTCTCGCTGTTTCTCTCTCTCTCTCACTGTTTCTCTCTCTCTCTCACTGTTTCTCTCTCACGGTTTAACTCTCTCACTGTTTCTCTCTCTCACTGTTTCTCTCTCACGGTTTCTCTCTCTCACTGTTTCTCTCTCTCACTGTTTCTCTCTCTCTCACTGTTTCTCTCTCTCTCGCTGTTTCTCTCTCACTGTTTCTCTCTCTCTCACTGTTTCTCTCTCACGGTTTCTCTCTCACTGTTTCTCTCTCTCACTCACTGTTTCTCTCTCTCACTCACTGTTTCTCTCTCTCTCTGTTTTTCCCTCTCCGTGGTATTATCAGGTATTACTGTACCTAAGAGGCTGATGACCATTGGTTAAAGCTAGGAGTTTACCATTGGCTGTTGATAGGTAGCTCCGCCCTGACAGGCGAAGTATAAGAACCGGTGCTGTCCCAGCAGCCTTCACTTTCTGTACCGAAGCTGCTGGGGAACAAGTTCTAGTCGATTAAAGCCTTCAGTTATGGAATCACTTCGTCTTGAGTGTAATTGATCGCGCATCTCTCTCTCACTGTTTCTCTCTCTCTCTCACTGTTTCTCTCTCTCACTTTTTCTCTCTCTCTCTGTTTCTCTCTCAAACTGTTTCTCCCTCCCTGTTCCTCTCTCACTGTTTCACTCTCTCACTGTTTCTCTCACCCACTGTTTCTCTCTCTCACTGTTTATCTCTCTCTCTCTCTGTTTCTCTCACTCACTTTTTCTCTCTCTCACTGTTTCTCTCTCTCTGCTTTTCTCTCTCACTATTTCTCATTGTCTCTCTCTCTCACTGTTTCTCTCTCTCACTGTTTATCTCTCTCTCTCACTGTTTATCTCTCTCTCTCTCACTGTTTCTCTCTCTCTCTGTTTCTCTCTCACTCACTGTTTATCTCTCTCTCTCACTGTTTCTCTCTCACTGTTTATCTCTCTCTCTCACTGTTTCTCAATGTCTCTCTCTCTCACTGTTTCTCACTGTTTCTCTCTCTCACTGTTTATCTCTCTCACTGTTTCTCATTGTCTCTCTCTCTCACTGTTTCTCTCTCACTGTTTATCTCTCTCTCACTGTTTCTCTCTCTCACTGTTTCTCTCTCACTGTTTTTCTCTCTCTCTCACTGTTTCTCTCTCTGTCACTGTTTCTCTCTCTCACTGTTTCTCTCTCTTACAGTTTTTCTCTCTCTCACTGTTTATCTCTCTCTCTCACTGTTTCTCTCTCACTGTTTATCTCTCTCTCTCACTGTTTCTCAATGTCTCTCTCTCTCACTGTTTCTCACTGTTTCTCTCTCTCTGTTTTTCTCTCTCACTGTTTCTCATTGTCTCTCTCTCTCACTGTTTCTCTCTCTCTCACTGTTTCTCTCTCACTGTTTATCTCTCTCTCACTGTTTCTCTCTCTCACTGTTTCTCTCTCACTGTTTTTCTCTCTCTCTCACTGTTTCTCTCTCTCACTGTTTCTCTCTCTTACAGTTTTTCTCTCTCTCACTGCTTCTCTCTCTCACTGCTTCTCTCTCTCACTTTTTCTCTCTCTCGCAGTTTCTCTCTCAAACTGTTTCTCTCTCTCTGTTTCTTTCTCTCGCACTGTTTCTCTCTCTCTCTCACTGTTTCTCTCTCTCTCTCACTGTTTCTCTCTCTCTCACTGTTACTCACTCTCTCACTGTTTCTGTCTCTCTCTCACTGTTTCTCTCTCTCGCTGTTTCTCTCTCTCTCTCACTGTTTCTCTCTATCTCTCACTGTTTCTCTCTCACGGTTTCCCTCTCACTGTTTCTCTCTCTCTCTCACTGTTTCTCACTCTCTCTCTGTTTCTCTCTCTCTCACTGTTTATATATCTCTCTCACTGTTTATAACTCTCTCTCACTGTTTCTCTCTCCCTGTTTTTCTCTCTCACTGTTTCTCATTGTCTCTCTCTCTCATTGTTTCTCTCTCACTGTTTATCTCTCTCTCACTGTTTCTCTCTCTCTCACTGATTCTCTCTCATTGTTTTTCTCTCTCTCTCGCTGTTTATCTCTCTCACTGTTTCTCTCTCTCACAGTTTTTCTCTCTCTCACTGTTTCTTTCTCTCACTGTTTCTCTCTCTCACTGCTTCTCTCTCTCACATTTTCTCTCTCTCGCTGTTTCTCTCTCAAACTGTTTCTCTCTCTCTGTTTCTCTCTCTCGCACTGTTTCTCTCTCTCTCTCTCACTGTTTCTTTCTCTCCCTCACTGTTTCTCCCTCACTGTTTCTCTGTCTCTCTGTTTCTCTCTCTCTCACTGTTTCTCTCGCTCTGTTTATCTCTCTCACTGTTTCTCTCACTGTTTCTCTCTCTCTCACTGTTTCTCTTTCTCTCACTGTTTCTCTCTCTCTCTCACTGTTTGTCTCTCTCACTGTTTCTCTTTCTCTCACTGTTTCTCTCTCTCTCTCACTGTTTCTCTCTCTCTCTCTCTGTTTCTCTCTCTCTCTCACTGTTTCTCTCTCTCACTTTTTCTCTCTCTCTCTCACTGTTTCTCTCAACTCACTGTTTCTCTCTCTCTCTCATTGTTTCTCTCTTTCACTGTTTCTCTCTCCCTCACTGTTTCTTTCTCTCACTTTTTCTCTCTCTCTCTCTGTTTCTCTCTCTCTCTCTCTCTCTGTTTCTCTCTCTCTCTCACTGTTTCTCTCTCTCACTGTTTCTCTCTCTCTCTCACTGTCTCTCTGTACTCACTGTTTCTCTCTCTCTCTCTCATTGTTTCTCTCTCTCACTGTTTCTCTCTCCCTCACTGTTTCTTTCTCTCACTGTTTATCTCTCTCTCTCACTGTTTCTCTCTCTCTCACTGTTTCTCTCTCTCACTGTTTCTCTCTCTCTCACTGTTTCTCTCTCTCTCGCTGTTTCTCTCTCACTGTTTCTCCCTCTCTCACTATTTCTCTCTCACGGTTTCTCTCTCACTGTTTCTCTCTCTCACTCACTGTTTTTCTCTCTCACTGTTTCTCATTGTCTCTCTCTCTCACTGTTTCTCTCTCACTGTTTCTCTCTCTCACTGTTTCTCAATCTCTCTGTTTCTCTCTCCCGCACTGTTTATCTCTCTCTCTCACTGTTTATCTCTCTCTCTCACTGTTTCTCATTGTCTCTCTCTCTCTCACTGTTTCTCTCTCACTGTTTCTCTCTCTCACTGTTTATCTCTCTCTCTCACTGTTTCTCTCTCTCTCTCTGTTTCTCTCTCTCTCACTGTTTATATCTCTCTCTCACTGTTTATAACTCTCTCTCACTGTTTCTCTCTCTCTGTTTTTCTCTCTCACTGTTTCTCATTGTCTCTCTCTCTCACTGTTTCTCTCTCACTGTTTATCTCTCTCTCTCACTGTTTCTCTCTCACTGTTTATCTCTCTCTCACTGTTTCTCTCTCTCTCACTGATTCTCTCTCACTGTTTTTCTCTCTCTCTCGCTGTTTATCTCTCTCACTGTTTATCTCTCTCACTGTTTCTCTCTCTCACAGTTTTTCTCTCTCTCACTGTTTCTTTCTCTCACTGTTTCTCTCTCTCACTGCTTCTCTCTCTCACTTTTTCTCTCTCTCGCTGTTTCTCTCTCAAACTGTTTCTCTCTCACTGTTTCTCTCTCTCGTACTGTTTCGCTCTCTCTCTCTCACTTTTACTCTCTACTCAATGTTTCTCTCTCTATCTCATTGTTTCTCTCTCTCACTGTTTCTCTCTCCCTCACTGTTTCTCTCTCTCTCACTGTTTCTCATTCTCTCACTGTTTCTCTCTCTCTCTCTGTTTCTCTCTCTCACTGTTTCTCTCTCTCACTGTTTCTCTCTCTCTCTCACTGTTTCTCTCTACTCACTGTTTCTCTCTCTCTCATTGTTTCTCTCTCTCACTATTTCTCTCTCCCTCACTGTTTCTTTCTCTCACTGTTTCTCTCTCTCTCTCTGTTTTTCTCTCTCTCTCTCTCTGTTTCTCTCTCTCTCCGTGGTATTATCAGGTATTACTGTACCTAAGAGGCTGATGACCATTGGTTAAAGCTATGAGTTTACCATTGGCTGTTGATAGGTAGCTCCGCCCTGACAGGCGGAGTATAAGAACCGGTGCTTTCCCAGCAGCCTTCACTTTCTGTACCGAAGCTGCTGGGGAACAAGTTCTAGTCGATTAAAGCCTTCAGTTATGGAATCACTTAGTCTTGAGTGTAATTGATCGCGCATCACTGTCTCACTGTTTCTCTCTCTCACTGCTTCTCTCTCTCACTTTTTCTCTCTCTCTCTGTTTCTCTCTCAAACTGTTTCTCCCTCACTGTTTCTCTCTCACTGTTTCACTCTCTCACTGTTTCACTCTCTGTTTCTCTCTCTCACTGTTTATCTCTCTCACTCACTGTTTCTCTCTCTCACTGTTTCTCTCTCTCTGCTTTTCTCCTCACTATTTCTCATTGTCTCTCTCCCTCACTGTTTCTCTCTCTCACTGTTTATCTCTCTCTCTCACTGTTTCTCATTGTCTCTCTCTCTCACTGTTTCTCACTGTTTCTCTCTCTCACTGTTTATCTCTCTCTCTCACTGTTTCTCTCTCTCTGTTTTTCTCTCTCACTGTTTCTCATTGTCTCTCTCTCTCACTGTTTCTCTCTCACTGTTTATCTCTATCTCACTGTTTCTCTCTCTCACTGTTTCTCTCTCACTGTTTTTCTCTCTCCCTCACTGTTTCTCTCTCTGTCACTGTTTCTCTCTCTCACAGTTTCTCTCTCTCACAGTTTTTCTCTCTCTCACTGTTTCTTTCTCTCACTGTTTCTCTCTCTCACTGCTTCTCTCTCTCACTTTTTCTCTCTCTCACTGTTTCTTTCTCTCACTGTTTCTCTCTCTCACTGCTTCTCTCATTCACTGTTTCTCTCTCTGTCACTGTTTCTCTCTCTCACAGTTTCTCTCTCTCACAGTTTTTCTCTCTCTCACTGTTTCTTTCTCTCACTGTTTCTCTCTCTCACTGCTTCTCTCTCTCACTTTTTCTCTCTCTCACTTTTTCTCTCTCTCACTGTTTCTCTCTCAAACTGTTTCTCTCTCTCTCTCACTGTTTCTCTCTCTCTCTCACTGTTTCTCTCTCTCTCACTGTTACTCACTCTCTCACTGTTTCTCTCTCTCTCTCACTGTTTCTCTCTCTCGCTGTTTCTCTCTCTCTCTCACTGTTTCTCTCTCTCTCTCACTGTTTTTCTCTCACGGTTTCACTCTCTCACTGTTTCTCTCTCTCACTGTTTCTCTCTCACGGTTTCTCTCTCTCACTGTTTCTCTCTCTCACTGTTTCTCTCTCTCACTGTTTCTCTCTCTCTCACTGTTTCTCTCTCTCTCGCTGTTTCTCTCTCACTGTTTCTCTCTCTCTCACTATTTCTCTCTCACTGTTTCTCTCTCACTGTTTCTCTCTCTCACTCACTGTTTCTCTCTCTCACTGTTTCTCTCTCTCTCTGTTTTTCTCTCTCACTGTTTCTCATTGTCTCTCTCTCTCACTGTTTCTCTCTCACTGTTTCTCTCTCTCACTGTTTCTCTATCTCTCTGTTTCTCTCTCCCTCACTGTTTATCTCTCTCTTTCACTGTTTCTCATTGTCTCTCTCTCTCACTGTTTCTCTCTCTCACTGTTTCTCTCTCACTGTTTCTCTCTCTCACTGTTTATCTCTCTCTCTCACTGTTTCTCTCTCTCTCTCTGTTTCTCTCTCTCTCACTGTTTATATATCTCTCTCACTGTTTATAACTCTCTCTCACTGTTTCTCTCTCCCTGTTTTTCTCTCTCACTGTTTCTCATTGTCTCTCTCTCTCACTGTTTCTATCTCACTGTTTATCTCTCTCTCTCACTGTTTCTCTCTCACTGTTTATCTCTCTCTCACTGTTTCTCTCTCTCTCACTGATTCTCTCTCACTGTTTTTCTCTCTCTCTCGCTGTTTATCTCTCTCACTGTTTATCTCTCTCACTGTTTCTCTCTCTCACAGTTTTTCTCTCTCCCACTGTTTCTTTCTCTCACTGTTTCTCTCTCTCACTGCTTCTCTCTCTCACATTTTCTCTCTCTCGCTGTTTCTCTCTCAAACTGTTTCTCTCTCTCTGTTTCTCTCTCTCGCACTGATTCTCTCTCTCTCTCTCACTGTTTCTTTCTCTCTCTCACTGTTTCTCTCTCTCACTGCTTCTCTCTCTCACTTTTTCTCTCTCTCTCTGTTTCTCTCTCAAACTGTTTCTCCCTCACTGTTTCTCTCTCACTGTTTCACTCTCTCACTGTTTCACTCTCTGTTTCTCTCTCTCACTGTTTATCTCTCTCACTCACTGTTTCTCTCTCTCACTGTTTCTCTCTCTCTGCTTTTCTCCTCACTATTTCTCATTGTCTCTCTCTCTCACTGTTTCTCTCTCTCACTGTTTATCTCTCTCTCTCACTGTTTCTCATTGTCTCTCTCTCTCACTGTTTCTCACTGTTTCTCTCTCTCACTGTTTATCTCTCTCTCTCACTGTTTCTCTCTCTCTGTTTTTCTCTCTCACTGTTTCTCATTGTCTCTCTCTCTCACTGTTTCTCTCTCACTGTTTATCTCTATCTCACTGTTTCTCTCTCTCACTGTTTCTCTCTCACTGTTTTTCTCTCTCCCTCACTGTTTCTCTCTCTGTCACTGTTTCTCTCTCTCACAGTTTCTCTCTCTCACAGTTTTTCTCTCTCTCACTGTTTCTTTCTCTCACTGTTTCTCTCTCTCACTGCTTCTCTCTCATCTTTTTCTCTCTCTCACTGTTTCTTTCTCTCACTGTTTCTCTCTCTCACTGCTTCTCTCCCTCACTGTTTCTCTCTCTGTCACTGTTTCTCTCTCTCACAGTTTCTCTCTCTCACAGTTTTTCTCTCTCTCACTGTTTCTTTCTCTCACTGTTTCTCTCTCTCACTGCTTCTCTCTCTCACTTTTTCTCTCTCTCACTTTTTCTCTCTCTCACTGTTTCTCTCTCAAACTGTTTCTCTCTCTCTGTTTCTCTCTCTCGCACTGTTTCTCTCTCTCTCTCACTGTTTCTCTCTCTCTCTCACTGTTTCTCTCTCTCTCACTGTTACTCACTCTCTCACTGTTTCTCTCTCTCTCTCACTGTTTCTCTCTCTCGCTGTTTCTCTCTCTCTCTCACTGTTTCTCTCTCTCTCTCACTGTTTTTCTCTCACGGTTTCACTCTCTCACTGTTTCTCTCTCTCACTGTTTCTCTCTCACGGTTTCTCTCTCTCACTGTTTCTCTCTCTCACTGTTTCTCTCTCTCACTGTTTCTCTCTCTCTCACTGTTTCTCTCTCTCTCGATGTTTCTCTCTCACTGTTTCTCTCTCTCTCACTATTTCTCTCTCACTGTTTCTCTCTCACTGTTTCTCTCTCTCACTCACTGTTTCTCTCTCTCACTGTTTCTCTCTCTCTCTGTTTTTCTCTCTCACTGTTTCTCATTGTCTCTCTCTCTCACTGTTTCTCTCTCACTGTTTCTCTCTCTCACTGTTTCTCTATCTCTCTGTTTCTCTCTCCCTCACTGTTTATCTCTCTCTTTCACTGTTTATCTCTCTCTCTCACTGTTTCTCTCTCACTGTTTATCTCTCTCTCTCACTGTTTCTCATTGTCTCTCTCTCTCACTGTTTCTCTCTCTCACTGTTTCTCTCTCACTGTTTCTCTCTCTCACTGTTTATCTCTCTCTCTCACTGTTTCTCTCTCTCTCTCTGTTTCTCTCTCTCTCACTGTTTATATATCTCTCTCACTGTTTATAACTCTCTCTCACTGTTTCTCTCTCCCTGTTTTTCTCTCTCACTGTTTCTCATTGTCTCTCTCTCTCACTGTTTCTCTCTCACTGTTTATCTCTCTCTCTCACTGTTTCTCTCTCACTGTTTATCTCTCTCTCACTGTTTCTCTCTCTCTCACTGATTCTCTCTCACTGTTTTTCTCTCTCTCTCGCTGTTTATCTCTCTCACTGTTTATCTCTCTCACTGTTTCTCTCTCTCACAGTTTTTCTCTCTCCCACTGTTTCTTTCTCTCACTGTTTCTCTCTCTCACTGCTTCTCTCTCTCACATTTTCTCTCTCTCGCTGTTTCTCTCTCAAACTGTTTCTCTCTCTCTGTTTCTCTCTCTCGCACTGATTCTCTCTCTCTCTCTCACTGTTTCTTTCTCTCTCTCACTGTTTCTCTCTCTCACTGTTTCTCTCTCTCCCTCACTGTTTCTCTCTCACTGTTTCTCTGTCTCACTGTTTCTCTCTCTCTCTCTCTGTTTCTCTCTCTCTCTCACTGTTTCTCTCGCTCTCTGTTTATCTCCCTCACTGTTTCTCTCACTGTTTCTCTCTCTCTCACTGTTTCTCTTTCTCTCACTGTTTCTCTCTCTCTCACTGTTTGTCTCTCTCACTGTTTCTCTCTCTCTCACTGTTTCTCTCTCTCTCTCACTGTTTCTCTCTCTCTCTCTCTCTGTTTCTCTCTCTCTCTCACTGTTTCTCTCTCTCACTTTTTCTCTCTCTCTCTCACTGTTTCTCTCAACTCACTGTTTCTCTCTCTCTCTCATTGTTTCTCTCTTTCACTGTTTCTCTCTCCCTCACTGTTTCTTTCTCTCGCTTTTTCTCTCTCTCTCTCTGTTTCTCTCTCTCTCTCTCTCTGTTTCTCTCTCTCTCTCACACTTTCTCTCCCTCACTGTTTCTCTCTCTCTCTCACTGTTTCTCTGTACTCACTGTTTCTCTCTCTCTCTCATTGTTTCTCTCTCTCACTTTTTCTCTCTCCCTCACTGTTTCTTTCTCTCACTGTTTCTCTCTCTCTCTCACTGTTTCTCTCTCTCTCACTGTTTCTCTCTCTCACTGTTTCTCTCTCTCTCTCACTGTTTCTCTCTCTCTCGCTGTTTCTCTCTCACTGTTTCTCTCTCTCTCACTGTTTCTCTCTCACGGTTTCTCTCTCACTGTTTCTCTCTCTCACTCACTGTTTCTCTCTCTCACTGTTTCTCTCTCTCACTGTTTCTCTCTCACTGTTTCTCTCTCACTGTTTCTCTCTCTCACTGTTTCTCTATGTCTCTGTTTCTCTCTCCCGCACTGTTTATCTCTCTCTCTCACTGTTTATCTCTCTCTCTCACTGTTTCTCTCTCACTGTTTCTCTCTCTTACTGTTTATCTCTCTCTCTCACTGTTTATAACTCTCTCTCACTGTTTCTCTCTCTCTGTTTTTCTCTCTCACTGTTTCTCATTGTCTCTCTCTGTCACTGTTTCTCTCTCACTGTTTATCTCTCTCTCTCACTGTTTCTCTCTCACTGTTTATCTCTCTCTCACTGTTTCTCTCTCTCTCACTGATTCTCTCTCTCTCACTGATTCTCTCTCACTGTTTTTCTCCCTCTCTCGCTGTTTATCTCTCTCACTGTTTATCTCTCTCACTGTTTCTCTCTCTCACAGTTTTTCTCTCTCTCACTGTTTCTTTCTCTCACTGTTTCTCTCTCTCACTGCTTCTCTCTCACTTTTTCTCTCTCTCGCTGTTTCTCTCTCAAACTGTTTCTCTCTCTCTGTTTCTCTCTCTCGCACTGTTTCTCTCTCTCTCTCTCACTGTTTCTTTCTCTCTCTCACTGTTTCTCTCTCTCACTGTTTCTCTCTCTCCCTCACTGTTTCTCTCTCACTGTTTCTCTGTCTCACTGTTTCTCTCTCTCTCTCTCTGTTTATCTCTCTCTCTCACTGTTTCTCTCTCTCTCTGTTTATCTCTCTCACTGTTTATCTCACTGTTTCTCTCTCTCTCACTGTTTCTCTTTCTCTCACTGTTTCTCTCTCTCTCACTGTTTGTCTCTCTCACTGTTTCTCTCTCTCTCACTGTTTCTCTCTCTCTCTCACTGTTTCTCTCTCTCTCTCTCTCTGTTTCTCTCTCTCACTGTTTCTCTCTCTCACTTTTTCACTCTCTCTCTCACTGTTTCTCTCAACTCACTGTTTCTCTCTCTCTCTCATTGTTTCTCTCTTTCACTTTTTCTCTCTCCCTCACTGTTTCTTTCTCTCACTTTTTCTCTCTCTCTCTCTGTTTCTCTCTCTCTCTCTCTCTGTTTCTCTCTCTCTCTCACTGTTTCTCTCTCTCTCTGTTTCTCTCTCTCTCATTGTTTCTCTCTCTCACTGTTTCTCTCTCCCTCACTGTTTCTTTCTCTCACTGTTTCTCTCTCTCTCTCACTGTTTCTCTCTCTCTCACTGCTTCTCTCTCTCTCACTGTTTCTCTCTCTCACTGTTTCACTCTCACTGTTTATCTCTCACTGTTTATCTCTCTCTCTCACTGTTTATCTCTCTCTCTCACTGTTTCTCTCTCACTGTTTCTCTCTCTCTTACTGTTTCTCTCTCTCTTACTGTTTCTCCCTCTCTCTCACTGTTTCTCTCTCTCTCTCACTGTTTCTCTCTCTCTCACTGCTTCTCTCTCTCTCTCACTGCTGCTCTCTCCCTCACTGTTTCTCTCTCACTGTATCTCTCTCTCACTGTTTCTCTATCTCACTGTTTCTCTCTCTCTCTGTTTCTCTCTGTCTCTGTTTCTCTCTCTGTCACTGTTTCTCTCTCACTGTTTCTCTCTCTCTTACTGTTTCGCTCTCTCCCTCATTGTTTCTCTCTCTCACTGTTTCTCTCTCTCACAGTTTTTTCTCTCTCACAGTTTTTTCTCTCTCACTGTTTCTTTCTCTCACTGTTTCTCTCTCTCACTGCTTCTCTCTCTCACTTTTTCTCTCTCTCGCAGTTTCTCGCTCAAACTGATTCTCTCTCTGTTTCTCTCTCTCGCACTGTTTCTCTCTCTCTCTCACTGTTTCTCTCTCTCACTTTTTCTCTCTCTCGCTGTTTCTCTCTCTCCCTCATTGTTTCTCTCTCACTGTTTCTCTCTCTCACTGTTTCTCTCTCTCTCCCTCTGTTTCTCTCTCTCTCTCTCACTGTTTCTCTCTCTCTGTTTCTCTCTCTCTCACTGTTTCTCTCCCTCTCACTGTTTCTCTCTCTCTCTCACTGTTTCTTACTCTCTCTCACTGTTTCTCTCTCTCTCTCTGACTGTTTCTCTCTAACTGTTTAGCTCTCTCTCTCACTGTTTCTTTATCTCACTGTTTCTTTCTCTCACTGTTTCGCTCTCTCACTGCTTCTCTCTCTTTTTCTCTCTCTCGCTGTTTCTCTCTCAAACTGTTTCTCCCTCACTGTTTCTCCCTCACTGTTTCTCTCTCACTGTTTCACTCTCTCACTGTTTCTCTTTCTCTCACTGTTTCTCTCTCTCTCACTGTTTGTCTCTCTCACTGTTTCTCTCTCTCTCACTGTTTCTCTCTCTCTCTCACTGTTTCTCTCTCTCTCTCTCTCTGTTTCTCTCTCTCACTGTTTCTCTCTCTCACTTTTTCTCTCTCTCTCTCACTGTTTCTCTCTCTCTCTCATTGTTTCTCTCTTTCACTTTTTCTCTCTCCCTCACTGTTTCTTTCTCTCACTTTTTCTCTCTCTCTCTCTGTTTCTCTCTCTCTCTCTCTCTGTTTCTCTCTCTCTCTCACTGTTTCTCTCTCTCTCTCTGTTTCTCTCTCTCTCTCATTGTTTCTCTCTCTCACTGTTTCTCTCTCCCTCACTGTTTCTTTCTCTCACTGTTTCTCTCTCTCTCTCACTGTTTCTCTCTCTCTCTCACTGCTTCTCTCTCTCTCACTGTTTCTCTCTCTCACTGTTTCTCTCTCACTGTTTATCTCTCACTGTTTATCTCTCTCTCTCACTGTTTATCTCTCTCTCTCACTGTTTCACTCTCACTGTTTCTCTCTCTCTTACTGTTTCTCTCTCTCTTACTGTTTCTCCCTCTCTCTCACTGTTTCTCTCTCTCTCTCTGTGTTTCTCTCTCTCTCACTGCTTCTCTCTCTCTCTCACTGCTGCTCTCTCTCTCACTGTTTCTCTCTCACTGTATCTCTCTCTCACTGTTTCTCTATCTCACTGTTTCTCTCTCTCTCTGTTTCTCTCTGTCTCTGTTTCTCTCTCTGTCACTGTTTCTCTCTCACTGTTTCTCTCTCTCTTACTGTTTCGCTCTCTCCCTCATTGTTTCTCTCTCTCACTGTTTCTCTCTCTCACAGTTTTTTCTCTCTCACAGTTTTTTCTCTCTCACTGTTTCTTTCTCTCACTGTTTCTCTCTCTCACTGCTTCTCTCTCTCACTTTTTCTCTCTCTCGCTGTTTCTCGCTCAAACTGATTCTCTCTCTGTTTCTCTCTCTCGCACTGTTTCTCTCTCTCTCTCACTGTTTCTCTCTCTCTCACTTTTTCTCTCTCTCGCTGTTTCTCTCTCTCCCTCATTGTTTCTCTCTCACTGTTTCTCTCTCTCACTGTTTCTCTCTCTCTCCCTCTGTTTCTCTCTCTCTCTCTCACTGTTTCTCTCTCTCTGTTTCTCTCTCTCTCACTGTTTCTCTCCCTCTCACTGTTTCTCTCTCTCTCTCACTGTTTCTCACTCTCTCTCACTGTTTCTCTCTCTCACTGTTTCTCTCTCTCTCTCTGACTGTTTCTCTCTAACTGTTTAGCTCTCTCTCACACTGTTTCTTTATCTCACTGTTTCTTTCTCTCACTGTTTCGCTCTCTCACTGCTTCTCTCTCTCTTTTTCTCTCTCTCACTGTTTCTCCCTCACTGTTTCTCTCTCACTGTTTCACTCTCTCACTGTTTCTCTCTCTCACTGTATCTCTCTCTCACTGTATCTCTCTCTCACTGTTTATCTCTCTCACCCAGTTTCTCTCTCTCACTGGTTCTCTCTCTCTCACTGTTTCTCTCTCTCTCACTGTTTCTCTCTCTCTGTTTCTCTCTCTCTCACTGTTTATCTCTCTTTCTCGCTGTTTCTCTCTCTCTGTTTTTCTCTCTCACTGTTTCTCATTGTCTCTCTCACTGTTTCTCTCTCACTGTTTATCTCTCTCTCTCACTGTTTCTCTCACTGTTTATCTCTCTCTCACTGTTTCTCTCTCTCTCACTGTTTCTCTCTCTCTTACTGTTTCTCTCTCTCTCTCACTGTTTCTCTCTCTCTCACTGTTTATCTCTCTCTCTCACTGTTTATCTCTCACTGTTTCTCTCTCTCTTACTGTTTCTCTCTCTCTCTCACTGTTTCTCTCTCTCTCTCACTGTTTCTCTCTCTCTCACTGCTTCTCTCACTCTCTCACTGCTTCTCTCTCTCTCACTGTTTCTCTCTCACTGTATCTCTCTCTCACTGTTTCTCTATCTCACTGTTCCTCTCTCTCTGTTTCTCTCTCTCTCTGTTCCTCTCTCTGTCACTGTTTCTCTCTCACTGTTTCTCTCTCTCTCACTGTTTCTCTCTCTCAGTTTATCTCTCTCACTCACTGTTTCTCTCTCTCACTGTTTCTCTCTCTCTGTTTTTCTGTCTCACTGTTTCTCATTGTCTCGCTCTCTCACTGTTTCTCTCTCTTACTGTTTCTCTCTCTCACTGTTTCTCTCTCTCACTGTTTATCTCTCTCTCTCACTGTTTCTCTCTCTCACTTTTTCTCTCTCTCTCGCTGTTTCTCTCACTGTTTCTCTCTCTCTCTCACTGTTTCTCTCTCTCACTGTTTCTCTCTCTCTCTCACTGTTTCTCTCTCTCACTGTTTCTCTCTCACTGTTTCTCTCTCTCACTGTTTCTCTCTCTCTCTCACTGTTTCTCTCTGTCACTCACTGTTTCTCTCTCTCACTGTTTCTCTCTCACTGTTCCTCTCTCCCACTGTTTCTCTCTCTCTCTCACTGTTTCTCTCTCTCACTGTTTCTCTCTCTCTCACTGTTTCTCTTTCTCTCACTGTTTCTCTCTCTCTCTCACTGTTTCTCTCTCACTGTTTCTCTCTCTCACTGTTTCTCTCTCTCATTGTTTCTCTCTCTCTCTCACTGTTTCTCTCTCTCACTGTTTCTCTCTCACTGTTTCTCTCTCTCACTGTTTCTCTCTCTCACTGTTTCTCTCTCTCACTGTTTCTCTCTCTCACTGTTTCTCTCTCACTGTTTCTCTCTCTCACTGTTTCTCTCTCTCTCTCACTGTTTCTCTCTCTCACTGTCTCTCTCTCTCTCTCTCTCCCTCAAGACAGGTTGGCTGGAGTGAGCATCTTGGTTTGCCAAAAGTGTCACGAATACGTGGTACGAAATTGGGCTGTCTTCCCTTGCTCCAGACATTGGATGGAAAACAATACTGTAGTCACGGTCAAATGCTCTCTCTCCTCTCCCTGGTGGAGCCAAAACTGAATAAAGTTTAGTTTGGGGGGACTGAAGGATGTACAGTGAGTGGATTGATTATTAATGGTATGAAGTCATGCTGGAAACATTGCCAGACACACAGCTTTCTCTCGGTGTCCACTGTGCTCTCCTCAATGACTCCTCCAGACTATGTTTCCATCGCACAGTTACCCTTACTTCACGTTTACAGGGGATGACTAATTGACTTCAGGTGATTCCTGCGAGACTCGCCACAGACTCAAACAGCGCTCGCCACCCCCACCCCAACCTCGTCTCGTCTTTCAGTCCTGCTCCGACAGATTGTTTCCTCAGCGACTGCGAAGCAGATTGATAATCCTGCAGTAACTCCTCTTTGCAGCTACCAGCACTGGGCAAGCTTGGCTCCGGTGAGGGTTCAACCCCCGATTTCCCGCACTTCTGCATTTTCTAACGAACCTCCTCCCCTCTCCCTGTCGTGCCGGACCCTCCCCCCACCCCCCATTCCAGAACCTCGGCCTATCTCTCTCTTCCCCCCTTGCTTTGCTCAAGGGGCTTTTCGCAGCAACTTCATTGCAATGTAAGCCTACTTGTGAAAATAAAGATGATCATTATTGTTACTTTCTGCTCCTTTTTTCCCTGACCCCGCTGTCTTTCTTTCTTCCGTTACTCCATTCCCCTCTTTCCACCTGCTCTCCCTCTCTCTGCCTTGCTTCATTTGTCTTTCCTTTCGTTGCTCCTCCCATATTCCTCTCCCTACCTTTCTCGCTCTACCTTTCCATTCCTTCATCAATCTCCTCATATCTCTCGCCTTCTTTCCATCCTTTGATCTCTTTCTTTCTCTCTACGTCTCTCGCCCTTTCCATCCTTCTCCCTTTCACTCTCTTCCATCCTTCTCTCTCTCGTTGTTTCCAACCTTCTCACTCTTTCCATCCTCTCTCTGTGTAGCTCGCTACATCCTTCTCTCTTTCCATTCTTCGCCCTCTCTCACACACACTGTTTCCATCCTTCTCTCTCTTGCTCTCTCCATCCTATCTCACTGTCACTTGTTCCATCCTTCTCTCTCTCTCTCTCTCTCTTTTTCCTTCCTTTTCTCCCTCACTCACATGCTCTTTCCATCCTGTCTCTCTCTCTCTCACTTACTCTTTCCAGCCTTCTTTCTCTCGCTCTCTCTCTCTCCCTCTTTCATCCTTGGAATCATAGAATTTACAGTGCAGAAGGAGGCCATTCAGCCCATCGTTTCTGCACCGGCCCTTGGAAAGAGCACCCTATCCAAGCTCACGCCTCCACCTTATCACCGTAAGCCAGTAAACCCACCTAACCTTTTGGACACTAAGGATAATTTCTCATGGCCAGTCCACCTAACCTGCACATCTCAGTACTGTGGGAGGAAACCGGAGCACCCGGAGGAAACCCCCACAGACACGGGGAGAAAGGGCAGACTCCGCACAGACAGTCACCTGAGACCGGAATTGAATCCGGGGCCCTGGAGCTGTGAGGCAGCAGTGCTAACCTCTGTGCCGCCATACCGCCATCTCTCTCTCTCTTTCCATCCTTCTCTCTCCCTCCTTCTATCATTCTTTCTATCCTTATCTCTCTCTGTCTCGCTCTTCAAAGGTGAGGTGAGGTTACTGGGTTGCGGGGCTAGTGTGGAGGCGTGGGCTTAAGTGCAGACTCGATGGGCCGAATGGTGTCCTTCTGCACTGTAAATTCTATGATTCTTTCCATTCTTCCTTCTCTCTCTCTCTGTCTTGCTCTTTCCATCTTTCTCTCTTTCCCTCTCACACACACACACTCTTTCCATTCTTATCTCTCTGGCTCTTTTCCTTTTGTCCCTATTCCCAAGCTCCGTCTTTCTCGTCTCGGAATTCCAGAGTGGGTGAGGATAGGCGAGGGGAGGTGAAGTGAGGGGAGGAAGTGGGCCGGGGATCCTGACCTCCTCCATAACCCTTACAGAGATAAAAGGAGACTTGCTACACCCTCAGCTCACCTCAGTGCTCTGTGCCCATGTCCGCACATGTCCCTGTCTGTCTCCCTCATTACCTCCCTTCACACTCTTTGTAGCCACTCTCTATCACATTGTTCCTTCACTATCTCTGCCTCCATTTATTCTGCCTTCGCTCTCTCTCTTTCACTCTCTCTCTCATCATCACTCTCTCTCTCTTTCTCTCTCTATCTCATCATCTCTCTCTCTCTTTCTCTCTCTCTCATCATCTCTCTCTCTTTCTCTCTCTCTCATCATCTCTCTCTCTCTTTCTTTTTCTCTCTCTCTCATCATCTCTCTCTCTCTCTTTCTCTCTCTCTCATCATCTCTCTCTCTCTCATCATCTCTCTCTCTCTTTCTCTCTCTCATCATCTCTCTCTCTTTCTCTCTCATCATCTCTCTCTTTCTCTTTCTCTCTCTCTCATTGTCTCTGTCTCTTTCTCTCTCTCATCATCTCTCTCTCTTTCTCTCTCTCTCATCATCTCTCTCTCTCTCTTTCTCTCTCTCTCTCATCATCTCTCTCTGCCTCTTTCTCTCTCTCTCTCTCTTTCTCTCTCTCTCATCATCTCTCTCTCTCGGTCCCTCTATATCTTTCCATTCCCACACTCTATCTTTCCACAAGCTGCAGGATGAATCTTTCTCCGCCCAGGCCAGCTCCAGGGCAATTTGTGTCTTTGGGTATTACCTCCCCCTCCCAATCTCCTTCTCTTTCCCAGATTTTCATCTCTCTCCCACCCCTGTCTCAATCTACCGCTGGTTCCTTCTGTTTGAAACTCGGTCCTGTGTCCACTCCGCCCTGAGCAGCTATAAAATGGTCCCTGGAGAATCTCTCATTTCTGTGTCTTCCCACACCTGGCTTCCCCATCAGCACGTTCAGTCCCTTCCAGAACATTCTGCCTCTTTTTTTTCTGCCTCTTTTCTCATTGGTTAAAGCTCTCCAACAGGGAGCGAGGCTCCAGGCGGGCAGCTGGGAAAGTCATCAGCAAGATGTTGGCCTCTTCCCCCATCCTGGGAAATTTGAGCAAGGATTTAATTTAAATGGTCGGCTGCCTCATTCTTCCGCGCGTCGAGTGCTGTCTGGGCTGAGGGCTGGGGACCAGGAGGCACCGAGCTCTCAGAGGTGTCTGCACGAAAAATACAGCTGTCCTCCATAACAGGGAAGCTGAGCTCCACATTCACACTCACTCTCTCACAGACATACTCACACACACACATTCATTCTCACACTCATTCACACACACGCACTCACACATGCACACTCACACACTCATACGCACACAAACTCACACTCACACACTCACCCACACTCATTCACATACACTCATACACACACTCACACTCATACTCACAACCACAGGCACACACACACACACATACTCACACACTCACATTCTCACACACACATTCTAATACACATCCACTCACACTCATACTCACACACACACACCCACACTCATACTCACACACACACACTCACACACACCCATTGTCACACACACATACTCGCACACACACTCACACACACACACACACACACTCACACACACACACACACTCACACACATACGTACACTCACACACACACATTCACACACACACTCACACACACACACACTCACACACACACTCACACACACACTCACACACACTCACACACACACACACTCACACACACACTCACACACACACACACACACACGTACACTCACACACACACACACTCGCACACACACACACACACACACACACACTCACACACATACGTACACTCACACACACACACTCACACACACACTCACACACACACACACACTCACACACATACGTACGCTCACACACACACACACACTCACACACACACTCGCACACACACTCGCACACACACACACACTCACACACATACGTACACTCACGCACACACACTCACACACACACTCACACACACACACACACACACACACACTCACACACATACGTACACTCACACATATACAGACACTCACACATATACAGACACTCACAAACTCACACACACATACACACTCTGCAGTGTCTCAGCCGTGCCCACCTGCGTCTAGGACAAGCAGCCCTGAGAGTGGGACATGTCCTGCAGAACCTCAGCGAGGTCGGCCTGGTACTGGGTAACATGCCCCAGCGAGTCGGACATTCTGCCGAGATTCTCAGCGCAACGCCTTGGACACCTTCACTCATGGTACCGACGCCATGCACCAGGTTCTCCACTGCGGTCACCTCGCCACCCTCGCAGTGTTGGCGTCAGTGCCATGCATTGCCAACACCAAATCCTGCACCTGTAGCCTCAGACTCCTCCAAGCTGCTACGGACCTGCTCGAGTGTCGCTGACATCTCCCTCTGAATGGCCCGGCCACACCCGATCGTCTCCACGTAATCCTGTTCCAGAGGCTCAGCATCAGGCTGGGACACAGCCGGGGCCTGGGATCCAGCAGACCTCCGACTGCATTCTCGCCCTAGGGGTTTCTGCCTCCACCTGATGCACATCAGCAGCTGTGTGGTGCTCACTCAGATTGTGCCCCAAAACTCTGTCCACTAATGTTTCCCACCGAGGTGTGTGTCTCTGCGCTGGAGGAGGGTGAGGGTGCCATGGCTGCAGTTCATGCTGGAGCTCTCCTCCAAGATGTTCTTCTCGGAGTCAGGAGAGGGCGCCACAGGCTGGAGGACCTGCGGGAGAATGGACATGTGGTCAGTGGGAGACACAGAGAGGGCAGCGTTTGCCACATGTGTGGCTCACAGTGGTGGGAGAGGGGGTGTGAAGGAGAGGTTGGTGGTTAGGGGGGGTTGATGGGGATGGGGAGAAGGTTGGGGAGGTCACATGGGGACTTGGGGAGTGGATGCTCCCTTCGGAATGGGGGTGTGGTGGCAGAGACATTGGTGTCTACTCACTCGTGCTGCCCGGTGTAGGTCGTTGATCTTTCTCCGGCACTATAGGCCAGTCCTCCTGGTCACATTGCCCAAGCTCCCAGCAGCCGCTATCTCATCCCAGGCAGCACTGGCTGCCTTGTGGCTGACTCTACGGGACCCTCGGGGCAACAGGACATTCCTCCTGGCCTCGAGCACCCTCCCCAGGTCTGCATATCCGAACCTTGGGGCCAGTCCCCAGGGCGGCAGTGATGCAAATTGGCTGAGCAAGTGCTGCTCAACCTTGTTGGCGGGCGGGCTGGTGAGCGTAGTGCTGGCGAAATGGTTGGTGATCCTTCCTTTGCGGCAAGAAGCCCGTGGGGCCCCATTAAGTGGGCTTGCATTCCCGGCCTCAATGGGATGAGCGGCACGAAACTCACGGCAGTTCCCTTTCGCTATCACACTTCGAAATTTTGTCTAGAGACAAACACACACACATTGATACACAAACACTCACACACACACATTCATACACACACACTCACACACACACATTCATACACATACACACACACATTCATACACACACAAGCACACACATTCATACACATACACTCACACACACATTCATACACACACAAGCACACACATTCATACACATACACTCACACACACATTCATACACACACAAGCACACACATTCATACACATACACACGCATTCATACACACACACATTCATATACATACACACACATTCATACACATACTTACACACACACATTCATACACATACACTCACACACCCACACATTCATACACAGACACACACATTCATACACATACACTCACACACCCACACATTCATACACACACACACATTCATACACATACACTCACACACACATACACATTCATACACATACACTCACACACATTCATACACATACACTCACACACACACACATTCATACACAACAGAAACACTCACACACAAGGAACAAAGAACAAAGAAAAATTACAGCACAGGAACAGGCCCTTCGGCCCTCCAAGCCTGCGCCGATCCAGGTCCTCTATCTAAAACTGTTGCCTATTTTCTAAGGATCTGTATCCTTCTGCTCCCTGCTCATTCATGTATCTGTCTAGATACATCGTAAATGACGCTATCATGCCCGCCTATACCACCTTCGCCGGCAATGCGTTCCAGGCACCCACCACCCTCTGCGTAAAGAACTTTCCACGCATATCTTCCTGAAACTTTTCCCCTCTCACCTTGAACTCGTGACCCCTAGTAATTGAGTCCCCCACTTTGGGAAAAAGCTTCTTGCTATCCACCCTGTCTATACCTCTCATGATTTTGTAGACCTCAATGAGGTCCCCCCTCAACCTCCGTCTTTCTAATGAAAATAATCCTAATCTACTCAACCTCTCTTCATAGCTAGCGCCCTCCATACCAGGCAACATCCTGCTGAACCTCCTCTGCACCTTCTCCAAAACATCCACATCATTTTGGTAATGTGGCGACCAGAACTGTACGCAGTATTCCAAATGTGGCCGAACCAAAGTCTTACACAACTGTAACATGACCTGCCAACTCTTGTACTCAATACCCCTTCCGATGAAGGAAAGCATGCCGTATGTCTTCTTCACCACTCTATCGACCTGCGTAGCCACCTTCAGGGCACAATGGACCTGAACACCCAGATCTCTCTGTACATCAAGTGTCCCAAGCCTTTTTAATGTACTGTATTGTTCGCTCTTGAATTGGATCTTCCAAAATGCATCACCTCACATTTGCCCGGATTGAACTCCATCTGCCATTTCTCCGCCCAACTCTCCAATCTATCTCTATTCTGCTGTATTCTATGACAGTCCCCCTCACTATCTGCTACTCCACCAATCTTAGTGTCATCTGCAAACTTGCTAATAAGACCACCTATACCTTCCTCCAGATCATTTATGTATATCACAAACAACAGTGGTCCCAGCATGGATTTCTAACCACTGGTTACAGTTCTCCATTTTGAGAATCTCCCTTCCACCACTACTCTCTGTCTCCTGTTGCCCAGCCAGTTCTTTATCCATCTAGCTAGTACACCCTGGACCCCATGAGACTTCACTTTCTCCATCAGCCGACCATGGGGAACCTTATCAAACGCCTCACTGAAGTCCATGTATATGACATCTACAGCCCTTCCCTCATCAATCAACTTTGTCACTTCCTCAAAGAATTCTATTAAGTAGGAAGGACATGACCTTCCCCGCACAAAACCATGCTGCCTATCACTGATAAGCCCATTTTCTTCCAAATGGGAATAGATCCTATCCTTCAGTATCTTCTCCAGCAGCTTCCCTACCACGGACGTCAGGCTCACCGGTCTATAATTACCTGGATTATCCCTGCTACCGTTCTTAAGCAAGGGGACAACATTAGCAATTATCCAGTCCTCCGGTACCTCACCCGTGTTCAAGGATGCTGCAAAGATATCTGTTAAGGACCCAGCTATTTCCTCTCTCACTTCCCTCAGTAACCTGGGATAGATCCCATCCGGACCTGGGGACTTGTCCACCTTAATGCCTTTTAGAATACCCAACACATCTTCCCTCCTTATGCCAACTTGACCTAGAGTAATCAAACATCTATCCCTAACCTCAACATCCGTCATGTCCCTCTCCTGGGTGAATACCGATGCAAAGTACTCGTTAAGAATCTCACCCATTTTCTTTGACTCCACGCATCACTTTCCTCCTTTGTCCTTGAGTGCGCCAACGGCTTTCTCTAGTTACCCTCTTGCTCCTTATATATAAATAAAAGGCTTTGGGATTTTCCTTAACCCTGTTTGCTAAAGATATTTTATGACCCCTTTTAGCCCTCTTGATTCCTCGTTTCAGATTGGTCCTACATTCCCGATACTCTTCCAAAGCTTTGTCTGTCTTCAGTCGCCTACACCTTATGTATGCTTCCTTTTTCCTCTTAGCTAGTCTCACAATTTCACCTGTCATCCATGGTTCCCTAATCTTGTCATTTCTATCCCTCATTTTCACAGGGACATGTCTGTCCTGCACTCTAATCAACCTCTCTTTAAAAGCCTCCCACATATCAAATGTGGATTTACCTTCAAACAGCTGCTCCCAATCCACATTTCCCAGCTCCTGCCGAATTTTGGTATAGTTGGCCTTCCCCCAATTTAGCACTCTTCCTTTAGGACCACTCTCGGCTTTGTCCATGAGTATTCTAAAACTTAGGAATTGTGATCACTATTCCCAAAGTAATCCCCGACTGAAACTTCAACCACCTGGCCGGCCCATTCCCCAACACCAGGTCCAGTATGGCCCCCTCCTGAGTTGGACTATTTACATACTGCTCTAGAAAACCCTCCTGGATGCTCCTTACAAATTCTGCTCCATCTAGACCTCTAACAGTAAGTGTATCCCAGTCAATGTTGGGAAAATTTAAATCTCCTATCACCAACTCCATTTTTCCATAATCTGTTTACATATTTGTACCTCTATCTCACGCTCGCTGTTGGGAAGTCTGTAGTACAGCCCCAACACTGTTACCACATCCTTCCTATTTCTGAGCTCTGCCCATATCGCCTCACTGCTCGAGTCCTCCATAGTGCCCTCCTTAACACAGCTGTGATATCCTCTCTGGCCAGTAATGCAACTCCTCCACCCCTTTTACCTCCCTCAGTATCCCGCCTGAAGCATCGAAATCCTGGGATATTTAGTTCCCAATCAAGGGGCTGTTTAGCACATGGTTAAATCGCTGGCTTTGAAAGCAGACCAAGGCAGGCCAGCAGCACGGTTCAATTCCCGTAACAGCCTCCCCGAACAGGCGCCGGAATGTGGCGACTAGGGGCTTTTCACAGTAACTTCATTTGAAGCCTACTTGTGACAATAAGCGATTTTCATTTCATGTCCTTGCCTCAACCAAGTCTCAGTACTTACCTACTATTCTTGCATTAAAACAAATGCACCTCAGACCAGCAGTCCCTTTACGTTCAGCATCTGCTCCCTGCCTCCTCTTCCCCTTAGGCACACTGAATTCATGATCTCGTTCCTTACAGGCTTTAGTTACTACCTCCTTACTGTCCACTAACCTCATTTGGTTCCCATCCCCCTGCCACATTAGTTTCATGCACACACACACATTCATAGACATACGCACACTCACACACATTCATACACATAAACACACACACACACTCTCACACAAACACATTCATAGACATACACTCGCACACACATGCACACACACACACATTCATACAATACACTCACACACACAGACACACACACACCCACATTCATACACATAAACACACACACATTCATAGACATACACTCACACACATTCATACACATACACTCACACACACATGCACACACACACAAATTCATACATATACACTCACACACACAGACACACACACCCACATTCAGACACATGAACACACACACACATTTAGACATACATTCACACACATTCATACACATACACTCACACACACACACGTACACTCACACACATTCATACACATACACACACACGCACACACACCCACATTCATACACATACACTCACACACACATTTATTCACATTTACATACACACACATTCATACACATACACTCATACACACATTCATACACATACACTCACACACACACATTCATACAAATACACTCAGACACATTCATACACATACACTCACACACACACACATTCATACACATACACTCACACACATATTCATACAAATACACTCACACACATGCAGACACATTCATACACATACACTCACACACACACATTCATACACATAGACCCACACACACACATTCATACACATACACTCACACACACATTCATACACATACACTCACACACACATTCATACATATACACTCACACACACATTCATACACATACACTCACACACACACACATTCATACACATACACTCACACACACATTCATACACATACACTCACACACACATTCATACACATACACTCACACACATGCAGACACATTCATATATATACACTCACACACATGCAGACACATTCATATACATACACTCACACAAACACACAAACGCATCCATACACATACACTCACACACACAGACACACACTCACACATTGATACACATACACTCACAGATACACACACATACTCACATAGACATTCTCTCCCACACACACACACACTCTCACACTGTCTAGTGCCCCGAGCAGAGCCGTTTCGCACACTCCAGCAATTCTCCCAGCAAAGCCGGATGAGTGCCGAGTGCAATGCGACAGCAGAATTACGACTGTAGTCTCAAACTCTGAGGGCAGAGGAGTCACACCAGCAGAACAGCAGTGGGGTAAATGCTGCATTGCCAGAGTGTCAGTACTGAGGGAGTGCTGCACTGTCAGAGGGTCAGTACTGAGGGAGTGCTGCCCTGTCAGAGGGTCAGTACTGAGGGAGTGCTGCACTGCCAGAGGGTCAGTACTGAGGGAGTGCTGCACTGTCAGAGGGTCAGTACTGAGGGAGTGCTGCACTGTCAGAGGGTCAGTACTGAGGGAGTCTGCACTGTCAGAGGGTCTGTACTGAGGGAGTGCTGCACTGTCAGAGGGTCAGTACTGAGGGAGTGCTGCACTGTCAGAGGGTCAGTACTGAGGGAGTGCTGCACTGTCAGAGGGTCAGTACTGAGGGAGTGCTGCACTGTCAGAGGGTCAGTACTGAGGGAGTGTTGCACTGTCAGAGGGTCAGTACTGAGGGAGTGCTGCACTGTCAGAGGGTCAGTACTGAGGGAGTGCTGCACTGTCAGAGGGTCAGTACTGTGGGAATGCTGCACTGTCAGAGTGTCAATACTGTGGTAATGCTGCACTGTCAGAGGGTCAGTACTGAGGGAGTGCTGCACTGTCAGAGGGTCAGTACTGAGGGAGTGCTGCACTGTCAGAGGGTCAGTACTGAGGGAGTGCTGCACTGTCAGAGGCTCAGTACTGTGGGAATGCTGCACTGTCAGAGGGTCAGTACTGAGGGAGTGCTGCATTGTCAGAGGGTCAGTACTGAGGGAGTCTGCACTGTCAGAGGGTCAGTACTGAGGGAGTCTGCACTGTCAGAGGGTCAGTACTGAGTGAGTGCTACACTGTCAGAGGGTCAGTACTGAGGGAGTGCTGCACTGTCAGAGGGTCACTACTGAGGGAGTCTGCACTGTCAGAGGGTCAGTACTGAGTGAGTGCTACACTGTCAGAGGGGCAGTACTGAGGGAGTGCTGCCCTGTCAGAGGGTCAGTACTGAGGGAGTCTGCACTGTCAGAGGGTCAGTACTGAGTGAGTGCTACACTGTCAGAGGGGCAGTACTGAGGGAGTGCTGCACTGTCAGAGGGTCAGTACTGAGGGAGTGCTGCACTGTCAGAGGGTCAGTACTGAGGGAGTCTGCACTGTCAGAGGGTCAGTACTGAGTGAGTGCTACACTGTCAGAGGGTCAGTACTGAGTGAGTGCTGCACTGTCAGAGGGTCAGTACTGAGGGAGTGCTGTACTGTCAGAGGGTCAGTACTGAGGGAGTGCTGCACTGTCAGAGGGTCAGTACTGAGGGAGTGCTACACTGTCAGAGGGTCAGTACTGAGGGAGTGCTGCACTGTCAGAGGGTCAGTACTGAGGGAGTGCTACACTGTCAGAGGATCAGTACTGAGGGAGTGCTGCACTGTCAGAGGGTCAGTACTGAGGGAGTGCTGCATTGTCAGAGGGTCAGTACTGAGTGAGTGCTGCACTGTCAGAGGGTCAGTACTGAGGGAGTGCTGCACTGTCAGAGGATCAGTACTGAGGGAGTCTGCACTGTCAGAGGGTCAGTACTGAGTGAGTGCTACACTGTCAGAGGGGCAGTACTGAGGGAGTGCTGCCCTGTCAGAGGGTCAGTACTGAGGGAGTCTGCACTGTCAGAGGGTCAGTACTGAGTGAGTGCTACACTGTCAGAGGGGCAGTACTGAGGGAGTGCTGCAATGTCAGAGGGTCAGTACTGAGGGAGTGCTGCACTGTCAGAGGGTCAGTACTGAGGGAGTGCTGCCCTGTCAGAGGGTCAGTACTGAGGGAGTCTGCACTGTCAGAGGGTCAGTACTGAGTGAGTGCTACACTGTCAGAGGGTCAGTACTGAGGGAGTGCTGCACTGTCAGAGGGTCAGTACTGAGTGAGTGCTGCACTGTCAGAGGGTCAGTACTGAGGGAGTGCTGCACTGTCAGAGGGTCAGTACTGAGGGAGTGCTACACTGTCAGAGGATCAGTACTGAGGGAGTGCTGCACTGTCAGAGGGTCAGTACTGAGGGAGTGCTACACTGTCAGAGGATCAGTACTGAGGGAGTGCTGCACTGTCAGAGGGTCAGTACTGAGGGAGTGCTGCACTGTCAGAGGGGCAGTACTGAGGGAGTGTTGCACTGTCAGAGGGTCAGTACTGAGGGAGTGCTGCACTGTTAGAGGGTCAGTACTGAGGGAGTGCTGCCCTGTTAGAGGGTCAGTACTGAGGGAGTGCTGCACTGTCAGAGGTTCAGTACTGAGGGAGTGCTGCACTGTCAGAGGGTCAGTACTGAGGGAGTCTGCACTGTCAGAGGGTCAGTACTGAGGGAGTGTTGCACTGTCAGAGGGTCAGTCCTGAGTGAGTGCTGCACTGTCAGAGGGTCAGCACTGAGGGAGTGCTGCACTGTCAGAGGGTCAGCACTGAGGGAATGCTGCACTGTCAGAGGATCAGTACTGAGGGAGTGCTGCACTGTCAGAGGGTCAGTACTGAGGGAGTGCTGCACTGTCAGAGGGTCAGCACTGAGGGAGTGCTGCACTGTCAGAGGATCAGTACTGAGGGAGTGCTGCACTGTAAGAGGGTCAGTACTGAGGGAGAGCTGCACTGTCAGAGGGTCAGTACTGAGGGAGTGCTGCACTGTCAGAGGGTCAGTACTGAGGGAGTGCTGCACTGTCAGAGGGTCAGTACTGAGGGAGTGCTACACTGTCAGAGGATCAGTACTGAGGGAGTGCTGCACTGTCAGAGGGTTGCCGCAATGACTGAACTTTTAAAATGCTTTGTTGGCTCCGAAGTGATTTGTGGGGCTCCTGAAGGGCGCTATATAAATGCAAGTCTTTCCTCTCCTTTGAATTCCTTGACTTCAGTTTATTTGGAATAATCCTCTTTAATTCTTGCCTGTGGAACCTCCAGCTGCCTTTTAACACAATAGTCATTTCTTCCTGGAACAGTAACAAGTATTTTAAATATGATAATAAAAGCTTGCAAATTTCAGTCCAAATATCCAGGTTCCTCGTTTGTTTCATTGGCAAGACTGCATTCAGTACTGAATGGAAACAGTTTTACCAGGACGTTCCCTCAGCAGACCCAACCTGACACTGCTCACACTCACACTATCACTCACTCTATCACATTATCTCTCACACTATCACTCACGCTATCACTCACTCACACTCACACTATCACTCACACACTATCACTCACAGTATCACATGCTCACACTATCACACACACTCACACTATCACTCACACTACCATTTGCATTTACACTATTTTTCACAGTATCACTGACACTCACACTGTAACTCACACAATCACACACCATCACTCACATTCACACTGTCACTCACACCATCACTTTTACCAGGACTTTCCCTCAGCAGACCCAACCTGGCATCGCTCACACTCACACTATCACTCACACTATCACTCGCACTTTCACTCACACTTTCACTCACTATCCACACTCACACTATCACTCGCACTGTAACTCTCACTGTTACTCACACCCACACACACACTATCATTTGTACTACCACTCAGAATTTCAG
The DNA here is from genome assembly GCF_047496885.1 of Scyliorhinus torazame. Classification (NCBI taxonomy): domain Eukaryota; kingdom Metazoa; phylum Chordata; class Chondrichthyes; order Carcharhiniformes; family Scyliorhinidae; genus Scyliorhinus; species Scyliorhinus torazame. The sequence goes on along the minus strand of NC_092720.1, from coordinate 179,478,464 downwards.
TCAGACTCACACTACCACACACACTCACACAATCACATGATTATTTACACACATCATCACACACTCTATCACACACAGACACTATAACACACACTCAATCATTCACACCATCATTCATACACATACTATCACTCACATTATCACTCACACTCACACCATCAGTGACACTATCACTCACACTCACACTATCACCCAAACTCACAATGTCACAGACACTCACACTATCACACATACTCACACTATCACACATACTCACACTATCACAGACACTATTATGCACACTCACACCATTATGAACACTCACAATCACTGTTACACACTCATTCTCAAACATTTGCACACTCACACACACATTCACAGTCTCAAACATTCGCTCACACACATACTCAAACTCAAACACACTCACTTCTATACTCACACATACTCACTTACTCACACTCACATTACATGTGCAGGTTATGTGATGTTGCAGAAATAGGGTGGGGAGTGGGCCTCGGTTGGGTGGGGAATGGGCCTCGGTTGGGTGGGGAGTGGGCCTCGGTAGGGTGCTCTTTAGGAGGGCTAGTGCAGAGGCTATGGGCCGTCTGGCCTCCTTCTGCACTATAGGGATTCTATGATTCACTCTAGCATAACCACCAAGCCAGAGGATCAATCTTGATTCAATTTAGAGTGCAGGAGAGCATCCCAGGAGCAACATCAGGCACACCGAAAAATGAGGTGTCAACTGGGTGAAGCTACAACACGGGATTACTTGTGTGTCAAACATCATAAGCAGCAAGTAATAGACAGAGCTCAACGATTCCAGAATGAACACATCAAATCTAAGTTCTGTAGTCCTGCCACATCCAGCTGTGAATGGTGGTGGACAATTAACCAACTCACTGGAGGAGGAGGCTCCACACATATCCCTATCCTCAATCATGGAGGAGTCCAGCACATATGTGCAAAAGACAAGGCTGAGGCATTCGCAATCATCTTCAGCCAGAAGTGCCGAGTGGATGATCCATTTTAGTTTCCTCCAGAAGTCCCCAGCATCACTGATGTCTGTCTTCAGCCAATACGATTCACTCCACGTGATATCAAGAAACGGCTGAAGGCAATGGATACTGCAAAGGCTATAGGCCTTGACAATACTGCGGCAATAGTACTGAAGACTTGTGCTCCAGAACTTGCCACACCCCTAGCCAAGTTGTTCCAGCACAGCTACAACACTGGCATCTACCCGCCAATGTGGAAAGTTGCCCAGGTGTATCCTGTACAGAAGAAGCAGGACAAATCCAACCCAGCCAATTACCACTCCATCAGTCTACTCTCTATCATCAGCAAAGTGATGGAAGGAGCCATCAACAGTCCTATCAAGCGGCACTTAATCAGCAATAATCTGCTCACGGACGCTCAGTTTGCATTCCGCCAGGGTCACTCAGCTCCTGATGTCATTACAGCCTTGGTTCAAACATGGACAAAAGCACTGAATGCCAGAGGTGAGATGAGAGTGACTGCCCTTGACATCAAGGCTGCATTTGACCGAGTGTGGCATCAAGGAACCTTAACTAAACTGGAGTCAGTGGGAATCAGAGGAAATCTCTCTGCTGGTTGGAGCCATACCTGGCACAGAGGCAGATGGTTGTGTGTGTCGGAGGTCAATCATCTCAGTTCCAGGGCATCACTGCAAGAGTTCCTCAGGGTATTGTCCTCAGCCCAACCATCCTCAGCTCCTTCATAAGGTCAGATGTTGGGATGTTCGCAGATGGCTGCACAATGTTCAGCATCATTCACGACTCCTCAGATAATGAAGCAGTCCATGTCCAAATGCAGCAAGACCTGGACAATATCCAGGCTTAGGCTGACAAGTAGCAAGTTACATTGGCGTCACACAAGTGCCAGTCAACGACCATCTCCCACAAGAGAGGATCTAACCACCGCCCCTTGACATTCAATGGCATTACCATCACTGAATCCCCCACTATCAACATCCTGGGGGTTATCATTGACCAGAAGCTGAACATTAACACTGTGGCTACCAGGGCAGGTCAAAGATAGGAATCCTGCGGCGAGTAACTCACCTCCTGACTCCCCAAAACCTGACCACCATGTAGAAGGCACAAGTCAGGAGCATAATGGAGTAGTCTCCACTTGCCTGGATGAGTGCAGCTCCAATAACACTCAAAAAGCTCAACATCATCCAGGGCAAAGCAGCCCCGCTTCATTGGCACCCATTCCAAATTCAAAGCCTCCACCACTGGCACACAATTGCAGCCGTGTGTACCATCTACAAGATGCACGGCGGGAACTCATCAAGGTTCCTTTGCCGCACCTTCCAAACCCACGACCACTCCCATCGAGAAGGACAAGAGCAACAGATACCTGAGACCCCACCACCTGGAGGTTCCTCTCCAAGTCACTCAGCATCCCGACTTGGAAATATATCAACGTTCCTTCACTGTCTCTGGGTCAAAATCCCGGAACTCTCTCCCTAACATCACAGTGGGTGTACCTACGCCTCAGGGACTGCAGCAGTTGAAGAACACAACTCACCACCACCTTCTGAAGGGCAACTAGGGCTGGAGATCAAATGCTGGCCAAATCAGCCACGCCCACATCCCATAAATTAATTTTTTTAAATCTATTTTGAAGGAGGCATAACTAGGGATGGGTTCTCCCTGGCCAACATTTATCCTCCCTCAACATTACTTCAAATTAATTCGACGTTCGGCTCATTTTCCCCCCTTTAAGCTCCATGTGGGGAGGAGGACCCGCCGGAAGTAAAATGGCCGCCAGGAATCCCCCACAACAGTTGCTGCCCTGTCAGAATTAAACTCTGCGAGCCATTTGCGACTCTTGATGCCATGAAAGGTGCCTTATGAGAGCTCTCTCTCTCCGTCTCTCTCCCTGGCACATAGGTGGAGGCATACAGTCCTGCAGGCTTCCCAGTTATAGGTTAGAGAGCGAGAGAGGGAGAGACAGGGCCTGCTTTGTTCTGGGCCTCCCTAGACCTCCGTGAGGCTGATGGCTTGTGACATGTTCCTGGACCCAGTTGGCAGAAGCTCTGAAGGAGTCAGTCATGCAGGCAGAAAGTCGGAGGCCCTACGCAGTTAATGAGAGGTGAGGTAGCAGCACTGTGTGTGCCGGCCGCCATGGCCGGCCTCTCAGCTGGTGCAGCAGGAGCAGCGCTCGGACTCGCTCGGGCCCGGGTTGTGCCGTGTTTGTCTTCTCCCTTTTAAGCTGAAGTTTCAACTCCAGCTTTTATGGTGCCTCATCGGGTCCTGGCACCAGGCTGACACATTCCCGAGTGTAAGCATTCTTCCCCGCGTTTAATGTAAACAAAATGCATGGAGCTAGAACTGGGACCAGGACTAGCGTCCCAAAAAAATCTGCATCGCCCTCTCTCTCGCCTTTGGTAATTGTCCTGCCTTCCTTCTTAGAATCAGAGAATCCCTACAGTGCAGAAGGAGGCCAGTCTGGACCAATCCACTCAACCTTGTACCCGTAATCCCATAACTTTAACCTGCACGCCCCTAGACATTAAGGGGCAACAGTCACCCAAGGTCAGAATTAAACCCAGGTCCCTGGCACTGTGAGGCAGCAGTGCTAACCACTGTGCCACTGTGCCACCCTTCTCTGTCTCTTTTTCTCGCTACCTGTCTCACTATATTCCTGCCTCTCTCTCTCCATCTCTCTGTCTCCCTCTCTCTGTTTATCCCTGACTGTCTCTCCCTCTGGGAATAATTTCGAATTTGGCAATTTCATTCTAATTGATTTCAGGAGCATCATACATGATACACAAAGTAATAGTGTCAATTCTACGCCTTCATCCCAAGTCAATGTTATATCCCCATCTTTCACTCTCACATTCTATCTCTCTCGTCTCTCTCTTTTTCTCATTCCTCATTTCTCTCTCTCCTTGTATCTCTCTCTTTCGCACTTTCTTTTTCTATCTCTCCTCGTCTCTCTCTCTCTCTCTGTTTCTCAATCCTCATTTCCCCTCGTCTCTCTCTTTTCTATCTCTCTTTATCTCTCCCTCTCCTCGCCTTACTCTCTCTGTCTCTCATCTCTCTCCTCTACTTTGTCTCTCTCACTAACTGTCTCTCTCCTCTTGTCTCTCTCTTTGTTTCAATTCTCTCTCTCTGCATCTCTTTTTCCATCTCTCCTCATCTTTCTCTCTCTTGAGCTCTTTGCCTCGCACTTCTTGGCCGGGATTCACCAAGTGTTGACTCCGGTGTCGCTCGCGCCGATTTTGACGCCGGTGTCAACACTTGGTCGCGATATCAAGGCCCAGGCATTCTCCTCTTCTTCAGGGGCTAGAATGGAGGCGGAGTGCATGCGCGTCACAGCCGGCGCGGGTCCGCTCATGCGCCCCACGGCTGGCTACGCGCTGGCCCCGGTGCAACATGGCGGAGCCCTACAGGGGCCCGGCGCGTAGGGACATAGACCCCTCCGGAATGCGCGCGCCTGCTGCTCAGTAGCCCCCGCTTGCGGGCCTGTCCACCGTGGAGGACCCCCCTCCCTGAGTCGGCTCCGCCCCGCGCCAACCCCCTACAAGGACGGCCCCCGCAGCCAGAACGCCGAGGTCCCGCCCGGTGGGACCATATGGGAACCACGGCGGCGGGACTCGGCGGGCACTCGGCCCGTCGACCGCGGAGAATCGCCACGAGGGCCCCCGACCGGCGCCATGGCGCCCGCGCAATTGCTGCCGATCCTCCGGTCGCCGGAGAATTGGCGGCCCAGCGTAGGAGCGCCGTGGCAGGATTCTTGCGCCCCACTGGCGATTCTCCAACCCGGCACATGCTCGGAGAATCCTGGCCCTTATTTCTCTCCCTTCATCTCTTACTATTTTTCTACCGCTCCATATCTTGCTCTCTCTTTATCTCTCTCCCCTCATAGTCCTCTCTATCTCTCTCCACAACCCTCTCTCTCTCTGTCTCTCACTCTTTCTCTGTCTCTGATTCTTTATCTCTCTGTCCTCGTCTTTCTCTCTCTCTCTTTCGCTCTCTCTCACTGGGTAGATTTACATCAGACATGCCCAGGCAGAGGGCATAGAGTTAGTTAAGAAGGGCATCCACTGCCAATCATAAATACCATCCAGCTTTCTCTTAGATTTTCCCTTCGTTGTCTCAAAGCTATTGGACTGTTTCTCTGACATCCAGTGTCAGGTGAGCAAGGATTTCCCCTCACTAGATATCCGCAAGAGCAAAGCCATTGGGCCGGAATTTCAATCAGGGTTTGGGAACTGGATGTGGGTGCTCGCTCTGTGTCCTGAACCCGCAAAGTGTGGGCACCCATTGGGATCACTCCGTGATTGGCAGCTAGACCGACCGAGGTTGGAGTTGCTGGGGGTGGGGGAGGGGGGTTGCAGGTGAGGGGACGGCCAGGTACATTTCTCTCATTGCTAAAGAAGCCAAGGATTCCCGGCCACACCATCCTGGAGGGATCGAGGTGTTGAGGTTGAGGCCTGCAGCGGCTGTCATGGGTCGAGGGAAGAGGGAGTTGTCCTTCCCTCCTCTCCATCTGGCCCAACTTGACATGGGTCACCCACATTACTGATGGAAAATTCCAGTTGGCGCTGGGCGCCATTAATTATGAATAATTGATCACTCCCCGCCCACTGGGGAGTGGCGGAAAGCCGAATCCTCGGGCAGCACGGTGGTGCAGTGCTTAGCACTGCTGCCTCACGGCGCCGAGGACCCGGGTTTGATCCATGCTCCGGGTCACTATCCGTGTGGAGTTTGCACATTCTCCCAGTGTCTGCGTGGGTCTCACACCCACAATACAAAGCTGTGCAGGGTAAGGTGGATTCGCCACGGTAAATTGCACCTCAAATGGCAAAACATAATTGGGTACTCTGTGGTAATACCAGGTATTGCAATACCTGAGAGGTGGATGCCCATTGGCTAGACCTAGGAGTCTACCATTGGCCAACGTACGTAGCTCCGCCCTGAGAGGCGGGGTATAAGAACCAATGCCGTCCCAGCAGCCTTCACTTTCTGTATCGAAGCTGCTGGGTACAGTTCTAGCTGATTAAAGCCAATTAGTATGACTCTCGTTGTCTCACGAGTAAATGATTGTGCATCATACTCTAAATTGTTTTTTTTTTAAAAAGAAAGTGGAACCCAGCTGGAGGCGCCCCTATTGAAAATAGCATGGGGGTTGGGGTCATGATCGCAAACCAGCGCCAAGGCCAGTGGCGTCAAATTGCGCGCCCGCCAGTAATTGGGCCACGCACTAATTTAGAATTCCCAGCCACCGCCCTGGTCCCATCTGCAACGATTTATTCCATCGCTCTGGCAACCGCACTCCTCCGAACCTGAGGGTCGTTTTTTTTTTTACCTTGAGCTACGAACAATAATAATAATAATCGCTTATTGTCACAAGTAGGCTTCAATGAAGTTGCTGTGAAAAGCCCCTAGTCGCCACATTCCGGCACCTGTTCAGGGGAGGCCGGTACGGGAATTGAGCCCGCGCTGCTGGCATTGCTCTGCATTGCAAGCCACCTGTTTAGCCCACGGTGCTAAACCAGCCCCAGAACAAATGAACTAGGAGCAGGAGTGGGCGCTCGGCCCCTCGAGACCTGCTCCACCATTCGATAAGATCATGGCTGATCTGATTGTAGCTTCAACCCCACATTCCTGCACACCCCCCCAATAAGCTTTCACCCCCTTGTTGATCAAGAATCTATCCAGCACGGACTTCAAAAAATAATTCTGCTTCCACTGTCTTTTGAGGAAGAGGCTGGCCACCCTCAGAGAGAAGAAATTCCTCCTCATCTCCGTCTTATTTTTAAACAGTGGCCCCAGATTCTCCGACAAGAGGAAACATCCTCTCCACATCAGGATGTAAAAGGTTCCAACCCAAATTGCCTTACTCCAAGAGATACAAGCTTAGCCTGTCCTACCTTGCCTCATAAGGCAAGAGGTGACCAACCACATTTCAGCCCCACTAACCTGCTCTGCTATTCAATGGCACTGTGGCTAACCTGTGACCTAACCCCTCTTACACACATTTGCCCCCTGTTCAGCCAATCAATTGCCATTTGCGGAAGGATCACAGAATCCCTACAGTGCCGAAGGAGACCATTCGGCCCATCGAGCCTGCACCAACCCCCTGATAGTGCACCCAAACACGGCCCACTGCCCCTCCCGATCCCTTTAACCTTGTTACCCCACCTAACGTTTTGGAAACTAATCCCCAATTTAGCATGGCCAATCCACCTAGCCTGCACATCCTGGAAATTCCAAACCTCTGCCATCCTTTTTGTGTGGAAGTGGTTCGAGATTTCGAGAACACAGGGTCACTGTTTAAAATAAAGGGTTGCTTATTTAATACGGAGATGAGGAGAATATTTTTCTCTCAGAGGGTGGCGAGTCTCCGGAACGCCCTTCCTCAAAGGGCAGTGGAAGCAAAACCTCTGAATATTTTTAAGGCCGAGCTGGATAGATTCTTGATCTACAAGCGGGTGAAAGGTTACCGGGGGCCGGCAGGAATGTGGGGGTTGTGGTGACTATCAGATCAAACCTGATCTTATTGAATGGCGGAGCAAGCTCGATGGGCCGAGTGGCCTAATCCTGCTCCTAATTCGTATCTTCGTAAGCTGGAGATACTGGCCAGAGGTTCTCCGGACGTTGAGGTTCTCAGTCCCCACCCGCAGCACAGTCCCGCCCGTAGGCTTCCGGGTGGCATGAGGCATCTTCAATGGGAAATCACATTGTCAAGCGGCGGGAGCAGAGAATGTTGCCATTGGCTAATGGTGCGCCACTGAGAAACACGTGGCTGGGGACGGGAGAATTATTGTTTATTTATTTATTTACGGGTTGTGGGCGTTGCTGGTCGCCTTTATTGCCCATCCCTAGTTGCCCTTCAGAAGGTGAGTTGCCTTCTTGAACCGCTGGAGTCCTTGAGGTGTAGGTACACCCACTGTGCTGCTAGGGAGGGCATTCCAGGATTTTGTCCCAGCGACAGCGAAGGAACGGCCAATATATTTCCAAGTCAGAGCGGTGAGCGACTTGGAGGGGAACCTCCAGCTGGTGGGGTTCCCAGGTATCTGCTGCTCTTGTCCTTCTAGATGGTAGTGGTCGTGGGTTTGGAAGATTCTGCGTGAGGAACCTTGGTGAGTTGCTGCAGTGCCTCTTGTGGATGGGACAGACGCTGCCTCTGTTCGCTGGTGGTGGAGGGAGTACATGTTTATGGAAGGGGGAGGAACCAAGCGGGCTGCTTTGTCCTGGATGGTGTCGAGCCTCTTGAGTGTTGTTGGAGCTGCACTCATCCAGGCAAGTGGGGAGTATTCCATTACACTCCTGACTTGTTCATTGTAGATGGTGGACAGGCTTTGGGGGGTGTCAGAAGGTGAGTTACTTGCCATGGGAATCCTAGCCTTTGACCTGCCCTAGTAGCCACAGTGTTAATGTGGCTAGTCCAGTTCAGTTTCTGATCAATGGTACCCCAAGGATGTTGATTGTGGGGGATTCAGCGAAGTTAATGCCATTGAATGTCGAGGGGCGGTGGTTAGGTCCTCTCTTGTAGGAGATGGTCATTGCCTGGCACTTGTGATGCGTGAATGCAACTTGCCACTTGTCAGCCCAAGCCTGGATATTGTCCAGGTCTTGCTGCATTTGGACATGGACTGCTTCATTATTTGAGGAGTTGCGAATGGTGCTGAAGCCCGCCCACTGAATGAAAAAGAGACAATAGCCCAAGATAATGGAACAAGTAAGGGAGCAAATGGAAAATCAGGATCATTGCCAGCTGCTGGTGGCCAATAAAATGGGAATATTTGACATCACTGTTCCTTCACTGTTGCTGGGTCAACATCCTGGAACTCCCTCCCTAACAGCACAGTGGGTGTACCTACATGGCACAGAGCGCTGTGGTTCAAGAAGACAGCTCACCACCATCGGCACATCACCTCTGATTGAGTTTGTGCCACTGATGCACTATCAATTACTACAAAGACCAGAGTAGTGGATAATCGCGGCTTTATTGAGCAAAAATGTGTAACCTCCTGTTGCTGCTGCCAGAATGGAAGCAGCTCGGTGAGCACACACATTTATACACCGCCTACTGGGTGGAGCCAGCAGGCAGGGATTTACCCATGTACCTCTAATACATGAGTCTTACCGTACTACCTCTAATACAGTTAGTGGTGACTACCACAGTCACAAGGCGGGCGAGATCTCTTCCCATTTGAGGAACACAACGAGCTAGGCCTCCGTTGCACAGGGGGAGCCCAAAAGTCGCCAACTGCCTGCGAGACGACAGGTTAATGGCAGAACGGCCAACGGAACTCCTGCATCTCTGCAGCACCTCTTACCCCTCCCCTCCCAGGACGTGCCCAGGATACCCCACCACCAATCAAGTACCTTCCAGGTGTAGTCAGGGCTGTAAAGGTAAGAATCAGAATAGTCCAGTCTGCGCACAGCCAGTCCGCAATGTGATAATGACCAGATTAGCTCTTTCATTGGTCGGTTGAGGAACAAACACTGGCCTTAGGCACAATAGCACCCCCCAGTATCCTCTACGCCCACCTGCGAGGGGTTTTCTTCTTGTGGCGTATTACCCAGAGCTGTCTGACATGCTGATGTGGAGGAAACAGTGAAGGCTCCATCCCTCGGTGGGATCGAAAACCGACATATGGGTTAACAGCCAAAAGTGCTTCCCATTGTGCCACGGGGACTGGCAAATCTCACCGAAACACGCCAGGTTCAACTCCGAGCTTGAGCTTTCTGATTGGAAAGGTTTTAAAAATCCACCATGGGTAACTGTTCCATGCTAACTGGCATACTAGCCGTGTTGCCCACTAAATTACACCAGCTGCCATGGTAGGGTAGTGGGTAACACGGCAGCACAGTAGCACTGTGGGTAGCACTGTTACTCCACAGCTCCAGGGTCCCAGGTTCGATTCCCGGCTTGGGTCACTGTCTGTGCGGAGTCTGCACGTTCTCCCCGTGTCTGCGTGGGTTTCCTCCGGGTGCTCCGTTTTCCTCCCACAGGTCCCGAAAGACGGGCTGTTAGGTAATTTGGACATTCTGAATTCTCCCTCTGTGACCCGAACAGGCGCCGGAATGTGGTGACTGCGGGCTTTTCACAGTAACCTCATTGCAGAGTTAATGTAAGCCTACTTGTGACACTAAGGAGCACGTATCCACGAACCTGTCTTATGGTCTTATAAATTCTTGATTTCTCGAGGAATTAAGGGCTATGGAGAGAGAGCGGGTAAATGGAGTTGAAATCAGCCATGAATGGTGGAGTGGACTCGATGGGCCGAATGGCCTTACTTCCACTGCTATGTCTTATGGTCTTATGGGCTTAACCTAATGGCACCATCTCCCCAGGATTGCGGTGAAAGCATCAAATCCTAACCACTGGGGAAGCCAAATGGAGGGGGGGTTCTGAACCGACAGGCCAGCTGAAACTTTGTCAGGGGTGGGCAAACACACACCTCCGTCTAATAGCTGACTCGATGATTTCAGCGGCTGGAGCGCCAGGTTTATTTTACACACGCGTCTCTGGGGTGGGGACTAGGACCCAGGACCTTCAGATTCAGGAGGCCAGGGTGCCATCCACTGCGGCCTGCGCTCCCCTAAGTGACAGAGTCAGAATTTGCCTCACAAGCCAGGCCCTTTTCCAGGCCCCCTTTCAAAAACGTCCCTTTGACGCTCTGCACGTCCCCCCCACATTTTCTCAAGGGGAGGCGGGGAGAGGGCCTATGAATGCGGGTCACTGTGCCGCTCGAGCCGAGTCGCCTGCGAATTCAACACCTCCCTTTTCGATGGGGCAATGCACACAGTGCGCACAAAGGCAGGCTTTGTGACCAAACTAAACAGGCCCCGCTTTAAAATAGCAGGTCCAAGCTAGAGCAGTCTGGAAAAACACTGGAGAAGGAGAAGCAGTGACCCCTGACCTTGATTGCTGTGGGGAACCGGGTGAACGTCAACATGATAATAATAATGATCTTTATTGTCACAAATAGACTTGCATTAACACTGCAATGAAGTTACTGTGAAAAGCCCCTTCGGGAGAGAGGACAGGCACAGGTAGAGGCAGGGAGCGATCGCTCTGAGGGAGGAGAGAATGAAGAAGGCAGACGGAGAAGTGCAAAGGCTGTGCAGCTAACTCCGCACAGACCCTGCTCGCTCCACACACACACACACACACACACGCTCACATCAGGCCTGGAGCTCAATAGGCCTTCAGACATCTGAGGCTCAGAAAGTGGCTGAGGGAGGGAGGTGGGGGGGGGGATTTGAAATGTTGCTTGTTTGGGAGGGGGGGCGGGGGGAAGGGGAGATGGGCTGAGGAGGTTGGGGGCGGGGGGAAGGGGAGATGGGCTGAGGAGGTTGGGGGTGGGGGTGGGGGAAGGGGAGTCGGGAGGAACTAAAACCATCCAGCAATCAAAACACATCTGGCACAGTCGGCAAACAGAAGCCTTGTGAACAGATGCGGCAGTCATTCATCGGGCTGTTTCCAATTAAAGGTGACTGCTTCACAGGGCCAGCAATGCAGTGCGGGAGCCAGCGCCAGAGAGAAATGGAAAATATTTGTCGGATTCCTCAAAGAAATTGAGGCAATTCCTCAAGGAACTTGTCCTTTGACCACCCCCCCCCCCTCCCCCCTCTCCCCCAGCACTCCCTCACCCACACCCATGGTTTTATCGCAGACAAAAGGCCAACAGAGGATACCAGCATTGACGGAGGACATAGGTCCTCTCTGCGGGTTGGCCCATGGTGAGACAGGCAAGGTGGGATAGTGAAGGAGGCATATTTGTCAATGCTGGACTTCCCGGCACGGGATCCTGACACACAAAGAGGTGGCAGGTCGAGACTCGGGCCAGAACCTGTTGGAGATGAACCCGCTGATTACCCCTGGGTTTCCTGACGGTCAGCGTGGGGATGAAGCTCGTGTGTCTGCTGGGTAACCTGGTAATCAATCAATGTGAAGTTTCCGGGTTTTGCAATACACACAATGACAGATCATCCATCCGCATTTCCGTCCATCCCTCCGTTCCTCCGACCATCCATCAATCCACCCGCCCATCTGCCTGTCTATCTATTGATCCGTGTCTGTCTCTCCGTATCGAACCCCGTGCTGTACCTGACCTGGGAGTGTTTGACGGGGACAGTTTAGGAAGAGCTTTACTCTGTATCTAACTCCGTGCTGTACCTGTCCTGGGAGTGTTTGATAGGGACAGTGTAGAGGGAGCTTTACTCTGTATCTATCCCAGGCTGTACCTGTCCTGGGAGTGTTTGATAGGGACAGTGTAGAGGGAGCTTTACTCTGTATCTAACCCCGTGCTGTACCTGTCCTGGGAGTGTTTGATAGGGACAGTGTAGAGGGAGCTTTACTCTGTATCTAACCCCGTGCTGTATCTGTCTGGGAGTGTTTGATGGGGACAGTGTAGAGGGAGCTTTACTCTGTATCTAACCCCGTGCTGTACCTGTCCTGGGAGTGTTTGATGGGGACAGTGTAGAGGGAGCTTTACTCTGTATCTAACTCCGTGCTGTACCTGTCCTGGGAGTGTTTGATGGGGACAGTGTCGAGGGAGCTTTACTCTGTATCTAACCCCGTGCTGTACCTGTCCTGGGGGTGTTTGATGGGGACCGTGTAGAGGGAGCTTTACTCTGTATCTAACACCGTGCTGTACCTGTCCTGGGAGTGTTTGATGGGGACAGTGTAGAGGGAGCTTTACTCTGTATCTAACCCCGTGCTGTACCTGTCCTGGGAGTGTTTGATGGGGACAGTGTAGAGGGAGCTTTACTCTGTATCTAACCCCGTGCTGTACCTGTCCTGGGGGTGTTTGATGGGGACCGTGTAGAGGGAGCTTTACTCTGTATCTAACACCATGCTGTACCTGTCATGGGAGTGTTTGATGGGGACAATGTAGAGGGAGCTTTACTCTGTATCTAACCCTGTGCTGCACCTGTCCTGGGAGTGCTTGACGGGGACAGTTTAGGAAGAGCTTTACTCTGTATCTAACTCCGTGCTGTACCTGTCCTGGGAGTGTTTGATGGGGACAGTGTAGAGGTAGCTTTACTCTGTATTAAACCCCGTGCTTTACCTGTCCTGGGAGTGTTTGATGGGGACAGTGTAGAGGGAGCTTTACTCTGTATCTAACCCCGTGCTGTACCTGTCCTGGGGGTGTTTGATGGGGGCCGTGTAGAGGGAGCTTTACTCTGTATCTAACACCATGCTGTACCTGTCCTGGGAGTGTTTGATGGGGACAGTGTGGAGGGAGCTTTACTCTGTATCTAACCCCGTGCTGTACCTGTCCTGGGTGTGTTTGATGGGGACCGTGTAGAGGGAGCTTTACTCTGTATCTAACACCATGCTGTACCTGTCCTGGGAGTGTTTGATGGGGACAGTGTAGAGGGAGCTTTACTCTGTATCTAACCCTGTGCTGTACCTGTCCTGGGGGTGTTTGATGGGGACAGTGTGGAGGGAGCTTTACGCTGTATCTAACACCATGCTGTACCTGTCCTGGGAGTGTTTGATGGGCCCGTGTAGAGGGAGCTTTATTCTGTATCTAACACCGTGCTGTACCTGTCCTGGGAGTGTTTGATGGGGACAGTGTAGAGGGAGCTTTACTCTGTATCTAACCCTGTGCTGTACCTGTCCTGGGGGTGTTTGATGGGGACAGTGTGGAGGGAGCTTTACTCTGTATCTAACACCATGCTGTACCTGTCCTGGGAGTGTTTGATGGGCCCGTGTAGAGGGAGCTTTATTCTGTATCTAACACCGTGCTGTCCCTGTCCTGGGAGTGTTTGATGGGGACAGTGTAGAGGGAGCTTTACTCTGTATCTGACCCTGTGCTGTACCTGTCCTGGGAGTGTTTGATGGGGACCGTGTAGAGGGAGCTTTACTCTGTATCTAACACCATGCTGTACCTGTCCTGGGAGTGTTTGATGGGGACAGTGTAGAGGGAGCTTTACTCTGTATCTAACCCTGTGCTGTACCTGTCCTGGGGGTGTTTGATGGGGACAGTGTGGAGGGAGCTTTACTCTGTATCTAACACCATGCTGTACCTGTCCTGGGAGTGTTTGATGGGCCCGTGTAGAGGGATCTTTATTCTGTATCTAACCCCGTGCTGTACCTGTCCTGGGAGTGTTTGATGGGGACAGTGTAGAGGGAGCTTTACTCTGTATCTAACCCCATGTTGTACCTGTCCTGGGGGTGTTTGATGGGCACCGTGTCGAGGGAGCTTTACTCTGTATCTAACCCCGTGCTGTCCCTGTCCTGGGAGTGTTTGATGGGCACCGTGTCGAGGGAGCTTTACTCTGTATCTAACCCCGTGCTGGCCCTGTCCTGGGAGTGTTTGATGGGCACCGTGTCGAGGGAGCTTTACTCTGTATTTAACCATCCCTCGGCTGTTTCGTTGAGCTGGTGTGTGAAATATCTGGACACTCGCTTTTCTGCATCTGGGTCCATCTGTCTCCATGAGAATTTCACCAGCACTGAACAGTTAGATGGCCCTGGGACATTAACCTTTGACCTCTGGAACGCAAGCAAGCAGTGAATGAGTAAAGTTCTCCTCAGTCTATTTACACACACCAGCGCTAATACCTTCCCCTGTATCCATGGCATGTGTCCTTATTTTAACTCCGTGAGCTATGCTGATTCTCACAATGGAAGTCACTGTTCTCTCCTGCTCAGTGAAGCCATCTGTGGGATTTTTTTTCTTTTGTTGCTCATCCCTGTCTCTCGGGGAACTAGCTAGTTATGTTCAGGCCTGTTATAGAATGTTTTCGCTCTTAAAGAGGCCATTCAGCCCATCACAATTATACCGGTTAACATTTTTGTTGTTCATCCAGTGCCTTTTCGAAGCCCCCTTACCGCCTCCGGCCCCAGGTTATTACTTCAACAAAGATCGTCCAACATGACTCCAATTTTAACAGATTCCGGCTGCCTTTTCCGCCTCTTGGGGTATATTTTTTCCAAATGCCAATTCATTTGAATCAGCCCTTAGCGTCTCTGAGAGCTTCTCCACCACTGACACTAGGTTGTCTGGCCTGTAGTTTAAACCCTTGTCCCTTTTCTTGACATCGGAAGCTACCCAGTAGGAATATTTCTGAAATAAAAACAGAAACTGCTGGATAATCTCGGCGGGAGAGAAACAGAGTTAACATTTTGAGTCAGTGTGGCCCTTCTGCAGAGTGGAAGAGAGTTGGGAATGTGATGTAATATTTCTGAGGTTGATCTGGTCCCAGATTGACCGGGGTGAACTGTGAACGGCAGCGTGAGAGGGATTGCGGGTAATGTCATGAGGGGGGGGGGTAGGTGGGTTATGGCCTGAGATGGATCTTAGGTAATTATATGAGGAATTTGTGTCTGACGGCGTGAGGGGGATTGTGGGCAATGGCCTCAGATGGATTTGGGGTAATGGAGTGATAGGGATTGTGGGTAATGATGTGAGGGAGGCTGTGAGCAACGTCGTAGGGGGATTGTGGGCAATAGTGTGAACAGGATTGTGGGTAATGGTGCAAACTGAACTGTGGGTAGCAGTGTGAGATGGCTTTTGTGTGATGGCTTGGGATCTGGGAGATTGCAGGTAATGGGGTGAGGGTGATTCCGGGTATTGGGGTGAGGGGGCTTGTTAATTATGACTGGAGATGGATTTTGGGTAATTATGTGAGTGTGTTTGGGGGTAATTGCATTTTTAAAAAAATATATTTATTAAAGATTTTTAACACAATTTTTCTCCCTTACAAACAATAACCCCCACCCCCCCCCCCACCCCCCCCCCCCCCCCACCCCCAGGTTGCTGCTGCTGCTGCTGACCGATCTTCCTCTAACGCTCCGCGAGATAGTCTAGGAACAGTTGCCACCGCTTGTAGAACCCCTGCACAGACCCTCTCAAGGCGAACTTAATCCTCTCCAACTTTATGAACCCAGCCATATCGTTTATCCAGGCCTCCACGCTTGGGGGTAATTGCATGAGGGAGATGGCATGAGAGGAATTGTTGGTAATGGAACGAGCAAAATTGTGGGTAATGATGCAAATTAGGCTCTGGGTAATGGTGTGAGCAGGATTGCGGGTAATGGTGAAATGGGATTCTGGGTAATGATGTGCATGGGACTGGGGTAATTATGCAAACAGGATTGTGGGTAATGGTGTGAGGGGGTTTATTGGTAATGGCATGAGGAGGATTGTGGATAATGCTGTAAGCAGCATTGTGGTTAATGATGCTAGGGGGCTGGTGGATAACGGCTTGAGGGGGACATTGGTTAATGGATCAGAAAGGGTAACTGTGTGAACGGTATTATGGGTAATGGGTCAGAGAGGGTTTGTGGATAACAGCTTGATTGGGGATTGTGGGTCATGGATAAGGGAGGGATTGTGTGGAATCAGTCAGAGAGATAACAGTGTGAGGAGGATTGTGGGTGTGGTAGTCTGTGTTAGAAGGATTACGGTACCTGGTAATGCCGGAATACCATTGGTGGAGAATGTACTTGTTCCCATTGGTTAAGCCTGTATGTTAGCTCCGCCCTGCTAGACAGGGTATAAGAGCCCGTGCTGCCCCAGCAGCTTTCTTCTGTACCTGCGCTGCTGGGGGAAACATCTAGTGTATTAAAGCCTTCAATTGTCTCCCACCTCGCTTCTGGAGTTATTGATCGTGCATCAATTTAGAACGCTAGTTTTTAAAGAATGGGGCTCCGAATCAAGCCGGAGTGTCTGCAACTCAGCCCCCACACGGCAAACTCAGCGGCAACCTTCAACGGATATCTCGGGACGGCCGAAAACACACCCACGGGAGAACAGAAACTACAAATTCTGCGCTCGAGGGTGAGCCCCGAAATCTACACACTCATCGAGAACGCGGACGATTTTGATGCCGCAATGAATCTGCTGAAAGGACACTATCTTCTCCTTGTAAACCAGGTCTACGCCCGACATCTACTAGCAACGAGGCGACAAATCCCTGGGGAATCACTGGAAGAATTCTACCGTGTGCTCCTGGTGTTGGGGAGAAACTGCAGCTGCCTGCAAGTTTCAGCAAACGACCACACAGAACATTTGATTCGGGACGCTTTCGTTGCAGGTATGCTGTCCTCCCAAATCCGCCAACAATTGCTGGAGAAAGAGACACTAGGCCTCAAGGAGGCACATGCCCTTGCCGGCTCCCTGGATGTGGCCTCCCGAAACGCCGGCGCTTATGTCCCTGACCGCGCGGCAGCCCCCTGGGCAGCGTGGATCCCCTCCGCGGCCGACCCCGAGACATCTCCCAACCCCCCACAAACTTGTGCTGCGAGACGGCCTGGCAACCCCGGGGGGCCCCGCTGCTATTTTTGCGGGCAAGCCAAGCACCCCCGACAGCGCTGTCCGGCCCATTCATCCATCTGCAAGGGATGCGGCAAAAAGGGCCACTTCGTGGCGGTATGCCAGGCCCAGGCGGTCGCTGCGGTCTCCGGAGGCGAATACGGACCGCCTCCACAACCCTCTCCATGGACCCCGTGCGGCCAGCGGGCGCCGCCATCTTCCTCCTCCAGGACCATGTGTGGCCTCCGGGCGCCGCCATCCTGTCCCGCAGATGCCACGTGCGATAGTTGGGCGTGGCCATTTTGTGCTCTCTCAGCCATGTGCGACCAGTGGGCGCCGCCATCTTGGATGGACACTCAGGACCCCAGTTCGGATGACCACACACCGCCCGAAGAGAACATCCAACTGCTGCCACGATTAGTCTCGGTGACCCTGGACCAGTCTCGGCCCCGAACACTCTTGACTGCTACGACGACGGTGCTTATCAATGGGCATGAAACGTCCTGCCTAATCGACTATGGGAGCACGGAGAGCTTCATACACCCCGACACGGTAAGGCGCTGTTCTCTCCTCATCCACCCCATTAATCAAAACATATCTCCCTGGCCTCCGGATCTCACTCAGTAGAGATCAAGGGGTTGTGTGTAGCTAACCTCACGGTCCAGGGAAGGGAGTTCAAAAACTACCGACTCTACGTCCTTCCCCACCTCTGCGCGGCCACACTCCTATGGTTGGATTTTCAGTGCAACCTCCAAAGTCTAACTTTCAAATTCAGCAGCCCTATACCCCCCCTCACTGTCTGCAGCCTCGCGACCATTGCGAACCTCACCCCGGATTGCAAACCAGTCGCCACCAGGAGCAGACGGTACAGTGCCCAGGACCGGATCTTTATTAGGTCAGAGGTCCAACGGATACTGAGGGAAGGTGTCATTGAGGCTAGCAACAGCCCCTAGAGAGCTCAAGTAGTGGTTGTAAAGACCGGGGAGAAGCACAGGATGGTAATCATCTACAGTCAGACCATCAACGGGTTTACGCAGCTTGACGCGTACCCTCTCCCCCGCATATCCGACCTGGTCAACAGGATTGCACAATACAAAGTCTTTTCCACGGTGGATCTTAAGTCCGCCTACCATCAGCTCCCCAGCCGCACTAGTGACCGCAAATACACTGCTTTTGAAGCAGATGGGCGGCTCTACCACTTCTTATGGGTTCCCTTCGGTGTCACTAATGGAGTCTCGGTCTTCCAACAAGAGATGGACCGAATGGTTGACCGGTACGGTTTACGGGCCACATTCCCATACCTCGATAATGTCACCATCTGCGGCCATGACGAGCAGGACCACGACACCAACCTCCGAAAATTCCTCCTGTCCGCAAAAATCCTTAACCTCACGTATAACAAGGATAAATGCGTGTTCAGCACCGACCGCCTAGCCATCCTCGGCTACGTAGTGCGTAATGGAGTGATAGGCCCCGACCCTGAACGCATGCGCCCCCTTATGGAGTTCCTCCTCTCGAACTGCTCCAAGGCCCTGAAGCGCTGCCTAGGTTTTTTTTCCTACTATGCCCAGTGGGTCCCCAACAACGCGGACAAGGCCCGTCCCTTTAGCCAATCCACAGTTTTTCCCCTGTCGATAGAGGCCTTCAGCCGCATCAAAGCAGACTTTGCAAAGGCCAAGATGCACGCCATCGACGAGTCCCTCCCCTTCCAGGTCGAGAGCGACGTGTCCAACGTAGCTCTGGCGGCCACCCTCAACCAAACGGGCAGACCCGTGGCCTTCTTCTCCCGTACTCTCCACGCTTCCGAAATCCGCCACTCCTCAGTCGAAAAGGAGGCCCAGGCCATAGTAGAAGCTGTGCGACATTGGAGGCATTACCTGGCCAGCAGGAGATTCACTCTCCTCACTGACCAACGGTCGGTGGCGTTCATGTTCGATAATGCACAGCGAGGCAAGATAAAAAACGACAAGATCTTACGGTGGAGGATCGAACTCTCCACCTACAACTATGAGAACTTGTATCATCCCGGGAAGCGAAACGAGCCTCCTGATGCCCTATCCCGCGGCACATGTGCCAATGCACAAGTGGACCGCCTCCGAGCCCTCCACGAGGACCTTTGCCACCCGGGGGTCACTCGATTTTCCCATTTCATCAAGACCCGCAACCTGCCCTACTCCATCGAGGAGTGCAAGTCGCACTTCTAGAGGCCAGAGAAAGCGCACCTGATAAAGGCTTCCCCTCCCTTTGAACGCCTCAGTATGGATTTCAAAGGCCCCCTCCCCTCCACCAACCGCAACACGTACTTCCTGAATGTGATTGACGAGTACTCCCGGTTCCCATTCGCCATCCCCTGCCCCGACATGACCGCAACCACCGTCATAAAAGTCCTCCAGAGTATCTTTACACTGTTCGGTTTCCCCGCCTACATACACAGCGATAGGGGGTCCTCCTTTATGAGCGACGAACTGCGGCAATTCCTGCTCAGCAAGGGCATTGCTTCGAGCAGGACGAACAGTTACAACCCCCCGGGGAAACGGACAGGTAGAGAGGGAGAACGCAACGGTCTGGAAACCGTCCTACTGGCCCTGCGGTCCAGGAATCTCCCAGTCTCCCGCTGGCAGGAAGTCCTCCCGGATGCCCTCCACTCCATCCAGTCACTGCTCTGTACCACGACCAATCAAACACCTCACGAACGTCTCCTTGTCTTCCCCAGGAAGTCCTCCTCTGGGACCTCGCTCCCGACCTGGCGGCAGCTCCCGGACGCATCCTGCTCCGAAAACATGTGCGGGCGCACAAATCGGACCCATTGGTCGAGAGGGTCCATCTCCTCCACGCTAACCCTCAGTACGCCTATGTGGCGTACCCCGAAAGCCGACAGGATACGATCTCCCTACGGGTCCTGGCGCCCGCTGGATCCCCACACACACCCCCGCCACCAGTCTCACCCTTCATCCCACCGGCACACCCCACAGCCGTCCCCTTCCCAGGTGGATTAGTTCTTCCACCAGCCCTGTCTAGGCCCTCCCGCCCACCGGCGCACCCCACAGCCGCCCCGTTCTCAGGTCAGTCGGTCCTTCCACCGGCCCCGTCTCGGGGTGATGAAGCTGCCACAGAAGCCGAAACCACGCTCCCGGAGTCACAGACGCCCGAACCTCCACTGGCATCACCACCAAAGCTACGACGATCGCAGAGGACAACCAACTAATTGCTTCATTTTGAAATGTACATTACTGTTGTAAATAGTTAAGATGTAATAAGGCAAATGCTTTACGGAGGTATTACGGTATCTCCATAGCTGTAACTTCTACCACTTTACCACATTGTAATACGAAGCCACCACCCCCGACAGACTCTTTTTTAACAGGGGTGAATGTGGTAGTCTGTGTTAGAAGGATTACGGTAACTGGTAATGCCGGAATACCATTGGTGGAGAATGTACTTCTTCCCATTGGTTAAGCCTGTATGTTAGCTCCGCCCTGCAAGACGGGGTATAAGTGCCCGTGCCGCCCCAGCAGCTTTCTTCTGTACCTGCACTGCTGGGGAAACATCTAGCGTATTAAAGCCTTCAATTGTCTCCAACCTCGCTTCTGGAGTTATTGATCGTGCATCAGTGGGTAATGGGTCAGAGTGGCATTCTGGGTACCACTGATGGGGATGTGAGTAATAGGTCACAGAGGAATTGTGGATAACATTGTGAGGGGGATTGTGGGTAATGGTTAATGGAGGGATTGTGGATAACTGAGGGGGATTATGGTAATGGGTAACGGAGGAATTGTGCATAACAGTGTAAAAGGGGTTTGTGGGAAATTAGACAGAAGAAGGATTGTGGATTACAATGTGAGGGGATTGTGGGTAAAGGGTCAGAGGTGGTTTGTGGATAAAAGTGCGAGGGGGACTGTCAGAGGGTGAGAGAGGGATTGTCAATAACAGTGTTAAGGAATTGTGGATAATGGGTTAGAGAGGAATTGTCAATAACTGTCCAGGGTTTGTTGGTAATGGGTCAGAGAGGTATAGCAGATAACAACGTGAGAAAGACTAGGTAATGGGTTAGAAAGGGATTTTCGATAACAGTGTGAAAGGATTATGGGCATTGCATCAGAGAGAGATTGTCGACAGCAGTGTGAGGGGGATTGTGGGTAGCAGTGTGAAAGGGATTGTGGGTAATCAATCTGAGATGGATTGCAGATAACAGTGTGTGGTTGATTGCGAGTAAGGGTCAGAGGGGGATTGTGTATAACAGTGTGAGGGGGATTGTGTGCAATCAGTTGAGAGGGATTGTGGATAACAGTTTGAGGGTGATTGTGAGTAAGGGTCAGAGGGGAATTGTGGATAACATATGAGGAGGTTGTGAGTATTCGGTCATAGAGGGATTATAGATAACAGCGTGAGGGGGGTTGTGGGGAATGGATGAGAAGGGTATTGTGGATAACAGTGTGAGAGGCATTGTGGGTAAAAGGTCAGAGAGGGATTGTGGATAACAACATTTGGGTCCTTGTGGGTAATGGCTGAGAAAAGAAAAGAAAAGAAAAATCGCTTATTGTCACAAGTAGGCTTCAATGAAGTTACTGTGAAAAGCCCCTAGTCGCCACATTCCAGTACCTGTCCGGGGAGGCTGGTACGGGAATTGAACCGTGCTGCTGGCCTGCCTTGGTCTGCTTTCAAAGCGAGCGATTTAGCCCTGTGCTAAACAGCCCCTTAGAGAGGGATTGTGGGTAATGGGTTAAAGAGGGCTTGTGGATAACAACATGAGCGGAACTGTGGGTAATGGGCCACAGAGGGATTGTGGACAGCAGTCTGAGGGGGATTTTGGGTAATTGGTCAGAGAGGGATTGTGGATAACAGTGTGAAGGGATTGTGAGTAATGGGTAGGGTGAGATTATGGATAACAACATGAGGGAGATTGTGGGTAATGGGTCAGAGCGAGATCTTGGAAAACAGTGTGAAAGGGAATGCGGGTAATTGATCAGAGAGGGATAGTGGATAACAGTCTGAGGGGATTGTGGGTAATGGGTCAAAGAGGGATTGTGGATTACAGTCTGAGGAGGATTGTGGGTAATAGGTCAGGGAGGGATTGTAGATAACAGGCTCAGGGGGATTGTGGGTAATTGGTCAGAGAGGGATTGAGGAAAACAGTCTGAGGGGGATTGTGGGTGATGGGTCAAAGAGGGATTGTGGATAACAGTGTGAGGTGGAATGTGGGTAGTGGGTAAGGGAGGGATTGTCGATAACAGCGGACAGGGGTTATGGGTAATGAGTCAGAGCAGGAATGTGGATAACAGTGGAGGTGGATTGTGGGTAATGGGTCAGATCTGGATTGTGGATAACAGGGCCAGAGAACGATTGTGCGATTGCTACTAAGTCAGTGTTGATTTTCCACAAATCGCGAAGCTGCTCCTTCTTATCTGGAATAAACTTGTTTTGCGGAATGGGGCCAATTATCCATAAACCCAAAGTGCTGTTTTGAGCCAAGATCCAATTGTTTGTGGGCCGTGCCTATCAGTGGTTGTCGTTAGTTACCCTGCAGTTTAATTATCACAACACTGCGTTCGACTGCCCAGTGTGGTCTTACACAAATATGCACTGCGGGGGAAATTTGTTTTTGCTTTTAGCATTGACCGCTTCCAGAGGGAAGTGTTTTCACTCAATAAACTCATTCACAAAGGTATCCATGGCATCAGTGACATCTGGAGCAAAGCTTGGCCATGCTGAGTTAGAGCTGAACTGAAGTGAAGCCTGGTGCAGGGGACGCTCACCTCTCAGTCCGCATGCTGACTCACGTGGGTTAGGGCATGAGTATCAGAGTTTCAGGTGACCTCCAGTTTCAGGAAAACACAACTTGGGAGGCCGACCAGGTGTGTGTGTGTGGAGGGGGAATAAATTCTAGAGGTACTAGCAAAGGAGAGACAAAGGCCTGAATTCTCCGTTGAGATTCAGCCAAACCTCCATTCACTGCAGCAGAACCAGAAAGCCCTGCCCAAAAATACGTTGAGAGGGGAGGGGTGGGGTGGAGGGGCAGCGGGGCGCATGTGATGGGTGCAGGGTTCTCCTCCATGTCCCAGGGTGAAGCTGCATCCCTCGTATCAGCCATGATGTCATTGAACTGCGGATCAAATCCGGTAGGTCGAATGGCCTCCTACGCGTTATGGTCTGACCAACACCACTGAGAAGGAGGTTCTCTTGTCAGGGAAGCATAGAAAATAGGAGCAGAAGGAGGCCTTTCGGCCGTTCGAGCCTTCTCCACCATCCGCTATGGCCCTGGCTGATCACCCAGCTCATTCCCGCTTTCCCCCCATATCCTTTGTACTCCTTCACCCCAAGTACTATACCTAACTGCATCTTGAAAACATGCAGGGCGCGATCCAATGGTCACGCTGCGCCTGAAAAGTAGCTCATGGTCGATAAAAGCCAGGAGACTCAGCTCCTGAGGTCTACCCGGCTCGCAATACCTCACGGGATCCAATGCGAACTCGCGAAATGTTGCGATATAAATCCCGCCCATTGTTGGCGGGATCACATTTTGGCAAATCTGCATATTAGAGCGAGACAGTAAGTCTCACTCTAATGTACAAATTCCCGAGGTACCTGAGGCTTTGCGATTCATCCGTTCGCTTCAGAAACCTCGGGTGAGGGCTGTTCAGCACTGGTCCCCACAAATGGGGGCCAGATGGAATGGCACTCGTGGGGGTCTCCCAGGGGATCGGAGGCCCCCAGCTGCATGCCCTTTGACAACCTGGCACCCTGGCAGTACCACCTGGATGCCAGCCTGGCACTAACAACATGCCCAGGTGACATTGCCAGGTGGCATGGGACTGCCTGGGTGTCAGGTTGGCACCCATCGTGTGTTTGGGCAGGGGGAGAGGTCGGGATTGCTGAGGGGCATCAGAGATCAGGATGCCATTTTCAAATGGTGTCCTGATCTCTCGCTACACTGAGGACTTCTTGCGAGTGGAGCTTCCCAGTGTACAAAATGGGCTGTGTGTGGCCTTGGCTGCGTGTTCCCCATTGAGGCCCCTTATACAATACAAGTCGTGTTGAATAGCTCTGTGAGCGCTGGGAAACACGTGGCTAAACGGGCTTGCTATGGGACTTTAACCTAATATCCCCACATACCAATGTAGTTGGCTTTATTGAAGCTTAGGACTCTTGCTTGTCAGTTTCTAAACTATCTCGCGGAGCGTTAGACTGAGGTCGGTCAGCAGCAGCAGCAACCCAGGGAGGGAGGGGGTAGAGGGGAGAGGAGGGGGGTGTCTCTTTCGGGGGGGGGGTAGCTGGGCGGGCGGGGGAGTTTTTTTTCCCTAGGGGTACTTGTAAAAAGCATATGAGAGGGTTATTATGTGTGGGAGAAACCCATTGTACAGGTGCTGTAGTATGTTTCATTGATATGTTTATGTTTTGTTCCGTTCTTTTCTCTTTCTCTTTTCTGTTACGGGGGGGGGTTAATTGTTTGAAAATTTTTGTTGGAAAAACTTTGAATAAACATTTTTTTTTTTTTAAACTACTCCTGCCAGAATTTCCTGACCATTGCTACTCCTAATCTCCACCCATATGGATTCTACTGAGCCAAGATCCTTTCTCACTAATGTCCTTCTGTTATTTTTAGTATCCGGACTACTCCTCCCTTTTTTCATTCTGCCAATATATTCTTTCCAAAATATTGTGTGCCCGAGAATATTTATTTCCCAGCCTTTTAACCATGTCCCTGCGATTAAACTCAATTAGATCCAAACCATTCATCTCCATTTATGACACAAAATCTACCGCACATTCAGACAATTCTTTATTATGATAAAGCTGTACAGAGCTTATTCTCTGATGCACTAATTACTGTTAAACTCTGTTCCTTCCTGTCCCACTCAGCTTCTCTTTATCCACACTGAAATACTTTCTTCTGCCCCTGCTCTTACCTTCAGGTTTCTAAAACTTGCTTCACTCCTCCTGCTCTACCTCCCCGCCCTCCCCGAAACCTCCCTGGAGAGTCAGGACGTATGCAAGGGATGGTGAGGGAGGTGTCTGCAACGTTGTCTGTAATGAGGTGATGAAGTGCGCATGACTGTGTCAGGCTGTTGCTTGACTAATCTGCGAGGGCAGTTCCCCAATTTTGGCAAAGCCGCCCCCCCCTCCACACACACACACACACACACAGACGCACACACCCGCCGATGTCAGTTCGGAGTAATTTTACAACGTCAACTGGGCTGGGTGTGCTGTTGGACTTTCTTGCCCAGTTTCGCTCTCAGTATACATTATCGTCACAATCTGGTACAACCGAGTGGCTGGACTATTTCAGAGCGCAGTTAAGAATCAATCCCAGAGTCACATGCGGTGCACACTGTCTTAATGTCCATTAATAAGATTAGTGAATCAGATAGATGTATGTTTATCACAATCCAGCGGTGACACGATCACTCCTAATGCGTTATTTTTGAAAATTCATAGAATCCCTACAGGGTAGGAGGTCATTCAGCCAATCGAGTCTACACCGACCCCCTGAAAGAGGACCTACCTAGGCCTATGACACCATTCTATCCCCGTAACCCCACCTTACCCGCACATCCTTGGATACTAAGGGGCAATTAAGCCTGGCCTATCCACTTAACCCCATCTAACCTCATTTAATTAACTGAATTTATGTCCGTGGGCTGGGGGATTGGAAGACGTGACTCCGGATCATTATCCCAACCTCTGGATTGCTAGTTCAGAAACATAACTGCTGTGCAAACATCTCCAGTTTCCAAGCTATCGGAATGGTGCCGGAGGAGGTGCGGGCCTCCATTTTGTTGATGGGTGAAAAGCCCGATGCCAGGACGGACACGGTTTAATATTAGAAAAGACAGTGACTCAGTGTGTGTGCTGTACCCAGTCCTACCCATGGGAGGCCTGCTGCTCATATTCTTACTCTGTGGTTTGCTCATTAAGATTCTCTCGGCATTCCTGAACTCCCCAAGCCCGGTTCGGAATGAGCCTTTGAACCGGCACGATTGAGCGGAAATGGATTTTGCAGAGTTTGGAAGTCGGTAGAGTTTTACTGTAGCCCATGTCTTGTCTGCAGGATTGAGGGAGTTGGGGGCGGGGCGGGGGGGGGGGGGGGGGGGGGGGTGCGGTGTCGCAGGCCGACATAACAGCAAAACACCGCAGATGCTGGAAATCCGAAACAGAAACAGACAAATGCTGGATGAACTCAGCCGGTCTGGCAGAATCTGTGGAGAGAAGGACAGATCTAAGGTTTCAAGTCCGTATGACTCTTCTACAAGGGTGATACAGGTACATAGAGACTGAGCCAGACAATCACAGACTAAAACAAATCAACACGACTCAAACAGACTGATGGACTGATGCAGGCAGGCACAGACTCAGATGTAAATCAGACAGAGAGATAGAGACAGACAGACAAACACACACACACACACACACAGACAAAGGCTAAGGCTGACAGACACTGATAGATGTAGACTGGACACAGGGAGATGCAGGTAGACAGAAAGACAAAGGCAGAATGCCACAGCCAAAATCAGTCTATAACAGGCACAAGAGCTGACAGGCAGTCAAAGACAGGCTGACAAATGACAAACTTAGTAAATGGATTTGCACATGGTGAGACGTCAACTTTTACATTCGGGAGCTCAGGCTCATTGGTCCAGACGTCTGGAAGCTGTTTGAGACGTAATGTGAGCTGATATTGGTAACAATCCAGGCCAATCTCTCAGTAAAAATACTGCCAAGTTTCTGAGTAACAATACTGGCTGGTATCTCAATAACAATACTGCCCAGTGTATCATTAACAATACCGGCCATATTTTCATTACCAATTCTGCCCAGTGACTGAGTAACAATCTCCATCGACTACTCAATAACAATACTGCTGTCTCTCATTAACAATACTGGCTGATCACTCAGTGACAATATTGCCCAGGTTCTGAGTAACAATACTTTTTTTATAAATTTAGAGTACCCAATTAATGTTTTCCAATTAGGGGGCAACTTAGCCTGGCCAATCCACCTACCCTGCACATCTTTGGGTTGTGGGGGCGAAGCCTACACAAACACGGGGAGAATGTGCAAACTCCACACGGACAGTGACCCAGAGCCGGGATCGAACCTGGGACCTCGGCGCCGTGAGGCAGCAATGCAACTGTGCTCTCTGAGTAAAAATACTGACTGATCTCTCAAGAAGAATACTGTCCAGTGCCTGAGTAACAATAGTGGTTGATCTCTCAGTAACAATACTGCCCAGTGACTGAGTAATCATACTGGTCAATCTCTTGAGTCACTATATGTCCCAAAAAAGATTGGTGGAGTTGCAGATCGTGATGAGGATTGTCAAAGGATACAGCAGGATATAGATCAGTTGGAAACTTGGCGGATATAAGGCATATGGAGTTTAATCCGGACAAATGTCAGGTAATGCATTTTGGATGGTCTAAAACAAGTGGGAATTATACAGTAAACGGCAGAAGTCTTCGGAGTATTGACAGGCAGAGAGATCTAGGTGTGCAGGTCCACAGGTCACTGAAAGTGGCAACGCAGATGAAGAAGGTATACACCATGCTTGCCTTCATCGGTCGGGGCATTGAGTATAAAAATTGACAAGTTATACAAGGTATGGAACCTTAGTTAGACCACACTTGAAATATTGCCTACAATTCTGGTCGCCACACTACCAGAAGGATGTGGAGGCTTTGGAAAGAGTACAGAAGAGGTTTACCAGACTTCCGGTTGCGGCTATGCGGAGCTAAGCCGCACAATTCGGCAGCTCCCGCTATTACGGACTTTCGGGCTCATTGGAGGAGCCCCAACGGAATTTTTTCGAAGACAACCCATGGGGAAGAGAAGAGGAGGTCCCCCTCCAACTTTTATGGACTGGACTAGAAGTGCAACGGCCAAAAAAGCGGCATTGGAGCAGCGGGAGAAGCGAGGGAAAAAACAAAATGGCGGCGGCCGGGGACAACGCGGAGTGCGGTCCGGAGCTGCAGGAGTTCATCAAGCACTGCTTCGAGGAGCTGCGCAAGGAGAATCTGGCGCCTATGCTGGCGGCAATTGAAGGACTAGGGATAACCCAGAAGGCCCACGAGGTAAAGATCCAGGAGGTACAGAAAAGAGTCAGTGAGAATGGGGACGAGCTCTTGGGCCTGGCGGTGAGAGTGGAGCAGCACGAGGCGCTGCACAAGAGGTGGGCGGGAAGACTCGAAGACCTGGAGAAACAGGTCGAGGAGAAAGAATCTGCGGATCCTGGGTCTCCCTGAAGGAGTGGAGGGAGCCGATGCCGGGGCATACGCAAGCACGATGATTGGGGCGATGATAGGCGCGGAAGACCCTTCGAGGTCGCTGGAGCTGGACGGGGCACACCGGGTGCTGGCGAGGAGGCCCAAAGCAAATGAGCTGCCAAGGGCGATGGTGGTGAGATTTTCAACGGTTTCACGGACAGAGAGAGGGTCCTGAAATGGGCCAAGAAGGAGCGGAGCAGTAAGTGGGACAAAGCAGAGATCCGAATATACCCGGACTGGAGCACGGAGGTTGCAAAGCGGAGAGCGGGTTTCAACCGGGCCAAAGCGGCGTTGTACCGGAAAGAAGTGAAATTCGGAATGCTGCAGCCAGCGCGACTGTGGGTCACATACAAGGGCCAACACTATTACTTCGAAACGCCTGAAGAGGCGCGGACCTTCATACAAACCGAAAAGTTGGACTCTAACTGAGGGTTTGTGAGGGTGGGGGGGGATGTTTGAGGTTTGATGTGTGGATGGTTGTTGTATATAGGGGGTCAATCACGCGCAAGGAATGTTATATGGGCTGGACGAGAGAGACAAGGCCGCGACAGGAGCTGCGCCAGAGGGGGCGGAGCGGGTTTTGGAAAGCGCAGGTTTTTTCCCCGCGCGCGGGAAGAAAGGCAGGAAGGGGAACGAAGGAACGCATATTGATTGGGAGACTCCCACACGGGGAGGTCAAAGGCACGGTGGGGGAAGCCAGGGTCAGCAGGTGTCAGCTGACTTACAGGAGTGATATGGGGGGAGCAAAAAAGCTAGACAGGGGTCTAGCGGGGGGGGGGGAAGGGGGGAAAAAAGGGTTGCTGCTGCACTGGCCGAAAGGGAATGGGGCACAGAAGAGGTGGTCGGGACAGTGGTCCCCCGGCTGGGGGACTGGAGGGTGAGGGAGGTGCGGACACGGGACTGGCCCAGAAAAGGAGATGGCTAGTCGGCGGGGCGTGGGGGGGGGGGGGGTGAGAGCCCCTCCAATCCGGCTGATAACGTGGAACGTGAGGGGCCTGAATGGGCCGGTGAAGAGGGCTCGAGTGTTCGCGCACTTAAAGGGACTGAAGGCAGACGTGGTCATGCTCCAAGAGGCACACTTGAAGGTGGCGGACCAGGCCAGGTTAAGAAAGGGATGGGTAGGACAGGTATTCCACTCGGGATTGGACGCAAAGAATAGAGGGGTGGCATATTGGTGGGAAAGCGTGTGTCATTTGAGGCCAAGACTATCGTAGTGGATAATGGAGGGAGATATGTGATGGTGAGCGGTAGGTTGCAAGGGACGTGGGTGGTGTTGGTAAATGTATATGCCCCGAACTGGGATGATGCTGGATTCATGAAGCGCATGTTGGGGCGCATTCCGGACCTGGACATAGGAGGCCTGATAATGGGAGGGGACTTCAATACAGTGTTGGACCCAGCACTGGACCACTCCAGATCAAGGACTGGAAAGAGGCCGGCGGCGGCCAAGGTGCTTAGGGGGTTTATGGATCAGATGGGGGGAGTGGACCCATGGCGGTTTGCAAGACCGCAAGCCAGGGAATTTTCTTTCTTCTCCCATGTGCACAAAGCCTACTCCCGGATAGATTTTTTTGTTCTGGGCAGGGCGCTCATCCCGAGGGTGGAGGGGACGGAGTATTCGGCCATAGCCGTTTCGGACCACGCCCCGCACTGGGTGGAAATGGGGTTGGGAGAGGAGAGGGACCAACACCCGCTGTGGCGGCTGGATGTGGGACTGCTGGCGGACGAGGTGGTGTGTGGGAAGGTGAGGGGGTGTATCAAAAGGTACTTGGAAACCAACGACAACGGGGAGGTGCGGGTGGGGGTGGTATGGGAGGCGTTGAAGGCGGTGATCAGGGGAGAGCTAATCTCCATCAGGGCTCATAGGGAGAAGACAGAGGGCATGGAAAGGGAGAGGTTAGTGGGGGAGATTTTGCGAGTGGACAGGAGATATGCAGAGGCCCCGGAGGAAAGATTACTTGGGGAAAGACGATGGCTCCAGACGGAGTTTGACCTGTTGACCACAGGGAAGGCGGAGGCACAGTGGAGGAAAGCACAGGGGGCGACCTACAAGTATGGGGAAAAGGCCAGTCGGATGCTGGCACACCAGCTCCGTAAGAGGACGGCAGCGAGGGAAATAGGGGGAGTCAAAGATGGAAGGGGAGCCACGGTTCGGAGTGCGACGAAAATAAATGAGGTATTCAAGGCCTTCTATGAAGAGCTGTACAGATCCCAGCCCCCAGGGGGGGAAGAGGTGATGAGATGATTCCTAGACCAACTGAGATTCCCGAGGGTGGAGGAGCAAGAGATGGCTGGTTTGGGGGCACCAATTGGGTTGGAGGAGCTGAGCAAGGGTTTGGGGAGTATGCAGGCGGGGAAGGCCCCGGGACCGGACGGGTTCCCTGTTGAGTTCTACAGGAAATACGTAGACCTGTTGGCCCCGCTACTAGTGAGGACCTTTAATGAGGCAAGAGAGGAGGGGACCCTCCCCCTGACAATGTCGGAAGCGACAATTTCTTTGATCCTAAAGCGGGACAAGGACCCACTGCAATGTGGATCGTACAGGCCGATCTCACTCCTCAATGTAGATGCTAAGTTGTTGGCAAAAGTGCTGGCCACGAGGATCGAGAACTGTGTCCCGGGGGTGATCCACGAGGAACAGACGGGATTCGTAAAGGGCAGGCAATTAAACACTAATGTGCAACGGCTCTTATACGTGATAATGATGCCATCGGAGGAGGGAGAGGCGGAGATAGTGGCAGCTATGTACGCGGAGAAGGCCTTTGACCGAGTAGAGTGGGAGTACCTCTGGGAGGTGCTGTGTAGGTTTGGGTTCGGGGGAGGGTTTATCAGTTGGGTTAAGCTCCTTTACAGAGCCCCGGTGGTGAGTGTAGTGACGAACCGGCGGAGGTCGGAGTACTTTCGGCTGCACCGAGGAACGAATGTTGTTTGCATTGCCGATCGAACCCTTGGCCATGTCATTGAGGGAGTCTAATAAATGGAGGGGGGTGGTCCAAGGGGGAGAAGAGCATCGGGTGTCGCTATATGCGGATGACCTGTTGCTGTACGTGACGTATCCAATGGAGGGGATGGTGGAGGCCATGCAGACTCTAAGGGAGTTTGGGGAGTTTTCGGGCTATAAGCTCAATGTAGGGAAGAGTGAGCTCTTTGTATTACAGGCAGGGGACCAGGAAAGAGGGATAGGGGACCTACCGCTGAGGAGGGCGGAGGGGAGCTTTCGGTATCTGGGGATCCAGATAGCCAGGAGTTGGGGGGCCCTACATAAACTGAATCTGACGAGGTTGGTGGAGCAAATGGAGGAGGACTTCAAAAGATGGGACATGTTACCGCTCTCGCTGACAGGTAGAGTGCAGTCGGTCAAAATGGTGGTCCTTCCGAGGTTTCTGTTTGTGTTTCAGTGCCTTCCCACCGTGATCACCAAGGCCTTTTTCAAGAGAGTAGGTAGGAGTATAATGGGGTTTGTGTGGGCGAATAGGACCCCGAGGGTAAGGAGAGGGTTCCTGGAACGCAGTAGGGACCAAGGAGGGTTGGCGCTGCCAAACCTAGGGAGCTACTACTGGGCAGCAAATGTGGCGATGACCCACAAGTGGGTGATGGAGGGAGAGGGGGTGGCATGGAAGAGGATGGAGATGGCGTCCTGTAATGGAACGAGCCTGGGGCGTTGGTGACGGCACCGCTGCCGCTCTCGCCGGCAAGGTACACCACGAGTCCGGTGGTGGCGGCAACGCTAAGGATCTGGGGCCAGTGGAGACGGCACAGGGGTGCAATGGGAGCCTCGGTGTGGTCCCCGATCAGGAGTAACCACCGGTTTGTCCCGGGGAGGATGGACGGGGGGTTCCAGAGCTGGCATCGGGCGGGGATTAGAAGAATGGGGGACCTATTCATTGACGGGACGTTTGCGAGCCTAGGGGCACTGGAGGAGAGGTTTGAGATACACCCGGGAAATGCTTTTAGATATATGCAGGTGAGGGCGTTTGTGAGGCGACAGGTGAGGGAATTCCCGTTGCTCCCGGTACAAGAAATTCAAGACAGGATGATCTCGGGTGTATGGGTCGGGGAGGGCAAGGTGTCGGCGATATACCAGGAGAGGAAAGAAGAGGGGGAAGCGCTGGTAGAGGAGCTGAAGGGTAAATGGGAGGAGGAGCTGGGGGAGGAGATTGAGGAAGGTCTGTGGGCTGATGCCCT
This sequence comes from Scyliorhinus torazame, assembly GCF_047496885.1. Taxonomy (NCBI): domain Eukaryota; kingdom Metazoa; phylum Chordata; class Chondrichthyes; order Carcharhiniformes; family Scyliorhinidae; genus Scyliorhinus; species Scyliorhinus torazame. Next base: position 179,445,776 of record NC_092720.1, on the reverse strand, counting down.
AGGTAGGGTTAATTTCTCTTCCTCGTGTGCCAGGCTTAGCCTGATACAATTTAAGGTGGTTCACAGAGCGCACATGACGGGGGCGAGGCTGAGTAGGGGTGGAGGACAGATGTGGAAGGTGCTCAGGGAGCCCGGCGAACCATGTCCATATGCTTTGGTCATGCCCGGCACTGGAGGGGCTCTGGAGAGGAGTGGCGGGAGCAATATCTCAGGTGGTGAAAGTCCGGGTCAAGCCAAGCTGGGGGCTAGCTATATTTGGAGTAGTGGACGAGCCGGGAGTGCAGGAGACGAAAGAGGCCGGCATTTTGGCCTTTGCGTCCCTAGTAGCCCGGCGACGGATCTTGCTAATGTGGAAGGAGGCGAAGCCCCCCAGCGTGGGGGCCTAGATAAACGACGCTGGGTTCATAAAGCTGGAGAGGATTAAGTTTGCCTTGAGAGGGTCTGCGCAGGGGTTCTACAGGCGGTGGCAACCGTTCCTAGGCTATCTCGCGGAGCGTTAGAGGAAGGTCGGTCAGCAGCAGCAACCTTTGGGGGGGGGGGGCGGGGAAACGTCCTGGGAAGGAGGGGGGGGGGGGGGAATGGGGGATTGCTTGGGGGGGGGGTTGGATGAACAGGAGATAACATGAAGGGTTGGGGAAACTGGCGCGAGCGGGAGAGAGCCAGTGTACAAAGCTATGTAAATATACCATTTTGCCATGTATATATCTTGCTCAGTGCGATTTCTTATTATTTTGTTACGGGGGGGGGTTATTGTTTGTAAGGGAGAAAAATTGTGTTAAAAAACTTTAATAAATATATATTTTTTTTTAAAAGAAGAGGTTTACCAGAATGTTGCCTGGCCTGGAGGGTGTTAGCTATGCGGAGAGGCTGAATAGACTCGGTTTGTTCTCACTGGAACGACAGAGGGTTGAGCGGTGACCTGACAGAGGTTTACAAGGTTATCAGGGGGATGGACAGAATGGATAGTCAGATGCTTTTCCCAGGGTGCAAGAGTCAATTACTAGGAGAAATAGGTTTGAGGTGGAAGGGGAAAAGTTTAGAGGAGATGTGTGAGGCAAGTTTTTTACACAGAGGATGGTGAGTGCCTGTAACACATTGCCTGGGAGGTGGTGGAAGGAGATATGTTAGCGACGTTTAAGAGGCGTCTTAACGGATGCGTGAAAAGGATGGGAATAGAGGGATACGGACCCTGGAAGTGCAGAAAGTTTTAGTTTAGACAGGCATCATGATCGGCGCAGGCTTGGAGGGCCGAAGGGCCTGTTCCTCTGCTTTACTGTTCTTTGTTCTATGTCTGTGTGACGATACAGGCAGATGGCTCAGCAAACATACTGCCCAGTGTCTGAGTAAAAATACTGTTCAGGGTTTGAGTAAAATTACTGGCCTATATATAAGATCATAAGAAATAGGAACTGGAGTCGGCCGTTCGCCCTTCAAGCCTGTTCCGCTATTCAATAGGATCATGGCTGATCCTACATTCCTCAGGTCCACTTTCCTGCTCTTTACCCGTGAGCCTTGATTCCCTCACTGATCAAGAATCTTTCGATCTCAACTTTAAATACACAGAAGGGGTGGATTCTCCGGTCCGCCAGCTGGTGTTCCTCGGCGGCGGGGCATTGCCGGGTGTGGGATTCTCCATTCTCGCCACCTGCCAATGGGCTTTCTCATTGTGGCCACCCCGTGCCGCCAGGAAACCCATGGGCATGGGTGCACAGCTGGCGCAATGAGCATGCTGTCGATGGAGCATCCCGCCCACAGCTCTCTGTGTCAAGGAGTTCCAAAGGCTCACAACCCTCTGAGAGAAGAAATGCCTCCTCATCTCAGTCTTAAATTGGCGCGCCTTTATTCTGAGACTGTACCCTCGGGTCCTAGGCTCCCCCATGAGGGAACACATCCTCTCAGTATTAACTCTGTCCGGCCCCTTGAAAATCCATGGCCGGGATTCTCCCCCAACGGGCGGGTGGGCCATACTGGCGCCAAAGAGCGGCGCGAACCACACCGGTGTCGGGCCGCCCGGAAGGTGCGGAATCGTCCGCACTCCCGGGGGCTAGGCCGGCACTGGAGGGGTTGGAGCCGCACCAACCGCCGGCCGGCGCGAGTTGGAGCATTCGCGGGAGCGCCAGCATGTTCTGGCGCATGCGCAGGGGGTTTCCTCTCCGCGCCGGCCATCGCGGAGCTTTACAGAGGCCAGTGTGGAGGGAAAGAGCGCCCCCACGGCACAGGCCCGCCCGCGGATCGGTGGGCCCCGATCGCAGGCCAGGCCACCGTGGGGGCCGGATCCCCCCCCCCCCTCCCCCCCCCCCCCACCCCCCGCCCCCCCCCCCCCCCCCCCCCCCCCAAGTACTCTGCAGGCCGCCCTCAGAGCCAGGTCCCGCCGATATGGACCTTGTGTATTTCACGCCGCCGGGACCGGCCAAAAACGGGCGGCCGCTCGGCCCATTGGGGCCCGGAGAATCGCCGGGGGGGGGGGGGGCCACTGCCAACGGCCCCCGACCGGTGCGACACGATCCCCGCCCCCCGCCCAAAAACCGGCGGCGGAGAATTCGTCAGCCGGCGGCGGAGCGGCGGGGCGGGGCGGGATTCACGCCGCCCCCCCCGGTGATTCCCCCACCCGGCCGGGGGGGGTTGGAGAATACCGCCCTGTATGTTTCAGTGAGATCACCTCTCACTCTTCTGAATTCGAATGAATGGAGTCCCAACCTGTTTAACCTTTGCTCATTAGGGAATTCCTCCACACCGGGGATCATCCCAGTAAACCTTCTCTGAACTGCTTCCAATGAAATCGCGTTCGGTGATCGGCCGGAGAATCAACGTTGGTGCCGAAATCGGAGGGGGTGGCGCCGCTTTCACGATGCTCCACCCCCTCCAAAGCGGCATAGTCACGCCGTATAGACGGCCTCAGGTCGTTACATGAGGCCCTCCCCTCGATGCTCCAGCCCCGACCGGCCGAGTTCCCAACGGTGTGGCTCCCTCATGCTATTATTTGTCGGGAATTCGGCATGGCGGCTGTGGACTCAGTCGGGGGACAGCTGACGGGGCAGGGGGGACTTTGGCAGGGGCTGGGGTCACTGTGGTGGGGTGATCCGGGGTTCACAAGCCAGCCAAAGGGGGGGGCACTATTTGGCAGGCCGGGTCCGCACGTGGCCGGTGTCATGTTGCACAGCGCGCCGCCGCGCAGATGTGCAGCCACAGACCCGTCAATTCTCCAGGCGTATTGGCAGCTAGAGCTGGGTGCTCTACGCTGCCTGTCTGCTAGCACCCCTATCAAACGGAGGATCGTTTTGTGCAAAACTTGTAGTTGTAAAATACCACCGTTCCCACGGCATCAGGACAGAGCCTAAAAATCGGAGAATCCAGCCCAACATCTTTCCTGAAATAAGGGGCCCAAAACTGCTCACAGTACTCCAGATGTGGCCTCACCAGTACCTTGTACAGTTGCAGCAAGACTTCCCAACTCTTATAGACTCCAGCCCCCTTAAAAACATTCCAATAGCCTTTCTGATTACCTGCTGCACCCGTGTGCTCGCTTTCTGTGTTTTTGCACAAATATCCCCAAGTCCCTTTGTGTTGCAGCTTTCTGTAGTTTTTTAAAATAATCTTTATTGTCACAAGTAGGCTTACATTAACACTGCAATGAAGTTACTGTGAAAAGCCCCTAGTCGCCACAATCCGGCGCCTGTTCGGGTCACAGAGGGAGAATTCAGAATGTCCAAATTACCTAACAGCACGTCTTTCGGGACTTGTGGGAGGAACCCGGAGGAAACCCACGCAGACACAGGGAGAATGAGCAGACTCCGCACAGACAGCAACCCTAGCCGGGAATCGAAGCTGGGACCCTGGCGCTGTGAAGCAACAGTGCTAACCACTGTGCTACTGTGTTGCCATTTCGCTCAGTATTTTTTCTCTCAGTAACAATACTGCCCAGTATCTGGGTAACAATACTGGTCGATCTCTCAGTAATATACCGCCCAGCATCTAAGTAATTACACTGGCTGACTGCTCAGTAACAATGTAGCCCAGTGTCCCAGTAACAATACTGGCTTATCTCTTAGTAATAATACTGCCCAATGTCTGAGTAACACTACTAACTGATCTCTCTGTAACAATACTGCCCAGTGTTTGAGTAAGAATGCCGGCTGACTTCTCAGTCACATTATCTGGTAACAAACTCTAAATGGGAGGTTGGTACATGTGAAAGGGTTAATCTCCCCTCTTGTGATCCAACTGTGCACAGTCTGTGTGCAATGGGAGCGAGTGTGTGAAATGGTTAATCCTCTCTTTTGGGATCTGACTGTGCCCTGTGTGTGTAATGGGAGTGAGTGTCTGAGAGGGTTAATCCACTAGCCTCGGCTAGCACTCTCCTGACTGCTAAAGCTATGTGGGAGAAGGGTTAAAGGCCAAGAGTGTTTACTTTTTGTCAGGGGGTTTGAGGTTGAACGTGCCTGGGAGCTCCCTGAACCGTGCGCCTGTCAGACGACTGCTGCTCATTGGGGTGCAACTGCTGTCTGAGAGCTGGAGGCCTACATCTCCGCCGAGACCTGGCACACAGCGACCTCTCCTGGTCCCAGTTCCATCCCTCTAACAGCGCAGATGAATAAATGCAAACGGCAAACATTAAGGAGCTGGAAAGGCACGAGTGAGCAGGTTTTCCCAGCTATGGGTCAGTCACGGTTCAGAGTCCAAAGGTCACAGTTTCAGCCCCAAATCCAAGGATTTGAACACAATTGATCGCCGCACTGTCAGAGGGTCAGTACTGAGGGAATGCTGCACTGTCAGAGGGTCAGTACTGAGGGAGTGCTGCACTGTCAGAGGGTCAGTGCTGAGGGAGTGCTGCACTGTCAGAGGGTCAGTACTGAGGGAGTCCTGCACTGTCAGAAGGTCAGGGCTGAGGGAGTGCTGCACTGTCAGAGGGTCAGTGCTGAGGGAGTCCTGCACTGTCAGAGGGTCAGTACTGAGGGAGTGCTGCACTGTCAGAGGGTCAGTGCTGAGGGAGTCCTGCACTGTCAGAGGGTCAGTACTGTGGGAGTGCTGCACTGTCAGAGGGTCAGTCCTGAGGGAGTCCTGCACTGTCAGAGGGTCAGTACTGAGGGAGTCCTGCACTGTCAGAGGGTCAGTGCTGAGGGAGTCCTGCACTGTCAGAGGGTCAGTACTGTGGGAGTGCTGCACTGTCAGAGGGTCAGTGCTGAGGGAGTGCTGCACTGTCACAGGGTCAGTACTGAGGGAGTCCTGCACTGTCAGAGGGTCAGTGCTGAGGGAGTGCTGCACTGTCAGAGGGTCAGTACTGAGGGAGTGCTGCACTGTCAGAGGGTCAGTACTTTTTGTTTTTGTTTTCAAAACCTTTTTATTGGTTTTTCTCATATCTACAAGCAGTTGTTACTTATATACATTACATTTTTCTTGCCCATGCTAATTTGCTTTATTTTATAGAGAGGTTTGTTTTGTCCTTCATTTGACTAACTGTATTATTATGGGAGAGGTGTTTTCAGAATCCCAAAATGTATCATGGAGTTCAACCAACCTCCCCCTTTAATGGATTGTTGCTTTTGAAGCACACGGTTTATTCCCCAGGTGTGGTATTACAATTATGGACACGTGGTTTTTAACACAAAATGAACTCAACTTAACTTTTTAAATAAACATTGGATCACCTAACACCCCTTACTTCAAAGATAACCCCGAAAATAATACAACTCTAAATAATCCCTCAAAATGTTCCTTCAAACATCCAAAAGACTTCACTTTTAACAACAGACATGAGGTTACATTCAATATATTTATAGTCTTTGGATTTGCAGACATCAACAGACCAGTTCTGTGTTTTCTTCTTGCAGCTCTTTGCAAAACACACAGACACTCCCAGCTTTCTCCTCAAACTGGCTTTCTCCTTTCAAGCAGCATACAGCCCTCCCAGATTTCTCCTCAAACTGGCTTTCTCCTTTCAAGCATCTCACAGCAAACCAGCCAGGCACTTTTTAGCTGCTCTCTCCCAAAACTGAAACGAAAATACTTCAAAATGGCTGATCTAAAGCCCAGCTCCACCCACACTCTGACATCACTGCATTTCTTAAAGGTACATTGCTTAAACATCCATTTCTTAAAGGCACTCTCACATGACACCTCCCCCCAAGAAAAAAAAAAACCATCAACTTCAACATGCTTTCATTTTTCACTTTTGCACCATCCACTAAAAAAATGTACACAGTAAATATATGTTTTCATTTTAAAAAAAAACACACATGCAAACAGATATAATAATATAGTCCTTTTTTTTTTGTTCTTCTTCCTCCAACCAAAACCTTCTCGATTGACAGTCTCTTTGAACAAAGTCTCTGCACGATCCATCCATTCCTCTACTCCTCAGCATTTCTCTTTAGAATCAGATAATTTAGTTCAATCTGACCAAAGAGCTCCTTGCAATTCTCCAATACAGGAACATTGGTTACCACAGCTTTCAGGCAGTCAAATGCCTGTTGAAAGTCTGCTGTCCATTGAAATTTTTGACGTTACTTTAGCAAGTCCATCAGTAGAGTAATCACGCCACAAAACCTTTGCACAAATGTTCGATCAAATCCACTCATGCTAAGAAATCGCATTATTTCCCTTCATCTTGATGGTATTGGAAACTCCGCCAGAAAAGTGATTCGGGCTTCTCCAAATTCTCTTTCGGCTAGGTTCATCACCAAACCCGCCTCCTGAAGTCGATCGAAGATCTCCATACGATGTTTTAAATGTTCTTTCCATGTCTGGAAGTTGGAAATAAAAGCAGATTGTCCCACTTTCTCAATGTAATCCTTCAAACATGGGATAGGATAAGAGTCCGTTCTTGTAACTGCATTCCCCTTTCTGTAGTCCACACACAACCAGTATGTAATATTACGTACGGGAATGGCCTCTGGAAACCTAGTAGACCCATCCATTATAGTCAAAAGATATTGATTCCCACTTTTTGTTTATGGAAGCGGTCCTACATAATCAATTAGGACCCTCTTAAAAGGTTCCTCAAATGCTGGAATGGGTATTAAGGGCGCTGGTTTTATCACTGCTTGAGGTTTCCCTGTCACTTGACATGTGTGACATGATTGACAAAATTTAACAACATCTTTATGTAGTTGGGTACTGTCTGGTTTAGGTACCATCACTATGGGTGAGCTCCATTGGCTGCAACCCACTTCAATTATGCCATTTTTAAGCATACTCTCAATCTCTCTGTTAACCTGTGCCAATTTTAAAAGATTAAGTCTATATGGATGTTGTTTGATAGGAACAGCATTTCCCACATCTACATCATGTATTACCATTTTAGTACTGCCCGATTTATCTTTACAAACTTGCCCATGTGATATCGATAACTCTTTCAGGTCAGTTTGTTTTTCTTCTGGAAGGTAACTTAACAATTCATCCCAATTTTTAAGAATATCCTCATTTTCCAATTTAATTTGAGGTATATCATCTGGATTTGGTTTGTCACTTTGAGTTAGAATCATTAAAACCGCCTTTTTCCCTCCTTCCCTTTCAAAGTACCTTTTAAGCATATTCACATGACACACTCAGTGAATCTTCCTTCTATCTGGTGTTTTTACCACATAATTCACTTCACTTAATTTCCTTTCAATCTGATACGGTCCACAAAACCTAGCTTTTACAGGCTCACCTACCACTGGTAACAACACTAAAACTTTATCCCCACTGGCAAAACTACGAACTTTGGATTTCTTGTCCGCTACCCGTTTCATACATTTTGTGCAACTTTCAAATGTTGTCTAGCCAATTCACCTGCTCTATTTAATCGTTCCCTAAAAGTTGACACGTAATCCAGTATTGTAATTTCCGATTTCTCACCTACCAAATTTTCCTTAATCAATTTAAGTGGTCCTCTTACCTCATGACCAAAAATTAGTTCAAAAGGACTAAATTTGGTAGACTCATGAGGTGCATTCCTAATTGCAAACAATACGAATGGGATTCCTTTATCCCAATCCTCTGGATAATCTTGACAATACATCCTCAACATTGTCTTTAATGTCTGATGCCACCTTTCTAACGCTCCCTGCGATTCTGGATGGTACGCAGTTGATTTAAATTGTTTTATTCATAAGCTATCCATAACTTCTTTGAATAACTTTGAAGTAAAATTCGATCCTTGGTCCGATTGAATTTCTGTAGGTAGTCCATATCTAGTAAAGAATTGAAGTAACTCCTCCACAATCTTTTTAGCTGTAATATTACATACTGGAATGGCCTCTGGAAACCTAGTAGACCCATCCATTATAGTCAAAAGATATTGATTCCCACTTTTTGTTTTAGGAAGCGGTCCTACACAATCGATTAGGACCCTTGTAAAAGGTTCCTCAAATGCTGGAATGGGTATTAAGGGCGCTGGTTTTATCACTGCTTGAGGTTTCCCTATCACTTGACATGTGTGACATGATTGACAAAATTTAGCTACATCTTTATGTAGTCCAGGCCAATAAAAATGTTTCTGGATTTTAGCTTGAGTTTTCCTTATTCCCAAATGACCTCCCACTGGTACCTCATGTGCAACTCGCAACACCTCCTTTCTATACCCTACTGGCAATACTACTTGATGAACTTTTGCCCACTTTTCATCCGCCTGCATATGTACAGGTCTCCATTTTCTCATCAAGACATCACTTTTACGGTAATAACACTCTGGTATACTCTCAGATTTCACTTCCGTATATGCTTTCTGATATATCCGTTTTATTTCTTCATCTTTCTGTTGTAATTCCGCCAATTTTCCTGAACTAAAAATATCCACCTCATCCTCCACCTGTTCTTGTTCTTTTTCAACCATCTGATCAAAAATCGTTTCTGATAATTGCACTTCAACTTCATCTTCACTCTTTGATTTCTCCTCTTGTCTTAACCTGTGACTTTGCGACCTTGTTACTACACAATTCGGAAAAATCCCAGGATATTCGTCCTTCAACCCTTCAGTTGTCTGATTTTCCACTGGCTTATCAACCACAGTAGGCATCACTCCCACCTGCAATCCAGCTATATCATTACCCAAGATAAACTGTATGCCTGGACAAGATAGTTTATCTATTACTCCTACTACCACTTCACCACTCTTCACTGGACTTTCCAACCTTACCTTATATAATGGAACGCTACTCCTCTCACCCTGAATTCCACATATCACCACCTTTTCTGGCAACATTCTTCCCAAACTACATAATTCCTCATCTCTTACCATTAAAGATTGACTAGGCCCTATATCTCTTAAAATTGTGACTTCTTTACCTGCTCCTCCTGATACATATGAGTAAACTTTACCCACACAAGTAAATTCTTTGAAGACATCTGGCACCTTCTTAACAATTACTTCTTGAACAGGCTGTACAATTGTTTGAACCTCCTTCGCTTCCCTTGGGCTTTCCTTTACCACTCTAACACATCAGACTTCCCAGTGTTTTTCTTCAACCACCAACACTGTGACTTTACATAGCCTAGTTTATTACAGTGAAAACATTTGAAACTTTTCATGTCTCTTCCACCCTCCTGGATTTCTTTTTTAATCTGAGGTACACTCTCTTTATTGTCTCCCATCAGATCACCTTTACCTTTACCACTTGAGTATTTCTCATATCCCCAGTTTCTATCCCTCACCGGCTGAAACTGATGTCGGAAACCAATCTTTGATTTATGAACAAATTCATAATCATCTGCCATTTCTGCTGCTAATCTCGCAGTTTTAACTCTCTGTTCTTCCACATGAGTTCTGGATACAGAACTGGCTAGGTCATAGAAGGCAGAGAGTAGCAATGGAAGGATGCTTTTCTAATTGGAGGGCTGTGACCAGTGGTGTTCCACAGGGATCAGTGCTGGGACCTTTGCTCTTTGTAGTATATATAAATGATTTGGAGGAAAATGTAACTGGTCTGATTAGTAAGTTTGCAGACGACACAAAGGTTGGTGGAATTGCGGATAGCGATGAGGACTGTCAGAGGATACAGCAGGATTTAGATTGTTTGGAGACTTGGGCGGAGAGATGGCAGATGGAGTTTAATCCGGACAAATGTGAGGTAATGCATTTTGGAAGGTCTAATGCAGGTAGGGAATATACAGTGAATGGTAGAACCCTCAAGAGTATTGAAAGTCAAAGAGATCTAGGAGTACAGGTCCACAGGTCATTGAAAGGGGCAACACAGGTGGAGAAGGTAGTCAAGAAGGCATACGGCATGCTTGCCTTCATTGGCCGGGGCATTGAGTATAAGAATTGGCAAGTCATGTTGCAGCTGTATAGAACCTTAGTTAGGCCACACTTGGAGTATAGTGTTCAATTCTGGTCGCCACACTACCAGAAGGATGTGGAGGCTTTAGAGAGGGTGCAGAAGAGATTTACCAGAATGGTAAATTTACCAGAGATTTACTGGTATGGAGGGCATTAGCTATGAGGAGCGGTTGAATAAACTCGGTTTGTTCTCACTGGAACGAAGGAGGTTGAGGGGAGACCTGATAGAGGTCTACAAAATTATGAGGGGCAGAGACAGAGTGGATAGTCAGAGGCTTTTCCCCAGGGTAGAGGGGTCAATTACTAGGGAGCATAGGTTTAAGGTGAGAGGGGCAAGGTTTAGAGTAGATGTACGAGGCAAGTTTTTTTACGCAGAGGGTAGTGGGTGCCTGGAACTCGCTACCGGAGGAGGTGGTGGAAGCAGGGACGATAGTGACATTTAAGGGGCATCTTGACAAATACATGAATAGGATGGGAATAGAGGGATACGGACCCAGGAAGTGTAGAAGATTGTAGTTTAGTCGGGCAGCACGGGCTTGGAGGGCCGAAGGGCCTGTTCCTGTGCTGTACATTTCTTTGTTCTTTGTTCTTTGTTCACTACATCAGGAATTGAATTTTTAAACTCCTCCAAAAGTATAATTTCTCTGTGAGCTTCATACGTTTGGTCTATTTTCAAAGCCCTTATCCACCTATCAAAATTACTCTATTTGAGCCTTTCAAACTCCATGTATGTTTGACCAAATTATTTCCTTAAATTTCTAAACCTTTGTCTGTAAGCTTCAGGCACTAGCTCATATATCCTTAAGATGGATTTCTTCACCTCCTTATATGTTCCAGATGCCTTCTCTGGTAGTGATGCCATTGTTCACTAGCACTACCTACCAGCTTTGTTTGAATCAGTAATACCCACATGTCCTGTGGCCATTGCATTTGTTTAGCTACCTTCTCAAATGAAATGAAAAAGGCTTCTATATCCTTCTCGTCAAACCTTGGCAATGCTTGGACATATTTAAATATATCCCCACCACATCTTCGATTATGACGCTCTGTCTCATTATCCTCATCCATCTCCTCCAACTGTACGTGTCCCTTTGCGTCTGCCAATTTAACTGATTTTCATGTTTCAGACCCATTTTCCGAAGTTCAAACTCTCTCTTTTTCCCTTTCCTCTCTATCTCTTTCTTTCTTCTCTCTCCTTTTCGTTTTCCTCTGTATCTCTATCTCATTCTTTTTCTCTCATTGCATATTCAAGCTGCTTTAATTCTTTTTCATGTTCAAATTGCTTAATCTGCAACTGGAGCTTTGCCATATCAAATGAGTCAGAATGTATCACAGGCAAATGTAAATACGCAGATACCGCGTTAAGTACCTCATCTTTTCGTATTTTGCTAGACAGTGTTAACTGCAATGCTTTTGCCAAACCTAACAGTCTGTTTTTACTCTCTGTCCGTAAGGTAATACGTGTTACCACGTCCACCCCCCAAAAACTTCTGAGCCTCCGAAAGAGCCATTGTTCACAACACTCTCCCCACTTAAACTAAAATACCACACCGGAAAAGCAACAATCCTTCACTGTCTTTACCTTCACAAAAGCCAATCCAATAGATAGACTTGTATCCCCCTCGAGCCCCCAATTGTTATGGGCGAGGTGTTTTCAGAATCCCAAAATGTATCATGGAGTTCAACCAACCTCCCCCTTTAATGGATTGTTGCTTTTGAAGCACACGGCTTGTTCCCCAGGTGTGGTATTACAATTATGGACACGTGGTTTTTAACACAAAACAATGTTTATTCCATGAACTCAACTTAACCTTTTCAATAAACATTGCATCACTTAACACCCCTTACTTCAAAGATAACCCCAAAAATAATACAACACTAAATAATCTCTCAAAATGTTCCTTCAAACATCCAAAATACTTCACCTTTAACAACAGACATGAGGTTACATTCAATGTATTTATAGTCTTTGGATTTGCAGACATCCACAGACCAGTTCTGTGTTTTCTTCTTGCAGCTCTTTGCAAAGCACACAGACACTCCCAGCTTTCTCCTCAAACTGGCTTTCTCCTTTCAAGCATCTCACAGCAAACCAGCCAGGCACTTTTTAGATGCTCCCTCCCAAAACTGAAACTAAAAAACTTCAAAATGGCTGATCTAAAGCCCAGCCCCACCCACACTCTGACATCACTGCATTTCTTAAAGGTACATTGCTTAAACATCCATTTCTTAAAGGCACTCTCACATTACAGTATGTACATTTTGCTGCCCTATGTATTGGTCTAAGATATTCCCCCCCTTCCTCCTCCTCTTCCCCCCCATTGGTTCCAGCACCCTTCCTCTTCTCTTGTGGTTTCCCCCTTCCCCCCCCCCCCCCCCCTCCGGGTTGTGCAGTCCTTTGGTTTTTCATCCATTTTTTTCATCCCTGGCTTACTCCTCGTTGGTGACCTCGAAAAGGTTTTGGAACAGGCCGACGAACTGCCCCCAAGTATCCAGGAAGCCTTCCTCTGACCCTCGGGTGCTGTACTTAATCTTCTCCAGGTGGAGAAATTCCGAGAGGTCAGCGAGCCAGTCTGCAGCTGTGGGTGGTGTTGCCGATCGCCAGCCGAGCAGGATTCTCCGGCGTGCGATTAGGGAAGCAAAAGCAAGGGCGTGGCCCCCTTCCCCATGTGTAACTCTGGCTGCTCCGATATCCCGAAGATTGCCACTATTGGGCATGGCTTCACCCTCACCCCCACAACCTTGGACATTGCCTCGGAGAAGGCTGCCCAGAACCCAGCAAGCTTGGGGCAAGCCCAAAACACGTGGGTGTGGTTGGCCGGGCCCCTCTGGCACCGTTCACATTTGTCCTCCACCTCCGGGAAGAACCTGCTCATTCGGGTTCTGGTCAGGTGCGCTCTGTGCGCCACTTTGAGCTGCATTAGGCTTAGCCTTGCGCAGGAGGAGGTGGAGCTCACTCGGCACAGTACTTCGCTCCAGAGTCCCCATCCTACCACTGTCCCCAGTTTATCCTCCCATTTTTGTCTGGTCCCGTCCAGTGGTGTTCGGGCTCTGTCCAGTAGCTGCCTGTATATTTTCCCACGTAGTCCCCCCTTCTCGCTGCCTGTGCCTATCAGGTCCTCTAATAATGTGCTTTCTGGGGCCCCGGGGTACCCTACTGTCTCTTTGCGGAGGAACTGCTTTATTTGGAGGTGTCTCAATTCCTGTCCTCTTGCTAGTTTCCACTTCCTCGTCAGTTCGTCCAGTGTCGCCAGTCTGTGCCCTACGTAGAAGTCCCCGACCGTCAGTGTGCCCCCGTCCCGTCTCCATCTTTTGAAGGTGGTATCTAGCATGGCTGGGGGGAATCTGTGATTGACGCAGATGGGGGCATAAGGGACATTCTGATTATCCCAAAGTGCTGTCTGAGCTGGGTCCATGTTCTCAGCGTGGCCGCTACCACTGGGTTTGTTGTGTACCTTGTTGAGGGGGATGGGAGTGCTGCTGTAGCCAGGGCCCGGAGGGTCATTCCGTTACAGGATGCCTCCTCCATTAGTACCCAATCTGTGTCGGGTTCTTGTACCCATCCCCTCACTCTTTCTGCCGTTGTTGCCCAGTGGTAGTTTATAGGTTCGGTAGAGCCAGGCCCCCTCTGACTTTCCCTCTTTGCAGTGCGTTTGGGAATTCTCGGGTCCTTGCACCCCCCCTCCCCCCCCCCCCCCCCCCCCCCCACACACACACACACACACACAAGCGCCATGATTAGCCTGTCTATGTTTTGGAAAAAGGCCTTGGGGATGAAGATCGGGATGGATCTAAACAGGAAGAGGAATCTCGGCAGTACGTTCATCTTGATCGTCTGCGCTTTCCCCGCCAGGGAGAGTGGGAGTGAGCCCCACCTTTGAAGGTCTCTTGTTACTTCCACCACCAGGCTGGTCAGGTTCCACTTCTGGATCTGTGTCCAGTCTCTGGCTATCTGGATCCCCAGGTAACGGAATCTGTTCTGGGCTGTTTTGAACGGGAGCCCCTTCAGCTCTCTCCCTCCCCTTTTTGGGTTCACTGGGAATGTCTCGCTTTTGCCCAGGTTGCTTGTAGCCTAAGAAGGTTCCAAACTCTTTCAGCATTTGCAGTATTGCCTTCAGTCCCTCCTGTGGCTTTGAGACATAGAGGAGCAGGTCATCTGCATAGAGTGAGATTCTGAGCTCTCTGTCTCCTCTCCGGATTCCCTTCCAGCTTTTCGCGTCCCGCAGGGCTATCGCCAGGGGTTCGATGGCTAGCGCGAACAAGAGTGGGGACAGGGGGCAGCCCTGTCTTGTTCCTCTCTGCAGCTCGAAGTATTCAGAGCTGGTGGTGTTAGTTCGGACGCTCGCTTTGGGAGCATTGTACAGGAGCCTCACCTAGGCGGTGAATCCCGCTCCTAGTCCAAACCGTTCCAGTACCTCAAGGAGGCATTTCCATTCGACTCTGTCAAAGGCCTTTTCTGCGTCCAGGGAGACGATCACCTCTAGTGTTCTCTCCCGGGGGGGGCGGGGGGGGCCTGATGTTCCGCTGTGAACTGCCTACCCTTGACAAAGCCGGTTTGATCATCTGCGACCACCTCTGGTACGCAGCCCTCCAGCCTTTTGGCCAGGACCTTTGCGAGTATTTTCGCAGCAACGTTCAGCAGTGAAATGGGTCTGTATGATCCACATTCCATCAGGTCTTTATCTTTTTTGGGTATTAGTGAGATTGTGGCCTGCGCTAGCGTTGGGGGCAGGGTGTCCCCTGCCAGTGAGTCCGCGAACATGTCCCTTAGGTGTGGGGTCAGGACTGGTGGTCAGAGGGTCAGTACTGAGGGAGCGCTGCACTGTCAGAGGGTCAGTACTGAGGGTCTGTACCTGCGCTGCTGGGGGAAACATCTAGTCCAATAAAGCCTCAATTGTCATCCAATCTCGCTTCTGGAGTTATTGATCGAGCATCCATTTATTGGACTAGATTTTAAAGAATGGAGTTCCGAATCAAGCCGGAGTGTCTGCAACTCAGCCCCCACGCGGCAAACTCAGTGGCAACCTTCAAACACTGGCTGGCGTGCTTCAAAGGGTACCTCAGGACGGCCATGGCTAAACCTACGGAGGACCAGAAACTGCAAATTCTCCACTCGAGGGTGAGCCCAGAGATCTACACCCTCATCGAGGATGCGGACGATTTCAAGGCCGCAATGACCCTGCTGAAAGGACACTATATTCGCCCAGTAAACCAGGTCTACGCCCGACATCTGCTAGCGACGAGGCGACAAATCCCTGGGGAATCGCTGGAGGAATTCTACTGTGCGCTCCTGGTGTTAAGTAAGAACTGTGACTGCCTGCAAATTTCAGCCAGCAACCACACAGAACGTTTGATCCGGGGCCCATTCGTTGCAGGTCTGCTGTCCTCCCAAATCCGCCAGCGGTTGCTGGAGAAAGAGACATTAGGCCTCAAGGAAGCATGGGCCCTTGCTAGCTCCCTGGATGTGGCCTCCCGAAACGCCCACGCTTACGTACCTGACCGTGCAGCAGCCCCTTGGGTAGCATGGAACCCCCCCGCAGCCGACTCCGATGCATCCCCCATCCCCCCACAAGCTTGCGCTGCGCGACTACCAGGCAGCCCCGGGGGGCCCTGCTGCTATTTTTGCGAGCAAGCCAAGCAACCCCGGCAGCGCTGCCCGGCCCGTTCCTCCACCTGCAAAGGGTGCGGCAAAAAGGGCCATTTCGTGGCAGTGTGCCAGGCCCGGGCGGTCGCCGCGGTCTCCGGGGGCGAACTGGGACCGCCACCCCAACCCTCGCCATGAGCCACGTGCGGCCAGAGGTCACCGCCATCTTCCTATTCCAGAGCCACGTGCGGGCCCCGAGTGCCGCTATCGTGTTCCCCTGGGACCACGTGCTTCGGATGGGCGCCGCCATCTTGGCTGGAGTCTCAGGACCCCGGTTCCGATGACCACACATCGCCCGAGGAAAACCTCCAACTTCTGCCACGACTTGCCTCAGTGACCCTGGACCAGCCTTGGCCCCGAACGCTCTCGACTGCGACGACGACCGTGCTCATCAATGGGCATGAAACATCCTGCCTGATCGACTCCCGGAGCACAGAGAGCTTCATACACCCCAACACGGTAAGGCTCTGTTCTCTTCCCATCCACCCAGTTAATCAAAAAATCTCCCTGGCCTCCGGGTCTCACTCAGTAGAGATCAAAGGGTTCTGTGTAGCGAACCTCACGGTCCAGGGAAGGGAATTAAAAAATTTCTGCCTCTACATCCTCCCTCACCTTTGCGCTGCCACGCTCCTAGGGTCAGATTTCCAATGTAACCTCCAGAGTTTAACTTTTAAATTTGGCGCTTCCGATAAAGGCTTCCCTTCCCGTTCCTATGAACGCCCCAGTTTGGACTTCAAAGGCTCCCCCCCCCACCGACTGAAACACGTACTTCCTGAATGTGATTGACGAATACTCCCGGTTCACATTCGCCATCCCCTGCCCCAACATGACCGCAGCCACAGTCATAAAAACCCTCCACAGTATCTTTGCACTGTTCGGTTTCCCCGCCTACATACACAGCGATAGGGGATCCTCCTTTATGAACGGCGAAATGCGTCAGTTCCTGCTCAGCAAGGGCATTGCCTCGAGCAGGACGACCAGTTACAACCCCCGGCGAAATGGACAGGTAGAGAGGGAGAACGGAACGGTCTGGAAGACCGTCCTACTGGCCCTACGGTCCAGGAGTCTCCCAGTCTCCCGCTGGCAGGAGGTCCTCCCGGATGCTCTCCACTCCATCCGATCACTGCTATGTACCACAACCAACCAGACACCTCACGAACGTCTCCTCGTCTTCCCTAAAAAGTCCTCCTCCGAGATCTCGCTCCCAACCTGGCTGGCTGCTCCTGGGCCCATCCTGCTCCGCAAACACGTGCGGGCGCACAAGTCGGACCCATTGGTCGAGAGGGTCCACCTCAACACGCCTACGTGGCGTACCCCGACGGCCGACAGGATACGGTCTCCCTACGGGACCTGGCGCCCGCTGGGTCCCCACCCACACCCCGACCACCAACCCCACCCTCCCTCCCACCGGTGCACCCCACAGCCACACCCTTCCCACGTGGATCGGTTCTCCCACTGACCCCATCTAGGGGTGATGAAGCTGCCGAAGAAGCCGAAGCCACGCTCCCAGCCACGGATGCCCGAGCCGGCGCCGGCATCACCACCGAGACTGCGACGATCGCAGAGAACGACCAGGGCCCCCGACCGACTAATTGCTTCATTTTGAATGTAAATAAATACTGTAAATAGTTGCGACATGTAACGAGGCAAAACACTGTACTAATGTATACCGGGTACCACCATAACCTTAACCTCTATCACTGTATAACGCGAGACCACCACCCCCGCCGGACTCTTTTTTTTTTAACAGGGGGTGAATGTGGTAGTCGGTATTAGGGGTATTACGGTACCGAGGTTGATGCTGTAAGACCATTGGTGTGGGAGGTTCCTGAGACAGCAATATCATTGGTGAAGCCTCCCTGCTGGTTCCGCCCAGTAAGGCGGAGTATAAGAGCCTGTGTCTCCCTAGCAGCCGCATTCTGTACCTGCGCTGCTGGGGGAAACATCTAGTCCAATAAAGCCTTCAATTGTCTTCCAATCGCGCTTCTGGAGTTATTGATCGATCATCAATGGGTCCAATATTTCTCCCTCAATCCAACTCCCGCACACGATCACATCCCTGTTTGTGTGAGCGTGTTGTGATGTATAAAGCACGTTGGTGGTCAAGGATGGTCAACATCGCCAACAAGTTATGTATCAATCTACAAAATTCTGCCGTCAGCCGGCGTTCGAGAGAGGAAGGGCACCTGATCCGTCATGCTGGATGCCCAGGACCTCTCAAGCCATTCGCCTCCGGCGACCAGATACCGCTTGAAACCCCTGACCATGTGAATTGATGGGAGACTTCCTTGTCGCACCACTGACAGCGGGAAGGGTGGCATCACGACACGGTTGGACAGTGGGTAGCACTGCTATCTCATAGCGCCAGGTGCCCGAATTCAATTCCGGTCTCTGTCTGTGTGGAGCTTACACATTCTCCCCGTGTCTGCATGCGTTTCCTCCGGGTGCTGCAGTTTCAAACCACAGTCCAAAGATGGGCAGGTTAGGTGGAATGGCCTTGCAAAATTTCCCCTTAATGTCCAAAGGTTAGGTGGAGTTACTGGGATAGGGCGAGGATTAGGCCTGGGTGGGACGCTCTTTCGGAGAGTAGGTGCAGATTCAATGGGCCGAATGGCCTCCTTCTGCATTGCTGGCATTTTATGTCCGCTCGGGGACACAAACTCGTAAACTGGTGGGAGATACGGCCATAGAACACCAGCAGCCATCTCTGGCCAGGACCCATCACATCCAATATGGCGGTCAGGGCATTGCTTCGCCAGATCCTGTCGCCCACTCAGCTACTCGTGGTGTGGCAAGGAACGAGGTGCCAACGAATCCACAAGCGAAGATCGAAGTCTCGGTCAAATGGTCGGGATCGCTTCTCAATCCGTAGAGATATTAAACCCCCTCACTTCCCTCTACCCCACCACACTCTCTCACTGCACACCAGAGAAGGCTAAATGAAAGCCCTCCTCCTCTGCATCCGCTGCCCTCTCCCGATGACTCCTCTCACATTTCCTCCTTTTCACAGTAACTTCATTTGAAGCCGACTTGTGACAATAAGCGATTTTCATTTCATTTCCTCCTCCACCAACCCTACCTTATCTTCCCTGCCATGACTTCCCCACTCCCCCCATCAGTCTTTTCCCCTGGCGACACTCTTCCCATCACTCTACACCCTCCCCTCCAAATCACCGCCCACTACTCTCCTGCACTGACTGCCCCATTTCCCTCTTCGCCTTCCCTCTCCAACCCACTGCCCCTCCACTCCTCCACCTCCACCCCACTGACCCTCCACTCCCCCCCTCCATCCCACTGACCCTCCACTCCTCCCCCTCCACTACCCCGTCCACCCCACTCCCCCGTCCACCCCACTGACCCTCCACTCCTGCCCCTCCACTCCTCCCTCCACCCCACTGCCGCTCTACTCCTCCCCCTCCCCCCACTGCCCCTCCACTCCCCCCTCCACCCCACTGCCCCTCCACACACCCCCCTCCACCCCTCCCCTCCACCCCACTGCACCTCCACTACTCCCCCTCCACCCCACTGCCCCTCCACTCCCCCCCACTGCCCCTCCACTCTCCTTCCCACTGCCCCTACACTCCTCCCCCTCCACCCCACTGCACCCCCACTCTCCTTCCCACCGCCACCCCCACTCCTCCCCCTCCACCCCACTGCCGCTCCACTCCTCCCCCTCCACCCCACTGCCCCTCCACTCCACCCCTCCACCCCACTGCCCCTCGACTCCTCCCCCTCCACCCCACTGCCCCTCTACTCCTCCCCCTCCACCCCACTGCCCCTCGACTCCTCCCCCTCCACCCCACTGCCCCTCGACTCCTCCCACTCCCCCACACTGCCCCTCCACTCCTCCCACTCCCCCACACTGCCCCTCCACTCCTCCCCCTCCACCCCACTGCCCCTCCACTCCTCCCCCTCCACCCCACTGCCCCTCCACACCTCCCCCTCCACCTCACTGCCCCTCCACTCCTCCCCCTCCACCTCACTGCCCTACCTTATCTTCCCTGCCATGTCTTCCCCACTCCCCCCATTAGTATTTTCCCCTGGCGACTCTCTTCCCATCACTCTACACCCTCCCCTCCAAATCACCGCCCACTACTCTCCTGCACTGACTGCCCCATTTCCCTCTTCGCCTTCCCTCTCCATCCCACTGCCTCTCCACTCACCCCCCTCCATCCCACTGCCCCTCCACTCTCCATCCCACTGCCCCTCCACTCCTCCACCTCCACCCCACTGCCCCTCCACTCCTCCCCCTCCATCCCACTGCCCCTCCACTCCTCCACCTCCACCCCACTGCCCCTCCACTCCTCCCCCTCCACCCCACTGCCCCTCCATCCCACTGACCCTCCACTCCTCCCCCTCCACTACCCCCCCTCCACCCCACTGCCCCTCCACTCGCTCGTCCACCCCACTGCCCCTCCACTCCTGCCCCTCCACTCCCCCCTTCACCCCACTGCCGCTCTACTCCCCCCCTCCCCCCACTGCCCCTCCACTCCCCCCTCCACCCCACTGACCCTCCACACCCCCCTCCACCCCTCCACTCCTCCCCTCCACCCCACTGCACCTCCACTCCTCCCCCTCCACCCCACTGCACCTCCACTCCCCCCCTCCACCCCACTGCCCCTCCACTCTCCTTCCCACTGCCCCTCCACTCCTCCCCCTCCACCCCACTGCACCTCCACTCTCCTTCCCACCGCCACCCCCACTCCTCCCCCTCCACCCCACTGCCGCTCAACTCCTCCCCCCCACCCCACTGCCCCTCGACTCCTCCCCCTCCACCCCACTGCCCCTCCACTCCTCCCCCTCCACCCCACTGCCCCTCCACTCCTCACCCTCCACCCCACTGCCCCTCCACTCCTCCCCCTCCACCCCACTGCCCCTCCACTCTCCTTCCTACTGCCCCTCCACCCCACTGCCCCTCCACTCTCCTTCCCACTGCCCCTCCACTCCCCCCCTCCACCCCACTGCCCATCCACTCCTCCCCCTCCACCCCACTGCCCCTCCCCTCCACTCCTCCCCATCCACCCCACTGCCCCAAACTCTCCTTCCCACTGCCCCTCCACTCTCCGTCCCACTGCCCCTCCACTCCTCCCCCTCCACCCCACTGCCCCTCCACCCCACTGCCCCTCCACTCATACCCCTCCACCCCACTGCCCCTCCACTCCTCCCCTCCACCCCACTGCCCCCCCACTCCTCCCCCTCCACCCCACTGCCCCTCTACCCCACTGCACCTCCCCCTCCATCATACTGCCCCACCCCACTGCCCCTCCACTCCTACCCCTCCACCCCACTGCCCCTCCACTCCACTCTCCATCCCACTGCCCCTCCACCCTCCACCCCACTGCCCCTCCACTCCTCCCCCTCCACCCCACTGCCCCTCCACTCCTCCCCCTCCACCCCACTGCCCCTCCACTCTCCTTCCTACTGCCCCTCCACCCCACTGCCCCTCCACTCTCCTTCCCACTGCCCATCCACTCCCCCCCTCCACCCCACTGCCCATCCACTCCTCCCCCTCCACCCCACTGCCCCTCCCCTCCACTCCTCCCCATCCACCCCACTGCCCCAAACTCTCCTTCCCACTGCCCCTCCACTCTCCGTCCCACTGCCCCTCCACTCCTGCCCCTCCACCCCACTGCCCCTCCACTCATACCCCTCCACCCCACTGCCCCTCCACTCCTCCCCTCCACCCCACTGCCCCCCACTCCTCCCCCTCCACCCCACTGCCCCTCTACCCCACTGCACCTCCCCCTCCATCATACTGCCCCACCCCACTGCCCCTCCACTCCTACCCCTCCACCCCACTGCCCCTCCACTCCACTCTCCATTTCACTGCCCCTCCACCCTCCATCCCACTGCCCCTCCACTCCTCCCCCTCCACCCCACTGCCCCTCCACTCCTCCCCTCCACCCCACTGCCCCTCCATCCAACTGACCTTCCACTCCTCCCCCTCCACTCCCCCGTCCACCCCATTGCCCCTCCACTCCTCCCCCTCCACTCCCCCCTCCACCCCACTGCCGCTCCACTCCTCCCCCTCCCCCACTGCCCCTCCACTCCCCCCCTCCACCCCACTGCCCCTCCACTCCCCCCCTCCACCCCTGCACTCCTCCCCCTCCACCCCACTGCACCTCCACTCCCCCCTCCACCCCATTGCCCCTCCACTCTCCTTCCCACCGCCCTCCCCCACTCCTCCCCCTCCACCCCACTGCCGTTGCACTCCTCCCCCTCCACCCCACTGCCCCTCCACTCCTCCCCCTCCACCCCACTGCCCCTCCCCTCCTCCCCCTCCACCCCCTGCCCCTCCCCTCCACTCATCCCCCTCCACCCCACTGCCCCTCCACTCTCCTTCCCACTGCCCCTCCACTCTCCTTCCCACTGCCCCTCCACTCCTCCCCCTCCACCCCACTGCACCTCCACTTTCCTTCCCACCGCCACCCCCACTCCTCCCCCTCCACCCCACTGCCGCTCAACTCCTCCCCCTCCACCCCACTGCCACTCCACTCCTCCCCCTCCACCCCACTGCCCCTCCACTCTCCATCCCACTGCCCCTCCACTCCACCACTGCCCCTCGACTCCTCCCCCTCCACCCCACTGCCCCTCCACTCCTCCCCCTCCACCCCACTGCCCCTCCACTCCTCCCCCTCCACCCCGCTGCCCCTCCACTCCTCCCTCTCAACCCCACTGCCCCTCCACTCCTCCGCCTCCCCCTCCACCTCACTACCCCTCCACTCCTCCCCCTCCACCCCACTGCCCCTCCACTCCTCCCCCTCCACCCCACTACCCCTCCACTCCTCCCCCTCCATGCCCACTGCCCCTCCACTCCTCCGCCTCCCCCTCCACCTCACTACCCCTCCACTCCTCCCCCTCCACCCCACTGCCCCTCCACTCCTCCCCCTCCACCCCACTACCCCTCCACTCCTCCCCCTCCACCCCACTGCCCCTCCACTCCTCCCCTCCACCCCACTGCCCCTCCACTCATACCCCTCCACCCCACTGCCCCTCCACCCCACTGCCCCCCCACTCCTCACCCTCCACCCCACTGCCCCTCCACTCCACAGCACCTCCCCCTCCATCATACTGCCCCACCCCACTGCCCCTCCACTCCTACTCCTCCACCCCACTGCCCCTCCACTCTCCACCCCACTGCCCCTCCACTCCACCCTCCATCCCACTGCCCCTCCACTCTCCATCCCACTGCCCCTCCACTCCTCCCCCTCCACCCCACTGCCCCTCCACTCCTCCCCTCCACCCCACTGCCCCTCCATCCAACTGACCTTCCCACTCCTCCCCTCCACTCCCCACTCCACCCCACTGCCGCTCCACTCCTCCCCCTCCCCCCCACTGCCCCTCCACTCCTCCCCCTCCACCCCACTGCACCTCCACTCGCCCCTCCACCCCATTGCCCCTCCACTCTCCTTCCCACCGCCCTCCCCCACCCCTTCCGCCACCACCCCACTGCCGCTGCACTCCTCCCCCTCCACCCCACTGCCCCTCCACTCCTCCCCCTCCACCCCACTGCCCCTCCACTCCTCCCCCTCCACCCCACTGCCCCTCCACTCCTCCCTCTCCACCCCACTGCACCTCCACTCCTACCCCTCCACCCCACTGCCCCTCCACTCCTCCCGCTCCACCCCACTGCCCCTCCACTCTCCTTCCTACTGCCCCTCCACTCCTCCCCCTCCACCCCACTGCCCCTCCACTCCTCCCCCTCCACCCCACTGCCCCTCCACTCCTCCCTCTCCACCCCACTGCACCTCCACTCCTACCCCTCCACCCCACTGCCCCTCCACTCCTCCCGCTCCACCCCACTGCCCCTCCACTCTCCTTCCCACTGTCCCCCCACTCCTCCCCCTCCACCCCACTGCCGCTCCACTCCTCCATCCCACTGCCCCTCCACTCCTCCCCATCCACTCTCCATCCCACTGCCGCTCCACTCCTCCCCCTCCCCCCCACTGCCCCTCCACCCCACTGCCCCTCCACTCCCCCCCCTCCACCCCTGCACTCCTCCCCCTCCACCCCACTGCACCTCCACTCCCCCCTCCACCCCATTGCCCTTCCACTCTCCTTCCCACCGCCCTCCCCCACTCCTCCCCCTCCACCCCACTGCCGCTGCACTCCTCCCCCTCCACCCCACTGCCCCTCCACTCCTCCCCCTCCACCCCACTGCCCCTCCACTCCTCCCCCTCCACCCCACTGCCCCTCCACTCCTCCCCCTCCACCCCACTGCCCCTCCACTCCTCCCTCTCCACCCCACTGCACCTCCACTCCTCCCCTCCACCCCACTGCCCCTCCACTCCTCCCGCTCCACCCCACTGCCCCTCCACTCTCCTTCCTACTGCCCCTCCACTCCACCCCCTCCACCCCACTGCCCCTCCACTCTCCTTCCCACTGCCCCCACACTCCTCCCCCTCCACCCCACTGCCGCTCTACTCCTCCCCATCCACTCTCCACCCCACTGCCCCTCCACTCCCCCCTCCACCCCACTGCCCCTCCACTCCTCCCCCTCCACCCCACTGCCCCTCCCCTCCACTCCTCCCCCTCCACCCCACTGCCCCTCCATTCTCCTTCCCACTGCCCCTCCACTCTCCTTCCCACTGCCCATCCACTCCTCCCCCTCCACCCCACAGTCCCTCCACTCATCCCCCTCCACCCCACTGCCCCTCCACTCCTCCCCCTCCACCCCACTGTCCCCCCACTCCTCCCCCTCCACCCCACTGTCCCCCCACTCCTCCCCCTCCACCCCACTGCCCCTCCACCCCACTGTGCCTCCCCCTCCATCCCACTGCCCTACACCACTGCCCCTCCACTCCTACCCCTCCACCCCACTGCACCTCATATCCTCCCCCTCCACCCCACTGCCCCTCCACTCCTCCCCCTCCACCCCACTGCCCCTCCACTCTCCATCCCACTGCCCCTCCACTCCTCCCCACTGCCCCTCCACTCCCCCCCCACTCCCCCCTCCACCCCACTGCCCCTCCACTCCTCCCCCCACCACCCCACTGCCCCTCCACTCCTCCCCCTCCACCCCACTACCCCTCCACTCCTCCCCCTCCAGCCTACTGCCCCTCCACTCCTCCCCTCCACCCCACTTCCCCTCCACTCTACTGCCCCTCCACTCCTCCCGTCCACCCCACTGCCTGTCCACTCTCCATCCCACTGCCTCCATTCCCCCTCCACCCCACTGCCCCTCCACTCCTCCCCCCCACTGCCCCTCCACTCCTCCCCCTCCACCCCACTGCCCCTCCACCCCACTGCCCCTCCACTCCACTCCTCCCCTCCATCCCACTGCCTCCACTCCCCCTCCACCCCACTGCCTCCACTCCTCCCCCTCCACCCCACTGCCTCCACTCCCCCTCCACTCCTCCCCCTCCACCCCACTGCCCCTTCACTCTCCACCCCTTCAGCCACCACCCCACTGCCGCTGCACTCCTCCCCCTCCACCCCACTGCCCCTCCACTACTCCCCCTCCACCCCACTGCCCCTCCACTCCTCCCTCTCCACCCCACTGCACCTCCACTCCTCCCCTCCACCCCACTGCCCCTCCACTCCACCCCACTGCCCCTCCACTCTCCTTCCTACTGCCCCTCCACTCCACCGCCTCCACCCCACTGCCCCTCCACTCTCCTTCCCACTGCCCCCACACTCCTCCCCCTCCACCCCACTGCCGCTCTACTCCTCCCCATCCACTCTCCACCCAACTGCCCCTCCACTCCCCCCTCCACCCCACTGCCCCTCCACTCCTCCCCCTCCACCCCACTGCCCCTCCCCTCCACTCCTTCCCCTCCACCCCACTGCCCCTCCATTCTCCTTCCCACTGCCCCTCCACTCTCCTTCCCACTGCCCATCCACTCCTCCCCCTCCACCCCAGTCCCTCCACTCATCCCCCTCCACTCCTCCCCCTCCACCCCACTGTCCCCCCACTCCTCCCCCTCCACCCCACTGTCCCCCCACTCCTCCCCCTCCACCCCACTGCCCCTCCACCCCACTGTGCCTCCCCCTCCATCCCACTGCCCTACACCACTGCCCCTCCACTCCTACCCCTCCACCCCACTGCACCTCCACTCCTCCCCCTCCACCCCACTGCCCCTCCACTCCTCCCCCTCCACCCCACTGCCCCTCCACTCTCCATCCCACTGCCCCTCCACTCCTCCCCACTGCCCCTCCACTCCCCCCCCACTCCCCCCCTCCACCCCACTGCCCCTCCACTCCTCCCCCCACCACCCCACTGCCCCTCCACTCCTCCCCCTCCACCCCACTACCCCTCCACTCCTCCCCCTCCACCCTACTGCCCCTCCACTCCTCCCCTCCACCCCACTTCCCCTCCACTCTACTGCCCCTCCACTCCTCCCCCTCCACCCCACTGCCCCTCCACTCTCCACCCCACTGCCCCTCCACTCTCCACCCCACTGCCCCTCCACTCTCCATCCCACTGCCCCTCCACTCCTCCCCCTCCACCCCACTTCCCCTCCACTCCTCCCCCTCCACCCCACTGCCCCTCCACTCCCCCCTCCACTCCCCCCTCCACCCCACTGCCCCTCCACTCCTCCCCCGTCCACCCCACTGCCCCTCCACTCCTCCCCGTCCACCCCACTGCCCCTCCACTCCTCCCCCTCCACCCCACTGCCCCTCCACTCCTCCCCTCCACCCCACTGCCCCTCCACTCCTCCCCCTCCACCCCACTGCCCCTCCACTCCTCCCCTCCACCCCACTGCCCCTCCACTCCTCCCCATCCACCCCACTGCCCCTCCACTGCTCCCCCTCCACCCCACTACCCCTCCACTCCTCCCCCTCCACCCCACTGCCCCTCCACTCCTCCCCCTCCACCCCACTGCCCCTCCACTCCTCCCCTCCACCCCACTGCCCCTCCACTCCTCCCCCTCCACCCCAATGCCCCTCCACTCCTCCCCTCCACCCCACTGCCCCTCCACTCCTCCCCATCCACCCCACTGCCCCTCCACTGCTCCCCCTCCACCCCACTACCCCTCCACTCCTCCCCCTCCACCCCACTACCCCTCCACTCCATCCCACTGCCCCTCCACTCCTCCCCCTCCACCCCACTGCCCCTCCCCTCCACTCCTCCCCCTCCACCCCACTGCCCCTCCATTCTCCTTCCCACTGCCCCTCCACTCTCCTTCCCACTGCCCATCCACTCCTCCCCCTCCACCCCACAGTCCCTCCACTCATCCCCCTCCACCCCACTGCCCCTCCACCCCTCCCCCTCCACCCCACTGTCCCCCCACTCCTCCCCCTCCACCCCACTGTCCCCCCACTCCTCCCCCTCCACCCCACTGCCCCTCCACCCCACTGTGCCTCCCCCTCCATCCCACTGCCCTACACCACTGCCCCTCCACTCCTACCCCTCCACCCCACTGCCCCTCCACTCCACCCTCCACCCCACTGCCCCTCCACTCTCCATCCCACTGCCCCTCCACTCCTCCCCACTGCCCCTCCACTCCCCCCCCCACTCCCCCCCCTCCACCCCACTGCCCCTCCACTCCTCCCCCCTCCCCCCCACTGCCCCTCCACTCCTCCCCCTCCACCCCACTACCCCTCCACTCCTCCCCCTCCACCCTACTGCCCCTCCACTCCTCCCCTCCACCCCACTTCCCCTCCACTCTACTGCCCCTCCACTCCTCCCGTCCACCCCACTGCCTGTCCACTCTCAATCCCACTGCCTCCATTCCCCCTCCACCCCACTGCCCCTCCACTCCTCCCCCCACTGCCCCTCCACTCCTCCCCCTCCACCCCACTGCCCCTCCACCCCACTGCCCCTCCACTCCACTCCTCCCCTCCATCCCACTGCCTCCACTCCCCCTCCACCCCACTGCCTCCACTCCTCCCCCTCCACCCCACTGCCCGTCCACTCTCCACCCCACTGCCCCTCCACTCCTCCCCTCCACCCCACTGCCCCTCCACTCCTCCCCCTTCACCCCACTGCCCCTCCACTCCTCCCCTCCAGCCCACTGCCCCTCCACTCCTCCCCGTCCACTCCTCCCCGTCCACCCCCACTGCCCCTCCACTCCTCCCCCTCCACCCCACTGCCCCTCCACTACTCCCCCTCC
Organism: Scyliorhinus torazame; assembly: GCF_047496885.1. Lineage (NCBI taxonomy): Eukaryota > Metazoa > Chordata > Chondrichthyes > Carcharhiniformes > Scyliorhinidae > Scyliorhinus > Scyliorhinus torazame. The sequence continues at coordinate 179,417,821 of NC_092720.1, read as the reverse complement.
ACCCCACTGCCCCTCCACTACTCCCCCTCCACCCCACTGCCGCTCCACTCCTCCCCCTCCAGCCCACTGCCCCTCCACTCCTCCCCCTCCACCCCACCACTGCTCCCCCTCCACCCCACTACCCCTCCACTCCTCCCCCTCCAGCCCACTGCCCCTCCACTCCTCCCCCTCCACCCCACTGCCCCTCCACTCCTCCCCCTCCACCCCACTGCCCCTCCACTACTCCCCCTCCACCCCACTGCCGCTCCACTCCTCCCCCTCCAGCCCACTGCCCCTCCACTCCTCCCCCTCCACCCCACCACTGCTCCCCCTCCACCCCACTACCCCTCCACTCCTCCCCCTCCACCCCACTGCCGCTCCACTCCTCCCCTCCAGCCCACTGCCCCTCCACTCCTCCCCCTCCACCCCACTACCCCTCCACTCCTCCCCCTCCACCCCACTACCCCTCCACTCCATCCCACTGCCCCTCCACTCCTCCCCTCCACCCCACTCCCCCCCCCACTCCTCCCCCTCCACCCCACTGCCCCTCCACTCCTCCCCCTCCACCCCACTGCCCCTCCACTCCTCCCCCTCCACCCCACTACCCCTCCACTCCACCCCACTGCCCCTCCACTCCTCCCCCTCCACCCCACTCCCCCCCCACTCCTCCCCCTCCACCCCACTGCCCCTCCACTCCTCCCCTCCACCCCACTGCCCCTCCATTCCTCCCCCTCCACCCCCTCCACCCCACTACCCCTCCACTCCTCCCCCTCCACCCCACTACCCCTCCACTCCATCCCACTGCCCCTTCACTCCTCCCCCTACACCCCACTCCCCCCCCACTCCTCCCCCTCCACCCCACAGTCCCTCCACTCATCCCCCTCCACCCCACTGCCCCTCCACCCCTCCCCCTCCACCCCACTGTCCCCCCACTCCTCCCCCTCCACCCCACTGTCCCCCCACTCCTCCCCTCCACCCCACTGCCCCTCCACCCCACTGTGCCTCCCCCTCCATCCACTGCCCTACACCACTGCCCCTCCACTCCTACCCCTCCACCCCACTGCCCCTCCACTCCTACCCCTCCACCCCACTGCCCCTCCACTCTCCATCCCACTGCCCCTCCACTCCTCCCCACTGCCCCTCCACTCCCCCCCCACTCCCCCCCTCCACCCCACTGCCCCTCCACTCCTCCCCCCTCCACCCCACTGCCCCTCCACTCCTCCCCCTCCACCCCACTACCCCTCCACTCCTCCCCCTCCACCCTACTGCCCCTCCACTCCTCCCCTCCACCCCACTTCCCCTCCACTCTACTGCCCCTCCACTCCTCCCGTCCACCCCACTGCCTGTCCACTCTCAATCCCACTGCCTCCATTCCCCCTCCACCCCACTGCCCCTCCACTCCTCCCCCCCACTGCCCCTCCACTCCTCCCCCTCCACCCCACTGCCCTCCACCCCACTGCCCCTCCACTCCACTCCTCCCTCCATCCCACTGCCTCCACTCCCCCTCCACCCCACTGTCCCCCCACTCCTCCCCCTCCACCCCACTGTCCCCCCACTCCTCCCCCTCCACCCCACTGCCCCTCCACCCCACTGTGCCTCCCCCTCCATCCCACTGCCCTACACCACTGCCCCTCCACTCCTACCCCTCCACCCCACTGCCCCTCCACTCCACCCTCCACCCCACTGCCCCTCCACTCTCCATCCCACTGCCCCTCCACTCCTCCCCACTGCCCCTCCACTCCCCCCCCACTCCCCCTCCACCCCACTGCCCCTCCACTCCTCCCCCCTCACCCCCCACTGCCCCTCCACTCCTCCCCCTCCACCCCACTACCCCTCCACTCCTCCCCCCCCACCCTACTGCCCCTCCACTCCTCCCCTCCACCCCACTTCCCCTCCACTCTACTGCCCCTCCACTCCTCCCGTCCACCCCACTGCCTGTCCACTCTCAATCCCACTGCCTCCATTCCCCCTCCACCCCACTGCCCCTCCACTCCTCCCCCCCACTGCCCCTCCACTCCTCCCCCTCCACCCCACTGCCCCTCCACCCCACTGCCCCTCCACTCCACTCCTCCCCTCCATCCCACTGCCTCCACTCCCCCTCCACCCCACTGCCTCCACTCCTCCCCCTCCACCCCACTGCCCCCTCCACTCTCCACCCCACTGCCCCTCCACCCCACTGCCCCTCCACTCTCCATCCCACTGCCCCTCCACTCCTCCCCCTCCACCCCACTTCCCTCCACTCCTCCCCCTCCACCCCACTTCCCCTCCACTCCTCCCCCTCCACCCCACTGCCCCTCCACTCCCCCCTCCACCCCACTGCCCCTCCACTCCCCCCTCCACCTCCCCCCCCCACCCACTGCCCCTCCACCCCACTGCCCCTTCCACTCCCCCCCCTTCACCCCACTGCCCCTCCACTCCTCCCCTCCACCCAACTGCCCCTCCACTCCACCCCCTCCACCCACTGCCCCTCCACTCCTCCCCTCCACCCCACTGCCCCTCCACTCCTCCCCCCTCCACCCCACTGCCCCCTCCACTCCTCCCCTCCAGCCCACTGCCCCTCCACTCCTCCCCCGTCCACCCCACTGCCCCTCCACTCCTCCCCTCCACCCCACTGCCCCTCCACTACTCCCCCTCCACCCCACTGCCCCTCCACTCCTCCCCCTCCACCCCACTGCCCCTCCACTACTCCCCCTCCACCCCACTGCCGCTCCACTCTCCCCATCCACCCCACTGCCCCTCCACTCCTCCCCCTCCACCCCACCACTGCTCCCCCTCCACCCACTACCCCTCCACTCCTCCCCCTCCACCCACTGCCGCTCCACTCCTCCCCCTCCAGCCCACTGCCCCTCCACTCCTCCCCCTCCACCCCACTGCCCCTCCACTCCTCCCCCTCCACCCCACTACCCCTCCACTCCATCCCACTGCCCCTCCACTCCTCCCCCTCCACCCCACTACTCCTCCCCCTCCACCCCACTGCCCCCTCCACTCCTCCCCCCTCCACCCCACTGCCCCTCCACTCCTCCCCCTCCACCCCACTACCCCTCCACTCCACCCGACTGCCCCTCCACTCCTCCCCCTCCACCCCACTCCCCCCCCCCACTCCTTCCCCTCCACTCCTCCCCTCCACCCCACTGCCCCTCCATTTCCTCCCCCTCCACCCACTACCCCTCCACTCCTCCCCCTCCACTCTATCCCACTGCCCCTCCACTCCTCCCCCTCCCCCTCCCCCTCCACCCCACTGCCGCTCCACTCCTCCCCCTCCACCCCACTGCCCCTACACCCCTCCCCATTGCCTCTCCACTCCAACCTCTGCTGTCACCCCCCCCCCCCCCCCCACTCCCACTCCTCCGTAAACTCCCTATCTTCCCCGAGTCCCGCTCTGAATTCCCCGCGGTTACGGAGCTGGGTGAGAATCAGTGCTGTTGATGCTGAAGCCACATTGCTGGAGGCTCGGGCCCCTAAACAGTGGGGCGGCGGCAATGTGAAACCCGAGACAGGCGGCCCGATGACTTCATGCATCCTGGGATAGAATTCCCTGCATTCGTGGCATTTCCCAGTCCAGGAATGTTGCGGAGAGCCGGTCAGCTCCCGGGAGCAAGGCTCTGAACCCCCTCCCTCCCGCCGGTCAGCAGACAACTGTAAGGGGGAAGTGGGGGTGGGGGTGGGGGTGGGGGGGAGTAAGTGGAGGGGGAAGTGGGGGTAGGGGAATGCGGAAGGGAAGGAGTGGGGAAGGGGAGGTGGGAGTAGGGGGGAGTGCGGAGGGGAAGGGAAGGAGTGGGGGAGGGGATGGGGGAGGGGATGGGGGAGGAACTGAAAAGGAAAATCGCTCATTGTCACAAGTAGGCTTCAAATGAAGTTACTGTGAAACGCCCCTAGTCGCCACATTCCAGCGCCTGTTCGGGGAGGCTGGTACGGGAATTGAACCGTGCTGCTGGCCTGCCTTGGTCTGCTTTAAAAGCCAGCGATTTAGCCCTGTGCTAAACCAGCTAAACAAGTGGGGAGGGGGAGTGGGGAAGGGAGGGGGACGGAGTGGGATGGGAGGGGGAGGAAGTGGGAGCGGAGGGGGACGGAGTGGGAGGGGAGGGGGACGGAGTGGGAGGGGAGGGGAGGGGGGCGGAGTGGGAGGGGAGGGGGACGGAGTGGGAGGGGAGGGGAGGGGGGCGGAGTGGGAGGGGAGGGGGACGGAGTGGGAGGGGAGTGGGAGGGGAGGGGAGGGGGGCGGAGTGGGAGGGGAGGGGGACGGAGTGGGAGGGGAGGGGAGGGGGGCGGAGTGGGAGGGGAGGGGGATGGAGTGGGAGGGGAGGGGGACGGAGTGGGAGGGGAGGGGGACGGAGTGGGAGGGGAGGGGGACGGAGTGGGAGGGGAGGGGGACGGAGTGGGAGGGGAGGGGGACGGAGTGGGGAAGGGTGGAGGAGGGGATGGGGGTCAAGGTTCAGTGAGAGAAGCCCGAGGTCAGCAGTGAAAGGAAGAGAGAGACACGGAAAGCAGAAGGAGCTGAGAAGGTGAAGCACATTAAAAACGGAGTGAGCGGGTGGGTTTCTGAAGTGAAGGCGACCATGTTAATGTAGTACTGATCCTCTGACAGTGCAGCACTCCCTCAGTACTGACCCTCTAACAGTGCTGCACTCCCTCAGTACTGACCCTCTGACAGTGTAGCACTCCCTCAGTACTGACCCTCTGACAGTGCTGCACTCCCTCAGTACTGACCCTCTGACAGTGCAGCACTCCCTCAGTAGTGACCCTCTGACAGTGCAGCACTCCCTCAATACTGACCCTCTGACAGTGCAGCACTCCCTCAGTACTGACCCTCTGACAGTGCAGCACTCCCTCAGTACTGACCCTCTGACAGTGCAGCACTCCCTCAGTACTGCACCATCAGAGGGTCAGCATTGTAAATCGCGACTTTGGCTCTTTTCACTGTTCCAAATAAACCTGAGTTTGAATGAAGCCTGGCTTTGGCAGAGTTAATACAGATTCAAATGGGAATTGATACATATTTCATATCATGGATCCGTGCAGCGATCGCACTAGTTTCTATCATCGCAATCTACCAGCCGCGTTGCATGGCGCAATCAATGACTCATTAGAAATGGCAAAGATCCAGTTGCAGATTAAGCAACTTGAACATGAAAAATAATTAAAGCAGCTTGAATATGCAATGTGAGAAAAAGAAAGAGAAAGGGAGATACAGATCAGGGAAAAACAAAAGGAGAGAGAAGAAAGAAACAAAGAAAAAGATAGAGACGAAAAGGAAAGAGATAGAGAGGAAAGGGAAAAATAGAGAGTTTGAACTTCAGAAAATGGCTATGAAACATAAGTCAGTTAAAATTGGCAGATGTAAAGGGAAACGTACAGTTGGAGGATAGTGATGAGGATAGTGAGAAAGAGCGTCATAGTCGAAGGCTTGGTGGGGATCTATTTAAATATGTCCAAGCATTGCCAAGGTTTGACGAGAAGGAGGTGGAAGCCTTTTTCATTTCATTTGAGAAGGTAGCAAAACAAATGAAATGGCCACAGGACATGTGGGTATTACTGATTCAAACAAAGCTGGTAGGTACGGCTAGTGAAGTGTTTGCATCACTACCGGAGGAAGTATCTGGGATGTATGAGGAGGTGAAAACATCCATCTTCAGTGCATATGAACTAGTGCCTGAAGCTTACAGACAAAGGTTTAGAAATTTAAAGAAAGAATTTGGTCAAACTTACATGGAGTTTGAAAGGCTCAAACAGAGTAATTTTCATAGGTGGATAAGGGCTTTGAAAATAGACCAAACGAATGAAGCTCTCAGAGAAATTATACTTTTGGAGGAGTTTAAAAATTCAATTCCTGATGCAGTGAGAATTCATGGGGAAGAGCAGAGGGTTAAAACTGTGAGCTTAGCAGCAGAAATGGTAAATTATTATGAATTAATTCATAAATCAAAGCTTGGTTTCCGATATCAGTTTCAGCCTGTGAGGGATAGAAACTGGGGACATGAGAAATACTTAGTGGTAGAGGTAAATGTGATCTGATGGGTGATAATAAGGAGAGTGTACGTCCCCCAGATTAAAACAGAAATCCAGGAGGGTGGAAGAGACATGAAAAGTTTCAAATGTTTTCACTGCAATAAACTAGGCCATGTAAAGTCACAGTGTTGGTGGTTGAAGAAAAGCACTGGGCAGGCTGATGTGGTAAAACAGGATAAGACAGTGGGGTTTGTTAAAGTGGTAAAGGAAAGCTCAAGTGAAGCGAAGGAGGTGCAAAAGATTGCACAGCCTGATCAAGAGGTGATTGATAAGAAGCTGCTAGATCTCTTTAAAGAATTTACTTGTGTGGGTAAAGTTTACTCATGTGTATCAGGAGGAGCCGATAAAGAAGTCACAATTTTAAGAGATACGGGAGCTAGTCAATCTTTAATGGTAAGAGATGAGGAGTTACGTGGTTTGAAAAGTATATTGCCAGAAAGGGGGGTAATATGTGGAATTCAGGGTGAGAGGAGTTGTGTTCCATTAGTGTTCCAGGGGCTGTTTAGCACAGGGCTAAATCGCTGGCTTTGAAAGCAGACCAAGGCAGGCCAGCAGCACGGTTCAATTCCCGTAACAGCCTCCCTGAACTGGCGCCGGAATGTGGCGACTAGGGGCTTTTCACAGTAACTTCATTTGAAGCCTACTTGTGACAATAAGCGATTTTCATTTCCTTATATAAGGCAAGGTTGGAAAGTCCAGTGAAGAGTGGTGAAGTGGTAAAAGGAGTAAGAGAGAAACTATCTTGTCCAGGAAAATCAGACAACTGAAGTGTTGAAGGACGAATATCCTGGGATTTTTCCGGATTGTGTAGTAACAAGGTCACAAGTTAAGACAAGAGGAGAAATCAAAGAGTGAAGATGAAGTTGAAGTGCAATTATCAGAAATGATATTTGATCGGATGGATGAAAAAGAACAAGAACAGGTGGAGGATGAGGCGGATATTTTTAGTTCAGGAAAATTGGCGGAGTTACAACAGAAGGATCTAAACAGAAATAAAACGGATGTGTCAGAAAGCATATACGGAAGAGGACTCTGAGTGTATACCAAAGTGTTATTATTGTAAAAGTGATGTCTTGATGAGAAAATGGAGACCTTTACATCTGGAAGCGGATGAAAAGCGGGCAGAAGTTCATCAAGTAGTATTGCCGGTAGGGTATAGAAAGGAGGTGTTGCAAGTTGCACATGAGGTACCAGTGGGAGATCATTTGGGAATAAGGAAAACTCAAGCTAAAATTCAGAAACATTTTTATTGGCGTGGACTACATAAAGATGTAGTTAACTTTTGTCAATCATGTCACACATGTCAAGTGACAGGGAAACCTCAAGCAGTGATAAAACCAGCACCCTTAATACCCATTCCAGCATTTGAGGAACCTTTTACAAGGGTCCTAATTGATTGCGTAGGGCTGCTTCCTGAAACAAAAAGTGGGAATCAATATCTTTTGACTACAATGGATATGTCTACTAGGTTTCCAGAGGCCATTCCGTACGTAATATTACAACTAAAAAGATTGTGGAGGAATAACTTAAATTCTTTACTAGATATGGACTACCCATAGAAATATAATCGGATCAAGGATCAAATTGGTTATTCAAAGAAGTTATGGATAGCTTAGGAACAAAACAATTTAAATCAACTGCGTACCATCCAGAATCGTAGGGAGCGTTAGAAAGGTGGCATCAGACATTAAAGACAATGTTGAGGGCTTATTTTCATGATTATCCAGAGGATTGGGATAAAGGAATCCCATTCGTATTGTTTGCAATTAGGGATGCACCAAATGAGTCAACCAAATTCAGTCATTTTAAACTAATTTTTCGTCATGAGGTAAGAGGACCACTTAAATTGATTAAGGAAAAATTGGTGAGTGAGAAATCAGAAATTAAATTATTGGATTACGTGACAAATTTTAGGGAACGATTAAATAGAGCAGGTGAATTGGCTAGACAACATTTAAAAGTTGCACAAAATGTGATGAAACGGGTCGTGGACAAGAAATCCAAAGTTCGTAGTTTTGCCAGTGGAGGTAAAGTTTTAGTATTGTTACCAGTGGTAGGTGAGACTTTAAAAGCAAGGTTTTGTGGACCTTATCAGATTGAAAGGAAATTAAGTGAGGTGAATTATGTGGTAAAAACGCCAGATAGAGGGAAGACTCACCGAGTGTGTCATGTGAATATACTTAAAAGGCACTTTGAAAGGGAAGGAGACGAAAAGGAGGTTTTAATGATTCTTATTCAAAGTGACAAACCAAATCCAGATGATTGTGAATTTGACATACCGCAAATTATATTGGAAAATGAGGATGTTCTTAAAAATCGGGATAAATTGTTCCAGAGGAAAAATTAACTGACCTAAAAGAGTTATTGATATCACATGGGCAAGTTTGTGGAGATAAATTGGGAAGTACTAAAATGGCTATACATGATGTAGATGTGGGAAATGCTGTTCCAATCAAACAACATCCATATAGACGTAACCCTTTAAAATTGGCACAGGTTAACAAAGAGATTGATAGTTTGCTTAAAAATGGCATAATTGAAGTGGGTTGCAGCCAATGGAGCTCACCCATAGTGATGGTACCTAAACCAGACGGTACCCAACGGTTGTGTGTGGACTATAAAAAGGTTAATGCAGTTACAAGAACAGACTCTTATCCTATCCCACGTTTGGAGGATTGCATTGAGAAAGTGGGACAATCAGTTTTTATTTCCAAACTGGATTTACTTAAAGGTTACTGGCAGGTGCCTTTATCCGAAAGGGCGAAGGAGATTTCAGCTTTTGTGACTCCAGATGGTATCTACCAATTCAAAGTTATGCCATTTAGCATGAAAAATGCCCCAGCCACATTTCAACGGTTAACTAACAAAGTCGTTTCAGGATTACCCAATTGTGCGGTATACATCGACAATCTGGTCATTTTCAGCCGGGCATGGAAAGAACATTTAAAACATCTGATGGAGTTATTCGATCGACTTCAGGAGGCGGGTTTGGTGATAAACCTAGCCAAAAGTGAATTTGGAAAAGCCCAAGTCACTTTCCTTGGCCATACAATCAGACAGGGTCGAATGGTCCCACGGGATGTGAAAACAAAAGTTATTGGGGAGTTTCCGATACCCTCAACATGACGGGAAATAATGCAATTTCTTGGTATGAGTGGATTTTACCGGAAATTTGTACCGAATTTTAGCAGTGTGGTCGCACCACTGACGGACTTGCTCAAGACGCATCACAAATTCCAGTGGACAGCGGAGTGTCAACAGGCATTTGACGGCCTGAGGCTGTGTTAACCACTGCTCCTGTGTTAGCCATCCCAAATTATATCTAATTATTCAAAGTGGCTGTTGATGCGAGTGATGTGGGCGTAGGTGTGGTGCTTCTACAAGACGCCGACGAAGGGCTAGAGCGGCCTGCTGGTTATTTTGCAAAGAAATTCAATTCTCACCAGAAAAAGTATTCAACGATTGAGAAGAAGACTTTGAGTTTGGTGCTGGCTGTGGTAGTACCAGGTATTGCGGTACCTAAGAGGTGGATGACCATTGGTTAGACCCAGGAGTCTCCCATTGTCTGTTGTACATAGCTCCGCCCTGACAGGGGGACTATAAGAACCGATGCCGTCCCAGCAGCCTTCACTTTCTGTACCAAAGCTGCTGGGGAACAAGTTCTAGTCGATTAAAGCCTTCAGTTATGAAATCACTTCGTCTTGAGTGTAATTGATCGCGCATCACTGGCTTTGCAACATTTTCATATTTATGTGATCAGCAATCCATCTGACACCATTATATATACTGATCATAAACCGTTGACTTTTATGGAGAGATTCTGGAATAACAATGCAAGGCTGTTTTGCTGGAGTTTATTGTTACAGCCATTTCATTTAAAAATAGTACATGTGGCAGGACGAGAAAACGTGATAGCCGATGCTTTGTCACGAATGTGAAAAACAGAAACAGGTGGAGGAAGAACAAAAAAAAGGACTATATTATTATTCCTGTGTGCGTGTGTTGGTTTTTTGAAACAAAAATGTACATTTACTGTGTGCATTACTTTTTAAAAAAAATATATTTATTCAAATTTTCAACGATTTTCAACAAAACACTCCAACCAGATAAAAAGAATAAAGCACAAAACAAGCAAAAATTATACATGAGATTTCCAACAAAATACAATAACCCCCATTTAACAAATAAACACACAAGTAAGGAAAAACGCCCCACTCTAACCTAAACAAAACAGAAAAACCAAACACCCCCCCCCCCTCTCCCTCCTACCCCGGGTTGCTGCTGCTGTTGACCTCCACCTAACATTCCGCGAGAAAGTCTAGGAACGGTTGCCACCGCCTGGAGAACCCCTGCACAGATCCCCTCAAGGCAAAATTTATCCTTTCCAGCTTGATGAACCCCGCCATATCATTAATCCAAGCTTCCACACTTGGGGGCTTCGCCTCCCCCCACATTAGTAGAATCCTCCGCAGGGCTACCAGGGACGCAAAGGCCAGAACACCGGCCTCTTTCGGCTCCTGCACTCCCAGCTCGTCCGATACCCCAAATAATGCTAATCCCCAACTCGGCTTGACCCGGGTGTTCACCACTTTGGACATAGTCCTTGCAAAGCCCCTCCAAAACTCATCCAGCGCCGGGTATGTCCAGAACACGTGGGCATGATTTGCTGGGCTCCCCGGGCGCATCACACACCTGTCCTCCACCCCAAAATACCAATCATCCTCGCCCCTGTCATATGCACTCTACGGACAACCTTGAACTGTATTAGGCTGAGCCTGGTGCAAGAGGAGGAAGAATTAACTCTACTCAGGGCATCAGCCCACAGATCTTCATCCAGCTCCTCCCCCAGCTCCTCCTCCCACTTACCCTTTAACTCCTCCCCCGAGGCCTCCTCCGCCTCCTGCAGTTCCTGATAGATCGCCGAGACCTTGCCTTCTCCAACCCATACATCGAAATCACCCTGTCCTGAATCCTTCCTGCTGGGAGCAGCGGAAATTCCCTCACCTGCCGTCTCACAAACGCCCTCACTTGCATGTACCTAAAAGCATTCCCGGGAGGTAGCCCAAATTTCTCCTCTAGCGCTCCTAGGCTCGCAAAAGTCCCATCGATGAATAGGTCCCCCATTCTTTTAATCCCTGCCAGATGCCAGCTCAGAAACCCCCCATCCATCCTACCCGGAACAAACCTGTGGTTCTCTCGTATCGGGGACGAGACCGAGGCCCCCACCTCGCCCCTATGTCGCTCCACTGCCCCCAGATCTTCAGAGTCGCCGCCACCACCGGACTCGTGGTGTACCTTGTCGGCGGAAGCAGCAATGGTGCCGTCACCAGCGCCCCCAGACTCGTACCCACACAAGACGCCACCTCTAGCCTTTTCCACGCTGCCCCCTCTCCCTCCATTACCCACTTATGGATCATCGCCACATTAGCTGCCCAATAATAGTCACATAGATTCGGCAGTGCCAGCCCCCCGTCCCTGCTATGCTCCAAAAACACACTCTTCACCCCCGAGGTCTTATTCGCCCATACGAATCCCATAATACTCCTGCTTACCCGTTTAAAAAAAACCTTGGGGATTAGGATGGGCAGGCACCGGAACACAAACAAGAACCTCGGGAGGACCGTCATCTTGACCGACTGCACCCTACCCGCCAGGGAAACTGGCAGCATATCCCATCTCTTGAAGTCCTCCTGCATCTGCTCCACCAACCGTGTCAAATTGAGCTTGTGCAGGGCCCCCCAGCTCCTAGCTACCTGGATCCCCAGGTATCAGATGCTCCTCTCCGCCCTCTTCAGCGGTAGCTCGTCTATCCCCCTTCCCTGGTCCCCCCCACGCACCACAAAGAGCTCACTCTTCCCCACGTTGAGCTTATAGCCCGAGAAGTCCCCAATCTCCTCAGGATCTGCATAACCTCCGCCATCCCCTCCACTGGGTCTGCAACATATAACAACAGGTCATCAGCATACAACGACACCCGGTGTTCCTTGCCCCCACCCCCCCCACCCCGGACCAATCCCCTCCAGTTCCTAGACTCCCTCAGTGCCATGGCCAGCGGCTCAATTGCCAGTGCAAACAACAAGGAGGATTGCACGTGATGCAACCTAACTCCGACCTCCGCCGGTTCATAGCCACACTCACCACTGGGGCCCTATATAACAGCCTGACCCATCTTATGAACCCCTCCCCGAACCCAAACCTCCCAAGCACGTCCCAGAGATACTCCCACTCCACCTGATCAAAGGCCTTCTCCGCGTCCATAGCCGCCACTACCTCACTTCCCCCTCCACCGAGGGCATCATGATCACATTTAAGAGCCTCCGCACATTCATGTTTAACTGCCTGCCCTTCACAAACCCTGTCTGGTCCTCATAGATCACCCCCGGGACACAGTCCTCAATCCTCATAGCCAGCACCTTCGTCAACAACGTAGCATCTACATTGAGGAGCGAAATCGGCCTTTACGACACACATTGCAATGGATCCTTATCCCGCTTCAAAATCAACGAGATCAGCGCCCAGGACATTGTCGGGGGCAGGGCCCCTCCTCCCTCACCTCATTAAACGTTCACACCAGCAACGGGCCCAGCAGGTCCACATACTTTCTGTAAAATTCACCGGGAACCCGTCCGGTCCTGGGGCCTTCCCCGCCTGCATGCTCCCCAATCCTTTAAACAGCTCCTCCAGCCCAATCGGTGCCCCCAAACCATCCCCTGCTTCTCCTCCACCCTCGGGAACCTCAGTTGGTCCAAGAATCGCCGCATCCCCTCCCCCCCTTCCGGGGGCTCAGACCTATACAGATCCCCATAGAAGTCACTCCATACCTCGTTTATTCTCACCGCACTCCGCACCGTATTCTCCCCTCTATCTCTAATTCCACCAATCTCCCTCGCTGCCTCCCTCTTTCGAAGCTGATGTGCCAGCATCCGGCTCGCCTTCTCCCCATACTCATATACCGCCCCCTGCATTTTCCTCCACTGCGCCTCTGCTTTTCAATAGATCAAATTCCATTTGGAGGTTTCATCGCTCCCTAAGCAGCCCCTCCTCAGGGGCCTCTGCGTAGCTCCTGTCCACCCTTCACATATCCCCCACCAATCTCTCCCTCTCCCTCCTCTCTCTCTTCTCCCTATGGGCCCTAATGGAAATGAGCTCTCCCCTAACCACCGCCTTCAGAGCCTCCCAGACTACCCCCACCTGCACCTGCCCATTGTCGTTGGCCTCCATGTATCTTTGAATACACCCCCCCGAATCCGCCCGCACACCCCCTCATCCGCCAACAGTCCCACATCGAGGCGCCACAGTGGGCGCTGGTCCCTCTCCTCCCCCAACTCCAGCTCCACCCAATGAGGGGCATGGTCCGAGATGGCTATAGCCGAATATTCCGTTCCCTCCACTTTCGGGATTAGTGCCTTACTCATTATAAAGAAATCTATCCGGGAATAGGCTTTATGGACGTGGGAGAAAAAAGAAAATTCTCTGGCCACTGGCCTGGCAAACCTCCATGGATCCACTCCCCCCATAGAACATAGAACATAGAAAATACAGCACAGAACAGGCCCTTCGGCCCACGATGTTGTGCCGAACCTTTGTCCTAGATTAATCATAGATTATCATTGAATTTACAGTGCAGAAGGAGGCCACTCGGCCCTTTGAGTCCGCACCGGCTCTTGGAAAGAGCACCCTACCCAAACTCAACACCTTCACCCAACACCAAGGTCAATTTGGACATTAAGGGCAATTTATCATTGGCCAATTCACCTAACCTGCACATCTTTGGATTGTGGGAGGAAACCGGAGCACCCGGAGGAAACCCACGCAGACACGGGGAGGACGTGCAGACTCCGCACAGTCAGTGACCCAAGCCGGAATCGAACCTGGGACCCTGGAGCTGTGAAGCAATTGTGCTATCCACAATGCTACCGTGCTGCCCTTGAGAACAAATAAATCTACACTATATCATTTAACCGTAATCCATGTACCTATCCAATAGCTGCTTGAAGGTCCCTAATGTTTCCGACTCAACTACTTCCACAGGCAGTGCATTCCATGCCCCCACTACTCTCTGGGTAAAGAACCTACCTCTGATATCCCTCCTATATCTTCCACCTTTCACCTTAAATTTATGTCCCCTTGTAATGGTTTGTTCCACCCGGGGAAAAAGTCTCTGACTGTCTACTCTATCTATTCCCCTGATCATCTTATAAACCTCTATCAAGTCGCCCCTCATCCTTCTCCGTTCTAATGAGAAAAGGCCTAGCACCCTCAACCTTTCCTCGTAAGACCTACTCTCCATTCCAGGCAACATCCTGGTAAATCTTCTTTGCACCTTTTCCAAAGCTTCCACATCCTTCCTAAAATGAGGCGACCAGAACTGTACACAGTACTCCAAATGTGGCCTTACCAAAGTTTTGTACAGCTGCATCATCACCTCACGGCTCTTAAATTCAATCCCTCTGTTAATGAACGCGAGCACACCATAGGCCTTCTTCACAGCTCTATCCACTTGAGTGGCAACTTTCAAAGATGTATGAACATAGACCCCAAGATCTCTCTGCTCCTCCACATTGCCAAGAACTCTACCGTTAACCCTGTATTCCGCATTCATATTTGTCCTTCCAAAATGGACAACCTCACACTTTTCAGGGTTAAACTCCATCTGCCACTTCTCAGCCCAGCTCTGCATCCTATCTATGTCTCTTTGCAGCCGACAACAGCCCTCCTTACTATCCACAACTCCACCAATCTTCGTATCATCTGCAAATTTACTGACCCACCCTTCAACTCCCTCATCCAAGTCATTAATGAAAATCACAAACAGCAGAGGACCCAGAACTGATCCCTGCGGTACGCCACTGGTAACTGGGATCCAGGCTGAATATTTGCCATCCACCACCACTCTCTGACTTCTATCGGTTAGCCAGTTCGTTATCCAACTGGCCAAATTTCCCACTATCCCATGCCTCCTTACTTTCTGCATAAGCCTACCATGGGGAACTTTATCAAATGCCTTACTAAAATCCATGTACACTACATCCACTGCTTTACCTTCATCCACATGCTTGGTCACCTCCTCAAAGAATTCAATAAGATTTGTAAGGCAAGACCTACCCCTCACAAATCCGTGCTGACTATCCCTAATCAAGCAGTGTCTTTCCAGATGCTCAGAAATCCTATCCTTCAGTACCCTTTCCATTACTTTGCCTACCACCGAAGTAAGACTAACTGGCCTGTAATTCCCAGGGTTATCCCTAGTCCCTTTTTTGAACAGGGGCACGACATTCGCCACTCTCCAATCCCCTGGTACCACCCCTGTTGACAGTGAGGACGAAAAGATCATTGCCAACGGCTCTGCAATTTCATCTCTTGCTTCCCATAGAATCCTTGGATATATCCCGTCAGGCCCGGGGGACTTGTCTATCCTCAAGTTTTTCAAAATGCCCAACACATCTTCCTTCCTAACAAGTATTTCCTCGAGCTTACCAATCTGTTTCACACTGTCCTCTCCAACAATATCGCCCCTCTCATTTGTAAATACAGAAGAAAAGTACTCGTTCAAGACCTCTCCTATCTCTTCAGACTCAATACACAATCTCCCGCTACTGTCCTTGATCGGACCTACCCTCGCTCTAGTCATTCTCATATTTCTCACATATGTGTAAAAGGCCTTGGGGTTTTCCTTGATCCTACCCACCAAAGATTGTTCATGCCCTCTCTTAGCTCTCCTAATCCCTTTCTTCAGTTCCCTCCTGGCTATCTTGTATCCCTCCAATGCCCTGTCTGAACCTTGTTTCCTCAGCCTTACATAAGTCACCTTTTTCCTCTTAACAAGACATTCAACCTCTCTTGTCAACCATGGTTCCCTCACTCGACCACCTCTTCCCTGCCTGACAGGGACATACATATCAAGGACACGTAGCACCTGTTCCTTGAACAAGTTCCACATTTCATTTGTGTCCTTCCCTGCCAGCCTATGTTCCCAACTTATGCACTTCAATTCTTGTCTGACAACATCGTATTTACCCTTCCCCCAATTGTAAACCTTGCCCTGTTGCACGTACCTATCCCTCTCCATTACTAAAGTGAAAGTCACAGAATTGTGGTCACTATCTCCAAAATGCTCCCCCACTAACAAATCTATCACTTGCCCTGGCTCATTACCCAGTACTAAATCCAATATTGCCCCTCCTCTGGTCGGACAATCTACATACTGCGTTAGAAAAGCTTCCTGGACACACTGCACAAACACCACCCCATCCAAACTATTTGATCTAAAGAGTTTCCACTCAATATTTGGGAAGTTAAAGTCGCCCATGACTACTACCCTATGACTTCTGCACCTTTCCAAAATCTGTTTCCCAATCTGTTCCTCCACATCTCTGCTACTATTGGGGGGCCTATAGAAAACTCCTAACAAGGTGACTGCTCCTTTCCTATTTCTGACTTCAACCCATACTACCTCAGTAGGCTGATACTCCTCGAACTGCCTTTCTGCAGCTGTTATACTATCTCTAATTAATAATGCCACCCCCCCCACCTCTTTTACCACCCTCCCTAATCTTATTGAAACATCTATAACCAGGGACCTCCAACAACCATTTCTGCCCCTCTTCTATCCAAGTTTCCGTGATGGCCACCACATCGTAGTCCCAAGTACCGATCCATGCCTTAAGTTCACCCACCTTATTCCTGATGCTTCTTGCGTTGAAGTATACACACTTCAACCCCTCTCCGTGCCTGCAAGTACTCTCCTTTGTCAGTGTTCCCTTCCCCACTGCCTCATTCCACGCTTTGGCGTCCTGCATATCGGCTACCTTAGTTGCTGGACTACAAATCCGGTTCCCATTCCCCTGCCAAATTAGTTTAAACCCTCCCGAAGAGTACTAGCAAACCTCCCTCCCAGGATATTGGTGCCCCTCTGGTTCAGATGCAACCCGTCCTGCTTGTACAGGTCCCACCTTCCCCAGAATGCGCTCCAATTATCCAAATACCTGAAGCCCTCCCTCCTACACCATTCCTGCAGCCACGTGTTCAACTGCACTCTCTCCCTATTCCTAGCCTCGCTATCACGTGGCACCGGCAACAAACCAGAGATGACAACTCTGTCTGTCCTGGCTTTTAACTTCCAGCCTAACTCCCTAAACTTGTTTATTACCTCATATGGACCCCATCTGGTCCATAAACCCCCTGAGCACCTTGGCCGCAGCCGGCCTCTTACCCGTCCTGGACCTGGAACCAGCTCAGAAACCCCCATCCATCCTACCCGGAACCCCCCGTCCATCCTACCCTGGACCAAAAGGGACCAAAAGTCCATTATTGGCGGGAGCTTCCGAACGTGCGACCTACCTAGGCATAGCCGCAACCGGAAACCCTGTGTGCATTTCTTAAAGGATAATGAAAAGGTGAAAAATGAAACCATCTTGAAGTTGATGGGGGATTTTTTATTTCTTGGGGGGGAGGTGTCATGTGAGAGTACCTTTAAGAAATGTGTGTTTATAAATGGGTGTGTACATAAATATCTGTTGTGAGCGTACCTTTAAGAAATGGGTGTTTATTACGGCAGTGATGTCCGAGAGTGGGTGGAGCTGGGCTGTATGTCAGCTTTTTACTTTCGCTTTCGGCTTTTTGCTGCAGGGTGGGTTTGGTTTCATTTTAGTTTTGGAGAAGTTGCAATCACTGGAGGATGTGTGTGAATCTCTGCAAGCTTATGAGTGCACATTTGCTGATTTCAACGTGGTAACTGTTCTTAGTAGTGAAGTTAAGCCTGATGTCTCTCTGTAAAAAGGTGTTTTTAAGTTTTATGGATGTTAAAAGGAAAGCTTAAAGGATTACTTAGTGTTGTATTCTTTGGGGGTTGTATTTGAATTAATGGTTGCTAATATGTTCACTGTATGTTTTAAAAAAGGTTAACTTGAGTTCATAGAATAAATATTGTTCTGCTTTAAAAAAATACTTTTCCATTTCTGCTGTACCACACCTGCAGAGTGCGCCGTGTGCTCCCCATACCACAATCTATTAAAAGTCAGATGAACTCCATGATACACTTTGGGGTTCTCTAAACCCGGGCCCATAACACCCACCCAACGCCCCCAAGTCCATTTCACCCTTGATCTCCTCCGCCTTTTCACACTCAGCCTTGAGTCAGTGGCAGGCGGAGTCGGATCGGGAGCTGTGAATCAGATCAGCGATCCTCGCTTCCACGGGGGGCATCTAAGGTTCACCAATGTCAGTTCTTCTTCGGCCCTGGCTGTGGGGAGAACCCCCAATTCCTCGGCTTCCACGACTGAGGTCGGAGGCGAGGCTCAAGGTGGTGGGGGGTGGTACAGGCTCCCTACTTCTGAGGTGGTCCAGGTGCTTCCGCAGTACTTGCAGGATACAAGATACAGGCCCCATCTTTTCTAATATGACTCTCGGGAGTCAACTGGAGCCATCTCCGAAATTCCATATGTAGACGGTGTCACTAGTATTAAACTTTCTCTCTGATCTAATAGTATTGTGATTTCGTTTTGGATTTCCTGTTGGGACTCCACCCTCCCTGCCAAATTCTGAAATAACAAGCTTAACCTGGTGAGAAGACATCACCCATCAATGATCCTGCCGGTGCTGTGATGGTCTCTGTTTTGTAAATCAGGATGGCTTGAGGATGTAGTGTTGAACAAAGAACATCAAGCTAAGTAAATTAACAAAGCTGATAGATTTACACTACTTAAATAAGATTCGCACAAGTTACCAGGTAAAAGTTATTAACTTAAACTGTACAATATCTCTAACTACAGATCTCTCGACTAAGCAACTAATCTCTCGCACGCTGAACCACCTTCTCCCAGAATCCCAGGAGTCACATGATATTTATATGACTGCTCCGTATCTCCATCTGGTGGTGAGAAGTATTAACATCAAATTGTTAACCCTTTGTATTCCTTACAATACACATGAAATGAAAAATGAAACGAAAATCGCTTATTGTCACAAGTAGGCTTCAAATGAAGTCACTTTGAAAAGCCCCTAGTCGCCACATTCCGGCGCCTGTTCGGGGAGGCTGGAACGGGAATTGAACTGTGCTGCTGGCCTGCCTTGGTCTGCTTTCAAAGCCAGCGATTTAGCCGTTATTGGTGTGACTCCACCTGTGTTGTGGGGAATGATTCTGTAATTGGATAAGAATTGTGCCAACCTAGTTCCTGTAGATGCGACTAGTTGCTTCTTCATGCCAGTAGTGAAGGTGTGCAATGCTCGCTCTGCCAAACTGTTGGATGACGGATGGCATGGCGCCATCATAATGTGCTTCATGCCGGACTCGAACCTGGGGCCCTGGAACTGTGAAGCAATTGTGCTTTCCACAATGCTACCGTGCTGCCCTTGAAGATAGCAGCACGTCTGCCCTTGAAGATGGTTTCAGAGAGAGAGAGAGAGCGAGGTTCTCTCCCGGTCTCATAAGGAAATCATAATCTTTAAGGTTCTGTCCCCTTTCTGACTGTGATTGGGTTTAAATAATTATAATTCATCAAATTTGATCGAAATGGCTGTCTATCAAGTTTGAAGAGATAATGTGGCATGAGAGAATTTCTATACGTTTCCATAATATGGTGTGATCAAACCACCTGTTTCGCACCATGTTTTCTAGAAGTGGCATCTTTGCCCAGTAATGATAACAATGAGTTCACTCTGCAGCGTGGCCTTGTAGTGTATAGTCAGTTTTCAAACTGACTTCCTTATCTGATCCTTTCCCATACTCTCAGCCTTTTCTGCTGTCATGGCTAATGTATGATTTTCAATAGTATAATGTCACTAAATCATTTCTTCGTTGAAACTTTTATTACCTATAAGAAAAGTAGATTTCTATCAGACCTCCAGTGTGCCATACATAAAAACTCTGTCAAAGTTTCTCTTTCTATGCCGTCTTTCCATCAATGAGGAGCATAGACAGAGTGGATAGTCAGAGACTTTTTCCCAGGGTCAATTACTAGGGGGCATAGGTTTAAGGTGCGAGGGGCAAGGTTTAGAGGAGATCTATGAGGCAAGTTTTTTACCCAGAGGGTAGTGGGTGCCTGGAACTCGCTACCGGAGGAGGTGGTGGAAGCAGGGACGATAGTGACATTTAAGGGGCATCTTGACAAATATATGAATAGGATGGGAATAGAGGGATACGGACCCAGGAAGTGTAGAAGATTTTAGTTTAGATGGGCAGAATGGTCGGCGCAGGCTTGGAGGGCCGAAGAGCCTGTTCCTGTGCTTCATTTTTCTTTGTTTGATGCGAGAGTGCCACCTCAACTCCATAAAGAGACTTGCCGCATGTCAAGAGCTCCTTCTTGGGATTGTAAGGAGCCAATAAATTAGGCGATAGGAGTTGCCGTTTTACTCTCTGAAAGGCCTCTTCTTGTGGTACCTCCCAAGACCATTTCCAGTATTTCTTCAATTGCAGATGTAATGGTGAGAGCAAGGAGGCCAAGTTCAGGATGAACTTCCTATAATAATTGGCAAGTCCCAAGAAAGATGTCAATTCTGTGGCATCTTGTGGCACTTCCCGACTGGCTTTGACTTTGTCTTCTTTGGCGTGTAGGCCTTTTTATGTGTACCCGGTAGCCTAGTAGGTTAGTTGGCTCGCCAGGAAAGCACACTTTTCACCATTAAGGTGTACCCCTGCATTTGAAAACCACCGCAAGACCTCATTTAGGTTTGCTGGGTGCTCCTGCTCTGTAGTCCCTGCAATCGGAACGTCATCCAGGGACACCGCCATCTTGGGTATATGGAGTATATTCTCCATGACTCGCTGACACATGGCGGATGCTGACGAGACCCCGAAGCAAAGTTGAGTATACTCGTACAGCCCTTATGCATGTTAATCGTGATGTATTTACGGGGGGTTCGAGCTGGAAGGAGACGTGGCTCAGATCTAGTATTGTGAAAGTCTGGTCATCTCTAGATCAGTGTATAACTCCTCTATACGTGGTATGGGGGAACCTGTCCAATTTTGAGAACCAGTTGACTCTGAGTTCAAAATCCCCACAGAGGCAGACTGATTTATTGGGTTTGAGGACGGGAACGGTGGGTGCAGCCCTCTCTGCGAAATACACGGGTTTTATTATCCCCAAATCTTCCAGATACCCAAGCTCAGTCTCTAGTCTAGCAGCACCTATGGAACCAGCCGTGCCCTGAAGTTGGCATGGCATTGAGTCGACATAGATTCGGACTCATTTTTTTTTCCAAGCTGTTCGTGGAAACTTCAGGGTACTTACTGATAATTTTGTATAGTCCTTCAATCTGAAAATTTCCAGCCAATCCAGTCTGACCTGCTGGAGCTAATCTTTGCCCATAATACTTGATCCCTGTCCTCAAACGATGATGAGTGGAAGTGGGGCTGACTGTTGTTTGTAGATCGCTGGGTTCATCGTGGTAACCATAATCCGTAAAGGTTTCATAGAACATAGAACATAGAACAATACAGCGCAGTACAGGCCCTTCGGCCCACGATGTTGCACCGAAACAAAAGCCATCTAACCTACACTATGCCATTATCATCCATATGTTTATCCAATAAACTTTTAAATGCCCTCAATGTTGGCGAGTTCACTACTGTAGCAGGTAGGGCATTCCACGGCCTCACTACTCTTTGCGTAAAGAACCTACCTCTGACCTCTGTCCTATATCTATTACCCCTCAGTTTAAAGTTATGTCCCCTCGTGCCAGCCATATCCATCCGCGGGAGAAGGCTCTCACTGTCCACCCTATCCAACCCCCTGATCATTTTGTATGCCTCTATTAAGTCTCCTATTAACCTTCTTCTCTCCAACGAAAACAACCTCAAGTCCATCAGCCTTTCCTCATAAGATTTTCCCTCCATACCATCCCCCCCTTCCCCCGTGTAAGTGGCCAATCGAGCTCTGGCGTTCTCCAAACTCAAGGGTAGGATGCTAGTCCGGAGGCAATTAAACCTCTGTTCCCTAATGATGGAGACAGCCGCCCGTGTTCACCTCCATTTCTAACGATGACCATTCATGAGTTGCCTCATCATTATTGGGGCAGTTTTTGTTGTATTGAGACAGTTTAATGGCATTGTCTCATCATCTGCAAGCAGGGCTACTCACAGGGTACGATCCTGTGCTGGCTTTGGCTTCTTGCCTGGATAATCGGGATATTGCCGAGTCCGGCAGCATTGCCTTGGTTGTGCCTTTCTGCAGTAGTTACATTAGCCAATTAGCTGGCACTTGCATTCCTCCGCAGTGGTTTCTCTGGTACACATGGAGTTATCACATGGTTTCCTCGACTGCCAGGCAAACCCTGCGGAGGTTTGGTTAGGCAATGTGTGACTCTCGTAGGTGCCTTCATCTAGGATATTTCTTGAGCAAGGCCCCTCCCGCCAACCTGAGGACAGTAGTGTCCAGTTTCTCTTGTAGTCCTTGAGCCCCTTTCTCTATGTTCTCTGAGTACAGGACCTCTCAATAGCCCTTTTCAGGTCTAGATTAGGCTCCACCAGTAACGTCTTGGAAGTGGTGACACTTTATTCCACAGACCAACCTATCGCGTAGCAACTCAGTCAGGGATAGACCAAATTCCCAGTATTCCACAATTTTCATAACCTTCTGAGGAATTCAGTGATGGGTTTCCCCAAAGTCCTGCCTGCCGTATTAAAACGGTATCTTTGGAGGATGATTCATAGAATCATAGAATTTACAGTGCAGAAGGAGGCCATTCAGCCCATCGAGTCTGCACCGGCTCTTGGAAAGAGCACCCTACTTAAGCCCACGCCTCCACCCTATCCCCGTAACCCCGCCTCACCTTTTTGGACACTAAGGGCAATTTATCATGGCCAATCCACCGAACCTGCACATCTTTGCACTGTGGGAGGCAGCCGGAGCACCCGGGGAAAACCCACGCAGACACGTAGAGAACATGCAGACTCCGCACAGCCAGTCACCCAAGCGGGAATCGAACCTAGGACCCTGGAGCTGTGAACCAACTGTGCTAACCACTGTGCTACTGTGCTGCCCTTTTGATGGCTTTGGGTCATACTGATTTTGCAAAATGCCCACAAGCTCATCAAAAGTCTTTGATTCAGGGGCCTCTGTATAGGTGAAGCTTTTTACTATGCTGAATGTTTGGGCCCCACAAGCTGTCAGAAGGATTACTTTCTGCTTTTTGTCTTGCACAATGTTATTAGCCCGAAATAAATAGTGTATGTGCTTTGCATATTGGAGCCAGTCTTCTCCATGAACATCGTAAGGCTTGAATTTACTGGCAAAGGCATTTTGTGTTGTTTACCAGAGAGCTGTTTGTTTCACTCTGAAGGCTGCTCCGGAATCTCAGTTTTAACCCTCGTCGCCAATGTAATAACTCCGCCAAGGCCAGGCTTCATATAAACTCTGGTTTATTCAGATAACGAAAAGAGCCACAGCCATGATGTACAAACCTTACGTCCCAACCCATTGGGATCATCGGGAATGCCGGTCCGGGTCAGGGCTGCTGGCTTTGAACTCCTGCCCAATAGTTTCTATTGGGTGAGCCTCCACCCGCTCAATAGGGAACCCGTATTCTGCGAATCTCCGGGGGGGAATCTATCGCGATCCCCCGTGAACGTCGGGGTCATCGTAACAGATTCAAACTACAGCGTCCTTCCTATTTTTAATATCACGCAGAATTACGCAGGAGACTGGACCGATCCCCCCCATTGCCCCTAACACTCCCCCCAAACCCTGGTCCTGGTCCTCGGACATCCTGGACGGGATTCTCCGTTAGCGCATGCCGAAATCGGGGCGTGCAACCGGGTGGAGAATAGTTCCCGGTGCCGAAATTGCAGCAGGCGCCGGTTCGATGCCGAATTGCGGTGCTCCCCCTCCCCGAAAACAGCATCACTGCGACGCACGTCGCGCGGAGTTGAAACCCCGTTTACATATCATTAGTGGGCCCACACGCGATGCTCCACCTCTGATGGGTCGGGTTTCCGATGGCGTGGTCCGCGTGTGCTCGCACAAATCATGAAGCTGTCGGGGTGGCTCCAGCACCGCCATACTTCACCGGCAGCCATGCCGCTGACCGGGGGGGGGGCTTCTGCCAGGGCTGGGGAGAGTACTGGGGGGGGGGTGGCCAGGAGGGGGGCTGTGGGGTCGGGGTGGACGGGTACGCAGCACCATTGCCGCAGCCGGCAAGACAGCCATGCAGCTGCGCATGCCACTGGCAGCCCGCTTTAAACCTGGTTGTATAGGTGACCCCCCCCCCCCCCCTCCCCGGGGCACCCCCTTAGTGCCCCTTGGCCGACCTATCAGCTGTATGGGAGCTCCAGCACAACCTGTCCCATCTTTTCAGCCCCGATCAGTGTGCGTGTGGGGGGTGCATAGTCTAAGCGCGGCTGCAGCTTGCCAGCCCCGCGAGTGTCCATCACGGACCCGGGTTTCGATGGTGTTCCCCGCGGCGCCGGTGCGAGCCCCTCACCGGCAGCAGAATCGGCGGGTTTGTGCCAATTTTTCCGACATGAAAGCCCACGTATTGTCCGTTGGCGTCAACACGTAGCCTCAGGAACGGAGAATGGGGACCCCCTATGTCTATCGGAGGGGTGTTTTCACCTTCGCACTAACCCTTGTGAACTGTCTGCTGTACAGAAACTTTGCAAAGTCAGGGGGGCGGTTACAAAAAATAAAGAAAGCCTCGCCAGGATTTGCAAAGAGAAGGGTTGATTGGTCAGATCTTGACCGTCCCCAATCGCCCCCTCCCCCAAACACATAAACAAGCCCCTATTACCAGAGCTGATGCAGTCGACACTCCCTCCCACTTCCAGTAAATGTGATTAGGTCTTGGCCCCGCCTCGGGCATCTGAATACATAACTTGTTAAAGTAAATTCAAAGGCTGCGACGTGTGCATCTGATCTCGCTGAATGTGCCTCCTTTTGAGCAGTGGAATGCGGGCCTGCTGAAAAGGCCAATTGTCAGCCAGGGCTGCCGGTGTACAATGATCCTTTCATTGGGTTCGGTGATGTGTGTGTGTGTGTGTGTGTCAGCTCCTCTCCCCACTCCTTCCCTCGCAGGAGTCTCGGAACATTTCGCTTCCCAACAATCTTACCCTGGGCCTCCCAGATTAACGATTAACTCCTTCCCGGTGCTGGGGAGGGGGGAACCGATCCGATGCAAGACCGAGTGGGGTCTGGCTCACACCCACCATCCCCAGACTGAACCAGTGGATTTCTGGAGCGCCTACCTCCAGAGTAGGACCTCTGCACGGAGGGTCCCGGGGACTGGGATCTGGGGGAAGGTAGACATTGCTGAGCAGATCTAAGTCCTCATCCATTGACATTTGCAGTGTCCTTAGTTTCAGTTCCTTAGAGACCGTTGAGATCGGCGTTGTGGCATTGTCACTGGATTAGTGATCCAGAGATCCCGGGTGATGATCGGGTGACCCGGATTCGGACCTCAACACAGCAGATGGTGGGATATGAATTCAATAAAAATCTGGAATTAACAAGTCTCATGATGACCATTGTCGCTTGTCCTAAAAACCTAATCTAGTTCACTAATGTCCTTTAGGGAAGGAATGAATCTTTTAAAAATTGAATGATCAAACTCACCCAACACCCTCGACCATTCAGCCTTCATTCTCTCGCGGTCTCTCTCTCCCTTTATCTGTGGATCTGCTTGGAGACCAATCAGCTCGCTTGTCAGTCCAGACCAATAGCCATTGAACAACAATATATTTTCCCATGGTGCTTATAACAAAACAAAAGACCCCAAGGCAATCTGTTGGAGACTTACAAAGTAAACATACCAACTGGGGAGCGGGTGTAAGCCATTCGGCCCCTCGAGCCTGCTCCGCCATTCAGTAAGATTGAGACTGCTCCAATTGTAAACCTCAGGCCCGCCCAACACTGAACCGCACAAGGAATCCTTAGATCTTGTGACCAAAACTTAGTCAAAGGTTTTAACGAGCGTCTTAAGAGGAGGAAAGTGAGCTAGAAGGCCGGACAGATCTAGGGAGGGTAGGGTCGGGGATGGGGTACAAGGGGGTGGAAACGCAGGGTTGGGGAGTGTTCGGGGAGGCCAGGCAGCAGAAAACAGCGCTGACGACAATGAGGGGAGTGATTAAAAGCGAGGCAGGCTCAGGGGGCCGGAATTGGAGGAGCACCAAGATCTCGGAGGGACTGATGCCATGGAGAGATTGGAAAATGAGGGGCAGTCTTTTTGAAATCAAGGTGTTGCTTAATCGGAACACAATGTGAGACAGCGAGCACAGGGTGCTGTGGGGGGGGGGGGGGGGCTTGGGTGGTGGTGTGAGTGCTGATAGCGACCCGTCAGGGCATGGGACGTCTGACACACAGGCTATTTACAGCAACCAATCTCCTTCAACTATGGCCTCACGGGTTTGACTTGACACTCTTTTGGGCATATTAGGTTTCAGCTCTCCAGTTCTTGGATAGACAGGCAGCTCCTTGGGCCCTCTGAAACCCCATTAAAAGTGGCTGGATAGGCTCATTCAGGCTTTATAGTTTTATTTTTTATTTTTTGATGGCTGAGGGGGGTGCTGGAGTGGGGGCTGGCTGTGCAGGGCATCAGGGAAGCTGGGAGTCACCGCTGACTGATTCCCTCACCTCAAGCCGTTGTCCATCGAACAAATAGTTTCCAAGTCGGGGTTGAACGGCCCTGTTAGAGAAAGATGATTTTGTGGATCGAGTGAACCTGTGCTTTTTATTTCAGTGGGGATGAACCCGGCCGCGGCTAAGCAAATCGCCATCGTTGCTATGACCGAGGTGCGGGAGAATCGGTGAGTCAGGCCTGCGGCCTACCAACCCACGGTATAGTGAGCTGGCATACCCCTCAGCAAGACTTTGGTTTGGCATTGCGACTCTCAACGGTGTAACACTACGATGTCTGCTCAATTTACTCCGTGTCAGCTATGGTTCAGTGGCGGGGGGGGGGGGGGGGGGGGGGGGGGGGGAGACACTGCTTGGCTCAAAGTGACATAGGCCCAAGCGCCAAATCCAGGCCGACACTCCCAGTGCAGTGCCAAGGGAATCCTGCACTGCCGGAGGACTGCCACCTTCTGGAAACTGAGGCGTTCAAAATGGAGGAGAATAAGAATTGGTCGGGCTACGGGCCAATTTGCAAGGCCGTGGGACCCGAAGAGTTCTTCTGGCAGACAATGACCCTCAGTCACTCAACGGCGTGCTTCTGACCCATAGCCATTCTAGGAACTTGGGGGGCTTCGGGTCGGCTCCCTGGGCCAATATCTCGCCCCTCTCGACAAAACCCAAAATGGGATCGATTCCCAGGAAAGAAAACGGGTCTGACAATCCCGGCAAAAAAAAAACAATGGGAAGGTTCTTGTGGGAGGTCATGGAGAACAGTGAGCCCCTTTTCAGGAAGCAAGGCCCTGGACCGCCTCCCCGTCTGCCGCTTACTTTGGCTCCGGCGGGAACTCTTGAAGAAAAGGGGGACACAGAGTCGAGCCTCGCGTGAAAGATTCCACAGTCAGCTGTCTGCAGCCTCTCGCTGGTCTGATGTCTGAAAATTCCGACGGTGGGCTGGTTTGGGCGGGGGGGAGGGGGGGAGGGGGGGGAGGGGGGGGGGCAATCTGTGTGAAAAGGGCCCGTTGTCTTTTTAAAAAATGGATCAAATTCCTCAACCAGCACATGTAACAATCGTGGCTGGCGAGGGTGATCGCCCGCACTCCAAATTCCTCGTCGCCACATTCCTGACACCTTTTTTGTGCCTTTCATGCGAATTGGCCTTCGCCGGCTGGGCCAGCCGTCACTTCCCATCCAAAATTGCCCCAGAACTGAGTGTCCCACGCAGCCATTTCAGAGAGGGGCAGTTGAGAAGGGGTAGCACGGTATCACAGCAGGTAGCAAGCACTGTGGCTTCACAGCTCCAGAGTCCCAGGTTCGATTCCCGGCTTGGGTCACTGTCTGTGCGGAGTCTGCACGTTCTCCCTGTGTGTGCGTGGGTTTCCTCCGGGTGCTCCGGTTTCCTCCCACAAGTCCCGAAAGACGTGCTGTTAAGTAATTTGGGCATTCTGAATTCTCCCTCTGTGTACCCGAACAGGCGCCGGAATGTGGCGACTAGGGGCTTTTCGTAGTAACTTCATTGCAGTGTTAATGTTAGCCTACTTGTGACAATAAAGATGATGAAACAAAAGATGTGCAGGTTAGGTAGAGCTGGGGGGGGGGGGGGAATGGTGGGGGGGGGGTAAGGGGGGTCGAGAGATGTGCCTGTATAGGGTGCTCTTTCAGAGGGTCAAGGCTGACTCAATGGACCAAATGGCCCTTGTTCCACCCCCTATCCAACCACACCCTGCCCTCCTCCCTGGATGCTCTACCTCAGAAACACTGGCCCCTGCCCCAAACATTGAGCCAGCTTTCTCCTGGAGAGCAAAAGGAGCACTGCACTACGGCCACGTAAACAAGTTGAATTCACATAGCGCCCCATTCATTCCATTGGGCCGACGTTTCACCTCAAGAACATGGTGTAATAACACTAAGAGCTTGCATTGATGTACATATTTATATATATATGCAGCTACAGCAAGTAATTAGGGAGGAAAATAGAATGTTGTCGTTCATTGCAAGGGAGTGGAATAGAAAGGTAGGGATGTTTTGCTACGGTGGTACAGGATGTCGGTGAAGCCACAGCTGCAGCTCTGTGAACAGTCTTTCTCTCCGGATTTAAAGAAGGATATAAATATATTAGAATCAGTTCAAAAAAGGTTCAATTGACCAAATTGCAAGGGTTGCTTCGGCGAAGGGGCGTCCTGCACTGTTAGAGGGTCAGTACTGAGGGAGTGCTGCACTGTCAGAGGGTCAGTACTGAGGGAGTGTTGCACTGTCAGAGGGTCAGTACTGAGGGAGTGCTCCACTGTCAGAGGGTCAGTACTGAGGGAGTGCTGCACTGTCAGAGGGTCAGTACTGAGGGAGTGCTGCACTGTCAAAGGGTCAGTACTGAGGGAGTGCTGCACTGTCAGAGGGTCGGTACTGAGGGAGTGCTGCACTGTCAGAGAGTCAGTACTGAGGGAGTGCTGCACTGTCAAACGGTCAGTACTGAGGGAGTGCTGCACTGCCAGAGAGTCAGTACTGAGGGAGTGCTGCACTGTCAGAGAGTCAGTACTGAGGGAGTGCTGCACTGTCAAAGGGTCAGTACTGAGGGAGTGCTGCACTGTCAGACGGTCAGTACTGAGGGAGTGCTGCATTGTCAAACGGTCAGTACTGAGGGAGTGCTGCACTGTCAGAGGGTCAGTACTGAGGGAGTGCTGCACTGTCAAAGGGTCAGTACTGAGGGAGTGCTGCATTGTCAAACGGTCAGTACTGAGGGAGTGTTGCACTATCAAAGGGTCAGTACTGAGGGAGTGCTCCACTGTCAGAGGGTCAGTACTGAGGGAGTGCTGCACTGTCAGAGGGTCAGTACTGAGGAAGTGTTGCACTGTCAGAGGGTCGGTACTGAGGGAGTGCTGCACTGTCAAAGGGTCAGTACTGAGGGAGTGCTGCACTGTCAAACGGTCAGTACTGAGGGAGTGCTGCACTGTCAAACGGTCAGTACTGAGGGAGTGCTGCACTGTCAGAGGGTCAGTACTGAGGGAGTGCTCCACTGTCAAACGGTCAGTACTGAGGGAGTGCTGCACTGTCAGAGGGTCAGTACGGAGGGAGTGCTGCACTGTCAGAGGGTCAGTACTGAGGGAGGGCTGCACTGTCAAATGGTCAGTACTGAGGGAGTGCTCCACTGTCAAACGGTCAGTACTGAGGGAGTGCTGCACTGTCAAACGGTCAGTACTGAGGGAGTGCTGCACTGTCAGAGGGTCAGTACTGAGGGAGTGCTGCACTGTCAGAGGGTCAGTACTGAGGGAGTGCTGCACTGTCAAATGGTCAGTACTGAGGGAGTGCTGCACTGTCAGAGGGTCAGTACTGAGGGAGTGCTGCACTGTCAGAGGGTCAGTACTGAGGGAGTGCTGCACTGTCAGAGGGTCAGTACTGAGGGAGTGCTGCACTGTCAAATGGTCAGTACTGAGGGAGTGCTGCACTGTCAGAGGGTCAGTACTGAGGGAGTGCTGCACTGTCAGAGGGTCAGTACTGGGGGAGTGCTGCACTGTGAAATGGTCAGTACTGAGGGAGTGCTGCACTGCCAGAGGGTCAGTACTGAGGGAGTGCTGCACTGTCAGAGGGTCAGTACTGAGGGAGTGCTGCACTGCCAGAGGGTCAGTACTGAGGGAGTGCTGCACTGTCAGAGGGTCAGTACTGAGGGAGTGCTGCACTGTCAAATGGTCAGTACTGAGGGAGTGCTGCACTGTCAGAGGGTCAGTACTGAGGGAGTGCTGCACTGTCAGAGGGTCAGTACTGAGGGAGTGCTGCACTGTCAGAGGGTCAGTACTGAGGGAGTGCTGCACTGTCAAATGGTCAGTACTGAGGGAGTGCTGCACTGTCAGAGGGTCAGTACTGAGGGAGTGCTGCACTGTCTGAGGGTCAGTACTGAGGGAGTGCTGCACTGTCAGAGGGTCAGTACTGAGGGAGGGCTGCACTGTCAGAGGGTCAGCACTGAGGGAGTGCTACACTGTCAGAGGGTCAGCACTGAGGGAGTGCTACACTGTCAGAGGGTCAGTACTGAGGGAGTGCTGCACTGTCAAGGGTCAGTACTGAGGGGATTCTGCACTGTCAGAGAGTCAGTACTGAGACGACCTCCCCGTTGAGTGACTGAGGGTCATTGTCTGCCAGAACAACTAGGGCATAGGTTTAAGGTGAGAGGGGCAAGGATTAGAGTAGATGTACGAGGCAAGTTTTTTACGCAGAGGGTAGTGGGTGCCGGGAACTCGCTACCGGAGGAAGTGGTGGAAGCAGGGACGATAGTGACATTTAAGGGGCATCTTGACAAATACATGACTAGGATGGGAATAGAGGGATACGGACCCAGGAAGTGTAGAAGATTGTAGTTTAGTCGGGCAGCATGGTCGGCACGGGCTTGGAGGGCCAAAGGCCCCGTTCCTGTGCTGTACTTTTCTTTGTTCTTTGTTCTTGACAGAGGGTCAGTCTTGAGGGAGTGCTGCACTGTCAGAGGGGCAGTACTGAGAGAGTGCTGCACTGTCAGAGGGTCAGTACTGAGGGAGTGCTGCACTGTCAGAGGGGCAGTACTGAGAGAGTGCTGCACTGTCAGAGGGTCAGTACTGAGGGAGTGCTGCACTGTCAGAGGGGCAGTACTGAGAGAGTGCTGCACTGTCAGAGGGTCAGTACTGAGGGAGTGCTGCACTATCAGAGGGTCTCTACTGAGGGAGTGTTGCACTGTCAGAGGATCAGTACTGAGGGAGTGCTGCACTGACACAGGGTCAGTACTGAGGGAGTGTTGCACTGTCAGAGGATCAGTACTGAGGGAGTGCTGCACTGACACAGGGTCAGTACTGAGGGAGTGCTGCACTGTCAGAGGGTCAATACTGAGGGAGGCTGCACTGTCAGAGGGGCAGTACTGAGAGAGTGCTGCACTATCAGAGGGTCTCTACTGAGGGAGTGTTGCACTGTCAGAGGGTCAGTACTGAGGGAGTGCTGCACTGTCAGAGGGTCAGGACTGAGGGAGTGCTCCATTGTCAGAGGGCTAGTACTGAGGGAGTGCTGCCATGTCAGAGGGTCAGTACTCACGGAGTGCTGTATTGTCAGAGGGTCGGTACTGAGGGAGTGCTGCACTGTCAAAGGTTCAGTACTGAGAGAGTGCTGCACTGTCAGAGGGTCAGTACTGAGGGAGTGCTGCACTGTCAGAGGGGCAGTACTGAGAGAGTGCTGCACTGTCAGAGGGTCAGGACTGAGGGAGTGCTGCACTATCAGAGGGTCTCTACTGAGGGAGTGTTGCACTGTCAGAGGATCAGTACTGAGGGAGTGCTGCACTGACACAGGGTCAGTACTGAGGGAGTGCTGCACTGTCAGAGGGTCAATACTGAGGGAGTGCTGCACTGTCAGAGGGTCAGAACTGAGGGAGTGCTGCACTGTCAGAGGGTCAGTACTGAGGAAGTGCTGCACGGTCAGGGGGTCAGTACTGAGGGAGTGCTGCACTGTCAGAGGGTCAGTATGAGGGAGTGCTGCACTGTCAGAGGGTCAGTACTGAGGGAGTGCTGCACCGTCTGAGGGTCAGTACTGAGTGAGTGCTGCACTTTGAGAGGGTCAGTACTGAGGGAGTGCTGCACTATCAGAGGGTCAGTACTGAGGGAGTGCTGCACTACCAGAGGGTCAGTACTGAGGGAATGCTACACTGTCAGAGGGTCAGTATTGAGGGAGTGCTGCACTATCAGAGGATCAGTATTAGGGAGTGCTGCACTGTCAGAGGGTCAGTACTGACGGAGTGCTGCACCATCAGAGGGTCAGTATTGAGTGAGTGCTGCACTTTGAGAGGGTCAGTACTGAAGGAGTGCTGCACTATCAGAGGGTCAGTACTGAGGGAGTGCTGCACTACCAGAGGGTCAGTACTGAGGGAATGCTACACTGTCAGAGGGTCAGTACTGAGGGAGTGCTGCACTATCAGAGGGTCAGTACTGAGGGAATGCTACACTGTCAGAGTGTCAGTACTGAGGGAATGCTACACTGTCAGAGGGCCAGTACTGAGGGAGTGCTGCACTGTCAGAGGGTCAGTACTGAAGGGAGTGCTGCACTGTCAGAGGGTCAGTACTGAGGGACTGCTACACTGTCAGAGGGCCAGTACTGAGGGAGTACTGCACTGTCAGAGCGTCAGTACTGAGGGAGTGCTGCACTGTCAGAGGGTCAGTACTGAGGGACTGCTACACTGTCAGAGGGCCAGTACTGAGGGAGTGCTGCACTGTCAGAGGGTCAGTACTGAGGGAGTGCTGCACCGTCAGAGGGTCAGTACTGAGGGAATGGTACACTCTCAGAGGGTCAGTACTGAGGGAGTGCTGCACTATCAGAGGGTCAGTACTGAGGGAGTGTTGCACTACCAGAGGGTCAGTACTGAGGGAATGGTACACTCTCAGAGGGTCAGTACTGAGGGAGTGCTGCACTATCAGAGGGTCAGTACTGAGGGAATGCTACACTGTCAGAGTGTCATTACTGAGGAAATGCTACACTGTCAGAGGGCCAGTACTGAGGGAGTGCTGCACTGTCAGAGGGTCAGTACTGAGGGAGTGCTGCACTGTCAGAGGGTCAGTACTGAGGGAATGCTGCACTGTCAGAGGGTCAGTACTGAGGGAATGCCGCACTGTCGGAGGGTCAGTATTAGGGAGTGCTGCACTGTCAGAGGGTCAGTACTGAGGGAGTGCTGCACCGTCAGAGGGTCAGTACTGAGTGAGTGCTGCACTTTGAGAGGGTCAGTACTGAGGGTGCTGCACTATCAGAGGGTCAGTACTGAGGGAGTGCTGCACTACCAGAGGGTCAGTACTGAGGGAATGCTACACTGTCAGAGGGTCAGTAATGAGGGAGTGCTGCACTATCAGAGGGTCAGTACTGAGGGAATGCTACACTGTCAGAGTGTCAGTACTGAGGGAATGCTACACTGTCAGAGGGCCAGTACTGAGGGAGTGCTGCACTGTCAGAGGGTCAGTACTGAGGGAGTGCTGTACTGTCAGAGGGTCAGTACTGAGGGACTGCTACACTGTCAGAGGGCCAGTACTGAGGGAGTGCTGCACTGTCAGAGGGTCAGTACTGTGGGAGTGCTGCACTGTCAGAGGGTCAGTACTGAGGGACTGCTACACTGTCAGAGGGCCAGTACTGAGGGAGTGCTGCACTGTCAGAGGGTCAGTACTGAGGGGGTGTTGCACTGTCAGAGGGTCAGTGCTGAGGAAGTACTGCACCGTCAGAGGGTCAGTACTGAGTGAGTGCTGCACTATCAGAGGGTCAGTACTGAGAGAGTGTTGCACTACCAGAGGGTCAGTACTGAGGGAATGCTACACTGTCAGAGGGTCAGTACTGAGGGAGTGCTGCACTGTCAGAGTGTCAGTACTGAGGGAATGCTACACTGTCTGAGGGCCAGTACTGAGGGAGTGCTGCACTGTCAGAGGGTAAGTACTGAGGGAGCGCTGCACTGTCAGAGGGTCAGTACTGAGGGAATGCCGCACTGTCAGAGGGTCAGTACTGAGGGAGTGCCGCACTGTCAGAGGGTCAGTACTGAGGGAATTCTACACTGTCAGAGGGTCAGTACTGAGGGAATGCTGCACTGTCAGAGGGTCAGTACTGAGGGAGTGCTGCACTGTCAGAGGGCCAGTAGTGAGGGAATGCTACACTGTCAGAGGGTCAGTACTGAGGAAGTGCTGCACTGTCAGAGGGTCAGTACTGAGGAGGTGTTGCACTGTCAGAAGGTCAGTACTGAGGGAGTGCTACACTGTCAGAGGGCCAGTACTGAGGGAGTGCTACACTGTCAGAGGGTCAGTACTGAGGAAGTGCTGCACTGTCAGAGGGTCAGTACTGAGGAGGTGTTGCACTGTCAGAAGGTCAGTACTGAGGGAGTGCTACACTGTCAGAGGGTCAGTACTGAGGAAGTGCTGCACTGTCAGAGGGTCAGTACTGAGGAGGTGTTGCACTGTCAGAGGGTCAGTACTGAGGGGGTGCTGCACTGTCAGAGGGTCAGTACTGAGGGAGTGCTGCACTGTCAGGGGGTCAGTACTGATGGAGTGCTGCACTGTCAGAGGGTCAGTACTGAGGGAGTGCTGCACTGTCAGAGGGTCAGTACTGAGGGAGTGCTGCACTGTCAGAGGGTCAGAACTGACGGAGTGCTGCACTGTCAGAGGGTCAGTACTGAGGGACTGCTACACTGTCAGAGGGCCAGTACTGAGGGAGTGCTGCACTGTCAGAGGGTCAGTACTGAGGGAGTGCTGCACTGTCAGAGGGTCAGTGCTGAGGGAGTGCTGCACTGTCAGAGGGTCAGTGCTGAGGGAGTGCTGCACTGTCAGAGGGTCAGTACTGAGGGAGTGCTGCACTGTCAGGGGGTCATTGCTGAGGGAGTGCTGCACTTTCAGAGGGTCAGTACTGAGGGAATGCTACACTGTCAGAGGGTCAGTACTGAGGGAGTGCTGCACTGTCAGAGTGTCAGTACTGAGGGAATGCTACACTGTCAGAGGGTCAGTACTGAAGGAATGCTGCACTGTCAGAGGGCCAGTACTGAGGGAGTGCTACACTGTCAGAGGATCAGTACTGAGAGAGTGCTGCACTGTCAGAGGGTCAGTACTGAGGGAGTGCTGCACTGTCAGAGGGTCAGTACTGAGGGAGTGCTGCACTGTCAGAGGGTCAGTACTGAGGGACTGCTACACTGTCAGAGGGTCAGTACTGAAGGAATGCTGCACTGTCAGAGGGTCAGTACTGAGGGAGTGCTGCACTGTCAGAGGTTCAGTACTGAGAGAGTGCTGCACTGTCAGAGGGTCAGTACTGAGGGAGTGCTGCACTGTCAGAGGGGCAGTACTGAGAGAGTGCTGCACTGTCAGAGGGTCAGGACTGAGGGAGTGCTGCACTATCAGAGGGTCTCTACTGAGGGAGTGTTGCACTGTCAGAGGATCAGTACTGAGGGAGTGCTGCACTGACACAGGGTCAGTACTGAGGGAGTGCTGCACTGTCAGAGGGTCAATACTGAGGGAGTGCTGCACTGTCAGAGGGTCAGAACTGAGGGAGTGCTGCACTGTCAGAGGGTCAGTACTGAGGAAGTGCTGCACGGTCAGGGGGTCAGTACTGAGGGAGTGCTGCACTGTCAGAGGGTCAGTATGAGGGAGTGCTGCACTGTCAGAGGGTCAGTACTGAGGGAGTGCTGCACCGTCTGAGGGTCAGTACTGAGTGAGTGCTGCACTTTGAGAGGGTCAGTACTGAGGGAGTGCTGCACTATCAGAGGGTCAGTACTGAGGGAGTGCTGCACTACCAGAGGGTCAGTACTGAGGGAATGCTACACTGTCAGAGGGTCAGTATTGAGGGAGTGCTGCACTATCAGAGGATCAGTATTAGGGAGTGCTGCACTGTCAGAGGGTCAGTACTGACGGAGTGCTGCACCGTCAGAGGGTCAGTATTGAGTGAGTGCTGCACTTTGAGAGGGTCAGTACTGAAGGAGTGCTGCACTATCAGAGGGTCAGTACTGAGGGAGTGCTGCACTACCAGAGGGTCAGTACTGAGGGAATGCTACACTGTCAGAGGGTCAGTACTGAGGGAGTGCTGCACTATCAGAGGGTCAGTACTGAGGGAATGCTACACTGTCAGAGTGTCAGTACTGAGGGAATGCTACACTGTCAGAGGGCCAGTACTGAGGGAGTGCTGCACTGTCAGAGGGTCAGTACTGAAGGGAGTGCTGCACTGTCAGAGGGTCAGTACTGAGGGACTGCTACACTGTCAGAGGGCCAGTACTGAGGGAGTACTGCACTGTCAGAGCGTCAGTACTGAGGGAGTGCTGCACTGTCAGAGGGTCAGTACTGAGGGACTGCTACACTGTCAGAGGGCCAGTACTGAGGGAGTGCTGCACTGTCAGAGGGTCAGTACTGAGGGAGTGCTGCACCGTCAGAGGGTCAGTCCTGATTGAGTGCTGCACTTTGAGAGGGTCAGTACTGAGGGAGTGCTGCACTATCAGAGGGTCAGTACTGAGGGAGTGTTGCACTACCAGAGGGTCAGTACTGAGGGAATGGTACACTGTCAGAGGGTCAGTACTGAGGGAGTGCTGCACTATCAGAGGGTCAGTACTGAGGGAATGCTACACTGTCAGAGTGTCATTACTGAGGGAATGCTACACTGTCAGAGGGCCAGTACTGAGGGAGTGCTGCACTGTCAGAGGGTCAGTACTGAGGGAGTGCTGCACTGTCAGAGGGTCAGTACTGAGGGAATGCTGCACTGTCAGAGGGTCAGTACTGAGGGAATGCCGCACTGTCGGAGGGTCAGTATTAGGGAGTGCTGCACTGTCAGAGGGTCAGTACTGAGGGAGTGCTGCACCGTCAGAGGGTCAGTACTGAGTGAGTGCTGCACTTTGAGAGGGTCAGTACTGAGGGTGCTGCACTATCAGAGGGTCAGTACTGAGGGAGTGCTGCACTACCAGAGGGTCAGTACTGAGGGAATGCTACACTGTCAGAGGGTCAGTAATGAGGGAGTGCTGCACTATCAGAGGGTCAGTACTGAGGGAATGCTACACTGTCAGAGTGTCAGTACTGAGGGAATGCTAC
This sequence comes from Scyliorhinus torazame, assembly GCF_047496885.1. NCBI lineage: Eukaryota > Metazoa > Chordata > Chondrichthyes > Carcharhiniformes > Scyliorhinidae > Scyliorhinus > Scyliorhinus torazame. Next base: position 179,380,776 of record NC_092720.1, on the reverse strand, counting down.
ACTGTCAGAGGGCCAGTACTGAGGGAGTGCTGCACTGTCAGAGGGTCAGTACTGAGGGAGTGCTGTACTGTCAGAGGGTCAGTACTGAGGGACTGCTACACTGTCAGAGGGCCAGTACTGAGGGAGTGCTGCACTGTCAGAGGGTCAGTACTGTGGGAGTGCTGCACTGTCAGAGGGTCAGTACTGAGGGACTGCTACACTGTCAGAGGGCCAGTACTGAGGGAGTGCTGCACTGTCAGAGGGTCAGTACTGAGGGGGTGTTGCACTGTCAGAGGGTCAGTGCTGAGGAAGTACTGCACCGTCAGAGGGTCAGTACTGAGTGAGTGCTGCACTATCAGAGGGTCAGTACTGAGAGAGTGTTGCACTACCAGAGGGTCAGTACTGAGGGAATGCTACACTGTCAGAGGGTCAGTACTGAGGGAGTGCTGCACTGTCAGAGTGTCAGTACTGAGGGAATGCTACACTGTCTGAGGGCCAGTACTGAGGGAGTGCTGCACTGTCAGAGGGTAAGTACTGAGGGAGCGCTGCACTGTCAGAGGGTCAGTACTGAGGGAATGCCGCACTGTCAGAGGGTCAGTACTGAGGGAGTGCCGCACTGTCAGAGGGTCAGTACTGAGGGAATTCTACACTGTCAGAGGGTCAGTACTGAGGGAATGCTGCACTGTCAGAGGGTCAGTACTGAGGGAGTGCTGCACTGTCAGAGGGCCAGTAGTGAGGGAATGCTACACTGTCAGAGGGTCAGTACTGAGGAAGTGCTGCACTGTCAGAGGGTCAGTACTGAGGAGGTGTTGCACTGTCAGAAGGTCAGTACTGAGGGAGTGCTACACTGTCAGAGGGCCAGTACTGAGGGAGTGCTACACTGTCAGAGGGTCAGTACTGAGGAAGTGCTGCACTGTCAGAGGGTCAGTACTGAGGAGGTGTTGCACTGTCAGAAGGTCAGTACTGAGGGAGTGCTACACTGTCAGAGGGTCAGTACTGAGGAAGTGCTGCACTGTCAGAGGGTCAGTACTGAGGAGGTGTTGCACTGTCAGAGGGTCAGTACTGAGGGGGTGCTGCACTGTCAGAGGGTCAGTACTGAGGGAGTGCTGCACTGTCAGGGGGTCAGTACTGATGGAGTGCTGCACTGTCAGAGGGTCAGTACTGAGGGAGTGCTGCACTGTCAGAGGGTCAGTACTGAGGGAGTGCTGCACTGTCAGAGGGTCAGAACTGACGGAGTGCTGCACTGTCAGAGGGTCAGTACTGAGGGACTGCTACACTGTCAGAGGGCCAGTACTGAGGGAGTGCTGCACTGTCAGAGGGTCAGTACTGAGGGAGTGCTGCACTGTCAGAGGGTCAGTGCTGAGGGAGTGCTGCACTGTCAGAGGGTCAGTGCTGAGGGAGTGCTGCACTGTCAGAGGGTCAGTACTGAGGGAGTGCTGCACTGTCAGGGGGTCAGTGCTGAGGGAGTGCTGCACTTTCAGAGGGTCAGTACTGAGGGAATGCTACACTGTCAGAGGGTCAGTACTGAGGGAGTGCTGCACTGTCAGAGTGTCAGTACTGAGGGAATGCTACACTGTCAGAGGGTCAGTACTGAAGGAATGCTGCACTGTCAGAGGGCCAGTACTGAGGGAGTGCTACACTGTCAGAGGATCAGTACTGAGGGAGTGCTGCACTGTCAGAGGGTCAGTACTGAGGGAGTGCTGCACTGTCAGAGGGTCAGTACTGAGGGAGTGCTGCACTGTCAGAGGGTCAGTACTGAGGGACTGCTACACTGTCAGAGGGTCAGTACTGAAGGAATGCTGCACTGTCAGAGGGTCAGTACTGAGGGAGTGCTGCACTGTCAGAGGGTCAGTACTGAGGGAATGCTGCACTGTCAGAGGGTCAGTACTGAGGGAGTGCTGCACTGTCAGAGGGTCAGCACTGAGGGAGCGCCGCACTGTCAGAGGGTCAGTACTGAGGGAATGTTGCACAGTCAGGTGTGCCACCTTTGGGGTAAAATATGAAACCACTGTCCCATCTGTCTGCTCAGATGAATGTAAAGGATCCTATGGCACCATTTGGAAAAAGAGTGGGGGAATTTTCCCAATGACCAATATCTATCAGAAAAATCAAATGATCCAGTTATTGTCACAACACCAAGAGCTTCCTTTGTGCAAATTTACTCCCACATTTCCTCCAACCCAGCTGTCCCCACCCTTTAAATGTATTTCATTGTCTGTCGGGTGCTTTGAGATTTCTGGAGGTGAAGACTTTGTACGTGTTTCTTCCTTTTTAACCCGCATCAATACGGCAGCACAGTGGTTAGCACAGTTGCTTCACAGCTCCAGGGTCCCAGGTTCGATTCCCGGCTTGGGTTACTGTCTGTGCGGAGTCTGCACGTTCTCCCCGTGTCTGCGTGGGTTTCCTCCGGGTGCTCCGGTTTCCTCCCGCTGTGCTACCATGCTGTCCAGTAACTTTTCACAGTGACTTCATTGCAGTGTTAATGTATGCCTACTTCGATAATAGAATTTACAGTGCAGAAGGAGGCCATTCGGCCCATCGAGTCTGCACCGGCTCTTGGAAAGAGCAACCTACCCAAGATCCACACCTCCACCCTATCCCCATAACCCAGTTACCCCACCCAACACGAAGGGCAATTTTGGACACGATGGGCAATTTAGCACGGCCAATCCACCTAACATGCACATCTTTGGACTTGTGAGAATAAAGATTATTATTATAAAAAAGGACAGATTTCCCGGTCAACGGTACGGTGCTGTTTGTGGGAACTTGACTTGTGCAAAGTTGACCTCGTCATTCCTTATATTATGACATAATATCGGTGGTTCGCCAGTTGTGTCAGGGGGTACTGCCACAGGGGAGACAAATAATCCTGGCCTTGCGGTGCTGGGTGTCAGCGACAGAGAGCAGCCAGTTGCGGGTAACGAGTTAGGGCAGACCCACTGTCCCTGGCACAAGTGGTTCCTTTTGGGCGGAAGGGTGGGAAAGGCGGGGAGAGGGCGTGAAGGGAAGAGGATGTCCCTCTCCCCACCCAGCACCGTCCTCCTCGGCTTCTGTCCCCAGGCTCTGCCCACAGTTTGAAGGCGTTGTGTCCTTCCTTGGACTGCGGCAGCGCCGGGACTGCTTACTGATTGCTGAGGCGCCAAGCGCCGTCTGCTCTGCCTCAGCCAACATTGGCCCTGCCTTGAAACCTGACCACCAGGAGCTTGGGTCATGGATACCGCTGTCTCACATAAAGCTGCAGCACAAAGGGGCTTGGGGCGGTGGGGAAGGGGGGGGGGGGGGTGGCGCGAGCTGGGCCTTGTTCATGAAACCCAGAAAGTTAGCAAACAGCTGCAGAAGATAATAGGGCAGGTGAATGGAATGCTGGCTTTTATTTCAAGAAGACTGGAGTATGAAAGGAAAGAGGTGTTGCTGCTGTTAATTCGGGAAAGATAGATTCTCACTGGAGGCAGTACAGAGGAGGTTTACTAGGATGATCCCAGGTATGGAGGGTCTGCCCTCTGAGGTAAGATTAAACAGGTTGGGTCTCTACTCCCTGCGGCTCAGAAGAATGAGAGGTGATATGATTGAAATGTATCAGATTCTGCTGGAAGCACCAGTAGGGCTGGGCGAAATCCTGGACTGCATCAACTCCATGCAACCGGGGAAAGCACAGGGGTCGGCAGACCTTTCACACAATATTCTCAGTCTTGCGGGAGATGTTCAGCGACTTACTGTCTAAGGGGGCCCTGCCGCCCACGCTAGCACAGGACTAGATCTCATTGATCACCAAGAAAGACCCGACAGGGCGTGGATCATACAGAGCCATCTCGCTCCTAAACACTGACGTGAAAATCCTAGTGAAAGCTCTGGCGAAGCGACTGGAGAGCTGCCTGCCAGATGTGACCACAATTGATCAGACCGGGTTTGTTGAGGGAAGACAGCTAACAGCGAACATCAGGCGCCTGCTGAAAGTAGTAATGACCCCATCTGGGGAGAGGACATCAGAGATGATTGTCCCTGGATGCTGAGAAAGCCTTCGATCGAATAGACTGTAGGTACCTCATGGAGGTGCTTGAACGGTTTGGGTTCAGATCAGGGTTCACCACGTGGGTGGCGTTCCTAGAGAGTGCTCCCTTGTACAGACAAATGTCACCAACTCCGAATACTTTCAGCTGCACAGGGGAATCAGGGTGGCCGCTATCCCTTCTCCTGCTCACACTGGCATTCAAACTGCTGGCTATCGCCCTGAGATCAGCGGATTGGTGGACAGGAATCCAAAGAGGGAGCTGAGAGTATAGAGGTTCACTCTATGTGGGTGACCTGCTTCTTCTCAGGTTACAAAACCTGGGAAAGAGCAAAATCTTCCCAGTAAACCCCTAAGAGGGACGAGCGGAGCTGGAGAAACTACCGTTTAAAGTAGCCCTAACCAAGTTTAGGTACCTGGGGATCCAAGTGGCCCACACCTGGAGGAGGCTCCACAAATAGAACCTCTCCAGCCTGGTGGAGGAGGTGAAGAGGGACCTGCAAAGATGGGACTCGCTCCCTCTTTCGCTAGCTGGAAGGGTACAGACGGTCAAAATTAACGTGCTACCTAGGTATTCAGACGGCTTCCGATCGTCATCCCCAAATCCTTCTTCACCAACTGATGCACTATCAATTACCACAAAGACAAGAGTAGTGAATAATCGAGGCTTTATTGAGCAAAGATGTTGTGCCTCCTGTAGCTGCCACCAGAATGGGAGCAGCACCGACGAGCACACACATTTATACACCGCCTACTGGGCGGAGCCAGCAGGCAGGGATTTACCCATGTACCTCTAGTACATGAGTCTTACCGTACTACCTCTAATACAGTTAGTGGTGACTACCACACCAAGGTCGCCAAATAATCCCGGCCTTTGTCTGGGGGGGAGGGGGGGGGAATTCCTATAATACAGAAATGCATTCTATAACGAGGGTGGCATGTGGGAGGCCTGGCCTTGCCAAATCTTCTGTTCTACCACTGGGCGGCCAACGCGGAGAGGATGAGGGATCCGAATGGAAGAGGCCTCTTGCAAGGGATCATCTCTCCGAGCGAGCACTGGCCACTGTGCCGCTACCAGCCCCCCCCCCACACACACACTCCAGGAACCTTAGAGACTTGGAACCAATTCCGGCGCCATTTTGAACTAGCGAGATGTCCACGGGGGCCCCCATCTGCAACAACCACAGGTTCACATCGCCAGAGATGGATGCTACTTTTGGGACATGGGGGGGGGGGAAAACGGAGGAACGCTGATGGTAGAGGAACTGTTCGTGGACGACAGACTTGCGACCCTGGGGGAACTCACAGAGAAGCTCCACTCCCGAAAGGGAACGAGCTCCGATATCTTCAGCTACGTAACTTCCTCTGCAAGGAGACAAAAACATTCCCCAAGAGACCCACGCACACACCCCTGGCCATGGTGGTCGGGCTGGACTGGTTAGGGGGCAGCAAATGCAGCAAGAAATATAGGAGACTCATAGAAAAGTCCACCTCTCCACAGGATGAGGCCAGACAAAAGTGGGGAGGGAAGAGATGGGCATGGAGATAGGGGGAGGACTCTGTATCGCGCCACAGCACAGAGTCAACTCCACCTCCTCCTGTGCCGACTAAGCCTAATGCAGCTCAAGGTAGTACACAGAGCGCACCTCACCAAGGCACGCATGAGCGGGTTATTCCCGGAGGTGGAGGACAAGTGCAAGAGGTGCCGGGGGCCCGGCCAACCACATCCACATGATCTGATCATGCCCCAGACTCTGGAAATTCTGGAAGCCCTTCTTCAGGGCTATATCCAAGGTGGTGGGTGTTGGACTGGAGCCCATGCCTGTCGGTGGCTGTCTTTGGAGTGTCAGAGCACCCAGAGCTCTGGACAGGGAAAGGGGTGACCGCGCTGGCCTTCGCCTCACTGATCGGCAGGCGGAAAATTCGGCCAGGGTGGAAGTCGGCAGAACCGCTCAGAATGGCTCTCAGAGGCTGCACAAAAAATCAAATTTGAAGTTGGAGGATCTGAGCAGAGATCCCACACCACGAGGAGATAATTCACAAGCCGATTCATAGACCTGTTTGTAACCAGCAGCCAGCCAGAGGGGAGGAGGGTGTGTGTGGGGGGACGGGGGACGGAAAGGGAGGGAAAGGGGTCAGAGAAGGGGGTGATGGGGATAGCCGCCCAGAGAGAGGGGAGCTTAAGAGGAACAGGCAAGGAATGAGGAGGAGGGCCACTTACTGGAGGGAGAAACCAGGTAACAAGCAGACCCACCCTCCGCCGAAGACCTGAAGACCAAGAGGGTCCTTCCCCCCTGATGCACAATACCCCCCCTTACTGTTTGCGGCCTCGCGACCCTTAAGATCGACCCGCCTTCCCTGTTTGCGAGCCTCACCCCGGATTGCAAACCCGTCGCCACCAGGAGCAGTATTACCCCACCTGCGGAAAGAAGCCTACAAATTAGCGAGGGAGGAACCCCCGTCACACCAAAACAGAAGGGGGAAACCGTGGACAATTCTTACCGCCAAGAGGTATGGGCCCCAGCGGAACCCGACAACCCAGTGTAAAAATCAAACACAAATATAAAAATGTAAATATTATCCAACATCAGAGCCCCAGCCACAGCAATTGTGACAACGAAGGGCTGTTTGTTCTGACCTATGTATAGTTTTCCTTTTGGTCGTTGTCTAATACTCCACATGAGAAACCCAACATTCTTTTCTATTCTGTAACTGTTACTTGAACACCAATAAAAACATTTTTTTCGAAAATGAAACATATCAGATTCCTTGTGGGTAATTGTGGGCGGCATGGTGGCGCAGTGGTTAGCACTGCTGCCTCACGGTGCCGACGGCCTGGGTTCGATCATGGCCCCAGGTCACTGTCTGTGTGGAGTTTGTACTCTGCGTGGGTCTCACCCCCACAATCCAAAGATGAGCAGAGTAGGTAGATTGGCCACGCTAAATTGCCCCTTAATTAGAAAAAAAATAATTGGGCACTCTAAATTTAAAAAGACAGACAGGGTAATTGTTGGGATGATGTTTCCACTCATGGGAGAGTGTAGGACCAGAGGGCAATCTACAGAATAAGGGGGTGCTTGTTTAAGAATAGGGAGACTAAGGGGGGGGCTGCTTATTTCAGACGGATTTGAGGAAGAATTTCCTCTCTCAAAGGGTGGTGAATCTTTGGAATTCTTGACCCCGGGAAGTTGTGGAGGGCGAATCCTTGAACATTTTCGAGGCTGAGATCGGCAGGTTTTGAATCAATGGGGAAATTAAGGATGAGGGAGAGAAGGCAGGAAAGTGGACATTGTGGCCGTTAGATCAGCCATAATTTTATTAGATGGCGGAGCAGGCTCGAAGGGCTGAATGGCCTGACTCCTGTTCCTATATCTTATGGCCGTATGCAAAACAATTCCTCCCATTTTTCCTCTTTTCCACAAGAACTGATTCATTCATTGTTGCCCATCCCTAATGACCACTTGAGAAGGTGGTGGGGAGAACCGCTGCAGCCCATGTGGTGCAGGTACACTCATAGTGCTGTTAGGGAGGGAGTTCCAGGATTCTTTTTAAAAATAAATTAGTGAGTACCCAATTGATTTTTTCCAATTAAGGGGCAATTTAGTGACCCACCGACTCTGCACATCTTTGAGTTGTGGGGGCGAAACCCACGCAAACAGGGGGAGAGTGTGCAAACTCCACATGGACAGTGACCCAGAGCCGGGATCGAACCTGGGACCTCGGCGCCGTGAGGCAGCAGGGCTAACCCACTGTGCCACCGTGCTGCCCGAGGGTTCCAGGATTCTGACCTAGCGACAGTGAACAAACAGCTGATATCTTTCCAAGTCAGGGTGGTGAGTGACTTGGAGGAGAATGTCCGGGTGGCGGTGTTCCCATGTGTCTGTTGCATTGTCCTTCTGGATGGTGGTGGCTGTATGTTTGGACGGTGCTGTCTAAGGAGCCATCTAGAAGGACAGTGCAACATGGGAACACCGCCTTCTGGACATTCTCCTCCAAGTCACTCACCCTCCAAGCCCCCCCCCCCCCCCCCCCCCCCCCCCATGGACCCAACCTCCATTGCTGTGGACCCAACCTCCATTGCTGTGGACCCAACCTCCATTGCTGGGGACCCAACCTCCATTGCTGTGGACCCAACCTCCATTGCTGTGGACCCAACCTCCATTGCTGTGGACCCAACCTCCATTGCTGTGGACCCAACCTCCATTGCTGTGGACCCAACCTCCATTGCTGTGGACCCAACCTCCATTGCTGTTGACCCAACCTCCATTGCTGTGGACCCAACCATCCTTTGCTGTGGACCCAACCTCCATTTCTGTGGACCCAACCTCCATCGCTGTGGACCCAACCTCCATTGCTGTGGACCCAACCTCCATTGCTGTCTGGGGAGAGCTCCACGGACCCTCGGAGTGAGAAAAAGTATTCTCCTCATCTCCACCTTAAACGGGAGGCCTCTTATTGATAAACTGTGTATTCCCCCCCCCCCCCTCCCTCACCCGTTCTATTCTCTCCCGCACACACACCCACAAATGGAAACATCCACCTTCTCAAGCCCTCCTGGAGTGTACATTTCCAGTCAAATCACCTCCCAAATGTTCTGAACTCCAATGGGCACCGGCCCAGTCTGACGAAGCACTTTCAGGCAATTGCAAATGCAAGATGGGTTTACTAATACAAAAACAGAGGCCTCAGGGCTGCACCAAGCTCCCTACATGATTCCGCCCTTCCGGGGAGTGAGGATGGACCGGGGGGGGGGGGGGGGGGGGGGGGGGAGTACCGACTCTGAGTCCCGAGCCCGGGTGACCCTTTGCTGTGTTGCGCTCAAAGGGACAATCACCCCAAATCGCCACACCCGGCCTGTCTGACCGTTCCTCGTAAGTTAAGCCCTTCATCGCAGGAATGAGCCCGAGTTCTCTGGACTGCTTCGTTTTTTTTAATGTATTTTATTACAAACATGTATCAAAACAGGTTACAGCGAACAAACACCCCGGGAAACATGCTTCCCAACAATCAACGATACAGGCGGTAAAGAATTCTCCCCATTTTCACACCCTCCTTCTCCTGTGAACAGCCCCTCAAACACGGTCACAAACATCCCCCCACCTTTCCTCAAACGCTCCTGAAGAGCCCCTTCACTCATACTTTATCTTCTCTAATCCCAGGAAGTCGTACAGGTCACCCAACCAAGCTTCTACCCCCGGTGGTGATGCCGACCGCCACTCCATCAGAGAGGCGAAGGCCAAGACATCGGCCTTCCTCCTCTCCATGAGCTCCGGCTTCTCTGAGACCCCAAATGTTGCCACCAAAGGGTCCGGGGTCCACCTCCTCCTCCTCCACTACCCTGGCTAAGGCCGCAAACACTCCCATCCAGAACCTTCCCAATTTTTCGCAACCCCAAAACATGTGCGCGTGATTCGCTGGCCCCCACTCACACCTCTCACACTCATCTGCTACCCCCTGAAAGAACCCACTCATGTTCACCCTGTGCACCACCTTAAATTGTATCAGGCCCATCCTTGCACACGCTCTGAACTGCTTCTAAAGCGACTGTTTCCTTTTACCAGCAAGGAGACCAGAACTGTGCACCGTATTCCAGCGTGGTATCACCACGGCCTTGTACAGCTGCTGCAAAACCTGCCGACTTTCATATTCCATTCCCATTCGACAATAAACAACAATATTCTCTTTGTTCTCCTTAACTCCTTTGCTACGCCAGTACGCCACCATTTTGTAATTCATGTACCCGGCATCCAGATCGCTCTGTACCACAGAGTTCTGCAATTTCTCTCCATTTAAACAATAAGCTGCTTCTCTATCCTTCTTGCCAAAGTGGACAAACTCTCACTTCAGCTGCCAGATACTCGGTCCCTTCTTCCAAGTCATTGATGAAGATTTCAAAGAGTTTGGGCCCCAGCTCTCCACTTGTCTGGACGACTGCAACTCCAACAACACTCAAGAGGTTCAACACCATCCAGGATAAAGGAGCCGCGCTTGACTGGCACCCCCTTCAACACTTTCAAACATTCAATCCCACCATCGCTGTGTGTACCGTCTACAAGATGCACTGCAGGAACTCATCAAGCCTCTTTGGACAGCACACAGCCTCTACCATCTAGAAGGTCAGGAGCAGCAGATTCCTGGGGACACCACCACCTGGAGGTTCCCCTCCAAGTCACTCACCACCCCGACTTGGAAATATATCGGCCGTTCCTTCACTGCCAGTGGGGCAAAATTCTGGAACGCCCTCCCTGACAGCACAGTGGGTGAAAACTACACCACAGGGTCTGCAGCGGTTCAAGACGGCAGCTCCCACCCTCTTATCAAGGGCAATTAGGGATGGGCAATAGAAATGCTGGGTTGGCCATCGATGCCCGCGTTCTGTGAACGCGTAGAATGCGCTGGAGGGGCTGAATGGTCGCCTCCTGCTCCTGTTACCGCAGCTGGAGCCAGTGTGGGTTAGTGAGCGCAGCAAATGATTGGCAAATGGGGGCTCAGTAGGGGTTATTTAGATCACGGGCAGCAGTGCTTTTGGCGAATAAAATTAACATAGGGGTGAGGAGAAGGGGGGGTGGGGGGCCAAGATGGGGGGCCAGGTAGCAGAGACCATCAGATCGTATTCAATTGCTGTGCTGATTTTTCGCACTCTGAGTGGCAGGGCACTGATTGAGGAGCACTCCGCTTGACCTTTGACTCTCCAGCCCCTTTTTGAATCACAGCCCAGGCCTAGCTGCAACAAAGGGGCCTCTGTCTTCGCAAGTCCCCGTCAAGATTTCATTTATTTTATCAGTGCAGAAAAGGTTCTCTGATTCTCCTTTCTGCATCGAGAGAGAGATATGCTCGGCTCAGTGGGAGGTGCAGGAAGAGGAGGGTGAGGTGGCGGTGGTTTGGGGGCTCCTCGGGTCGGGCGGGGTGGGGGGGGGTGGGGGGGGGGGCTGCTTTTGTATAAGGGGACATGGGAATAGTCGCCTTTCAAACCTTGAGTTCCTGTCAGCCCAAACATACCTGTGGTCGCAGCAGGAATTTGTGATCGGGGTTTGAAATGAGCACCTTTCTGACTCAATCCGGCTGAAGATCCATCTCCTTTGGAATTGCAGCACCACACGGCAACGACAATGGTGGGGGCGTAGGGGGGAGTGAGGCCCTGACCAGCATACCTACATCGTGTGATTTACCTCAGTCACTGTGGTTGAGGGATATGTATTGGCCACAGAGCACCAGGGTGCAGGCCCCTGCTCTTACTTCAATGAATAGCATCAAAGCCTTCAGGTGAATGAGAGGAAAACAGTATTATTTTCGACTCTGACAGTCGCACTGTCAGTACAGCACTCCCTCAGTACTGACACTCTGACAGAGCAGCACTCCCTCAGTACTGACCCTCTGACAGAGCAGCGCTCCCTCAGTACTGACCCTCTGACAGTGCAGCACTCCCTCAGTACTGACCCTCTGGCAGTGCAGCACTCCCTCAGTACTGACCCTCTGGCAGTGCAGCACTCCCTCAGTACTTACCCTCTGACAGGGCAGCGCTCCCTCAGTACTGACCCTCTGACAGTGCAGCACTCCCTCAGTACTGACCCTCTGGCAGTGCAGCACTCCCTCAGTACTGACCCTCTGGCAGTGCCGCACTCCCTCAGTACTGACCCTCTGACAGTGCAGCATTCCCTCAGTACTGACCCTCTGACAGTGCAGCATTCCCTCAGTACTGACCCTCTGACAGTGCAGCCCTCCCTCAGTACTGACTCTCTGACAGGGCAGCGCTCCCTCAGTACTGACCCTCTGACAGTGCAGCACTCCCTCAGTAATGACCCTCTGACAGTGCAGCACTCACTCAGTACTGACCCTCTGGCAGTGCCGCACTCCCTCAGTACTGACTCTCTGACAGGGCAGCACTCCCTCAGTACTGACCCTCTGACAGTGCAGCACTCCTTCAGTACTGACCCTGTGATAGTGCAGCGCTCCCTCAGTACTGACCCTCTGACAGTGCAGCACTCCCTCATTACTGACTCTCTGACAGTGCAGCACTCCCTCAGTACTGACCCTCTGACAGTGCAGCACTCCTTCAGTACTGACCCTGTGATAGTGCCGCCCTCCCTCAGTACTGGCCCTCTGACAGTGTAGCATTCCCTCAGTACTGACCCTCTGACAGTGCAGCACTCCTTCAGTACTGACCCTGTGATAGTGCCGCCCTCCCTCAGTACTGACCCACTGACGGTGCAGCACTCCCTCAGTACTGACCCTCTGACAGTGCAGCACTCCCTAATACTGACCGACTGACAGTGCAGCACACCCTCAGTACTGTCCCTCTGACAGTGCAGCACTCCCTCAGTACTGACCCACTGACCGTGCAGCACTCCCTCAGTACGGACCCTCTGACAGTGCAGCACTCCCTCAGTACTGACCATCTGACAGTGCAGCACTCCCTCAGTACTGACCCTCTGATAGTGCAGCACTCCCTCAGTACTAACCCTCTGACAGTGCAGCACTCCCTCAGTACTGTCCCTCTGACAGTGCAGCTCAGCCTCAGTACTGACCCACTGACAGTGCAGCTCAGCCTCAGTACTGACCCTCTGACAGTGCGGCACTCAGTACTGACCCACTGACAGTGCAGCACTTCCTCAGTACTGACCCTCTGACAGTGCAGCACTCCCTCAGCACTGACCCTCTGACAATGCAGCACTCCCTCAGTACTGACCCTCTGACAGTGTAACTCTCCCTCAGTACTGACCCTCTGACAGTGCAACACCTCCTCAGTACTGACCCTCTGACAGTGCAGCACTCCCTCAGTACTGACCCTCTGACAGTGCAGCACTCCCTCAGCGCTGACCCACTGACAGTGCAGCACTCCCTCAGTACTGACCCTCTGACAGTGCAACACTCCCTCAGCACTGACCCTCTGACAGTGCAACACCCCCTCAGTACTGACCCTCTGACAGTGCAACACTCTCTCAGTACTGACCCTCTGACAGTGCAACACTCCCTCAGCACTGACCCTCTGACAGTGCAACACCCCCTCAGTACTGACCCTCTGACAGTGCAGCCCTCCCTCAGCACTGACCCTCTGACAGTGCAACACCCCCTCAGTACTGACCCTCTGACAGTGCAACACTCCCTAATACTGACCGACTGACAGTGCAGCACACCCTCAGTACTGTCCCTCTGACAGTGCAGCACTCCCTCAGTACTGACCCACTGACCGTGCAGCACTCCCTCAGTACGGACCCTCTGACAGTGCAGCACTCCCTCAGTACTGACCATCTGACAGTGCAGCACTCCCTCAGTACTGACCCTCTGATAGTGCAGCACTCCCTCAGTACTGACCCTCTGACAGTGTAGCAGTCCCTCAGTACTGACCCTCTGACAGTGCAGCACTCCCTCAGTACTAACCCTCTGACAGTGCAGCACTCCCTCAGTACTGTCCCTCTGACAGTGCAGCTCAGCCTCAGTACTGACCCTCTGACAGTGCGGCACTCCCTCAGTACTGACCCTCTGACAGCGCAGCACTGCTTCAGTACTGCCCCTCTGACAGTGCAGCACTCACTCAGTACTGACCCTCTGACAGTGCAGCACTCCCTCAGTACTGACCCACTGACAGTGCAGCACTTCCTCAGTACTGACCCTCTGACAGTGCAGCACTCCCTCAGCACTGACCCTCTGACAATGCAGCACTCCCTCAGTACTGACCCTCTGACAGTGTAACTCTCCCTCAGTACTGACCCTCTGACAGTGCAACACCTCCTCAGTACTGACCCTCTGACAGTGCAGCACTCCCTCAGTACTGACCCTCTGACAGTGCAGCACTCCCTCAGCGCTGACCCACTGACAGTGCAGCACTCCCTCAGTACTGACCCTCTGACAGTGCAACACTCCCTCAGCACTGACCCTCTGACAGCGCAACACCCCCTCAGTACTGACCCTCTGACAGTGCAACACTCTCTCAGTACTGACCCTCTGACAGTGCAACACTCCCTCAGCACTGACCCTCTGACAGTGCAACACCCCCTCAGTACTGACCCTCTGACAGTGCAGCCCTCCCTCAGCACTGACCCTCTGACAGTGCAACACCCCCTCAGTACTGACCCTCTGACAGTGCAACACCCCCTCAGCACTGACCCTCTGACAGTGCAACACTCCCTCAGCACTGACCCTCTGACAGTGCAACACCCCCTCAGCACTGACCCTCTGACAGTGCAACACTCCCTCAGCACTGACCCTCTGACATTGCAACACCCCCTCAGCACTGACCCTCTGACAGTGCAGCACTCCCTCAGCACTGACCCACTGACAGTGCAGCACCCCCTCAGTACTGACCCACTGCCCAATATTCATACAATTGGGGAAACAGTTAATGCTCAATGTCGAGTTTGACAATCTAATCAACAGCTTCACCTCACTTTGACTGAATGTCTGCAACCTCACCTCTTCGAGAAGGTGTTCGATACGTGTGTGACGCTCACAGCCGCAAGTTATATGCAGTGACCAGTTGGAGCAGTGACTGTGCACTCCTCACATCCCGCTCCGAAAAGAGTACACAGAACATTCACTCAGTAGCCCCAGATGGTACCTGGCATTTTCCATATGAGATGAACTCTCATTTCTGACCGTGGGCATGTTGCTAGTTGGTCAATGTATGGGCAAGAGGGATGCCAAGGTATCCTATAGAATCTTGACAGTGCAGAAGGAGGCCATTTGGCCTATTGAGTGTGCACCAACCCTCTGAAAGAGCACCCTACCTAGCCTCACGTCTCCCTGTAATCCCTCGCATTTACTTTGTCCAATCCACCTAACCTCCTTATCTTTGGAACGGGGCAGGAAACCAGAGCATAGAACATAGAACATACAGTGCGGAAGGAGGCCACTCGGCCCATCGAGTCTGCACCGACCCACTTAAGCCCTCACCTACACCCTATCCCCGCAACCCAACAACCCCTCCCAACCTTTTCGGACAATTAGGGCAATTTAGCATGTCCAATCCACCTAACCTGCATGTCTTTGGACTGTGGGAGGAAACCGGAGCACCCGGAGGAAACCCATGCAGACACGGGGAGAACGTGCAGACTCCGCACAGACAGTGACCCAGCAGGGGACCGAACCTGGGACCTTGGTGCTGTGAAGCCACAGTGCTAACCACTGTGCTACACGCTGCCCCATGTGGAGGAGACCCACGCAGACACGGGGAGAACGTGCAAACTCCACATAGACAGTCTCCAAAAGTTGGAATCGAACCCGGGTCCCGGGCGCTGTGAGGCAGCAGTGCCAACCACTGTGTGACTCTGCCATCCCATTGGCATTGGCTCAGGAGTGACCGACTGGCTGTGGGACTGGAACATGAAACTCGCCCCTCCAGTCGCTCGGCGAGAATGTTGAAAGTCCTTTTTGCGTGGCATTTTATGGGAATCTCCATTCTCTTCAGCAGTCTTCAGTGGGTGCTATCTCAATGCCCTGAAGTTCATTAGCCTGGAAGGCGAGGGTCAAGATGCTGGCATGTTTAAAGAGCTGTGATGTTCATTCGAGGGAGGTAGTGATACATACGTGTTGAAATGAGCCGGTGTGAGGACCGATCCCTGTGGGAGCCCGTTGTTGGTGCAGCCGGCTGGTTTTAGCAGCAAATCCCACACACAAAGCTGCCTGTTGATGCTGATTAGTTCCAAAAGTCTTCAAACACAACCTCCTCCCCGCCCCCCAAAATAACCTTAACAGGGATACACATCGGGAGATTATCCAATCAGGAATCAGCAACACATTTTACAGTCTTGAGACCAAAATGGGAAAATTGCACTGTCTGTCTCCAGTTGTACTACTCCAATTTCAATCCAGTTCTACGACTATTTCAATGATTTCTCCAGCGAGCGACATCAGCCTTACCTATCAATCTCAGAATGACCACTTAATGGCCGGGTTTCTTCAATTAACATCAAAATTATTACTTTATTATGAAACTAGACTTATCGAGTAGAAAGACAAAGATTAACAGACAGTATGAAATAGTATTTCAGTATGAAATGGGCAGCATGGTAGCACAGTGGTTAGCACTGCTGATTCACAGCTCCAGGGTCCCAGGATTTGATTCCCGGCTTGCGTCACTGTCTGTGTGGAGTCTGCGTGTTCTCCCCGTGTCTGTGTGGATTTCCTCCAGTTGCTCCCGTTTCCTCCCACAGTCTCAAAGGGTTGTGAAGTCATTTGGACATTCTGAATTCTCCCTCTGTGTGCCCGAACAGGCGCCGGAGTGTGGCAACTCGGGAATTTTCACAGTAGCTTCATTGCAGTGTTAATGCAAGCCTACTTGTGACACTAATGAAGATTATTATTATTAAATATTGAAGTATAATAATTATACTTTCTCAGTACCCTAACATATGCACACTCTCAAAAACACACGCATACATACTCTCTCAAACTCACTTATTCACACTCACATACTCACTCACACCCTCAGTATTACTCTCGCTCATACACGCATTGTATTTTTAAAATAAATTTAGAGTATCCAATTTTTTTTTTCCAATTAAGGAGCAATTTAGCGTGGCCAGTCCACCTAACCTGCACATCTTTGGCTTGTAGGGATGAAACCCACGCACATACGGGGAGAATAGGGGCGCCACGGTGTCACAGTGGTTAGCACTGCTGCCTCACGGCGCCGAGGTCCCAGGTTCGATCCCGGCTCTGGGTCACTGTCTGTGTGGAGTTTGCACATTCTCCCCAATTTGCGTGAGTTTCACCCCCACAACCCAAAGATGTGCAGGGTAGGTGGATTGGCCACGCTAAAGTGCTTCTTAATTGGAAAAAATGAATTGGGTACTGTCAATTTAGAAAAAAGAAAATAAGGGGAGAATGTCCAAGCTCCACACAGGCAGTGACCCGAGGCCGGGATGAAACCCGGGCCTTCAGCGCCGTAGGCAGCAGTGCTAATCACTGCACCATCGTGCCGCCCACACACGCAAACATTGTAAGGATCCTTTCTGTTTGTCCTTAAAGCAAAGCAGCCTGTACCTTTCATTCGAGAATGTGAATGTGAATGGCTGGTTTAAACTGGAGTTGAAGACTGATTAGCGTCAGCGAGAGAGATAGGCTGTGATTCGGTTTGATTGGTTGGCCGGGGGGGGGGTGCAATGAACTGGCCCAAAAGTCTGTACTTTGCCCGTAACAGGTGATGATTGGATCTTATCCCATTGAAACGGTTTTCAGAGACCTGAAGATTCCAGTTTCGATTGTGAACAGGCCCAGTTAATTCTCTCTGGAAAGATTCAGCTAACGCTCTCCAGAAAGCTCGCGGTGAGGGCTTTCGCTCCCTCCAGTAGCCTGTGAGTGCCGTGTCCCTGGAACTGAAAGCAAGTTTGATGAGAAAGACTCTGCCTCTCCAGCAAGGTTGTGAGTCTGGTATGTTTAACCTACAGAGAAGACCAATACGGGGTGAAAAACAAAGACTTTAATCTGCAAGCTTACTGTGAACAAAGTACACTGGGAATTATAGTCTGAAACAAAGACCCTTTCACTTACGTTTATCTTTTATCCCTTTCCAGCCCTCTGTGTTTGTCTGTCATGTGTGTGTGTGCGTATAGAGGGTGGGGACAAGTAAAAGTGGGAGTTAGGTCTTAGTTAATAGTTAACCAACTATTTCCGTGTATTTCATTATAGTTCTTGTTATAAATAAACAGTAATTGTGTTTACATTTTCAAACCTGGTGTCTAATTATTTACCCAAAGACTTTGGGATTTTTATAAGAATTATTGATTAATTCTCTTGTGTGGTGAAGAATTCGGCTGGAACTGACTGTGCACTTGCCCAGGATGTCGTAACAACACATGCACACGCACATTCTCACACATACCCTCACATACACATACACACTAGTAATAGGCAGAGTTAAGCATTTCCACAACAAGCACGTCACATCTAAGCTTGCAGTCCTGCCACATCAAACCGTGAATGGTGGTGGACAATTAAATGACTCACTGGAGGGGAAGACTCCACGAATATCCCCATCCTCAATGATGGAGGAGCCCAGCACATCTGTGCCAAAGGCATTTGCAACAATCTTCAGCCAAAAGTGCCGAGTGGATGATCCATCTCGGTCTTTTGCGGAGGTCTCCAGCATCACAGATGTCAGTCTTCAGCCAATACGATTCACTCCATGTGATATCAAGAAGTGGCTGAAGGCACTGGACACTGCAAAGGCTATGGGCCGTGACAATATCACGGCAATTGTACTGAAGACTTGTGCTCCAGAGCATACCATACGCCTACCTAAGCTGTTCCAGTACATCTTCAACACTGGCATCTACCCGGCAATGCGGAAAATTGCCCAGGTATGTCCTGTACACAAGAAACAGGACAAATCCAACCCAGCCAATTACCGCTCTACCAGTCTACTCTCCATCGTCAGCAAAGTGATGGAAGGAGTCATCAACAGTGCTATCAAGCGGCACTTACTCAGCAATAACCTGCTCACAGATGCTCAATTTGGGTCTTTCTAGGATCACTCAGCTCCTGGCTTTACAATCCTGGACAAAAGAGCTGAATGCCAGAGGTGAGGTGAGAGTGACTGCTCTTAAAGGCAGCATTTGATTGAGTGTAGCCTCAAGGAGCCTGAGCTAAACTGGAGTCAATGGGAATCGGGGGGGGGAACTCTCTGCCGGTTGGACTCACACTCAAGGAAGATGGTTGTGGTGGCTGGAGGTCAACCAGCTCAGCTCCAGGACATCAGTACAGGAGTTCCTAGGCCCAACCATCTTCAGCTGCTTCATCAATGACCTCCCTTCCATCATAAGGTCAGAAGCGGGGATGTATGCAGATGACTGCACCATTCGCGACTCCTCAGATAATGAAGCAATCTATGTTCAATTGTCGCAAGACCTGGACAATATCCAGGCTTGGACAGACAAGTGGAAAGTAACATTTGTGCTACAAAACTGCCAAGCAACGACCATCTCCAACAAGTGAGGATCTAACCATCACCCCTTGACATTCAATGGCATTGCTATTGCTGAATCCCCCACAATCAATGTCGTGGGGATTACCATTGACCAGAACTGAACTGGACTAGCCACATGAATACTGTGGCTACCAGAGCAGGTCAAAAGCTAGGAATCCTGTGGCGAGTAACTCACCTCCTGGCCCCCCAAAGCCTGTCCACCACCTGCAAGGCACAAGTCAGGAGCCTAATGGAAGGGGCAGCACAGTGACACAGTGGTTAGCATTGCTGCCTCACAGCGCCGAGGTCCCAGGTTCGATCCCGGCCCTGGGTCACTGTCCATGTGGAGTTTGCACATTCTCCCCGTGCTTGAGTGGGTTTCACCCCCACAACCCAAAGATGTGCAGGGTAGGTAGATTGGCCACGCTAAATTGCCCCTTAATTGAAAAAAATAAATTGGGTACTCTAAATTTATTTTTAAAAAGGAGTGTAATGGAATATTCTCCACTTGCCTGGATGGGTGCAGCTCCAACAACACTCAAAAAGCTCGACACCATCCAGGACAAAGCAGCACGCTTGATTGCTCCTCCTTCCACAAACATTCAAACCCTCCACCACTGACGAACAATGGCAGCCGTGTGTACCATCTACAAGATGCTCTGCAGCAACTCACCAAGATTCCTTCGACATGGGAGCACGGCAGCACAGTGGTTAGCACAGTTGCTTCACAGCTCCAAGGTCCCAGGTTCGATTCCCGGCTTGAGTCACTGTCTGTGAGGAGTTTGCACTTTCTCACCGTGTCTGCATGGGTTTCCTCCGGGTGCTCCGGTTTCCCCCCACAGTCCAAAGATGTGCGGGTTAGGTGAATTGGTCATGCTAAATTGCCCTTAGTGTCCAAAAAGGTTGGGGGGGGTTACTGGGTTACAGGATAGGGTGGAGGCTCGATGGGCCGAATGGCCTCCTTCTGCACTGTAAATTCTATGAATCTATGACAGCACATTACAAACCCACGACCACTACCATCTAGAAGGACAAGAACATCAGATACCGGGGAACCCCACCACCTGGAGGTTCCCTTCCCAGTCACTCACCACTCTGACTTGAAACGATATCGCCGCTCCTTCACTGTCACTGGGTCATTTCCTGAACTTCCTCCTTAATAGCACAGTGAGTGTACCTACATCTCATGGACTGCAGCGGTTCATGAACGCAACTGACCACCACCTTCTGAAGGGCCACTGGGGATGGGCAATAAATGCTGGGCATGGCCAGTGGCTCCCACCTCCCCTAAATGAATTTTAAAAAACATTTACTCTCTCGCACACACTCACTCTCACACACACACTCACACACACACTCACACACACACTCTCACATACACTCACTGTCACACACGCACTCTCACACGCACTCTCACATACATTTTCTCGCGCA
The DNA here is from genome assembly GCF_047496885.1 of Scyliorhinus torazame. NCBI lineage: Eukaryota > Metazoa > Chordata > Chondrichthyes > Carcharhiniformes > Scyliorhinidae > Scyliorhinus > Scyliorhinus torazame. The sequence continues at coordinate 179,360,452 of NC_092720.1, read as the reverse complement.
CACACATTCTCACACACACTCACTCTCACACACACTCACACACACACTCACACACACACTCTCACATACACTCACTGTCACACACACACTCACACATACACTCACTGTCACACACTCACTCTCACACACACACTCACACACACTCACACACACACTCACTCTCACATACACTCACTGTCACACACACACTCACACACACACTCTCACATACACTCACTGTCACACACGCACTCTCACACACACTCACACATACATTCTCTCGCACACACACATTCTCACACACACTCACTCTCACACACACACACACACACTCTCACACACACACTCTTGCACACACTCTTACACACACTCTCACACACACTCTCACTCACATTTTCTCACACACACACTGACACATTCTCACACATACATGCACACTGTCATACACACTCACACACATACATGTTCTCTCACACACTCTCTTACACACATTCTCACACACACACACACACACACACTTTCACTCACACACACACTCACACACACACTCTCACACACATACACATTCTCTCACACGTACACTCACACACTTTCTTTCTCACACACACTCTCTCACACTCACTCACACTCTCTCTCATACACATACTGTCTCACACACTCTCTCACACTTTCTCTCACACACTTTCTCTCACACACTTTCTCTCTCACACTTTCTCACACACACACTCTCACACACTTTGGACGAAATTCTCCTACCCGCCCCGCCGTGCCACATTTCTGCGCTGACCGGCCGGCGGGAGTCTCCGTAACACCGGCCGGTCAATGGGGTTTCCCATTGTGGGGCAGCCCCACGCCGTCGGGAAACCCCCGGGCGCCGGCAGAACGGAGACTCCCGCCGGCGGAGAATGACGCCCTTTATCTCTATCACACTTTCTCTCACACACACTCTCACACACGCTCTCACACCTTTTCTCTCTCACACACACACACTTTCTCTGGGGGGCCAGTTAAAAGAGTGAGGGTTCTTTCCCATCTAAAGTGTCTGGCAGTCGACGTGGTACAAGATTTTTTTCACAAGATTACGAGACCTGATTAGGCTCCGGAAGGCCTGCGTGAGCCAGGTGTTCCACGGGCCTTGACAAGAGGACCCGGGAGTTGGCAATCCTCATTAATAAGAGGGTTCGGGTACACATGGAGAGGGTGTCAGCTGATACGGGAGGGGTAGGGGTGCAATGTGTGATAGGTGAATTAGAGGGAAACAAGTGATTCCAGTGAACATATATACCCCGAAGTGGGATGATGTGTCATACATGAGAGGGTTGTTGGCGGCGGTGCCAGACCTGGACACCCACCAACCTATTATGGAGGCTAGAGAGGAGCGACAGGAATTGGTGAACGAGACCTTGGGCGCAATTCTCCACTCCCGCGCCGGTTGGGAGAATCGCCTGGGTCGCCAAATTTTCCCGCGACGCCGGTCCGACACCCTCCCAAGCGGCGAGAACGGCCCCGTCGAGTTCTGCGCGGCGCAGGCCGGAGAATCGCCCGAGACACCCAAAATGGCGATTCTCCGGCACCCCGGCTATTCTCAGGCCCGGATGGGCCGAGCGGCCTGCCCAAAACGGCGGGTTCCACCCGGCGCCGTCCACACCTGGTCGCTGCCGGCGGGAATAGGGCGGGAACGCTGTGGGGGGCGGCCTGCGGGGGGGAGGGGGGATCCTGCACCGGGGAGGGGCCTGAAATAGGGTGTGGCCCGCGATCGGTGCCCACCGATCGTTGGGCCGTCCTCTCTGAAGGAGGACCTCCTTTCTTCCACAACCCCGCAAGATCCGTCTGACATCTTCTTGCGGGGCGGACTCGGAGAGGACGGCAACCACGCATGCGCGGGTGATGGCAGTTATGCGGCGCTGCCTTGACGTGGCTCCACGGCCTGGCGCGTGTAAATGACGCGGCGCCGCTCCTAGCCCATTATTGGGCCCTGAATCGGTCGGGATAGGGGCCGTTTCGCGCCGTCATGAACCTCGACGGCGTTCACGACGGCGCGAACACTCTGCCTCCACTTCGGAGAATCCCGCCCCTTATGTGTGGATCGCAAGTGTGCGAGTGGCCTAACCCCAGAACCTTTGATGTGCAAGAAGAAACTGCAAACGCAATTTGACTTGATGTCCATGGACAAGCCGATGCGACAATTCAGGTGGGAAAAAGGGGCGGAAAGGCGATCAGCTCTTGGCTCATCAACTGCGGCAGTGGGAGGCGGACAGGGAGATTGTTCAGGTGAGGGCCCGGGGGTGGAGGGGTGGGAGGGGGAGGCTGGTCTCCGCCCTGGAGAAGGTAATTGGGGTATTCAGGGCCTTCCACGAGGAGTTATAGGCCAGAGCCGACTGAACACAGGGTATCGGATATGCCGATAACTTCTTATTATGCATTATGGACTCTGCAGCACTTTGGGGCTTTCTTGGGCTACAAGCTGAACATAGGAAAGAACGAGTGATAGGGGCACCGGGGTGGAGTTGAGGGGGTTACCATTTCGATTGGCTATCAGCACCTGGGAGTTCAGGTGGCGGGGGATTGGGGACGGCTTTAGAAGCTTCATGGGGAAGGTCAAGGTGGACCTGCAGAGGTCTCCTGTTATCACTGGCGGGACCCATCCAGTCGGTTAAGATGAATATCTTGCCGAGATTCCTGTTTTTATTCCAGTGCCTCCCCGTGTTTCTGCCCAAGTCGTTTTTCCAAGAGGTGGGCGGACTTATTACTGGGTTTATTTGGGCGGGAGAGGTCCCAAGGATTTGGAGGGGGGTGCTTTAGAGGGAGAGACAGACAGGGGGCCTGGCATTGCCAAATTTGTTGTACTATTACTTGCCGACTAACGCGGAGAAGTTGCTGGGATGGTGCGGGGATCTGGGCTGCTTTGGGTCCAGGTGGAGTCGGAATCAGTTAGGGACAAGACTGGGGGCATTGATAAGAGTGCCACTTCTGGTGGCGCTGGCGAAGTACTCAACAAATCTGGTGGTGGTGGCCATGCTAAAATCTGGAGGCATCTCCACCAATATTTCAAGCTGGGGGCAGCCTCACAGCTGGCTCCCATTTGTGTTCACCATCTATTCGAGCTGGCAAAGCTGGGTGCCGCATATGATGCATGGAAGGAGAGAGGGTTTGTGATGGTGGGGGGGGCGGGATCTACTTTAGAGGGGCGACTTGCTGGCTTAGAGGAGCTCAAGGAGAAATTTGGGCTAGTGAATGCAATGTTTCGGTACCTCCAGGTGCAGAGCTGGGTTAAGGAGCTTTTTCCGGCTTTCCCTGTGGTAGAACCATCTACCTTGTTGGAGCGGATTCTATCCGGCTCAGGAACAGAGGGCAGTACGTCCGGCATGTATCAAAGCAGTGGAGGAGTTGAGTTCGAAGGAGAGAGTGAAGGCGAAATGGGTTGAGGAGTTGAGGCTGATACTGGAGGAAGAGGTGTGGAGTGAGGTGTTGAGGAGGGTGATCACGTTATTGTCTGTTGTTGCCATTACAAAGACCTGGTTGAGGGAAGGGCAGGATTGGCAGCTAAACGTTCCAGGATTTAGATGTTTCAGGTGGGATAGAGGGGGATGTAAAAGGGGAGGCGGAGTTGCGCTACTGGTTCGGGAGAATATCACAGCTGTACTACAGGAGGACAGCTCAGAGGGCAGTGAGGCTATATGGGTAGAGATCAGGAATAAGAAGGGTGCGGTCACAATGTTGGGGGTTTACTACAGGCCTCCCAACAGCCAGTGGGAGATAGAGGAGCAGATAGGTAGACAGATTTTGGAAAAGAGTAAAAACAACAGGGTTGTTGTGATGGGAGACTTCAACTTCCCCAATATTGACTGGGACTCACTTAGTGCCAGGAGCTTAGACGGGACAGAGTTTGTAAGGAGCATCCAGGAGGGCTTCTTAAAACAATATGTAGACAGTCCAACTAGGGAAGAGGCTGTACTGGACCTGGTATTGGTGAATGAGCCCGGCCAGGTGGTAGAAGTTTCAGTAGGGGAGCATTTCGGGAACAGTGACCACAATTCGGTAAGTTTTAAAGTGCTGGTGGACAAGGATAAGAGAGGTCCTATGGTGAATGTGCTAAATTGGGGGAAGGCTAATTACAACAATATTAGGCGGGAACTGAAGAACCTAGATTGGGGGCGGATATTTGAGGGTAAATCAACATCTGACATGTTGGAGGCTTATGAGTGTTGCTGAAAGGAATTCAGGACCGGCATGTTCCTGTGAGGAAGAAGGATAAATACGGCAATTTTCGGGAACCTTGGATAACGAGAGATATTGTAGGCCTCGTCAAAAAGAAAAGGGAGGCATTTGTCAGGGCTAGAAGGCTGGGAACAGACAAAGCATCTGTGGAATATAAGGAAAGTAGGAAGGAACTTAAGCAAGGAGTCAGGAGGGCTAGAAGGGGTCACGAAAAGTCATTGGCAAATAAGGTTAAGGAAAATCCCAAGGCTTTTTACACGTACATAAAAAGCAAGAGGGTAGCCAGGGAAAGGGTTGGCCCACTGAAGGATAGGCAAGGGAATCTATGTGTGGAGCCAGAGGAAATGGGCGAGGTACTAAATGAATACTTTGCATCAGTATTCACCAAAGAGAAGGAATTGGTGGATGTTGAGTCTGGAGAAGGGTGTGTAGATAGCCTGGGTCACATTGAGGTCCAAAAAGACGAGGTGTTGGGCAGCTTGAAAAATATTACAGTAGATAAGTCCCCAGGGCCTGATGGAATCTACCCCAGAATACTGAAGGAGGCTAGAGAGGAAATTGCTGAGGACATGACAGAAACCTTTGGATCCTCACTGTCTTCAGGTGATGTCCCGGAGGACTGGAGAATAGCCAATGTTGTTCCTCTGTTTAAGAAGGGTAGCAAGGATAATCCAGGGAACTACAGGCCGGTGAGCCTTACGTCAGTGGTAGAGAAATTACTGGAGAGAATTCTTCGAGACAGGATCTACTCCCATTTGGAAGCAAATGGACGTATTAGTGAGAGGCAGTATGGTTTTGTGAAGGGGAGGTCGTGTCTCACTAACTTGATAGAGTTTTTTGAAGAGGTCACATCGATGATTGATGCAGGTAGGGCAGTGGATGTTGTCTATATGGACTTCAGTAAGGCCTTTGACAAGGTCCCTCATGGTAGACTGGTACAAAGGGTGAAGTCACACGGGATCAGGGGTGAACTGGCAAGGTGGATACAGAACTGGCTAGGTCACAGAAGGCAGAGAGTAGCAATGGAAGGATGCTTTTTTAATTGGAGGGCTGTGACTAGTGGTGCTCCGCAGGGATCAGTGCTGGGACCTTTGCTGTTTGTAGTATATTTAAATGATTTGGAGGAAAATGTAACTGGTCTGATTAGTAAGTTTGCAGACAACACAAAGGTTGGTGGAATTGCGGATAGCGATGAGGACTGTCAGAGGATACAGCAGGATTTAGATTGTTTGGAAACTTGGGCAGGGAGATGGCAGATGGAGTTTAATCCGGGCAAATGTGAGGTAATGCATTTTGGAAGGTCTAATGCAGGTCGGGAATATACAGTGAATGGTAGAACCCTCAAGAGTATTGAAAGTCAGAGAGATCTAGGTGTACAGGTCCACAGGTCACTGAAAGGGGCAACACAGGTGGAGAAGGTAGTCAAGAAGGCATACGGCATGCTTGCCTTCATTGGCCGGGGCATTGAGTATAAGAATTGGCAATGCATGTTGCAGCTGTATAGAACCCTAGTTAGGCCATATTTGGCGTACAGTGTTCAATTCTGGTCACCACACTACCAGAAGGATGTGGAGGCTTTAGAGAGGGTGCAGAAGAGATTTACCAGAATGTTGCCTGATATTGAGGGCATTAGCTATGAGGAGCGGTTGAATAAACTCGGTTTGTTCTCACTGGAACAACGGAGGTTGAGGAGTGATCTGATAGAGGTCTACAAAATTATGAGGGGCATAGACAGAGTGGATAGTCAGAGGCTTTTCCCCAGGGTAGAGGGGTCAATTACTAGGGGGCATAGTTTTAAGGTGAGAGGGGCAAGGTTTAGAGTAGATGTACGAGGCAGGTTTTTTACACAGAGGGTAGTGGGTGCCTGGAACTCGCTGCTGGAGGAGGTGGTGGAAGCAGGGACGATAGTGACATTTAAGGGGCATCTTGACAAATACATGACTAGGATGGGAATAGAGGGATACGGACCCAGGAAGTGTAGAAGATTGTAGTTTAGTCGGGCAGCATGGTCGGCACAGGCTTGGAGGGCCGAAGGGCCTGTTCCTGTGCTGTACTTTTCGTTGTTCTTTGTTCTTTGTCTTGCACCAGATTGAGACCTTTTCAGTTGAAGGTAGTATTTCGAGCACACCTCACTAAAGCGAGGAGGAGCCGCTTTTCCGAAGGGTTGGAGGACAGTTGTGAGCGCTGCTCAAGAGGACCCGTGCAACACACACTAACGCACACACAAACACACACACATGTTCTGATCATGTCCCAAGCTGGTGGGGTTCTAGAGGTCATTTAATAATAATAATAATCTTTATTGTCACAAGTAGGCTTACATTTACACTGCAATGAAGTTACTGTGAAAAGCCCCTGGTCGCCACACTCCGGCGCCTGTTCAGGGTCACTGAGGGAGAATTCAGAATGCCCAGTTCACCCAACAGCGCGTCTTTCGGTACATTGTGGGAGGAAACCGGAGCAGCCGGAGGAAACCCACGCAGACACAGGGAGAACGTGCAGACTCCGCACAGATAGTGACCCATCTGGGAATCGAATCTGGGACCCTGGAACTGTTGTCAGCAACAGGGCTAACCATTGTGACATCATGTTGGCGATCCTGAATGTGGGGCTGGAACCCTGCCCAGTGGTGCCAATATTTGGAGTCTGTGATGTGCTGGAACTGTGGACGGGTGGGGGGGGGGGGTGCGGATATCCTGGCCTTCGCTTCTTTGGGGGGCTGATCCTATTGGGCTGGAGGTTGGCGGCATCACCGAATGCTTCGGCGTAGCTAGGGGACTTGATGGAGTCCTTGCACCTCGAGAAGATCAAATACACTGTGAGGGGGTCGATTGAGGGGGTCGATTGAGGGGCTCTGTCAAAGATGGCAGCCGTTTATATTGTACTGTAGAGAATCGATCACTGTTAGCTTTTGTTGGGGGATGTTATTCGCCCTTTGTGAGATTAATTTTGTTGGTTTGGGGGGGTGGGGGAGTGAGGCTGAGGTTGGTATTTTGTAAAATGTATTTGTTTATGTCTTTTGTAACTTCTGTATAAAATGTTTAACATTTTGAATAAAAACCATTACCAAAAAAAAAATCACAAGAAAAGATAATTATGTGCACCTCGATTAAATAACCCCCTTGCCCTCCTCTGACCCGTGGGAGAACAATCGCAGCTCCTCCAGTCTCTCCACATTCAGCGATGTCCCTCATTTGTTGGTAAACTCCCTCTGACCCCCTCCTCCGTCTTTCTGACATCCTCAGCCACTCCTCCCCCTGCCAAATTGAACCAGATTTGCTGTGCGGTTAAAGAAGTGAAGCATTGCATACCTTACAACCCTCTTTAAGCAATCGATCTCAATCAGTGGAAAACAAATCCGTAGAATAAGCGATTACAGCACTGAAAAGGACCATTCGGCCCAACTGGTTCGTGCTGGTGTTTTAGGGGTCCAATGATGCCTGCTCTCAATCTTCCTCACCTCACCCTGTCAGCCTATCCCTCCACTCCTTCCTCCCTTTGTGTTTATCCAGTTTCCTCTGAAATGCATCTCTGCTATTTGAATTATTCATTCCTGGGATGTGAATGTTGCTGACAAGACAGGCGTCTGTTTTTAATTATTCGTTTATGGGATGTGGGTGTCGCTGGTTAGGCCAGCATTTATTGCCCCGCCCTAATTGCCCTTTCAGAAGGTGGTGGTGAGCCGCCTACTTGAACCGCTGCAGTCCATTTGGTGTAGGTACACCCACTGTGCTATTAGGGAGTTCCTGGATTTTGCCCCAGCTGCAGCGACAGAACGGCCGATCTCTTTCCAAGTCGGGGTGGTGAGCGACTTGGAGGGGAACCTCCAGCTGGTGGGGTTCGCAGGTATATGCTGCTCGTCCTTCTAGATGGTAGTGGTCGTGGGTTTGGAAGGTGCTGCCGAAGGAACCTTGGTGAGTTACTGCAGGGCATCTTGTAGATGGTGCAGACAGCTGTCACTGTTCATCGGTGTTGGAGGGATTTATTGTTTGTGGAAGGGGCTGCTTTGAAAAAAATGAAAAAATGAAAATCGCTTATTGTCACAAGTCGGCTTCAAATGAAGTTACTGTGAAAAGCCCCTAGTCGCCACATTCCGGCGCCTGTTCGGGGAGGCTGGTACGGGAATGTCCTGGATGGTGTTGAGATTCATGAGTGTTGTTGGAGGTGCACCCATCCAGGCAAGTGGTGCGTATTCCATCACACTGCTGACTTGTATCTTGTAGATGTGACTCTTGTAGGGAGTCAGGAGGTGAGTTACTCACCGTAGGATTCCTCGCCGCTGACCTGCTCTTGCAGCCACAGTATTAATGTGGCGAGTCCAGTTCGGTGTCTGGTCAATAGTAAGCCCCAGGATGTCAATTGTGGGGGATTCAGTGATGTTAATGCCTTTGAATGTCAAGGACGATGGTTGGATTCTCTCTTGTTGGAGATGGTCATTGCCTGGCACTTGTGTGGCGCAAATGTTACTTGCCAATTGTCAGCCCACATTCTCCCCACTCTCTGGGTTGCGTAGTCACTACCTCATTTATGCCTGAGAGCTGGGGAGCACTCCCTCAGCCGGCATTCATTAACCATCCCTATTTGCCCTTGCGAAGGTAATGGGTGAGCCATCGTTTTTGACAACTAGTTTCCTCGCCCATTTCACAGAGGGGCAGTGAAGGCTCAACCACATTGCTGTTGGTCTGGAGTCACATGTGGACCAGACCAGGTAAGAACGGCAGATTTCCTTCACTAAAGGGAACATCAGTGGCCCAGATGGGTTTTGAAGACAATCCGGTAGCTTCATAATCACATCAACTTTCTCGAGCAGATTCAGTCAACTAAAACTAGCTGAGATCATATTCTTGTACTCCTGTACTCACCCTCCACAGAATCTGTCTTGTTTGACTATCTCTTCCAAATAGACTGGCCTGTTTGGATTAGACAGGCTGAGGAATACTTTCCATAAAATAATCCGACCAAGCCAACTTAAATAGCACAGAGTTATTTAAAACTCTCAAAAGAGCAGTCAACCAAATGTGTATAAATCACAGTGTACAGGACAGAAATATCTCAAATGCTCTGTACCGGTCTTTATGCTGCACAGCAAGCCTCCTCCCATCCTTCCTTCACCTAACCTCACAAACACAATCTTCTGTTCCCGTCTCCCTCGTGTGTTTATCCAGCTTCCCGTTAGATGCCTCACGTTATCCACCCCTGTGGCAGCGACTTCCACTTTCTAACCGCCCTCTGGATCCAACAGTGTGGAGCTTCAGCATGAGGCCACCACCACAGGACCTCACAGCGCCAGGGTCCCAGGTTCGATTCCCCGCTGGGTCACTGTCTGTGTGGAGTTTGCATGTTCTCCCCGTGTCTGCGTGGGTTTCCTCCGGGTGCTCCGGTTTCCTCCCACAGTCCAACGACGTGCAGGTTAGGTGGATTGCCCTTAGTGACCAAAAAGGTTAGGAGGGGTTATTGGGTTATGGGGATAGGGTGGAAGTGAGGGCTTAAGTGGGTCGATGCAGACTCGATGGGCCGAATGGCCTCCTTCTGCACTGTATGTTCTATGTTCTACCCCCTTCCAGCATTCCGAAGGGAACGCTTTTTTCCGTGGCACCCTGACCCACTCCTCATTCAAACCTGCCCTCCTGCACATATCCATGCCCTCTCCAAGGTGCCTTCCCATGCAATCGCAGCTGCTGTAACCTTTTACCTCGCTGCTCAATGACCCCCAACCTCTCATTGCAGGTGAGGCAGTGATATTTCCTTCAATCTGTATTGTTTGCTCACGGGCACAGTCGCCCCTGCACTGGTGGAGACGGTGGGAGGGGTAGAAGTTCAGTCCACGAATGATGACCCTGCGCCCCCGTTGGTCTGCCATCTCAATTCACCACCCTGTTCTCACGCTGACATCTCTGTCCTCAGCCTGCTGCACCTCGTCTTTTCGATTTGGCGCTTTACAACCTTCCCAACTCGACGTGGGAGTTCAACCGACCTTGAGCTCTGCCCCCACATTTTGCTGCCTTAATCTTTCCTGGTTGCCCCCCCCCCCCCAGTCAGTGACACATCTGCTTGGGCGTATTTTTATATTTCTTCGTCATCATTCTCTTTGGTCCTGGAGGACTGCCTCTTCTGTCATTCACTCTCTCCTGCCTTCCACCCCATAAGACCACAAGATGTACGAGCAGAAGTGGGCCACTCGGCCCATCGAGTCTGCTCCACCATTCAATGAAATCAAGAGTGATCTGGTGTGATAATCCTCAACTCCTCTTTCCCGCTTTATCCCCATAACCCTGGATTCCCTCACTGATTAAAAAATCTGTCTATCTCAGCCTTGAACCAACTTAACGGCCCAGCCTCTACAGCTCTCTGCGGTAAAGAATTCCACAGACTCACTGTCCTCTGAGAGAAGACGTTCCTCCTCATCTCTGTCTTAAATGGATGGCCCTTCACTCTGAGATTACCCCCTCAGGTCCGAGACTCTCCCACAAGGGGAAACATCCCCTCAGCATCTACCTTTTAGGCCTCAATAAGGTCACCTCTCATTCATCTAAACTCCAGCGAATACAGGCCCAACCTCGCCTCACAACAAATTACTCCAGACCTGGGGTCAGCCTAGTGAACCTTCTCCGGACCATCTCTAATGCCAGCCTATCATTGCGTAGATAGGGGCGCTGTTCGCAGTATTCCCAGTTTGGTCTAACTAGTGCCTTGGATAGGTCTGGCAGGACTTCCCTATTTTCATACACCATTCCCATCACGGATCGTCCTTTTAACCTTGCTCCACCCACTCCTTGTGCTCAAGAACTATCACACCGCTTAACCTTTAGCCAGTTCTCCCCTCCCCCTCCACCCTCCCCCGCATCTGATCGAGTTGGGAGTTCGGAATGTCTTGAATAGTGGTGGGCGATGAAGCAACTCACTGGAGGAGGAGGCTCCACCAATATCCACATCAGCAGTGACGGGAGTGCCCATTGCACATCAGTGCAAAATGCAAGTGCATTCACTGTCAGCCTCCTGCAGTGTCAGGTAGATGGTCCATCTCGGCCTCCTTCTGAGGTCACCAGCCTACTCGCCTTCAGCCAATTTGATTCACTCCACGTGGCACCTGCGTTGTAAGTTCTATATACCTCTATGAAACGACCGAGAGACCTGGGAACACCACCACCTGGAGGTTTTCCTTCGAGCCACTCATCGTCCCGCCTTGAAAGTATATCGGCCGTTCCTTCACTGTCGTTGGTTCAAAATCCTGCCACTCTCTCCGTAACAGCACTGTGGGTGCACCTACATCACAGGGTTTGCAGTGCTTCAAGAAGGCAGCTCACCACCACCTTCTGAAGGTGCAATTAGGGGCAGGCAATAAAACTTGCCAGCAACACCCACAAGCCAAAAGCCGATAAAAGAATGTCTGTGCTGCTCCCAACAGTCTCTCTTCAGAAGACAGTCACGCCATCTCCGCAACAAGTCTGGTGAACCTTGCTTGCACTCCCTCTGAGGTAATAATGACATGTTGGCCTTTATCACAAGAGGATTTGAGTGCAGGAGTAGTGACGTTTTGCTTCAATTGTCCAGGAGTTTGGTTAGTCTGCTTCGGGAGTACTGTGTTCAATTCTGATCCCCTTACCTCAGAAATGATAATATTACCTCAGAGGGAGTGCAAGCAAGGTTCACCAGACTTGTTGCGGAGATGGCGTGACTGTCTTCTGAAGAGAGATTGGGGAAACTGGGCCTGTATTCTCTAGAGTTTCGAAGAATGAGAGGTGATCTCATTGAATGTATAAATTACTTAAAGGAATAGACAAGGTAAAATGTTGCCCCTGGTTGGGAAGTTTAGAACCAGGAGACACAACTTCAAAGTAAGGAGTATGTCAGTTAGGGCCGAGATGTCAGTTAGGGCCGAGATGTCAGTTAGGGCCGAGATGTCAGTTAGGGCCAAGTTGTCAGTTAGGGCCGAGGTGTCAGTTAAGGCCGAGATGTCAGTTAGGGCCGAGATGTCAGTTAGGGCCGAGATGTCAGTTAGGGCCGCGGTGTCAGTTAGGGCCGAGGTGTCAGTTAGGGCCGAGATGTCAGTTCAGGCCGAGATGTCAGTTAGGGCCGAGGTGTCAGTTAGGGCCGAGATGTCAGTTAGGGCCGAGATGTCAGTTAGGGCCGAGATGTCAGTTAGGGCCGAGATGTCAGTTAGGGCCGAGATGTCAGTTAGGGCCGAGATGTCAGTTAGGGCCGAGATGTCAGTTAGGGCCGAGATGTCAGTTAGGGCCGAGATGTCAGTTAGGGCCGAGATGTCAGTTCGGGCCGCGGTGTCAGTTAGGGCCGAGGTGTCAGTTAGGGCCGAGGTGTCAGTTAGGGCCGAGGTGTCAGTTAGGGCCGAGGTGTCAGTTAGGGCCGCGGTGTCAGTTAGGGCCGAGATGTCAGTTAGGGCCGAGATGTCAGTTAGGGCCGAGATGTCAGTTAGGGCCGAGATGTCAGTTAGGGCCGAGATGTCAGTTAGGGCCGAGATGTCAGTTAGGGCCGAGATGTCAGTTAGGACCGAGATGTCAGTTAGGGCCGAGGTGTCAGTTAGGGCCGAGGTGTCAGTTCAGGCCGAGATGTCAGTTAGGGCCGAGGTGTCAGTTCGGGCCGAGATGTCAGTTAGGGCCGAGATGTCAGTTAGGGCCGAGATGTCAGTTAGGGCCGAGATGTCAGTTAGGGCCGAGATGTCAGTTAGGGCCGAGATGTCAGTTAGGGCCGAGATGTCAGTTAGGGCCGAGATGTCAGTTAGGGCCGAGATGTCAGTTAGGGCCGAGATGTCAGTTAGGGCCGAGGTGTCAGTTAGGGCCGAGGTGTCAGTTAGGGCCGAGGTGTCAGTTAGGGCCGAGGTGTCAGTTAGGGCCGAGATGTCAGTTAGGGCCGAGATGTCAGTTAGGGCCGAGGTGTCAGTTAGGGCCGAGGTGTCAGTTAGGGCCGAGGTGTCAGTTAGGGCCGAGGTGTCAGTTAGGGCCGAGGTGTCAGTTAGGGCCGAGATGTCAGTTAGGGCCGAGTTGTCAGTTAGGGCCGAGATGTCAGTTAGGGCCGAGATGTCAGTTAGGGCCGAGGTGTCAGTTAGGGCCGAGATGTCAGTTAGGGCCGCGGTGTCAGTTAGGACCGAGATGTCAGTTAGGGCCGAGGTGTCAGTTAGGACCGAGATGTCAGTTAGGGCCGCGGTGTCAGTTAGGACCGAGATGTCAGTTAGGGCCGAGATGTCAGTTAGGGCCCAGATGTCAGTTAGGGCCGAGGTGTCAGTTAGGGCCGAGGTGTCAGTTAGGGCCGAGATGTCAGTTAGGGCCGAGATGTCAGTTAGGGCCGAGTTGTCAGTTAGGGCCGAGTTGTCAGTTAGGGCCGAGATGTCAGTTAGGGCCGAGATGTCAGTTAGGGCCGAGTTGTCAGTTAGGGCCGAGATGTCAGTTAGGGCCGAGGTGTCAGTTAGGGCCGAGGTGTCAGTTAGGGCCGAGATGTCAGTTAGGGCCGCGGTGTCAGTTAGGGCCGCGGTGTCAGTTAGGGCCGAGGTGTCAGTTAGGGCCGAGATGTCAGTTCGGGCCAAGGTGTCAGTTAGGGCCGAGTTGTCAGTTAGGACCGAGGTGTCAGTTAGGACCGAGATGTCAGTTAGGGCCGAGATGTCAGTTAGGGCCGAGATGTCAGTTAGGGCCGCGGTGTCAGTTAGGGCCGAGATGTCAGTTAGGGCCGAGATGTCAGTTAGGGCCGAGGTGTCAGTTAGGACCGAGATGTCAGTTAGGGCCGCGGTGTCAGTTAGGACCGAGATGTCAGTTAGGGCCGAGATGTCAGTTAGGGCCGAGATGTCAGTTAGGGCCGAGATGTCAGTTAGGACCGAGATGTCAGTTAGGGCCGAGATGTCAGTTAGGGCCGAGATGTCAGTTAGGGCCGCGGTGTCAGTTAGGGCCGCGGTGTCAGTTAGGGCCGAGGTGTCAGTTAGGGCCGAGATGTCAGTTAGGGCCGAGATGTCAGTTAGGGCCGAGATGTCAGTTAGGGCCGAGGTGTCAGTTAGGGCCGCGGTGTCAGTTAGGGCCGAGATGTCAGTTAGGGCCGAGATGTCAGTTAGGGCCGAGATGTCAGTTAGGGCCGAGGTGTCAGTTAGGGCCGAGATGTCAGTTAGGGCCGCGATGTCAGTTAGGGCCGAGATGTCAGGTAGGGCCGAGATGTCAGTTAGGGCCGAGGTGTCAGTTAGGGCCAAGTTGTCAGTTAGGGCCGAGGTGTCAGTTAGGGCCGAGATGTCAGTTAGGGCCGAGATGTCAGTTAGGGCCGAGATGTCAGTTAGGGCCGAGGTCAGTTAGGGCCGAGGTGTCAGTTAGGGCCGAGACGTCAGTTAGGGCCGAGACGTCAGTTAGGGCCGAGGTGTCAGTTAGGGCCGAGATGTCAGTTAGGGCCGCGGTGTCAGTTAGGGCCGCGGTGTCAGTTAGGGCCGAGGTGTCAGTTAGGGCCGAGATGTCAGTTCGGGCCAAGGTGTCAGTTAGGGCCGAGTTGTCAGTTAGGACCGAGGTGTCAGTTAGGACCGAGATGTCAGTTAGGGCCGAGATGTCAGTTAGGGCCGAGATGTCAGTTAGGGCCGCGGTGTCAGTTAGGGCCGAGATGTCAGTTAGGGCCGAGATGTCAGTTAGGGCCGAGGTGTCAGTTAGGACCGAGATGTCAGTTAGGGCCGCGGTGTCAGTTAGGACCGAGATGTCAGTTAGGGCCGAGATGTCAGTTAGGGCCGAGATGTCAGTTAGGGCCGAGGTGTCAGTTAGGACCGAGATGTCAGTTAGGGCCGAGATGTCAGTTAGGGCCGAGATGTCAGTTAGGGCCGCGGTGTCAGTTAGGGCCGCGGTGTCAGTTAGGGCCGAGGTGTCAGTTAGGGCCGAGATGTCAGTTAGGGCCGAGATGTCAGTTAGGGCCGAGGTGTCAGTTAGGGCCGCGGTGTCAGTTAGGGCCGAGATGTCAGTTAGGGCCGAGATGTCAGTTAGGGCCGAGATGTCAGTTAGGGCCGAGGTGTCAGTTAGGGCCGAGATGTCAGTTAGGGCCGCGATGTCAGTTAGGGCCGAGATGTCAGGTAGGGCCGAGATGTCAGTTAGGGCCGAGGTGTCAGTTAGGGCCAAGTTGTCAGTTAGGGCCGAGGTGTCAGTTAGGGCCGAGATGTCAGTTAGGGCCGAGATGTCAGTTAGGGCCGAAATGTCAGTTAGGGCCGAGGTATCAGTTAGGGCCGAGGTGTCAGTTAGGGCCGAGACGTCAGTTAGGGCCGAGATGTCAGTTAGGGCCGAGTTGTCAGTTAGGGCCGAGATGTCAGTTAGGGCCGAGATGTCAGTTAGGGCCGAGGTGTCAGTTAGGGCCGAGATGTCAGTTAGGGCCGCGGTGTCAGTTAGGGCCGCGGTGTCAGTTAGGGCCGAGGTGTCAGTTAGGGCCGAGATGTCAGTTCGGGCCAAGGTGTCAGTTAGGGCCGAGTTGTCAGTTAGGACCGAGGTGTCAGTTAGGACCGAGATGTCAGTTAGGGCCGAGATGTCAGTTAGGGCCGAGATGTCAGTTAGGGCCGAGTTGTCAGTTAGGGCCGAGATGTCAGTTAGGGCCGAGATGTCAGTTAGGGCCGAGGTGTCAGTTAGGACCGAGATGTCAGTTAGGGCCGCGGTGACAGTTAGGACCGAGATGTCAGTTAGGGCCGAGATGTCAGTTAGGGCCGAGGTGTCAGTTAGGGCCGAGGTGTCAGTTAGGGCCGAGGTGTCAGTTAGGGCCGAGGTATCAGTTAGGGCCGAGATGTCAGTTAGGGCCGAGATGTCAGTTAGGGCCCAGATGTCAGTTAGGGCCGAGGTGTCAGTTAGGGCCGAGATGTCAGTTAGGGCCGAGATGTCAGTTAGGGCCGAGATGTCAGTTAGGGCCGAGATGTCAGTTAGGGCCGAGATGTCAGTTAGGGCCGAGATATCAGTTAGGGCCGAGATGTCAGTTAGGGCCGAGATGTCAGTTAGGGCCGAGATGTCAGTTAGGGCCGAGATGTCAGTTAGGGCCGAGATGAGGAGAAATGTTTTACACAGAGGGTGGTGAGTCTTTGGAATTCTCTACTCCAGAGGGCTGTGGAAGCTCGGTCATTGAGAATGTCTAAAACAGAGATTGGTGGATTTCTGATTGACAATGATGGAAAAGGTTATGGGAATAGTGGGTGTAAAATGCCAGTCTTTAGTCAATTTGATTCACTCCACGTGAATCAGAAAATGTCCAAGTGCCCTTGGAACACCAACATCTTGAATGTTCAGCCACGATCGTGTTGAATGGCAGAGCAGACTCGACGGGATGAATGGCCTCCTCTCGTTCCTGTGTTCCTAATTGTCCCACTTGAAATGGGCTCAGTCAGCCTCCACCCAAAGCTTAGTGGGAAAAGGGATCACAGGAGAATGACTCCCCTCCCCCCAAGCTCTGATATCACAGGATATCTGGAACAGGGAATAAGAACTCCATCGGTGAAGACAGTAAGCTGGCAGCCACTAGGGGGTAACTACAAGACGGAAGTGCGAATGGGGGTTAACCTCACTGAGTTAGTTAATCAGGGGCAGGGCAGACCGTGGGTCAGTGGGTAACTCTCCCGTCTCCAACTCAGAAGTTTGCTGGTTCAAGTCCCTCGCTGGAGGCTCGAGAACACAAACCAGGTGGATTCTCCCATACTGTTGGGACTGAAGGAAGAGTCCCAGCGTCAGAAGGAGCTGCCTTCCAGATGAGACCTGGGTCTGAGCTCTGGCTGCTGAACGTGGACAGAACAAGAAGAGAGCGCTCCTCGCCTCCCCTGTTGGAACTCCATTCCTTCGCTGTGGCTGGGTCAAAATCCTGGAGCTCTCCCTAACCACACTGCGGCTGTATCTGCACTTAGGGATGGGCAATGAATGTTGGCCTAGCCAGCGACACCCACATCCATCAACAGGGTGAATAGGGTACACTCTGTGCACTATTAAGAGAGGGGTGGGGTGTTGATCCAGAACTCTGAGCCAGTGGCCCTGAAGGAAGATCGGATGGCGTGAGAGGAATACACAGGGAGTTTCCCATGCATCTGCCTTGCACTTGTGCATCGAGGTGTGGGAGCTCTCTGATTCTATAAACTGCCTTGCCCCTGTGAGCCAGAATTAGAATCCGTACATGCCGCCTTTACAAATTATAGGTTTACATAAATTGAGCAGGACGGCTTCCAATGGTCTGAAATAAAACTGTTCTATATTTATGAAAATCGACGCTGCAACCACTAATTTGGAACAGTGCAGAATGTTTTTACCACACCACCTCAAAGGGAGAGATTCTCTGGGTTTCATTTGGGCGGACGTTGCCAACAATTAAGGTTTCCTGATTTTATTTTTTTTCCACCGACTCGCGAGCCTCTCTCCTCCGCATCGCTCGCCGTGACTGCTCACACCCCGGTGATTCGTCACCCAGCCCTCCGGGCACCGGCATTCTCCTCTGCAATTCTCTGCCAGGTCTCAGCTGCGAGTCAGTGCAGCCTCTCTGATCTTTTCAATATCCTGGCAGCAACAAGACAATATTATGCACAGTGGCAGTCACGACCCAGCTTGCACATTCAACCCATGCTGATTTGTCCAGGCATAAACTCATACACCGATTCAACCTCTTCCATCTCTCAAGTAAAGTTGAAAGATTATTTCACCCGAATCCAGGTAGCGATCAAGCACTTTGCCCCCAGAGATGCAGCATAAAGGGTCAACAGACATAAATGCCAATGCTGTAGAGGATTATGTCGTCAACAACCTGGTGGTTACCATTGACCAGAAACTGAACTGGACCAGCCATATAAATCCTGTGGTAACAAGAGCAGGTCAGAGGCTGGGAATCAGAGGTGAGTAACTCACCTCCTGGCCCCCCCACAGCCTAAACACCATCTGCAAGGCACAAGTCAAGGAGAGTGATGGAATACTCTCCACTTGCCAGTAAGGCTTCTTAGGCAGCACCTTCCAAACCCACAACCTCTACTCTCTAGAAGGACAAGGTCAGCAGATACATGGGAACGCCACCCCCTGGAGGTTCCCCCAAAAATCACTCACCTTCCTGACTTGGAAATATATCCTTCACTGTCGCTGGGCCAAAATCCTGGAATGTTCTCCCTCACAGCACAGTGGGTGTACCTACACCACAGGGACTGCAGCAGTTCCAGAAGGCAGCTCACCACCACCTTCTCAAGGGGCAATTAGGGGATGGGCAACAAATGCGGCCTCGCCAGTGATGCCCCCATCACATGAATTTAAAAAACATGATGAGTGAGTGAGTGGAGAGAGAGAATGTGTGTGTGTGTGGTTGGAATCATACATAGGAGCAACATGTCTATTCTGTAACCTGTTTAATACACGAACGAGAAGCAGGAGTAGGTAATTCAGCCGGAGTCTGTTCCGCCATTCAGTAGGATCATGTCTGATCTCGGGCGAAATTCTCCCCCAACGGCGGGATGTCCGCCGACTGGCGCCAAAGACGGCGCCAATCAGACGGGCATCGCGCCGGCCCAAAGGTGCGGAATGCTCCGCATCTTTGGCGGCCTAGCCCCAACATTGAGGGGCTAGGCCGACGCCAGAGGGATTTCCGCCCCGCCAGCTGGCGGAAATGGCGTTTGTTGCCCCGCCAGCTGGCGCGGAAATGCGGCGCATGCGCGGGAGCGTCAGCGGCCGCTGTCAGTTTCCCGGCGCATGCGCGGGAGCGTCAGCGGCCGCTGTCAGTTTCCCGGCGCATGCACGGGAGCGTCAGCGGCCGCTGTCAGTTTCCCGGCGCATGCGCGGGAGCGTCAGCGGCCGCTGTCAGTTTCCCGCGCATGCGCAGTGGGGAGAGTCTCTTCCGCCTCCACCATGGTGGAGGCCGTAGCGGAGGCGGAAGGGAAAGAGTGCCCCCACGGCACAGGCCCGCCCGCGGATCGGTGGGCCCCGATCGCGGGCCAGGCCACCGTGGGGGCACCCCCCGGGGTCAGATCGCCCCGTGCCCCCCCCCCCCCCCCAGGACCCCGGAGCCCGCCCACGCCGCCTGGTCCCGCCGGTAAATACCAGGTTTGATTTACGCCGGCGGGACAGGCAATTCCTGGGCGGGACTTCGGCCCATCCGGGCCGGAGAATCCAGCGTGGGGTCCCGCCAACTGGCGTGGCCCGATTCCCGCCCCCGCCCAATCTCCGGTACCGGAGACTTCGGCGAGGGCGGGATTCACGGCGGCCAACGGCCATTCTCCCACCCGGCGGGCGGTCGGAGAATGACGCCCCTCATCTCCACCTTCCTGCCCATCCCCCATAACCTTTCATCCTGCTGCTAATTAAAAACCCATCGATCTCCTCCTGAAATTTGTTTATTGTTCCAGCAGCCACTGCACTCTGGGGTAGAGAACTCCACAGGTTCACCACCCTTTGAGTGAAGTAATCTCTCCTCATTACTGTTTTAAATCTGTCCCTCCACCCCTTAGTCGAAAACTATGACCTCTCATTCTAGAATGTCCAACAAGGGAAAACATCCGCTCTGCGTCTACCCTGTCAATCCCCTTTAGCATCTTATATACCTCAATTAGATCTCCTCTCATTCTTCTAAACTCCAGGGCGTATAGGTGCTCAATCTCTCTTCATAAGGCAAGTCCCTGGAATCAATCCAATGAATCTTCTATGAACCGCCTCTGATGCACTTACATCCTTCCTCAAGGGAACCAAAACTGTGCGCAGTACTCCAGATGTGGTCTCACCCATGCCCTATACAGATATAGCACTAATAAGCAAGTGTGAGCAGATAGCAGAATACAGCTGCGGACCGTCTAAGAACCAAGTATCATGTCTCGTGTCCATTAACAGAAAGGCCATGAGAGAACAAGCCAAGTTTTCCACAGTGTCCTGGGGCAACGTTTCTCCTTGAACCAACAGACGATCCTGTTTTCAGTATCTCGTTGCATTTTTTAAAATTACGTGACCTTTGTGTGCACAAACCGACCTCTGCCTTTCCTACCTTGTGACAGTGGCCAGAACTCGCGAAGGCACTTAATTGTCTGTGAGGTGCTTTCCCAATCACCTACAGTGGTGCGGTTGCAAGGTAATCCCTGTTCTCGCCGGAGACTCGTGAGGTTTAAATTCCCCCGCCATGACATAATCTGGAAAAGACTGGCTTGGAGTCGTACAAAGAAGGCGCCTCAAGCCAAGTCGGGTGGCTCCCCGGATGAAACCCATCTCTGCCCCGACAGCTTTGTGTGAGGAAGTTAAATTTTAAGGGTGCGAGCAATCTCCTCGGGCATCTTGCCCAACCCGCATGTGAATCCGGCAAACAGGGACTGTCATGTTAGGTACACTGGTATAACACTGGCTGCAACTGGATGCAGCTTAGATCAAAAAGATACTCCAGACCTTGAAGTTAGTTCAATCAGGTTTATTGAACTAATAGCACAGTTCTCTGGGAGTTCGACTCTCTGCTAACATAAGTGTGGCTACTCTGTCTGACTGAACCAGACTATCTCTTAGCCACGTGGTGGAGGTGTGAGATTGTAACAACACCCTTGACTGACTCTCCAGATGTTCATCAGTGGAAAGAGGCGGAGTGTGAGTGCCTTGTGTCTTTTATAGTCAGATCCCACCCCTGAGTGTCCTGCCTGCTTATTGGTCATGTCCTGTTCTCTGTGTCCATTAGCTGCTTGTCTGTGCCTGCCTGTATATCATTATGTGTGTGTCTGCATATCATGACAGGGACCATAAAAGAAAATTCGACAAAGAATTTGACTCCGTCCCCATGCATGTCTGTGCGTGCGTGATCTCCAGAAGGTTATCAGAGCTCCAAAGAGTAACCACCGAGACTCAAAACTTTAAACTCTCCTTCTCTCTCCACAGAAGCTGCCAGACCTGCTGAGGTTTTCCAGCATTTTCTGTTCTTGTTTCAAATTTCCAGTATCCGTCGTATTTTGCTTTTGTTTTAGGGAACAGTCTAATTTATATCCAGTACGATGCAAGGAGAAAGGAGTAAGTGATAATTGTGTTGCAAAGGGGAAGAGTGACCAGAATTTGTTGGAGTTTATCGTTCAATCTGAAATGTGGATCTGAAATCTAAACAAAGGAAGCTACGAAGGTGTGAGGGGCAAGTCGGCCGAGGTGGATTGGAAAAATACACGGCTATGTATGACGGCAGACAGGCAATGGCTAGTATTTAAAGAATTCATTCATGGCTTACAGCAAGCACATTCCTTTAAAGCACAAAATGAAACCAACAGGAAAAGTGAGTCAACCGTGACTAACAAAGAAAGTTAAAGATCGTACCAGACCAAAGGAAGAGGCTTATAAAGTTGCCAAAACAAGTAGTAAGGCTGAGGATTGGGAACATTTTAGAATTCAGCAGAGAAGGACCAAGGAACTGAAAAATGGAGAACAGAATATGAATGTAAACTAACCGAAAACATAATAACTGACCGTAAAAGCTTCAATAAATATTCAGAGGCAAATTCCCCATTACAGGCGGGGAAAGGAGAATTTATAATAGGGAACAGAGAAATGGTAGAGAAGCTAAATAATTAATTTATGTCTGTAGGTTGCTATGGAGATAGTGGATGCATTGGTGGTCAACTTCCAAAATTCTGGAATGGCTCCTGCAGATTGGAAGGTAGCAAATGTCACTCCATCATTTAAGAGAAGAGAGAGAGAGCAAACAGGGAACTACAGACCAGGTAGCCTGACATCAGTACAAGGGAAAATGCTCGAGTCTATTATAAAGGATGTGTTAACCAGACACTTGGAAAATAATGATCCGATTGTACAGAGTCAACATGGATTTCCGAAAGAGAAATCACGTTTGCCAAACCAGCTGGAGATGTTTGAGCACGTTACCAACAGAATAGATATTGGAATAGATACGAGTGTATTTGGATTTTCAGAAGGCTTTCGATGAGTTCCCACACAGGAGGTTATCAAACGACATTATGGCACAACCGAAAGGGAGGACTATACTAGCATGGATTGAGGACCGGTTAACAGATAGAGAACAGAGAATAGGAATGAATGGGTAATTTTCAGATTGGCAGGCTCTGATCAATGGGAACTGCAAAGATCAGGACTTGGATGCCAACTATTCCCATTGGATAGAAATGATTTGGACGTGGGACAAAAATTATTACTTCCAAGTTTGCGGACGACACACAATTGGGTAGGAACACGAGTTGTGAGGATGGTGCAAGGAGGCTTCAAGGGGGTTTGGAGACGTAGGTGAATGGGCAAGGACGTGGCAGGTGAATATAACGTGGAGTAGCGTGGAGTTATCCACTTTGGTAGGAGGGACGGAGGGGCGAAGAATGGTGCGAGATTGGGAATCGTTCATGTCCGAAGGGATCTGAGTGTTCCTTGCTCACAAGTCACTGAAAATTTAAAACACGTGGGTGCAGGAAGCAATCGGGAGGGGAAATTGTACATTGGCCTTCATCGGGTTTGATCACAGGAGTAAACAGGCCTCACTTCAATTATATAAAATCTTGGTGAGACCATACCTGAGGTACTGTGTACAGTTTTGGCCTCCTTATCGAAGAAAGAATGTACTTGCCATTGAGGGAGTGAATTGGAGGTTCACCAGAAAGGTTGTCCAACGAGGAGAGATTGAAGAGACGGAGTCTCTTTCCCTGGAGTTTCGAAGAGTGAGAGGTGATCTCATTGAAACCTACACAATTTCTACAGGGCCCAGACAGAGGAGATGCAGGAAGAATGTTTCCCCTGGTAGGTGGGGGTGCCTATAACCAGGGGAGACAGTCTCAGAATAAGGGGGGAGGTTATTTGGGACTGAGCTGAGGAGGAATCTCTTCACTCAGAGGGTGCTGATTTTTTTTTGGATTCTCTGCCCCGGAGGGCTGCGGAGGCGTAAGTCACTGAGCACGTCCAAGACCGAGTTCGCTGGAGTTCCAGAAAAGAATCACAGGATAATAGTGTGCAAAAGAGGCCCTTCAGCCCATCAAGTCTGCACCGACGTATGAAAAAAACCTGACCTGCCTACTTAATCCCATTTACCAGCACTTCATAGAATCATAGAATTACAGTGCAGGAGGCCATTCGGCCCATCAAGTCTGCACCAGCCCGTTTTGAAAGAGCACCCCACTTAAGACCACATCTCTACCCCATCCCGTAACCCACCTAACCTTTTGAACACTAAGGGGCAATTTAGCATGGCCAATTCACTTAACCTGCACATCTTTGGGCTGTGGGAGGAAACCGGAGCCCCCGGAGGAAACCCACACAGACATGGGGAGAAAGTGCAAACTCCACACAGACAATCACCCGAGGCCAGATTTGAACCCGGGTCCCTGGGGCTCTGATGCAACAGTGCTAACCACAGTGTTGCCTATAGCCTCGAATGTTATTGTGTGCCAAGTGCTCATCCAGGTACTTTTTAAAGGATGTGACACACCCTGCCTCTACCACCCTTCCAGACAGTGAATCCCAGACTGTCACCGCTCTCTGCGCAAAAAAGCTTTTCCTTAAATTCACCGTAAACCTCCGGCCCCTCACCTTGAACTTGTGTCCCCTTGTAGCTGACCCTTCAACTAAGGGGAACAACTGCTCCCTATCCACCCTCTCAAAGCACCTCATGAACTTGTACACCTTGTTCAGGTCAGCCCTCTTCTCTGCTCCAGCAAAAACAACCCAAGCCTACCCAACCTCTCTTCATAACTTAAATGTTCCATCCCAGGCAACATCCTTGTGAATCGCCTCTGGACCCGCTCCAGTGAAATCACATCCTTCCTATAATGTGGCGATCAAAATTGCACACAGTACTCCAGCCGTGGCCTCACCAAAGTTCTATACAGCTCCAACGTGACCTCCCTGCTTTTGTAATCTATGCCTTGATTGATAAAAGCGAGTGTCCCATGTGCCTTTTGCACCGCCCTATTAACCTGCCCTTCTGTCTTCAGAGATCCATGGACAAATACTCCAAGGTCCCTTTGTTCCTGGGAACTTCCCAATGTCAGGCTCTTAATTCAATACTTCCTTGTCAAATTACTCCTTCCAAAGTGTATCACCTCACACTTTTCAGGGTTAAATTCCATCTGCCACTTGTCCGTCCATTTGGCCATCCTGTCTGTATCTTCCGGTAACCCAAGACACTCAACCTCACTGTTAACCACCCGGCCAATCTGTGTGTCATCCGCAATCTTACTGATCCAACCCGCACAGTCATCTATGTCATTTATATAATGACAAACAATAAGGGCGCAGCACAGATCCCTGTGGTACGCCACTGGACACTGCTTCCTGTCACTAAAGCAGCCGTCTGTCATCACCCTCTGTCTCCTGCAGCTAAGCCAATTTTGAATTCACTTTATCAGGTTACCCTGTATCTGATGTGCATTTTCCTTCTTTAGATGTTTCCCATGTGGGACCTTGTCAAAAGCTTTGCTGAAATCCATGTAAACTACATCAACTGCACTACCCACACCTACATACCTGGTCACATGCTCAAAAAATGTAATCAAATTTGTTAGGCATGACCTCCCTCTGACAAAGCCATGCTGACTATTCCTGATCAAACCATTCTTCTCCAAGTGGAGATAGATTCTTTCCTTCAGAATTTTCTCCAATAGTTTCTCAACCACTAGCGTGAGACTCGCTGTCTGTAGTTCCCTGGCTCATCTCTACAACCGTTCTTACATAGTGGGACCACATTAGCTGTTCTCCAGTCCTCTAGTAGCTCCTCCGTGGGCAGAGAGGAATTAAAAATTTGGGTCAGAGCTCCTGCAATCTCCTCCCTCGCCTCCCACAGCAGCCTGGGAGACAATTCACCCGGATTTGGAGATTTGTCCACTTTTAAGCCTTGCAACACTTCCAATACCTTGTCACTTCCTATGTAATTTGCTCAAGAACATCACAGTCTCTCTCCCAGAGTTCCATATCTACCTCTTCATTCTCTGTGAAAACCGATTCATTCAACACCTTACCAATGCCCTCTGGCTCCATCCACATATTTCCCCCTTGGTCCCTAATGAGCCCTACGTTTGCTCTGGTTATCTTCTTCCCATTAATATACGTATAGAATATCTTGGGATTTTCCCTACTTTTACCAGCCTTAGCTTTCTCACATCCCCTCTTTGCTTTCCTGCTGACAATCTAGGGGTCTATAGTAAACACCTAGCAATGTGGCTGTCCCTTTTTGATTCCTAAGCTCTCACAAAGCCTAATTTGGTGCTCCCTCCATGATATTATTTCTCGTTACTGCAGTAACTACCTCCTTAACTAATAATGCAATGCCTCCTCCTCTGTCTGAAGATTCTAAATCCCGGGAAGTTGAGCTGCCAATCCTGCCCCTCCCTCAACCATGTTTCCGTGATAGTTACTATAATCACAATTCCCTGTGTCAATCCTCACCATTAACTCATCAGTTTTACCTTTAATACTCCTGGCATTAAAGTAGAGGCCATCCAGCCTCGTCGTACTCTGTTGAAACTTACTATCGCTGTATTCCCTCTGACTTCATAGAATTTACAGTACAGAAGGAGGCCATTCGGCCCATCGAGTCTGCACCGGTCCTGGGAAAGAGCACCCTACCTAAGCCCACACCTCCACCCTATCCCCATAACGCAGCAACCCCACCCAACCTTTTTTTGGACACTGAGGGCAGCATGGTAGCACAAGTGATTAGCACTGTGGCTTCACAGCGCCAGGGTCCCAGGTTCGATTCCCCGGTGGGTCACTGTCTGTGCGGAGTCTGCACATTCTTCCCATGTCTCGTGGGTTTCCTCCGGGTGCTCCGGTTTCCTCCCACAGTCCAAAGACGTGCAGGTTAGGAGGATTGGCCATTATAAATTGCCCGTAGTGACCAGAAAGGTTAGGAGGGGTATTGGGTTACGGGGGTAGGGTGGAAGTGAGGGCTTAAGTGGGTCGGTGCAGACTCGATGGGCCGAATGGCCTCCTTCTTCAGGAATAGCGCCAGAAGGCTGGAGGATAGCAAATGTTGTCCCCTTGTTCAAGAAGGGGAGTAGAGACAACCCCGGTAACTATAGACCAGTGAGCCTTACTTCTGTTGTGCGCAAAGTCTTGGAAAGGATTATAAGAGATAGGATTTATAATCATCTGGAAAGAAATAATTTGATTATGGATAGTCAACACGGTTTTGTGAAGGGTAGGTCGTGCCTCACAAACCTTATTGAGTTCTTTGAGAAGGTGACCAAACAGGTGGACGAGGGTAAAGCAGTTGATGTGGTGTCTACGGATTTCAGTAAAGCGTTTGATAAGGTTCCCCACGGTAGGCTATTGCAGAAAATACGGAGGCATGGGATTCAGGGAGATTTAGCAGTTTGGATCAGAAATTGGCTAGCTGTAAGACAGAGGGTGGTGGTTGATGGGAAATGTTCAGCCTGGAGTTCAGCTACTAGTGGTGTACCACAAAAATCTGTTTTGGGGCCACTGCTGTTTGTCATTTTTATAAATGACCTGGAGGAGGGCATAGAAGGATGGGTGAGTAAATTTGCAGATGACACTAAAGTCGGTGGAGTTGTGAACAGTGCGGAAGGATGTTGCAGGTTACAGAGGGACATAGATAAGCTGCAGAGCTGGGCTGAGAGGTGGCAAATGGAGTTTAATGCAGAAATGTATGAGGTGTTGAATACAGAGTACTGGGCTAATGGTAAGATTCTTGGCAGTGTGGATGAGCAGAGAGATCTCGGTGTCCATGTACATAGATCCCTGAAAGTTGCCACCCAGGTTGATAGGGTTGTTAAGAAGACGTACGGTGTGTTAGCTTTTATTGGTAGAGGGATTGAGTTTCAGAGCCATGAGGTCATATTGCAGCTCTACGAAACTCTGGTGCGGCCGCATTTGGAGTATTGCGTGCAGTTCTGGTCGCTGCATTATAGGAAGGATGTGGAAGCATTGGAAAGGGTGCAGAGGAGATTTACCAGGATGTTGCCTGGTATGGAGGGAAGATCTTATGAGGAAAGGCTGAGGGACTTGAGGCTGTTTTCGTTAGAGAGAAGGTTAAGAGGTGACTTAATAGAGGCATACAAGATGATCAGAGGATTAGATAGGGTGGCCCCGGAGGAAACCTACGCAGACACGGGGAGAAGGTGCAGACTCCGCACAGACAGTGACCCAAGTCGGGAATTGAACCTGGGACCCTGGAGCTGTGAAGCAACTGAGCTAACCACTGTGCTACCGTGCCGCCCCCCCCCCCAAAAAAACAGGTGACTTGATTGCTTTTCTGTGTTATGCTGTGTCCCTATTCTTCTAACAGTCTGCATCCCGTCCTGCTGCCGATACCAATGACAGCAAGGGATATGGGGAGAGCGCAGGGTAATAGAGTAGAGATACAAGATCCACCACGATCTAGTCGAGGGGCTGAATGGCCTCCTCCTGCAGTCCGTAAATGTTTACCTGACCTGAATATTTTTCTTTCTTTCAGACCTCCAGCATCTGTAGTATTTAGCCTTTGTGTGAAGCTGAGTACGGTTGATGGCATTACAGACATTCTCCTTTCGACCTATGAAGGCTTGTTTTAGTGTTTTTTTTTGGAACGTGGCCGACTTAGACTGCAGGAGTTAAGTATTATTACATGTATTTAAAGGCTGGCTCGAGAGTCAGCTGCTGCAATGATTGTCTTGACTCCTGGGGGAGGCGAGAGGTCATTCCTTGTGCAAAGTGCTAAAACAGTTGGTGCCATTTCCTCTTAACTTCCCCCCCCCCCAATCAGCTGCCATCAATCCGACTCGGCCACAGCACAACGCACACTCCCAATCCCGGCTCCCCTTTCCATTAATGAAATGCACAGATACGAGATCAAAAGAGGAATTGGGAACCATATACACCGACCTTTCGCCTCCAGGATCCGAACGAGATTATGGGCTCAGGGAGTGATTGACAGGTCTCCACTCAATCGCTCCCTGAAGGGAGTTTGGTAACCTTCCATCTCAGGGATATGATTTCAAAGTACGGGCCTGGCCGCAGAGTATGTTGGCTGCAAAAGTAAAGTCACCGTAAATCCCAGATGACCATAGGTTTCGTTCCCCTTTGGGGTGGGGGTGGGGGGAGTAAGAGAGCTGACTGGTGGTGATTTCACCCAAGGATCACCACACCTCAGGTGAAGGGTTTCATGGACAACCTCAGCCGGTACCTCAGCAAAGCAGCACTTGTGAAGTGACTTTGAGAGGAGCGTGAGCTAGACAATTAGGTGGCCACTTGAAACACCGTAGTATACAAGGCTACGGAGCAAGTGCTGGAAAACGGGAATAGGATAGGGGGCTTGATGGGCCAAATGGCTTCTTTCTGTGCTGTAAAACTCTGGAACTTTGCAAGCGCTCATCATTCTCCTGCATGTCAAGAGGCAACATTTTCAAGTAGTGTAGTGGTATTGCCGCTGGATTAGTAATGCAGAGACCCAGGGTAATGCTCTGTGAACCTGTGTTTGAATCCCGCCTCAACAGACGGTAAAATTTGAATTCAATATTTTTTTTTAAATTTCGGAATTAAAAGTCTGACCATGACCTTGAACTCATTGTCGATTGTTGCAAAAAAACCATCTGGTTCACTAATGTCCTTTGGGGAAGGAAATTTGCTGTCTTTACCTGATTTGGCCTACATGTGACTCCAGACCCACGGAGATGTGGTTGATTCTGGAAATGGCCGCTCAGTTCCAGGGCAATTCGGGACGGGCAACTGATGTTGTCCCAGCCAGCGATGCCCACATCCCATGGCAGACTGGCAAAATGGAAACGCCTCACCCTCGTGATGGTTCCCCCATGGCACCCGCCGTTAAGGCAGGTTGGCGAAGAACGGCCCATGGCGAGCGGCTCGACAGTGCTCAATTCGGAAAACCGGGCACATTCCGACTGGAATCTCACTGCCACCTCGCCTCGCCTTCCACTGACACCAGGAGGAAAATTGTCCGTGAACTGCCTGCTCACGGCTGAGGGTTAAGTGAGTCTTGAAGAACCTGAATGAGAGAATGAAATGTTCAAGTAACCCTGTGGCGGGAAGGGGGGGGATACAGGGGCTGGTTTAGCACAGTGGGCTAAACAGCTGGCATGTAGTGCAGAACAAGGCAGCAGCGCGGGTTCAATTCCTGTACCAGCCTCCCCGAACAGGCACCGGAATGTGGCGACTAGGGTCTTTTCACAGTAACTTCATTGAAGCCTACTTGTGACAATAAGTTATTATATTATCATACTGGTGGGGAGGTGGTGTGGCCCCCATCAGCTCTGGATCACCCCGGACTCGGGTCCCACTCCATCCACTCGGGAGTGCCTTTAAGTCCAGGCCGACGATCCCAGAGCGGGCACCCAGGGGACAACGCTATGCTGCCTGAAGTGCCATCTTGACGCACGAGATATCGAGCTGCCCTCTCAGCCAAGATGCCAAAGATCCCACGCAGCATAATTTTTTTTTTTTTTGAAGGAGGCCGAAGGAATTATATTTATTCCCGCACCCTGACATCAGTGCAGGGGCCGCGATTGCTGATGGTGGCATCCTGCTGCGCACGAACTGGCTGTCACCTTGCTGACATTATTGGACTAGGCTTCAAAAGCCCATCAGTCCCCAAGAGAGACCCGCTCGCGACACACCTGGTCAGTGACACACCAAAGGGTAGCCCAGTACCTGCAGGACTGTGGCCAGAGAGCGGGGTCTGGGGGGGTTGAGTGGGAGGGAGTGGAGGAGTGGGGAGAGGGGGCTATGAGGGACAAGCATAGAGAGGCCCGAGTTATGATAGGTTCCACAAGTTCAGAACTCCGGCCCCCCGAAACTCCAACTCGGGAGAAAGGTTCCGCAAAAGAGGGCACCGTTCGGCCCATCACACCTGTCAACCAGATTCCGCGACAGCACCCCAACCTCCCCTCGCGACCTATTTCAACTCTGCAAAATTTATCTTCCCTCATTGTATTTATCCAGTTCCCTTTCAAAAGTAATCAAATCCGCCCCCCCCCCCCCCTCACCCTGTCGGACAGTGCAATCCAGATCACATGATTGTTACAGTACAGGAGGCCATTCAGCCCATCGTGTCACTATACCAAATGAGATAGTGACTTTTGGCTTCCCCCCCTCCAACTCCCATATTCAAGTAATCATTGACTGCCCTCTTGAATGCCTCGATTGAACCTGCCTCCACCACATTTCCAGGCAGTGCATTCCAGACCCCAACCAAGAGCTTTTATCTCTCACATCACATTTGCTTCTTTTGCAAATTGCTTTAAATATGTGCTCTCTCGTTGTCGCGCCGTTCGTGAGCGTTCCCTCTCATATCTGTTAAGAGAAAAAACCCACATCCCTCCTCGGATTCCTTCACAAGCGATCTCCAATCCACTACCTCTGGTGCCTCGCGCCACTGCAAACTATTAAAACCCTGAGTGATTTTGAACACTCATGTCAAATTTCCCCTTCTCTGCTCTGAAGTCTGGACAAGCCCGACTACAATTCTGGTAAATCTCCTCTCAAAGGACCTTGACATCCTTCATGAATGTCAGAAGCAAGCAAGCCATTCAAATGTTGAACAAGACACACGCACACACATTTGAGCACAGAGGCAGCTCTAACAGTAACCCAAACATCTGAGACAGATTCCCCGTTTTCCCGGGACACGCTGTTCCCACCCATATTTCATTTTTCCTGCCTTTTAAGCAAACGTGCAAAGCGTTCCTGGAATGTGGTCAACGAGCCAAGTGGACGCTGAGCACTGCGGCTCCTCGGCACGGCTCCTTATTCCTGGTGTGGTGTTGCGCTCTAGTGGGCATGGTGAGCATTTCAGCCTGGGTCCCTGCACAGAGAGAACCCTGGGATCCAGGCGGACTGGAAGCTTAAAGTTAGCAGGGGCTCAGGGTGTGGGTGATGGTCAGAGGGAGAGGAAAGAAGAGGTCTACGGAGTGAGTGAGCACACACATTAACAGACTCACACACTGGCGGGACAGACACAATTGCCCACACTGACAGGCACACTCGCCCACACAGAGATGCATATAGACACATACTACACAGACACACATCTGTACTCAGGCGCGTACACGCACACAGTCAATGTAATGTCTTGTGGGAGTCAGTCACTGGTCAACATGCAAGACCCACCCAAAAACACAAGCTCATCAACCCTACCCTTGCAAAACACCCACTAATTTTGTCAAACGGGTGCAATGATGAGGTTGAAGGCACTTCTGCAGCAATCACCTCTCATTAAGAAATGTTCACCCCAGTCTCTCTCTCTCTGTCTATCCCCTGCCCTACCAACCCTTCACAAAGGGCTCTTTCATTCACCCTCTCGCTTCCCAAAACATACACTCTGGACAGACTGAAAGCAGCAGAGGGGCTTAACCCTTCCTTCCATCCACTCACCCTCTCTTCAGACAGCCACTGAGCAGACTGGTCCCAGGAGAGATTGAGCCTTCTCCCACCTGCTCCCCTCGCACCATCACCCACGGGCAACCCCAAACCTCAAAAAGGTCGAGGAAGCCAAGCTCGGGTTTTGCCAGTAACATGATATAGATTGGTGAGGGTGGACTGCAACTCGGGGGGGGGGGGGGGGGGGTCAACTCCATGTCGGGGTGATAAGTTTCTGACTGGCTCCCCATCAACTCACATTGCACAGGAGACCATCGATCCATTGTACATGCGGGTGAATCGCTAGTGAATCTTCTTTCATTTCATGGGCGGCACGGTAGCACAGTGGTTAGCACAGTTGCTTCACAGCTCCAGGGTCCCGGGTTCGATTCCCGGCTTGGGTGACTCTCTGTGCAGAGTCTGCGCGTTCTCCCCGTGTCTGCGTGGGTTTCCTCCGGGTGCTCCGGTTTCCCCTCTCAGTCCAAAGATGTGCAGGTTAGGTGGATTGGCCATGCTAAATTGCCCTTAAGTGTCCACAAAAAAAAAAGAGGTTGGGTGGGGTTACTGGGAGAGGGTGGTGTGGGCTTGGGTAGGGTGCTCTTTCCAAGGGCCGGTGCAGACTCAATGGGCCGAATGGTCTCCTTCTGCACTGTAAATTCTATGATTTACACACATATCGCTGTTCCTTCACTGTCACTGGGTCAAAATCCTGGAATTCCCTCCCGTAACAACACTGTCGGTGTACCTACGTCACAGGGACCACAGAGGTTCAAGGTGGTGGCTCACCCCTAACTTCTCAAGGGCAACTATAGATGGGGCAATGAATCCTAGCCTTCAGAGAAACCCTCACCCTGGCAATGAATAAGAGAACAGGCAGTCAGGCTTGCCCTCAGCGACCAATAAACATTTGAGGCACATGGGCTGCGGTTCGAGTTGCAATGGTTATCTTTTTAATGGGTTTGGTAGCAAAATACAAATCTTAAAACATTACATTGTGATTATTCTGTAAAACATGCTTTAAATATACTCTGAGCCTCAGTAAATCAAAGCTACCTGCAAATGTGCAAAGAGCTGATGTCACAGCTGGAAGGAGCATAGCTTTAAAGGAAAGATTCTCCCGAATTCGTTACCCAGCTAGAGGTCTAGTTTCCAGCCACTGCCCTGATTATCTGGTAATGAAGACACTTTGATCAACACCTTCGGATAGGGATCAACAGCATTGAGGAAAAGAATCCCAGGACGGGTACAGCACGGGGTTAGGTACAGAGTAAAGCTCCCTCTTAACTGTCCCCATCACACACTCCCAGGACAGGTACAAATCGGGGTTAAATACAGAGTAAAGCTTCCTCTACACTGTCCCCATCAAACATTCCCAGGACAGGTACAGCATGGGGTTAGATACAGAGTAAAGCTCCCTCTGCACAGTCCCCATCAAACACTCTCAGGACAGGTATAGCACAGGGTTAGATACAGAGTAAAACTCCCTCGACACTGTCCCATCAAACACTCCCAGGACAGGTACAACATGGGGTTAGATCCAGAGTGAAGCTCCTTCTGCACTGGCCCCATCAAACACTCCCAGGACAGGTATAGCACAGGATTAATTACAAGTAAAGCTTCCTCTACACTGTCCCATCAAACACTCCCAAGACGGGTACAACATGGGGTTAGATGCAGAGTAAAGCTCCTTCTACACTGTCCCCATCAAACACTCCCAGGACAGGTATAGCACAGGATAAATTACAAGTAAAGCTCCCTCTACACTGTCCCCATCAAACACTCCCAGGACAGGTACAGCACGGGGTTAGATACAGAGTAGAGCTCCCTCTACACTTACCCCATCAAACACTCCCAGGACAGGTACAGCACAGGGTTAGATACAGAGTAAAGCTCCCTCTACACTGTCCCATCAAACACTCCCAGGACAGGTACAGTACAGGGTTAGATACAGAGTAAAACTCCCTCTACACTGTCCCATCAAACACTCCCAGGACAGTTACAGTGTGAAGTTAGATACAAAGTAAAGCTCCCCCTACACTGTCCCCATCAAACACTCCCAGGATAGGTACAGCACGGTGTTAGATACAGAGTAAAGCTCCCTCTACACT
Source organism: Scyliorhinus torazame (assembly GCF_047496885.1). NCBI lineage: Eukaryota > Metazoa > Chordata > Chondrichthyes > Carcharhiniformes > Scyliorhinidae > Scyliorhinus > Scyliorhinus torazame. The sequence continues at coordinate 179,326,923 of NC_092720.1, read as the reverse complement.
GTCCCCATCAAACACTCCCAGGACAGTTACAGTGTGAAGTTAGATACAAAGTAAAGCTCCCCCTACACTGTCCCGTAAAAACACTCCCAGGACAGGTTCAGCACGCTCTCTCCACAGATGCTGTCAGACCTGCTGAGATTGTTCAGTATTTTCATTTTTTGTTTCAGATTCCAGCATCCGCAGTAATTTGCTTGTATCTTCGGCTTCAGCACGCTTTTAGATACAGAGTAAAGCTCCCTCGACACCATTCCCATTAAACACTCCCAGGACAGGTACAGCACGGAGTTAGATACAGAGTAAAGCTCCCTCTACACTGTCCCCATTAAACACTCCCAGGATAGGTACAGCATGGGGTTAGGTGCAGGGTAAACCTCCCACAGCACTGTCTCCATTAAACACCCCCAGGAAAGGCATAGCAGGGGGTTAGATACAGAGTGAAGCTCTAGATTTTATCCCAACAATATATCTCAAGTCCAGCTCCTGAAGCCTGCATTTTACTAATATTTTCACTCTCTCCCACCCACTCCCGACAGTTAACATGCTGCCACTCAGGATTATGGCTGGAGCTGAATCAGACTAGTTTCCCTGGGCCTCTCACAGCCACAGAGGGCTGTCTGTTCCGCTGCGGTGGGTTTCTCCCCAGCTGCCAGATGCCTGCCTGCACAGACAGCCACAGATTCTCAGCACTATCCGTGTTTTAGTGCTGAAACACACAGGGCAGCTTCGGATTCAGGAGTAAGCACGCTACAATGGCACCCCACACCTCCGCCTCACACACCAGCATTCCTCCCCCCACCCCGAGGTCTGTGAGAGCCCAAAGCATGGCTTGGTTTAAATAAATAAAAGGAAATAGGATATCCCCAGCGGATCTGAAGAAGTGAAGACCCCCTCAGCGACTGAGATTCCTCGGAAGGTGGCGAGCGAACCCACTGGACGAGCAGGGCGAAGAGGCAAGCGAGCGCGCGGTAGAGAGGCGTGCGGGGCTCACCAAAGCAGTGAGATTGAGTCACGTAGTTACAAGTGGGTCGGGCGAGCGGCTCGGGAGAGTCTGGATAATGGCGGCCGACGGCAGGTTCGGTTTACAACTGAATCGCCGTCTCTACCTGCGAACCGCTCCCCCAACCCCGATGTGAGTCGCTCCACCTTCATTCCATTCAACCACATCCGTGTCGAGTCCGCCAGGAGTTGCCCTGCTCAAGGTGGCAGGCTCAAGCAGCATCGATAGGTCCACGCCAGGACGGGGGGGGTGAGGGGCAGTCGCACGGACAGAACCAAAGGCCGCACAACTCTGACCAATCTGTCTCAGGAGCACAAGAATAGGTCCGCCTGGCTTCCTCTCAGACCCTTGCGTGTATGTGTGTGTATGTGGAGGGGTGAGTGGGTGGGGGGGCAGGGGCAAGGGCGGTGGGCGACCAGCTATTTTGTCCCGTTCTTGACCAACCACAAACCCTTCCCTCCCCTACGCGCCCCGCATCTCAGGACATCTGGTGTGGCGCCTCCAACATTTCCATCAGGAAAGTGTCGATGGGAGTGTCTCCGATCAGCTTGAAGAAGAAGAGATGCTCCAAGCACTTGAGTCCAATGGAGCGTAGAGCAGGCAGGCGGAGGAGCAGCTTGGCAAACCTGGCCAGAGGGAGGGAGACACAAAGGTACAGCAAGGAGGTAAAGTCAGCACTGAGGACAGGTCAGGCACAGCCACATCCCACAATCTGTACCAGGTATCTCGGCACTTCTGCAGACCCTCTAGTATTCCACAATACCGTCAAACCCCCTTCTTCCCAGCTTTAACTCCCCACCCACCCTCATAACTTCAATCCACCTTTATAATCCCCAAGTTTCGAAAGACGTGCTGTTAGGTAATTTGGACATTCTGAATTCTCCCTCTGTGACCCGAACAGGCGCCGGATTGTGGCGACTAGGGGCTTTTCACAGTAACTTCATTGCAGTGTTAATGTAAGCCTACTTGTGACAATAAAGATTATTATAATGCCCCATGTATACCCACTAACCACTATTTCGCTATCACTATAACCTTGCCCACAACCCCTCAATTTACTCGATCACCGGTCAAAAGCCCCCCCCCCCCAAGCCGGTAAGCTCATCTGATCTCCACCAACCCGTAAGTAACGTCCTCACGTTTTCTGCTTCCTCTCTCGTCACCTCGCCGCCTTGCTCTCCCCCCTCCAATGTAACCTCCCATACCCTGCTCCTCACTTACCCACCACCACCACCACCAACCACCACCTCCCCACCCCCCGTTACCCCACCGTCACCTCCTCTCCTGCTCAAGTCTCCCCTCCCCCTCCGCCTCTTGGACTCCTGCCTGAATAAACCTTCCCCCTCACACCTCTTGCACATCACAGGCTGTCAAGTCAGATAGCGCTGTAAACATGCGCATTCAGAGTGAAGCCCGCCATGGGCAGACACCACTGTGTAAGACTGGCGGGAACAGGGTCTAGGGTGTAGGTGAGATCCGCATGGATGATTGCACCCAGAGGAATAGGGAGAAAGCTTTCCAGCCGCACTGTGCACCCTGTCCAGAGGGGGGGAAAACTGTCCCAGTGCACAGTCCATCTCGGACCCTGTCCCGAGGGGGGAAAGCTGTCCCAGTGCACTGTCCATCCCACACCCTGTCCCGAGGGGGGAAAGCTGTCCCAGTTCACTGTCCATCACACACCCTGTCCCGAGGGGGGGGAAAGCTGTCCCAGTGCACTGTCCATCCCGGACCCTGTCCCGAGGGGGGAAAGCTGTCCCAGTGCACTGTCCATCCCACACCCTGTCCCGAGGGGGGGGGAAAGCTGTCCCAGTGCACAGTCCATCTCGGACCATGTCCCGAGGGGGGAAAGCTGTCCCAGTGCACTGTCCATCCCACACCCTGTCCCGAGGGGGGGAAGCTGTCCCAGTGCACTGTCCATCCCGGACCCTGTCCCGAGGGGGGGAAAGCTGTCCCTGTGCACTGTCCATCCCGGACCCTGTCCCGAGGGGGGGAAGCTGTCCCAGTGCACTGTCCATCCCACACCCTGTCCCGAGGGGGGGAAGCTGTCCCAGTGCACTGTCCATCCCGGACCCTGTCCCGAGGGGGGGGAAAGCTGTCCCAGTGCACAGTCCATCCCGGACCCTGTCCCGAGGGGGGGGGAAGCTGTCCCAGTGCACTGTCCATCCCGGACCCTGTCCCGAGGGGGGGGGGAAAGCTGTCCCAGTGCACTGTCCATTCCGGACCCTGTCCCGAGGGAGGGGGAAAGCTGTCCCAGTCCACTGTCCATCCCTGACCCGAGGGGGGGGAAAGCTGTCCCAGTGCACTGTCCATCCCACACTCTGTCCCGAGGGGGGAAGGCTGTCCCAGTGCACTGTCCATACCACACTCTGTCCCGAGGGGGGAAAGCTGTCCCAGTGCACTGTCCATCCCGGACCCTGTCCCGAGGGGGGGAAAGCTGTCCCAGTGCACTGTCCATCCCACACCCTGTCCCGAGGGGTGGGAAAGCTGTCCCAGTGCACTGTCCATCCCGGACCCTGTCCCGAGGGGGGGAAAGCTGTCCCAGTGCACTGTCCATCCCACACCCTGTCCCGAGGGGGGGGGAATGCTGTCCCTGTGCACTGTCCATCCCACACCCTGTCCCGAGGGGGGGGAATGCTGTCCCTGTGCACTGTCCATCCCACACCCTGTCCCGAGGGGGGAAAGCTGTCCCAGTGCACTGTCCATCCCGGACCCTGTCCCGAGGGGGGGGGAAAGCTGTCCCAGTGCACTGTCCATCCGGGACCCTGTCCCGAGGGGGGAAAGCTGTCCCAGTGCACTGTCCATCCCACACCCTGTCCCGAGGGGGGAAAGCTGTCCCAGTGCACTGTCCATCCCGGACCCTGTCCCGAGGGGGGGGGAAAGCTGTCCCAGTGCACTGTCCATCCCGGACCCTGTCTCGAGGGGGGAATGCTGTCCCAGTGCACTGTCCATCCCACACCCTGTCCCGAGGGGGGGAATGCTGTCCCAGTGCACTGTCCATCCCGGACCCTGTCCCGAGGGGGGGAATGCTGTCCCAGTGCACTGTCCATCCCACACCCTGTCCCGAGGGGGGAATGCTGTCCCAGTGCACTGTCCATCCCACACCCTGTCCCGAGGGGGGGAATGCTGTCCCAGTGCACTGTCCATACCGGACCCTGTCCCGAGGGGGGGAATGCTGTCCCAGTGCACTTTCCATCCCACACCCTGTCCCGAGGGGGGAATGCTGTCCCAGTGCACTGTCCATCCCACACCCTGTCCCGAGGGGGGGAATGCTGTCCCAGTGCACTGTCCATCCCGGACCCTGTCCCGAGGGGGGGAATGCTGTCCTAGTGCACTGTCCATCCCACACCCTGTCCCGAGGGGGGAATGCTGTCCCAGTGCACTGTCCATCCCACACCCTGTCCCGAGGGGGGGAATGCTGTCCCAGTGCACTGTCCATCCCGGACCCTGTCCCGAGGGGGGGAATGCTGTCCCAGTGCACTGTCCATCCCGGACCCTGTCCCGAGGGGGGGAAAGCTGTCCCTGTGCACTGTCCATCCCGGACCCTGTACCGAGGGGGGGGGAAAGCTGTCCCTGTGCACTGTCCATCCCTGACCCTGACCCGAGGGGGGGGGAATGCTGTCCCAGTGCACTGTCCATCCCACACCCTGTCCCGAGGGAGGGGGAAAGCTGTCCCTGTGCACTGTCCATCCCACACCCTGTCCCGAGGGGGGGAATGCTGTCCCAGTGCACTGTCCATCCCTGACCCTGACCCGAGGGGGGGGGGGAATGCTGTCCCAGTGCACTGTCCATCCCGGACCCTGTCCCGAGGGGGGGAAAGCTGTCCCAGTGCACTGTCCATCCCGGACCCTGTCCCGAGGGGGGGAATGCTGTCCCAGTGCACTGTCCATCCCGGACCCTGTCCCGAGGGGGGGAATGCTGTCCCAGTGCACTGTCCATCCCGGACCCTGTCCCGAGGGGGGGGAAGCTGCCCCAGTGCGCTGTCCATCCCACACCCTGTCCCGAGGGGGGAAAGCTGTCCCAGTGCACTGTCCATCCCGGACCCTGTCCCGAGGGGGGGAATGCTGTCCCAGTGCACTGTCCATCCCGGACCCTGTCCCGAGGGGGGGAAAGCTGTCCCTGTGCACTGTCCATCCCGGACCCTGTCCCGAGGGAGGGGGAAAGCTGTCCCTGTGCACTGTCCATCCCTGACCCTGACCCGAGGGGGGGGGAATGCTGTCCCAGTGCACTGTCCATCCCACACCCTGTCCCGAGGGAGGGGGAAAGCTGTCCCTGTGCACTGTCCATCCCACACCCTGTCCCGAGGGGGGGAATGCTGTCCCAGTGCACTGTCCATCCCTGACCCTGACCCGAGGGGGGGGGAATGCTGTCCCAGTGCACTGTCCATCCCACACCCTGTCCCGAGGGGGGGAATGCTGTCCCAGTGCACTGTCCATCCCACACCCTGTCCCGAGGGAGGGGGAAAGCTGTCCCTGTGCACTGTCCATCCCACACCCTGACCCGAGGGGGGGAAAGCTGTCCCAGTCCACTGTCCATCCCACACTCTGTCCCGAGGGGGGAAGGCTGTCCCAGTGCACTGTCCATCCCGGACCCTGTCCCGAGGGGGGGGGGAAAGCTGTCCCAGTGCACTGTCCATCCCACACCCTGTCCCGAGGGGGGGAAGCTGTCCCAGTGCACTGTCCATCCCGGACCCTGTCCCGAAGGGGGGGGGGGGGGGGGGGGGGAGGGAGGTGTACCAGTGCACTGTCCATCCCGGACCCTGTCCCGAGGGAGGGGGAAAGCTGTCCCAGTGCACTGTCCATCCCACACCCGGTCCCGAAGGGGGGGGGGGGAAAGGTGTACCAGTGCACTGTCCATCCCGGACCCTGTCCCGAGGGGGGAATGCTGTCCCAGTGCACTGTCCATCCCGGACCCTGTCCCGAGGGGGGGAGAAAGCTGTCCCAGTGCACTGTCCATCCCGGACCCTGTCCCGAGGGGGGGAATGCTGTCCCAGTGCACTGTCCATCCCGGACCCTGTCCCGAGGGGGGGAAAGCTGTCCCTGTGCACTGTCCATGCCACACCCTGTCCCGAGGGGGGGAATGCTGTCCCAGTGCACTGTCCATCCCGGACCCTGTCCCGAGGGGGGAAAGCTGTCCCAGTGCACTGTCCATCCCGGACCCTGTCCCGAGGGGGATGTGCTCAGCCTGTAACGCCCTCATCATCCCACTCACCTGCCAAGCTGATCCGGATATTTCTGTTTGCAATACGATTCGAGCGAAGCGTAAACCTTCTCCCGGAGAATTTCCACCTCTGCTGGATTTGAAAGTCCCTTTGCATCTACAGGACACCAGGAGAGTGCGGTCATGGGTCAATTCACAACGTTACTGATATCCTTTTACCTCCCGCGCGCTGTACATGCTCCTCGCCTCCTCCAAGGACGGTGCTGGGGGGGCTAAATGCTCAGAGAGGTCGGGAAAATCTAGAACTCGGAGCAACAAGTTCCAAAGTAAATTCTCTCAAATATGTCGGATTACGTTTCTCGGGGAGGGCACGAGGGGGGGGGGGAGGGCACGAGGGGGGGGAGGGCACGAGGGGGGGGAGGGCACGAGCTGGGGGGGGGAGGGCACGAGGGGGGGGGAGGGCACGAGGGGGGGGGAGGGCACGAGGGGGGGGGAGGGCACGAGGGGGGGAGGGCACGAGGGGGGAGGGCACGAGGGGGGAGGGCACGAGGGGGGAGGGCACGAGAGGGGAGGGCACGAGAGGGGAGGGCACGAGGGGGGAGGGCACGAGGGGGGAGGGCACGAGGGGGGAGGGCACGAGGTGGGAGGGCACGAGGGGGGAGGGCACGAGGGGGGAGGGCACGAGGGGGGATGGCACGAGGGGGGAGGGCACGAGGGGGGAGGGCACGAGGGGGGAGGGCAAGAGGGGGAGGGCACGAGGGGGAGGGCACGTGGGGAGGATGTCTGCGTGTGTGTGTTTGTTTGCATGCGTACGTGTGACTCCGCCTGCGTGTGCGCATCTGTGTGATACTACAGGTGTGTGTGATTATCCCTGTGTGCCTGTGTAATTCTGCCTGTGCGATTCTGTCTGTGTGTCTGTGCGTTTCCGCTTGTGTATATGAGATTCAGCATGTCTGCGTGTGTGAAATTAATAATATATAATAATAATTTTATTGTCACAAGTAGGCTTACATTAACGCTGCAATGAAGTCACTGTGAAAAGCCCCTAGTCGCCACACTCCGGCGCCCGTTTGGGTACACAGCGGGAGAATTCAGAATGTCCAATTCGCCTAACAGCACGTCTTTTGGGACTTGTGGGGGGAAACCGGAGAACCCGGAGGAAACCCACGCAGACACAGGGAGAACGTGCAGATTCCGCACAGACAGTGACCCAAGCCGGGAATCGAACCTGGGATCCTGGCACGGTGAAGCAACAGTGCTACCCACTGTCCTACCGTGCTACCGTTCAGCATGTCGGTATGCTTGTGTGCTTCAGCAGGTCATGTGTTTATGTGTGATTCAGCATGTCTGTGTTTGTGTGTGATTCAACCTGTCTGTGTGTTTGTGTGAGAGTCAGCATGTCTGTGTGTGTGATTCAGCATGTCGGTGTGTGTGTGTGATTCAACATGTCTGTGTATCTGTGTGATTCAGCATGTCTGTGTGTGTGTGCGATTCAGCATGTTTGTGTGTGTGTGTGATTCAACATGTCTGTGTATCTGTGTGATTCAGCATGTCTGAGTGTGTGATTCAGCATGTCTGTGTGTGTGTGCGATTCAGCATGTTTGTGTGTGTCACTCAACATGTCTGTGTGTGTGATTCAGCATGTCTGTGTGTGTGCGATTCAGCATGTTTGTGTGTGTGTCACTCAACATGTCTGTGTGTGTGATTCAGCTGTCTGTGTGTGTGATTCAGCATGTCTGTGTGTGCGCGATTCAGCATGTCTGTGTATTTGTGCGTGATTCAATATGTGTGTGTTTGCGTGTGATTCAATATGTCTGTGTGTTTGTGAGAGAGTCAGCATGTGTGTGTGTGTCAGCATGTCTGTGTGTGTGATTCAGCATGTCTGTGTGTGTGATTCAGCATGTCTGTGTGTGTGTGTGAGTCAGCATGTCTGTGTGTGTGATTCAGCATGTGTGTGTGTGCGTGATTCAGCACTTTTGTGTGTGTGTGATTCAGCAAGTCTGTGTGTTTGCGTGCGATTCAGCATGTCTGTCTGTGTGATTCAGCATGTCTGTGCGTGTGCTTCAGCATTTCTGGCTGTTTGTGTGTGATTCAGCGTGTGTGAGATTCAGCGTCGGTGTGTGATTCAGCGTCGGTGTGTGATTCAGCGTCGGTGTGTGATTCAGCGTCGGTGTGTGATTCAGCGTCGGTGTGTGATTCAGCGTCGGTGTGTGATTCAGCGTCGGTGTGTGATTCAGCACACAGGCTGAATCACACACAGCCTGTGTGTGTGATTCAGCATGTCTGTGTTTATGATTCAGCGTGTCTGTGTTATTCATCATGTCTGTGTGTGTGTCATTCAGCCTGTGTGTGATTCAGCATGTCTGTGTGATGGTGTGTAATTCAGCATGTCTGTGTGTTTGTCTGTGATTCAGCGTCTGTGTCTGATTCAGCATGTGTGTGTGTGTGTGTGTGATTCAGCATGTCTGTGTATTTGTGCGTGATTCAATATGTGTGTGTTTGCGTGTGATTCAATATGTCTGTGTGTTTGTGAGAGAGTCAGCATGTGTGTGTGTGAGAGTTAGGATGTCTGTGTGTGTGATTCAGCATGTCTGTGTGTGTGTGATTCAGCAGGATTGTGTGTGTGATTCAGCAGGTTTGTATGTGCGTGATTCAGCACGTCTGTGTGTGCGTGATTCAGCACGTCTGTGTGTGTGATTCAGCATGTTTGTGTGTGTGATTCAGCACGTCTGTGTGTGTGTGAGATTCAGCATGTCTGTGTGTTTGCGTGCGATTCAGCATGTCTGTCTGTGTGATTCAGCATGTTTGTGTGTGCGTGATTCAGCACGTTTGTGTGTGAGATTCAGCAGGTCTGTGAGTGTGATTCAGCATGTCTGTGTGTGTGTAATTCAGCAGGTCTGTTTGTGATTCAGCATGTCTGTGCGTGTGCTTCAGCATTTCTGGGTGTTTGTGTGTGATTCAGCGTCGGTGTGTGATTCAGCGTCGGTGTGTGATTCAGCGTCGGTGTGTGATTCAGCGTCGGTGTGTGATTCAGCGTCGGTGTGTGATTCAGCGTCGGTGTGTGATTCAGCGTCGGTGTGTGATTCAGCGTCGGTGTGTGATTCAGCGTCGGTGTGTGATTCAGCGTCGGTGTGTGATTCAGCACACAGGCTGAATCACACACAGCCTGTGTGTGTGTGATTCAGCATGTCTGTGTGATTCATCATGTCTGTGTGTGTGTGTGTCATTCAGCCGGTGTGTGATTCAGCATGTCTGTGTTTGTGTGTGATTCAACCTGCCTGTGTGTTTGTGCGTGATTCAATAAGTGTGTGTTTGTGTGTGATTCAATATGTCTGTGTGTTTGTGTGAGAGTCAGCATGTCTGTGTGTGTGATTCAGCATGTCTGTGTGTGTGTGCGATTCAGCATGTCTGTGTATTTGTGCGTGATTCAATATGTGTGTGTTTGCGTGTGATTCAATATGTCTGTGTGTTTGTGAGAGAGTCAGCATGTGTGTGTGTGAGAGTTAGGATGTCTGTGTGTGTGATTCAGCATGTCTGTGTGTGTGTGATTCAGCAGGATTGTGTGTGTGATTCAGCAGGTTTGTATGTGCGTGATTCAGCACGTCTGTGTGTGCGTGATTCAGCACGTCTGTGTGTGTGATTCAGCATGTTTGTGTGTGTGATTCAGCACGTCTGTGTGTGTGTGAGATTCAGCATGTCTGTGTGTTTGCGTGCGATTCAGCATGTCTGTCTGTGTGATTCAGCATGTTTGTGTGTGCGTGATTCAGCACGTTTGTGTGTGAGATTCAGCAGGTCTGTGAGTGTGATTCAGCATGTCTGTGCGTGTGCTTCAGCATTTCTGGGTGTTTGTGTGTGATTCAGCGTCGGTGTGTGATTCAGCGTCGGTGTGTGATTCAGCGTCGGTGTGTGATTCAGCGTCGGTGTGTGATTCAGCGTCGGTGTGTGATTCAGCGTCGGTGTGTGATTCAGCGTCGGTGTGTGATTCAGCACACAGGCTGAATCACACACAGCCTGTGTGTGTGTGATTCAGCATGTCTGTGTTTATGATTCAGCGTGTCTGTGTTATTCATCATGTCTGTGTGTGTGTCATTCAGCCTGTGTGTGATTCAGCATGTCTGTGTGATGGTGTGTAATTCAGCATGTCTGTGTGTTTGTCTGTGATTCAGCATCTGTGTCTGATTCAGCATGTGTGTGTGTGTGTGTGTGATTCAGCATGTCTGTGTGTGTATGATTCAGCGTGTCTGTGTGTGATTCAGCATGTCTGAGTGTGTGTGATTCAGCGTGTCTGTGTGATTCATCATGTCTGTGTGTGTGTGTCATTCAGCCTGTGTGAGATTCAGCATGTCTGTGTTTGTGTGTGATTCAGCGTCTGTGTGTGATTCAGCGTCTGTGTGTGATTCAGCGTCTGTGTGTGATTCAGCATGCCTGTCTGTGTGATTCAGCATGTCTGTCTGTGTGATTCAGCATGTCTGAGTGCGTGTGATTCAGCATGTCTGTGTGTGTATGATTCAGCGTGTCTGTGTGATTCATCATGTCTGTGTGTGTGTGTGTCATTCAGCCGGTGTGTGATTCAGCATGTCTGTGTTTGTGTGTGATTCAACCTGCCTGTGTGTTTGTGCGTGATTCAATAAGTGTGTGTTTGTGTGTGATTCAATATGTCTGTGTGTTTGTGTGAGAGTCAGCATGTCTGTGTGTGTGATTCAGCATGTCTGTGTGTGTGTGCGATTCAGCATGTCTGTGTATTTGTGCGTGATTCAATATGTGTGTGTTTGCGTGTGATTCAATATGTCTGTGTGTTTGTGAGAGAGTCAGCATGTGTGTGTGTGAGAGTTAGGATGCCTGTGTGTGTGATTCAGCATGTCTGCGTGTGTGTGATTCAGCAGGATTGTGTGTGTGATTCAGCAGGTTTGTATGTGCGTGATTCAGCACGTCTGTGTGTGCGTGATTCAGCACGTCTGTGTGTGTGATTCAGCATGTTTGTGTGTGTGATTCAGCACGTCTGTGTGTGTGTGAGATTCAGCATGTCTGTGTGTTTGCGTGCGATTCAGCATGTCTGTCTGTGTGATTCAGCATGTTTGTGTGTGCGTGATTCAGCACGTTTGTGTGTGAGATTCAGCAGGTCTGTGAGTGTGATTCAGCATGTCTGTGTGTGTGTAATTCAGCAGGTCTGTTTGTGATTCAGCATGTCTGTGCGTGTGCTTCAGCATTTCTGGGTGTTTGTGTGTGATTCAGCGTCGGTGTGTGATTCAGCGTCGGTGTGTGATTCAGCGTCGGTGTGTGATTCAGCGTCGGTGTGTGATTCAGCGTCGGTGTGTGATTCAGCGTCGGTGTGTGATTCAGCACACAGGCTGAATCACACACAGCCTGTGTGTGTGTGATTCAGCATGTCTGTGTTTATGATTCAGCGTGTCTGTGTTATTCATCATGTCTGTGTGTGTGTCATTCAGCCTGTGTGTGATTCAGCATGTCTGTGTGATGGTGTGTAATTCAGCATGTCTGTGTGTTTGTCTGTGATTCAGCGTCTGTGTCTGATTCAGCATGTGTGTGTGTGTGTGTGTGATTCAGCATGTCTGTGTGTGTATGATTCAGCGTGTCTGTGTGTGATTCAGCATGTCTGAGTGTGTGTGATTCAGCGTGTCTGTGTGATTCATCATGTCTGTGTGTGTGTGTCATTCAGCCTGTGTGAGATTCAGCATGTCTGTGTTTGTGTGTGATTCAGCGTCTGTGTGTGATTCAGCGTCTGTGTGTGATTCAGCGTCTGTGTGTGATTCAGCATGCCTGTCTGTGTGATTCAGCATGTCTGAGTGCGTGTGATTCAGCATGTCTGTGTGTGTATGATTCAGCGTGTCTGTGTGATTCATCATGTCTGTGTGTGTGTGTGTCATTCAGCCGGTGTGTGATTCAGCATGTCTGTGTTTGTGTGTGATTCAACCTGCCTGTGTGTTTGTGCGTGATTCAATAAGTGTGTGTTTGTGTGTGATTCAATATGTCTGTGTGTTTGTGTGAGAGTCAGCATGTCTGTGTGTGTGATTCAGCATGTCTGTGTGTGTGTGCGATTCAGCATGTCTGTGTATTTGTGCGTGATTCAATATGTGTGTGTTTGCGTGTGATTCAATATGTCTGTGTGTTTGTGAGAGAGTCAGCATGTGTGTGTGTGAGAGTTAGGATGTCTGTGTGTGTGATTCAGCATGTCTGTGTGTGTGTGATTCAGCAGGATTGTGTGTGTGATTCAGCAGGTTTGTATGTGCGTGATTCAGCACGTCTGTGTGTGCGTGATTCAGCACGTCTGTGTGTGCGTGATTCAGCACGTCTGTGTGTGTGATTCAGCATGTTTGTGTGTGTGATTCAGCACGTCTGTGTGTGTGTGAGATTCAGCATGTCTGTGTGTTTGCGTGCGATTCAGCATGTCTGTCTGTGTGATTCAGCATGTTTGTGTGTGCGTGATTCAGCACGTTTGTGTGTGAGATTCAGCAGGTCTGTGAGTGTGATTCAGCATGTCTGTGTGTGTGTAATTCAGCAGGTCTGTTTGTGATTCAGCATGTCTGTGCGTGTGCTTCAGCATTTCTGGGTGTTTGTGTGTGATTCAGCGTCGGTGTGTGATTCAGCGTCGGTGTGTGATTCAGCGTCGGTGTGTGATTCAGCGTCGGTGTGTGATTCAGCGTCGGTGTGTGATTCAGCGTCGGTGTGTGATTCAGCGTGTGTGTGTGATTCAGCGTGTGTGTGTGATTCAGCGTGTGTGTGTGATTCAGCGTGTGTGTGTGATTCAGCGTGTGTGTGTGATTCAGCGTCGGTGTGTGATTCAGCGTCGGTGTGTGATTCAGCGCGGTGTGTGATTCAGCGCGCGTGTGTGATTCAGCGTGTGTGTGAGATTCAGCGTGTGTGTGTGATTCAGCGTGTGTGTGTGATTCAGCGTGTGTGTGTGATTCAGCGTCGGTGTGTGATTCAGCGTCGGTGTGTGATTCAGCGCCGGTGTGTGATTCAGCGCCGGTGTGTGATTCAGCGTCGGTGTGTGATTCAGCGTCGGTGTGTGATTCAGCGTTGGTGTGTGATTCAGCGTCGGTGTGTGTGATTCAGCATGTCTGTGTTTATGATTCAGCGTGTCTGTGTTATTCATCATGTCTGTGTGTGTGTCATTCAGCCTGTGTGTGATTCAGCATGTCTGTGTGATGGTGTGTAATTCAGCATGTCTGTGTGTTTGTCTGTGATTCAGCGTCTGTGTCTGATTCAGCATGTGTGTGTGTGATTCAGCATGTCTGTGTGTGTATGATTCAGCGTGTCTGTGTGATTCATAATGTCTGTGTGTGTCATTCAGCCTGTGTGTGATTCAGCATGTCTGTGTGTTTGTGTGAGATTCAGCATGTCTGTGTTTGTGTGTGATTCAGCGTGTGTGTGTGATTCAGCGTCTGTGTGTGATTCAGCACGTGTGTGTGTGTGATTCAGCATGTCTGAGTGTGTGTGATTCAGCATGTCTGTGTGTATGATTCAGCGTGTCTGTGTGTGATTCAGCATGTCTGAGTGTGTGTGATTCAGCATGTCTGTGTGTATGATTCAGCGTGTCTGTGTGCGATTCAGCATGTCTGTGTGTGTATGATTCAGCGTGTCTGTGTGATTCATCATGTCTGTGTGTGTGTCATTCAGCCTGTGTGATTCAGCATGTGTGTGTGTTTGTGTGATTCAGCATGTGTGTTTGTGTGTGATTCAGCGTCTGTGTGTGATTCAGCATGTGTGTGTGTGTATGTCATTCAGCCCGTGTGTGATTCAGCATGTCTGTCTGTGTGTGATCCAGTATGTCTGTGTGTTTGTGCGAGATTCAGCATGTGTGTGTGTGTGTGATTCAGCATGTCTATGTGTTTGTGATTCAGCGTGTCTGTGTGATTAAGCATGTGTGTGTGTGATTCAGCATGTCTGTGTGTGATTCAGCATGTCTGTGTGTGATTCAGCATGTCTGTGTATGTGCGTAATTCAGCACGTGTGTGTTTGTGTGTGATTCAGCATGTGTGCGCGATTCAGCGTGTCTGTGTGTTTCTGTGATTCAGCATGTCTGTGTGTGATTCAGCATGTTGGTGTGTGATTCAGCAGGTCTGTGTGTGATTCAGCATGTGTGTATGATTCAGCATGTGTGTGTGAGATTCAGCATGTGTGTGAGAGATTCAGCATGTGCGTGAGAGATTCAGCATGTCTGTGTGTGCGTGATTCAGCATGACTTTGTGCGTGTGATTCAGCATGTAGGTGTGTGTGTGATTCAGCATGTGTGTGTGTGTGTGATTCAGCATGTAGGTGTGTGTGTGATTCAGCATGTGTGTGAGAGATTCAGCATGTCTGTGTGTGCGTGATTCAGCATGTCTTTGTGCGTGTGATTCAGCATGTAGGTGTGTGCGCGATTCAGCATGTCTGTGTGTGTGTGTGTGATTCAGCATGTCTGTGTGTGTGAGATTCAGCATGTCTGTGTGTGTGTGATTCAGCATGCCTGTGTGTGTGTGATTCAGCATGTCTGTGTGTGCGTGATTCAGCATGTTTGTGTGTCTCGGTGATTCAGCATGTCTGTGTGTGCGTGATTCAGCATGTCTTTGTGCGTGTGATTCAGCATGTCTGTGTGCGCGTGATTCAGCATGTTTGTGTGTCTCGGTGATTCAGCATGTCTGTGTGTGTGATTCAGCAGGTCTGTTGTGATTCAGCATGTGTGTATGATTCAGCATGTCTGTGTGTGATTCAGCATGTCTGTGCGTGATTCAGCATGTCTGTGTGTGATTCAGCACGTCTGTGTGTGATTCAGCATGTGTGTGAGATTCAGCATGTCTGTGTGTGATTCAGCATGTCTGTGTGTGATTCAGCATGTCTTTGTGCGTGTGATTCAGCATGTAGGTGTGTGTGTGATTCAGCATGTCTGTGTGTGCGTGATTCAGCATGTCTGTGTGTGCGTGATTCAGCATGTCTGTGTGTGCGTGATTCAGCATGTTTGTGTGTCTCGGTGATTCAGCATGTCTGTGTGTGTGATTCAGCCTGTCTGCGTGTGCGTGATTCAGCATGTGTGTGTCTCTGTGATTCAGCATGTCTGTGTGTGTGTGATTCAGCATGTCTGTGTGTGATTCAGCATGTCTGTGTGTGTGTGATTCAGCATGTGTGTGTCTCTGTGATTCAGCATGTCTGTGTGTGATTCAGCATGTCTGTGTGTGCGTGATTCAGCATGTCTGTGTGTGCGTGATTCAGCATGTCTGTGAGTGCGTGATTCAGCATGTCTGTGTGTCTCGGTGATTCAGCATGTCTGTGTGTGTGATTCAGCATGTCTGTGTGTGATTCAGCATGTGTGTGTGATTCAGCATGTCTGTGTGTGTGTGATTCAGCATGTGTGTGTGTGTGATTCAGCATGTTTGTGTCTGTGATTCAGCATGTCTGTGTGTGATTCAGCATGTCTGTGTGTGTGTGATTCAGCATGTGTGTGTCTCTGTGATTCAGCATGTCTGTGCGATTCAGCATGTCTGTGTGTGTGTGATTCAGGATGTCTGTGTGTGTGATTTAGCATATCTCTGTAGTTGTGTGTAATTCAGCATGCCTGTGTGTTTGCGTGATTCAGCATGCCGGTCTGTGTGTGATTCTGCATTTCTGTGTGTGATTCAGCATGTTTGTGTGTGATTAAGCATGTGTGTGTGATTCAGCATGTCTGTGTGTGATTCAGCATGTCTTCGTGTGATTCAGCATGTCTTCGTGTGATTCAGCATGTCTTCGTGTGATTCAGCATGTCTTAGTGTGTGAGATTCAGCATGTCTGCGTGTGGTTCCGCATGTCTGTGTGTGAGATTCAACGTTTCTGTTGTGTGATTCAGCACGTCTGTGTGTGAGATTCAGCAAATCTGTGTTTGTGTGTGTGTGATTCAGCAGGTCTGTGTGTTTCTGTGATTCAGAATGTCAGTGTGTGATTAAGCATGTCTGTGTCTGATTGAGCATGTGTGTGATTGAGCATGTGTGTGTGATTCAGCATGTCTGTGTGTGTGATTCAGCATGTGTGTGTGTGTGTGTGTGTGTCAGATACAGCATGTCTGTGAGGTTGTGTGATTCAGCATGTCTGTGTGTGTGAGATTCATCATATCTGTGTGTGTGAGATTCAGCATGTGTGTGATTCAGCATGTGTGTGTGATTCAGCATGTGTGTGTGTGATTCAGCATGTGTGTGTGTGTGAGATTCAGCATGTCTGTGTGTGTGTGTGATTCAGCATGTGTGTGATCCAGCATGTCTGTCTGTTCGTGATTCAGCATGTTTGTGTGTGATTCAGCATGCGTGTGTGTGCGCGATTCAGCATGTGTGTGTGTGATTCCGCATGTCTGCGTGTGATTCAGCATGTCTGTGAGATTCTGCATGTCTGTGTGTGAGATTCAGCATATCTGTGTGTTTGTGTGTGATTCAGCATGTGTGAGAGATTCAGCATGTCTGTGTGGGATTCAGCATGTCTGCGTGTGGTTCCGCATGTCTGTGTGTGAGATTCAACGTTTCTGTTGTGTGATTCAGCAAATCTGTGTTTGTGTGTGTGAGATTCAGCGGGTTGTGTGTTTCTGTGATTCAGCATGTCTGTGTGTGATTCAGCATATCTGTGCCTGATTGAGAATGTGTGTGATTCAGCATGTGTGTGTGTGTGTGATTCAGCATGTGTGTGAGTGTGATTCAGCATGTGTGTGTGTGTGTGTGTGTGTGTGTGTGTGAGATACAGCATGTCTGTGCGGTTGTGTGATTCAGCATGCCTGTGTGTGTGAGATTCATCATATGTGTGTGTGTGATTCAGCATGTCTGTGTGTGATTCAGCATGTGTGTGTGTGATTCAGCATGTCTGTGTGCTATTCAGCACGTGTGTGATTCCGCATGTCTGCGTGTGATGCAGCATGTCTGTGTGAGATTCTGCATGTCTGTGTGTGTGATTCAGCATATCTGTTTGTGTGTGTGTGATTCAGAAGTCTGTGTTTCTGTGATTCAGCATTTCTGTGTGTGATTCAGCATGTGTGTGAGATTCAGCATGTGTGTGTGATTCAGCATGTGTGTGTGATTCAGCATGTGTGTGTGATTCAGCATGTGTGTGTGATTCAGCATGTCTTTGTGTGTGTGACTCAGCATGTACATGTGTGTGTGTGTGTGTGTGTGTGATTCAGTGTGTCTGTGTGTGTTTCAGCATGTCTGTGTGTCTGTGATTCAGCATGTCTGTGTGTGTGATTCAACATGCCTGTGTGTGTGATTCAGCACGTCTGTGTGTGTGTGATTCAGCAGGTCTGTGAGTGTGAGATTCAGCATGTGTGTGTGTGATTCAGCATGTCTGTGTGTTTATGCGAAATTCAGCATGTCTGTGTGTGCGTGATTCAGCATGTCTGTGTGCGCGTAATTCAGCATGTCTGTGTGTGCGTGATTCAACATGTCAGTGTGTGTGATTCAGCGGGTCTGTGTGTGACTCAGCATGTCTGTGTGTGAGAGATTCAGCATGTGTGTGTGAGATTCAGCATGTCTGTGTGTGTGATTCAGCATGTCTGTGTGTGTGTGTGATTCATCATGTGTGTGTGTGTGTGTGTGTGAGATTCAGCATGTCTGTGTGTGTGATTCAGCATGTCTGTGTGTGTGTGATTCAGCATGTCCGTGTGTGTTTCAGCATGTCCGTGTGTGTTTCAGCAAGTCTGTGTGTGATTCAGCATGTCCGTGTGTGTTTCAGCATGTCTGTGTGTTTCAGCATGTCTGTGTGAGATTCAGCATGTCCGTGTGTGTTTCAGCATGTGGGAGATTCAGCATGTGTGTTATTCTGCATGTGTGTATGATTCAGCGTGTGTGTGAGTCAGCATGTCTGTGTGTGTGTGTGATTCAGCATTTCGGTGTGTGATTCAGCATGTGTGTGAGATTCAACATGCCTGTGTGTGAGATTCAACATGTCTGTGTGTGTGATTCAACATGTCTGTGTGTGTGATTCAACATGCCTGTGTGTGTGATTCAACATGTCTGAATGTGTGATTCAGCATGTCTGTCTGTGTGTGATTCAGCATGTTTGTGTGTGTGATTCAGCATGTCTGTGTGTGTGATTCAGCATGTCTGTGTGTTTGTGTGATTCAGCATGTCTGTCTGTGTGTGTTTCAACGTGTGTGTGTGTTTGTGCGAGATTCAGCATGTGTGTGCGCGTGATTCAGCATGACTGTGTATGTGTGATTCAGCATGTGTGTGTGTGTGTGTGTTTCAACATGTTTGTGTGTATGTGTGTGATTCAGCATGTATGTGTGTGTGTTTCAACATGTCCGTGTGTTTGTGCGAGATTCAGCATGCCTGTGTGTGTGAGATCCAGCATGTCTGTGTGTGCGTGATTCAGCATGTACGTGTGTGTTTCAACATGTTTGTATGTTTGTGCGAGATTCAGCATGTCTGTGTGTGAGAGATTCAGCATGTCTGTGTATGTGTGAATCAGCATCTCTGTGTATGTGTGATTCAGCATGTCTGTGTATGTGTGATTCAGCATGTCTGTGTATGTGTGATTCAGCATGTCTGTGTGTGCGTGATTCAGCATGTCTGTGTGTGCGTGATTCAGCATGTCTGTGTGTGCCTGATTCAGCGTGTCTGTGTGTGATTCAGCATGTCTGTGAGTGCGCGATTCAGCATGTCTGTGAGTGCGCGATTCAGCATGTCTGTGTGTGCGTGATTCAGCATGTGTGCGTGTGTGATTCAGCATGTCTGTGAGTCTCTATGATACAACATGTCTGTGTGTGTGATTTAGCATGTCTCTGTATTTATGTGTAATTCAGCATGCCTGTTTGTTTGTGTGTTATTCAGCATGTCGGTCTGTGTGTCAGTCAACATGTCTGTGTGTTTGTGCGAGATTCAGCATGTCCATGTGTGTTTCAGCATGTCCGTGTGTTTCAGCATGTCTGTGTGATTCAGCATGTGGGAGATTCAGCATGTGTGTGTGATTCAGCATGTGTGTGTGATTCAGCATGTGTGTGTGATTCCGCATGTGTGTGAGATTCAGCATGTCTATGTCTGTGTGTGTGTGTGTGAGATTCAGCATGTCGGTGTGTGATTCAGCATGTGTGAGATTCAGCATGTGTGTGATTCAGCATGTGTGTGATTCAACATGTCTGTGAGAGTGTGATTCAGCATGTCTGTGTGTCTGTGATTCAGCATGTCTGTGTGTGATTCAACATGCCTGTGTATGTGATTCAACATGTCTGTGAGTGTGTGATTCAGCATGTCTGTCTGTGTGTGATTCAGCATGTCTGTGTGTGTGATTCAGCATGTCTGTGTGTGAGATTCAGCATGTCTGTGTGTGTGATTCAGCATGTGCGTGTTTGTGTGATTCAGCATGTCTGTCTGTGTGTTTCAATGTGTGTGTTTGTGCGAGATTCAGCATGTGTGTGCGTGATTCAGCATGTCTGTGTGTGTGTGTTTCAACATGTTTGTGTGTATGTGCGTGATTCAGCATGTATGTGTGTGTGTTTCAACATGTCCGTGTGTTTGTGCGAGATTCAGCATGCCTGTGTGTGTGAGATCCAGCATGGCTGTGTGTGCGTGATTCAGCGTGTACGTGTGTGGGTTTCAACGTGTTTGTGCGAGATTCAGCATGTCTGTGTGTGTGAGATCCAGCATGTCTGTGTGTGCGTGATTCAGCGTGTACGTGTGTGTGTTTCAACATGTTTGTGTGTTTGTGCGAGATTCAGCATGTCTGTGTGAGAGATTCAGCATGTCTGTGTGCGCGTGATTCAGCGTGTAAGTGTGCATGTTTCAACATGTTTGTGCGAGATTCAGCATGTCTGTGTGTGAGAGATTCAGCATGTCTGTGTGTGCGTGATTCAGCGTGTAAGTGTGTGTGTGATTCAGCATGTCTGTGTATGTGATTCAGCATGTCTGTGTGTGCGTGATTCAGCATGTCTGTGAGTGTGTGATTCAGCATGTCTGTGAGTCTCTGTGATACAACATGTCTGTGTGTGATTTAGCATGTCTCTGTATTTATGTGTAATTCAGCATGCCTGTGTGTGTGTGTCATTCAACATGTCTGTGTTTGTGCGAGATTCAGCATGTCTGTGTGCGCGTGATTCAGCGTGTAAGTGTGCATGTTTCAACATGTTTGTGCGAGATTCAGCATGTCTGTGTGTGAGAGATTCAGCATGTCTGTGTGTGCGTGATTCAGCGTGTAAGTGTGTGTGTGATTCAGCATGTCTGTGTATGTGATTCAGCATGTCTGTGTGTGCGTGATTCAGCATGTCTGTGAGTGTGTGATTCAGCATGTCTGTGAGTCTCTGTGATACAACATGTCTGTGTGTGATTTAGCATGTCTCTGTATTTATGTGTAATTCAGCATGCCTGTGTGTGTGTGTCATTCAACATGTCTGTGTTTGTGCGAGATTCAGCATGTCTGTGTGTGATCCACCATGTCTGTTTGTGCGTGATTCAGCATGTTTGTGCGAGATTCAGCATGTCTGTGTGTGATTCAGCGTGTCCGTGTGTGTGTGTGAGTGATTCAGCAAGTCAGTGTGAGATCCACCATGTCTGTTTGTGCGGGATTCAGCATGTTTTTGCGTGATTCAGCAGGTCTGTGTGTGTGTGTGATTCAGCATGTGTGTGTGTGATTCAGCATGTCTGTGTGTGATCCAGCATGTCGGTTTGTGCGTGATTCAGCATGTTTGTGTGTGATTCCGCATGTCTGTGTGTGATTCTGCATGTCTGTGTGTGATTCCGCATGTGTGTGTGTGATTCTGCATGTCTGTGTGTGATTCAGCATGTCTGTGTGTTTGTGTGATTCAGCATGTCTGTCTGTGTGTGTTTCAACGTGTGTGTGTGTTTGTGCGAGATTCAGCATGTGTGCGTGATTCAGCATGCCTGTGTGTGTGTGTTTCAACATGTTTGTGTGTGTGTGTGATTCAGCATGTATGTGTGTGTGTTTCAACATGTCCGTGTGTTTGTGCGAGATTCAGCATGCCTGTGTGTGAGAGATCCAGCATGTCTGTGTGTGCGTGATTCAGCGTGTACGTGTGTGTGTTTCAACATGTTTGTGTGTTTGTGCGAGATTCAGCATGTCTGCGTGTGAGAGATTCAGCATGTCTGTGTATGTGTGAATCAGCATCTGTGTGTGTGTGTGATTCAGCATGTCTGTGTATGTGTGATTCAGCACTCCTGTGTGCGCGTGATTCAGCATGTCTGTGAGTGCGCGATTCAGCATGTCTGTGTGTGCGTGATTCAGCATGTCTGTGTGTGTGTGATTCAGCATGTCTGTGAGTCTGTGATACAACATGTCTGTGTGATTTAGCATGTCTCTGTATTTATGTGTAATTCAGCATGCCTGTGTGTGTGTCATTCAACATGTCTGTGTGTTTGTGCGAGATTCAGCATGTCTGTGTGTGATCCACCATGTCTGTTTGTGCGTGATTCAGCATGTTTGTGCGAGATTCAGCATGTCTGTGTGTGATTCAGCGTGTCCGTGTGTGTGTGAGTGATTCAGCAAGTCAGTGTGTGATCCACCATGTCGGTTTGTGCGTGATTCAGCATGTTTGTGCGTGATTCAGCATGTCGGTGTGTGTGATTCAGCATGTGTGTGAGTGATTCAGCAAGTCAGTGTGTGATCCACCATGTCTGTTTGTGCGTGATTCAGCATGTTTGTGCGTGATTCAGCATGTCGGTGTGTGTGTGTGATTCAGCATGTGTGTGTGTGATACAGCATGTCCTTGTGTGTGTGTGATACAGCATGTGTGTGGTTGTGTGTGATGCAGCATGCAAAAAACAGTGCGGACAACCATTGTCTGGTCATTTTCCATGGGACATTCTTGTGTCTGTCCTGACGAACCCAAGACGAAAAGCCTCAACAACTTGTCCCTTCGAACGCTAATGTATCGGCTGTCGTGCCCCTGACCTTAGGCCTGCCAACACGCACTGTAACAAATTAAATCTACTAACATCCGCAGCAGTAAGACAGACAGTAGGAACACAGGAGGGGCAGGCAGTCACGTCCCCCAGTATGGGCCAGCTCACTCTGACCTGTGCATCGACAGGTTTGTTTCCCCGCAGTCTTCACTTGCACTGAGCAGTGAAGTGCCATTGCGTGAAGTGAGACAGACCTCCAGACTCGCTCGCTGCTCTGTTCTCCATCCCCCGCCCCCAGCTTCCTGTCCTAGCCCAAACTCGCACTGTCCTAGCGGGAGATCACTGATTGCTGCTCCTTCAGTAATACTGCTGACCCTGGCTCTGCTGGCTTTAAGGGTTCCACGTACCGGGATTGAAGAGGATGATCGCTCGAAGGCAGCCCAGTTCTGTTTTGTCCATCTCCATGTCTCTCATCTTGGAGACCAGTTCGGTCAGAACCCTACAGGAAGATGTGAACAGTTGTTAATCTGTGGAGAGACACAGTGCGGGATTCTGCATCCTGCCGCGCCGGTTTCCTGGTGCGTCGGACCCCCGCCGGCAGCGGGATTCTCCATCCCGACAGCCGGCCAATCGGCTTTCCTATTGGGCCATCGGGAAATTGCCGGGCTTCGGGGCACTGCCGGCTTAGCGGAAAATCCCGACAGCGGAGAATCCAGCCCATATAAACTGACATGCAGGTCGAAGAACACCGTTCCTTTGAACCCAAGCTATCTCATCAAACACATCCCTGACAGGTAGAGAATAGGTTTAATGCAGAATAAAGCTTCCTCCACACTGTCCCCATCAAACACTCCCAGGACACGTACAGCATGGGGTTAGATACAGAGTAAAGCTCCCTCTACACGGTCCCCACCAAACACTCCCAGGACAGGTACAGCACGGGGTTAGATACAGAGTAAAGCTCCCTCTACACTGTCCCACGAAACACTCCCAGGACACGTACAGCATGGGGTTAGATACAGAGTAAAGCTCCCTCTACACTGTCCCACCAAACACTCCCAGGACAGGTACAGCACGGGGTTAGATACAGAGTAAAGCTCCCTCTACACTGTCCCCATCAAACACTCCCAGGACAGGTACAGCACGGGGTTAGATACAGAGTAAAGCTCCCTCTACACTGTCCCCATCAAACACTCTCAGGACAGGTACAGCACGGTGTTAGATACAGAGTAAAGCTCCCTCTACACTGTCCCATCAAACACTTCCAGGACAGGTACTGCACAGGGTTAGATGCAGGGTAAAGCTCCCTCCACACTGTCCCCATGAAACACTCTCAGGACAGGTACAGCATGGGGTTATATACAGAATCAATCTCCCTCTACACTGTCCCCATCAAACACTCCCAGGACAGGTACAGCACGGAGTTAGATACAGAGTAAAGCCCACTCTACACTGTCCCCATCAAACACTCCCAGGACAGGTACAGCACGGAGTTAGATACAGAGTAAAGCCCACTCTACACTGTCCCCATCAAACACTCCCAGGACAGGTACAGCACGGAGTTAGGTACAGAATAAATCTCCCTCTACACTGTCCCCATCAAACACTCCCTGGACTGGTACAGCACTGGGTTAGATACAGAGTAAAGCTCCCTCTACACTGTCCTCATCAAACATTCCCAGGACAGGTACAGCACGGGGTTAGATACAGAGTAAAGCTCCCTCTACACTGTCCTCATCAAACACTCCCAGGACAGGTACAGGATGGGGTTATAGAACATAGAACATAGAACAATACAGCGCAGTACAGGCCCTTTGGCCCACGATGTTGCACCGAAACAAAAGCCATCTAACCTACACTATGCCATTATCATCCATATGTTTATCCAATAAACTTTTAAATGCCCTCAATGTTGGCGAGTTCACTACTGCAGCAGGTAGGGCATTCCACGGCCTCACTACTCTTTGCGTAAAGAACCTACCTCTGACCTCTGTCCTATATCTATTACCCCTCAGTTTAAAGTTATGTCCCCTCGTGCCAGCCATTTCCATCCGCGGGAGAAGGCTCTCACTGTCCACCCTATCCAACCCCCTGATCATTTTGTATGCCTCTATTAAGTTTCCTCTTAACCTTCTTCTCTCCAACGAAAACAACCTCAAGTCCATCAGCCTTTCCTCATAAGATTTTCCCTCCATACCAGGCAACATCCTGGTAAATCTCCTCTGCACCCGCTCCAAAGCCTCCACGTCCTTCCTATAATGCAGTGACCAGAACTGTACGCAATACTCCAAATGCGGCCGTACCAGAGTTCTGTACAGCTGCAACATGACCTCCCGGCTCCGGAACTCAATCCCTCTACCAATAAAGGCCAACACTCCATAGGCCTTCTTCACAACACTATCAACCTGGGTGGCAACTTTCAGGGATCTATGTACATGGACACCTAGATCCCTCTGCTCATCCACACTTTCAAGAACTTTACCATTAGCCAAATATTCCGCATTCCTGATATTCCTTCCAAAGTGAATCACCTCACACTTCTCTACATTAAACTCCTCTCAGCCCAGCTCTGCAGCTTATCTATATCCCTCTGTAACCTGCTACTTCCTTCCACACTATCGACAACACCACCGACTTTAGTATCGTCTGCAAATTTACTCACCCACCCTTCTGCGCCTTCCTCTAGGTCATTGATAAAAATGACAAACAGCAACGGCCCCACAACAGATCCTTGTGGTACTCCACTTGTGACTACTCCATTCTGAACATTTGCCATCAACCACCACCCTCTGTCTTCTTTCAGCTCGCCAATTTCTGATCCACATCTCTAAATCACCCTCAATCCCCAGCCTCCGTATTTTCTGCAATAGCCTACCGTGGGGAACCTTATCAAACGCTTTGCTGAAATCCATATACACCACATCAACTGCTCTACCCTCATCTACCTGTTCAGTCACCTTCTCAAAGAACTCAATAAGGTTTGTGAGGCATGACCTACCCTTCACAAAGCCATGCTGACTATCCCTGATCATATTATTCCTATCTAGATGATTATAAATCTTGTCTCTTATAATCCCCTCCAAGACTTTACCCACTACAGACGTGAGGCTCACCGGTCTATAGTTGCCGGGGTTGTCTCTGCTCCCCTTTTTGAACAAAGGGACCACATTTGCTGTCCTCCAGTCCTCTGGCACTATTCCTGTAGCCAATGATGACATAAAAATCAAAGCCAAAGGTCCAGCAATCTCTTCCCTGGCCTCCCAGAGAATCCTAGGATAAATCCCATCAGGTCCCGGGGACTTATCTATTTTAAGCCTGTCCAGAATTGCCAACACCTCTTCCCTACATACCTCAATGCCATCTATTCTATTAGCCTGGGGCTCAGCATTCTCCTCCACAACATTATCTTTTTCCTGACTGAATACTGACGAAAAATATTCATTTAGTATCTCGCCTATCTCTTCAGACTCCACACACAATTTCCCATCCCTTTCCTTGACTGGTCCTACTCTTTCCCTAGTCATTCGCTTATTCCTGACATACCTATAGAAAGCTTTTGGGTTTTCCTTGATCCTTCCTGCCAAATACTTCTCATGTCCCCTCCTTGCTC
Source organism: Scyliorhinus torazame (assembly GCF_047496885.1). Lineage (NCBI taxonomy): Eukaryota > Metazoa > Chordata > Chondrichthyes > Carcharhiniformes > Scyliorhinidae > Scyliorhinus > Scyliorhinus torazame. The sequence goes on along the minus strand of NC_092720.1, from coordinate 179,301,359 downwards.
GTCTTAGCTCTCTCTTTAGATCCTTCCTCGCTACCTTGTAACTATCCATCGCCCCAACTGAAACTTCACACCTCATCTTCACATAGGCCTCCTTCTTCCTCTTAACAAGAGATTCCACTTCCTTGGTAAACCACGGTTCCCTCGCTCGACGCCTTCCTCCCTGCCTGACCGGTACATACTTATCAAGAACACGCAGTAGCTGATCCTTGAACAAGCCCCACTTATCCAGTGTGCCCAACACTTGCAGCCTACTTCTCCACCTTATCCCCCCCAAGTCACGTCTAATGGCATCATAATTGCCCTTCCCCCAGCTATAACTCTTGCCCTGCGGTGTATACTTATCCCTTTCCATCATTAACGTAAACGTCACCGAATTGTGGTCACTGTCCCCAAAGTGCTCTCCTACCTCCAAATCCAACACCTGGCCTGGTTCATTACCCAAAACCAAATCCAACGTGGCCTCGCCTCTTGTTGGCCTGTCAACATATTGTTTCAGGAAACCCTCCTGCGCACACTGTGCAAAAAACAACCCATCTATTGTACTCAAACTATATCTTTTCCAGTCAATATTTGGAAAGTTAAAGTCTCCCATAATAACTACCCTGTTACTTTCGCTCTTATCCAGAATCATCTTCGCCATCCTTTCCTCTACATCCCTAGAACTATTAGGAGGCCTATAAAAAACTCCCAACAGGGTGACCTCTCCTTTCCTGTTTCTAACTTCAGCCCATACTACCTCGGAAGAAGAGTCCCCATCTAGCATCCTCTCCGCCACCGTAATACTGCTCTTGACTAGCAGCGCCACACCTCCCCCTCTTTTGCCTCCTTCTCTGAGCTTACTAAAACACCTAAACCCCGGAACCTGCAACATCCATTCCTGTCCCTGCTCTATCCATGTCACCGAAATGGCCACAACAGTGGTCCCAGGTCGAAGTCCCAGGTACCAACCCATGCTGCCAGTTCCCCTACCTTATATACAGAACAAATCTCCCTCTACACTGTCCCCATCAAACACTCCCTGGACTGGTACAGCACTGGGTTAGATACAGAGTAAAGCTCCCTCTACACTGTCCTCATCAAACATTCCCAGGACAGGTACAGCACAGGGTTATATACAGAGGAAAGCTCCCTCTACACTGTCCCCATCAAACACTCCCAGGACAGGTACAGCACGGGGTTAGATACAGAGGAAAGCTCCCTCTACACTGTCCCCATCAAACACTCCCAGGACAGGTACAGCACGGGGTTATATAGAGAGTAAAGCTCCCTCTACATCTTTCCCCCCCCAAAAAAGTGCTTTAATTCCAACCTGAGTCAAGCTGCCTTTTGCTGTCGAAACCCAACATTTAACATTTGCCAACATCTGGCTGAGACCTCCCAGGGAGATTGCTCTCTGAGATACACAACATGGGAAATTATATTTGGAGTTCAGAGTGGAGAACCTTTCAGAAAGACCCTGACATTCATCCGGCACCCACTGTGAACCAGGTAATTGTGAGGAGTGTCCCGGAGGTGAAGGATAAGTGCCTGACCCAGTGCATCTTGAACGTTCCTGCTGCAGTCCCACGCTGCAGCCAACAATGTTCACGAATGTCCCCTTCGGAAAAGAAACCTGCCCGCTCGTACCCGGCCTGGCCTACATGTGACTCCAGACCCCTCAGCAATGTGGCTGGCTCTTAACTGCCCCTCTCAGAAACGCCGAGCGAGGGGCAGTTAGGGTAATTAGGCCGGACCCTAGCTGGCGATGCCAGAAAGTATGATAAAAAGCAGTAGGTTCACCGGCCCCCCTCCCCCACCTGTCAAAGATGGCTCCAACGCCTGCGCTGTGCGCGCTGTTGCGGTGCACGTGAAGTCCGGTGGCGAGCAGGATCCCATCCCTCACTGTGATCGACCGGTGCGAGAACGAGGCGATCAGGAGCTCATTCCAACCTGGAGGGACGAGACAAGGCTCAATGTCAGGAAGAGGCAGACACCAGGGCGCAGGGCGGGGGAAGGGAGGGTGAGGAGGAAGGTGGGGGCAGAAATGCGGGCATTTGGAATGGCAGAGCGGTAATGTCACCAGGCTAGTGATCTATCTGAAGGGCTGGGCAACTGCTCTGGAGACTTCAGTTCAAAACCCACCACAGCAGCTGAAGGAATTTAATCTTTTTTTTCCTTTATTCTTCCATGGGGATGCGGGGCGTCGCCGGCTGGGTCAGCATTTGCAGCCCATTCCTAATTGTCCGTGAACTGAGTGGCTTGCTGGGCCATTTCAGTCAACCACATTGCTGGGGACCCTGGAGTCACATGTAGGCCAGGCCAGGTGAGGACGGCAGATTTCCTTTCCAAACGGGGACATCAGTGAACAAGGTGGATTTTATCGACAATCGATGATAGTTGGCATGGTCACCATCACTGACTCGCTTCAAATTCCAGATTTTTATTAATTGAATTTAGATTCCACCCGCTGCCCTGGTGGGATTTGAACCCAAGTTTACCCAGAGCATTAGCCCCACAATAACAAGTCCAGCGGCATTAGCACCATCTCCCCTGTTGGAGCATTGATGTGGAATAAAGCACCTGTGTCATTGATAGCGATGATGAAACTTCCCAGATTGTTATAAAAACCCATCCGATTCACTAAGGTCCTTCAGGAAAGGGATTTTGCCATCCATACCCTGGTCTGGCCTACAGGCCCACTGAATGCGGCTGCTCTTCAAAATGGCCCCAGAAAGCTGCACAGTTGAAAATGCCTCACTACCACCTACTCGAGGGCAACTTAGGAATGGGCCGAACAAAAACAAAATGCCTCACCAATGCCCTGCTCCAACCCACTGTCAATCCGGCCATGGAGCTCTCCTCGCCCTCCCGCTTACCACCACCTACAATCTTCACAAATCAAAGAGGGCAGCACGGTAGCACAGTGGTTAGCACAATTGCTTCACAGCTCCAGGGTCCCAGGTTCGATTCCTGGCTTGGGTCACTGTCTGTGCGGAGTCTGCACGTTCTCCCAGTGTCTGCGTGGGTTTCCTCCGGGTGCTCCGGTTTCCTCCCACAGTCCAAAGATGTGCAGGTTAGGTGGATTGGCCATGATAAATTGCCCTGAGTATCCACAGAAAAAGGTTCGGTGGGGTTACTGGGTTACGGGAATAGGGTGGAGATGTGGGGTGATCTTTCCAAGGGTCGGTGCAGACCCGATGGGCCAAATGGTCTCCTTCTGCACTGTAAAGTCTATGAAACGTTGAGTCAAACGCTAGCTTTCTATCTCCCTGCCCTTCCCCCAGTCTGGACAATCTCGGCAATGCACCCTGTGCCACACCCATGGGCTCTATTTTACCTCAGGTTCTCACTTGGAACTACCTCGCCACTCCCTCACTGTCACGGGGTCACGTGGGTTCAGAGATTCACCCCCCCCCCCCACTGGCCCTGGTGACGGTCTGTGACGAGTTTGCATGTTCTCCTTGAGTCTGCGTGGGCTTCCTCCCAGTGTTCCGGGTTTCCTCCCACAGTCCAAGGGTATGCAGGTGAAGTGGGGTTACACGGGAATAGGGCTGGGGGACTGGGTCCAGGTAGGGTGCGCTTTTGGAGGGTCGGTACAAGGCCGAATGTCCCCCTGCTGCACTCTGGGGATTCTACGGGTTAGTCGATCCTGCATATACATATTGACGGGAATCTAGGGTTACTCAGGCTAACCAGCCCAGAGTCTCGCAGCACTGTTACACTAGTTTAGAACGTTTATTCAAGCATTCAGATTATTTTTTTTTTGGAAATAAACAAGTTTGTGTTGAGCCTAAACACTGTGCATCCGTGTATGTTTGTCCTTTATGCACTGCTGCCTCACGGCGCAGAGGTCCCAGGTTCGATCCCGGCTCAGGGTCACTATCCGTGTGGAGTTTGCACATTCTCCCCGTGTTTGCGTGGGTTTCGCCCACACAACACAAAGGTGTGCAGGGTAGGTGGATTGGCCACGCTAAATTGCCCCTTAATTGGGAAAAAATGAATGGAGTACTCTAAATCTTTTTTTTTTTAAGTTTGTCCTTTATAAAATTCCTCAAGTTAAGAATGAACAGCAAGGGTAAACATGAAAGAATAAAGAAACCAAAATTCCCCTGGTGGGGCGTTAACGCTCACTGCCCCCCCCCCCCCCCCATGCCAAAAGGGTTACCAGGACGGAAAGGGCAACCAGCCAGCACTAGTGGATCACACCTTGATGTGAAGCGGTCTCACTCCCCACCCACCCCACCCCCCGTCCCCCAGCCCAATCCCCATCCGACCCCCACTCCGTTCCTCACCTGCTCTCAGCAGGATGACCTGATCGTCCAACGGGAGCTCGGAGAAATGCGGGATTCGCTTTGCCCACTCCACCAGCGTGAAGAGCTGCTTGTCCGCTGCCTGGCAGATGTTTGTCACCGGGTCGTTGGGCTGTGGGGAAGGAGTGGGGGTGAGGGATAGTTGGATGGGGGAAGAGAGAAAGAGAGAAAGACACTCCTTGGTTACACAGTGTTTCCCCACAGCAAGTGACCCCTCACCTTAGGACGTCCCAAAGCGCTCCTCGGCCAATCCAGTCAGAAGAGGAGTCAGTCACCGCCCTGCAAGGCGACACGCCAATTCTTTAGCATCCGCCCTGGTTAGCTGCCTCAGCTTGATGTCTCATCTGAAAGACAGCGCCTCGTCTGACAGTGCTGCGTACTCAGTACTGCACCGGCAGCTGCTAGCTCGGACTCTGTGCCCATGTCTTGAACTCATATCCACCCACAGAGTAAAGGTCCTTCTACACTACCTCATCAAACACTGCCACCACTCCCAACTTGGACCGCAAAAAAATCAATCACATTTCTGCCCTACTTCAACAACCAACTGTAAACCCAACTGGACTTATTCAATTCCAAACGTTAACTCTTGTTTCTCTCGCCTCAGTTGCTGTCAAACCAACTGCTTTTATTTCAGTAGCACAGGGCACTGGGGACGGGTTAATGAATTACAGCGGGTAGGGGTTGAGTTAATAAACTAGACAAATTGGTACTGGACGGGGAGGTTACTGAATTAATGTGAGGAAGCTGGATTAATATCTGTGGAATTCAAGTCCATCATAAAATGGGCTAGCTTGACCTGGTACGACAGGACAGGAGCATAACTCTGTACCTAACCCGTACTGCACTTGTCCTGGGAGTGTTTGACGGGCACAGTGTAGAGGGAGCTTTACTCTGTATCTAACCCCGTGCTGTACCTGTCCTGGGAGTGTTTGATGGGGACAGTGTAGAGGGAGCTTTACTCTGTATCTAACCCCGTGCTGTACCTGTCCTGGGAGTGTTTGATGAGGGACAGTGTAGAGGGAGCTTTACTCTGTATCTAACCCCGTGCTGTACCTGTCCTGGGAGTGTTTGATGGGGACAGTGTAGAGGGAGCTTTACTCTGTATCTAACCCCGTGCTGGACCTGTCCTGGGAGTGTTTGATGGGACAGTGTACAAAGAACAAAGAAAAGTACAGCACAGGAACTGGCCCTACGGCCCTCCAAACCCGTGCCGACCATGCTGCCCGACTAAACTACAATCTTCTACACTTCCTGGGTCCGTATCCCTCTATTCCCATCCTATTCATGTATTTGTCAAGATGCCCCTTAAATGTCACTATTGTCCCTGCTTCCACCACCTCCTCCGGCAGCAAGTTCCAGGCACCCAATACCCTCTGTGTAAAAAACTTACCTCATTCATCTCCTCTAATCCTTGCCCCTCGCACCTTAAACCTATGCCCCCTAGTAATTGACCCCTCTACCCTGGGAAAAAGTCTTTGACTATCCACTCTGTCTATGCACCTCATAATTTCGTAGACCTCTGTCAGGTCACCCCTCAACCTCCGTTGGCCCAGTGAGAAAAAAACGAGTTTATTCAACTGCTCCTCATAGCTAATGCCCTCCATACCAGGCAACTTCCTGGTAAATCTCTTCTGCACCCTCTCTAAAGCCTCCACATCCTTCCGGTAGTGTGGCGACCAGAATTGATTACTATACTCCAAGTGTGGCCTAACTAAGGTTCTATACAGCTGCAACATGACTTGCCAATTCTTATACTCAATGCCCCGGCCAATGAAGGCAAGCATGCCATATGCCTTCTTGACTACCTTCTCCACCTGTGTTGCCCCTTTCAGTGACCTGTGGACTTGTACACCTAGATCTCCCTGATTTTCAATACTCGAGGGTTCTACCATTCACTGAATATTCCCTACCTGCATTAGACCTTCCAAAATGTGTTACCTGTAGAGGGAGCTTTACTCTGTATCTAACACCATGCTGTACCTGTCCTGGGAGTGTTTGATGAGGGACAGTGTAGAGGGAGCTTTACTCTGTATCTAACCCAGTGCTGTACCTGTCCTAGGAGTGTTTGAAGGGGCAGTGTAGAGGGCGCTTTACTCTGTATCTAACCCCGTGCTGTACCTGTCCTGGGAGTGTTTGAAGGGACAATGTAGAGGGTGCTTTACTCTGTATCTAACACCATGCTGTACCTGTCCCAGAAATGTTTGAAGGGACAGTGCAGAGGGAGCTTTATTTTATATCTAACCCGGTGCTGTACCTGTCCTGGGAGTGTTTGATGGGACAGTGCAGAGGGAGCTTTATTCTGTATCTAACACCATGCTGTACCTGTCCCAGAAATGTTTGAAGGGACAGTGCAGAGGGAGCTTTATTCTGTATCTAACACCATGCTGTATCTGTCCTGGGAGTGTTTGATGGGACAGTGTAGAGGGAGCTTTATTCTGTATCTAACACCGTGCTGTACCTGTCCTGGGAGTGTTTGATAGGGACAGTGTAGAGGGAGCTTTATTCTGTATCTAACCCCGTGCTGTATCTGTCCTGGGAGTGTTTGATGGGAAAGTGCAGAGGGAGATTTATTCTGTATCTAACACCGTGCTGTATCTGTCCTGGGAGTGTTTGATGGGACAGTGCAGAGGGAGATTTATTCTGTATCTAACACCGTGCTGTACCTGTCCTGGGAGTGTTTGGTGGGACAGTGGAGAGGGAGTTTTATTCTGTATCTAACACCGTGCTGTATCGGTCCGGGAGTGTTTTATGGGGCAGTGCAGAGGGAGATTTACTCTGTATCTAACCCATGCCCTGAGAACCAGAAACCTTGTCATACTGACTTATTGTGCTAAAAACTCCACAACTAAAAACACATTTGACTGGAATAAAGAACCACCTCAGCTGGGCAGAGAAGAATAACTCTACCCCACTGTGTGTTAGGCCAGGCTCATAGCATGTGCATGCATCAGTGAGTTAACAAACTCCCATGGCTGGTTTAACCTTCACCACTAAAATCAGAATACGATGCAAACTCCCCATTCATCCGACAAGGGGGGTCTTTGCAAGTTCTAGTGTCCTTCATGTTGGACGACAGCTTTAGTGCTGCCCACTGATAAAAATTCAACCAAAGCCATGCTTGCTTTGGGGAGTGGAAAAATTTGCACTTGTGCTCAGTGAGGGTGGAGGGGGAGCGGAGGGGATCTCTACCCTGCCCTCGACCGTGCCTCATGAGTTGCGATTGCTTGATTCTGGCATTGAAGATGCTGGGCGAAAATGCCCCCCCCCCCTACTTCCTTGCTGCAACCAATCCTTCAGATAGGGGAGTACAATGCAACTAACTGGAGGCCAACAAAATCTACCTATCTTGCCCGAGGTCAACGTTAAAATATTAAGTCTTTGACTTTGATGTGGGGAGCCATGGCTGGGACGGCATTTTTAGCCCATTCCTCATTGCCCCTGAATGGAGTGTGTCCCTCGGCCATTTCAGCGGGACATGTAAGAGTCAACCATATTGCGGGAGGTCTGGAGTCACTTGTCGTCCGGACCGGGTAAGGACGGCAGATTTCCCTCCCTAGAGGGACATTTATGAACCAGGTGGGCTCTTAAGCAATCGATTATTGTTGTCACCTTTACTGAGACTAGTTTTCAATTCCAGATTTAAGAACTGAATTTAATTTCCACCAGTTGCCGGGGTGGGATTTGACCCCGTGTCGCCCGGAGACCCTGGGTGATGTGTCCAGTGACACTGCCGTCGCTGTGCCACCATCCCCCCCCCCCACCCCTACTGGAATAGGAGGAGGCCATTCAGCCATGTCACTCCGCTAGCCAATGAAGTCCAACCAGCATCTCAGCTCTGTCTACCCACCGCGGTTCCGTACCTCAGTTTTGGCTTTGTGACGAGGCTAAGTGGAAACCCCGGCGCAGCCGGGAGCATCACGATCTGACTCTGCAGTGTGCTGATGGCAATTGGTGTGGAGGCCTGCGGGACGCGGTTCGAACCTTCCACCAGGCATCAGACACTTCGCTCAGTGGGTATCCTAGCGCGTCGTAAACCTCGCAGGGCCTTCCACATTACGTGAAGCCAAAGTGCAAACACTTGCCGACCCAATGAGGCGGGCTGCCGCAGACTCTCGACGCGCGGGCAAATACCCGCACGCTCGGAGAAAGGGGCACCTGGCAGGCAACAGCGGTTGGGCGCAGACTGCAGTATAACAGCGACAGCACAACCAGCTTGCTGCCAAGCCAGCAGTGAAGGAGGAAACCCCCTGCCCCTGGCAATTACTCTGCTATTCTCATTTGCACCTTCTCGGGACCCATCTTAGAACCACAGAAGAGTTATGGTGCAGAGAGGCCATTCAGCCCATCATGTCTAACTGGCCAAAAATTAACTGAGGGCCATGAACATAGAATGACCACTGATAAATAATTTAACGCGGGATTTCTTTAGCCAGTGTGCTGGGAATGTGGAACCCGCTACTGCGAGCAGCGGTTGTAGAGAGGAACATTTCTGGGGAAGCTATGTGCAGGAGTATGTTGATGGGGTTAAGAGGGGTGGGAGGGGAGAGATGTAGAGAACAGCACGGACCTGCTGGTCCAAATAGACTGCATCTGTACTGTAAATACCCGATAATTCCTCCAGTGTCCTGGAAATTGCAATGTGCCATTTTATCGATTTGACGTCACCATACATACATGTACCAGCAGAGGGAGTCCGAGAGGAAGAGAGAATAAAGGATCCACGTTTAACTGCTCATGCAGATCCAATTCTCGGACCTTAAAATAAGAACTGTTTCAGGCCACTCTAGCCTAGAAGATGCCTTCTAGGCATCTTCTAGGCTAGAGTGCATACTGTTATTGTGCGACATGGCTACTGCAAAGGTAGAGTGAAGTAACAGTTGACCATCAGCGGATAGCAGAAACAGAACGTTTAATTAGGGCCAAAACTATTTAAAGAAAGTATAACGGAACATTAAAATGCCAGCCAGCGACTCTAACTCGTCTCTTAGACTGTATCTGTTCTGCAGGTTTTAGAGGCCCCCAGCTTGCTGGAACCACGCGCCCTGATAGGCCGGGCATCACGCGGCCTCCGAGGTTTGCCGAGGCCTCAGTCAGGGAGGTCACGTGACCCCCGATGTTCACCACAATATGGAGCAAGTGTTGATATTTCTCAGCGGTTTGTGGGCAGCTTCAGGAAAGTATCACAAGATGCTTTGTCACTCGCCCTAGGCCATGCCCATCATTCAACACTCTTGTCATACAAGACATTACTGCTTCCACGGGCTCTCAGTTTTACCACTGTGGGGGAGCAGCGTTCTGCAGCCAACAACACACTTAATTACTCCCCCCCAACCAGCTCTCACCTCACAAAACAAATAATAATAATCTTTATTATTGTCACAAGTAGGCTTACATTAACACTGCAATGAAGTTACGGCTAAACTCTGAAGGCAGAAACTTTAACTGGGATCCGAATGCCAAGTGGATGGAACATCAGGGTGACGCCCAAGAGTGGCAAGCCACATACATAGATTATCATAGAATTTACAGTGCAGGAGGCCATTCGGCCCATCAAGTCTGCACCGGCTCTTGGAAAGAGCACCTTACCCAAGGTCAATACCTCCACCCTATCCCCATAACCCAGTAACCCCACCCAACACTAAGGGCAATTTTGGACACTAAGGACAATTTATCATGGCCAATCCACCTAACACGCACATCTTTGGACTGTGGGAGGAAACCGGAGCACCCGGAGGAAACCCACGCACACACGGGGAGGATGTGCAGACTCCGCACAGACAGTGACCTAAGCCGGAATCGAACCTGGGACCTTGGAGCTGTGAAGCAATTGTGCTATCCACAATGCTACCGTGCTGCCCACATACGTGTGTCAAGTGCTTACAGAGTTAGAGATTCAGAAGGTGACACACCAGTTTTCTCCAAGTGTCTCATTTTATAGAAATTGGTCAAGGAAAGTATTTTCTTTAATGGCGAAATGGAGAACATAGATGAAGGGTTCACCTTTTGGTCTCGTTTCTGGCCCTAACCTTTTCGACTCATCTTCCTTTGCTTCCTCTTTGGAAATGGGAGTTGTTGGATGGGATGGGTATGCTCCTCAGAGGGGTGGTAGCCCCTTCTCCCCTGCCCTTCACCGTCATTCCCGTATCTCCACCCTCAAACTACCACTGTCGCTGTGCTGACCTCTGCCTTCAGAAATACCCATAGGCCCTTCGGCCTCGCTTTCACATTACTTCCACTGTTACTCTGCTGAGGATTAACCTCCCGTTCACTCGACCCTTAAATAAGTACACAGCCCGACATTATCCAGGGGACAAAGGCCCACTCACCCTGTTTTTGCATTTCAGAGTGAGAGATGAGCTCACTTTGAAGCTTTTCAAGATCCAGAGGGGGCTCGATGTGGGGGGTAGACACCAGGAATGTTTCCACTTGTGGGAGAGACCACAGTCAGGGAACGTGGGGGCCAGCCAGTTAAGACGGAGGGGAATTTTTCTCTCTCATAATAGTTTGTGGAACTCTCTTCACCCAGAAAGTAGTGGAGGCTGGGTTATTGAATTTATTCAAGGCAGAGTGAAAGTCAGGTTTTTGATAGACAAGTGATTTGGGGCGTTGGTGGGTGGGTGGGTGCCGGGGGAGGATAGAAAGTGGGGCTAAGACCACAACCATATCAGTCATGATGTTATCGAATGGCGGAGCAAGCTCGAAGGGCTGACACAGTGGCATGGGCAGCACTGCTGCCTCACGGCGCTCGGGACCCGGGTTCGATTACGGCCTCTGATGATAGTCTGTCTTTGTGGAGTTTGCAAGCCACCACCGCCCCCCACCATGTCTGCGTGGGTTTCCTCCAGGTGCTCCGCTTTCCTCCCACAATCAATAGATTTCTTTTTAAATTCAGAGCACCCAATTCTTTTTTTTTCCCAATTAAGGGGCAATTTAGCGTGGCCACGCAAACACAGGGAGAATGTGCAAACTCCACACGGACAGTGTCCCAGAGCCGGGATCGAACCTGGGATCTCGGTGCCGTGAGGCAGCAGTGCTAACCACTGCGCCACCGTGCTACCCCCTCCCACAGTCCAAAGGTGTGCAGGTTTGGAGGATTGTCCATCATCGCTGTGCAGGTTTATGGGGATAGGGTGGGGGAGTGGGCCTAGGAAGGGTACTCTTTCAGAGGCTCAGTACAGACTTGGTCGGCCGAATGGCCTCCTCCTGCACTGTAGGAATACTGTGGTCCACTCCAGAGTCCTATATTCTTATGCTGCTCTCTATGCTCCTGTGTTCCTTCAGAGGATTTGCTTTCACAACCCCCCCTGGACTTTTAAAACGGGAATTAACATGAAAAGAAAAAATGAGTATTTGCCTGCGTTTCGCACTCTCTTTCCCGGCCAGTTATAATTAGAATACTTCGAACATCTGTCCACAAAACATGTGGTAATTCAAAACACAAATGATAAACTAACACACCTGCTGCAGCTTTTGTCTGGTGTTCAACACACTTCAGAAAGTGCAACAAGCTGAGAGACAGAGGCGAGTCTCAACCCGTCAAAATATTAGTTTGACTTTCCAAAAGCAAAGTTTTCAGATTGCGGAGACATCAAATCCCCAATCATCACCTGGTCTGCGCACAGAAATTCAAAATATTCAAATTGTGACCAGCAGGGTGGCTGGAAAGGGAGCTGGGAGAGAACTGCAGGCAGTCTTTCCTCATGCTAATTAGCCTTCTCAAGGGGGGGACGGGGGAGACGGGTGGGGAGGGGGGGGGGGAGACACGGACACCCACACGTCGGTCGAATTGTCAATGTCTCCTCCTCGCCTTTCCTCATCTGAACCTATCATCGTAACCCTATATTTCCTTCTCCCTCATGTGCCCGTCTCGCTTCCCACCCTGTACATCCAGACAATCTGCTTAGCGAGCTCCACATTCCACTCACTAGGTAAAGAGGTTTCTTCTGAATTCCTCCTCTGATAGTGACGGCCTCCAGCTAATGCTCGTTTCCACTGAAGGGAACATTTTTTTTCATAACCGCTCGTTTTAAGGATCCCTTATTAGCGCACCCCTCAGAACTGATTTGCTGGCAAACGTCACAGCAGCTACAGCACATTGAACATCTCACTGCAGTGACAAACTAGAGGCGCTACCTTATTCCACAGAATAGAATCATCTTTATTGTCACAAGGAGGCTTACATTAACACTGCAATGAAGTTACTGTGAAAAGCCCCTAGTCGCCACATTCGGGGACAGAGGGAGAATTCAGAATGTCCAATTCACCTAACAGCACGTCTTTTGGGACTTGTGGGAGGAAACCGGAGCACCCGGAGGAAACCCACGCAGACACGGGAAGGGCGTGCAGACTCCGCACAAGCCGGGAATCGAACCTGGGGCCCTGGAACTGTGAAGCAACAGTGCTAACCATTGTGCTACAGTGCAGTCAGGGATTCATTCCTCTGAGAAATGCTTGAGTCGCAGTCTTCACCACCCACCGAGGAGCATTACGGAGGTAGATATACACATACATATATTTATATGTACAGATCACAGCATATTATATCCCGCTACCTGCCTCTCACTGTCTGCTATGGGCCTAAAAAAATCCTCTATAAATATAAGACGTTGTTTAATGTTGTGTGTGAAGAGCAAGCAGTCTAATGGAATACGTAACCGGTTTTTAAATGTGGATAAATGTGGGAGAGAGTGGGAGATGGAGGTGAAAAGAGTTCCGGGGGGGGGGGGGGGGGGGGGGGGGGGGTGAGGGGTTGGTGGGAGCGGGGAGGGGGTGGCAGGAGCGGGAGGAGCTGTGGGGTGGTTGAGCGGTATTGCTTTGTGTCATTTATCCAATGCCAGTGTACTTGTTCAAACAGCATCTCCCATTCGTTCAAGATCATCGGCAATCATGCAGTTCTGCATCCTGTACCATACTGACTGGTTCTTACTGCTTAGGATGACACATTTAGACGTTTGTTACATCAGGGAGAAACAACAATTTACATTTGAATAATGTAGTATCAAAAATAGGAAACATGAATTTTACTTGCAACTCTGCCCAAATGATGAACCGTAGTACGTACAGATTCCAGTAAATACTACCATCAGAGGAGCTGTGGTGGGGGAGCGAGAGGAATGGGTGGGGAGTGGAAAATTGAGGCAGGGCAGAGTGGGAGCAGGGGAGAGTGGGATGTGGGAGTAGGGGAGAGTGGGATGTGGGAGCAGGGGAGAGTGGGATGAAGGGAGCAGGGGAGAGTGGGATGTGGGAGCAGGGGAGAGTGGGATGTGGGAGCAGGGGAGAGTGGGATGTGGGAGTAGGGGAGAGTGGGATGTGGGAGCAGGGGAGAGTGGGATGTGGGAGTAGGGGAGAGTGGGATGTGGGAGTAGGGGAGAGTGGGATGTGGGAGTAGGGGAGAGTGGGATGTGGGAGCAGGGGAGAGTGGGATGTGGGAGCAGGGGAGAGTGGGATGAAGGGAGCAGGGGAGAGTGGGATGTGGGAGCAGGGGAGGGTGGGATGAAGGGAGCAGGGGAGAGTGGGATGTGGGAGCAGGGGAGAGTGGGATGTGGGAGCAGGGGAGAGTGGGATGTGGGAGCAGGGGAGAGTGGGATGTGGGAGCAGGGGAGAGTGGGATGTGGGAGTAGGGGAGAGTGGGATGTGGGAGTAGGGGAGAGTGGGATGTGGGAGAAGGGGAGAGTGGGATGTGGGAATAGGGGAGAGTGGGATGTGGGAATAGGGGAGAGTGGGATGTGGGAGTAGGGGAGAGTGGGATGTGGGAGCAGGGACGAGTGGGATGTGGGAGCAGGGGAGAGTGGGATGTGGGAGCAGGGGAGAGTGGGATGTGGGAGCAGGGGAGAGTGGGATGTGGGAGCAGGGGAGAGTGGGATGTGGGAGCAGGGGAGAGTGGGATATGGGAGCAGGAGAGAGTGGGATGTGGGAGTAGGGAGAGAGGGATGTAGGAGTAGGGAGAGTGGGATGTGGGAGTAGGGGAGTGGGAAGGGAGGTGGAGGAAAGTGGGAGCAGGTGTGGTGGGGGGAGTTGGAGCAGGGGTGGGGGGAGAGCAGGAGTGGGAGCAGGGGGGGGAGCAGGGGGGAGGGGGAGCAGGAGTGGGGGAGGGGAGCAGGAGTGGGGAGGGGAGGAGTGGGGAGGGGAGCAGGAGTGGGGAGGGGAGCAGGAGTGGGGGAGGGGGAGCAGGAGTGGGGGAGGGGGAGCAGGAGTGGGGGGAGGGGAGCAGGAGTGGGGGGAGCAGGGGTAGGGGAGGGGGAGCAGGGGTAGGGGAGGGGGAGCAGGGGTAGGGGAGGGGGAGCAGGGGTAGGGGAGGGGGAGCAGGGGTAGGGGAGGGTGAGCAGGGGTAGGGGAGGGGGAGCAGGGGTAGGGGAGGGGGAGCAGGGGTAGGGGAGGGGGAGCAGGGGTAGGGGAGGGGGAGCAGGGGTAGGGGAGGGGGAGCAGGGGTAGGGGAGGGGGAGCAGGGGTAGGGGAGGGGGAGCAGGGGTAGGGGAGGGGGAGCAGGGGTAGGGGAGGGGGAGCAGGGGTAGGGGAGGGGGAGCAGGGGTGGGGAGGGGAGCAGGGGTGGGAGAGGGGAGCAGGGGTGGGGGAGGGGGAGCAGGGGTGGGGGAGGGGGAGCAGGGGTGGGGGAGGGGAGCAGGGGTGGGGGAGGGGGAGCAGGACACTTTACACTTTAGAACGTTAAATTCCATCTGCCACTTGTCTGTCCATTTGGCCATCCTGTCTGTATCTTCCGGTAACCCAAGATACTCAACCTCACTGTTAACCACCCGGCCAATCTGTGTGTCATCCGCAATCTTACTGATGCTACCATTCCCATAGTCATCTATGTCATTTATATAAATGACAAACAGGGGGCCCAGCACAGATCCCTGTGGTACACCACTGGTCACTGGCTTTGAGTTACTAAAGCAGACGTCTATCATCACCCTCTGTCTCCTACAGCTAAGACAATTATGAATCCACCTTATCAAATCACCCTGTATCACATGTGCATTTACCTTTTTAATAAGACTCCCATATCGAATCTTGTCAAAAACTTTGCTGAAATCCATGTAAACTACATCAACTGCACTACCCTCATCTATACACTTGGTTACATGCTCAGAAAATTCAATCAAATTTGTTTGGCATGACCTCCCTCTGACAAAGCCATGCTGACTACCCCTGATCAAACCCTGCCTCTCCAAGTGGAGGTAGATTCTCTCCTTCAGAAACTTCTCCAGTAGTTTCCCAACCACTGATGTGAGACTCACTGGGCTGTAGTTCCCTGGTTTGTCTCTACAGCCTTTCTTAAATACTGGGACCACATTAGCTGTTCTCCAGTCCTCTGGCACCTCCCCTGTGGCTAGAGAGGAATTAAAAATTTGGGTCAGAGCCCCGGCAATCTCCTCCCCCACCTCCCACAGCAGCCTGGGACACAATTCATCCAGACCTGGAGATTTGCCCACTTTTCAGCCCGCCAATACCTTGTCACTTCCTCTGACAATTTGCTCAAGAACCTCACAATTTCTCTCCCCGAGTACCATAACTACCTCCTCATTCTCTTGGGTGAAGATAGATGTGAAATATTTGTTTAAAATCCGACTAATGTCCACTTTCCCGCCTTATCCCCATAACCTTAGATTGCTTCCCTGATTAAAACATATCGAATGACCCTCTCCAACTCTCTGCGGTAAAGAATTCCAGATTCACTACCCTGAGAGAAGAAATTCCTCCTTATCTGTCTTAAATGGACGACCCCTCACTCTGAGATTATGCCCTCTGGTCCTAGACTCTCCCACAAGAACATAAGAACTAGGAGCAGGAGTAGGCCATCTGGCCCCTCGAGCCTGCTCCACCATTCAATGAGATCATGGCTGATCTTTTGTGGACTCAGCTCCACTTTCCGGCCCGAACACCATAACCCTTAATCCCTTTATTCTTCAAAACACTATCTATCTTCCTCTTAAAATCATTTAATGAAGGAGCCTCAACTGCTTCACTGGGCAATGAATTCCATAGATTTACAACCCTTTGGGTGAAGACGTTCCTCCTAAACTCAGTCCATATCTACTTCCCCTTATTTTGAGGCTATGCCCCCTAGTTCTGCTTTCACCCGCCAGTGGAAGCAACCTGCCCGCATCTATCCTGTCTATTCCCTTCATAATCTTATATGTTTCTATAAGATCCCCCCTCATCCTTCTAAATTCCAACGAGTACAGTCCCAGTCTACTCAACCTCTCCTCGTAATTCAACCCCTTCAGCTCTGGGATTAACCTAGTGAATCTCCTCTGCACGCCCTCCAGTGCCAGTACGTCCTTTCTCAAGTAAGGAGACCAAAACTGAACACAATACTCCAGGTGTGGCCTCAATAACACCTTATACAATTGCAGCAGAACCTCCCTAGTCTTAAACTCCATCCCTCTAGCAATGAAGGACAAAATTCCATTTGCCTTCTTAATCACCTGTTGCACCTGTATACCAACTTTTTGCGACTCATGCACTAGCACACCCAGGTCTCTCTGCACAGCAGCATGTTTTAATATTTTATCATTTAAATAATAATCCCTTTTGCTGTTATTCCTACCAAAATGGATAACCTCACATTTGTCAACATTGTATTCCATCTGCCAGACCCTAGCCCATTCACTTAGCCTATCCAAATCCCTCTGCACACTTCCAGTATCCTCTGCACATTTTGCTTTACCACTTATCTTAGTGTCATCTGCAAACTTAGACACATTGCCCTTGGTCCCCAACTCCAAACCATCTATGTAAATTGTGAACAGTTGTGGGCCCAACACTGATCCCTGAGGGACACCACTAGCTACTGATTGCCAACCAGAGAAACACCCATTAATCCCCACTCTTTGCTTTCTATTAATTAACCAATCCTCTATCCCCTTAATGCCATGCATCTTTATCTTATGCAGCAACCTTTTGTGTGGCACCTTGTCAAAGGCTTTCTGGATATCCAGATATACCACATCCATTGGCTCCCCGTTATCTACCGCACTGTTAATGTCCTCAAAAAATCCCACTAAATTAGTTAGGCATGACCTGCCCTTTATGAACCCATGCTGCGTCTGCCCAATGGGACAATTTCCATCCAGATGCCTCGCTATTTCTTCCTTGAAGATAGATTCCAGCATCTTCCCTACTACCGAAGTTAAGCTCACTGGCCTATAATTACCCGCTTTCTGCCTACCTCCTTTTTTAAACAGTGGTGACACGTTTGCTAATTTCCAATCCGCCGGGACCACCCCAGAGTCTAGTGAATTTTGGTAAATTATCACTAGTGCATTTGCAATTTCCCTCGCCATCTCTTTTAGCACTCTGGGATGCATTCCATCAGGTCCAGGAGACTTGTCTACCTTTAGCCCCATTAGCTTGCCCATCACTACCTCCTTGGTGATAACAATCCTCTCAAGGTCCTCACCTGTCATAGCCTCATTTCCATCAGTCACTGGCATGTTATTTGTGTCTTCCACTGTGAAGACCGACCCAAAAAACCTGTTCAGTTCCTCAGCCATTTCCTCATCTCCCATTATTAAATCTCCCCTCTCATCCTCTAAAGATCCAATATTTACCTTAGCCACTCTTTTTTGTTTTATGTATTTGTAGAAACTTTTACTATCTCTTTTTATATTCTGAGCAAGTTTACTCTCATAATCTATCTTACTCTTCTTTATAGCTTTTTTAGTAGCTTTCTGTTGCCCCCTAAAGATTTCCCAGTCCTCTAGTCTCCCACTAATCTTTTCCACTTTGTATGCTGTTTCCTTCAATTTGATACTCTCCCTTACTTCCTTAGATATCCATGGTCGATTTTGTCTCTTTTTACCGTCCTTCCTTTTTGTTGGCATAAACCTTTGCTGAGCACTGTGAAAAATCACTTGGAAGGTTCTCCACTGTTCCTCAACTGTTTCACCATAAAGTCTTTGCTCCCAGTCTACCTTAGCTAGTTCTTCTCTCATCCCATTGTAATCTCCTTTGTTTAAGCACAAAACACTAGTGCTTGATTTTACCTTCTCACCCTCCATCTGTATTTTAAATTCCACCATATTGTGATCGCTCCTTCCGAGAGGATCCCTAACTATGAGATCCTGAATCAATCCTGTCTCATCACACAGGACCAGATCTAGGACCGCTTGTTCCCTTGTAGGTTCCATTACATACTGTTCTAGGAAACTATCGCGGATACATTCTATAAACTGCTCCTCAAGGCTGCCTTGACCGACCTGGTTAAACCAATCGACACGTAGATTAAAATCCCCCATGATAACTGCTGTACCATTTCTACATGCATCAGTTATTTCTTTGTTTATTGCCTGCCCCACCATAATGTTACTATTTGGTGGCCTATAGATTACTCCTATCAGTGACTTTTTCGCCTTCCTATTCCTGATTTCCACCCAAATGGATTCAACCTTTTCATCCATAGCACCGATGTCATCCCTTACTGTTGCCCGGATGTCATCCTTAAATAACAGAGCTACACCACCTCCCTTACCATCCACTCTGTCCTTCCGAAAAGTTTGATACCCTCGGATATTTAACTCCCCAGTCGTGACCATCCTTTAACCATGTTTCAGTAATGGCCACTAAATCATAGTCATTCACGATGATTTGCGCCATCAACTCATTTACCTTATTCCAAATACTACGAGCATTCAGGTAAAGTACACTTATGTTGGCTTTTTTACCTCTGTTCTGAATCTTAACACCTCGATCAGTAACCTCTCCTAAGTTATATTTCCTCTTAATCTTTCTCCTAATTTTCCTTGTCGTTGAACCCATATCTTCATGTAACAACCTGCCGCGTCGCTTACCATTAATGTTTTCACTTCCCGTCTTATTTCTTTTAGTATTCCTGGTCCTATTCACTGAGCTCCCCTCAGTCACTGTACCTTGCACTGTCACCCTTTTTGATTTTTGACTATGGCTTCTCTGCCTTACACTTTCCCCCTTACTGCCTTTTATTTCTGTCCCTGTTTTACTACCTTCCAACTTCCTGCATCGGTTCCCATCCCCCTGCCACATTAGTTTAAACTCTCCCCAACAGCTCTAGCCAACACCCCCCCTTGGACATCGGTTCCAGTCCTGCCCAGATGCAGACCGTCCGGTTTGTACTGGTCCCACCTCCCCCAGAACCGGTTCCAATGTCCCAGGAATTTGAATCCCTCCCTCTTGCACCATCTCTTGAGCCACGCATTCATCCTCTCTATCCTGACATTCCTACTCTGACCAGCTCGTGGCACTGGTTGCAATCCTGAGATTACTACCTTTGAGGTCCTACTTTTTAGTTTAACTCCTAGCTCCCTAAATTCAGCTTGTAGGACCTCGTCCCGTTTTTTACCTATATCGTTGGTGCCTATGTGCACCACGACAGCTGGCTGTTCACCCTCCCCCCCCAGAATGTCCTGCAGCCGCTCCGAGACATCCTTAACCCTTGCACCAGGGAGGCAACATACCATCCTGGAGTCTCGATTGCGTCCGCAGAACCGCCTGTCTATTCCCCTTACAATCGAGTCCCCTATCACTATAGCCCTGCCATTCTTCTTCCTGCCCAGCTGCGCAGCAGAGCCAGCCACGGTGCCATGAACCTGGCTGCTGCTGCCTTCCCCTGGTGAGCCATCTCCCTCAACAGTATCCAAAGCGGTATATCTGTTTTGCAGGGAGATGACCGCAGAGGACACCTGCACTGCCTTCCTACTCTTGCTCTGTCTTTTGGTCACCCATTTGGTCACCCATATCGCCCTCAGTACCTTTCACCTGCGGTGTGACCAACTCGCTAAACGTGCTATCCACGACGTCCTCAGCATCGCGGATGCTCCAAAGTGAGTCCATCCGCAGCTCCAGAGCCGTCAAGCGGTCTAACAGGAGCTGCAACTGGACACACTTCTTGCATGTGAAGGAGCCAGGGACAGTGGACGTGTCCCTGAGCTCCCACATCGCACACGAGGTCATGACACGGGTCTGAGATCTCCTGCCATGTCTTAAACCTTTGGTAAACTTCAACAACTACAATTTCAACAAAAAAAAACAAAGGAAAAATAAATAAATATACCAATGAAAAGAAACAGAAAAACAGAAGCACTACTTACCAGTCACTTACCAGGGATAAAAAGCACTTCCTACCCACCCAGCTTCCAATTCCCACCTAGATTCAAATTCCCAAACTCACTCTTAGCTGTGTCTCACTCCTGGCTCTGTCTTCTCTGGCTCACTGGGAGTGAGTTTACAAGTTGCTCTTTTTAAACTGTCCTGAATTGACTCCCCTCCCCCACCTGCTTTTAGATCAAGGTAGATTTAAGGGACTGACACTTAACTGCCAACCAGTTATGTGAGTGGGTGGGGCAGCCCTTGTTAACCCACACTGCACAATACTAGCTTAATTTAAATTAATTTAAACTCCTGAAATTTAAAAGGAGCTGCCTTATTGATTTAATTCAATTCCCACCTAAATTCAAATTCCCAAACTCACTCATAGCTGTGTCTCACTCCTGGCTCTGTCTTCTCTGGCTCACTGGGAGATGCTGAGAGGAAACATCCTCTCAGCATCAACCCTGGCGAGAGCCCCCTGAGAAGCTTGCAGGTCTCAATAAGGTCAACTCTCATTCACTTAAAGTTCAATGTGTCCAGGTCCAAACAACTCAACCTCTCCTCATAAGGAAATCCCTCCATTCCTGGGTTCAACCTAGTCCTCCAATCAGAAAAGCACCCTTCCATTGCTACTCTTTGCCTTCTTTGACCTAGCCAGTTCTGTATCCAACTTGCCAGCTCACCCCTGATCCCGTGTGACTTCACCTTTTGTGCCAGTCTACCATGAGGGACCTTGTCAAAGGCCTTACTGAAGTCCATATTGACAACATCCACTGCCCTACCTGCATCAATCATCTTTGTGACCTCTTCGAAAAACTCTATCAAGTTAGCGAGACACGACCTCCCCTTCACAAAACCATGCTGCCTCTCGCTAATACCCAGGAAGTGTAGAAGATTTTAGTTTAGTCGGGCAGCATGGTCGGCGCAGGCTTGGATGGCCGAAGGGCCTGTTCCTGTGCTGTACTTTTCTTTGTTCTTTGAATCTTCTCTGGACTGCCTCCAACGCCAGTATTTCGTTCCTTAGATAAGGGGACCAAAACTGTTCACAGTATTCCAGATGTTGTCTAACTAGTGCCTTGTATAGTTTTATCAATACTTCCCTATTTTATACTCCATTCCCTTTGAAATAAAAACTTAACATTCCATGAGCCTTCCCAATTACCTGAATTTGCATATCAGCTTTTTGTGCTTTATGCACGGGAACCTCCAAATCTCCGTGTGCTGCAGCTTTCTGCAGACCTTCTCCACTTAAATAATATTCAGCTCCTTTATTCTTCCTACCAAAGTGCATAAATTCACATTTTCCTACATTATATTTCATCTGCCTGCCAAGTTTTTTGCCCACTCACATAACCTGTCTATATCCCTCTGTGGACTCTTTGGTCATCCTCACCACTTGCCTTCCCAACTATATTTGTGTATTTCGCAAACTTGGCAATAGAGCATTCATTTTCTTCTTCCAAGTCATTAATATATGTTGTGAATAATTGTGATCCCAGCATGGATCCCTGTGGCACTCCAGTAGTCACAGGTTGTCATCCTGAAAATGTCCCACATATTCATGTCTTCTATCAGTCAGCCAATCCTCTATCTATGCTAATGTACTGCCCCCAACACCGTGGGCTCTTATCTTACGTAGAATTGTGCAGTACCTTATCAAATGCTTTTGGGAACATTTTCCGAATGACAGCTGGAGTGGCAGGATGGGATGAGAGGGGGATGGGGGGTATAAGGTTAGGTGGGAAGGATGAGGGGTGGGGGGTGAGAGGTGGGATGGGAGGGGCGGACTGGGGTAAGGAGGAAGGACGGGGAGGACATGGGGGATGGGAAGATCGAGACTGTCACTGCAGAGGGGGAGGGGGAGGGGGGGGGGGAATCCACAGGCGGAGGAGAGAGAAAATTGAGGGAGTGGGACAAGGAGAGAAGGAAAGGCCAGTGTGCTGTGGAGCTGGGCTGCCCTGTTGTCGGGTGGGGGTCCTCGCAACTAGCAGCCGCCCATGCTGCCTGTGCAGAATCATTATAAACATGACTGGCCAGTTGAATAGACATTCCTACCTTGCATTGAGGATCCAACCAGCACACGCCCCACCCCCTCCCAAACTTCCCCTCAAGTTTTGCAACAAAAACTAAAAGAAGCTATGAAAGAAAGGGAGTTACTTTTTTGGCTGTAATCACCCGGCGAATGACTGTTGCCTGGGGCTCGACATCAGCGAGTGCTTGAGAAATCGCATCCATCTGATGGCAGAGAGACGCAAATTAGGAGCAGAACGGAAATGGGGTTAAACACACGATAACAGGCAGGCCGAGCGGGCACATCACGAACGGACTCCTGAGGGGGCAGCTCTTCGAGGCGGGGGCTGCCAATGAGGGGTGGGCATGTGTGTGCGTGTGCAGGGGAAGGGGAAGCACCTGGTTAGAGTAGCAGGACACCCTCCTTTGATGCGGTTGGACTCTCAATGAAGGGGAAAGCTGGTGGAATTTCAACTCAATGAATAACTCTGGAATTGTAAAGTTAGTCTGAATGACGGTGACCATGGCAACTATCGTCTGTTGTTGTAAAAATCCATCTGGTTCACCTGGGGGGGGGGGGGGGGGAAGAGAGAAAGAGGCCTAACCCTAACCCTAGATGCGGGTTGTTTGTTTTTTTTGCGGCACACGGTCCGGCAAAAGACAGGGATGGAAAGGAGCCTCACGGGAGCCACAGCAGGTCTGAGCGGTCGCCCCACCCAATGAGCAGAGCGCTTCAATTGATCTGCCTCGCGGGGAAGGTCGACGTGGTGGCCGGCCATCTGGGGAGCCTATGACAGGTTCTACCAAGAGACAGACATTTCAGCGCAGGGCTCCTGCCTTCGGCGGGGGCAGCACGAGCAGCGGGCATCAGCTGGAATCTAACCACCTGTTGAAGCTCATCAGCTCGCTCCCCTCTGATGGCATTGAAACACGAGGGTTCAGAAAGCCTTGGGTTCAAACAATATGCAGGTGGTGTTGGGGGGGGGGGGGGGGGAGATGACGTAATGCCAGTGGGGTGAACAGAGAAACAGGGCACTGTCTTGTTGAGGTGGGCCCCAGGGCACTTGGAGAGGACAAATGCGGCGGGCACTCTGCGTTCCTCAACCAATAACACCGCCATTGTCCTCAGGTCATGTGTTATTTAAGCTGCACCACAGCGGTGGGGGTGGTGGGGGGTGGGGGGAGGGGGGGGGGGTTGACAGAGTGGTGTCGTCACTGGACTAGTAATCCAGAGACCCAACGTAATGCTCTCTGGGGACCCAGGTTCGCCATCAGGGACCCGGGTTCAATTCTATATTTGGATGACTGTCTGTGTGGAGTTTGCACTTTTTCCCCGTGTCTGCGTGGGTTTCCTCCGGCTGCTCCGGTTTCGTCCCACAGTCCAAGGATGTGCGGGTTAGGTGGATTGGCCATGCTAAAATTGCCCCTTAGTGTTCAAGGATATGCTGGTTTGGTGGGGTTTCAAGGATGGAGCAGGGGAGTGAGCCTAGGTAGGGGGCTCTTTCAGTAGGTCGATGCAGACCTGATGGGCCAAATGGCCTCCTGCATTGCAGGGATTCTATGGTCGACTCCCAAACTGCCCTCTGAAATGTCATTCCGTTCGAAGTTAGATGCCCACATTGTAAGAGTCCTTCCTGTGTATTTCCATTTCTTTTATTTTTATTATTTGTGTCCATGGACCCATAATCAGGATGTGCCTTTAAGCAGAAGAGTCAAGGTTGAAACAGTCTGCTTGCCAGAACACTGTGTTCCCAGGTTTTGTATTTTGGAGAGGAGAAACCAGATTCTTCGACACTGTGTGGATCTTAGGAACCAGCTTTCGAGGGACTTGGTTCGATTGGTTAACTGGCAGCTGGTGCGTTGGCCAGGGACAGTGTTCTGCCTGACAACGGTCAGTAATTGGTTCATGCGTGATGCTTTCTGAGAGAATTTAGCAGAAGCGTTTAGACCTTGGACGTGAAAGGAAGAATCTCTCTCTCGCCCCTACAGTGAATGCCTGGCACAACCTTTGATGTGAACCTGAAATAATGCTGAGCCTGCCAGAGAAAACCATCTCAAGTCTTGAAGGAAGAAGTACCAAAACAAAAGCCTGAACTTCAGAAAGACATTAACTGGAAGTCATCCCAATGCATCAGAGATCCTTATCTTAATGCAAGTTCCTCCATTTGTTTACATAACTGGTTGCCAAAAACATTGATGGCATACTCCAAATCTGGCCCAATTAATGTCTTGTACAAATTTAACAACACTCCCTTGCTTTCACACAACACTCAACATCTGTGAACATCAAGATTGTTAAACAGTCACCTTAAAAGATTCTGCGCCCATGCATTTCTCATCCTCCAAATCTATATTCTACCCCAGCCCCCGCGCAAAAAACACACTAAACTGTATCTGCCCCCAATCTGCCCACTCCACTATCCTGTCCATGGGGGATCTACCATGCTTTGAGCTCATTTTCAAAGCCCTGCCTATTTTGGAGTGATTGACATGATTGCAAAAGGACAAAGTGCCAATGCAGATCCCGGGGGCGTACCATCCACTACCCATATTCCAGCCAGCTCTACCTTTTGCTTTCTGGCCTCTCTCTCTCTCTCAAACTCTGCAGCTCTTAGATATTACCCGCCTACATATCCATCAGCTTTTGAGGTGGCACTATGTCAAACGCCATCTGGAAACTGCAAACCCATTCGGAGAGCACACAACCCCTTTGTCTAAGTTTGCAGTCATTTCCTCAACAGCTTCAACTAAGTTAGTCCAGTGGAGTGATAACTCTGCACCCAACCTAGCCCCCACCCCCGCCCCCCCCCCCCCCTCGAGACTTTTGCAGGAGAATCATGCTTTTCCGAGTGTAACCAACACTTTCCCGATGGTTACCAGGTTCTATCCCAGGTTACAGATGCCAGGTTTGCAGTGTCAGAATTGGCTCCTTGGGTGCGATTTTCCCAATATCAGCATAAGCAATTGCAGCATTTGCAGTGCAAAGCAACACCCGTCCTATGCAGTTCCAGTTCCCTTTTGAACAGAGAAAATAGGAGTAGGCCATTCAGCCCTTCGAGCCTGCTCTGCCATTTAACATAATCATGGCTGATCGTTCAGCACCCTCCCCATACCCCTTGATGTCGCGAGTCCAGAAACCTATTTTCTTCTTAAATATACTCACTGACTTGGCCTCCACAGCCTTCTGTGGTAAACAATTCCACCGGTCCGCCACCCTCTGTGAAGAGGTTTCTCCTCATCTCAGTCCTAAATGGCCTGCCCGTATCCTGAGACTGTGGCCTCTTGGACGAGCGCCCCCCACCCCCACCCTCCAGCCAGGGGAAACAACATCTCTGCATTCAGTCTGTCCAGCCCCATCAGAATTTTTGATGTTCCAATTAGATCCCCTCCCATTCTTCTAAGTTTCAGTGAATACTGGTCCAGCCAACTGAATCTCCCCTTGGACAACAATCCTGCCAGTCCAGGAATCACTCTGGTGAACCTTCACTGCACCCTCCCCTTTCTTAGGTAAAGAGATCAAAACCGCACCTTACTCAAGGTGTAGTCTCACCAAGGTCCTGTACAGCTACAGGTAAGCCATCCTTGCTCCTGTACTCAAGTCTTCTTGCAATGAAGCCAACATATCTTTTGCCTTTCTAACTGCTTGCTGTACCTGCATGCTTGCCTTCAGTGGCTGGTGAACAAGGACAGCCAGGTCCCTTTGTACATCAACATTTCCCAATCTATCACCATTTACGTAACGCTCGCCATTCTGTTTCTCCATCCGAAGTGGATAACTTCACACGTATCCACATTATATTATATCTGTCACATTGTTTCTCGGCCTTTTGGCTAAGATCAAGCATCAGGTCAAGCCCATGATGAGGTGCAATGCTTTTTCTTGTCAGCTTGGATCTTGTATGTCTTTCTTATGGGGACCATGAATTGGCTTCAATTTGAATTTGAAATGGTTTTTGGAGCAAGCAATAAGATGGATTAAGGGTTTGCCCTGTCCACACTGCACATTGGCTTTGTAACTTTAAGGATGGGATCAAAACAATAATTAAATATTACATCTGCCACATATTTGGGCAATCATCCAACTTGCCTAAATCGTTTTGAACCTATTTACGTCCTCCTCACGGCTCACAATTCCACCTGGTTTTGTATCATCAGCAAACTTGAAATATTATATTTGATTCCCTCATCCATATCATTGATGTGTATTGTGATAGTTGGGGCCCCAAGCACAGATGCCTGCGGGACCTCACGAGTCACCATATTCCACTCTGAAAAAGACCCATTTATTCCTATTCTCTGGTTCCTGTCTGTACGTGTTCTCAGTACGTGCCAACATATTACCTGCAATCAATCCCATGTTTAAATTTCGCACACTCATCTCTTCTGTGGGACTTTATCAAAAGCTTGCTGAAAAACCAAATACACCACATCCACTGTCTCTCCTTTATCTATTCCACTTGTCACGTCCTCAGAAATCACCAGATTTGTCAAATATGATTTCTTTTCAGAAATCCATGTTGACGTTGTCTAATCCCATTAATACTTTCTACATATCCTGTTATCACATCCTTTAATACAGATTCCAGCATTTTCCCAACTACTGATGTTTGGCTGACTGGTCAATAATTCCCTGTTTCTTCCTCCCCGCTCTTTAATCAGCAAGGTTACATTTTCCACCTTCCAATCTTCCGAGACTGTTCCAGAATCCACAGGTTCATTATTTCCATGGCCACCTCCTTTCGCACCCTGGGATGTAGTTTATCAGGCCTTGGGGGATTTAATCAGCTTTTATTAATTTCTCCAGCATTATTTTTTTGCTATTACCGATTGCCTTCCTTCTCACCAGACCCTTGGTCCACAGTAGCACAGTGGTTAGCGCCAGGGTCACAGGTTCAATTCCCACCTTGGGTCACTGCCTGTGCGGAGTCTGCACGTTCTCCCCGTGACTGCATGGGTTTCCTCCGGGTGCTTCCTCCCATAAGTCCTGAAAGACGTGCTGTTAGGTGAATTGGACATTCTGAATTCTCCCTCTGTGTACCCAAACAGGCACTGGAATGTGGCGATTAGGGGTTTTTCAAAGTAACTTCATTGATCAGCCATGATCTCATTGAATGGTTGTGCAAGCTCGAAGGGCCAGGTGGCCCACTCCTGCTCCTAGTTCTTATTGCAGTGTTAATGTAGGCCTACTTGTGGCAATAAAAATTATTATAAGGTTATTATTTCTTTTAATAAATTTAGAGTACCCAATTAATTTTTCCCCAATTAAGGGGCAATTAAGCGTGGTCAATCCACCTAACCAGAACGTCTTTTGGGTTGTGGGAGCCAAACCCACGCAAACACGGGGAGAATGTGCAAACTCCACATGGACAGTGACCCAGAGCCGGGATCGAACCTGGGACCTCAGCACGGTGAGGCAGCTGTGCTAACCACTGCACCACCATGCTGCCCGATAAGATTATTATTATAAAGTTATTTATGCCTTTTTCTGTGAAGAAAGAAGTAAAGTATTTGTTAATTGCATTACCATTTCCTTGTTCTTCATTATACATTTATATTATATATTATAAATGAAGGGACCTACATTTGTCTTCGCTAATCTTTTTTGTTTTACAAACTCACAGCTTTTACAGTCCACTTTCTATGATCCTTGCACGTTTACTCTTGTACTCTATTTTTCTCCTCTTAATCAATCACTTAGTCCTGCTTTGCTGAATTCTGAACTGCTCACAATCCTCACATTCACTTATTTTTCTAGACTCCTCAATGAACTGTGTACAAGACTGGACAACACCATCACCCCTTGCCCCCCCTCCCCCCACTCCAGGATGCTCCAAGAGTCAATTTGAATCTTTTGGGGGCAAGGCCACTGGTATGATTTGAATGTCTTTTAAATTTACTAAGGGCAATTTATCATGACCAATCCAGCTAACCTGCACATCTTTGGACTGTGGGAGGAAACCGGAGCACCCGGAGGAAACCCACGCAGACATGGGGAGAACGTGCAGACTCCGCACAGACAGTGACCCAAGCCGGGAATCGAACCTGGGACCACATCTGGAGTATTGTATCCATTTTTGAGTCTCCTTATTTGAGGAAGGTGTGGTGGCATTTTGAAACAGTTCAGAGGAGGTTTACCAGATTGATTTGGGGGTGAAAGGGCTAACGTATGATGAGACAGTAAACAGTTTTTGGGCCTACGCTCACTGGAGTTTAGAAGGATGAGAGGGGATCTGATCGAGATGTATAAAATACTAAACGGGATTGATAAAGTAAACTTAGACCAAATGTTTTCCCTTGTAGGGCAATCTAGAAGGAGAGGTCACAGATATAGGTTGAGAGGTAGATTTAGAACTGAGATGAGGAGGAACTACTCCTCACAGACGGTGGTGAAATTGTGGAACGTGCTGCCCCATAGTGCGGTGGAATCGGAGTCATTAAAAGGTTTCAAGGAGGAGCTGGATATATTTCTGATTTTAAAAAAGGGGTTATATGGATATGGGGAACAGGCAGGGAAGTGGATTTGAGACCAGGAAGAGATCAGCCATGATCTGATTGAATGGTGGAGCAGGCTTGAAGGGCTCAATTGCCGACTTCTTCTCCTAATTCCTATGTTCCAGAGGCAATTAGGGATGGTCAACAAACGCTGCTCCAGCCAGCGAAGTCCATAGAGTTATAGAACAAAAAGAATTTTAACAACTACAGTGATTACTCGGGGGACTGGATGTTGCCCACAATCAAATATTACTCTCCGGCTTTGCGGATCTAGTTTCCTGTCTGCATTTGGGATTTCACTGCATTTGTCAGTTTCAACCTAGCTCTTTGCGGGCAATCTAATTGTGCCAAGGCTACAGGGTGAAGTCTAGACAAATGGGTCCTGCAAAGGGCCCATTCCAACTTGGGACCCATATCTGCTGCTCCCTGCAAAATATCATAGCATAGTCTACTCAATGGCACAGTGGCACCAGATGGACTGCGGCGGTTCAGGAGGGCGGCTCCCCACCACCGTGCGAGGGGCAGTTAGAGAGAGACTGGGCAGAAATGCTGGCCTTTCCACATGCTGAGAACGATTGTTTTAAGGGAGCTTGGACCCAAGGGTCTTTTTTGCGGGACTGGGTCCAGTGCCCAGGGACTTTGCCTCGTCTAGCGTGATCCGCGGCGCCAGTTGCCAAACGAGCCTGATACACCACTCTAACAGAGCAGCCAGCATGACGGGCTAGTATCTGCGGGTCAGAGAAGGCTTTTACGGTGTGGTTCATTGTAGCTGCTATCAGTCTCGGGCACATGGGGGAAGAACACAGGGGAACATTTACAGAGCAAGAGTTACACAAATCTGCTTGGCTTGTAAATACATGGTAAATACATAACAGCGTGCAAATTAGGAATCGGCCATTCGGCCCATTGGGCCTGCTCCACCATTTGACAAGATCACGGCTGATCTTATTGCGATCTCAGTTCTACCTTCCTGTCTAACTCCCTTATTACTCTTTGCCTCCCTGGGTCGTGGCAAACCTATTCGCCTCAGCCTTGAACATTACCAATGACCCAGCCTCCACCGCTCTCCACAGACCAACGTCCTCAGGGAAAATCTCTCTGCTCACCTGTGTCCCCCTGGCTCCCGGCTCTCTCACAGGGGACGGGAATCAGATCTAAAGTTCCACATGGACATGGGCGATTAGTTGTTCAGTGTTAACTACACTGAGGGACAAGACACGTTGAACCTGTGGATCCCCAAAGCTCCCCATTACTTGTCGTTTCCTGTTCCACAGTCTGGAGCACAGAAACATGTTTGCGGGGGGGGGGGGGGGGGGGCCATTGTGGTCTCATTGCTGGACTACTAATCCAGAGAGTCAGGGCAATTCCAGGGGACCCAAGTTCGAATCCCACCACGGCAAATGGTGGAATTTGAATTCAATAAAGATCTGGAATTAAAAAAGAGTCTAATGACGACCATGAAACCATTGTCAATTGTTGTTGAAAATCCATCTCGTTCACTAACTTCCTTTAGGAAAGGACAGCAACCGTCATTACCTGGTCGGGCCTCCATGTGAGTCCAGAACCACAGTAATGTGCTTGACTCTTAAAATGGCACTCAGTTCAAGGGCAACTAGGGATGGGCAATTGATGCTCGCCCAGCCAACGACACCGACATTCCCTGAATGAATTAGAATTAAATTAACATCGGATGAGGTCATTAAGCCCCTCGAGCCTGCTCCGCATTCATGGTTGATATTTGTCTGCCCTTAGTGTGCACTCCCCTCCCCCCCCGCACCCGCGAACGGCGTGGTTCAGATATTAAGTTCACGTTAAGGGTCAGCCGTGGCTCGGTGGGTAGCACTCTCGCCTCAGAGTTGGGTTCAGGTCCCAGTCCAGATCTTCAAGCACGAGAAAAAATATCAAGGCTGGCTTCCCAGCACCGCACTGAGGGGTGTTGCGCTGTTGGAGGTGATGGCTTTCGGATATGACTTGGAGCCACCTAAAATGGCTGATTCCCTATTAATTTGGCCAAAACCCGATTTAAAATGGCTAACCGAAAAGGCTGATGGGAAAAGCAGCCAACAGGACACAAACGGACAGCTGCAGACAGAATCGAGTATTCGGCTCTGGGGAAGTTGGCCCAGATCGATACTCAAGACCATTAGCAGCACATCAACCCAGACATCTGCAGTTTAATCGGCTATCCCCGGGAACAATTGCAACATATTAGCAATTGAATGCCGGGCCACACCTGCCGGCACCTGCAGTGGCCGAAACAAAGACAGGTGAACGACCACCCCCCGATCGAGGAATCGCCCCGTTATTGGATATATCGAACCCAGTGATTGGGAACAAGTCCAATCACTTGGGACTCAGGGTCAAGGGCCGCCCCGAGAGGCGGGAAGCCCCGGGACCCGAGAAAGTGAGGGGCCAAGTTCAGATCGCTCTCTCTCCCTTCTTCTCCTGCTCGCAACCTTCGCAAGAACATCGACCAGAAACAGTAAGTCTGACTCCAGCGATCGCTACCCGATAAAGACTCCTAGCCATCGACCCGTATCAGCCTTTTGAATCCCGCGGGCCAGATCCGATTCGATAAGCCATTCGTTTCCCTGACCTGGTGGGCCCTTCCTAAAGTTAAGTACTGGCCAGTAGTGGTAGGTTTCTATATAGATAGTAGGATTATTGTGTAAGCATTACTTGTTGTATATAATAAATGACCGTTGATTTCAATCTTACTAAGTGGTGTGCTGACTTATTAATCATAACTCGAGCTTGAACCACGTGGCGGTATCAGAAAGATACCTGGTGACTCGTGAGCAAAGGTGACATAATCAGAGGTAATAAAACTAAGGCTAAAAAGAGCAACAGACTTTAAACCAACTTTAAGGCCCTATCTGCCTGCTCCAGAATCACAGAACGGTTACATCACAGGAGGAGGCCGTTCGGCTCGGTCTCCATGCTGGCCCTCTGAAGGAGCAAAATACCTCGCCCCTGCCTTTCCCCCTGTAGCTCTGCACAGTCACCCCTTACAGATAATGATCCAATTCCCTCAAGAAGGTCTCGATTGAATCCCGTGTCAGCCACACTCTCAGGCAGCACACCACATAACCGTGAGGGAGGTTTTCACTCACATTGCCATTGCTTCTCTTGCCGATCACCGCCCTCTGGTTCTCGATTTTGCCACCAATGGGAACCGCTTCTCCCCAATTCACTCCGTCCAGGCCCCTCATGACTTTGAATAGCTCGGTCAAATCTCCTCTCAGCCTTCTCTTCTCCCGGGAGCACCGTCCCAAACTCTCTAGTCCATCCACCTAACTGAAGATCCTCATCCGCAGAATAGGGAATCTTCTCCACACTCTCCAATGCCTTCCCATCCTTCCCAGGACTGGACACGAGTCTCCAGTTGAGGTTAAAACAGTATTTCTTTTTGACAAGTTAACCTCCTTGATTTTGGACTCTATGCCCCAATTGATATAGTCCAGGATTTAACTACACTCTCAACCTGTTCTGCCACCTTCAATGGCTTACGCACATACCCCCAGATCCCTCAGCTCCTGTATTCTTTCGAATGGTACCGTTTTCTTTTGTACAGTCTCTCCACGCTCCACAATCAAAATGAATCGCTTCATACTTCTCTGCAGTGAACTTCATCTCACTTGTCCAACTTTTCACGTGAAGTTCCACACTACCCTCCTCACAATTCACAGCGCTTCCCTGCTTTGCATCATCGCCAAATTTTGAAAGTTTACCTTGCACACCGAGGTCGAGGGTCATTAATGTGTCAGGAGGAGCACGGTTCCTGACACCGGTTCCTGGGGAACTCCACCATAAACCTCCCTGCAGTCAGGAAAAAAACAACAGTTCGCTGCCACTCTCCGTTTCCTGCGACTCAATCAATCTTGTATCCCAATTGCATCTGCCCCATTCGTTCCACAAGCTCTTAACTTTGTTCACAAGTCTGTTGTGTGGCACTTGACCAAATGCCTTTTTGAAGTCCAGGTACACCGCATCAACTGTTAACTTTTGTTAATTAACCCACAATTGCCCACCTGCTAATTAATCTTGTCTCGAATTATCATTTCTAGAAGCTTCCCCACCAGCCAGGTTAAACTGACCAGCCTGCTGTCTCTGGGCTCATCTTTATGTTCCGCTTTTGAGCAACAGTGCGTCATTTGCGATTCTCGGGCCCTCCGGCACAGGCCTGAGTGGGTGGAAACGACCCCACCGCCCTATTCTGAAGATCAGCTGGGGAATTCCGCCCGGGTCCCTGGCCGATGATTCACGAACCTCCAATAAGCATCACGAGAACAGATCACCTCAAATTGGGCAGCACAAGTGATTAGCACTGTGGCTTCACAGCACCAGGGTCCCAGGTTTGATTCCCGGCTTGGGTCACTATCGGTGCGGAGTCCGCACGTTCCCTCCATGTGTGCGTGGGTTTCCTCCGGGTGCTCCGGTTTCCTCCCACAGTCCAAAGACGTGCAGGTTAGGTGGATTGGTCATGATAAATTACCCTTAGTGACCAAAAAGGTTAGATGGGGTTATTGGGATAGGGTGGAAGTGAGGGCTTAAGTGGGTCGGTTCAGACTCGATGGGCTGAATGGCCTCCTTCTGCACTCTATGTTCTATGTTCTAAATCTTTCTGTGCAAATTGCCTGCCGCACTTCAAATAGCACTTCACTGGCTGTGAAGTGACAGTCGTAAAAGGTACTATGGAAGGGCATGTTCTTCTTTCATTCTTTTATAAACTCGCGCTCAAGGAGGTTTGTGCCACCTGACAGTAACAATTCCCCCAAAACAGGGCCTGCACACAAATCAACAGCTCAACAGTAGATTGATCAGGGTGGCAGGAGGCTAACTGGGTGGGGAGGGGGCTGGGAGATGGTGGCGTTCCGGCAAAGTCACCATTAATCCATTAATGGTCTTGAGGAGGTGGGAGTGGGAACACAGGATTAAAGCCCACTCCTGCAGCCGTGGAGTTTAAATTCAATTGATAAGAAGCCTGGAGTTGTAAGTGAAACTCGGGAACAGTGACCACGATGACGATCGATGATTTGATGACCACCGACGTTTCGCGCGGAAGGAAATGTGCCATCCCGACCTGAGACAAACCAGGAAATGCAGGAAAAACCCTGCGGATCCGGAAGCATATTCTTCCGACGGACTCGAAACCTTAACGCTGCTTTCTCTCTCTCCACAGATACTGGCAGGCGCGGCACGTTTTCCAGCATCCGCATCATTTTGCCGTTATTTTTATGCCGTCCTCACCTGGTTTGGCCCACTCCAGATCCACTGCCGAGTGGCCGACCCCACCCATACAGTCCAAACCAACCACTCAGATCAAGGGCAATTGGGGACGGCCAACAAATGCTGGCCCAGACCACGGCTCCCCTCACGTGGCAGAAAAAAAACTGAGCAATTGCTGAAGGGCAGGTCATCATTCCCGGCATCTCAGGTGGAACGGAGGCGTTCTCACGATGAATTCATTCACCCGAGACAGAGCAGGGATAAGATCCCTGTTGGATGTTCTGCAGCCCATTACCACAAGGTTAGAGTCACTGTCCCTCTGGGGCCACCGGACGAGGCACACGGCACCAAGCTATTGCACCCTCAGTGCCGGAAAACCACTCCCCGTCAAAGCCCCTTGGTTGAAGAACCGAGACAGTATTGCGTGCCTGGGGTGGGGAGAGACGCACTCTGGTCGTCACGCGCATCTACAAGTGTGCACAGGTTGTACCCTCACATTTACGACCCCATCCCTGTAGATCTGCGCGCCCCCTGACCACAATCCAGTATGAGAGAAAAAGCTACCTCAAACGTACTTCCACCTGATTCTCGCAATGCCCCAGTGGGCCAAGCAGTTTTATGTCAATCACGTAAGAGACTGAGTAACTCAGAGCAGAAGTGAGTGGAATCACAGACCAGGGAGAGGGACACTTGGGTACAGTTAACCCCAGCCCTGGGAGACGGACACTGTGGGTCCAGTTAACACCAGCCCGGGAGAGGGACACTGTTGGTATAGTTAACACCAGACCGGGAAGAGAGACACTGTGGGTATAGTTAACACCAGCCCGGGGAGAGGGACACTGTGGGTATAGTTAACACCAGCCCGGGAGAGGGACACTGTGGGTATAGTTAACACCAGCCCGGGAAGAGAGACACTGTGGGTATAGTTAACACCAGTCCAGGGAGAGGGACACTGTGGGTATAGTTAACACCAGATGGGGAGAGGGACACTGTGGGTATAGTTAACACCAGCCCGGGGAGAGGGACACTGTGGGTATAGTTAACACCAGCCCAGGGAGAGGGACACTGTGGGTATAGTTAACACCAGATGGGGAGAGGGACACTGTGGGTATAGTTAACACCAGCCCGGGGAGAGGGACACTGTGGGTATAGTTAACACCAGTCCAGGGAGAGGGACACTGTGGGTATAGTTAACACCAGATGGGGAGAGGGACACTGTGGGTATAGTTAACACCAGCCCGGGGAGAGGGACACTGTGGGTATAGTTAACACCAGCCCAGGGAGACGGACACTGTGGGTATAGTTAACACCAGCCCAGGAAGAGGGATGCTGTGGGTATAGTTAGCACCAGCCCGGGGAGAGAGACGCTGTGGGTATAGTTAGCACCAGCCCGGGGAGAGAGGCGCTGTGGGTATAGTTAACACCAGCCCGGGGAGAGAGACGCTGCGGGTATAATTAGCACCGCCCGGGGAGAGGGACACTGTGGGTATAGTTAACTCCAGCCCGGGAAGAGAGACACTGACGGTATAGTTAACACCAGATGGGGAGAGGGACGCTGTGGGTATAGTTAGCACCAGCCAGGGGAGAGAGACGCTGTGGGTATAGTTAGCACCAGCCCGGGGAGAGAGACGCTGTGGGTATAGTTAACACCAGCCCGGGGAGAGAGACGCTGCGGGTATAATTAGCACCGCCCCGGGAGAGGGACACTGTGGGTATAGTTAACACCAGCCCGGGGAGAGGGACACTGTGGCTATAGTTAACACCAGCCCGGGGAGAGGGACACTGTGGGTATAGTTAACTGCAGCCCTGGGAGAGAGACACTGTGGGTATAGTTAACACCAGCCTGGGGAGAGAGACGCTGTGGGTATAGTTAGCACCAGCCTGGGGAGAGGGACACTGTGGGTATAGTTAACACCAGCCCGGGGGGAGAGGGACACTGTGGGTATAGTTAACACCAGCCCGGGGAGAGAGTGACAAGAACAAAGAACAAAGAAATGTACAGCACAGGAACAGGCCCTTCGGCCCTCCAAGCCCGTGCCGACCATGCTGCCCGACTAAACTACAATCTTCTACACTTCCTGGGTCCGTATACTTCTATTCCCATCCTATTCATATATTTGTCAAGATGCCCCTTAAATGTCCCTATCGTCCCTGCTTCCACTACCTCCTCCGGTAGCGAGTTCCAGGCACCCACTACCCTCTGCGTAAAAAACTTGCCTCGTACATCTACTCTAAACCTTGCCCCTCTCACCTTAAACCTATGCCCCCTAGTAATTGACCCCTCTACCCTGGGGAAAAGCCTCTGACTATCCACTCTGTCTATGCCCCTCATAATTTTGTATACCTCTATCAGGTCTCCCCTCAACCTCCTTCGTTCCAGTGAGAACAAACCGAGTTTATTCAATCGCTCCTCATAGCTAATGCCCTCCATACCAGGCAACATTCTGGTAAATCTCTTCTGCACCCTCTCTAAAGCCTCCACATCCTTCTGGTAGTGTGGCGACCAGAATTGAACACTATACTCCAAGTGTGGCCTAACTAAGGTTCTATACAGCTGCAACATGACTTGCCAATTCTTATACTCAATGCCCCGGCCAATGAAGGCAAGCATGCCGTATGCCTTCTTGACTACCTTCTCCACCTGTGTTGCCCCTTTCAATGACCTGTGGACCTGTACTCCTAGATCTCTTTGACTTTCAATACTCTTGAGGGTTCTACCATTCACTGTATATTCCCTACCTGCATTAGACCTTCCAAAATGCATTACCTCACATTTGTCCGGATTAAACTCCATCTGCCATCTCTCCGCCCAAGTCTGCAGACAATCTAAATCCTGCTGTATCCTCCGACAGTCCTCATCGCTATCCGCAATTCCACCAACCTTTGTGTCGTCTGCAAACTTACTAATCAGACCAGTTACATTTTCCTCCAAATCATTTATATATACTACAAAGAGCAAAGGTCCCAGCACTGATCCCTGTGGAACACCACTGGTCACAGCCCTCCAATTAGAAAAGCATCCCTCCATTGCTACTCTCTGCCTTCTATGGCCTAGCCAGTTCTGTATCCACCTTGCCAGCTCACCCCTGATCCCGTGTGACTTCACCTTTTGTACGAGTCTACCATGAGGGACCTTGTCAAAGGCCTTACTGAAGTCCATATAGACAACATCTACTGCCCTACCTGCATCAATCATCTTAGTGACCTCCTCGAAAAACTCTATCAAGTTAGTGAGACACGACCTCCCCTTCACAAAACCGTGCTGCCTCTCACTAATACGTCCATTTGCTTCCAAATGGGAGTAGATCCTGTCTCGAAGAATTCTCTCCAGTAATTACCCTACCACTGAAGTAAGGCTCACCGGCCTGTAGTTCCCGGGATTATCCTTGCTACCCTTCTTAAACAAAGGAACAACATTGGCTATTCTCCAGTCCTCCGGGACATCCCCTGAAGACAGCGAGGATCCAAAGATTTCTGTCAAGGCCTCAGCAATTTCCTCTCCAGCCTCCTTCAGTATTCTGGGGTAGATCCCATCAGGCCCTGGGGACTTATCTACCTTAATATTTTTTAAGACACCCAACACCTCGTCTTTTTGGATCACAATGTGACCCAGGCTATCTACACCCCCTTCTCCAGACTCAACATCTACCAATTCCTTCTCTTTGGTGAATACTGATGCAAAGTATTCATTTAGTACCTCGCCCATTTCCTCTGGCTCCACACATAGATTCCCTTGCCTATCCTTCAGTGGGCCAACCCTTTCCCTGGCTACCCTAGCTTTTTATGTACGTGTAAAAAGCCTTGGGATTTTCCTTAACCCTATTTGCCAATGACTTTTCGTGACCCCTTCTCGCCCTCCTGACTCCTTGCTTAAGTTCCTTCCTACTTTCCTTATATTCCACGCAGACTTCGTCTGTTCCCAGCCTTTTAGCCCTGACAAATGCCTCCTTTTTCTTTTTGACGAGGCCTACAATATCACTCGTCATCCAAGGTTCCCGAAAATTGCCGTATTTATCTTTCTTCCTCACAGGAACATGCCGGTCCTGTATTCCTTTCAACTGCCACTTGAAAGCCTCCCACATGTCAGATGTTGATTTGCCCTCAAACATCCGCCCCCAATCTATGTTCTTCAGTTCCCGCCTAATATTGTTCTCATTAGCCTTCCCCCAATTTAGCACATTCATCCTCGGACCACTCTTATCCTTATCCACCATTACTTTAAAACTTACTGAATTGTGGTCACTGTTACCGAAATGCTCCCCTACTGAAACATCTACCACCTGGCCGGGCTCATTCCCCAATACCAGGTCCAGTACTGCCCCTTCCCGAGTTGGACTGTCTACATATTGTTTTAAGAAGCTCTCCTGGATGCTCCTTACAAACTCCGCCCCGTCTAAGCCCCTGGCACTAAGTGAGTCCCAGTCAATATTGGGGAAGTTGAAGTCTCCCATCACCACAACCCTGTTGTTTTTACTCTTTTCCAAAATCTGTCTACCTATCTGCTCCTCTATCTCCCGCTGGCTGTTGGGAGGCCTGTAGTATACCCCCAACATTGTGACTGCACCCTTCTTATTCCTGATCTCTACCCATATAGCCTCACTGCCCTCTGAGGTGTCCTCTCGCAGTACAGCTGTGATATTCTCCCGAACAAGTAGCGCAACTCCGCCTCCCCTTTTACATCCCCCTCTATCCCGCCTGAAACATCTAAATCCTGGAACGTTTAGCTGCCAATCCTGCCCTTCCCTCAACCAGGTCTCTGTAATGGCAACAACATCATAGTTCCAAGTACTAATCCAAGCTCTAAGTTCATCTGCCTTACCCGTAATGCTCCTTGCATTAAAACATATGCACTTCAGGCCACCAGACCCGCTGTGTTCAGCAACTTCTCCCCGTCTGCTCTGCCTCAGAGCCACACTGTCTCGATTCCCTAGTTCTCCCTCAATGCTCTCACCTTCTGACCTATTGCTGCCATACTAGGTGGGACACTGTGGGTATAGTTAACACCAGCCCGGGGAGAGGGAAACTGGGTACAGTTAACACCCGCCCGGGGAGAGGGACACTGTGGGTATAGTTAACACCAGCCCAGGGAGAGGGGCACTGTGGGTATAGTTAACACCAGCCCCAGGAGAGAGAGACACTGTGGGTATAGTTAACACCAGCCCGGGGAGAGAGACACTGCAGGTAAAGTTAACACCAGCCCCAGGAGAGAGACACTGTGGGTATAGTTAACACCAGCGCGATGAGAGACACACTGTGGGTATAGTTAACAGCAGCCCAGGGAGAGGGACACTGTGGGTATAGTTAACACCAGCCCCAGGAGAGAGACACTGTGGGTATAGTTAACACCAGCCCGGGGAGAGAGACACTGCGGGTATAGTTAACACCAGCCCGGGGAGAGGGACACTGTGGGTATAGTTAACACCAGCCCGGGGAGAGGGACAATGTGGGCATAGTTAACACCAGCCCAGGGAGAGAGGCACTGTGGGTATAGTTAGCACCAGCCCGGGGAGAGGGACACTGTGGGTATAGTTAACACCAGCCCGGGGAGAGAGACACTGTGGGTATAGTTAACACCAGCCCAGGGAGAGGGACACTGTGGGTATAGTTAACACCAGCCCAGGGAGAGGCACACTGTGGGTATAGTTAGCACCAGCCGGGGAGAGAGACGCTGTGGGTATAGCTGCCACCAGCTCCAGGAGAGAGACGCTGTGGGTATAGTTCGCACCCGCCCGGGGAGAGGGACACTGGGTATAGTTAACACCAGCCCGGGGAGAGCGACACTGGGTACAGTTAACACCCGCCCGGGGAGAAGGACACTGGGTATAGTTAACACCAACCCGGGGAGAGACACGCTGTGGGAATCGTTAGCACCATACCAGGGAGAGGGACAATGTGGGTATAGTTAACACAGCCCGGGGAGAGGGACACTGTGGGTATAGTTAACACCAGACCAGGGAGAGAGACGCTGTGGGTATAGGTAACACCAGCCCGGGGAGAGGGACACTGTGGGTATAGTTAGCAGCAGCCCAGGGAGAGAGACGCTGTGGGTATAATTAACACCTGCCCGGGGAGAGGGACACTGGGTACAGTTAACACCAGCCCGGGGAGAGGGACATTGGGTACAGTTAACACCCGCCCGGGGAGAAGGACACTGGGTATCGTTAACACCAGCCCGGGGAGAGACACACTGTGGGTATAGTTAACACCAGCCCGGGGAGAGAGACAATGTGGGTCTAGGTAACACCAGCCCGGGGAGAGGGATACTGTGGGCAGAGTTAACACCAGCCCAGGGAGAGGGACACTGGGGGTATAGTTAGCACCAGCCCGGGGAGAGGGACACTGTGGGTATAGTTAACACAAGCCCGGGGAGAGGGATACTGTGGGCAGAGTTAACACCAGCCCAGGGAGAGGGACACTGGGGGAACAGTTAGCACCAGCCCGGGGAGAGGGACACTGTGGGCATAGTTAACACCAGCCCAGGGAGAGAGACGCTGTGGGTATAGTTAACACCAGCCCGGGGAGAGGGACACTGTGGGTATTGTTAACACCCGCCCGGGGAGAGGGACACTGGGTATAGTTAACACCAGCCCAGGGAGAGAGACGCTGTGGGTATAGTTAACACCAGCCCGGGGAGAGAGACACTGTGGGTATAGTTAGCACCAGCCCGGGGAGAGGGACACTGTGGGTATAGTTAACACCAGCCCGGGGAGAGAGATGCTGTGGGTATAGTTAGCACCAGCCCGGGGAGAGGGACACTGTGGATAGAGGTAACGCCAGCCCGGGGAGAGGGACACTGTGGGTATAGTTAACACCAGCCCGGGGAGAGGGACAGTGTGGGTATAGTTAGCACCAGCCCGGGGAGAGAGACGCTGTGGGTATAGTTAACACCAGCCCGGGGAGAGAGACGCTGTGGGTATAGTTAGCACCAGCCCGGGGAGAGGGACACTGTGGGTATAGTTAACACCAGCCCGGGGAGACGGACACTGTGGGTATAGTTAGCACCAGCCCGGGGAGAGGGACACTGTGGGTATAGTTAGCACCAGCCCGGGGAGAGGGACACTGTGGGTATAGTTAACACCAGCCCGGGGAGAGAGACACTGTGGGTATAGTTAGCACCAGCCCGCGGAGAGCGGCACTGTGGGTATCGTTACAACCAACCTGGGGAGAGAGACACTGTGGGTATAGTTAGCACCAGCCTGGGGAGAGGGACACTGTGGGTATAGTTAGCACCAGCCTGGGGAGAGGGATACTGTGGGTATAGTTAGCACCAGCCCGGGGAGAGGGACACTGGGTATAGATAACACCAGCCCGGGGAGAGGGACACTGGGTACAGTTAACACCCGCCCGGGGAGAGGGACACGGGGTATAGTTAACATCAGCGCGGGGAGAGACACGCTGTGGGAATCGTTAGCACCAGCCCGGGGAGAGAGACGCTGTGGGTATAGTTAACACCAGCCCGGGGAGAGGGACACTGTGGGTATAGTTAACACCAGCCCAGGGGGAGGGACACTGTGGGTATAGTTAACACCAACCCGGGGAGAGAGACGCTGTGGGTATAGTTAGCACCAGCCCGGGGAGAGGGACACTGTGGGTATAGTTAACACCAGCCCAGGGAGAGGGACACTGTGGGTATAGTTAACACCAGCCCGGGGAGAGGGACACTGTGGGTATAGTTAGCACCAGCCTGGGGAGAGGGATACTGTGGGTATAGTTAGCACCAGCCCGGGGAGAGGGACACTGTAGGTATAGTTAACACCAGCCCGGGGAGAGGGACACTGTGGGTGTAGTTAGCACCAGCCCAGGGAGAGGGACACCGTGGGTATAGTTAACACTAGCCCGGGGAGAGAGACGCTGTGGGTATAGTTAACACCAGCCCCGGGAGAGAGACGCTGTGGGTATAGTTAACACCAGCCCACGGAGAGAGACGCTGTGGGTATAGTTAACACCAGCCCGGGGAGAGAGACGCTGTGGGTATAGTTAACACCAGCCCGGGGAGACGGACGCTGTGGGTATAGTTAGCACCAGCCCGGGGAGAGGGACGCTGTGGGTATAGTTAGCAACTGCCCGGGGAGAGACACGCTGTGGGTAGAGGTAACACCAGCCCGGGGAGAGGGACACTGTGGGTATAGTTAGCACCAGCCCGGGGAGAGGGACGCTGTGGGTATAGTTAACACCAGCCCGGGGAGAGGGACACTGTGGGTATAGTTAGCACCAGCCCGGGGAGAGACACGCTGTGGGTAGAGGTAACACAAGCCCGGGGAGAGGGACACTGTGGGTATAGTTAGCACCAGCCCGGGTAGAGAGACGCTGTGGGTATAGTTAACACCAGCCCGGGGAGAGAGAGGCTGTGGGTATAGTTAACACCAGCCCACGGAGAGAGAGACGCTGTGGGTATAGTTAACACCAGCCCGGGGAAAGAGACGCTGTGGGTATAGTTAGCACCAGCCCGGGGAGAGGGACACTGTGGGTATAGTTAGCACCAGCCCGGGGAGAGGGACACTGTGGGTATAGTTAACACCAGCCCAGGGAGAGGGACACTGGGTACAGTTAACACCCGCCCGGGGAGAGGGACACTGGGTATAGTTAACACCAGCGCGGGGAGAGACACGCTGTGGGTATAGTTAACACCAGCCCGGGGAGAGGGACACTGTGGTATAGTTAGCACCAGCCCGGGGAGAGGGATACTGTGGGTATAGTTAACGCCAGCCCGGGGAGAGGGACACTGTGGGTATAGTTAGCACCAGCCCGGTGAGAGGGATACTGTGGGTATAGTTAGCACCAGCCCGGGGAGAGGGACACTGGGTACAGTTAACACACGCCCGGGGAGAGGGACACTGGGTATAGTTAACACCAGTCCGGGCAGAGACACGCTGTGGGTATAGTTAGCACCAGCCCGGGGATAGAGACACTGTGGGTATAGTTAACACCAGCCCGGGGAGAGGGACACTGTGGGTATAGTTAACACCAGCCCAGGGAGAGGGACACTGTGGGCATAGTTAACACCAGCCCGGGGAGAGGGACATTGTGGGTATAGTTAACACCAGCCCGGGGAGAGAGACGCTGTGGGTATAGTTAGCACCAGCCCGGGGAGAGAGACGCTGTGGGTATAGTTAACACCAGCCCACGGAGAGAGACGCTGTGGGTATAGTTAACACCAGCCCGGGGAGAGAGACGCTGTGGGTATAGTTAACACCAGCCCGGGGAGAGGGACACTGTGGGTATGGTTAGCACCAGCCCGGGGAGAGAGACGCTGTGGGTACAGTTAACACCAGCCCGGGGAGAGGGACACTGTGGGTATAGTTAACACCAGCCCAGGCCTCCAGCTCCCTGCCACTCCACCACATGCCGCTCTTACCGAGGCCACTTCACTCCCCGACCCATCGGACTGCAGCTCCGGTTTCTGTTCCACTGCCACCTCGGCTTCCAGAATCTTCTCCACCGGCATCTCATCGTTGGTCCCACTGGTGGACTCAACCTCTTCGCCCCTCTCTCGGCTCCTCTGTCTCTCCTCTTGGACGGCTGGGGAAAGGAGCACAGCTATTGCGTTGGACAGGAGCACACAGAGAATGAGTTAGGTCAACACGTACAGAATGCAGCAATGGGGGGGGGGGGGAAGGGGCTGGGAGAGAAATAAAGGGCAGATGGGAGGAGGGGGAGGAGACAGAGGGAGGGAGGTGCGATGGTGACCGGGGGGGGGGGGGGGCTAAGGGGAGAGCGCGAGGGAAGGGGGGGGGGGGAGAAAGTGCGAGGGGGGGGCAGGGGAAAGCTTGAGGTGGGGCCAGGGGAAAGCTTGAGGTGGGGCCAGGGGAAAGCGCGAGGTGGGGCCAGGGGAAAGCGCGAGGTGGGGCCAGGGGAAAGCGCGAGGTGGGGCCAGGGGAAAGCGCGAGGTGGGGCCAGGGGAAAGCGCGAGGTGGGGCCAGGGGAAAGCGCGAGGTGGGGGCAGGGGAAAGCGCGAGGTGGGGGCAGGGGAAAGCGCGAGGTGGGGGCAGGGGAAAGCGCGAGGTGGGGGCAGGGGAAAGCGCGAGGTGGGGGCAGGGGAAAGCGCGAGGTGGGGGCAGGGGAAAGCGCGAGGTGGGGGCAGGGGAAAGCGCGAGGTGGGGGCAGGGGAAAGCGCGAGGTGGGGGCAGGGGAAAGCGCGAGGTGGGGGCAGGGGAAAGCGCGAGGTGGGGGCAGGGGAAAGCGCGAGGTGGGGGCAGGGGAAAGCGCGAGGTGGGGGCAGGGGAAAGCGCGAGGTGGGGGCAGGGGAAAG
The DNA here is from genome assembly GCF_047496885.1 of Scyliorhinus torazame. NCBI lineage: Eukaryota > Metazoa > Chordata > Chondrichthyes > Carcharhiniformes > Scyliorhinidae > Scyliorhinus > Scyliorhinus torazame. Next base: position 179,257,022 of record NC_092720.1, on the reverse strand, counting down.
CGCGAGGTGGGGGCAGGGGAAAGCGCGAGGTGGGGGCAGGGGAAAGCGCGAGGTGGGGGCAGGGGAAAGCGCGAGGTGGGGGCAGGGGAAAGCGCGAGGTGGGGGCAGGGGAAAGCGCGAGGTGGGGGCAGGGGAAAGAGCGAGGTGGGGGCAGGGGAAAGAGCGAGGTGGGGGCAGGGGAAAGAGCGAGGGGGGGGGTTGGGGAAAGAGCGAGGGGGGGTTGGGGAAAGAGCGAGGGGGGGGTTGGGGAAAGAGCGAGGGGGGGCTGGGGAAAGAGCGAGGGGGGGCAGGGCAAAGCGCGAGGTGGGGGCAGGGCAAAGCGCGAGGTGGGGGCAGGGCAAAGCGCGAGGTGGGGGCAGGGCAAAGCGCGAGGTGGGGGCAGGGCAAAGCGCGAGGTGGGGGCAGGGCAAAGCGCGAGGTGGGGGCAGGGCAAAGCGCGAGGTGGGGGCAGGGCAAAGCGCGAGGTGGGGGCAGGGCAAAGCGCGAGGTGGGGGCAGGGCAAAGCGCGAGGTGGGGGCAGGGCAAAGCGCGAGGTGGGGACAGGGCAAAGCGCGAGGTGGGGGCAGGGCAAAGCGCGAGGTGGGGGCAGGGCAAAGCGCGAGGTGGGGGCAGGGCAAAGCGCGAGGTGGGGGCAGGGCAAAGCGCGAGGTGGGGGCAGGGCAAAGCGCGAGGTGGGGGCAGGGCAAAGCGCGAGGGGGCAGGGCAAAGCGCGAGGGGGCAGGGCAAAGCGCGAGGGGGCAGGGCAAAGCGCGAGGGGGCAGGGCAAAGCGCGAGGGGGCAGGGCAAAGCGCGAGGGGGCAGGGCAAAGCGCGAGGGGGCAGGGCAAAGCGCCAGGGGGCAGGGCAAAGCGCGAGGGGGCAGGGCAAAGCGCGAGGGGGCAGGGCAAAGCGCGAGGGGGCAGGGCAAAGCGCGAGGGGGCAGGGCAAAGCGCGAGGGGGCAGGGCAAAGCGCGAGGGGCAGGGCAAAGCGCGAGGGGGCAGGGCAAAGCGCGAGGGGGCAGGGCAAAGCGCGAGGGGGCAGGGCAAAGCGCGAGGGGGCAGGGCAAAGCGCGAGGGGGCAGGGCAAAGCGCGAGGGGGCAGGGCAAAGCGCGAGGGGGCAGGGCAAAGCGCGAGGGGGCAGGGCAAAGCGCGAGGGGGCAGGGCAAAGCGCGAGGGGGCAGGGCAAAGCGCGAGGGGGCATGGCAAAGCGCGAGGGGGCATGGCAAAGCGCGAGGGGGCATGGCAAAGCGCGAGGGGGCATGGCAAAGCGCGAGGGGGCATGGCAAAGCGCGAGGGGGCATGGCAAAGCGCGAGGGGGCATGGCAAAGCGCGAGGGGGCATGGCAAAGCGCGAGGGGGCAGGGCAAAGCGCGAGGGGGCAGGGCAAAGCGCGAGGGGGCAGGGCAAAGCGCGAGGGGGCAGGGCAAAGCGCGAGGGGGCAGGGCAAAGCGCGAGGGGGCAGGGCAAAGCGCGAGGGGGCAGGGCAAAGCGCGAGGGGGCAGGGCAAAGCGCGAGGGGGCAGGGCAAAGCGCGAGGGGGCAGGGCAAAGCGCGAGGGGGCAGGGCAAAGCGCGAGGGGGCAGGGCAAAGCGCGAGGGGGCAGGGCAAAGCGCGAGGGGGCAGGGCAAAGCGCGAGGGGGCAGGGCAAAGCGCGAGGGGGCAGGGCAAAGCGCGAGGGGGCAGGGCAAAGCGCGAGGGGGCAGGGCAAAGCGCGAGGGGGCAGGGCAAAGCGCGAGGGGGCAGGGCAAAGCGCGAGGGGGCAGGGCAAAGCGCGAGGGGGCAGGGCAAAGCGCGAGGGGGCAGGGCAAAGCGCGAGGGGGCAGGGCAAAGCGCGAGGGGGCAGGGCAAAGCGCGAGGGGGCAGGGCAAAGCGCGAGGGGGCAGGGCAAAGCGCGAGGGGGCAGGGCAAAGCGCGAGGGGGCAGGGCAAAGCGCGAGGGGGCAGGGCAAAGCGCGAGGGGGCAGGGCAAAGCGCGAGGGGGCAGGGCAAAGCGCGAGGGGACAGGGCAAAGCGCGAGGGGGCAGGGCAAAGCGCGAGGGGGCAGGGCAAAGCGCGAGGGGGCAGGGCAAAGCGCGAGGGGGCAGGGCAAAGCGCGAGGGGGCAGGGCAAAGCGCGAGGGGGCAGGGCAAAGCGCGAGGGGGCAGGGCAAAGCGCGAGGGGGGAAAGAGTCGGAGTCGGTAGCAACGAGTGGAGGGGGGACGAGCACGAGGGGAGGAGCAGGGGGGAATGGAAGAGTGCGAGGTAGCCGGGAAAAGAACGAGGGAGGGGTTCGGGAAAGAGCGAGAGGGCGTTGGGGAAAGAGCGAGGGGGGTTTGGGGAAAGAGAGATGGGGGTTTGGGGAAAGAGCGAGGGGGGGTTGGGGAAAGAGCGAGGGGGGGTGGGGGAAAGAGCGAGGGGGGCAGGGGAAAACACGAGGGGGGCAGGGGAAAACACGAGGGGGGCAGGGGAAAACACGAGGGGGGCAGGGGAAAACACGAGGGGGGCAGGGGAAAACACGAGGGGGGCAGGGGAAAACACGAGGGGGGCAGGGGAAAACACGAGGGGGGCAGGGGAAAACACGAGGGGGGCAGGGGAAAACACGAGGGGGGCAGGGAAAAACACGAGGGGGGCAGGGGACAACACGAGGGGGGCAGGGGACAACACGAGGGGGGCAGGGGAAAACACGAGGGGGCAGGGGAAAACACGAGGGGGGCAGGGGAAAACACGAGGGGGGCAGGGGAAAACACGAGGGGGGCAGGGGAAAACACGAGGGGGGCAGGGGAAAACACGAGGGGGCAGGGGAAAACACGAGGGGGGCAGGGGAAAACACGAGGGGGGCAGGGGAATGCGCGAGGGGGGAAAGAGTCGGAGTCGGTAGCAACGAGTGGAGGGGGGACGAGCACGAGGGGAGGAGCAGGGGGGAATGGAAGAGTGCGAGGTAGCCGGGAAAAGAACGAGGGAGGGGTTCGGGAAAGAGCGAGAGGGCGTTGGGGAAAGAGCGAGGGGGGTTTGGGGAAAGAGAGATGGGGGTTTGGGGAAAGAGCGAGGGGGGGTTGGGGAAAGAGCGAGGGGGGGTGGGGGAAAGAGCGAGGGGGGGTGGGGGAAAGAGCGAGGGGGGGTGGGGGAAAGAGCGAGGGGGGGGTGGGGGAAAGAGCGAGGGGGGGCGGGGGAAAGAGCGAGGGGGGCAGGGGAAAACAGCGAGGGGGGCAGGGGAAAACACGAGGGGGGCAGGGGAAAACACGAGGGGGGCAGGGGAAAACACGAGGGGGGCAGGGGAAAACACGAGGGGGGCAGGGGAAAACACGAGGTGGGCAGGGGAAAACACGAGGTGGGCAGGGGAAAACACGAGGGAGGCAGGGGAAAACACGAGGGGGGCAGGGGAAAACACGAGGGGGGCAGGGGAAAACACGAGGGGGGGAAAGGGGAAAACACGAGGGGGGCAGGGGAAAACACGAGGGGGGCAGGGGAAAACACGAGGGGGGCAGGGGAAAACACGAGGGTGGCAGGGGAAAACACGAGGGGGGCAGGGGAAAACACGAGGGGGGCAGGGGAAAACACGAGGGGGGCAGGGGAAAACACGAGGGGGGCAGGGGAAAACACGAGGGGGGCAGGGGAAAACACGAGGGGGGCAGGGGAAAACACGAGGGGGGCAGGGGAAAACACGAGGGGGGCAGGGGACAACACGAGGGGGGCAGGGGACAACACGAGGGGGGCAGGGGACAACACGAGGGGGGCAGGGGACAACACGAGGGGGGCAGGGGAAAACACGAGGGGGCAGGGGAAAACACGAGGGGGGCAGGGGAAAACACGAGGGGGGCAGGGGAAAACACGAGGGGGGCAGGGGAAAACACGAGGGGGGCAGGGGAAAACACGAGGGGGGCAGGGGAAAACACGAGGGGGGCAGGGGAAAACACGAGGGGGGCAGGGGAAAACACGAGGGGGGCAGGGGAAAACACGAGGGGGGCAGGGGAAAACACGAGGGGGGCAGGGGAAAACACGAGGGGGGCAGGGGAAAACACGAGGGGGGCAGGGGAAAACACGAGGGGGGCAGGGGAAAACACGAGGGGGGCAGGGGAAAACACGAGGGGGGCAGGGGAAAACACGAGGGGGGCAGGGGAAAACACGAGGGGGGCAGGGGAATGCGTGAGGGGGGAAAGAGTCGGAGTCGGTAGCAACGAGTGGAGGGGGGACGAGCACGAGGGGAGGAGCAGGGGGGAATGGAAGAGTGCGAGGTAGCCGGGAAAAGAACGAGGGAGGGGTTCGGGAAAGAGCGAGAGGGCGTTTGGGGAAAGAGCGAGGGGGGTTTGGGGAAAGAGAGATGGGGGTTTGGGAAAAGAGCGAGGGGGGTGGGGGAAAGAGCGAGGGGGGGTGGGGGAAAGAGCGAGGGGGGGTGGGGGAAAGAGCGAGGGGGGTGGGGGAAAGAGCGAGGGGGGGTGGGGGAAAGAGCGAGGGGGGTGGGGGAAAGAGCGAGGGGGGGTGGGGGAAAGAGCGAGGGGGGGTGGGGGAAAGAGCGAGGGGGCGTGGGGGAAAGAGCGAGGGACGAGGAGAGAGCGAGGGGCGAGGAGAGAGCGAGGGGCGAGGAGAGAGCGAGGGGCGAGGAGAGAGCGAGGGGCGAGGAGAGAGCGAGGGGCGAGGAGAGAGCGAGGGGCGAGGAGAGAGCGAGGGGCGAGGAGAGAGCGAGGGGCGAGGAGAGAGCGAGGGGCGAGGAGAGAGCGAGGGGCGAGGAGAGAGCGAGGGGCGAGGAGAGAGCGAGGGGCGAGGAGAGAGCGAGGGGCGAGGAGAGAGCGAGGGGCGAGGAGAGAGCGAGGGGCGAGGAGAGAGCGAGGGGCGAGGAGAGAGCGAGGGGCGAGGAGAGAGCGAGGGGCGAGGAGAGAGCGAGGGGCGAGGAGAGAGCGAGGGGCGAGGAGAGAGCGAGGGGCGAGGAGAGAGCGAGGGGCGAGGAGAGAGCGAGGGGCGAGGAGAGAGCGAGGGGCGAGGAGAGAGCGAGGGGCGAGGAGAGAGCGAGGGGCGAGGAGAGAGCGAGGGGCGAGGGGAGAGCGAGGGGCGAGGGGAGAGCGAGGGGCGAGGAGAGAGCGAGGGGCGAGGAGAGAGCGAGGGGCGAGGAGAGAGCGAGGGGCGTGGAGAGAGCGAGGGGCGAGGAGAGAGCGAGGGGCGAGGAGAGAGCGAGGGGCGAGGAGAGAGCGAGGGGCGAGGAGAGAGCGAGGGGCGAGGAGAGAGCGAGGGGCGAGGAGAGAGCGAGGGGCGAGGAGAGAGCGAGGGGCGAGGAGAGAGCGAGGGGCGAGGAGAGAGCGAGGGGCGAGGAGAGAGCGAGGGGCGAGGAGAGAGCGAGGGACGAGGAGAGAGCGAGGGGCGAGGAGAGAGCGAGGGGCGAGGAGAGAGCGAGGCGAGGAGAGAGCGAGGGGCGAGGGGAAAGCGAGGGGCGAGGAGAGAGCGAGGGGCGAGGAGAGAGCGAGGGGCGAGGAGAGAGCGAGGGGCGAGGAGAGAGCGAGGGGCGAGGAGAGAGCGAGGGGCGAGGAGAGAGCGAGGGGCGAGGAGAGAGCGAGGGGCGAGGAGAGAGCGAGGGGCGAGGAGAGAGCGAGGGGCGAGGAGAGAGCGAGGGGCGAGGAGAGAGCGAGGGGCGAGGAGAGAGCGAGGGGCGAGGAGAGAGCGAGGGGCGAGGAGAGAGCGAGGGGCGAGGGGCGAGGAGAGAGCGAGGGGCGAGGAGAGAGCGAGGGGTGAGGAGAGAGCGAGGGGTGAGGAGAGAGCGAGGGGCGAGGAGAGAGCGAGGAACACTGAAGCACAGGTTTTGAGGAAGTCGCCTAGTCCACACGTCTGAACCTCAGTGCTACCTCCGAACAGGGCACACGCGAGGTCATGGGGCGATTGTGATGGCCTCCCTGCCTGAGCAGCCCACTGACGGTGAAGAGTGGGGCAACCGCACACCCAAAAAGTCTTGGTGGACAGGTCAGGTGGGTGGGTTTGGTCACGTAGTGGTGAGGAGGGGATTAATGGCTAAACAGGACAGGGGACAAATCAACCACACGTTCCCCACACCATCAGACTCCCTCAGCCCGATGCCGCCCCCAGCACGCCTCGCCCCCATCAGCTTCCTCGTTCTCTCCCTCCCTCTCTGGAAGTTGAGCTTACCTTCACGCTTCATACCCGTGGCCAGACACTTCTGGTAGCGGCAGTACTGGCACCGGTTACGCTGCCGCTTATCGATCATGCACTCCTTGCAGTCTCGGCAGGTGTAGGTGAGGTCCTTGCGCACTGTCCGTTTGAAGAAGCCCTTACAGCCCTCGCAGCTGTACACTCCGTAATGCTTCCCTGTACACAGCAGATACATCAGCAGTCAGGTTCTGAGCCGCTCCTGGTGTAAGGGCACCCCTTCCCGAGTCCCTTAAATCTAGCAGCGCACTTCCTGAATGACCACCATAGCAAATCTATTGAGAGCTGAACTGGACATTGAGCTTTAGCTCATTTAACATCCTGGGGATATCACTGAACAGAAACTGTACTGGACCAGCCATTTAAATACTGTGGCTACAAGAGGAGGTCAGAGGCGAGGATTCCTGTGCGAGTAACTCCCCCCCCCCCCGACTATCCAAAGTCTGCCCATGACCAACAACACACAAGTCAGGAGTGTGATAGAATGCTCCCCACTTGCCTGGATGAGTGCAGCTCCAACAACACTCAAGAAGCTCAACCATCCAGGACAAAGCAGCCCCGCTTGATTGGCACCCCTTCCACAAACATTCACTCCCTCCAGCACAGTAGCAGCAGTAGCGATGGACTGTAGGAACTCACTACGGTTCCTTCGGCAGCACCTACCAAACCCATGACCACGACCATCTAGAAGGACAAGGGCAGCAGATACCTGGGAACCCCACCACCTGGCGATTCTCCTCCAAGTCACTCAGCATGCTGATTTGGAAATATAATCAGCCGTTCCTTTGCTGTCGCTGGGTTAAAATCCTGGAACGCCCTCCCTAACAGCACAGTGGGTGTACCTACACCTCAGGAACTGCAGCAGTTCAAGATGGTGGCTCGTCCTCTAAGCATCCACCCTGTGAAGCCTCCCTCACAATCTTATGTGTTTCAATAAGATACCCTCCCATTCTTCCAAACTCCAATGGGTATGAATAGGGTGGTACAGTGGCGCAGTGGTTAGAACTGGGGGAAGGGTGTCCATAAGGGAAGGGGATCATTTTTAACTAAATCTTGTTGAGACCAACCACGAGCATTTCAGTCCTCAGTCCCTCTGACTGTCAACTGAACGATTTTTGCCCATATCCCACGATCAGATTTTTTTTTCTAAATCCATCGATCATATTCCAGTTTGTAACTGACTTTCTGATATTGATTACGGTAATGTCCCACTATTCGTGGGAGTGGGGGGGGGGGGGGGGAGAGAGATTAAGTTTCTACCGAAACTCCGTTAAGGGCAAAATGGCGAATGAGCTTCAATGGGAGTCAATGAGATGGGTTCCAGCCATGCAAGGGCAATATTGGTTCATGTTTGTGCAGTTACTGCGCAGCGACCTGCGGTAACCGGGTGCACAGGCAGGGGGAGCCTCTGAGCAAAATGAGGTGAGGCACGTGGTGAAAACCTTTTTTTAAAAAAAGATCCTCATTGATCAGGGAAAAACGTATTGCCTCATAAACCGGCAGACCGAAATCAGGGAACATTTTGTCGTTACTGCAGCCAAGGACCAAGAGATTCACACATTTCCAGGTTAATCTCTCCGTCTGGGCACTTCCGACATAGCCTCTCACCGCTGTCGGAAAGGTGCCTATATTAAAAAAAAGATGGGAGAATTAAACGTCCATGGTCAGGACTAAAGGAAGGATTAGTGCTTCCAGAGACTTTGACACCATCGCCCCGTTAAATGGTGTGGAGGTCTCTGCTCCGTCTTGGCTGCCGTCTCCTCATGGGAGGAGAGGTTTGGGCTGGGGGGGCTGGATGTGGATAGGTGAAGAATGGCTCACTCGATGGGAGATGCAGGGTTTACAATAGCCACAGCATAGGCGAGGGGCGAACGGCAGGGCGTCACTGCATTCTATTTAATCTACCCGAGTTTCCTCACGCGCCTTACCTGAAGACCTGTCTCCACAGATGGCGCAGACGCGCCTCAGGGACGATAAGGCAGAGCTGCCTGGGTAAGGGAGAGCTTGGTTCATGTCCAGCGGTGAGTGGACATCATTGGAGCTGCTGACGGCATGCAAACCCAACATGCTCACCGTGGAGTTGATCTGTGAACACAGAAACAAAGGCCAGCATTACTCATGGTAATGGCGCAGAACTCCACGGAGCCTGCACGTTTGATGATTCTTTGAAGCAGCAGAGGGGGAGACGACGGGTTGACCAGTATCAATAACAGGTAGTATTCTGAAAAGCACGCAAAACGCTGGCGAGGACAAGCCTCCAGCACAGAGTGACAGGCCGGCGAGTTTGTGGATGTTACACAGATAAGACTGCGGAATTGCCCGAAGGACAGGTTCCCAAGCGGAATGTTGAATCCCTGGCTCCCACAGCACTTCTGCCCACTTGTTGTACACTAGATGCCTGCATGTTAACTCTCTTACATTCTACCATTCTTTATTTGTCCTTGAAATGACGGTGCTGTCCGTCAGCCGTGGCTCAGTTGGCGGCCCACTCGCCTCGCAGTCAAAACACTGCCAGTCCTGTGTTAATGTTAGTATGCTACATTGTTACGGTTAAGGATCAATAGCTTGAGGGCAGCACGGTGGCTCAGTCATTAGCATTGCTGCCTCACGGCGCCGAAGTCTCAGGTTCAATCCCAGCTCTGGGTCACTGTCTGTGTGGAGTTTGCACATTCTCCCCGTGTTTGCGTGGGTTTCGCCCCCACAGCCCTAAAATGTGCAGGGTAGGTGCATTGGCCACGCTAAATTGCCCCTTAACAGGAAGACAGAGTACTGGGCTAATGGTAAGATTCTTGGCAGTGTGGATGAGCAGAGAGATCTCGGTGTCCATGTACATAGATCCCTGAAAGTTGCCACCCAGGTTGAGAGGGTTGTTAAGAAGGCATACGGTGTGTTAGCTTTTATTGGTAGAGGGATTGAGTTTCGGAGCCATGAGGCCATGTTGCAACTGTACAAAACTCTGGTGCGGCCGCATTTGGAGTATTGAGTGCAATTCTGGTCGCCGCATTATAGGAAGAATGTAGAAGCATTGGAAAGGGTGCAGAGGAGATTTACCAGAATGTTGCCTGGTATGGAGGGAAGATCTTATGAGGAAAGGCTGAGGACTTGAGGCTGTTTTCGTTAGAGAGAAGGTTAAGAGGCGACTTAATTGAGGCATACAAGATGATCAGAGGATTGGATAGGGTGGACAGTGAGAGCCTTTTTCCTCGGATGGTGATGTCTAGCACGAGGGGACATACCTTTAAATTGAGGGGAGATAGATATAGGACAGATGTCAGAGGTAGGTTCTTTACTCCGAGAGTAGTAAGGGCGTGGAATGCCCTGCCTGCAACAGTAGTGGACTCGCCAACACGAAGGGTATTCAAATGGTCATTGGATAGACATATGGACAATAAGGGAATAGTGTGGATGGGCTTTAGAGTGGTTTGACAGGTCGGCGCAACATCGAGGGCCGAAGGGCCTGTACTGCGCTGTTATGTTCTATGTTCTTAATTGGAAAAAACGAAATGGGTACCCTAAATGTATTTTAAAAAAGGATAAATAGTTTCATTAAGTGTCTGGAACACATATAAATGGGGACTCCTTCCATGCCCAGTGGGTACCGTGGGGGCTGCAGTGCATCACCACCCCCCCCGGAAATGATATTTTAGTTTGATTGTTGCAGTTTCCTTTGAACTTTTGATTTGGTTGCAAGGGCCCCACCAGAGGCAGTCATTCGGATTGTTAATTTTGTTGAAAGAGTATAAAAGGGGACTCGTGCCGCGAGCGGTAGGCGCCGTGGGGGGGGGGGCATCATCAGCCCGGGGACAACATTTTGATACGAGTTTGCAAGTCTCCTTTAAAGTTTTGTATTTGTTACATCGCCCCATTAGGGACTGCTGTTTACCCTCCCATAAAGGTTAAATTATTTGACTAATTATTGTGTTTTTTTTCCTCGAAAGAGCATGTAAAAGGGAACTGCTGGGGCACTGGGTAGCTCGGAGACGAGAGATATGTAAAGCTGCATTCGGTGGATAAACCTACCACCAAGAAAAAGGGTTTTGCATCTAGATTCATACTTCACCACCTGGCTTGGGACCCATTGAAACATCCTGGGAGAGGAATGACACCCCACTGCAGAACTGACGGACTAATCTGTTGGGAGGGATTGTCTCAACCGGGATCCTCGTCTATCCTCGCAAAAGATCCCGGGTCCGAGATTTCGGAGAGAAGAGTTAACCCTGGTGTCCAGGTCATTTGCCTGCCCAACCAAAACGGGGTAGGCAGGTTATCTGGGATCTTGCCATGCCAAATTGGCAGCCCCATTACATCTTGAAAAAGACCTCCAACGATGCTTTGGGATGTCGGTGAGGCTGCGGAAGGTACCGTGCCACTCGTTATTGTTCTTTTTTGCCTGACCTAACCTTAAGTCCTTCATCTGGCGTTCCTTCTGACCCCCACCGCCCGAGATAACCTGGTTCTACATCGCCTCCCTCGAGAACCACTCATCCACCCCAAATAGTCGAACAGCCCACCCACTCCTTCCATCCTGCTACCACCTGAGGCCATCCGGAAAGGATTTTAATGGGACTTTATCCAATTAGTACAACCAAATCCAGGACCAGTCAAGACCATTTGGCCCCTCAAGAGACCATTCTGTCACTATTCAATATGATTGCGACTGATGTGTGACCTAACAACATCTATGACATGGGGAGTAGTGGTAACAATCTTTCACTGGACGAGTAATCCAGATGCCCAGGGTAATTGCTCTGGGGATACTGGTTCAAATCAAAGTTCAAATTCAATTAATAAAATCTGGAATCTAAAGGTAGTCTCAATAATGAAGATCAAACTGATCATGAGAACTATCATCGATTGTCGTAAAAACCCACCTGGTTCACTAATGTCTCTTTGGGAAGGAAATATGCTGTCCTTACTCTGGTCTGGCCTACGTGTGCCTCCAGATCCACTGTTGTTGCAAAACCCCAACTAATTTGCCATGGCGAATGCACCAGGGGACAGTTAACTGCCAATATTCAAGTTCTGAACTACCAAATGACTATTTGAACAGAACCAGAATCAGTGAAATTTCTTTTGGTCATTTAAACACTTATACAATTTGTGGAAATGGGTGGCTGGTGATTAACGGAAGCGGAGGGTGGGGGGGGGGGGGGGGGGGGGGGGGGGGGGGGGCGGAATCCAGTCAACTTACCTGTGGGCTGCTAACTGGCCCATAGCCCAGGGAAGGGGTCGAAGGAAGAGGTGAGCTCAGGGAAGAGCTGATGACGGAGAAATGGGAGCCAATACTGCTGACGGGCGAGTTGACGGAAGACGAGACTGAGGACCCGATGGCAGAAGCATGCATGGGCGGAGAGCTGTTCATGATCCGTCGCTGATGTGGAGAATTCACAGAAGAGCTGTCAGGGCTCCCACAATCTGCAGAGCAAGAAAACAATCATAATAACAGTAAGCAATGCAAGAATATCTCCTCCTTCTCACCCTTTCTTTATTGCACCATAGAACTCCAAAATAATCTTTTCCACACACACCCTATATGTCACGGTCATTTATACACAAACACTGCCTTTTACACATACCATGTATCACACGGTCCTTTACACACACACACACAGTGTGTCACACGGTCTTTTACCCATACCGTATATGACATGCTCTTTTACCCACAATGTGTACCAGCTGGTTTAGCACAGGGCTAAATTGCTGGCTTTGAAAGCAGACCAAAGCAGGCCAACAGCACGGTTCAATTCCCGTACCAGCCTCCCCGAACAGGCGCCGGAATGTGGCGACTAGGGGCTTTTCACAGTAACTTCATTTGAAGCCTACTTGTGACAATGAGCGATTTTCATTTAATTTTTTCATTTCATTTCACACGATCCTTTACCCATACCATGTATCACACGGCCTTTTACCCATACCGTGTATCACACGGCTTTTTACCCATACCGTGTATCACACGGTCTTTTACCCATACCGTGTATCACACGGTCTTTTACCCACACCGTGTATCACACGATCCTTTACCCATACCGTGTATCACACGGTCTTTTGCCCATACCGTGTATCACACGGCCTTTTACCCATACCGTGTATCACACGGCCTTTTACCCATACCATGTATCACACGGCCTTTTACCCATACCGTGTATCACACGGTCTTTTGCCCATACCGTGTATCACACGGCCTTTTACCCATACCGTGTATCACACGGTCTTTTACCCATACCGTATATCACACGGTCTTTTACCCATACCATGTATCACACGGTCTTTTACCCATACCGTGTATCACACGATCTTTTACCCATACCGTGTATCACACGGTCTTTTACCCACACCGTGTATCACACGGTCTTTTACCCATACCGTGTATCACACGGTCTTTTACCCATACCGTGTATCACACGGCCTTTTACCCATACCGTGTATCACACGGTCTTTTACCCATACCATGTATCACACGGCCTTTTACCCACACCGTGTATCACACGGTCCTTTACACATACCGAGTATCACACTTTTACCCACACCATGTATTACGCTTTTACCCGCACCGTGTATCACACGGTCCTTTACCCACACCGTGTATCACATGGTCTTTTACCCACACCGTGTATCACACTGTCCTTTACACATACCGTGTATCACACTGTCTTTTACCCATTCTGTGTATCAGTGTTTTACCCATTCCGTGTATCACACGGTCTTTTACCCATCTCGTGTATCACACGGTCCTTTATACATACCGTGTGTCACACTGTCCTTTACACATACCGTGTATCACACGGTCTTTTACACACCGTTTATCACACTGGCCTTTACCCATACAGGGTACCATACTGTCCTTTACCCATACAGTGTACCACACTGTCCTTTACCCATACCATGTATCACACTGTCCTTTATACAGGCAGCCTTCAGGACGTGCGACAACGCAGAATCGCCGAGCAGAAACTTATAGCCACACATGAGTACGGCCTCAACCGGGACCTTGGATTCATGTTGCATTACATTCACCCCCCCCACCATCTGGCCTCGGCTTGCAAAATCCTACCAACTGTCCTGGCTTGAGACAATTTACAGTTTTTTAACCTGTGATTATCCTGCTCTCCAGTTGGACCTGTAAAGACTCAAGTACCTGCAAAGACTTGCATTCAAAATATCGTCTTGCATCATTGACTTTGTCGATATATATGTTTCTGGAACCCACCTCTTCATTCACCCGAGGAAAGAGCTGTGCTCCGAAAGCTAGTGATTTGAAACAAACCAGTTTGACTTTAATCTGGTGTTGTAAAACCTTCTGCCCTTACTCGGTCCATATCCCTCTATTTCCTCCCTATTCATGTATCCATCCAGGTGCCTCTTAACTGTTGTTAATCTGCCTGCTTCCACCACAACCTCTGGCAGGGCGTTCCAGGCACCCGCCACTCTCTGCATGAAAAACCTACCCTGCACATCTCCCTTAAACTTTTCCCCTCTCACCTTGAACCTTTGCCCCCTTGCAATTGGCACTTCCACCTTTTGGAAAAAGCTTCTAACGATCTACCCTGTCCATGCCTCTCAGGATTTTGTAGATCTCTATCAGGTCTCCCCTCCCCGTCTTTCCAATGAGAACAATCCTAATTTTTTCAACCTCTCCTCATTGCCAACATCCTCGAGACCAGGAAACATCCTGGTGAAACTTCTTTGCACTCTCTCCAAAGCTTCCACATCCTTCTGATAACGTGGTGACCAGAACTGCATGCAATACTCCAAATGTGGCCTAACCAAGGTTTTGTATAGCTGCAACATGATTTCCCAACTCCTGTGCTCAATGCTCCCGCTGCTGAATGCAAGCATGCCATATGCCTTCTTAATCACCTGTGTTCCGCTTTCAGGGAAATGTGCAACTGCACGCCCAGATCCCTCTGTATGTTAATGTTCCTAAAGGTTCTGCCATTTACAGTACAATTCATACCTAGATTTGATCCTGCAAAATGCACCCTCGCATTTGTCCAGATTAAACTCCATCTGCGATTTCTGTGCCCAAATTTCCAATCTATCTATATTCTGTTGTATCCTCTGACAATCCTCAGCACTATCAGCAACTCCAACAATCTTTGTGTCATCCGCAAACTTACTATCAGCCCATCCATATTTTCCTCCAGATCATTTATCCCAGCACTGATCCCAGAAAAACACCCTTCCACCGCTGCTCTGTCTTCTATAACCAAGCCAGTTCTGTACCGATCTAGCCAGCCCATCCCGAATCCCATCTGATTTTAGTTTTTGTACCAGTCTGCCATGTGGAACCATGTCAAACGCCTTACTAAAGTCCACATAAACTACATCCACAGCCCTTCCCTCATCAATTCCCTTTGTCACCTCTTCAAAAAAGAACTCAATCAAGTTGGTGAGGAATGACCTTCCCCGTACAAAACCATGCTGCCTACCACCAACTAGTCCACTTTCCGCCAAATGTGCAGTTATCCTGTCCCTCAGTATCTTTTCGAAAAGCTTCTCACCACTGATGTCAGGCTCACCGGCCTATAATTTGCTGTATTATCCCTGCTTTTTTTCTTAAATAAGGGAACAACATTCTCCAGTCCTCTGGAACCTCGCCTGTGGTCAAAGAAGTTGTGAAGATATCTGTTAAGGCCCCAGCTATTTCTCCCCTTGCCTCTCACAGTAACCTGGGATAGATTCGCCACGGGGACTTGTCTACATTGATGCAATTTAGGATACTCAACGCTTCTTCCTTTGATATATATAAGAGCGTTCCACACACCTATCCCTGACCTCAACATCCGTGATGTCCTTCTCCCTGGTGAATACCGATACAAAGTACTCATTTACGTACATAGCCTGCATATCTTTTATGCACACACTGTACATCATTGTTTTTACACACGCAGACACACTGTACATCACACTATTTTACGCTGACACTATACGTCACTGTATTTTACACGCGCACACTATGTCACACTGTATTTTACGCAGAGACATTGTACCTCACTGTATTTTAAGCACACACTGTACATTATTGTCTTTTACACACACATACGCTGTGCATCACTGTCTTTTACAGTACATCACACTATTTTACATGGACACACTGTACATCACATTCTTTTACACACACTGTACATTGTCTTTTAAATGCACACAATACATCACACTATTTTACACGTACATACACTGTAGATCATTGTCTTTTACGCCAACTGTACATCACTATTTCACACATATACACACACTGTACATCACACTGTCTTTTACGTGGACCGTATAGCATACTATCTTTTCAAACACACACAGTACATCAGTCTTTATGCTCACACTGTACATCACTGTCTTTTACGACACATACGCTGTACATCACTGTCTTTTACGCACACTGTACATCACACTGTATTTCATCTTCGCACACACTGTACATCACACTAGTTTATGCACACCACTGTACATCACTATTTTACACGCATACACTGTCTTTTACACACAGTGTATCACAGTATCTTTTAGACACACACAGAAGTCTATTACAGACAGAATATTACTGTGTTTCACACTTACACACACATTATATATCACTTTTCCACACACAGTATTTCACACTGCCTTGAACACACAGGGTATGTCATACTCGTTTGCGTGAATGCATCTACTGTACAATCACATGTTTTTTTTACACCGACACTATATATCACACTGTCTTTTACACACACACACACACACACACACACACACACACACACACACACAAAGCAAGTTATGAATCACAGCTGTAAATTCGAGACAGTCACCAGTCGGAGGAACAGCCGTGTGATAATCACGTCAACCTGCCACCCATATTGCTGGCACCACAACTGCAGGCAACCCAAGTGTGGAAACTTCCCCCTCTCTCTCTGTTAACCGTTAACTACTCAGGGTCACGTGGTTGCTTTCACAGGGGAAGTGATTTGACTCACCATGTCTGATTGTACAGTCAAATACTTGCGTGCAACCCAGGGCCTCCGCACCACAGCCCACTCCTTCCTTGGGACTGATACCACTGTCCTGAGACATTCAGCAAATGGACATCCTGTACAGAATTAAATCCACAATCGTACACCAGTCTGAATCCAGTTAAACAGTCACATTACAAATACCTCGGAGGGCAGTGCAGAGGAAACTTCACTCCGTATCTAACTCCTGCCGTATCGATTAAAGTGTTCTTGACAATAATGGTTGTGCAAAGATCGTCAGAGATATTGGGCGCAATCTAACCGAATTACAACGAAACCCCGTGGCGAGCACGCTTAGCCGGGTTATTCCCGCCGCTCGCAGCGCCGAGAAAGACCGTGCTATCGAACGGAACTTTGTTGAAATCCGGGCTGCAGCGGGGAATGCCCGCCGAGGCCACACTTATTCCCATTTCCTGCACCGAGGAGCTCTGCTCCCCAGAACTCAGCGCAGGAAGAGATCAGGACGCCATTTTTAAACGGAACCCTGATCTCGCGACCCGTTCAACGCGAGTCCCGGAACTCCCAAAGCCCCAACTTACCTATCAGGAGGTCCTCGGCAGCCCCTCCCACCCCACGTGTTCAGGGCACCCCAGGCAACGATCCCCGGCATGGGCACAATACCAGCCTGGCACCCTGGCAGTGCCCCTGACAGCCTGGCCGTGCCACCTCGGCAGTGCCGGGCCACCACCCAGGTGGCAGTGCCAGAGTTCCCAGGTGGCACCAGTGCCAGGGTGCCATCCTACCCAGTGGGCAACCACCCGGGGGCCTCTGATCCCCTGGAATAGCCGCTGAGGTTCCGTTCTGCCTGATCTAATCCCAGTACTCAACGGCACTGTCCTAAGATCTCGGAGACAAAGGGGTTAGATCCCAAAGTCTCGGGTAGATGAGGCGAGCTGCATTATACAGTAAGACAATCTACTCACTCTAATATGCAGATTTGGCAAATACTGATTTTGCCCACAATGGGCGGGATCCAGATTGCAACGTCTAATGGCGAGGCATGGTGAGCCGGGTAGATCCCAGATCTCCCAACATGGCCAGTAAATCGCACCCATTGGCTTGTGAGCAATAACAGCTGCTACAACAATAAGGAGAAGCATTTGAAATTAGACTTCCACAAATCGCTGAGAAACAGTGCAACCCCGCCCCCCCCCCCACACTCGTGAGTCTCCCCTCGAGTCTCAGCCTCCCTTGTCCACACACACACTTCCTTCTCGTCAGTGCAA
Source organism: Scyliorhinus torazame (assembly GCF_047496885.1). Lineage (NCBI taxonomy): Eukaryota > Metazoa > Chordata > Chondrichthyes > Carcharhiniformes > Scyliorhinidae > Scyliorhinus > Scyliorhinus torazame. The sequence goes on along the minus strand of NC_092720.1, from coordinate 179,239,708 downwards.
TGTCATTTCTTTCCTCTGGATGTTCCCTCTCACCCCTGCTATGCTCCAGCACACTTGATTCTCCTTTTCTCCTCCGTAGGTCCTCAGATCTGAAGCCAGTCAGTGCCCGTCCCACCCCCGCACCTTCGGTTTCCTCCTCCCTGCCTTCGTCCCACAACCTATGACAGGAGAGGATCAAAAGAACAAAAAAAGCCGAAACTGCACCTTTACAGTGAACGTTCCCCAGCTCAGGATACCCCGAAGCACTTGTCAGCCGTTGAAGACTGCAGTTCGACTTGACAGGCCCAGCCGATTTGCGCACAGCATGCTCTCACAGACAGCCATGTAGCTAGCAGTGACCTGCTTCTGGGTGTCGAGTGAGGGATCAATATTGGCCGAATAATGAGCCGTACCATTGCGTACTGGAGATCATTTACGCCCACCTGAAGGGGCGGGCAGGACCTTCGGTTTAATATCCCACCTTGAAGAGGGCACCCGTGACCCTGCAATGCTCCCTCAGAATGGCACATCTGGGTTACGAGCGCTAGTCTCCAGAAGTGTGCCCCCAACCTGCTGAGCCACGGGCAGCACCTCCGGCAGTACACGGAACGCACAGCAGGAGCACAAGGGGCACCCGCATCTTACCGCAGGGAAAGGTCGCCCAGAAGGAATCCCGAGGCGCGAGACAAGGGAAGGGATCTACCCCCAACATCATCAACAACACAAGGAGACATATTGTGTGAGCCAACCAGGAACCCGAGGCAAAGTCCAGGCCCGTGAGCTCAGTCACCCGATTCGTCAAGCCAATTCTCAGTCATTATCTGCTGACCAGTCAGGAAGGGGCGGCAGGTCAAAGGTCATCCAATCTGAGGCGAACGCCAGCAAATGGCAAAACCCTCTCTTCCTCGCAAAGCATTTGTAAAAAGATGTGCGGGAGGGTTCTTTTGGAGAGTCGGCGCAGGCCAGATCAGCCGAATGGCCACCTTCTGCACTGTAGGGATCCTTCGATGAAATCACAGATATGTTACAGCACAGCAGAAAGCCGTTCGGACCATCGCATAAAGTTTTTATTTTGTCAATCAAGATGGTTTGATGAGGGAACAGGGCACAACGAACAAGCATACGCACATACGAGTTAGGAGCAGGAGTGAGGCCACTCGGGCCTCCTCCGCCATTCAACAAGATCACTGCTGATCTGAATGGAATCTAAACCTCCAGTGGACACAAACCCAATACCTCCCTCCACTCTTTCCTCATAAGACCAACCAGCCCATTCCTGGTATTAGTCCAGTAAACCTCTGAACTGTGTCTAACGTAGAGTTTGTGGATTTGGAGGGTGCTGCCTCAGGAAGCTTGGTGAGTTCCTGCGATGCATCTTGTAGATGGTGCACACGGCTGCCACTGTGTGTCAGTGTGGTGGAGGGAGTGCTGAACAAGCGAGCTGCTTGGCCCCGCGGGGACGGTGTCTTTGGAGCCGCACTCATCCAGGCAAGGTTCGAACTGAATCAACAACCTCCCTGCGACTGAAAATCAGTGGCTTCACTGCCAACAGGAGTCCGGAAGAGAGAGTTGTGCAGACGCCGCTTTGGTATTAGTGAGCTCAATTTCTTTTCAGAAGTTTTGCAACATCTCGCTCGCCTTTTCTTCAGAGGCACTTGTGGTCGCAGCTCCAAGTGGGGTTGTTCTGTAACGGTGCTCTGACAGGAACCGAGACACAGCGAGGTCTCCAGACAGCACGCATTCGAAGAAACCACAGTGGTCAGGGTTAGCACGCATGCGGGCATGTGCACGTTGTGGGGGGATGGGGGTGGTTTGGTGTAGAAAGGAAAGCGGCGTGTGCACAGGTCACACCTGAATCAATGCTGCTTTGGCCTGCTCAGGTCCAACAGTAGCGGACCGTGCTGAAACACTGAGGCAACCTTAACATCGCTGTTCCTTCATTCGAACACTGACGGCGATATGCATGCCCCACCAACAACACCCCCACTTCCCATGTCACAACTTGCCTTGCCCAAGATCAAAATCACCACTCACTTTTACCTAGCCACCTTCGTGACATAAGACACTGCAGGAGAAATGATCAACAACAGCTTGACACCCAGTCACGTGAAGCTATGACAGGAGAGGTGAGATAAAGGCAGAAAATGCAAGAAATACTCAGTAAGTTGCGATGAATGTAGGAAATTATTATATTAGTATTTTGCTGTCGTAATGTTACTGAAAACCCTTGGGTCAAATACATACAGGCAGTATGTCTGCTAAAGCTGTGATTAAGAATTTGTAAAGGTGAGGTAATCATTGTTTTTTACTTGTTGTCAGGACGATAGCTAATGGAATATTGTTTATGTTTTTGGAGGTTCCCTAACGTGTAGATAATTAATGATGGGGTTTGTTGGGGGGGGGGGGGCGGCAGATTACATTTTGTGTTCAAACTCTTTGGGCCCATCATCTTCTGAGTCAGAGGTGAGAGTGCTTTCCACCGAGGCCATGGCTGCTATTAGCCGAAGTTAAATACATCCGTATAGTCAGTCCTGAGCAACAGAGGTGACAGGGGTTCAAGGCGCGGGTACGCCAACCCGCAAACAAAAGAGGCATCAGTGGGAAACATTATGGGGATCTTGCAGCATTTTGACGTCTTTTCTGGCTAGAAGCTAAATATAGGGACGAGCTAATACTTTGTGGTTGGAACACCGGGGTGGAGAGGTGGTTTACCATTCCCACTAGCAGGATGTAATTTCCGGTATCTGGGATTCAGTTGGCAAGGGATGGGGGAAAGCTTTGGAGGTTTAACAGATACAAATCTGGTGGGGAAGGTCAAGGCAGACCTGCAGCGATGCAGACGGTCTCCCACTATCCCTGGCAGGCCGAGTACAATCAATTAACCTTGCCGAGATTTTTATTCTAGTGTCTCCCGGTGTTTCTGCCCAGGGTGTTTTTCAGAGAGACTGACCGGCTTGTGACAGGGTTTATTTGGACAAGTAAAGGTCCGAAGATCAGGAGGATGGTGCTTCAGAGGGAGAGACAAGGGGGCTTGGCCTTGCTAAACTTTCAATATTATTATTAGGCGGCTAATGCTGAAAAGGTGCTGGAGTGGTGGGGGGCTCGGAGGAGCTGTGGGAACAGGTAGAAGCAGAGACTGCGAGGGGTTGGATTGGATTTGTTTATTGTCACATGTACCGAGGTACAATGAAAAGTATTTTTCTGCGAGCCGCTCAACAGATCATTAAGTACATGAAAGGAAAAGAAAAGAAAATACATAATAGAGCAACACAAGGTACACAATGTAACTAGATAACACCGACATCGGGTGAAACATACAGGGGTGTAGTGTTAATCAAGTCAGTCCGTAAGAGGGTCGTTTAAGAGTTTGGTAACAGTGGGGAAGAAGCTGTTTTTGAGTCTGTTTGAGCGTGTTCTCAGACTTCTGTGTCTCCTGCCCGATGGAAGAAGTTGGAAGAGTGAGTAAGCCGGGTGGGAGGGATCTTTGATTATACTGCCCGCTTTCCCCAGGCAACAGGAGGTGTAGATGGAGTCAACGGATGGGAGGCAGGCTTGTGTGATGGACTGGGCTGTGTTCACGACTCTCTGAAGTTTCTTGCGGTCTTGGGCCGAGCAGTTGCTGTCCCAGGCTGTGATGCAGCCCGATAGGATGCTTTCTATGGTGCATCTGTAAAAGTTGGTAAGGGTTAATGTGGACATGCCGAATTTCCTTAGTTTCCTGAGGAAGTATAGGCGCTGTTGTGCTTTCTTGGTGGTAGCGTCGGCGTGGGCGGACCAGGACAGATTTTTGGAGATGGGTACCCCTAGGAATTTAAAGCTGTTAACCATCTCCACCTCGGCCCCGTTGGTGCTGACAGGGGTGTGTACAGTACTTTGCTTCCTTAAGTCAATTACCAGCTCTTTAGTTTTGCTGGAATTGAGGGAGAGGTTGTTGTCGCTGCATTGAGTTCATCGGAGCGGGGCGCGTTGCTACTGGAGATACTGCTCGGCTTCGCTTTGTAGCCCGTTATGTTGTTTAGGCCTTGCCACAACTGCGGAGAGTCTGTAACACTAGTCTGTGACTCTAGCTTGGTCTGATATTCTCGCTTTGTATCTCGAATGGCATTGCGGAGGTCAGGGATTTCTTGTACAGGTCAGGGTCGCCTGACTTGAACGCCTCAGACCTGTCCTTCAGTAGGGAGTCAATCTCCCGACTGAGCCATGGTTTCCGATTGGGGAACGTACGTACTGCTTTCTTTGGCACGCAGTCATCCACACATTTGCTGATGAAGTCTGTGACGATGGTGGCATAAGCATTGAAGTTGGTCGCTGAGTTTTTAAATATGGACCAGTCCACTGTCTCTAAGCAGTCACGTAAGAGCTCTTCTGTTTCCTCGGACCAACACTGCACGAGCTTCTTAGCTGGATTCTCCCGCTTGAGTTTCTGCTTGTATGCCAGGAGAAGGAGCACAGTCTTGTGGTCTGATTTTCCAAAGTGCGGTCGGGGGATGGAACGGTAGGCGCACTTGATTTTTGAGTAGCAATGGTCAAAAGTGTTGTCGACCCTGGGGGACAGGAGATGTGTTGGAAGTTTGGCAGCACACTCTTGAGGTTGGCCTTGTTGAAGTCCCCGGCCATGATGAACAAGGCCTCCGGGTGTCCTGTTTCGTAGTTGTTTATAACTGTGTACAGTTCGTCCAGCGCCTTCTTCAGTTCTGCCTGGGGTGGGATGTACACCGCTGTGATAATGGCTGAAGTGAACTCACGTGGGAGGTAGTACGGGCGGCACTTCAGTCAGGTATTCCAGGTCCGGGGAGCAGTATGTCGGCAGGGTTTCCACATCCAAGCACCAGGAGTTGATGAGGGGGCAAACTGTTGCTCTTTTTAGCCTTAGTCTATTGGCTCTGATTACGTCACCTTTGCTCACGAGTCGCCAGGTATCTTTATACCGCCATGTGGTTCAAGTTCAGGTTATTATTAATAATACAGCACACCGCTTAGTAAGTATTAAAACAACGGTCATTTATTATATACAACAAGCAATATTAATACCCTAATACTACTTTCTATATAATAAACCGATCACTACTGGCCAATACTTAACTTAGGAAGAGCCCACCAGGTCAGGGAAACGAATGGCTTGTCCAATCAGATCTGGCCCGCGGGATTCAAAAGGCTGCTACAGGTCGGTGGCTAGGTGTCTCTACCGGATAGCGATCGCTGGATTCAAACTTACTGTTGCCGGTTGCTGTTCTTGCGAAGGTCTCGAGCAGGCGAAGAGGAGAGAGAGAGCGATCTGACCTTGGCCCCTCACTTTTATAGGGCCCAGGGGCTTCCCTACCTCCCGGGGCGGCCCTTGACCCCGAGTCCCAAGTGATTGGATTTGTCCCCAATCCCTGGGGTCGATGTGTCCAATGGTGAGGCGATTCCTCGATCGGGGGGTGGTCGTTCACCTGTCTTTGTTTCGGCCACTGCAGGCGCCGACAGGTCTGGCCCGGTATTCAATTGCTAATATGTTGCAATTGTTCCCGGGGATAGCCGATTAAACTGCAGATGTCTGGATAGATGGGCTGCAAACAGTCCTGAATGTAACTGCAAATACCTGGGTTGATGGGCTGTTGATAGCCCTGAGTATCGATCTGGGCTTACTTCCCTAGAGCCGAATATGCAAAACTGTCTGCAGCTGCCTGCTTGTGTCTTGTTAGCTGCTTTTCCCAGCAGTCTTTCGGGTTAGCCATTTCAAACTGGGTTTTGGCCAGATTAATCGGAACGCAGCCATTTCACGTGGCTGCAAACCTTTCTACCCTTCGCTTTGCCTGCTGACAGACGCAGTGCGTTCCACACGATGAATTGAGAAGCCTTCAGGTTGTATGGCAGTCCGGTGAGGCGGGGCTGAGCCATGTCTCTGTGAAACAGAGACCTCCCTCTGAGAGGTAAGTCTGGCATTAAGTTCATCCAGCTCGTTTTCGATCGCTTGGACGTTTGCCAGGAGTATGCTGGGGAGGGGGGTCTTGAAACCGCGTTGCTTCAGTCTCCCCTGCAGACCACTGCAGGGGTGGAGGGGGGGTGGGGGGGAGAAAGCCTGGTAGGCATGGCTGTTGGTAATGACTCCACTCCCGGCGATGCTGAAAAAACACTTGACTAACCCAGTGGTAGTAGCCAAGTTAAAAATTTGGAGAGAGCTCTGCCAACATTTCAATTTGAAGGGTGCCTCAAGGTTCGCTCCCAGGTGTGAAAACCAGTTATTCGAGCCTGCTAGTGTAGATGCAAAGTTTAGGGAGTGGAAGGAAAAAGGTTTTGGGAAGTATGGATATTTATTTTTAGAAGGTCGGTTTGCTAGCCTGGGGGAGCTGAAGAAGAAATATTGGCTTACGGGCGCTGATGGGTTCAGGTGCATAGTTTGGACAAAACTACTTTCCAGCCTTCCCAGTGAAACGGCCTTCTACCTTGCTCGAGCGGATTTTATCCTGCTCGGGGTCGGAGGTGGCCAGCACGTCGGGCATATACCAGCGGATGATGGGGAAGGAGACGGTTGAAGGTGTGAAGGCAAAGTGGATGGAAGAGCTCGGGACAGTTTTGGAGGAGGTTTGGAGCGAGGCTCTGAGGAGGGAGAACGCGACATAGAACATACAGTGCAGAAGTTCGGCCCATCGAGTCTGCACCGACCCACTTAAGCCCTCACTTCCAGCCTATCCCCACAACCCAATAACTCCTCCTAACCTTTTTGGTTACGAAGGGCAATTTTTCACGGCCAATCCACCTAACCTGCACGTCTTTGGACTGTGGGAGGAAACCGGAGCACCCGGAGGAAACCCATGCACACACGGGGAGAACGTGCAGACTCCGCACAGACAGTGACCCAAACCGGAATCGAACCTGGGAACCTGGCGCTGTGAAGCCACAGTCTGTCCACTTGTGCTACCGTGCTGCCCTAAACTTATGGGTGGGTGGGGGGTTTGATTTATACTGTTGTTGGGGAACATTATTACTGTTATTAAGTGTTATTGGTTGTTTTTATGTACGTTGTATAAAAATTGATAAAATTTCAATTAAAGTATTTCCCCCCAAAAAAACTCGCTCCTATCCAGGACAAAGCAGCCTGCTTGACTGGCGGCTCTTCCACAAACATTCACCACTTCCACAATCGATGCACAGCAGTAACCTCGTGTACCATCTACAAGATGCACTGCAGCAAATCACCAAGGCTCCTGAGGCAGCACCTAACAAAGCTGCAGACACTGCCGTCTAGAAGGACAACGGAGGCAGATACCTGGGAACCCCACCACCTGGAGGTTCCCCTGCAAGTCAGTCACTATCCTGACTTGAAAATATATCGACCGTCCCTTTGCTGTCGCTGGGTCAAAATCCAAGGAACTCACTCCCTAACAGCACAATGGGTGTACCTACACCACATGGACTGCAGCAGTTCAAGGCGGCGGCTCACCACCACCTTCTCAAAGGGCAACTAGGGATGGGTAACGAATGCTGGGCCCAGCCAGCGAAGCCCATATCCTGCAACAGAATAATAAAAATAAGTTTCCCTGGCCAGGTGGAAGTTGTGTTGGGACTGTGCGCCCCACAGGTGGCATCTGCTTGGCTGTACCCTCCCTCGTGGGGCCATTCTTCATGATGTGAGGGTAGGCAATGAAGATAGCAAGCTTTCGGCCTCCTGCGTGCAACCACGAGACTTTGCCACTATTGGTCTGATGTCCTAGCCTGTATTTATCCCCCGTCACAGCCAACATCACGGAAGCAGACTGTCTCATCCTAATGGTCACATCGCCGCTCATGGGATCTTGCCATTCTTTGAAAATGTATCACAGCGGAAGCAAAGTGCGTTGAGATGTCCCGGGCAGGTGAATCCCACCTTGACCTTTTCAGGCAGCGTGTCACGCTTTCAGAAGCCCGCCCGCCACTGGCAGCTAATCATTAGTGCCATCGGCAGGCAGCAGCAAACAGGCCGTCACCAGCTAACCACACTGCACAGGTAGGCGGTCCTAGCTGCATACTGGAAAGGAAAAGCAGCAGCAAGCTTCATCTGCTACAGTGCATGGCCAAGTGGTATTAGCGTGCTGCGCAACATCAGGCTGGAACTCCTGGATGCAAATGGTGGGGTGGGGGGTCAAGGGATTAACCTATGCGCCTCTGTTGAATTTAGATTCAACTTTTTTGCCCTCTCTGAGGCGAGGGAGTGGCTGTGTTGGCACTCTTTCCCCTTCTGGCACCCAGAGTCAGCATCGCGCGCTCGCGTGCCAGGTACAGGAGAGATCAAAGCTCCCTTCTCCTCAACCTCCTCCATGAGCTCCTCCAACTGCGGAAGAGCGCTCCCTGGACTATCTGACCATTCCTCCCCCCCCCCCCACTGGGATTCTCAAGTCAATCGAGTTTACGGCACAGAAACGGGTCGTTCGGCCCAACTGTCGGTGCTTCAAGCAAACCCATCCCCCACGCGACCACGTCACCCTGCATATCCTTCCTCCCTCACGGGATCACCTAGCTTCTCCAAAGAAGCGTCCCCGCTCGTTCCCTCGGCCGCAGTGCCGAGTTCCATGATCTCTCCACTCTCCTGGCAAAGACGTTTCTCCTGAATTCCCTTTTGGGTTTATCAGTGACGACCATTGACCTGATCCCAATCCGCATGGGGGCATCTTTCGATCAACCTTATCAAAACTATTTAATCATCATTAAAAACCTCTCGTTAGGTCTGTTTCGATCACCTCCCCACAGCTCTCTCTCTGCCCTGAGGAACAGGGCCCCTTCCATCCTCCCTCTGCAAACTCCCCCTCCCTCCCACCAGCCCGTTCAATCCCTCAATCTGTGGTGAGTTAAGGGTCGGGTTTCGTTTTGCACAGAGGAGGAACGGGCTGAGGCGGACCAAACCATTTCGCTTCAGACCGAGGCGTGGGAGGAAAGAGACCATCGATGCCAGGCAGTCTGGGCCGGATATTAGCCCAGAGGTCACCCAGACAAGCACGGAGGAAATGTCAGGTGGCAATAACGCAGTCAGCACAAGGGGCCGATTGTTATCTCACCTGCTGTGCCCTGGAGTTGGCAGGCCTGTGTGACTTCCGCCCTCAGAACCACAGCTCAGTAAATGTGGTATATAGAGAGAGCGAGCGAGAGAGAAACCATCATTCAGTAACAAGTGTTACACACACACACACACACACACACACACACACACACGGACACACAAACGATCGAGCCCAGTGGGGAGGAACCAAATTTAAATTTATTGGCAAGAAGTACCAGAGGGAAAAAAGAAAACTTGTTTTTTGTTTTGTTTTTTAAAAGCAATCTGGAACGTGCGGCCTGAAAGGAAGCAGGATCGACGGTAACTTAACTGGATAAAAATACTTGAGGAAGAAAGGATTTGCAGGATTCTGGGGAATGGGCAACGAGTGGGAGTAATCGGGTAGTTCTTGCAAAGAGCCGGGGGGGGGGGGGGGGGGGGGGGGCAACGAGCTGAATGGCCTCCTATGCTGTACACAGTTCCCCTCCCAAACTCCCCTCAATTTCACATCTTCCCTTCGGACCGACAGAGATGCTCTGGAAGCGGGCCCGGATTGTGGGGGAAATCAAGCTCCGCACAGAAGATGCCACGGGAGCGGTGTCTCTTCAGGAGGAGTGCTTGAGACGACTGGACGTGCTTTTTTGAAAGAAAGAAAAATAAGTTTTATTCTTTCCTGTGACGGGGCAGCATTTACGCACAGACACAAGAATTTGGAGCCAAGGGTTGGCCATTCGGCCCCTCAGTCTGCTGTGCCATTCCAAAGGATGACAGGCCGAACTGATTCGGCCCTCGATTCCACATCCCACCTCCCTTTCTCTGATAATCTCTGCCTCCCTCGTTAGTCCATAATCTAGCCACCTCTACCTTAAAAACATTCATCGACGCCGCCTCGATCGTTGTCCGGGGAAAGAGAGCTCCAACGATTCACGGCTCTTTGGGAGGAAAGATTTGTTCTCAGCTCTGTCTTGGGGGGCCCTTATTTTTAAACTGTGCACCCCCCCCCCTCCCCCCCCTTCCCCATTCCAGTCTCTCCCACAAGGGGAAACATCCTCTCAGGTTCCAACCCTGTCAGGCCCCTCGGGACCGTATACGTTTCAATAAGATCACCTCTCGTTCTTCTAAACTCCAATGGGTAGAGGCCCAACCTGTCCTTGTAAGATATCCTTTCTCAAATAAGGCGACCAAAACTGTACACTTTGCTCCAGATGTGGTTTCACCAGTGCCCTGTACAAGGTAGCGAAACATCCCTACTTTTATGACAAAAACTGAAAATATTGAACAATCTCAGCAGGCCTGACAGCATCGGGGGAAGAGGGAATGGAGCTAACGTTTTAAAAAAGATGAATCTCTTTGTCAAAGCTAGAGAGGACAGGAAACAGGATAAGATTCACACTGGTGTGTGTGTGTGTGTGTGTGCGTGTGCGTGTGTGTGTGTGTGAGAGTGTGTGTGAGAGTGTGTGTGAGAGTGTGTGTGAGAGTGTGTGTGAGTGTGTGTGAGAGTGTGTGTGCGAGAGTGTGTGCGAGAGTGTGTGCGAGAGTGTGTGCGAGAGTGTGTGCGAGAGTGTGTGCGAGAGTGTGTGCGAGAGTGTGTGCGAGAGTGTGTGCGAGAGTGTGTGTGAGAGTGTGTGTGAGAGTGTGTGTGAGAGTGTGTGTGAGAGTGTGTGTGAGAGTGTGTGTGAGAGTGTGTGTGAGAGTGTGTGTGAGAGTGTGTGCGTGTCTGTGAGAGTGTGTTTAGGGGTGGGGGGTGATGCGTGGAGCACTGGGGCTGGGTCTTATCCTATATCCAGTTCTCCCGATCTTATCCAATATCCAGTTCTCGCTAGCTTTGATAATGTCATCCGGGGCAGCACGGTGGCGCAGTAGTTAGCACTGCTGCCTCACAGCACTGAGGTCCCAGGTTCAATCCAGGCCCTGGGTCACTGTCCGTGTGGAGTTTGCACTTTCTCCCCGTGTTCGTGTGGGTTTCGCCTCCACAACCCAAAGACGTCCAGGGTAGGTGGATTGGCCACGCTAATTTTCCCTTTAATTGGAAAAAGTAAATTAGGTACTCTAAATTTATATTTTAAAAAAGATAATGTCATCCTATTTCCAGTTCTTGTTAGCTCTGAAGATGTCATCCTATTTCCAGTTTTCTCCAGCTTTGACAAAGATTCATCCAGACTCGAAACGGTCTCTCTCCACAGATGCTGTCAGGCCTGCTGAGGTTGTCCAGCATTCTCTGTTTAACTTTCAGATTCCAGCATCCGCCGTCATTTTCTTTTATCCTTACTTTTATATTCCATTCCCCGGCAATAAATGACAACATCCCATTTGCCTTTCAAATCACTTGCTGTTCCCGCATACTATCTGTTCCTGGTTCGTTTAGCAGGACACCCAGGCCCCCGAGTTCTGCAATCTCTGCCTGATTAAATATTACACTGCTTTGCTATTCTTCCTGACAAAGTGAACAAGTTCACATTTTCTAACATTATACGCCGTCTGCCAAATGTTTGCCAACTCACTTAATCTACTTATGGCTTCTTCGCAACTTACTTTCCTACCTATCTTTGTGCCATTTGCAAATTTAGCAATCACATATTCAGCCCCTTCATCCAAGTCATTATAAATTATTGAGACCCTAGCACGGATCCCTCTGGCACTTCTGTCAACCTGAAAAAGACCCAATTATCCCTACTCTCCGTTTTCTGTTAGCTCACCAACCCTCTACCATAATATGATACACTACACGATGAACTATTTCAAGTAGTAACCTTTGGTGTGGCACCTTATCAAATGCCTTGTGGAAATCTAAGTACAGCACATCCACAGGTTTCTCTTTTTTTTTTTAAATAATATTTTATTGAAGATTTTTGGTCAACCAACACAGTACATTGTGCATCCTTTACACAACATTGTAACAATACAGATAATAATGACCTTTTTTAAATTTAAACAAAAACAACAACAAATAAATAAATATTAAATAACAAAAAATAAAAACTAACCCTAATTGGCAACTGCCTTGTCTCAGGCCACCCCCCCCCCCCCCATCCCCCCCCCCATCCCTCCCCCCCCCCCCCCCCCCCCCCCCCCCCCCCAAGTCCTGGGCCGCTGCTGCTGCCTTCTTTGTTCTCCCCTATCTATCTTTCCGCAAGATATTCGACGAACGGTTGCCACCGCCTAGTAAACCCTTGAGCCGACCACCTTAGGACGAACTTAATCCGCTCTAACTTTATGAACCCCGCCATATCATTTATCCAGGTCTCCACCCCCGGGGGCTTGGCTTCTTTCCACATTAACAATATCCTGCGCCGGGCTACTAGGGACGCAAAGGCCAAAACATCGGCCTCTTTCGCCTCCTGCACTCCCGGCTCTTGTGCAACCCCAAATATAGCCAACCCCCAGCTTGGTTCGACCCGGACTCCTACTACTTTCGAAAGCACCTTTGTCACCCCCATCCAAAACCCCTGTAGTGCCGGGCATGACCAAAACATATGGGTATGATTCGCTGGGCTTCTCGAGCACCACAGGTTTCTCTTTATCCATGTTGCTTGTAACTTCCTTAAAGAACTCTAATAAGTTAGCCAAACATGATTTCCCTTTCACAAAAACTATGAGCGGAATTCTCCGGCCAGCACCCGCCCGGCAACCGGAGAATCCCGCCAGAGGTCAATGCACTTTTCCATTGTCCGCGTCTCGCCCGTGGCGATCTTACAGTGGGCGCGGCGGCAGAATCCAGCCCCATGCTGACTGATTGATTGCACGGAGATGCTGTAACCTCCTTGCCATTTCAGAGGGCATTAAGAGTCGACCATATCTCTGTGGGTTTGGGGCACTTGAAACACCATAGCTCGCAAGGCTACGGACCAAGTGCTGGAAAATTGCATTAGGATAGATGTTGATGGCCGGCAGTCAGGATGGGCTGAAGGGTCTCGTTATACATAGAACATACAGTGCAGAAGGAGGCCATTCAGCCCATCGAGTCTACACCAACCCATTTAAGCCCTCACTTCTACCCTATCCCCATAACCCAATAACCCCTCCTAACCTTTTCGACACTAAGAGCAATTTAGCATGGCCTAACCTGCACGTCTTTGGACTGTGGGAGGAAACCGGAGCACCTGGAAGAAACCCACGCACACACAGAGAGAATGTGCAGACTCCGCACAGACAATGACGCAGCAGGGAATCGAATCTGGGATCCTGGCGCTGTGAAGCCACAATGTTACCCACCTGAGCTACCATGCTGCCCATGTTATGTGCGGTAAAACTCTATAACTCTTTGCAGCCACATGGAGGCCAGACCAGGTGAGAATGACAGATTTCCTTTGCCCAAAAGGACATTAGTGAAACAGGTCAGTTTTTTTACAACAACCAATGAGAGTTTCATGGTCACCATTACCTGAGCCCAACTTTCCATTCCAGATGTAATCAATTGGATTTAAATTCCACCAGCTGCCATGGTGGGATTTGAACCTCTGGCAATCAGCCTGGACCCTCTCTGGATTATTAGTCCAGTGACATTACCCCTGCGCCACCATCGTCCCTACGCTTGCAGAAAGATCTAGGAGGGTGAGAGCGAGAAGAAGGGTGGACGTGTTTAATCTAACAAAACAGGACAGGGATATCAGCGCATATGGAGGTCTGGCGTCCCAACGTTTCTGCCCACTGTCTGCAAGAGCAATTTAGCTCGTCTCACTCCACTCCCTTTCCCCCTACACCCGACAAACCTTTTGCAATGTGGGTGCTATTCCAATTCCCCTTCGAATGCCACGACGGAATCAGCCTCCGCCAAACTCTCGGGGCAATGGCATTCCAGGTCCGAACCACTGGCTGCATGAAAAGTGAAAGTTTCCCCTTGTATCGCCATTGCTCCTCTTGCCAATCCCCATTCGATCCGAGCTTCTGATTCTCAAACCCTCACGCCTATGGGAACAGTTCCTTGTCCATCCGCTCTGTCTGGACCTCTATGCGGTTTCAATGACTCCTATCAGATCTCCTCTCGCCCATCACTAATCTAGGCATGGCACCATGCTGTGCAGAGAGACCTGGGTGTGCATGAGTCGCAAAAAGTTGGTTTACAGGTGCGACAGGTGATTAAAAAGGCAAATGGAGTTTTGTCCTTCGTTGCTAGAGGGATGGAGTTTAAGACTAGGGAGGTTATGCTGCAATTGTATAAGGTGTTATTGAGGCCACACCTGGAGTATTGTGTTCAGTTTTGGTCTCCTTACCTGAGAAAGGACGTACTGGCGCTGGAGGGTGTGCAGAGGAGATTCACTAGGTTAATCCCAGAGCTGAAGGGGTTGGATTACGAGGAGAGGTTGAGTAGACTGGGACTGTACTCATTGGAATTTAGAAGGATGAGGGGGGGATCTTATAGAAACATATAAGATTATGAAGGGAATAGATAGGATAGATGCAGGCAGGTTGTTTCCACTGGCGGGTGAAAGCAGAACTAGGGGGCATAGCCTCAAAATAAGGGGAAGTAGATTTAGGACTGAGCTTAGGAGGAACTTCTTTACCCAAAGGGTTGTGAACTATGGCATTCCTCACCCAGTGAAGCAGTTGAGGCTCCTTCATTAAATGTTTTTAAGATAAAGACAGATAGTTTTTTGAAGAATAAAGTGATTAAGGGAAGGATAAAGGTGTTCGGGCCCGGAAAGTGGAGCTGAGTCCAAAACAGATCAGCCATGATCTCATTGAATGGTGGAGCAGGCTCGAGGGGCCAGATGGCCTACTCCTGCTCCTAGTTCTTATGTTTTTATGTTCATACCACCAAGTTCCTCTGTTCCTGCATTCCTTTTAAGAATTGTACCCTGTACTTTATATTACCTCTGTTCTCGTCTGACCACTTCACATTTCTCTGCATGTGTGTGTGTCCCCTGTCCTCACCGAACTATCCAGCCTGTGCCCTCTGGAAGTCTATCACTATCCTCCTCGCAGTTTACAATACCTCCGAGTTTGTGTCATCTGTAATTTTTTTAAATTTGAGCTTTGCAGCAAAGTCTCCATCATTAATACGGAGCAAGCCAGGGGATCTTTACACCAAACCCTGAGGAAATCCCATCTTAAACCTGCCCCAGTCCGAAAAACAAACATTCCCCACTCCTCTGTTTCCTCCAGCCCCCTATCCCCTCCCAACCCTCTCCCCCGTTATCTTCCTTCATTCCACCAGCTCCAGCCGAGTTGGCGAGCCTTTTAGACTTCAGGCCCCATAGAGGCAGCATGGTGGCACAGTTGTTAGCACTGCTGACTCACAGCGCCGAGTCCCCATGTTCGATCCCGGCCCCGGGTCACTGACCGTGTGGAGTTTGCACATTCTCCCTGGGTCTGCGTGGGTCTCACCCCCACAACCCAAAGATGGGCAGGGTAGGTAGGTTGGCCAGGCTAAATTGGCCCTTAATTGGAAAAATGTTTTTAAAAAGAAAAAAATAGACTTCAGGCACTGTATAGACGTCCGTGTACAACACATCAACCAAGCTCATATCAAAACTTCAAAACCTAGGACTTAGCATCTCCCTCTGCAACTGGATCCTCGACTTCCTGACCAATAGACCACAATCAGTAAAGATAAACAACAACACCTCCTCCACGAAGTCCTCAATGCCGGGGCTTCGCAAGGCTGCGTACTTAGCCCTCTACTATACTTATACACACACGACTGCGTGGCGAGATTTGGCTCCAACTCCATCTACAAGTTTGCTGATGACACGACCATAGTGGGTTGGATCTCAAACAACATTGAGTCAGGGAACAGGAGGGAGATAGAGAACCTAGTGGTGTCGTGTAATGACAACAATGACAGCAAAACTAAGGAGCTGGTCATTGACTTCAGGAAGCGAAGTATCGTACACACTCCTGTCTGCATCAATTGTGCCGAGGTGGAGATGGTTGACAGCTTCAAATTCCTAGGTGTGCACATCACCCACAATCTATCCTGGTCCACCCTGTAGCCACCTGGGTTGGCCACTTCCCGACTTAAAATGGAGAACCGCAAAGGCTGAAGGGAAATACAGTCAACACAGGCAAAGACTAGCAAGTGCAAAAAACATGTATATTGAAACCTGTAAGGAAACCTGTAAGGAACCAGACAGCACTGAATGCAGCAGCCATCTACATAGTAATGTGCGATTTCAAGGCACAATGGCAACAGTTAAGGTAAACAAAACCAAGCCAGACTCCTCGGCACCAGCAGGAGCCAAGACAAAGGAAGACCAACGGACACTTAGGAACAGCCCAGCGATCAGGGAATCGCTCCAGCATTGGAGAACTCGATCCAAGTGATCGGAAAGTAGTCCAATCACTTGGAACCAGGTATGGGGTCCGCCCCGAAGGGCGGGAAGCCCCTGGGGACTATAAAGTAAAGCCCCCAAGTTCAAATAGTCCTTCTTTGACAGGGTCACTCAGCAACTTGAACCAACCCTTGACAGTGACCTGCCTCACTGCCGCCAACCAAGTAAGTCTCAAGTCAACGCTCGCTACGAGATAGGCGCTCCTAGTTACTAGTCCATACCAGCTTTGAACGAAAGGCCATTTGTTCCCCTGACCTGGTGGGCCAGTCCGAAGCTAAGTATAGGCCTGTTAGTGATAGGAATAGCCTAGAAAGTAGAGTTTATGCATGAGTAGTGATTTACTGTGTATAATAAATGTGTTTTGATTTGAATCTTACTAATTTGTGTGTTGAGTTATTGATCAGTCCTTGAACTTGAACCTCGTGGCAGTATCATGAAGATACCTGGCGACTCTAGAGCAAAGGTGAAACAAACAGAACAAATTACGAATTAAGAGCCAACCAAAAGTTAGCAACATATTACTGACGACATCCTGACGGGACCCGGCTTAGAAGTGGCTTAACCACTCGGGGAGAACCCAAAATTTGAATTAGAAATCCAATTGGGAACAGGAAAACCACAAGTGTTCAAGCAGTTCTGATCAATCCTCATAATTCGGAAGTGTGTTAATGCATGCGTAACTAACAGGGCGATAAGGTAAAACTGATAGATTTTTGTTGCGAAAAACTGTCGGGAGTTTGTATTCCGGGAAATAGCGAAAGCCGTACCCGTAATTACAGCACCGCCTTAGTACCCCTCGTTCCAAATTTTAAGAGGAGTATTCAGAGAGGAAAGATGGCAATGCAGGCAATGCAACGCCTCATGAACCCTGAAGAATTTGTGGTCGCAGCGACCAGCAGTAGAGTAGGACAGTGTCCCGTTTGGGAAGAGGAAATCAGAAAGTACCTCAAAGGGAATCGTTGGCCCCCTTTGGAGCGAATTCTGTGATAATGAGGAAACAGGTCCCGGGAGTATAGGACATACTTGGTGGGAGAACCTGAGCGAAATCCATAAGAAAAGCTTGGGAAAAGCTCACAAGCCGATGGCAATCGTGTCCTGTTTGGCACAATTGTGAGGCACAGAGGAGGTCGGTCGGACGCTCCGTAAAGAGATAGAGGAGACACATCGAATGAGTAAGGTCGATGTGAGCGAGATAGAGAAAGAGAACCTAGAATTAAGAAGGAAGTTAGCAGCAAAGGACGGAGAGGTGGATGATGCCAGAGTGGGCACACCAGTCTTGTCTGGCGCACCTAAGCAGCTTCCAGACACAGTACGAAAAGGCCTATCAGGACACGCAACGTGCAGTCCTGGTAAGAGAGGAAACAGAGAAACAGGTAGAGGCATTGCAAAGGCAGTGTAGCGACCTGGAAGCAACATTAAGAGCACTCCATGCTACCACCACGGAGCACAGACAAAGCTCACTAGATCACTCAAAGTGCCAGAAGCAGATTGCAGACCTGCAGTCTTTACTTTCAGTTCAGAATGGGTTCCAGAGCACCTTTGGATCCCAGTTAGGTACAGAAGACGGCCCGGATTGGGAAGAATTAAATGAGACCGCGCATAGGTAAATTCAGGGAACATGTGCGCAAGGAAAGCCCCAGAAGAGAAAAGCACCCCAACCCTCCACAGAGCAGATAGTTCAGGCACCAATGAATCCAGTAACCACCCACCGCACAGTCACGTTGGGCGGAGATACAGAATTTCTTTATACCACCCCCTTAACCGTGACCCAATTACGGGACGCGCGTGAGAAAATCACACCATTCCTCCCCACCTCAGCCCCCACCACTTCTTTGCTAGACTAAAGCAGCAGGCGACCATGTACGGCCTGGACGAACGTGAGCACGAGAAGCTCACAGTTTTGAGTTTAGATCCTTCAGTCGTAGCAGCCCTACCCAACCCACAGAATGTAGGAGGAGGCACCCTTGCAGAAATGCACGCAGCGATCCTAGATGCGATCGGCTACAGCAGAGGTGACCCAGTAGAAGGCCTGAATAAGTGCAGGCAGAAAAAGACAGAACACCCCACAGCGTTTCTGGATGCCAGTGAATTCATTTCACAGCAGTTTTTGGTCATTTAAAACGCGCCCAGTATGGCCAAATGGACCCACACCCTTATCTCCCATGCCACAGAGGCAGGACAAAAAGCCTGTACGAATTATGACCCCTCAGAGGAAGCCCACAATGAGAAATGGGTTTTAAAAAGATTGTTCCGCGCCTGGGAGCAGTCTGTACAAAACAAACCCGCAGTTAGGGAACCCGAGGAACAGCAGGCAGAAGCAGACATCCAAGTGGTGAAAAAACACCAGAACCCCGCATGGGTGAACGAAGGCAGGAACAGCCCCCCACAAAAGCAACAGGAGTGTTACAACTGTGAACAGTCAGGACACTTTGCACGAGAATGCAATGCCCCACGAAAGCCACAGAGAGCCCAGCAGACAGGCACTCTGAATAAGAATAGGACAGAGCCTATACGTAGTGTGAGCACCCGTTCAGACCAGAAAGACCTGAACGGAATGGACTGACGGTGTTCGGGCCATTGTTAAAATGGCTAACTCCCGATTAGAATGGCCAAACCCCGATTTAAAATGGCGAACGGAAGAGGCTGATGGGAAAATCAGCCAATAGGACTCAAACAGGCAGCTGCAGGCAAAACTATGTATTCGCCTCTGGGGAGGCCAGATAGAATCGATACCTGCAGCCATCAACACAACACACCAGCCATCTGCATACTAATTAGCAATCCCCGGGAACAATATGCTGCAAATTAGACACACAAAGCCAACCCAGACTTTTCAGCGCCAGCAGGAGCTTACACAAAGAGAGGTGAATGACCACCTCGAAACCGCCCATCCATCAAGGAATCGCTCCAGCATTGGAGAAGATCGAACCAAGTGATTGGGACGAAGTCCAATCACTTGGAACCAGGTACAAGGTCCGCCCCGAGAGGCGGGAAGCCCCTGGGGACTATAAGAATAGGGGCCAAGTTCAAATCGACCCTTCTTCTCCTCTCCGCACCCTTCGAGACCCTTCTGCTGACCCTCTACAACAGCCGCAAGAAACAGTAAGTCTTACTCCAACGCTCGCTACGAGATAGGCACTCCTGATTATCGACCTGTACCAGCTTTGAATTCCACAGGCTCAGAACCCATACGAAAGGCCATTCGTTTCCCTGACCTGGTGGGCCATTTCCAAAGTTAAGTATTGGCCTGTTAGTTGTAGGAAGTAGCTTAGAAGTAGAATTAATGTATAAGTATTGACTGCTGTATATAATAAATGTGCGTTGATTTAACTCTTACTAAGCGGTGTGTTGGATTATTGATCATTACTCAGACTTGAACCATGTGGCGGTATCAGAAACATACCTGGCGACTCAAGAGCAAAGGTGATAGAACAAGAGCAATTAAACTAAGGCTAAAACGAGCAACATTTTGGCGACATCCTGACGGGACCCGATCTAGAAGTGGAAAACCACTCCGGGAGAACCCAAGAAATTTGAATTAGAAACCCAATTGGAAACAGAAAACCACAAGTGTTCAAGCAGTTCTGATCAATAGTCATAATTCGGAAGTGTGTGTATGCATGCGTAACTAACAGGGCTATAAGGTAAAACTGATCGATTTTTGTTGCGTCAAAACTGTCGGAAGTCTGTATTTTCGGAAAATAGCGAAAGCCATACCTGTATTTACAACACCGCCTTAGCCCCCTGTTCCAAATTTAGAAGAAGCAGTTGGATAGGAAAGATGGCCATGCAGGCAATGCAGCGCCTCATGAACCCTGAGGAATTTGCGGTCGTAGCGACCAGCAGCAGTAGAGTGGGACAGTGTCCCATGTGGGAGGAGGAAATCTGGAAATATCTCAAGGGCAAAGGATGGCCCCTGTGGAATGAGTTCTGCGATAATGAGGAATCAGGTCCCGGGTGTATAGGGCATACTTGGTGGGAGAACCTGAGCGAGATACACAAAAAGAGCTTGGGAAAAGCTCGCAAGCCGATGGCAATCGTGTCCTGTTTGGCACAATTGCGAGGCACAGAGGAGGTCGTCAAGACACTCCGCAAAGAAGTTGAGGGCATACATCGGATGAGTACGGTCGATGTAAGCGAAGTTGAAAAAGAGAATTTAGAATTAAGGAGGAAACTAGCAGCAAAGGATGGAGAGGTGGCTGACGCCAAACGGGCTCACCAGTCTTGTCTGGCGCATTTAAGCAGTTTCCAGTCGCAATATGAAAAGGCCTATCAGGACACGCAACGTGCAGTCCTGGTAAGAGAAGAGACAGAAAAACAGGTAAAAACAGTGTCGTGATCTCAAGGCAGCATTAAGAGCACTCCACGCTGCCACCACAGAACAAAGACAAAGCACCTTAGATCACACAAAGTGCCAGAAGCAGATTACAGAGCTGCAATCACTGCTTTCTGTTCAGAAAGGTTTTCAGGAAACCTTTGGGGAAAAGTTAGACCAGGAAGACGGCCCTGATTGGGAAGAGTTACACGAAACAGCGCAGAGATATGTTCAGAGAACATGTGCGCAGGGGAAGCCCCAAAAGAGAAAAGCGCCCCAAAAGAGAAAAGCACCCCAACCCCCCACACAGCAGATAGTTGCTCCAATGAACCCTGTAACCACCCACCGCACAGCCACATCAGACGATGTAGAATATCTATATTCCACCCTCTTAACAGTGACCCAATTACGGGACGCGTGCAAGAAGATCACACCGTTCCTCCCCACCTCAGACCCCCACCATTTCTTTGCCACAGTTAGACATCAGGCGAACATGTACGGCCTGGATGAGAGAGAGCATGTAAAGCTCATGGTTTTAAGTTTAGATCCGTCGGTAGCAGTAGCCCTTTCCGACCCACAGAATGTAGGAGGAGGCACCCTTGCAGAAATGCATACCGCGATCCTGGATATGATCGGGTATAACCGGGGCGATCCCGTAGATAGCCTCAATAAATGTAGGCAGAAGAAATCTGAGCACCCCACAGCGTTCGCTGGACGCCTGTGGATTCACTTCGCAGCAGTCTTTGGAGACGTAGACCGTGCCCATTTGTCCCCAGCCAATATGGCCAAATGGACCCCTTATCTCCCATGCCACATATGCATGACAGAGAGCCTGTACGAGTTATGATCCCTCAGAGGAGGCCCATAACGAGAAGTGGATAGTGAAAAGATTGTCCCGCATTTGGGAGCAATCTGTTCAGAGCAAACCCACCGTTAAAAATAGCGAGGAAAAGCAGGCCGCCGCAGACATGCAGGCAGTAAAAACAACACACCCGAACCCCGCATGGGTAAATGAGGGAAAGAACAGCCCCCCACCCAAGTCACTAGAGTGTTACAACTGCGGACAGTTGGGACACTTCGCGAAAGAGTGCAATGCCCCTAAAAAGCCACAGAGAGCCAAACAGACAGGCACTCTGATTAAGAAAAAGACAGTGCCCATCCATAGCGTTAGCGTCCGTTCGGATCAGACGGACTTATCCGGAACGGACTGACGGTGTACGGGCTCCCCCACAGTTGGGTCTGCGACACCCTTTGGGATAGGTCAGGACGACCCGTAGTTGCAGCGAAAATTCGGGGACAGCCTATCGAATTTCTCTGGGACACAGGAGGGTCCCCGCACCACCATAAATTCCTCCACCCTATTTCAAAAAGACACGTGGCCCACTACAGCCATAATCACCCTCAGCGGCTTTACAGGCCACTCGCAGCAGGGACACATCACAGCCCCTGTACCCATTCAAATCGGCACCATCACCAGAAAGCACCCCGTGGTTTTAGTTGACCTGCCCCACACAGCAGAACACATTCTGGGAATTGATTTCATGAATTCCCACAACTTATCATTTGATCCAGTCAACCAGTGTGTCTGGAAGATGGCGAAATCCGCAAGAGCCCCCGCAACGCTCAACATAGGCGAATATATGAACAAAATTAATGCCGTAGGCGAATTTTGGTTCAACCCGACCACACTTAGCACGGACAAGCAGGTTAGGGCAGTCCTGCAAAAGAACAGGGCAGCATTCGCGACCCACAAGCACGACTGTGGACGGATGACTGGGCAGAGGATACTGGAAGTCTGCAGAGGGATTTGGATAGGCGAAGTGAATGGGCTAGGGTCTGGCAGATGGAATACAATGTTGACAAATGTGAGGTTATCCATTTTGGTAGGAATAACAGCAAAAGGGATTATTATTTAAATGATAAAATATTAAAACATGCTGCTGTGCAGAGAGACCTGGGTGTGCTAGTGCATGAGTCGCAAAAAGTTGGTTTACAGGTGCAACAGGTGATTAAGAAGGCAAAGGAAGATGTAAGCCATTACATAGGAAATTGTCTTATCTGTGCGCAGAATAACCCCGACAGATATGCCAAAAAGGCCCAACTCAGCCACCCCCGTTAATGGCCCCTGGACTAACCTCCAAATTGATTTTATAGGTCCATTGCCCCCTTGCAGGAATGGCTATAAATATGTACTTGTGGTCATAGGCACATTTACAAAATGGGTGGAAGCATTCCCAGCCCGCACAAACACTGCAAAAACCACAGCCAAGATTCTAACCCACCACATCTTTACAAGATGGGGACTCCCCCGCAGCATTGAATCCAACCAAGGTTCCCATTTTACGGGACGTGTCATGCAGAAGGTCCTCACGATATTTGGCATCACCCAAAAATTCCACATAGCATACCACCCACAGTCGAGTGGTATCGTGGAGCGCATGAATCGGACCCTAAAAACCACCCTCAGAAAAATGGTCCAGCAGAGCACCACCACTTGGGACTCAGTCCTCCCTTTTGCGCTGATGTTTTTGCATAACACTGTCTACATCCACAGGTTACACCCCACACACTCTCTCAGGGGCTGTTTAGCACAGGGCTAAATCGCTGGCTTTGAAAGCAGACCAAGACAAGCCAGCAGCACGGTTCAATTCCCGTAACAGCCTCCCCGAACAGGTGCCGGAATGTGGCGACTAGGGGCTTTTCACAGTAACTTCATTGAAGCCTACTTGTGACAATAAGCGATTTTCATTTTCATTTCATGACCGGACGCCGCATGAAAGGCACAGAATACTTGTTAGGTTTAGACCTGACCAGCCCCGAAGTAACGGCCCTCACACACGAGAAAGCCGTGGAGCAATTAGTTGCAAATGTAAAAACGGCTCAGTTAGCAGCCGCAGTAAAATTGGGCACCAGAAAGAAACAGAGCATGGCTTGTTTCGACAAGACAGTGCATGCGACTGAGTATGATATCGGACAGCAAGTGATGCTTTCTGTATATAACCCCAGCACATTCCTGTCACCTAAATACTTGGGTCCGTATTCTATTGCGGATAAAGTAAGCCCTTCCGTTTACAAAATAAAGAACCCCAATGGTAAGACTGCCTGGTTTCATATAAGCCAGCTGAAGGTTTATGGAACACAGTCGAACCACGCACACCACGTCATGCTTGACGCAGCACACCACACCCTGTACCCCTACCAACCCCCACCACGTCCAGCCCAGCCACGGACTCGACCTCGATTCCACCCCCGAAATATACACTCCGCTCCGGAACGCCCACAGACTGCAGCAGCAGAGACAGCGACTGTGACTCGGACGATAGTCACAGCACGCCTCACTACTATCCCAATGCAACCGGACCCACACCCAGCGACTCCAACTACGATCCAAGTGATCCCTTCCTGGTCACTTTTCTGAACAAACCCTACCACCGACCACCAAACCACACTGACGACCCCGATTCTGTCCCCACACAACTAGACATCAATTATTGGCACCGTGACAACTCGGTCCGACTCGTCCGCAACAACGAGAGCAACCCCAATTCACACCATGCAGCCCTTTCAGCCCTAATCCACTCCAGAGTTTGGCACCCGGGAGAAGAGGACGACCTCGGGTCTGACTCCCAAACCGCCAACCCCTTTGCGACCCTGTTCGCAACCAAGAACTGAGGTGTCCAGATGATGTTTTAAAAGGAACCGCTTGGGAAAAGTGTTGTCCTTTCTGATGGAATCTGCAGAATGTTTTATGTTGTTTGTAAGTTTGTTACATGTTACGGGAGTGATATGGGGGGAGCAAAAAAGCGAGACAGGGGTCTAGTGAGGGGGGGGGGTGAAACAGGGTTGCTGCTGCACTGGCCGAAAGGGAATGGGACACAGACGAGGTGGCCGGGACGGAGGTGAGGGAGACGCGGACACGGGACTGGCCCAGAAAAGGAGATGGCTAGTCGGCTGGGGGGGGGGGGGGGTGAGAGCCCCTCCAAGGGGGGGGGGGGGGGGGGGGGGGTGAGAGCCCCTCCAATCCGGCTGATAACGTGGAACGTGAGGGGCCTGAATGGGCCGGTGAAGAGGGCTCGAGTGTTCGCGCACTTGAAGGGACTGAAGGTAGACGTGGCTATGCTCCAAGAGACACACCTGAAGGTGGCGGACCAGGTTAGGTTAAGAAGGGGATGGGTAGGACAGGTATTTCACTCGGGACTGGACGCGAAAAACAGAGGGGTGGCAATTCTGGTGGGAAAGCATGTGTCATTTGAGGCCAAGACTATCGTAGCGGACAATGGAGGGAGATACGTGATGGTGAGCGGTAGGTTGCAAGGGACGTGGGTGGTGTTGGTAAATGTATACGTCCCAAACTGGGATGATGCTGGATTTATGAAGCGCATGTTGGGGCGCATCCCGGGCCTGGAGGTAGGAGGACTGATAATGGGAGGGGACTTCAACACAGTCCTGGACCCAGCACTAGGCCGCTCCAGATCAAGGACGGGAAAGAGGCCGGCGGCGGTCAGGGTGCTCAGGGGGTTGATGGACCAGATGGGGGGAGTGGACCCATGGAGGTTCGCAAGACCGCAGGCCAGGGAATTTTCTTTCTTCTCCCACATGCACAAGGCATACTCCCGGATAGACTTCTTTGTGCTGGGCAGGGCGCTCATCCCGAGGGTGGAGGGGACGGAGTATTCGGCCATAGCCGTTTCGGACCATGCCCCGCACTGGGTGGAAGTGGGGCTGGGAGAGGAGAGGGACCAACGGCCGCTGTGGCGGTTGGATGTGGGACTGTTGGCAGATGAGGTGGTGTGTGGTAAGGTAAGGGGGTGTATTGAAAGGTACTTGGAGGCCAACGACAACAGGGAGGTGCGAGTGGGGGTGGTATGGGAGGCGTTGAAGGCGGTGATCAGGGGAGAGCTAATCTCCATCAGGGCTCATAGGGAGAAGACAGAGGGCATGGAAAGGGAGAGGTTAGTGGGGGAGATTTTGCGAGTGGACAGGAGATACGCAGAGGCCCCGGAGGAAAGATTACTTGGGGAAAGGCAACGGCTCCAGACGGAGTTTGACCTGCTGACCACGGGCAAGGCGGAGGCACAGTGGAGGAAGGCGCAGGGGGCGACTTCCGAGTACGGGGAAAAGGCCAGTCGGATGCTGGCACACCAGCTCCGTAAGAGGGCGGCAGAGAGGGAAATAGGGGGAGTCAAAGATGGTGGGGGAGCTATGGTCCAGAGTGCAACGGAAATAAATAAGGTATTTAAGGCCTTCTACGAAGAGCTGTACAGATCCCAGCCCCCAGGGGAGAAGAGGGGATGGGAAGATTCCTGGACCAACTGCGGTTCCCGAGGGTGGAGGACCAAGAGGTGGCTGGTTTGGGGGGGTACCAATCGGGTTGGAGGAGCTGTGTAAGGGTTTGGGGAGCATGCAGGCGGGGAAGGCGCCGGGGCCAGACGGGATCCCGGTGGAGTTCTATAGAAAGTATGCGGACCTGTTGGCCCCGTTACTAGTGAGGACTTTTAACGAGGCAAGAGAGGAGGGGTCCCTGCCCCCAACAATGTCGGAGGCGACAATTTCCCTGGTCCTGAAGCGAGACAAGGACCCACTGCAATGTGGATCGTACAGGCCGATTTCGCTCTTAAATGTGGACGCTATTGGCAAAAGTGCTGGCCACTAGGATTGAGGACTGTGTCCCGGGGGTGATACATAAGGACCAGATGGGATTTGTAAAGGGCAGGCAATTAAATACGAATGTGCGGCGGCTCTTAAACATGATAATGATGCCATCGGAGGCGGGAGAGGCGCAGATAGTGGCAGCCATGGACGCGGAAAAGGCCTTTGACCGAGTTGAGTGGGAGTACCTCTGGGAGGTGTTGCGTAGGTTTGGGTTCGGGGGAGGGTTTATTAGCTGGGTTAAGCTCCTTTACAGCGCCCCGGTGGCGAGTGTGGTGACGAACCGGCGGAGGTCAGAGTACTTTCAGCTGTACCGAGGAACGAGGCAGGGGTGCCCTTTGTCCCCCCTGTTGTTTGCATTGGCGATCGAACCCTTGGCCATATCACTGAGGGAGTCTAATAAATGGAGGGGGGTGGTCCGCGGGGGGGGGGGGGGGGGGGGGGGGGGGGGGGGGAAAGAGCATCGGGTGTCGCTACACGCGGACGACCTGCTGCTGTACGTGGCGGACCCAATAGAGGGGATGGTGGAGGTCATGCAGACTTTGAGGGAGTTTGGGGAGTTCTCGGGCTATAAGCTCAATGTAGGGAAGAGCAAGCTTTTTGTACTACAGGCAAGGGACCAAGCAAGAGGGATAGGGGACCTACCACTGAGGAGGGCAGAGGGGAGTTTTCGGTATCTAGGGATCCAGATAGCCAGGAGCTGGGGGGCCCTACACAAACTGAATCTGACGAGGTTGGTGGACCAAATGGAGGTGGACTTCAAAAGATGGGACATGTTGCCGCTCTCGTTAGCGGGTAGAGTGCAGTCAGTAAAAATGGTGGTCCTTCCGAGGTTTTTGTTTGTGTTCCAGTGCCTCCCCATCGTGATCACCAAAGGCTTTTTCAAGAGAGTAGGTAGGAGTATTATGGGGTTTGTGTGGGCGAACAAAACCCCGAGGGTAAGGCGAGGGTACTTGGAGCGCAGTAGGGACCGAGGAGGGCTGGCGCTGCCAAACCTAGGGAGCTACTACTGGGCAGCAAACGTGGCGATGATCCGTAAGTGGGTTATGGAGGGGGAGAGGGCGGCATGGAAGAGGATGAAGATGGCGTCCTGCAAAGGAACGAGCTTGGGGGCGCTGGTGACGGCGCCGTTGCCGTTCTCGCCATCAAAGTACACCGCGAGCCCGGTGGTGGCGGCAACGTTAAGGATCTGGGGCCAGTGGAGACGGCATAGGGGTGCAGTGGGAGCCTCAGTGTGGTCACCGATCAGGGGTAACCACCGGTTTGTCCCGGGGAAGATGGGCGGGGGGTTCCAGGGCTGGCACCGGGCTGGGATTAGAAGAATGGGGGACCTGTTCATCGACGGGACATGAGGAGATGTTTGAGCTACCCCCGGGAAATGCATTCAGATATATGCAGGTGAGGGCTGGATTATCAAAATTTTCTCACCCCGAATGTCTGGTCCAGTATGTGGACGACCTATTACTGCAGACAGACACCAAGGCAGAGCACATCGAGCTTCTGTCCAAACTCCTGGAACTCCTACAGGAAATTGTTGCAAAGGAAACCTCAAAAAGGCCCAGATTTTGGAAAACAAAGTGATATATTTGGGCACAATTATCACGCACGGTAAACACGAGATAGAGCACAAAAGAATTGACTCAATCGCCAAATTGCCCCTTCCCCAGAATGTTTCAGCCCTCCGGTCGTTTTTAGGACTGGTTGGCTACTGCCGAAACCACATTGACGGTTTCGCCAGCAAGGCAGCATCCCTCTCGGAACTCCTAAAGAAAGGAGTCCCTTGGGAATGGCTTCCGCAGCATACAGATGCTGTGGACTCATAGCACTCACAGCAGCTCCCGCACTACAAGTTCCAGACCCGCTTTCCCCCTATGCGATAGAGGTAAGAAGAACAGACCGCACCCTTTCGGCCGTGCTCCTCCAGGAACGGCACAAACAGTTAAGGCCCGTAGCTTACGCCTCCAGACTTTTAGATGCTGTGGAGCAGGGATTTTCGGCCTGTGAAAGGCACCTGCTCGCAGTTTTCCGGGCAGTTCAGTATTTTTCCTACATAACCGGACTAAACCCCATCACAATCCTCACAGAACACACCCCCACCCAACTTTTACTTGACGGACGACTCAAGGACGGTACAGTAAGTCAGATTAGAGCAGCTAAATGGACCCTTCTTTTGAAGGGACGGGACATCACTGTAAAAAGGACCAAGACCCACACTTTCTTAGCCGATAACCTTCAGTACCCAGGCACCCCCCACGAATGTGAAATCATCTCATCGCACCACAACACAGGCCCCTTTATTGCAAAAACACCCCCCAGAAAGATAGATAGTTCACCCCAGAGCCCCCAACCCACAGACACATGCGCACATTTACGAATGTATGTGGATGGTTCTTCCACAGTCTTAGAAGGGAAGCGCATTACAGGATGCGACATATACGTTGAGAACGCGTAAGGACGCGCCCTAGAAAAAATATCACTAAAGCTACCAGGACACTTAGGCGCGCAGGCAGCAGAACTAGCAGCCGTGGCGTACATTATGGATCACCCAGATTCCTTCCCCAGCCCAGCAGACATATACTCGGACAGCCTCTATGTCTGCAATAGCCTTACAGAATTCCTACCCCTGTGGAAAGCAAGAGGATTTGTTTCCGCAGACGGAAAACCCCTCCCTTCAGCCCCATTGCCCCGCCACATTTTAGAAAAAGCACAGAACAGGACATTCGGAATCGTTAAAGTTCGCAGTCACCACCATTCCTCCCCACCTGGAAATGTAAAAGCCGATGCACTGGCTAAAGCAGGTTCCATGCACGGATATTTTTGGACACCCCCCCAAAAGCGCCCCAGTGAATGATGTTCAGGTCTCGCAGACTAATATCGAGGATTTAGTGCAGGCCCAGAAGCAGGATAGCAATCTCAGGGAGATTTTGAAAGCAAAATATCCAGCACCGTACGATAGATTTAAAAATGCACTGACCACACATGACGGTGTGGTGTTAAAAGACACCCTTTATGTGGTTCCTGAAAAGGACAGGAATCAACTTATTTGTTTGTTCCATGACGGTCATGGACATCAGGGAATTGATCCCACTACAGCCCACCTCAGGCAGCTCTGTTGGTGGCCAAGTTTAAAAAAAGACGTAATGCACTACGTTGAGAATTGTCTTATCTGTGCCCGGACAGGTACGCAAAGAAAGCTCAACTTAGACACACCTGCCCCGTTAACGGCCCCTGGACTAACCTCCAGATTGATTTTATAGGACCATTGCCCCCTTGCAGGAATGGTTACAAATACGTATTAGTCGTCATAGACACTTTTACGAAATGGGTACATAGAACATAGAACATTACAGCGCAGAAAGGCATTCCCATCCAGAACGAACACGGCAAAGATCTTAACCCACCACATCTTTACGAGATGGGGACTCCCCCGCAGCATTGAATCCGACCAAGGTTCCCATTTTACGGGACGTGTCATGAAGAACGTCCTCACGATATTTGGCATTACCCAAAAATTCCACATCGCATACCACCCCCAGTCAAGTGGTATCGTGGAGCGCATGAATCGGACCCTAAAATCAACCCTCAGAAAAATGGTCCAACAAAACAGCACCACTTGGGATTCAGTCCTCCCTTTTGCGCTGATGCTTTTGAGAAATATTGTCTCAACTTCCACAGGTTACACCCCACACACTCTCATGACCGGACGCCCCATGAAAGGCACAGAATTTTTACTAGGATTGGACTTGACCAGCCCCGAAGTGACGGCCCTCACACACGAGAATGCAGTAAAGCAGTTAGTGGGAGAGTTAAAGCCGCAGTAAGATTAGGCACACGGAGAAAACCGAGCAAGGCCTGTTTTGACAAGACAGTGCATGCGACTGAGTTTGAGGTAGGACAGCAGGTCATGCTCTCAATTTACAACCCCAGGACATTCCTGTCACCGAAGGATTCGGGTCTGTACTCCATTGCGGACAAAGTAAGCCCCTCCGTCTACAAAATCTAGTACCCCAACGGAAAGACTGCATGGTTCCATGTTAACCAGCTTAAGGCATATGGCCCACAGTCCAACCACGCACACCACGTCATGCTCGACGCAACAGACCACACCCCGCCCACACCCAACGTATCCCTACCCTCCCCCAACACATCCACGGACTCGCCCTCGACTCCACCCCCGACCTCTAGACTCCGCCCCAGAACGCCCACAGACAGCAGCAGCAGCGACAGTGACTCAGACAATAGCCACAGCACGCCTCCCTACTATCCCCAGGCAACAGGACCCACACCCAGCGAATCTGACCACGATTCAAGTGATCCCTTCCTCATCACATTCCTCAACAAACCCCACCAAAGACCACCGCCCTACGATGACGATTCCGTCCCCACAGAACTTGACACCACCTTTTGGCACTGCGACAACTCATACAGGCTCGTCCGGAACGACGAGATGGACCCCAAATTGCACCATGCAGCCCTATCAGCCCTTATACATTCCAGTGTATGGCATCCGGGAGAAGATGACGACTTTGAGTCTGACTCCCAAAGCGAGAACTCCTTTGCGACCCTGTTCGCAACCGATAACGGAGGTGTCCAGATGATGTTTTAAAAAGGAACCGCTTGGGAGAAACGCTGTCCTTTCTGATGGAATCTGCAGCATGTTGTTTAATGTTGTTTGTTACTGTTAGTGTTAAATGTTGTTTGTAAGATTGGAAATTTTTTTCCACAGCCCCACGCCTTATTTGTCTGCAGAAACCTTTGAGAACTTGCCAGCACGCTCATCGGCTGAAACCGCTGAGAGCTTGCCAGACCCCCGTTCATAACTGCTCTTCTGGTTCGAAGGTAGAACCAATACAGCAACCTCCCACGATGACTACATTTCTTGCCCGTTCTTGCCGGTTGCTCAGGCAGTGGAGAAACGGCATTGGTCTCCGCCCTGCCTGAGGACCCCCCTTCTGGTCAGCTACGCTCGGGTAGAGCACACACGGCATTGATCACCGTCCTACCCGGGGATTCCATCCAATTCTTACCCGTCGCGGCCCATACGCACCTCATTTCGGCACGTTTGGTTCAAAAAGTTTTGTTTTGTTTTCAGGCGACCCTTAGGTTGCCAACCCTATGCTATTTATATCCTCAAACATTTGGATGATAAATCGCCCAGCCTGCGAGACGGCTCGCATTGTTTCAGTATTTTTCAGTGTGCCTTGTCCTGAATATTCGGTTTTTTTTTAAATGAGGGAGTCACACATGGTGACAAATTGTGAAGGGGAATTGGCACTGAAGGACAGACATACTAACGCATGAGATATTAACCAAGATAGTAACAGACACTATGCTTGATCCCACAGAACTCCAGAAGCTCCAGGAAAAGAGAGGCAACGGAAAAGAAGAGAAGAGAAAGAAGACAACAATGAAGGCGGCATGTGTTTTTTGTTATTGCAATTTGTATTCGGTTGCGCACGAACGCGAACCCCCTGACCCCCAACCCCCCCCCCCCCCCCAGCCGTTAATGATTCACTTCCCCATAGCACCCAGAGCCCAGTAACAGGCAACACCACACCATCATGGTGTGATAAGCTCATAACATGGTACTCCCTTTCCTACGTAGTCGAATCCCTATTAGTGTTGGCGATACTCTGCAGCATCGTGCAGACTATCCGCATGAGGAAATGGCGAAGGAGAGCCTACCGCGCTCGCACCCTGGTATACAGAATAAGATCCCCTATGTTCAGTTACCCCAGGACCCCGAACACCTCGATCTATAATAAAGGACATCCGTTTGCGTTCTTCTGTAAATAAAGAAATGGAAATATTGTACACTCCTGTGCTTGACTGCCAAGCCAGGAAAAATGTAAATGCTGCTATTATTTTGTATTGTTTAGGAAGTTAGTATGACGGAATGTTTAGTGAGTCTAGTTTATTGAGGACAGTTAGAGGTACCGTTTTTTTGTTTTGTAATGCATGTCTCTATTTTGACATAGCGCCAGTTAGAATGTTCGTTAAAATTTTTCTTGCATAGTTATGGTCAGTGTAGAGGCCATAGAAGAGTGCTCGGCGGGTCAGGGAATGAAGACAACGCAGTTATGTGATCCTTCATGCTTCGCGTTAGGATCACAAGGAGGGAGTGTAGACACCTAAGTTGGCCACTTCCCGACTTAAAATGGAGAACCGCAAAGGCCGAAGGGAAATTCAGTAAACCAGGCAAAGACTAGCAAGTGCAGAAATCATGTATATTGAAACCTGTAAGGAACCAGACAGCACTGAATGCAGCAGCCATCTACATAGTAATGTGCGATTCCAAGGCACAATGGCAACAGTGAAGGTAAACAAAGCCAAGCCAGACCCCTCGGCGCCAGCAGGAGCCAAGGCAAAGGAAGGTCAACGGACACTTAGGGACCGCCCAGCGATCAGGGAGCCGCTCCAGCATTGGAGAAATCGATCCAAGTGATCGGAAAGTAGTCCAATCACTTGGAACCATGTACGGGGTCCGCCCCGAAGGGCGGGAAGCCCCTGGGGACTATAAAGTAAAGCCCCCAAGTTCAAATCGTCCTTCTTTGGCAGGGTCACTCAGCAACTTGAACCAACCCTTGACAGTGACCTGCCTCGCTGCCTCCAACCAAGTAAGTCTCAAGTCAATGCTCGCTACGAGATAGGCGCTCCTAGCTACCAGCCCATACCAGCTTTGAATCCTGCAGACTCAAGACCTGAACGAAAGGCCATTTGTTCCCCTGACCTGGTGGACAAGTCCGGAGCTAAGTATTGGCCTTTTAGTGATAGGAATAGCCTAAAAAGTAGAGTTTATGCATGAGTAGTGATTTACTGTGTACAATAAATGTGTTTTGATTTGAATCTTACTAATTTGTGTGTTGAGTTATTGCTCAGTCCTTGAACTTGAACCTCGTGGCGGTATCATAAAGATACCTGGCGACTCTAGAGCAAAGGTTCAACAAACAGAGCAAATTACGAATTAAGAGCCAACCAAAAGTTAGCAACAACCCACATCAACGTTACAACCAAGAAAGCACAACAGCGCCTATACTTCCTCAGGAAACTAAGGAAATTCGGCATGGCCACACTAACTGGGACCAATTTTTACAGATGCACCATCGGAAGCATCCTATCTGGCTGCATCACAGCCTGATATGGTAACCGCTCAGCGCAAGACCGTAAGAAACTACACAGATTTGTGAACACATCCCAGCCCATCAGGCAAACCCGTCTCCCATTCATTGACTCTGTCTACTCCTCCCGCTGCCTCAGGAAAGCGGGCAGCATAATCAAAGACCCCTCCCACCCGGGTTATTCTTTTTTCCAACTTCTTCCATCGGGCAGGAGATACAGACGTCTGAGAACACGCACTGACAGGTTCAAAAGCAGCTTCTTCCCCGCTGTTACCAGACTCCCGACTGACCCTCTTCTCGACTGAACTGATCTCTTCACACATCTTCTCTACTGAGTAGTACTACACTCCGTATACTTCATCCGATGCCTGTGCCTATGTATTTGCATTGTGTATTTATCGCATGTCCTACGTTTTTTCATGTATAGAATGATCTGTCTAGACTGTACGCAGAACAATACTTTTCACTGTACCTCGGTACACGTGACAATAAATCAAATTCAAATCACCCTGATCGACCCTCGCTGTTACTGCAAAGATCTCCAGCAAATTAGTTAAACAGAATTTGCCTTTAATATACCTTTCTGACTGTCCTTAATCCACCTTGCCCAAGCAACTGTTCACGTGCAGAATCGGCTTCTTCCATCTTCTTATAAACCTGGCCAGGGTGCTGTGGGTTTTACAGTGAGACAGTTACTTTCTCAACGGGGTTCGGTTTGATTTGGTGTGCAGGGAATGTAAATTAAGACAATTCAAATCCAACAGGGAAGCCTTTCGCTAGAGAATGGCGAGAATGTGGATGACGCTACCTCAAGGCATATTTTCGGGGGGCAAAGTGCACAAATGCTTTTCAGAGGAAGCTCGTGAACACACAAGGGAGAAAGGACGAGAGGGGCATTCTGATAAGGTGGGCCGAGGAGGGTTGGAGCACAAACATCAGCAGGGACCGGTTGGGCCCAGCGGCCTGTTTCCGTGCTGTAAATTCAGTGTAAAAGCCAGTCCTGGGTCATTGAGGTTACTGGATAAGGTGTCAAACTGGCAGAATTCCTTGGGCAGGGAGGAAGAGAAGTCACAAGGTCTTTCATCGTGTCAGGTTATTGCTTAGCGTTGAAACACCAGACATCCACAAATCTTGCAGATGCAAAGAAGTTCTTGACACCAGAGCTATTCAATATGCTAGTCAGGTACGAGAAGATGGCAAAGTCCTCCTGAGTGCCACAATTTGGCCCTGCACTTGATCAGGCTGAATGACCAAACTAATTAAAAGCATATTTTGGTATGTGCGAAAGTGACCCTTTGATCTGAACGACTAGAATCTTTCACAGAGAAGCAAAGTGTGACTGACTTTCTGGAGCTTTTTTTATCCTCAATCTGCTGTCGACTGCTTATTTTGTACATCACAGAGAACGGGACTGGCCCCAAGTCGCAATCTTTGTCAAAAGATTTTGGAAAGGTTAAGGATTTATTTTATTTTTGAACTGACAGTCTTTGGTGTTAATTATTCGGTGCAATAAATTTGAAACCTGAAAAATAACCCCAGCACCACATTGCTTCTGCACACCCAGGTGGACAGCACCGCATTGCAGGCAGCTTAGGCACTGTCAGTGCAAACTATCATGGCCAAGAATTACGAGCTCACCCTCTTGCGCACTGCATTCATTTTCAGCATGCTCAAGAGTAGTCAAAAGTGGCGCGCACATGAGTATGGAAACGGCAGGTAGAATTACAGGTGGGAGACAGCCCCGAATTGGAAGCCCAATTCCCCAAGCCCCCTCTTTAGAAAGCATCCAGAAGTGACATTCAAGCAGGGCCAGCTCAGTAACCTGTCTTTGCTCACCTCAGGGACAGGCGCAGTCGCACTGTGGAGAAACCGCGGCAATGTGGGGACTACGGGAGGGGATTAAGTTACAGCACCAGTGGATGGTTCACACGGTGTGCAGTGATGTCCCTAACCTGCCCAATTCAGGGGAAAGTCTCAGCCGTGCCACTACTCACTGTGTGCAACATGGGCTGCGTGCACATGTAGTCATGCCTGGTCCTTGCGTGGCAAGTGAGGAGAGACAGGACCTTTACTGAGTTGCACAGCACAGGTTTCGGCCCAACGGGTTGTCTCTATCGGCCAAAAGAAAGGCATATCCAGCCCAATCCTGTTCCCCAGTTCTTGATGCACAGCCCTGGGGGCCATGGGCACCTCGAACATATATCAGGAGATGGCCACTCGGCCCCTTGAGCCTGCTCCACCATTCGATAAGTCCATGGCTGATCGGAGTGTAACCTCAACCCCACATCCCTGCTGACCGCCTGAAAACCTTTCATCCCCCTAATCTTTCACCCCCCTTGTTAATCAAGAATCTATCTAGTTCTGCCTTAAACATATTCAAAGGCTCTGCTTCCGCTGCCATTGGAGGAAGAGAGTTGCAGAGACTCACAACTCAGCGAAAAAAAATTCTCCTCATTTGGTCTTATTTGTTGCTGACATCATTGCGACTTTCCATTCATAAATATATTACCAGGAGAATTCCATAAGAATTACCTGCACTCAACAAGAACATATGACCACATGAATTCTGAGGAGTAGGTAATTGGCCCCTCGAACCTGCTCCGCCACTTAATATCATGGCTGATCTGATTGAAACTGTCGTCTTGAGGACGAGTGCCAAAGACGCGGAGAGAAAAAATTCTCCTCGTCTCCATCTTAAATGGGCGACCCCTTGTTTTTAAACAATGATCCCAAGGTCTTGATTCTCCGACAAGAAGAAACATCCTCTCCACATCCACCCTGTCAATACCCCTCAGGATCTGAAAGGTTTTGGTGAAGTCACCTCTTACTCTTCGAAACTCCAGTGGATACTAAACGTAACCTCTCCAACCTTTCCACATGAGACAACCCGTCCATTCCTGGTATCAGTCCCTCCTTAAATAAGGAGACCAGTGCTGTACACATACAATAATCCAGATGTGGTCTCAACAATGCCCGGTACAACTGAACCATAACCTCCTTACTTTCGTAATTGTTCACAATACTTTCTCTCACAATAAACGATAACATTCACTCACGCACTAGAACGCCTAGATCCCTCTGCACTTCAACATTCTGCAGTCGTTCTCCATTTAAGTAATGCTCCGCTTTTTTATTCTACCTGCCAGTGAATAACTTCAAATGTTATCACATTATATTCCATCTCAGATTTTGCCCACTCATTCAGCCTTCCAACAACCTTCTTATTTCCTCTTCACAAAATACTTTACAACCTATCTTTATGTCATCTGTGAATCTAGCTGTCATGGCCTTCGTTCCCCCATCTAAGCCGTTGATGTAAATTGTAAAAAGTTGAGGCCACAGCACAGACCCTGGCGGGACTCCACTTGTCACTCCTGCCGATCAGAAAAAGACCTATTCATGCATACTCTCGGCTTTCTGCCAGCCAATCTTCGGTCTATGCTAATATGTTACCTCTGCACCATGAGCTTTTATTTCCCGCAATAACCTTTGATGTGGCATCTTGTCAAATGCCTTCTGGAAATCCAAGTACAACATATTGAGTGCAACTCGGACAGCTTTTGAAAATGTGGCAAGGCTTATTCCCTCTACCCACCATTCAGGCAATGAGTTCCCGATCCCAACTACCATTGGGGGAAAATGTTCTCCTCAACTGCCCGCTAAAGTTTAAGGAATTACTTTAATTCTAAGCTGCCGTCTCCCCCAGGAAACCTGTCCTTCCAATGGGACACAAAATATTTATATTTAGCATGGCCACTCCACCTAACCTGCACATATTTGGACTGTGGGAAGAAACCCACAGAGACACAGGGAGAACTTGCAAATGCCACACAGTAACCCGAGTCGGAATCAAACCCAGGTCCCTGGCGCACCTTGCATCCTGGCTCCTGTCCCTCAAACAACATCACAAAAGCAGGATTACCTGGTTGCAGTCACAAGGCTTTGGGTGAGCTTGGTGTGCGCACGTTGCTCACCGCAATTCATGTACAAACAGCGACCCGGGCTCCGAAAGTACTTCAGTTGTAAAGCACTTTGGAAGGTCGTGAAAGGTGGAAGGAGTCAGGGAGGTGATTGAGAGAGCAACATGCAGTATGCACCATTGTGTGTGCACTTTCAGCTGCCCATCCCGATGGCTAGCCAGTCTGTCAGTGTGATTGCAGTGGCGACGGGGTTGTCAGATGTGGAACACACTCACGCACACATACACACCCAGCGGTATGGTTTGCTGGTGACCTGACTGAAAACAAAATGCCCCACGTTGTTGCCCACTCATTTACCCCAGTCCCAAGATCCTGTGTGCATGCTGCTTACCTCTGCTGTTCTCGCACATTCTGTCCACAACTGCAGAAATCTCCGCATGCAGGCGCAGCGCGCCAGCGATTTCAAGATGAAAAGGGCAGCGAACCCTTCCTCCTCATCCTCCTCGAGCCCCAGCTCCCTCTGCCCATCGGTGTCAGTTCCCACCCCCCCTCACCCAACCCCTCCTTTACCTCGGTCTTGCTTGCCAATCCCCTTCCGCCCCAACACTATTTCCGTGTTGGTTCCAATACCTCGATCCACTGCCAGCCCATTCACCCCTCCATCAAGCGCGCCACTCCAGGGAGCAGATTGACTTCAGGATCTCACAATTGCAATAATGCCTCTCTGTCCCTCTCAACCCTGTGAGACGTCAGCCTCTTCCCCCTTTGAATCTGCTGGTCTTTCTGCCCGTTTCTCTGGCCCCCTCCCCGAGATCAGTCTTTTCTCTCGATCAATTCCTCAATTTCTCTCTCTCCCTCCCAGGCTGGTTCACCTTCTCTCACTCCCTCACGTCTCCCCCCTGCCTCCCAGACCAGCTGTCAACGTTGTCCCCCTTGAGATTGGTGTCCCTCTCCCTCCCCAAGATGTTCCTCTCTCTTTCCCTTATACAAAGGTCTTCTTCACTTCTTCCACCACTACGCCTCCTCCCCACCGGGTCCCTCTGTCGCCTCGTTGGGTGGGGGGAGGGAGGAATCAGTCTCTCTGTACTCCCTCCCCAAGATCACTCACTCTCTCCCTCCCTCCCTTAGGATCTATCTCTCTTTCTCTTCCCACCTACCCTTTTCCTCTCCTAGTCCAGGATCTTTCTCTCTTACTCCCTTTATCTCTCCCCTGCACCCAAGATCAATATCTTTCCCTCTCCCACTGTCCTTCACTCTCTTTTCCCCCCTCTTCTCTCTCCTTCCCTTTCTTTTCACTCCCCCTCTTCTCTCTCCTTCCCCCTCCCTCTATCTCAGGGACCTCTCCCCTCCCCCGGCCCTGTTGATGGGGATTTGCTCCGTCTCTCTCGCCCTGTGCTCAGTCTGACCCCCGCCTCGCTCACCAGCCAACACACTGGGCAGCCTGTCCCAGACCCCCCTGACCCGGCCTCTGTAACGGACACTAGGCCCCGATCTCCGGCCTCGGCTGCTTCGCCCTGCCGGAGCCCCCGCCCCCCTCGGCTGCTGGGCCGTCCTTTCGACTGGCTGGGGATGCGCAGGCGCGCGGCGAGGACTCCGGTTCGCTGAACCGGGGGAAGGGGCGGGGCCTCCGCTATGCCGAGGCGGGGTCAGGGAGATGGGGGCGTGGTCAGGGGGTGGGGGGGGTGGCCTGGAGGTTGGGGGGCGCGGCCTGCAGTTTGGAGGATGAGTCTGAAGTTAAGGGGCGTGGTTTGGAACTGGGTGCGCGCGGCACGAGTCTGTGGGCGTGGCTTGGTGTGTGGGCGTGACCACCTCACCAATTGGGTGGGGCAAGTCTGATGGGCGGGGCCAACTCAGCATGTGGACTGGGTTTGGTTTGTGGGCGGGCCTGACCTGACCTGTGCCTTTATTGTCACAAGTAGGCTTACATTAACACTGCAATGAAGTTACTGTGAAAAGCCCCTAGTCGCCACATTCGGGTCACAGAGGGAGAATTCAGAATGTCCAAATTACCTAACAGCACGTCTTTCGGGACTTGTGGGAGGAAACCGGAGCACCCGGAGAAACCCACACAGACACAGGGAGAACGTGCAGACTCTGCACAGACAGTGACCCGAGCCGGGAATTGAACCTGGGACCCTGGCGCTGTGAAGCCACTGCGCTACTGTGCTGCCCTGCCACCTGGGTGAGGAGGTGCTTCTATTTATTTATTTCCCATCCCTAGTTGCCCGTGAAAGGTGATGGTCTCCAACTGCTGCAGTCTATATGGTGTAGGTACACCCTCAGTGCAGTTAGGGTGTTACAGGATTTTGACCCAACGACAGTGAAGGAACGGTGATATATTTCCGAGTCAGGAGGATGAGTGATTTAGAATCCATAGAACCCCTACAGGGCAGAAGGAGGCAATTCGGCGGGTCCGAAAGAAAACCCTCTTTAGGCCCCCGCCCTGCAACCCCGTAACGCTACCAAGCCTACACAGCTTTGGACACAAAGACAATTCAGAATGGTAAACCCACCAGCACCTGGACAGTGGGAGGAAACCGAAGCACCCAGAGGAACCCATGCAGACACGGGAAGAATGTACAAACTCCACACAGTCACCCAAGGTCAGAATCAAACCTAGGTCCCTGGTGCTGTGAGGCAGCAGTGCTAACCATTGTTCCGCTGTGCTGCCCAGGAGTGGAACGTTCAGGTGGCCTTTGGATGGTGCTGCCGAAGGAGTCTTGGTGAGTTCCTGCAGTGCATCTTGTAGATGGTACACACGGCTGCTATTGTGCGTCGGTGTTTGAGGGAGTGAATGTTTGTGGAAGGGATGCCAATCAAGCGGCGCTGCTTTGTCCTGGATGGTGTTGAGCTTCTTGAGTGTTGATGGAGCTGCACTCATCCAGGCGAGTGGGGAGTATTCCATCACACTCCTGACTTGTGTCTTGTAGGTGGTGGACAGGCTTTGGGGAGTCAGGAAGTGAGTTATTCACCACAGGATTCCTAGCCTGCTAGGCTTGGAGGGGAACCTCCAGTTGGTGGTGTTCCCAGATATTTGCTGTCCTTGTCCTTCTAGATGGCACTGTTTGGAAGGTGCTGCCTACAGAGCCTTGGTGAGTTTCTGCAGTGGAATATTAAATGGAAAACACGCCTGACGCTGAGCCTCGGTGGTGGAGGAAGTGAATGTTCAAGGTTAGAAGCAGTTCAGAGAATGTTTACTAATTCCAGGAATGGGAGATTAGGATTGTATCCACTGGAGTTCAGAAGAACTGGAGGCCTGTGACCAGCTGTGTGCCTCAGAGATCGGTGCTGGGTCCACTGTTATTTGTTATATATATTAATGATTTGCATGAGAATGTAGGAGGCATGTTTAGTAAGTTTGCAGATGACACCAAGATTGGTGGCATAGTGGATAGTAAAGAAGGTTATATAAAATTGCAACAGGATCTTGACCAATTAGGCCAGTGGGCCGATGAATGGCAAATGGAGTTTAATTTGGATAAATGTGAGGGGATACATTTTGGTAGATCAAATCAGGGCAGGACCTACTCAGTTAATAGTAGGGAGTTGGGGAGAGTTACAGAGCAAAGAGATCTAGGGGTACAAGTTCATAGCTCCTTGAAGTTGGAGTCGCAAGTGGACAGGGTGGTGAAGAAGGCATTCAGCATGCTAGGTTTTATTGGTCAGAATATTGAAGACAGGAGTTGGGATGTCTTGTTGAAGTTGTACCAGACATAAGACCAAGAGGGGTGGCCGGGGAGAGGGGGGAGGGGGGAAGTTGGGGCGGGGGGGAAGAAGGGGAAAGGGGGGTAGTTTTCTGCAACGTGGCAGGGGGTGAGAGGTGACATGGTCAAGGGCAGAGAACCACAAAAAAAAAATGTGATCACTGGGGACGAACATGAAACGGTCACCTTATGCACGGCTTGTGGTGGGTCGACCTCCAGCATCATAAAGATATTGACCCACCCGGGTGCACCGGATATTCAGTC
This sequence comes from Scyliorhinus torazame, assembly GCF_047496885.1. Classification (NCBI taxonomy): domain Eukaryota; kingdom Metazoa; phylum Chordata; class Chondrichthyes; order Carcharhiniformes; family Scyliorhinidae; genus Scyliorhinus; species Scyliorhinus torazame. The sequence continues at coordinate 179,198,496 of NC_092720.1, read as the reverse complement.
TTTTGCTTCCTTAGTGGCCATTGTGGGGAACCACTTTCACCCTAAACCTCCAATAATTGTTCGCTGGCTCCAGTTTCACACCGCCACCCAGGCCCAGGACGAATCGATGAGCGACTTCTTGGCTCAGTTAGGCAAGCTGGCTGAAACCTGTGAGTTTGGCGCTTTATCAAATAAACCCGAAGAGACCATTTTGTCTGTGGCCCCCACGGCATGGCAACGCAATACAAAGTTCTGGCAGAAACCCACCTGATTCTGCAGCGAGCAGTCGAGAGAGCCATCTCCCGCGGGAGCGCCGAGCAGGGTGTACACGAACTCCAAGACATGGCTGCACTGAGTCTGGGCCGCCCAAACGACCTCCGTTCTGCGTTGTCACAACCTGAGCAAACATGCCCACGATGATGGGGTAATTACCATAGATACGCAGTCCGCTGCCTCAGAGGTCCTGAGAGCCGCCGTGCAAACCCCGCTTCCTCCGACCGTGAGGAGCCGGATGTCGGGTACAAACCGAGCAACAGACGGCCCTCACGACGGTCCATCCCCGCCACTCCGCTGGCCGCGATCGCCACCCACGTGACCGAGCTGAGTATGTAGATGAGGAGGATGCTCCCTAGCAGCAGCTGCGCTGTGTAACGGCCCCGAGGGTTGCTCCAATCCATGTGACCTGCAGGTGAATGGACACTCCATCCAGACGGAGCTGGATACCGGAGCGGTGGTCCCCGTGGTCACCTGTCACGCGTTTGCTAGAACCCGGCCATGCCTCCAGACGTTGGCTTTGTGGGATACCAGCACCCAGCTTGCCACATGTACAGGGGGAGCCTTTGGCGATTGTGGTCCTGGTTACATAGCGGCAGCAGTTGGTGAGTCTAACATGGGTAGTGGTACGTGGCAGCGGGCCGGGTTTGCTGGGCCGTGTCTGGTTTAGACTGGCTGTGAGTCTGCCGCATCTATCTACATGGAACAGAGGGGCCCTTGGCGAGGTTCCCCAACGTTTTCCAGGCGTACCTGGGCAGCATACAGAGAGCCATGGCCTGGATTAGTGTAGAACCCTTGGCGCAGCTACACTATTTCCCCACCCGGCCTGTCGGCCCCTTACACGCTGATGATAAAGTGGATGCCAAATTGGATCGATTGGAGCATTTGGGCATTATGGACACCGTTCAGTTCTCCGATTGGGCTACCCCGGTCATCCCTGTAAAGAACTGGACGGCTCTGTTTGCCTGTCTGGCGATTACAAGATGTCCGTGAACCGTGTTTCTTGTCTGGGCCATTACCCAGTCCCTCGCATCAAGGATTTGTACGGAAACCTCAGTGGTGGCTGCACGTTCTCGAAGCTGGACATGAGCCACTCATACCTCCAGCTGGTTTTGCACCCCGGCACGCTACGTTTCATGACAATAAATACGCACCTGGGGTTATACGAATATCCTCGGTTGTCTTTCGGACTCTCCTCGGCATGTGCAATCTTCCAGCGAGTAATGGAGAACATCCTAAGGGGGTTGCCCCGAGTGGCGGTGTGCCTGGACGATGTCCTGATCACAGGCTCCTCCAACCAGGAGCATCTACAGAACCTGGTTGAGGTCCTGCGAAATTTTGAGAGGGCTAATGTCTGCCCAACGGGGTTACATATCTGGGTTACCGCATGGACCGCCATGGCCTACAACCCAGAGAGGACAAGGTACGGGCCATCCGACAGGCCCCCTGGGAGCTCTGTTCCATCCTGGGCCTCGTGAACTATTACGGGAAGTTTTTCCCGAACCTGGATACCCTGTTAGCTCCCCTCCACCGACTGTTGAAAAAGGGCCAGCCAGGGCAGCGTGGCGGCACAGTGGTTAGCACTGCTTTCTCACTGCATCGAGGTCCCAGGTTCGATCCCAGCTCTGGGTCACTGGCTGTGTGGAGTTTGTACATTCGCCCTCACAACCCAAAGATGTGCAGGCTAGGTGGATTGGCCACGCTAAATTGCCCCTTAATTGGAAAAAATGAATTGGGTACTCTAAATTTATAAAAAAAGAAAAAGGGTCCGCCTTGGGAATGGGCCCAGCCACAGTGAATGGAGGAACTACGTGCAGACCGAAGAAGAGGGATTGACCATCACCTTTGGAGTAAAAATATTTCACTAGTATGTCTACGGGCAAACGCTTCCAGTATTCTCAGGCCATAAGCCAGTGTTGGGCCTGTTTAAGGATGACTGGGCAATTCCCCAATAGTTTCTGCTCGGATCCAGTGTTGGCTGCATACAAACTTACGTTGGAACACGTTCGGGGGCAAAGACTCCCACATGAATGCGTTGAGCCACCTCCCCCTTCCCAGCAGGCTACCGACGCCGCATCGGCCGACGAAGGCGTCGCCGCCGCTCTCCATTTCATGGACGCCTTGGCGGTCACAACGTCTCGCATCTGAGGTCGGATCCAGACCCAGACAGACCTCAGCAATGCAGCACGGTTGCATGGTGGATAGCACAATTGCTTCACAGCTCCAGGGTCCCAGGTTCGATTCCAGCTTGGGTCACTGTCTGTGCGGAGTCTGCACATCCTCCCCGTGTGTGCGTGGGTTTCCTCCGGGTGCTCCGGTTTCCTCCCACAGTCCAAAGATGTGCAGGTTAGGTGGATTGGCCATGATAAATTGCCCTTAGTGTCTAAAATTGCCCTTAGTGTTGGGTGGGGTTACTGGGTTATGGGGATAGGGTGGAGGTGTGGACCTTGGGTAGGGTGCTCTTTCCAAGAGCCGATGCAGACTCGATGGGCCGAATGGCCTCCTTCTGCACTGTAAATTCTATGAATTCTATGACCCGCAATTATCCCCCGTCTGCCACATCATTCAGTATGGGGCTCAGCACGGGGCTTTACTGGACGACCTGAAGGCCTGTGTCATGTTAATCACCCTGGGGTAACACGGACTGCAACTGGATGCAGTTGGACTTGAAAGTAGACTCCAAACTTTGGTGTTGGTTCAATACGCTTTATTGAACTTGTTAAGCAGTGCACACAGTTCGCTGTGGGTTTGACACTCTACTAATGTAAGCGTGCTTACTATAACTAACTAGACCAGACTAGCTCTGAGCCATGTGTAGAAGGTGCTAACCGATATGTACACCCTGACTGTCACTACAGTTGTCACCAGTGGAAAGAGGCAGAGTGTTGATGCCTCCTGTGTTTTATAGTGCACCTTCTAGTGTTCTGCCTGGTGATTGGTTGTGTTCTGTCCTGTGTGTTGATTGGCTGTACTGGGTCTCTGTCATTGCCTGTCTGTATCTCATTATGTGCATGAGTGCATATCATGACAGCCTGTACTTCCACAACCCAGGAACTAAGTGTTGAGGACGCCGTTATTTTGTGGGGAACATGTGTCGTGGTTCCGGAACTCGGGCGCAGCCTGCTTCTGCAGGACCTCCACAACGGATACCCGGGTGTGTCAAAAATGCAAACGCTGGCCCGCAGTTACATCTGGTGGTCCATGATCGATGCCGTCGTAGGGGCTGCAGGGGCTAGTTTAGCACAGGGCTAAATAGCTGGCTTTTAAAGCAGACCAATGCAGGTCAGCAGCGTGGGTTCAATTCCCGTACCAGCCTCCCCGAACAGGCGCCGGAATGTGGCAACTAGGGGCTTTTCACAGTAACTTTATTTGAAGCCTATTTGTGACAATAAGCAATTTTCATTTTCATTTCATTCATTGAGCGGTTGGCCCAGCGTTGTGTGACCTGCCAAGAGCATCAGGCGCCGCTCTACTTGTGAGAATGGCCGGGACTGTCCTGGTCCCATCTCCACATTGACTTCAGGGGTCATTTCCAGAGGGTGAGGTTTCTCGCCGTCTGACTGACTTGGCTAGCGGCCAACGAATTGGCTCCTAATGCTGTGATTTGACCGGTAACCAGTTGTGATTGGTTCTGATCTCACTGAGATGTTTCTTTCAGAGACAGGGTTGGGTTTCGAATTTCACTATTGGCTCTGAAACATGGAAGGAGCAGGTCGAAGTCTCTTTCTCTCTGATCAGATGTATTCTCTCTAAAAATCCAGTGTAAGAGATCTTCTCTCTTCCCAGTAAGACTGGGGGCGGAATTCTCTCACTCCCCCACCAGGTCGGAGAATCGCCGGGGGCTGGCCTGAATCCCGCCCCCGCCGGTTGCCGAATTCTCCGGCACCGGATATTCGGTGGGGGCGGGACTCGTGCCACGCTGGTCGGCGGGCCCACCCCGGCGATTCTCCGGCCCGCGATGGGCCGAAGTCCCGCTGTTGGAATGCCTGTCCCGCCGGCGAGAATCAAACCACCTCTCTTACCGGCGGGACTAGGCGGCGCGGGCGGGCTCCGGGGTCCTGGGGGGGGGGGGCGCGGGGCGATCTGGCCCCGGGGGGTGCCCCCACGGTGGCCTGGCCCACGATCGGGGCCCACCGATCCGCGGGCGGGCCTGTGCCGTGAGGGCACTCTTTTCCCTCCGCTTTGGCCACAGCCTTCACCGTGGCCGACGCGTAAGAGACCCCCCCCCCGCCCGCGCATGCGCGGGGATGACATCAGCAGCCGCTGATGCTCCCGCGCATCAGCGGACTTCCGCTGGCCGGCGAAGTCCTTTCTGAACCGGCTGGCGTGGCGCCAAAGGCCTTTCCCGCCGGCCGGCGCTTCGCCAACCACTCCGGCGCGGGCCTAGCCCCTCAAGGTGAGGGGTTGGCCCCTAAAGGTGCGGACTCCGCACCTTTGGGGCGGCCCAACGCCGGAATGGTTAACGCCACTCCATCCTGCCAGGACCCCCCGCCCTGCCGGGTAGGGGAGAATCCCGCCCTGGATGTCATTCTCTCGACAGAGACACTGACACAGGCGTCATTGATGCTAATCCTGAAGAAGGGGAAGGAGTGTGGGTTACAGGGATACGATGGAGGTGTGGGCTTAAATAGGGTGCACTTTCCAAGGGCCGGTGCAGACTCGATGGGCCAAATGGCCTCCTTCTGCCCTGTAAATTCTATGATTATAGACCCATTTTGTTATTGAACTCTGACGTGAAGGTGCAGGTGTTGAGTCTGGAGAAGGGGGTGTAGATAGCCTGGGTCACATTGTCATCCAAAAAGACGAGGTGTTGGGTGTATTAAAAAATATTAAGGTAGATAAGTCCCCAGGGCCTGATGGGATCTACCCCAGAATACTGAAGGAGGCTGGAGAGGAAATTGCTGAGGCCTTGACAGAAATCTTTGGATCCTCGCTGTCTTCAGGGGATGTCCCGGAGGACTGGAGAATAGCCAATGTTGTTCCTCTGTTTAAGAAGGGTAGCAAGGATAATCCCGGGAACTACAGGCCCGTGAGCCTTACTTCAGTGGTAGGGAAATTACTGGAGAGAATTCTTCGAGACAGGATCTACTCCCATTTGGAAGCAAATGGACGTATTAGTGAGAGGCAGCACGGTTTTGTGAAGGGCAGGTCGTGTCTCACTAACTTGATAGAGTTTTTCGAGGAGGTCACTAAGATGATTGATGCAGGTAGGGCAGTAGATGTTGTCTATATGGACTTCAGTAAGGCCTTTGACAAGGTCCCTCATGGTAGACTAGTACAAAAGGTGAAGTCACACGGGATCAGGGGTGAACTGGCAAGGTGGATACAGAACTGGCTAGGCCATAGAAGGCAGAGGGTAGCAATGGAGGGATGCTTTTCTAATTGGAGGGCTGTGACCAGTGGTGTTCCACAGGGATCAGTGCTGGGACCTTTGCTCTTTGTAGTATATATAAATGATTTGGAGGAAAATGTAACTGGTCTGATTAGTAAGTTTGCAGACGACACAAAGGTTGGTGGAATTGCGGATAGCGATGAGGACTGTCTGAGGATACAGCAGGATTTAGATTGTCTGGAGACTTGGGCGGAGAGATGGCAGATGGAGTTTAATCCGGACAAATGTGAGGTAATGCATTTTGGAAGGGCTAATGCAGGTAGGGAATATACAGTGAATGGTAGAACCCTCAAGAGTATTGAAAGTCAAAGAGATCTAGGAGTACAGGTCCACAGGTCATTGAAAGGGGCAACACAGGTGGAGAAGGTAGTCAAGAAGGCATACGGCATGCTTCCCTTCATTGGCCGGGGCATTGAGTATAAGAATTGGCAAGTCATGTTGCAGCTGTATAGAACCTTAGTTAGGCCACACTTGGAGTATAGTGTTCAATTCTGGTCGCCACACTACCAGAAGGATGTGGAGGCTTTAGAGAGGGTGCAGAAGAGATTTACCAGAATGTTGCCTGGTATGGAGGGCATAAGCTATGAGGAGCGATTGAATAAACTTGGTTTGTTCTCACTGGAACGAAGGAGGTTGAGGGGAGACCTGATAGAGGTATACAAAATTATGAGGGGCATAGACAGAGTGGATAGTCAGAGGCTTTTCCCCAGGGTAGAGGGGTCAATTACTAGGGGGCATAGGTTTAAGGTGAGAGGGGCAAGGTTTAGAGTAGATGTACGAGGCAAGTTTTTTACGCAGAGGGTAGTGGGTGCCTGGAACTCACTACCGGAGGAGGTAGTGGAAGCAGAAACGATAGGGACATTTAAGGGGCATCTTGACAAATATATGAATAGGATGGGAATAGAAGGATACGGACCCAGGAAGTGTAGAAGATTGTAGTTTAGTCGGGCAGTATGGTCGGCACGGGCTTGGAGGGCCGAAGGGCCTGTTCCTGTGCTGTACATTTCTTTGTTCTTTGTTCTTTGCTACGTTGGTGGTGGGTAGGATGGAGGGATTTGTGCCAGGGGTGCTGGCGGAGGACCAAACGGGATTTGTAAAGGGCAGGCAGCTCTCCAGTAATATCAGGAGGCTGTTGAATGTAGTAATGACCCACTGTCGGTGGGCGGGTGCTGGAAGTTATTGTCTCCATGGATGAGGATCGGGTGGAGTGGAGGTATCTATTTGAGATTTTGGGTAGGTTTGAGTTTGGCCTGAAGTTCGTGGTATGGGTGCGCTTGTTGTATGCAGCTCCGGTGCTATGTGTAGTTACGAATGGGATGATCTCGTAGAGTTTTGGGCTGCACAGAGCTACGAGGCAGGGGTGCCTGCTGTCACCATTGTTGTTCACGCTAGCGATCGATCCCTTGGCGATGGCCCTTCGAGGGTCAGTGGGGTGTCAGGGGATTGTGAGGGGGAGCAAGGAGCACCAGGTGTCTCCTATGCAGACAATCTGTTATTGTTTGTGTCGGACCCGCTGGAGAGTATAGGTAAGATCATGGGAATATTGGAGAGGTTTGGGGCCTCTCGGGGTATAAATTGAACGTCGGGAAGAGCAAGTTTTTCCGGTGAATTCGGCTGGGGGCTAACTTGGGGTGTTGCCATTTGAGGTGGCTGGGGGAAAAGGTCAGGTATTTGGGGATCCAGGTGATGAGGGAATGGGCTACGATGCACAAGTGGAATTTGACAACATTGGTGGAGGAGATTCGAGGGTATTTTAAGAGGTGGGACACATTACACCTGATACTGGCAGGGAGGGTGCAGGTCGTGAAAATAAATGGGCTGCCAAGGTTCCTGTTTGTTTTCCAGACCCTCCCAAACTTTTTCCCGAAGGTCTTTTTTCAGAAACTGGAGGCGGTGATCTCAGAGTTTCTATGGACGGGGAAGGTGCAGAGGGTAAAGAGGGCCCTGCTGCAGGGGCAGAGGCAGAAAGGGGTTTGGCGCTCCCGAACCTGCTGCACTATCACTGGTCAGTGAACGTGGAGAAACTGAGGCGATGGTGGGGTTGAGGGATGGGGGGGCGGTGGAGGAGGCAGAGTGGGTTAGGAAGGAGGAGGAGTTCTGTAGGGGATCCAGCTTCAGGGCTACAGTGACGGCTCCACTGCTGTTGGCTCTGGGGAAATATACTGGGAGCCAGGTGGCACAGTCGAAGGTTATGGGGCTGTATTCTCTAAAGATGGGGCTATGTCCCCACAACAGCGTAAAAAGGCTGGCGCTTCACTCTGGACTTTCCTTAAGCTCTGGTTGCGGATACGGGGCCCCGCACTTCCGGTCAGGAGTCCACGCATGTGCACGGTGGCAGCCTGCAGCGGCCGTGCCGTGCGGCATGGCGGACTCGCACCGCGGATCATCATCCAAAATGTAGCCCCCCCCCGAGATCACGCGCGCCTGCGGATGCGTGCCACCTGATCGCTCCCTTGGCCATCCATGAGGCAGGCACCCGCCCCGGTGATCGATCTCCCCGCCCCCCACCAGGGCAGCCGTGGACTGAGTCCGCAGCCGCCACCCGAAGTTCCCGACGGCCAATAGTTGGTTAGAACCACGTCGGCGGGAACTCGGACAGTTTTGCGCGGAGAATCTGGGATCTCTGTCAATGGCCCCCTAGCCGCGCCGCGTAGATCGCGCGCGAGCGATTCCCGAGCGATTCTGACCGGAGAATCGCCTCAGCGGCACCAGTCCCAATTCCCTCGTAAATGGCCATTCTCCGCCCCCGCGTTGAACGTGATTTTGGCGCGGGGCTGTGGAGAATCCTGCCCCAGGTGTGGAATCAGCTGAGGAGGCACTTAAAATTGGAAGGGATGTTGGCAGGAACCATTGGTTTAAGCTGGGGGAGGTAGATGGGATGTACGGGAGGTGGAGGGAAGCTGGTCTGGAGAGGGTTAGGGGCTTGTATCTGGAAGGGCAGTTTACAGGATTGGACACGTTGAGAGAGTTCGCAGGGCGAACGCAATTTCCTACTTGATTCAGTTCAAGATAGTGCATAGGGCGCATTTGACTCGGGCAAGGATGAGTGGTTTCTTTCAAGGGGTGGCTGATGAGTGAGGGAATTGCGGGCCGACTGCCGGCGAACCATGCGCACATGTTCTGAGGTCATAAGAAGTTGGAGAGATACTAGGAAGCGGTGTTTGGGGTGTTGTCCAAAACTATGGGGGTGGAGGTCAGGCCGGACCCAATGGTGACGATGTTTGGGGTATCGGAAATGCCGGAGCTGCTGGAGGGGAATGGGGCCGATGTTGTGGTGATAGCCTGGCTGGGGGACCGGTATGACTTCCTACGGGAGGGAGTCGGAGGAGGGCTTTGAGACAAGGCGGGGGTTGATCATGACAATGTTTGAGGAATTGTTCGTCGAGGGGGAGGGAGAGGAGGGTCGGATAAAAATTGTACAAACTGTGAATTGTGCGGTTATTGAGTATGTTGTGGGTGTTACTGTTCTTTTTACAGATGTTTGGAATAAAATATATTTTAAAACAATAGAGAGTGCAGATGTACAAAAAGACCCGGGTCTCCTTGTCAATAAGTCACTGAAAGCTATCATGCAAATGCAACAAGTAATTCTGGAGGTACGTTGGTCACATGAGAGAGTATAGGAGTAGTGAAGTGTTGCTTCAATTGTATAGAAGCTTGGTTAATACCTGGAGTAAGGTGTGCACGTTGGTTCTAGGGTTGGCGGGATTGTGCTATGAAGGGAAATCGGAAGAATTGTGCCTGTATTCTCAAGAGCTTCAAAACCTCATTGACACGTACAAAATACTTAAAGGGAATAGACAGGATAGATGCAGGTAAGATGTTTCCCTTGGTTGGTGTTGCTGGAGTTTCACACCTGTTCGACTATAGTGCCCCTCACTCCCCAACTGACCAGATAACACTTAGAGTTTCAGTTCAAGAACTTTATTCTAGCTATAGCATGGGAGCTAAGCATCCACAAGGTGGCTTGCCAGCTCCCTGATCATAGAAAATACAGAGCAATTATACCTTTGCTTATCGTTCAAGTAATTAACATACACCAATCAAAATAATACATTTGCTTAGAAGTTATCCCTATCCATTCAATTAATAATTAGGACTACATAATGTATAACATATGAGTATAATTCCGAATCATAATCGGGAAACGTCCATTTAATTATAATATCGGCATGCACGTAGTTGTCTCGACTTATCTGTTAACTGCGTGACATGAGTAAGTCAAAGATGTGCCTGAGCTGTGGTGTACCACACTACCCTTCCATTGTCCAGTGTTTCCGTCAGGTACACAGTGTGCTGCATAATGATCAATTGAATTTTTATGTGCGAACTGTGTGACTCCTGCCTCTCTATAATGAATATATCCAGGGTCCTTGTATCTGTAGGCTGTCAGCTGAAGCAACTGGTTTCTCATCACTAGTTTTTTTTGTCTTTAAGTATTTACCAGCTAGCAAACAGCAGCCCGTGTGAGCCTGTTGGTTTTTAACCCTTTCAGTGAGGGAGTCCAGAACCAGGGGGCACAATTTCAAAATAAGGGGGATGTCAGTTAGGACCGAGATGTCTCTTAGGACCAAGATGAGGAGAAATGTTTTTACTCCGAGAGTAAAATGTTTGGTATTCTCTCCCCCAAAGGGCTGCGGAAGCTCAGCCATTGAGAATGTCTAAAACAGAGATTGATAGATTTCTGATTGACAATGATGTAAAGGGTTATGGGAATACTGTGGGAGAAAAAGGCATTGATCATATTGAATAGCAGAGGAGGCTCAATGAGCTGAATGGCTTACTCCTGTTTCCATGTTCCTAAAGCTGTCTCAATCTCCTTTCTTCCAATTCCATCTTCTCCAACAGAACCTTAGAGTTAAAATCCTTCATCCCTGGATCCATTCTGATAACTCACCCAATACTATCTTAAGGACATTTACATTTGAAGTGTGGTGATCAGGACTGGATATAATTCTCTAGTTGTGGCCTAACCAGAGCTTTTTAAAGGTTCAGCATAACCTTCCAGCTTTTGTGCTCAATAGCCCTGCTAATAAAGCCCTGGAACCAATATGTTTTCATACCTGCTGTTTCAATATGTCCGGCCACCTTTAAAGATCAGTGCACAGGAACCCCAAGTCCCTCTGGTCACCCCAGGATGCTCCTGGTGGGGGATTTGAAATGAAAATGAAATGAAAATCGCTTATTGTCACAAGTAGGCTTCAAATGAAGTTACTGTGAAAAGCCCATAGTCGCCACATTCCGGCGCCTGTTCGGGGAGGCTGGTACGGGAATTGAACCGTGCTGCTGGCCTGCCTTGGTCTGCTTTAAAAGCCAGCTATTTAGCCCTGTGCTAAACCAGCCAATGGTAATGTCATTGAATATGAAAGAGAGATTCTTAAATTCTCTGTTGTTGGAGGTGGCAATTGTGTGGCACAGATTTCACTTGTTACTTGTCAGCCCAAGCCTGGATGTTGTACATTTGTATCTGGACTGCTTCAGTGTCTGAGGAGTCGCGATTGGTGTTGAAAATTGTGCAATCATCGGCGAGCATCCCCATTTCTGACATAATGTTGTAAGGAAGGTCATTGGTGAAGCAGCTGAAGATGGTTGGGTCTAGGACACTACCCTGAGAAACTCTTGCAGTGATAGCCCTGGACTGAGATGACTGACCTCCAACCACCACAACCATCTTCCTTTGTGCCAGATATGAGACTCCAACCAGCGGAGAGTTCTGATTTCCCTGATTTCCATTGGCTCCACTTTAGCTAAGGCTCCTGGATGCCATACTCGGTTAAATGTGGCCTTGATGTCAAGAGCGGTCACTCTCACCTCATCTCCGGAGTTCATCTTTTTTGTCAATGTAATGAGGACTGCAGTGAATGCCCCCGGTGAAACCCAAACTAATCTTTCGTAAGCAAATTTGTGCATCGCTAGGTGCGGGAAGAGAATTGGAATTGGAATAGTGCAGGTTACCAATGTGGGCAATAAAAACCAGAGCAATGCAGGAAGAGACCGTGAGTAATACATAAGTATCCGCCAGCAAATGAGGTCAGAGTAAGAAAACACAGAACTGAAGGCTCCTTATCTCAATGTTTACCATAACCATAACACGATGGATGAACTGACAGCTCAAATAGAAATAAAGGAGAATAGCCATTACCGAGACATGGCTGCAAGGTGTCCAAAGCTGGGACCTGAACATGCAAAGGCATTTGACATTGTGGAAAGAAAGGAGGAAAGAAAATGGCGGTGGGGTGGCTCTGTTAGTATATGAGGCGATCAGTACTTGAGTGAGAAATGATCTTGGTTCGGAAGATCAAGATGAATCCATTTGGATGAAATAGCAAAGTAAATAAGTCACTGGTGGGAGTGGTTTGAAGGCTCCCTAACAACAGCTGTAGAGTACAACAGAGTATACTAAGAAATAGTGTGGGATTGCAAGCAAGGTACTCGAAAAATCATGGGTGACTTTCATCTTTTCACCAATTAGAAAAATCAAATTGGCAATTTGCAGGATAAGTTCATAGAATGTGTTCACGACAGTTTCTTAGAACAATACCTTCAGGAACCTACCAGGGAACACGTGACATTAGATCTGGTAATGTACAATGAGACATGATTAACTAAGAACCCTCACAGTAAAGGGCCCTCTCGGCAAGAGTGATCATAATATGTGGAATTTCATATTCCGTTTGAGGGTGAGAAATGTGAGTCTGAAACTAGAGCCTTAACCCTAAATAAAGGTAATTACAAAGGTATGAAAACAAAAATGGCCCAAGTAAACTGGGAAAAGAAGTTGAAAGGTAAGACAGGACAGATGCAATGGCAGACATCTAAAGAGATATTTCATAACGTCCAACAAAGATACAATGAGGATGCAGCATCTGTGCCTAACTAAAGAAGTTAACTGAGATATCAAATTGTAAGGGAAAGCGTACAATGCTGTGAAGATTAGTAGTCAGTCAGAAGATTGGGACAGATGGGGGCACAGTAGCGCAGTGGTTCGATCCCTGGGTCACTGTCCGCGTATGCGTGTGTCTCACCTCCACAACCCAAAGATGTGCGGGGTAGGTGGATTGGCCATGCTAAATTGCCCCATAATTGGAAAAATGTTTTTAAAAAATCAAGATAAGGACAGTTCTAGAAACCAGAAAAGGATGATAAAAGAATAATGAGGGAGAAATTAAAGAATGAGAAAAAACTAGCAAGAAATATAGAAACAGACAGTAAAAAGGAAGGGAGTAACTAAAGTGTACATTGGTCTCTTAGAAGATGAGTCTGGGGAAAATTCAAAATAAATGAAATGGCAAAGACTCTGAACAAGTATTTTGCAGCACAGTAGAAGGCACAAAAAGCACCGTAGGAATAGTAGAAAATCGAGAGGCAAAACAGAGGGGAGGGATTTAAAATGATCATGATCAAAAAGTACGAGAAAAGCTGATGGGAGTTAAAATCTGAAAAGACCCCTGGACACGATCGCTGACAGCCTTGGGTCTTAAAAGTGGCTACAGGGAGAATGAATGCATTGGTTGTAATCTCCCAAAACTCCCCAGATTATGAAAAGGTCCCAGTGAATTGTTATAAATATAACACCTGACTTCCGGGTGCGGCGATGACCAGCTAAGTCGCACGTTTCGGCAGCTCCCGGTGGAACGGACTTTTGGGCTCTTAATAAGAGCCCCAAAGGCAATTTTAACGGCTAAAAGCACTGTGCGGTAAACCAGAAGGGAATCCCCCCCTGGATACGGATGGAAAAAGGAGAGGAAAGTGGCCGGATTGCGGTGGATCCTTTAGAGCAGCGGCAAGGAAGGCAAGCAAAAACCAAGATGGCGTCGGAAGGTGGCAGTTTAATATGGGGCCCTGAACAATACGAGTTTTTGAAACGCTGCGTGGAAGAGCTTAAAAAGGAGATGAAGAAGGAGCTGTTGGCCCCGATATTACAGGCGATTGAAGGGCTAAAAGATGAGCAAAAGACCCAGGAGCGGGAGCTTCGGGTCGTGAAGGCAAAGGCTGCCGAGAACGAGGACGATATACAGGGCCTGGTGGTGAAGACGGAGATGCACGAGGCACACCATAAACGATGTGTGGAAAGGCTGGAGGTGCTGGAGAATAATGCGAGGAGGAAGAATTTAAGGATTCTTGGTCTTCCTGAAGGTGCAGAAGGGGCGGACGTTGGGGCATATGTGAGCACGATGCTGCACTCGTTAATGGGAGCGGAGGCGCCGACGGGTCCGTTGGAGGTGGAGGGAGCATACCGAGTGATGGCGCGAGGACCGAGAGCAGGAGAAATTCCCAGAGCCATAGTGGTGAGATTCCTCCGTTTTAAGGACAGAGAGATGGTCCTCAGATGGGCAAAGAAAACTCGGAGCAGTAGGTGGGAGAACGCGGTGATCCGCGTATATCAAGACTGGAGTGCGGAGGTGGCGAGAAGGGGGGCGAGCTTTAATCGGGCCAAGACGGTGCTTCATAAAAAGAGGATTAAATTTGGAATGCTGCAGCCGGCAAGACTGTGGGTCACATATCAAGGGAAGCACCACTACTTTGAAACGGCGGATGAGGCGTGGACATTTATTGTTGAAGAGAAATTGGAATAAGCGGGTTATTAAAAAAGAACGTTTGAGACAAAGTGGTGGGGCGAATATGGGGGGCGAAGAGGGGGGAAAAAGGGGGGAGAGATGATTTTTATGTTGTTAATCCTGCGACCCGGTAACTTTTCTCTCTTCCACAGGTTGTGGGGGAGGGAGGAAGGGAGGTGGAGGAGCTGGGGGCGTCGGCCATTGGGGGCGGGGCCAAAAGGGAAGCGCGGGCTTTGTTCCCGCGCTATGATAATTATGGCCGGAATAGGGAAGCAGGAAGGAGGGGGCGTCGCACGGTGCGAGCCGAGGTCACGGGGGGAAGCCGAGGTCGGCCAGAGTTTGCTGACTTCTGGGAGCAACATGGGGGGTGTAACTACGCTAGTGGGGGATCTAGCGGGGGGGTGGGAGGGGGGATTTACTGGGTTGCTGCTGCTGGGGAGAAGGGGGAGCTGGTATGGGGTGGGGTGGGCGGGGCGGGAGGGCACTGTCTGGGGGGGGACACAGCTGCGTGGGAACCGGGTGAGGAGCTGGATAAAAGGGGATGGCTAATCGACAAGGGGTAAAGAGCCCCCCAACCCGGCTGATCACGTGGAATGTGAGAGGGCTGAACGGGCCGATAAAGAGGGCACGGGTACTCGCACACCTTAAGAAACTTAAGGCAGATGTGGTTATGTTACAGGAGACGCATTTGAAACTGATAGACCAGGTTAGACTACGCAAAGGATGGGTGGGGCAGGTGTTTCATTCGGGGCTAGATGCGAAAAACAGGGGGGTGGCTATACTAGTGGGGAAGCGGGTAATGTTTGAGGCAAAGACCACAGTGGCGGATAGTGGGGGCAGATACGTGATGGTGAGTGGCAAATTACAGGGGGAGGCGGTGGTCTTAGTGAACGTATATGCCCCGAACTGGGATGATGCCAACTTTATGAGGCGCATGTTAGGACATATCCCGGACCTAGAGGTGGGGAAGTTGGTAATGGGTGGAGATTTTAACACGGTGCTGGAACCAGGGCTGGACAGATCGAGGTCCAAGACTGGAAGGAGGCCGGCAGCAGCCAAGGTGCTTAAAGACTTTATGGAGCAGATGGGAGGAGTAGACCCATGGATATTTAGCAGACCTAGGAGTAAGGAGTTTTCGTTTTTCTCCTATGTCCACAAAGTTTATTCGCGAATAGACTTTTTTGTTTTGGGAAGGGCGTTGATCCCGAAGGTGAGGGGGACGGAGTATACGGCTATAGCTATTTTGGATCACGCTCCACACTGGGTGGACTTGGAGATAGGGGAGGAAAAAGAACGGCGTCCACCCTGGAGAATGGACATGGGACTAATGGCGGATGAGGGGGTGTGTCTAAGGGTGAGGGGGTGTATTGAAAAGTACTTGGAACTCAATGATAATGGGGAGGTCCAGGTGGGAGTGGTCTGGGAGGCGCTGAAGGCAGTGGTTAGAGGGGAGCTGATATCAATCAGGGCACATAAAGGAAAGCAGGAGAGTAGGGAACGGGAGCGGTTGCTGCAAGAACTTCTGAGGGTGGACAGGCAATATGCGGAGGCACCGGAGGAGGGACTGCACAGGGAAAGGCAAAGGCTACACGTAGAATTTGATTTGCTGACAACGGGTACTGCAGAGGCACAGTGGAGGAAGGCACAGGGTGTACAGTACGAATATGGGGAGAAGGCGAGCAGGTTGCTGGCCCACCAATTGAGGAAAAGGGGAGCAGCGAGGGAAATAGGGGGAGTGAGGGATGAGGAGGGAGAGATGGAGCGGGGAGCGGAGAGGGTGAATGGAGTGTTCAAGGCATTCTATGAAAGATTATATGAAGCTCAGCCCCCGGATGGGAAGGAGAGAATGATGTGTTTTCTGGACCAGCTGGAATTTCCTAAGGTGGAGGAGCAGGAGAGGGTGGGACTGGGAGCACAGATCGAAATGGAGGAAGTAGTGAAAGGAATTAGGAGCATGCAGGCGGGGAAGGCCCCGGGACCGGATGGATTCCCAGTTGAACTTTACAGGAAATATGTGGACTTGCTCGCCCCGCTACTGATGAGAACCTTTAATGAGGCGAGGGAAAGGGGACAGCTGCCCCCGACTATGTCAGAGGCAATGATATCGCTTCTCCTAAAGAAGGAAAAAGACCCGCTGCAATGCGGGTCCTATAGGCCTATTTCCCTCCTGAACGTAGACGCTAAGATTCTGGCCAAGGTAATGGCAATGAAGATCGAGGATTGTGTCCCGGGGGTGGTCCATGAGGACCAAACTGGGTTTGTGAAGGGGAGACAGCTGAATACGAATATACAGAGGCTGCTAGGGGTAATGATGATGCCCCCACTAGAGGGGGAAGCGGAGATAGTGGTGGCGATGGATGCCGAGAAAGCATTTGATAGAGTGGAGTGGGATTATTTGTGGGAGGTGTTGAGGAGATTTGGCTTTGGAGATGAGTATATTAGATGGGTACAGCTGCTGTATAGGGCCCCGATGGCGAGCGTGGTCACGAATGGACGGGGGTCTGCGTATTTTCGGCTCCATAGAGGGACGAGGCAGGGATGTCCTCTGTCCCCATTATTGTTTGCACTGGCGATTGAGCCCCTGGCAATAGCATTGAGGGGTTCCAGGAAGTGGAGGGGAGTACTCAGGGGAGGAGAAGAACACCGGGTATCTCTGTATGCGGACGATTTGTTGTTGTATGTGGCGGACCCGGCGGAGGGGATGCCAGAGATAATGCGGATACTTGGGGAGTTTGGAGAATTTTCAGGATATAAACTGAACATGGGGGAAAAGTGAGTTGTTTGTGGTGCATCCAGGGGAGCAGAGCAGAGAAATAGAGGACTTACCCCTGAGGAAGGTAACAAGGGACTTTCGCTACTTGGGGATCCAGATAGCCAAGAATTGGGGTACATTGCATAGGTTAAATTTAACGCGGTTGGTGGAACAGATGGAGGAGGACTTCAAGAGATGGGACATGGTATCCCTGTCACTGGCAGGGAGGGTGCAGGCGGTTAAAATGGTGGTCCTCCCGAGATTCCTCTTTGTGTTTCAGTGCCTCCCGGTGGTGATCACGAAGGCTTTTTTCAAAAGGATTGAGAAGAGTATCATGAGTTTTGTGTGGGCCGGGAAGACCCCGAGAGCGAGGAAGGGATTTTTGCAGCGTAGTAGGGATAGGGGGGGCTGGCACTACCGAGCCTAAGTGAGTACTACTGGGCCGCCAATATCTCAATGGTATGTAAGTGGATGGGAGAAGAGGAGGGAGCGGCGTGGAAGAAATTGGAGAGGGCGTCCTGCAGGGGGACTAGCCTACAAGCTATGGTGACGGCGCCGTTGCCGTTCTCACCGAAGAAATACACCACAAGCCCGGTGGTGGTGGCTACTCTGAAAATTTGGGGGCAGTGGAGACGGCATAGGGGAAAGACGGGAGCCTCGGTGTGGTCCCCGATAAGAAATAACCATAGGTTTGCTCCGGGGAGAATGGATGGAGGATTTGGAACATGGCAAAGAGCAGGAGTAACACAATTGAGAGATCTGTTTGTAGATGGGACGTTTGCAAGTCTGGGAGCGCTGACCGGAAAATATGGGTTGCCCCAAGGGAATGCATTCCGGTATATGCAACTGAGGGCTTTTGCGAGGCAACAGGTGAGGGAATTCCCGCAGCTCCCGACGCAGGAGGTGCAGGACAGAGTGATCTCAAAGACATGGGTGGGGGACGGTAAGGTATCAGACATATATAGGGAAATGAGGGACGAGGGGGAGATTATGGTAGATGAGCTGAAAGGGAAATGGGAAGAAGAGCTGGGGGAGGAGATTGAGGAGGGGCTGTGGGCTGATGCCCTAAGTAGGGTAAACTCATCGTCCTCGTGTGCCAGGCTAAGCCTGATACAATTTAAGGTGTTACACAGGGCGCATATGACTGGAGCACGGCTCAGTAAATTTTTTTGAGTAGAGGATAGGTGTGCGAGATGCTCGAGAAGCCCAGCGAATCACACCCACATGTTCTGGTCATGTCCGGCACTACAGGGGTTTTGGGTGGGGGTGACAAAGGTGCTTTCGAAGGTGGTGGGGGTCCAGGTCGAACCAAGCTGGGGGTTGGCTATATTCGGGGTTGCAGAAGAGCCGGGAGTGCAGGGGGCGAAAGAGGCTGATGTTTTGGCCTTTGCGTCCCTAGTAGCCCGGCGCAGGATACTGTTGATGTGGAAGGAAGCCAAGCCCCCGGGTGTGGAGACCTGGATAAATGACATGGCAGGGTTTATAAAGCTGGAACGGATTAAGTTCGTCCTAAGGGGATCGGCTCAAGGGTTCACCAGGCGGTGGCAACCGTTCGTCGAATACCTCACGGAAAGATAGAGGGAATGGAAAAGAAGAAGACAGCAGCAGCGGCCCGGGGGGAGGGGGGGGGTGGAGAGGGAGGGAGGGGGGGTGGAGAGGGAGGGAGGGGGGGTGGAGAGGGAGGGAGGGGGGGTGGAGAGGGAGGGAGGGGGGGGTGGAGAGGGAGGGAGGGGGGGGTGGAGAGGGAGGGAGGGGGGGTGGAGAGGGAGGGAGGGGGGGTGGAGAGGGAGGGAGGGGGGGTGGAGAGGGAGGGAGGGGGGGTGGAGAGGGAGGGAGGGGGGGTGGAGAGGGAGGGAGGGGGGGTGGAGAGGGAGGGGGGGGGTGGAGAGGGGGGGGGGGTGGAGAGGGAGATGGGGGGTGGAGAGGGAGGGGGGTGGAGAGGGAGGGGGGGGGTTGGAGAGGGAGGGGGGGGGTGGAGTGGGAGGGGGGGTGGAGAGGGAGGGAGGGGGGGTGGAGAGGGAGGGGGGGGGTGGAGAGGGAGATGGGGGGGTGGAGAGGGAGATGGGGGGTGGAGAGGGAGGGGGGGTGGAGAGGGAGGGGGGGTGGAGAGGGAGGGGGGGGGGGTGGAGAGGGAGGGGGGGGTGGAGAGGGATGGGGGGTGGAGAGGGAGGGGGGGTGGAGAGGGGGGGGGTGGAGAGGGAGGGGGGGTGGAGAGGGAGGGGGGGTGGAGAGGGGGGGGTGGAGAGGGGGGGTGGAGAGGGAGGGGGGGTGGAGAGGGGGGTGGAGAGGGGGGTGGGGTGGAGAGGGGGGGTGGAGGGGGGTGGAGAGGGGGGGGTGGAGGGTGGAGAGGGGTGGTGGAGAGGGGGGGGTGGAGAGGGGGGGTGGAGGGTGGAGGGGGGGTGGAGGGGGGGTGAAGGGGGAGGGTGGAGAGGGGGGGTGGAGAGGGGGGTGTGTGGAGAGGGGGTGTGTGGAGAGGGGGTGTGTGGAGAGGGGGTGTGTGGAGAGGGGGTGTGTGGAGAGGGGGTGTGTGGAGAGGGGGTGTGTGGAGAGGGGGGGGGTGGAGAGGGGGGGTGGAGAGGGGGGGTGGAGAGGGGGGGGTGGAGAGGGGGGGGTGTGGAGAGGGGGGGGTGTGGAGAGGGGGGGGTGTGGAGAGGGAGGGGGGTGGAGGGGGGGGTGGAGAGGGGGGGGTGGAGGAACCAGAAGGACTCTCAGGGATGTTAGTGTATAAGTATAATATGTATAGGTTGTTGTTATAGGTAATTGTATACTGGGCTGCTGAATGGTATTTTTGGAGAGTATTTATTTGGGACAAGGCAGTTGCCATTTAGCTTTGTTTTTTAATTTTGATGTTGTTTATATATTATTTATTTATTGTTTAAAAAACTGGCCATTGTTATTTATATTGTTATATTACTGTGTAAAAGATACACAATGTACTGTTATGGTTGGCCAAAAATTTTGAATAAAATATATTTAAAAAAATATATATATATAACACCTCTATTCTGGGCTCTGAAGGCGTCAAGGGGTATGGATAGAGCGCGGGGAGTGTGATTTTGAGGTAGAGGATCAGCCATGATCCCATTGAATGGAGGAGCAGGCTCAAAGGGCCGTATTGGTCTACTGCTGGTCCTACTTTCCATGTTTCCATTCAGGAAAAGAGGGAGACAGTATACAGGTAAGTATAGACAAGTTCGCCAAACATCTGGAATTGGTAAAAATGCCAGAATCCATTAGTAAAGAGGTAGTAGCAGCATATTACAAAATCATAACACAATCAGGCAGAGTCAACATGGTTTTGTGAAAGGAAAATCGTGTTTGACAAATTTAGAAAATAGGAGCAGGAGTAGGCCCTTGGAGCTTTTATTAGATCTTTGAGGATGTTCTTGCTACGGAGGGAGTGCAGCGAAGGTTTACCAAACTGATTCCTGGGATGGCAGGAGGGACGTATGAGGAGAGATTGAGTCAGTTGAGGATTATGTTCGCTGGAGCTCAGAAGAATGAATCTCATAGAAACCCATAAAATTCTAACGGGACTATATTGAGTAGATACAGGATGTTCCCGATGGTGGGGGTTTCCAGAATCAGGGGTCACAGTCTGAACATTGTGGCATTTGCTACCACAGGAAATAGTTGAAGCCAAAACATTGTATGTTTTCAAGAAGCAGTTAAATATAGCACTTGGGGCTAAAGGGATCAAAAGTTATGGGGGGAAGGCGAGATCAGCCTATTGAGTAAGATGATTAGCCATAATCATAATGATGGTGGAGCAGGTTCGAAGGGTAGTTGCCATACCAGGCTGTGATGCAGCCTGATAGGATGCTTTCTATGGTGCATCTGTAAAAAATTGGTAAGAGTCAATGTTGACATGCTGAATTTCCTTAGTTTCCTGAGGAAGTATAGGCATTGTTGTGCTTTCTTGGTTGTAGCATCAACGTGGGTGAACCAGGACAGATGTTGGTGATGTGTACCCCTAAGAATTCGTAGCTTTCAACCATCTCCACCTTGGCACCGTTGATGCATACGGGTGTACACAATGCTTTGCTTCCTGAAGTCAATTACCAGCTCCTTAGTTTTGCTGACATTGAGGGAGAGATTGTTGTCATTACACCACTCCATTAGGTTCTCTATCTCCCTCCTGAACTCTGACTCATCGCTGTTTGAGATCTGACCCACTATGGTCGTATCGTCAGCAAACTTGTAGATGGAGTTGGAGTGTGTGTATAGGGAGCATAGTAGGGGGTAAGTACACAGCCTTGCGGGGCCCCGGTATTGAGGACTATTGTAGAGGAGGTGTTGTTGTTTGTCCTTACTACTTGTGGCCTAAGGGTCAGGAAATGAAATGAAATGAAAATCGCTTATTGTCACAAGTAGGCTTCAATGAAGTTACTGTGAAAAGCCCCTAGTCGCCACATTCCGGCGCCTGTTCGGGGAGGTTGGTACGGGAATTGAACCGTGCTGCTGGCCTGCCTTGGTCTGCTTTAAAAGCCAGCGATTTAGCCCAGTGTGCTAAACCAGCTCCTAGGAAGTTGAGGATCCAGTTGCAGAGTGAGGAGCCAAGTCCTAGGTTTTGGAACTTTGATATGAGCTTGGCTGGGATTATGGTGTTGAAGACGGAGCTGTAGTCAGTAAATAGGAGTCTGATGTAGGAGTCTTTGTTATTGAGATGCTGTGGGGATGAGTAGGGCCAGGTGGATGGCATCTGCTGTGTGCTCGTTGTGGCGGTATGTGAATTGCGGTGGATCAAGGCATTCTGGGTGTATGGAGTTGATGTATCTCATGACCAACCTCTCGAAGCATTTCATAATGAAAGATGTCAAGACCACTGGACGGTAGTCATTGAAACACGTTTCCTGGTTCTATTTACAGCCCCACAGCAAAGACATACATGTAATTGGTCAGGACAAGGTGTAAGTTCCAGAGGAGAAGCAAGACTCCATGATAACATGCTCTGTATCAGATTGTCATCCTACCGGACAAGACACAATAAAAGGATCTTGGCTTGGACAGATCAAAGTGTTTGGTGAGTTCATCATAAAAGTACAAGGGGCCAAACACAACAGAGGGCACAGTTTAAGAATAAGGGGTCTCCCAATGGAGATCAGGAGGAATTTCATCTCCAGCAAGGAGTGGGGACGGGTTCATTGAAAATGTTCAATGCTGATTTGGATGATCTTTTGATCAGTGAGAGAGTCAACGTCGGGCTATGGGGGATAGTCTGGAAAGTAGAGTTAAAGCCATATGAGATCTGCCATGGTCATATTGAATGACGGAGCACGCTCCTGTTTCTTATGTTAGTGTGACGTTGGGTGACAAGGCTGAGGAGCGGGGTAGCAATGATATGCCTTTAGGTAACTAGGGTGGAGAGTTGGATGATAATTGTGGGTTGGGTGGTGTGTATTCATTGTGTTTTTAGTGTCTCTTCACAAGCAGCCTTGCAGCTGAACAGGGGCACTTTAAGGGAACGATTGGGTGACGTTGAGCTTTTGCACGGGCAACATCACAGCCTGCAGTGTCAACATCTTCCAAATAAAGCTCGACGTTTTGGTTGAAACTCCATGGCCTGCAGACTCAGTCTTGAATCCACTGCATGAACAGCTGTCGACGAGGTAGACGAACAGTGTTTTGCGGGCACCTGGAGAAATAATAAATCATAGAAATTGCTGCGACATGATAACTACGAGAGGGAGACAAACAACGGTTACAGCCACTGGAGAAATTGAAAAATCACCTGGAAAACCCGAAGGAAAGAACTTTGGAGAAAAGCTCTGCCCGAAACAAACTCGGTAGCCGAGAGTAGCAACAACAAATTTAGAGCTGGGGATATTGCAAGACACAAAGGAAAGCTGAGCCTTGTTTTGGGGAGAAAGGAAGTAAGATCGTGCTAAATATCCGAGGCACATTCTGCATATACGGATTCTTTCACAGTGAAAAATGACGGGGTTTTTGGCACCATGTGACCGATTGATGAGAATACAGAGTGATGGAGCTCATTCAGGAAGATCCGACTATTTTGTTCAAGAGAACAAGATAGCAGCAGATATAAAAGTCCCAACATTCCCGAGCATAATAGGGAGGGTAGTATTTAACCTCCTTTTGGAGTCTGGTACAGCCAGGCACAAAAACCTACAATGAAACGGCCACTATTCACCAAAATCTTTAATCATCGTTGAAAGGTTTAGGCTTCATGAGCACCACCAAGAAGAAGGTGAATTGACTCCCCAGTTTGTAGCTGCCCTGAAAACACTGGCTGAACACTGCAAATTCGGGGATGTGTAAGACAATACCATCAGAGACAGATTAGTCTGTGGTTTAAGGTGCCAAGCTATTCAAAAGCGGTTATTAAAAAAAAGCAACCTGACCTCAAAGAAAGCTTTTTGTAATTTGCTGCATCCATGGAATCAGCAGCGAAAGAAGCTCAACAGTTGAGCTCGAGCACAAGAATTCACAAGATGTTGGCTGTAACACAGTCTCGCACTTACCGGGCACTCAGCAGCAGATTGTTGGTGCAACGACATCGGGCGGGATTCTCCGCCGGCCTGATTCTCCATTTTGCTGGTGCCCGGGGGTTTCCCGACGACGTGGGGCTGCCCCAAGAGAGAAACCCCATTGACCGGCCCGTGTAACGGAGAATCCCGCCGGCGGGTCGAGGCTGAAAAGTGGCGCGGCGGGGCGGAGAATCCCGCCCATCATGTGCAGGAATTGTGGCAGAAAGAGCCACTTGTTGGAAAAAGAAACCAGCTTGAGGCAAAGATTGCAGGAAGCACGACCCGAATAAAACAAATGGCATGCTGAATCAAGGAAAAACTATCCACGTGGTACAAAAAGGACGTGAGAAGGCTCAATTCACAGTCCGACGACGAACTACCATTAAACGTACTAACTATTGCTGGTGCAACAAGCCGACATTGGGTCACTCCATTACTGGGCGGTCAGCCAGTGAAGGTGAAGGTGGGCACTGGGGCAGCCGTCTTGGGTCACTGTCTGTGCGGAGTCTGCACATCCTCCCCGTGTGTGCGTGGGTTTCCTCCGGGTGCTCCGGTTTCCTCCCACAGTCCAAAGATGTGCGGGTTAGGTGGATTGGCCATAATAAATTGCCCTTAGTGTCCAAAATTGCCCTTAGTGTTGGGTGGGGTTACTGGGTTATGGGGATAGGGTGGAGGTGTTGACCTTGGGTAGGGTCTCTTTCCAAGAGCCGGTGCAGACTCGATGGGCCGAATGGCCTCCTTCTGCACTGTACATTCTATGATTCTAAGTGTGAGGTGATTCATTTTGGAAGGAAGAACAGGAAGACAGAGTACTGGGCTAATGGTAAGATTCTTGGTAGTGTGGATGAGCAGAGAGATCTCGGTGTCCATGTACATAGATCCCTGAAAGTTGCCACCCAGGTTGAGAGGGTTGTTAAGAAGGCATACGGTGTGTTAGCTTTTATTGGTAGAGGGATTGAGTTTAGGAGCCATGAGGCCATGTTGCAGCTGTACAAAACTCTGGTGCGGCCGCATTTGGAGTATTGCGTGCAATTCTGGTCGCCGCATTATAGGAAGGATGTGGAAGCATTGGAAAGGGTGCAGAGGAGATTTACCAGAATGTTGCCTGGTATGGCGGGAAGATCTTATGAGGAAAGGCTGAGGGACTTGAGGCTGTTTTTGTTAGAGAGAAGAAGGTTAAGAGGTGACTTAATTGAGGCATACAAGATGATCAGAGGGTTGGATAGGGTGGACAGTGAGAGCCTTTTTCCTTGGATGGTGATGTCTAGCACGAGGGGACATAGCTTTAAATTGAGGGGAGATAGATATAGGACAGATGTCAGAGGTATGTTCTTTACTCAGAGAGTAGTAAAGGTGTGGAATGCCCTGCCTGCAACAGTAGTGGACTCGCCAACACGAAGGACATTCAAATGGTCATTGGATAGACATATGGACGATAAGGGAATAGTGTAAGATGTGCTTTAGAGTGGTTTCACAGGTCGGCGCAACATCGAGGGCCGAAGGGCCTGTACTGCGCTGTAATGTTCTATGTTCACTGTGCCACCCTAAACCTGAAACTAGCTGCGTGAGCCTGACATGATTGAGTTGGATGGCCAGCCATCATTACTATGATCGTAATGGATGGTGGAGCAGGCTCGAATGGCCGAATGGCTTCCTCCTGCTCCTATTTTTTATGGTTCTACTGGATCACAGATGGACTCTCCCGACGACCCTTCCCAAATAGTTTCTTGATCAGCAGTTTGTGTGGAAACATTTTTTACTTTCAGCAAGCCGATAACCATAGGACAGGTGAAGAAGCATACCAGAAGTGATCCAGTACTGTTAGACGTCATGGACATGCTGCTTTGAGGCAAGGCTTCAGGAGAAAACCCTGAGTTAAAGCCATATTCTACCCGAAGACTTGAGTTATCCGTACAGGCATGTTGCCTCCTCTAGGGAATGAGAGTCATCATTCCACCATTCTTAAGAAAATGTGTATTAAATCAATCACACAAAGGCCACTGTGGTATTGTTACGTTGAAGGAGATAGCCATGAGCTATTTTTGGTGGCTGAGCTAGATGGCGAAATCGAGGAGAAGGCGGGAATATGTTTGTCTTGTGCAAAAGTGAGGAACCTGCTACCATCAGCCCCATTGCAGCCATGGGATTGGCCAGAAGAGGCCTGGCAATGGATACATGTTGATTAGGCCGGACCGTTTGAAGGACGCATGTTTCTCTATTTTATGCTCACTCGAAATGGCCTGAAGTCGCCATCATGAAGTCAGCATCATCAGAGATAACAATTGAGAGATTGGGTGAAATCTTCAGCAGATTTGATTACCCTGAACAACTGATGAGCGATAATGGGGCCGCAGTTCACATCTCAAGAGTTCATAAACTATACGAACTACTTGAATTCAACACATCCAGTCCGCTTCTTATCACCCCGCCACAAATGGGCTGGCAGAACGTTGTGTACAGACAATGAAATATTTGTTGAAGGTAACTAGAGAACAGGGTTCATTGTCGAAATGGTAGAATCAATTCCTGCTCGCGTACAGGAGTACTGTGCACTCAACAACCAAAGTTTCCCCGGCATTGCTAATGGTTAAAATACGTCAACTACGCACAGCATTCGATTTGCTAAAACCACACCAGACAAAATAAATAGTCGAGAAAAAGCAGCAGGTTCAGGTCATATGGTGGGAGAACAAGGTAAAACATTGTGTTTTTCACTAGGGTCAAGATGTTCTGGCAAGAAATTACACAAGTGAAAAGTGGATACCTGTAACCATCTTAGCACAGACAGGACTGGTCTCCTACTCCGTACAAACCTAAGACAAGGTAATATGGAGGAGGCATGCGGATCAACTTTTGGCGACAAGTACCAATCGGCCAAAAGAAGAAATGACAGAGAAGCCAAATCCAGTTGTGCCAAGAGTCGACCTTTACCTTACCGAGAACCGGACACTAACCA
Source organism: Scyliorhinus torazame (assembly GCF_047496885.1). Classification (NCBI taxonomy): domain Eukaryota; kingdom Metazoa; phylum Chordata; class Chondrichthyes; order Carcharhiniformes; family Scyliorhinidae; genus Scyliorhinus; species Scyliorhinus torazame. The sequence continues at coordinate 179,172,098 of NC_092720.1, read as the reverse complement.
AACCAATTGGAGAAAACAGCACCTCAGTTGCGAATCAAACACCAAGTCAATACGTTGCTTCCGGTTAAGATAATCATTACTCTGCGTCTCTAGTTTACTCGTCCAGTGATGGTACCCGATACCACTACTCCATTGCCTCCCATTTATTGTGTTAAGGACCTTTGATTTAAAGGAGGGAGTGTTGTGTAGACATAGTGTTCTTAGTATTTCCTCACAAGCAGCCTTGTAGCTGAACAGGGGCACTTTAAGTGAACGACTGCGTGATTTTGTCGGATGTCACAATACTGCGCAGCCAAACGTGCAGTCTAATATCGCGGCCTGCAGCATTAACATCTTCCAAATAAAGCTCTACGTTTTGATTGAACTGCCAAAGCCTGCAGACTGATCTTGAATAGACCACATGTGGTAATTGTAAAGAGTTGGGCGATATAAAAGCTCAGGAGGCCCTAGAAGTTAAGTTGAACAGTATTTAAGAAACCAACACAAAGTAAAGGCCGCACACCATCGCCTACAGTTCAAAAGCTCCAATCGGAACTACTGATTACGCCGGTCCCAGTCCCACTTTTATTCGGTGGACTTAGGAGCCCCAGCTGGATGGGCCTCCACCCACTAGCGAGGGAAATCATATTCCACGATTTGTTCCCATGGGTCTCCTGAGGGTTATTACAGGTGGCAATTGTAGAGAGTTGGGTTGCAATTTTGGAGAGTTGGGTGAAATTGTGGAGGGTTGAGTGCAAATTGTAGAGAGTTGAGTGCTAATATTGTAGAGAGTTGGGTGAAATTGTGGAGAGCAGGGATTAGGTGGAAGGGTCATATTTCGCCAGTCCTATATTTTATCATCTTCTGAAATGTTCCAAGTCTCTTTTACCCTATATATCCCCCACCAAGATGGCCGACCCAATCTTCCTTTACTAAAATGGCCCAACGCCCTCTCCTTCACCAAGGTGGCCACCCGACATTTTTCCCTTCACTAATATGGCCGACCGGACACTTTCCCTCACCAAGCTGGCCGCTATAGCTCTCCTTCACTTGGATGGCCGCCCCCATCGGACTGATCGGCGCGCGGGCGCGGCGCCACCGCGCGGTCACGTGGGTTAGAGGGCCCGGGGCGGGGGGGTCCTGGCGTCGCCGGGGTGGCCGTGGAACCGCCTGAGGGAGAGAATAAAACATCCCATCCGGGTACAGCCGAGGTGAAAGGTTAAGCTAAGGCCTAGGGGACGAGACCGCAGTCACTTAGGGAAGGTTAAGGGGGAGGGGGAACGGTTGGCTGAGCCCAGCTCCTTGTGTGAGTCATAGAGGCTGAGGGAGAGGTTATCACTGAGCCCCCCCCCCCCCCCCCCCTTCCCCAGCATTACAATTTATATCATATCGTTCACACCATCAGGTGCAATCAGAAGGTCAGTAACTCTCAAGAGCCAGCTCTGCAGATGGGTCATATTGGACTGGATGGCTGGCAAGGGCATGATGGGCCGAGCGGCATCTTCCCATAGAATCCCTACAATGTAGGAGGCTATTTGGCCCATCCAGTCTGCAGCAACCATCTGAAAGAGCCCCCCCAACCCAGGCCCGACATTGGTCCTATCCCTGTAACCCCACTTTTCCTGCACATCTTTTGGATACTGAGGGGTAATTTATCATGGCCAATCCACCTAATCCACACATTGGACTGCGGGAGGAAACCGGAGCACCCGGAGGAAACCCACGCAGACATGGGGAGAACTTGCAAACTACGCAGTCACCCAAGGCCGGAATCACCATGGGTCACTGACGCTGCGGGGTGGCAGTTCTAACCACTGTGTCACCATGCTGCCCGGGCCCCCCTCCCCCTCTGTCCTGTAAAAACTCTGACTCCTATGGCTTGAAACTTTAACTCTGCTTCTCTCTCCACAGTTACAGCTAAACTCACTGAGTTTTCCAGGCACTATTACATTTCTGTTTCGATAGCCCAACCTTCAGAAAGGGAGAAGCAAGCACCCCTACAGCGGCCATTCACCATCCCAGAAGGTCCCAAAGTTTCTCATCGAGCCACCCCTCAAACACTGGGCAACCACAACCCGCCAGGATTGGCCTGTGGACCCTGGAACCTCTTTTGGAATGGAGGTGTGATCAAGCCTCGGTGACCCCTGCAGAAAATTCACTGGGACATTCTTTTTAAAAAAAGATTGCTTAATTTTTTTCCAAACAAGAACACGGGGCGAGGGCAGCACGGTGGCACAGTTTAGCACTGCTGCCTCACGGCGCCGAGGTCCCAGGTTCGATCCTGGCTCTGGGTCACCGTCCGTGTGGAGTTTGTACATTCTCCCTGTGTTTGCGTGGGTTTCGCCCCCACAACCCAAAGATGTGTGTGCAGGGTAGGTGGATTGGCCACACTAAATTGCCCCTTAATTGGAAAAAATTAATTAGGTACTCTCAATTTTTTTTCTAAAAAGATCACAGGGCTGAGAAAAGCTCTGCAAGGTCTGCCAGCATTTATCAGGAGAGAAACTGGAGTTGGAATGGTTCGAGTCCATCGTCTCTTCGTCAGAACATTATTTTCTTCTTGCTTTCTGTCATTTTCATTATCTCCAATTCTCTTCACCAGTTGTGAAAGTATTGAAAATTGAAGGTGGTGGTGTGGGGTTAGGGGACAACACTGTGTTTGACTGGACAGTCAAGCATCGTCTGATTGGGTAAGGAGTCTTATCATTTGCTTTCCGATTGGCTTTAGGAAGGAGGTAAACATCACAAGGATGGATGTGCTGTGGTCGACTAATGGTCAGAGGGCAGGGTGATGGAGTGGGGAGAATCCTATGTGATGAATCCGCCAGGAACGCATTTAATTTTGGTTGGCAATCCCATTCGAAGCACCCTCGTCCTGAAGGAAATGTGGCTGCTACGTGATAATGATCGAATAATTCACTCCTTGGTGATGTTGGTTCAGGGGTAGATACAGGTCAGGGCACCAGGAATAGCTTTTCCCCTGCCATGTGATCTTTCATATTGCTACTCGATAGGGCACATATAATGTCTAATCCTAAAGAAGGCACCTTAAATAGTGCTGTACTTCCTCAGTCCTGCATGATGAGGGGTTGGAGAGGGTTTGGTGTCAGCATTTTGACTTTTGAACTCAAGTCCTGGAGTGAGTTTTGAACCCACAACCTTCAGACACAAAGATGAGTACTACCAACTGAGCCACAGAAAGGAGCTGCGTAGATACTTGCAGCAGGAGAAAATTGCAGGAATATGGAGAGAGAGTGAGCCCAGGAGTGGGATTGCTTTGCAAAAAGACGATTCAGGCTTGATGGATCGCCTTCTGCACCGTTCTGTGGAGTGAAACCACCACTGAACAACGCATCAGATGTTAAACTGAGGCCAGGTCTGCCCTCATGGGTGGATGCAAATCGTCCCACATCACTATGAACTTGTGAATTCGGGATAGACCAAAACTAGGCGGGTGAGGAGGTGCTTGCTTGTACTGGGTGACTCTAAATAAATGCTTGAAAAAGTGTATGAAGATTGGCTCCAGTTCTATCCTTCACCAGCTGGATTTCTGGATTATTAACAATGGCGACAGTGCAGGAAGACACTGTCGAGGTTGACAATTGACCATATAAATGCAAGTTGATGATGTTGCCTGGAACTCTGTTCTTTGCTGCTCAGGATCAGCATCAATGTCACTCTTCCCTGTTCTGTTGACTGGGTTTAATAAATCCACTGTGTCTCATTGACCAGAATCACAGAATACCACAGTGCAGAAGAGCCCTTCCGTCCATCGAATCTGCACCGACGCATGAAAGGCACTGACCTACCCACCTAATCCCACTTGCCAGCACTTGGCCCATAGCCTTGAACGTTAACAGAAACTGGCTTGTACCAAAGATGGGTTCGAACCATGCCACCATACAGTTGAAGCACTCATTTGTGTTGGATGCTGTCCATCAGAAACCCAACAAAACCCTCTGTTTCTGAGTGACGGGCCTTGGCTCGGGTGTAGCGGTTTCAAACCCGAGCCGGAATGTTGTTGGTTCAAATCCCGAGCCAAAAACTTGAGCACAAAATGGAGGCTGACACACCCAGTGCAGCATGGCGGGAGTGCTGACTGTCTTTGGCGTAAGGACTTACGTTTGCTCCCCACCTACCCCACCCCAGAAGGTGACATAAAATATCCCACTGCCGTTAACTTGGAGAAGAATAGGGGGAAATTCTTCATCCCTGAGTGAAGCTCGCTGAGAGAATTGTTGCAGTTGTGTCACATTTGTGGGAGGTTGCTCAACAGGCTGGGCCTATACCACTGGAGTTCGTAGAATGGGAGGTGATCTTCTCGAAACAGAAAAAACCCTGAGGGGCCTTGGCAGGGTGGTTAACGGGTTGGTTCTTTCAGTGGGTGGATACTACCACCCCCACTCCCAGCAATAAAGTTGGAGATGAGGAGAATTTATTTTCTTTTATTGTCGTTGATCTGTGAAATTCTCTTACCCAGAAAACAGTGGAGGCTGAATCAAGACTGAATTTGACAGATTTTTAATAGTCAAGAGAGTTGAGGGTCATGGTGGGGGGGGGGGGGGGGGGAGAGAGAGAGAGAGAGAGTCAGGAAGGGGATATTGTGGCAACAACCAGATCTTAAGGAAGACCAGAACAGGGTCAAATGGCCGAATGGCCTACTCTTGCTCTTCAGTCTGACTACTGTGCACAAAATGGCTGCTGTGTTGACCACATTAAAATGGCAGCCACACTTCAGACAGGCATTTAGCTATGAAACGCTTTGCGGTGTTCTGAAGTCCAGAAGTGAGGGTCTTAACTTTTATTGAACCTTTTTACCGAGTCTCACTTCCACTGTGATCTGATTTCTCCTAGGCAAAGATTATGGCTTTTCAGCCCTGTGAAGAATATCAGTGGCTGCCCCACATCAAGGGATTGTTTTGAAGATTCCCCGCCTGGAGGTGAGTACCTGTGGGAGGTGACATAAGCCTCTAAGGTGAGACAGTCCCCAGGTGGGGCTGAATTAGTTGATTCAACAGTGACAGATACTTGTGGACAGTGTACAGGGAATTTTACTCTGTATCTAACCCCGTGCTGTACCTGTTCTGGGAGTGTTAGAGGGGGACAGTGTAGAGGGAGCTTTACTCTGTATCTAACCCCGTGTTGTACCTGTTCTGGGAGTGTTAGAGGGGGACAGTGTAGAGGGAGCTTTACTCTGAATCTAACCCCATGCTCTACCTGTCCCGGGTATGTTTGATGGGGCAGTGTAGAGGGAGCTTTATTCTGTCAAACCCCGTGCTATAATTGTCGTGGGGGTGTTTGATGGGGACAGTGTAGAGGGACCTTTACTCTGTATCTAACCCTGCGCTGTACCTGTCCTGGGAGTGTTTGATGGGGACAGTGTAGAGGGAGCCTGACTCTGTATATAACCCCGAGCTGTACCTGTTCTGGGAGTGTTTGAAAGGACGGTGTAGCAGGAACTTCACTCTAACCTGAAGAGTCAGTTTCACTGTGCAAAAAACATTTCATTAGTTTTGCTCACTGGACGGTGGCACAGTGCTGTAAGGGTTAGCACTGCTGCCTCACGGCACCGAGGACCCGGATTCGATCCCGGCTCTGGGAAACTGTCCGTGTGGAGTTTGCAAATTCTTCCCGTGTCTGTGTGGGTCTCCCCCTCAGAACCCAAAGATGTGCAGGGTAGGTGGATTGGCCACGTTAAATTTCCCCCTTAATTGGAACAAAAAAGAAATTGAGTATTCTAAATTTATTTATAAAAAGGTTTTGCTCATTGGTTTTCAGTGTGCGCTATTGCTCTCCAGGTTGATAAGGATTCGTGTGACGTTGGCTGAGCGTGTGATGGAGATTGAAAAGCTGGTGCAAACAGCCGAGAGCCTGGAGAACATCATGGTGCGATGCTTCGGGCCCCATGGACGTCAGGTGCTGTTGGTCAGAGACACTGGAGATATCCTCATCACCAAGGATGGCTGCAGAATATTGGAGTCACTGCTGCTGGAACATCCTGCTGCCAGGTCAGTCCGCAAGCTCAGCTCTGACCTCTTCTTTAATACCCTCAATTCTAGTGTCCCTGTTTGCATCAAGGTCCTGTAGTGTAATATGGATTAGATACAGATTAAAGCTTCCTTTAACCTGGGTTAGGCGGTGGGGTTTAAGGGGTGAAGTTTAAGGGGGTGGAGGGTTAAGGGAGTGGGGGTTTAGGGTGTGGGCTTTAGGGGTGAGGGTTAGGGGTTGAGGAGGTTTATGGCTTAGGGGGTGGAGGTATAGGGGGTGAGAATTTAGGGTGAAGTTATAATTATCTTTATTGTCACAAGTAGGCTTACATTAACACTGCAATGAAGTTACTGCGAAAAGCCCCTAGTCGCCACATTCCGGAGTCTGTTCGGGTACAGAGGGAGAATTCAGAATGTCTAATTCACCTAACAGCACATCTTTCGAGACTTGTGGGAGGAAACCGGAGCACCCGGAGGAAACCCACGCAAACATGGGGAGAACGTGCAGACTCCGCACAGATAGTGACTCAAGCCGGGAATCGAACCTGGGACCCTGGTGCTGTGAAGCAACAGTGCGAACCACCGTGCTACAATGCCACCTGGTGTTGAGGGTTAATGGTGAGGTTTAGGAGTTGGGGGTTTAAGGTGCTGGTGTTTAGGGAGCAGTGTTTAGGGGTGGGGTTTACAGAATGGGTGTTTTGGGTGAGATTTTGGGGATGGGGGGGGGGGTTTACAGAATGGGGGTTTTGAATGAGGTTTTGGGGTTTTGGGGGTTGGAGTGGGGTTTGGGGATGTTGGTTTTGGGTATGGGGGTTAAGGGGTGACATTTAGGGAGGGATGTTTAGGGCTGGGTGGTTTAGGGTGAGGATAAGGGGTTGCATTTGCGTGGGGAAGGTTTAGGGGATGGGAGATTGAAGATGGGAGTTGGGGATGGGGGGGTTTAGAGCATGGGAGTTTGGGGATGGGAGTTGGGGATGGGGGGTTTAGAGGATGGAGATGGGGATGGGGGGGGGATTTAGAGGATCGGAGTTGGGGATGGGGGGCTTAGAGGATGGGATATCAGGGATGTGAGTTAGGGATGGGAGGGCTAAGAGGATGGGAGTTGGGGATCGGGGGATTTAGAGGATGGGAGTTGGGGTTGGGGGGTTTAGAGGATGGGATATCAGGGATGTGGGTTAGGGATGGGGGTTTAGAGGATTGGAGTTGGGGGATGGGATTTGGGGATGGGGGGTTTAGAGGATGGGAGTTGGGGATGGGGGGGGTGGTTTAGAGGATGGGAGTTTGGGGATGGGAGTTGGGGATGGGGAGGTTTAGAGGATGGGAGTTTGGAGATGGGAGTTGGGGATGGGGGGGTTAGAGGATGGGAGTTGGGGATGGGGGGTTTAGAGGATGGGAGTTGGGGATGGGGGGGTGGTTTAGAGGATGGGAGTTTCGAGATGGGAGTTGGGGATGGGGAGGTTTAGAGGATGGGAGTTTGGAGATGGGAGTTGGGGATGGGGGGGGTTAGAGGATGGGAGTTGGGGATGGGGGGGTTTAGAGGATGGGAGTTGGGGATGGGGGGCGGTTTAGAGGATGGGAGTTGGGGATGGGGAGGTTTAGAGGATGGGAGTTTGGAGATGGGAGTTGGGGATGGGGGGGTTAGAGGATGGGAGTTGGGGATGAGGGGGGTTTATAGGATGGGAGTTTAGGGATGGGAGTTGGAGATTGGGGGGTTTAGAGGACGGGAGTTTGGGGATGGGAGTTGGGGATGGGGGGGTTTAGAGGATGGGAGTTGGGGATGGGGGGTTTAGAGGATGGGAATTGGGGATGGGGATTTAGAGGATGGGAGATGGGATATCAGGGATGAGAGTTAGGGATGGTAGTTTAGAGGATTGGAGTTGGGGGATGGGAGTTGGGGATGGGGGGCTTTAGAGGATGGGAGTTGGGGATGGGGGGGTTTAGAGGATGGGAGTTGGGGACGGGGGGGCGGGTTTAGGGAATGGGAGTTGGGGATGGGGAGTTTAGAGGATGGGAGTTGGGGATGGGGGGGTTTAGAGGATGGGAGTTTGGGGATGGGAGTTGGGGATGGGGGTTTTAGAGGATGGGAGTTGGGGATGGGGGGGTTTAGAGGATGGGAGTTGGGGATGGGGGGGTTTAGAGGATGGGAGTTTGGGGATGGGGGGGTTTAGAGGATGGGAGTTTGGGGATGGGGGGTTTAGAGGATGGGAGTTGGGGATGGGGGGGGTTAGAAGATGGGAGTTGGGGATGGGGGGGTTTAGAGGATGGGAGTTTGGGGATGGGGGGTTTAGAGGATGGGAGTTGGGGATGGGGGGTTTAGAGGATGGGAGTTGGGGATGGGGGGGTTTAGAGGATGGGAGTTGGGGATGGGGGGTTCAGAGGATGGGAGTTGGGGATGGGGGGTTTACAGGATGGGAGTTGGCGATGGGGGGTTTAGAGGATGGGAGCTGGGGTTGGGGAATGGAGGTGGGGATGGGGGGGGTTTAGAGGATGGGAGTTGGGGATGGGGGGGTTTAGAGGATGGGAGATGGGGATGGGGGGTTTAGAGGTTGGGAGTTGGGGATGGGGGTTGGGGATGGGAGTTTGGGGATGTGAGTTGGGGATGGGGGGAGGTTTAGAGGATGGGAGTTGGGGATGGGGAGATTTAGAGGATGGGAGTTGGGGATGGGGGGGTTTAGAGGATGGGAGTTGGGGATGGGGAGGTTTAGAGGATGGGAGTTGGGGATGGGGGGGTTTAGAGGATGGGGGTTGGGGATGGGGGGGGGTTTAGAGGATGGGAGTTGGGGTTGGGGATGGGGGGGTTTAGAGGATGGGAGTAGGGGATGGGGGGGTTTAGAGGATAGGAGTTGGGGATGGGGAGGTTTAGAGGATGGGAGTTGGGGATGCGAGTTGGGGATGGGGAGGTTTAGAGGATGGGAGTTGGGGATGAGAGTTGGGGATGGGGGGGTTTAAAGGATGGGAGTTGGGGATGGGGGTGTTTAGAGGATGGGAGTTGGGGATGTTTAGAGGATGGGAGTTGGGGATGGGGGGGTTTAGAGGATGGGAGTTGGGGATGGGTGGGTTTAGAGGATGGGAGTTGGGGATGGGGGGGTTTAGAGGATGGGAGTTGGGGATGCGAGTTGGGGATGGGGAGGTTTAGAGGATGGGATGGGGGTTGGGGATGGGGGGTTTAGAGGATGGGAGTTGGGGATGGGGGGGTTTAGAGGATGGGAGTTGGGGATGGGGGTGTTTAGAGGATGGGAGTTGGGGATGGGGGGGTTTAGAGGATGGGAGTTGGGGATGGGGGGGTTTAGAGGATGGGAGTTGGGGATGGGAGTTGAGGATGGGGGAGTTTAGAGGATGGGAGTTGGGGATGGGGGGGGTTTAGAGGATAGGAGTTGTGGATGGGGGGTTTTAGAGGATGGGAGTTGGGAATGGGGGGGTTTAGAGGATGGGAGTTGGGGATGGGGGGTTTTGAGGATGGGAGTTGGGGATGGGGGGGTTTAGAGGATGGGAGTTGGGGATGGGGGGTTCAGAGGATGGGAGTTGGGGATGGGGGGTTTAGAGGATGGGAGTTGGCGATGGGGGGTTTAGAGGATGGGAGCTGGGGATGGGGGGGTTTAGAGGATGGGAGATGGGGATGGGGGGTTTAGAGGTTGGGAGTTGGGGATGGGGGTTGGGGATGGGAGTTTGGGGATGTGAGTTGGGGATGGGGGGGTTTTGAGGATGGGAGTTGGGGATGGGGGGGTTTAGAGGATGGGAGTTGGGGATGGGGGGTTCAGAGGATGGGAGTTGGGGATGGGGAGATTTAGAGGATGGGAGTTGGGGATGGGGGGGGTTTAGAGGATGGGAGTTGGGGATGGGGAGGTTTAGAGGATGGGAGTTGGGGATGGGGGGGTTTAGAGGATGGGAGTTGGGGATGGGGGGGGTTTAGAGGATGGGAGTTGGGGTTGGGGATGGGGGGGTTTAGAGGATGGGAGTAGGGGATGGGGGGGTTTAGAGGATAGGAGTTGGGGATGGGGAGGTTTCGAGGATGGGAGTTGGGGATGCGAGTTGGGGATGGGGAGGTTTAGAGGATGGGAGTTGGGGATGAGAGTTGGGGATGGGGGGTTTAGAGGATGGGAGTTGGGGATGGGGGTGTTTAGAGGATGGGAGTTCGGGATGGGAGTTGGGGATGGGGGGGTTTAGAGGATGGGAGTTTAGAGGATGGGAGTTGGGGATGTTTAGAGGATGGGAGTTGGGGATGGGGGGGTTTAGAGGATGGGAGTTGGGGATGGGGGGGTTTAGAGGATGGGAGTTGGGGATGGGGGGGGTTTAGAGGATGGGAGTTGGGGATGCGAGTTGGGGATGGGGAGGTTTAGAGGATGGGATGGGGGTTGGGGATGGGGGGTTTAGAGGATGGGAGTTGGGGATGGGGGGGTTTAGAGGATGGGAGTTGGGGATGGGGGTGTTTAGAGGATGGGAGTTGGGGATGGGGGGGGTTTAGAGGATGGGAGTTGGGGATGGGGGGGTTTAGAGGATGGGAGTTGGGGATGGGGGGGTTTAGAGGATGGGAGTTGGGGATGGGGGGTTTTAGAGGATAGGAGTTGTGGATGGGGGGTTTTAGAGGATGGGAGTTGGGAATGGGGGGGTTTAGAGGATGGGAGTTGGGGATGGGGAGGTTTAGAGGATGGGAGTTGGGGATGGGGGGGTTTAGAGGATGGGAGTTGGGGATGGGGGGTTTTAGAGGATGGGAGTTGGGGATGGGGGGGTTTAGAGGATGGGAGTTGGGGATGGGGAGGTTTAGAGGATGGGAGTTGGGGATGGGGGGTTTAGAGGATGGGAGTTGGGGATGGGGGGTTTAGAGGATGGGAGTTGGGGATGCGAGTTGGGGATGGGGAGGTTTAGAGGATGGGAGTTGGGGATGGGGGGTTTAGAGGATGGGAGTTGGGGATGGGGGGGTTTAGAGGATGGGAGTTTGGGGATGGGGGGTTTATAGAATGGGATATCAGGGATGTGAGTTAGGGGTGGGGGTTTAGAGGATTGGAGTTGCGGAATGTGAGTTCGGGTGGGGGGTTTATTGCTGATTCTCTTTGACGAGTTATGGCCTTTAGCTGAAAGTTTTCTGTCTTTCCCCATTGCAGGTTGATGGTTCAGTGTGTGTCGGCTCACTGCAGCCTCGCCGGAGACGGAGCCAAGTCCTTCATCCTGTTGCTGGCCGCCATGCTGCGGGCATCGCGTGCGGAGATTGGAGATGGGCTGCCCGCCCACCATGGGGCCCAGCGACTCTGGCTAGCTCGAGGGCTGGCCAAGCTGGTGCAGGAGGTGCTGGAACCGGTACTGGCGAGGCACCTGGCCCCCCGCTGCGGCTCAGCCCTCTGCCTCTCCAGCGGGCACCCCCTCCTGCCCAGGGAACAGGCCGCTCGGGTCCTGGCTGCCTACTTCGGGGGCAAGGTCAGCCCGTCCCACACCCCCTTCCTGACACAGCTGGCCTGCGACTTCCTCCAGCGCCTGGGGGATGGGGAGATGGAGCCGGCCCTGAACTTGGCAGCAAACTGCTTCCCCGGCCTGCACGTTACAGTGCCCGGCTTGCCCGTGGGCAGCAGCAGGGTGCTGGAGGGGCTGCTGCTGAGCCGGGGCTTCTCACTGCTCTGTGGCCAGGGTGAGACTAGAGTTCTGGTTGTAGACGGTAGCCTGCTACCCCCTCTGACCGAGGCTGGTTACACCCTGCAGCTGGAGTCGGCTGCCGGGCTGGCGGAGGCTCGGGACTGGGCACGAGCCAGGGCGGAGGAGGCCCTGGCCCGCCTGCGGGCCCTGGGGGTGGGGCTGTTGCTATCGGGGTCCCGGCAACCGGCCTGCGTGCTGGAACTGGCCCGCCGGCAGGGCCTCTCGGTGGTGGACTGCCTACCGGACGAGGACCTGTGCCTGGTCAGGAGGTTGACGGGGGTGGGACCACTCTCCCAGGTGGCGGATGCCCGGCCAGCAGACACCGTGCCCGCCGGTTTTGCCAGACCGGCCCCTCTTGGGACCCATGAGCAGGTCCTGGTGGGTTTCCTGGGCTGCTGCGGCTTGCGAGCCCACTCCCTGGCAGTATGCGCGCCTGCCCTGGGGCTGGCAATGCAACACCGTGATGCCATCCACGGTGCTTTCAAACTGTTGAGGTTCCTGCTGCCCCACCCTGGGCATCACGATAGAGAGAGCAAGAAACTGTGGACAGGGGACCTGGAGAAAGGGAGCGAGAGACAGGGAACTGGAGACCTGGAGAGAGAGAGTGGAAAACAGGGAACTGGGAATCTGGCTAAAGGGGGCATGAGACAGGAAACTGGAAACCTGGAGAGAGGGAGCGAGAGACAGGAAACTGGAGATCTGGAGAGAGAGAGTGAGAGACAGGAGACTGAGGACCTGAAGATAGGGAGCGAGATACGAGGGACGAGAGACTTTGGACAAGAGTGCGAGAAACAGGGAATGTGGGAGCCAGGCAAAGCCGAGGATCTAACTGAGGGCATGCTGGGCACTGGAGGTAAGGGTGGGAAGCACCATCAGCCAGTAGACCAACTAGCTCGGCGAGAGCCCTGGGAGCTGAGCGAATGTGAACTGCCAGCTGGTAGGGTACTGCCCCCAGGTGGCACCTTCGAGTTCCTGATGCATCACTACCTCCAGCGAGAGGCCGACAGCCAACAGCAGCCTGACGTGAGGGCGGCGTGCAGGATTGTTGCGGACGCCTTGCTTAATGTCCCCAGGCACCTTCACCCAAGGGCAGACCGAGGCAGGGACTTCCTCCAGGCCCACACCAATTTTGCAGCCAATCTTCGGGAGCAGGGAGTTCCGGCAGTGGTTGACGGGCCCCTAGAGGTGGTGGCTGCCAAGCAGTGCCTGCTGGTTTCCGTGATCCGGTGCTTGAGGCGCCTGCTAGCCATCGACCGTGTCATCGCTGTCCGCGGCAAGCTCGGGAACAAACTGCCGACCGGAAGTGAGGTGGCAGAGTAAACCAGCTGCGGGGGCACCCATCACCCTGAGCTGTTGGTCTTCTGGAGAATCTGTCACTTTGAGAGCCCTGTCACCGTTGCCAGCTCCATCTCCGGGAGAGGCATACGTCACCCGGGCAACCCATCACCGTCAGAACTATGTCACCGGGGGACTCCATCACAGGGAGAGCTAATCACCGCGAGCCCCTTCACCTGGAGTGCCAATCACTGAGTCATCACCGGGAGCGCCAATTACCACGTGTCATCACCGGGAGCGCCAATCACCAAGAGCCCCGTCACCGAGAAAGTCGTCACCGGGAGCACCTATCACAGAGAGCCGTCACACTTTTGTGTTGCTAAAAAGCTGCCATTCCATCGTATCACACAGCACGGAAGACATTTCGGCCCATCATGCCTGCCTCTTTGAAAGGCCTATTCAAACAGTCTAGTTCTGCTGCTCTTTCCCGATACCCCTGCTCACCTTGCCAACTATTTCTCCAACTCACTGGAATTTTCGGAAGACCTGTTGAAACGTGCGAGCTGAAACCCAAAAGCGATTTCTTCTCTCCCATTCTTGAAGGTTATTAGAATATTTAAAACACGGGTCACTCCGCACCTTTAACAGCGGAGTAGATGCGACTTGAGAAGTCTGTTCAAGGAGACATGGCAGTGGTATGAAACACATGATCAGAGTATGATGCTCAGAATGATCGTTACTGAGACGAGTGCATGGATTGATTGTCATCACTGGGAGTGCCAATCACGGAGAGTCATCAGTTGGAGTGGCAATCACCGAGAGCGCCAATTACCAAGAGCCCCGTCACCGAGAAAGTCGTCACCGGGAGCACCTATCACAGAGAGCCGTCACACTTTTGTGTTGCTAAAAAGCTGCCATTCCATCGTATCACACAGCACGGAAGACATTTCGGCCCATCATGCCTGCCTCTTTGAAAGGCCTATTCAAACAGTCTAGTTCTGCTGCTCTTTCCCGATACCCCTGCTCACCTTGCCAACTATTTCTCCAACTCACTGGAATTTTCGGAAGACCTGTTGAAACGTGCGAGCTGAAACCCAAAAGCGATTTCTTCTCTCCCATTCTTGAAGGTTATTAGAATATTTAAAACACGGGTCACTCCGCACCTTTAACAGCGGAGTAGATGCGACACTTGAGAAGTCTGTTCAAGGAGACATGGCAGTGGTATGAAACACATGATCAGAGTATGATGCTCAGAATGATCGTTACTGAGACGAGTGCATGGATTGATTGTACAGATTTCTGTTGGTCAGCTAGTGTCTGACACATACGCAGTCTTATAAACACAAGCAGGTGCTTGCGCACATACATGCATACGGATGTTTGCACACACCGGTATTATACATACATGCATAGCACACACATCTGGATGTTCGCGCACATACGGGTGTTCGCACATAGACAACTGGGTGTTCGCACACATCTGGAGGCGAGTGCTTGCATACACACAACTGGATGTTGACAGACACACAGGCAGGTGCTTGCGTGCACTCAAACACACAGGTGTCTCACACACACAGGCAGCTGCCAGACATGCACACAGGCAGGTGCTTGTGCACACACACATGGGTGAAACTCAAAGGCAGTGGTTGCACACAGAAACGCACAAAAACGTGAGCGTGACCATATGCTTCAAACTCCAATTCAAACCAAGTTGAGACAAAAGTTAAGATAGTGTTGGTGCACACAATTCATCCCTATGCTATTCATATTCCTCCCCACCCAACTCCACCCAACTCCACTTAACTGAGAGTTTAGGCATGTCTTGCTTAAAGGCCCCTTGTGGGTGTGGTCAGGGGTACTGCTGCCATTAAACCATGGCTGGCGCTGGGAATGCGGGGGTCAGGATGAGAGTCAGGTTTGCAGGGTGAGCTGGATATAATAATCTTAGTGTCACAAGTAGGCTTACATTAACACTGCAATGAAGTTACTGTGAAAATCCTCTAGTTGCCACACTCCGACACCTGTTCGGGTACACTGGGAGAATTCAGAATGTCCAATTCACCTAACAAACATGTCTTTCGGGACTTGTGGGAGGAAAGAGGAGCCTCCGTTGGAAACACACGAAGACCCAGGGAGAACGTGCAGACTCCGCACAGTCAGTGACCCAAGCCGGGAATCGAACCTCGGTCCCTGGCGCTGTGAAGCAACAGTGCTAACCACTGAGCTACCCATATGAGTGAGGTGAAGGACACTCCCCTGGTGTCAATTCCACTTCACATTAAAAAGAAGCCTTTACCTTCTGGCCACATTGGATTGGCCTGACAGCCGAGCATGAGAATATTGGTGTTCAGTGATTTACAGATAGAAAGTCGCCTTCCCTGGCTCTTTAACAAGCTTCTTTAAAGTGCTTAACAAGCCGTTAATTGGGACCGAGCGGGTTGCCAACCCCACTGCCGTCCCGGAGACAATGGGACAATGATCCAGGAACACTAATTCCGAACAGCGTGACCACCTCAGTTCCAACCCTGGTGGACAATCAAAAATACTGGTACCATTATCAGAAACTCTCCAGACAAGTGAGGCACAGACTCAGCTTTATTCAGAAGATTTCAGTCGATTGAGTTTATTGACAATGTTTTGATAATAAAAATTACACAATTGTACAGCGAGTTGTCAGAGCATTCGTATCGAGGCACCAGAGGCACAGGAAATAGCGTGGGTTCCAGAGTGGATCTGCTCAACAGGGAAACCTGCCCCAGAATCATAAGCTGCCGTCAATACCCAGTTTTAGAAACAAGTTCCCAGAGATAGTGGGGTGTGCTGCGGATCGCTGGTCTGGTTTGTAGGGCAATGTGAATCATAGTTCAGATGACCTTCGCAGGCTTGGATTTCCCATCACAAACGTCCTCTGATTAATACCCCAGAGTGAGCTCGCTGACTGCCAAAGTTCACCGCGGTGGTTCAGAGGGTTGACCCAGTGAGCCTCGAGTTCGGCCCCATTTTATGCCGAGTGGGGAACATCAGGGCCGGGTTCCTGTCCCCACTGATCCTCACCTTTCCTCGATAGTATTCCTCGATAGTACACATCTGACCAGGGTACGACCATACGTTCCTGTTACACCGGCGACAGTCAGGTGATACCCGCTGTGCAGGCAACGCTGGTGAATAGGCACTTGAGAGGGAAGGGGGAGGGTGGCTGTCAGGGAACAGGTTTCTAATGAGCTGCGGGATCCACTAGCCAAATCCCATCAAGATGTCCCGGTGCTGCCAGTTCCGGCCATTTGTTCTCTCGGCTTCCTGTACTTTGTTTGAACGTCACATGAAAAGCCCTCCTGGAACAGAAATTGCACAAATGCTATTAGTTGAGGATCCTTCCTTTTACCACGAGCCCGGATCTAATTTCCAGCAGAATATATACAAACGAGGAGCAGGAGTTTGGCCATTCTGCCCCTTGAGCCTGCTCCACTATTTAATAATCCAAGGCTGATCTGACAGTAACCTCAAATCTGCATCCTGGCTAACCCCCCGATAACCTATCATCACTCATTGCTCACCAAGAATCTGTCCACCTCTGCCTTAAAGATATGCAAAGACCCTGCATCCACCGCCATTTCAGGGAGTCCCAAAGAATCACGATCCCTCAGAAAATATTTGACCTCATCTCAGTTTTAAATGACCAACCTCTTATTTTTAAACAGTGACCCCTAGTTCCAGATACTCCCACAAAAGGAATCATCCTCACCACATCCACTTGTGGGGATCGGGGGTAGGGGATTCAGATCCATGTCTTATTTTTGCAGTCTGCCTGCCCAGCCCCCGCCAGATTATAAAAATATGAAACCTCAAGACATTCCCAAAATTGGTGCAGCCATGGTACTTTGAAGAGTGTGGAGATGCGTGGTGAGTCTCTGTGCATTTCATCCTTCAGGAGGAGGAGCCTCAATGCTGCTAACAATGGACGTTCCATTCATAATTTGCTGATTTCTGGGCGTTCCCTTTCAAAATGTCTGATTAACTCCTTTTGAGTGACAGCCAGGAGTAATTTACTCGATCTCCATGGCCTTGCACCACCCACCCACCTCAAACTCCCTCCAATCCTCTGAGATCTCTGCGTTCCTCAAAAATCCAGCCTTTAAGCCTCCGCACATTTCACCACTCGCAGATATTGGTCAGCATGCCCCCACCTAGCTGCCTCAGCTTTCAAGACTCTGACGTTCTCTCCCAAAATCTCTCGTCTCCTATAAGACACTCTTGATCTACCCACTCCTCAAACCTTTTGGTCATCAGACCTAAGGTTTTTTGACCGTGTCTCAGCGTCAACCTTTGGTAACGCTCCGGTGAAGCACCTTGCAATGTCTCAAAAGCTACATGAACGCAGATTAATCTCTCCTAGCCTGTGACAATGTTAATGTATCAGCAAGTGCAGGCTGAGACAATCACATTGTTAAGCTGATTGCTTAAAGGCAGGTGAAAATAAGACGTGGGCAGCACGGTAGCATTGTGGATAGCACAATTGCTTCACAGCTCCAGGGTCCCAGGTTCGATTCTGGCTTGGGTCACTGTCTGTGCGGAGTCTGCACATCCTCCCCGTGTGCGCGTGGGTTTCCTCCGGGTCCCTCCCAGTCCAAAGATGTGCAGGTTAGGTGGATTGGCCATGATAAATTGCCCTTAGTGTCCAAAATTTCCCTTAGTGTTGGGTAGGGTTACTGGGTTATGGGGATTGGGTGGAGGTGTTAACCTTGGGTAGGGTGCTCTTTCCAAGAGCCGGTGCAGACTCGATGGGCCGAATGGCATTCTGCACTGTAACTTCTATGATATGATGGTTATGGGCTCAACCACTAAAAGAGTAAAAATGGACACAGCTTGAACAGTTGCTGCGGGGAAATTATCTGGAGTTTGTATCCTTGTCAAGTTGGACGCACAATAAACTTGCTGAGGGTAAAAGAAAGCTGATGCATTATTCCTCCATCATATGCTAACAAGGTAATATTAACAACGCCCTCTGAGAAATCCTCAACAGAATTCACTGCACTGAGATCCTGGGTGAGGTCTCCAGTGAGATACTGGGAGACTGGGTCTGTTATTGTTACAGTGCTGAGAGCCCTTGGGCCACACCCATCACTCACCAGACCCAATTTGGTGCTGTGACCATTCCGATCAGGAATGCCGCAATGACTTAGAACAGCCCGGTGGGACACTGCTGACCCTTTGCTCTATCGCGCACACCCCGCCAGCCTCCCCATTCCCGGCAGAGCCATTGGGGTAGAGATCAGTCCTAACTCTGGTCAGACCTAGTCCCCCACCCCAATTACAGCTCCCCGCCCAATTCACAGAGGATATTTCCAACAAGTACGTCAATCAAGAGTGGAAACCACTCAGCATTTCCCAGAAGATGAAACAAATGCCCAGCCACTGAAACTGTGATAAGACCAGAAGATATCGGGGCAGATTCGGCCCATCAAGCCTGCTCCGCCATTCAGTGAGATTATGACTGATCTGATATCCTAATCCTCAACTCCACTTTCCTGCCTTATCCCCAGAACCATTGATTCCCCTATTGATTAAACATATGTCTCTCGCAAACTTGAACATACTTAATGATCCAGCCTCTGCAGCTCTGTGGTAAAGAATTCCACTATTCTGCAGAGTTACTACCTTCCGAGAGAAGAAATTCCTCCTCATCTCTATCTTAATAAGAATAATAATCTTTCATTGTCACAAGTATGAAGTTACTGTGAAAATCCCCTAGTCGCCACATTCTGGCGCCTGTTCGATTAAGCCGGTACAGGAACCTGCGCTGCTGGCCTTCTTCTGCATTACAAACCAGCTGTCTAGCCCACTGAGCTAAACTAGCACTAATGGATAGCCCCTCACTCTGAGGTTATCATCTTTGGTCCTAGACTCTCCCACAAGGGGAAACATCCTCTAAGCATCCACCCTGTCATGTCCCCTGAGAATCCTGTTTGTCTCAATAAGGTCACCTCTCATTAATCTAAACTCAATGAACATAGGCCCAACTGACTCAACCTATCTTCGTAAGAAAACACTTCCATAACCGGGATCGCCCCAATGAACCTAGACTGCACTGGAGACAAGCAAGTTGCAACCGGCAAAGACAGCACAAAGGGACAGCCAGGCATCTAATCAACAGGACACGTGAGGTATAAGATGAAACAATGATTATTGGATCAGAAAAATAACAAGGTGAAAATGGATGACTTGGAAGAACAGGATGGATAAAAGGACTGAAATGTACACAAGGTACTAAATACATGACATGATCTAGAATGTGATCACGGGCCATGAAGAACATGTGATGATGTAAGAAAGAACGCAAAGTCTGCAATAAAAAAGGCCCAGAAACCACAAGAGTAATCAGGGGTCAGTGTCTCTGTCAGCTTACAGCTGAAATTAAAGATCCTGATGGCATGGTTCCAAAGTACAGTAAAACGTAAAGTTGCCATAGTCCCAGATGACCATAGGCTGCTTTGAGGGGCAGAGCTGACTGATGGTGATTTAATCTGAGGGTCACCACACCCGAGGCGAGGGGCAAGGTTGGGAAGTCAGGACCTTCATGAATATCCTCAGCTGGGACAGAATTTGAACCTGTGCTGTTGGCCTCGCTCTGCATCACGAACCAGCCGTCCAGTCAACTGAGCTAAACTGGCTCCCAATGGACAGCTTAACATTTAAGGATATCTGACATTTGGGAGGGACAAGACGAAAGGAACAGGAGGTGGGGTAACTGTCAATAAAGGCTGAGATTGGTATAATAATGAGAAATGATTTTGGTTTGAATAATCAGGATGTAGAATCAGTTTGGGTGGAGATAATTAGCAAAGGGGAAAAAGAATCACTGGTGGGAGTGGTTTATACGAGTAAAAATCAATAAATAATGGGGGCTTGTATGAATCATTGGAGAGTTTAATCTTTCAACTGATTGAACAATTCAAATTGGCAAAGGTAGCCTGGAGGATGAGTTCATAGAGTGTACTTAGTACAACTTCTCAGAATAGGTCTGGAGCCAACTAGGGTACAGGCTATTTTCAACCTAGTAATATGAAATGAGAAATATTTAATCAATGACTTCATAGTAAAGGATCCTCTTGGGAAGAGTGATCATAACATGCAAGATGTTATAAGATCATAACATGCAAGAGTTTCACATTCAGTATGAGGATGAGAAATGTGGAACTGAAACCCAAGTGTTAAATAAATGCAATGACAAAGATGTGAAGAGTTGGCTAAAGTGGAATGGGAAAATAAGTTAAAAGATGATAGACTCAATGGGCCGAAGGACCTCCTTCTGCACTGTAAATTCTATGATCTATGACAAGAACTGGCAAACATTTAAGGAGATATTTCATAATTCTCAACAAAGATATACTCCATTGAGAAAGAAAGAGTCCAAGAGAAAGATGTGCCATTTGTGACAAACTTAACTCAGTCAAGGATGATATAAAATTGAAAGAAAATACATACAAAAATTAGCGCCAAATCAGAGGTTTGGGAAAATGTTAGAAACTAGCAAAGAATGACCAGAGAATAAAAATGGAAAAATTGGAGCACAAGGGAATAAGCTAGCAATAAATATAGAAACAAACAAAGAAAGGTTCACAAATATATACAAAGGTAGAGAGTAGCTAAAGTGAGCATTGGTCCCTTAGAGGGTGAGACTGGGGAATGAATAATGAGAAATAAAGGAAATAAAGACATTGAATAAATAATTTGGCCATAGAAGACACAAAAAGTACCTCAAGCTCAGGAGAAAATCAAGAGGCAAAAGGGAGGGAGGAACTTAAAATAATCACAATCACTCGTGAAAAAGTTCTAGAAAATCTAATGGGACTGAAGTTTGACAACTTGTCTGAAACTGATAGCTGGCATCCTAGGGTCTTAAAAGAGGTGGCTGCAGAGATGCTGGATGCATTGGTTATCATCCTGAAAAATCCGCTGGACTCTGGGAAGGTCCCAGTGGATTGGAATAGCACCAATGAAATACCTCTATTGAAGAAAGGAGCGATATGGAAAGGAAACTATAGGCCAGTTATGGTCTCACATTCGTCACTGGGAAAATGGTAAATACATTATTAAGAAGGTAGTAGCAGGACATTCAAAGAATCATGACACAATCAGGCAGAGTCAACATGGTTTTGTGAAAGGGAAATGTCACAAACCCATTGCTGATGGTATCTGCCTGGGTATGCCAACCTGGATCACCGGTTCGTGGTATAGTTTTTTTTTGAATGGTGTGAGGCGTCAAGTGAAGCCCCAGTGAGAATAACCAGCCTATAAGATGATAAGAACTAGGAGCAGGAGTAGGAAAATCAGCCCCTCGAGTTCATTCTGCAATTCAATACCATCATGGCTGATCTCAATTCCACTTTCCATTCATGCATGTGGACACCCTGTTCCCTTCGCACCAAAGCATTCTGAAGTTTTTCCATTTAGATAACAAGTTGCCTTTCTACATTTCCAACCAAAATAGATGACCTCACACTTATCCACATTAATCTCCATCTGCCGAATGTTGGCCCACTCACCTCACCTATCTATATCCATTTGTAAATGTATTTCCTCATTGCAAGTTACTAACCCACCTATTTTAGTGTCATCTACAAATCTGGCTATAGTACCCTCTATCCCTACATCCAAATCATTGATATATGTTGTGAATAGTTGGTGCTCGAGGATCGATCCCATTAGTTACATCTTGCCAACCAGAAAAATACCCATTTATCTGGCTCTGTCTTCTGTCAGTTAGCCAGTCTTCTAGCCAAGCTAATAAATTACCCCCAATCCTACATGATCTTACTTTGTGTATTAACCTTTTGTGCGGCACCTTATCAAATACCATCTGAATATCTATTATCCACTTGGCTTGTTACATCTTTGAAGAACTCAAGCAAATTAGTCAAACACGACTTACCCTTCATAAAACTATGCTGAATCTCATGGATTATGTTTTGACTTTCCTAATGTCCTGTTATTACTTCCTTAATTATGGATTCTAACAATTTTCCAAAAACAGATGTTAAACTAACTGGTCTATAGTTTCCTACTTTCTGTCCTCGTGCTAACATAATTACCTTTGTTTAATTCTAGAAAGTGAGTGTGGGACTCCAGTTTCTCGACCTGAAACTAAATGCTATAGAAGACTCATATGATCACTCTTCCCAAGAGGATTCATTATTCATTTCATAGAATTTACAGTGCAGAAGGAGGCCATTCGGCCCATCGAGTCTGCACCGGCTCTTGGAAAGAGCACCCTACCCAAGGTCAACACCTCCACCCTATCCCCAGAATCCAGTAACCCCACCCAACACTAAGGGCAATTTTGGACACTAAGGGCAATTTATCATGGCCAATCCACCTAACCTGCACATCTTTGGACTGTGGGAGGAAACCGGAGCACCCGGAGGAAACCCACGCACACACGGGGAGGATGTGCAGACTCCGCACAGACAGTGACCCAAGCCGGAATCGAACATGGGACCCTGGAGCTGTATAGCAATTGTGCTATCCACAATGCTACCGTGCTGCCCATCTTTAACTATGAGGTCATTAATTTATCCCTCCTCAGTGCATAATACTAAATTCAGAATAGCCTGCTCCCTGATTGGTTCCACAAGATATTGCTGCAAGAAATAATCTGAAACACAGACAATTAATTCTCCCTCAAGGCTACCCTTGCCAATTTGATTACATGCATCTATATGCCTATTAAAATTCCCCATGATTATTGCCATACGTTTCTTTCAAATCTCCGCTCTGACTCGCAGCTTCCGCTCTTTTTAAACTCCGCTCTGACTCTCAGCTTCCGCTCTTTTTAAATCTCTGCTCTGACTCTCAGCTCCTGCTCTCGTTAAATTTCCGCTCTGACTCTCAGCTTCCGCTTGTTTAAAATCTCCACTCTGACTCTCTAATTCCGCTCGTTTTAAATCTCCGCTCTGACTTTCAGCTTCCGCTCTTTTTAAATCTCCGCTCTGACTCTCAGCTCCCGCTCGTTTTAAATCTCTGCTCTGACTCTCAGCTCCTGCTCTCGTTAAATTTCCGCTCTGACTCTCATTCCCGGTCTTTTTAAATCTCCGCTCTGACTCTCAGCACACGCTCTTTTAAAATCCCTGCTCTGACTCTCAGCTCCTCTCCGCTCTGAGTCTCAGCTCCCGCTCTTGATAAATCTCCGCTCTGACTCTCAGCCCCGCTCTTCTTAAATCTCTGCTTTGACTCTCAGCTCCCTCTCTTTTTAATTCTCCGCTCTGACTCTCAGCTCCCGCTCTTTTTAAATCCCCGCTCTGACTCTCAGCTCCCGCTCTTTTTAAATCTCCGCTCTGACTCTCAGCTCCAGCTCTTTTAAAATCCCCGCTCTGACTCTCAGCTCCCGCTCTTTTTAAATCTCCGCTCTGACTCTCAGCTCCCGCTCTTTTTAAATCGCCGCTCTGACTCTCAGCTCCCGGTCTTTTTAAATCTCCGCTCTGACTCTCAGCTCCAGCTCTTTTTAAATCGCAGCTCTGAGTCTCAGCTCCCGCTCTTGATAAATCTCCGCTCTGACTCTCAGCTCACACTCTTTTTAAATCTCTGCTCTGACTCTCAGCTCACGCTCTTTTTAAATATCCGCTCTGACTCTCAGCTCCCGCTCTTTTTAAATCTCTGCTCTGCCTCCAGCTTCCACTCTTTTTAAATCTCCGCTCTGACTCGCAGCTCCCGCTCTTTTTAAATCTCCGCTCTGACTCTCAGCTCCTGCTCTTTTTAAATCTCCGCTCTGACTCTCAGCTCCTGCTCTTTTTAAATCTCCGCTCTGACTCTCAGCTCCCGCTCTTTATAAATCTCCGCTCTGACTCTCAGCTCCTGCTCTTTTTAAATCTCCGCTCTGACTCTCAGCTCCCGCTCTTTATAAATCTCCGCTCTGACTCTCAGCTCCCGCTCTTTTTAAATCGCCGCTCAGACTCTCAGCTCCCGCTCTTTTTAAATCACTGATCTGACTCTCAGCTCCCGGTCTTTTTAAATCTCCACTCTCACTCTCACCTCTCGCTCTTTTAAATCACTGATCTGACTCTCAGCTCCTCTCCGCTCTGAGTCTCAGCTCCCGCTCTTGATAAATCTCCGCTCTGACTCTCAGCTCCCGCTCTTCTTAAATCTCCGCTCTGACTCTCAGCTCCCGCTCTTTTTAAATTACTGATCTGACTCTCAGCTCCTGCTCTTTTTAAATCTCCACTCTCACTCTCACCTCCCGCTTTTTTAAATCACTGATCTGACTCTCAGCTCCCGCTCTTGATAAATCTCCGCTCTGACTCTCAGCTCCCGCTCTTCTTAAATCTCCGCTTTGACTCTCAGCTCCCTCTCTTTTTAATTCTCCGCTCTGACTCTCAGCTCATGCTCTTTTTAAATCGCTGCTCTGAGTCTCAGCACCCGCTCTTGATAAATCTCCGCTCTGACTCTCAGCTCCTGCTCTTCTTAAATCTCCGCTTTGACTCTCAGCTCCTGCTCTTTTTAAATCTCCACTCTCACTCTCACCTCCCGCTCTTTTTAAATCACTGATCTGACTCTCAGCTCACGCTCTTTTTAAATTTCCGCTCTGCCTCCAGCTTCCACTCTTTTTAAATCTCCGCTCTGACTCGCAGCTCCCGCTCTTTTTAAATCTCCGCTCTGACTCTCAGCTCCCGCTGTTTTTAAATCTCCGCTGACTCTCAGCTCCTGCTCTTTTTAAATCTCCACTCTCACTCTCACCTCCCGCTCTTTTTAAATCACTGATCTGACTCTTAGCTCCCGCTCTTTTTAAATTTCCGCTCTTACTCACAGCACCCGTTCTTTTTAAATCTCTGCTCTGCCTCCAGCTTCCACTCTTTTTAAATCTCCGCTCTGACTCGCATCTCCCGCTCTTTTTAAATCTCCGCTCTGACTCTCAGCTCCCGCTCTTCTTAAATCTCTGCGTTCACTCACAGCTCTCGCTCTCTTTAAATCTCCGATCTGGACTCTCAGCTCCCGCTCTTTTTAAATCTCCGCTCTGACTCTCAGCTCACGCTCTTTTTAAATCTCCGCTCCGACTCTCAGCTCCTGCTCTTTTTAAATCTCCGCTCTGGACTCTCAGCTCCCGCTCTTTTTAAATCTCCGCTCTGACTCTCAGCTCACGCTCTTTTTAAATATCCGCTCTGACTCTCAGCTCCTGCTCTTTTTAAACCTCCGCTCTGACTCTCAGCTCCTGCTCTTTTTAAATCTCCGCTCTGACTCTCATTCCTGGTCTTTTTAAATCTCTGCTCGGACTCTCATTCCCGGTCTTTTTAAATCTCCGCTCTGACTCTCAGCTCCTGCTCTTGTTAAATCTCCACTCTGACCCTCATTCCTGGTCTTTTTAAATCTCCGCTCTGACTCTCATTCCCGGTCTTTTTAAATCTCCGCTCTTGACTCTCAGCTCCCGCTCTTTTTAAATCTCCGCTCTGACTCTCATTCCCGGTCTTT
The DNA here is from genome assembly GCF_047496885.1 of Scyliorhinus torazame. Lineage (NCBI taxonomy): Eukaryota > Metazoa > Chordata > Chondrichthyes > Carcharhiniformes > Scyliorhinidae > Scyliorhinus > Scyliorhinus torazame. The sequence goes on along the minus strand of NC_092720.1, from coordinate 179,146,779 downwards.
TTAAATCTCTGCTCTGACTCTCATTCCCGGTTTTTTTAAATCTCCGCTCTGACTCTCAGCTCCTGCTCTTGTTAAATCTCCGCTCTGACTCTCAGCTCCCTCTCTTTTTAAATCTCCGCTCTGACTCTCATTCCCGGTCTTTTTAAATCTCCGCTCTTGACTCTCAGCTCCCGCTCTTTTTAAATCTCCGCTCTTGACTCTCAGCTCCCGCTCTTTTTAAATCTCCGCTCTGACTCTCAGCTCCCGCTCTTTATAAATCTCCGCTCTGATTCTCAGCTCCCACTCTTCTTAAATCTCCGCTCTGACTCTCAGCTCACACTCTTTTTAAATCTCCTCTCTCTCAGCTCTCACTCTTTTTAAATCTCCACTCTCACTCTCACCTCCCGCTCTTTTTAAATCTCCGCTCTGACTCTCAGTCCCGCTCTTTTCAAATCTTCCAGTTGTCATGTAACAATTATTAAAGACTATTTATTTAATTTTAAGACCAACACACAGAAACAGGACTACAATACTCTTATGTAGAACACACGCCTTGTTCCAAATATATCTACAGTCCCTGAATTCCTTAAGACGTCCCTTTTTCCAAAAAACATTGAAACATTTGTAAATCTATAAGTCAAATGCAGCTATAATGACCACACAATAGTGTGGATAGTCAAGTCTGGGAAACATCTTTTCCTGGTCCAGCAAAGATATTTAAACAGCCTTTATGAAAGTTTCTGCATGACCTTAGCTCTAAGACTTGGATGGTAGCCTCGATGGCACCTAGATGTTAGATTTTAAACTCACCTCTCTGGCTGTTAGAGGAGTAAAATGCCTCTCTGCTTCTGCGGGTGCTGGCAACGATAAATCATTTGTCTAGATATCTGCATCTCGTTACTTTAAAGGTTACATCTCATTATGCCTTTTGAATGCTGGCTATTGCTGTCACTAGGCAGATTTCTACCTGATGCTGGACAGACCCATGACACCTGCTGCTTGGTAGATCATATCCCATCATGCCTTATTAATTGGCGTTACTGCTGTTACTAGGCCGATTTCTACCTGGTCCTGGGCAGACCCATGACAGAAATGACAAAGGATGGATAAAGGGGAATCTGAAGATGTAATCCACTTGGCTTTCCCAAAGTCATTCAATAAGGTGTCAAATAAAAGGATACAGCATAAGGTAAGAGCTCATGGTTTTGGGCGATATAAAAATAAATAATCTTTCATTGTCACAAGTAGGCTTACGTTAACACTGCATGACTATGGATAAAGCATTGGCGAACAGAAACAGAGTCTGGGTGAATGAATCATTTTCAGATTTGCAAACCACAAGTGGTGTTCACTTGGATGAAGGGAACCACACTTTCTGGAGGCAAAACTGCTGGCGTTACAAAGATAGGTAGGAAAGCAAGTTGTGAGTAGGGAAAGGGATATAGATAGGAAAAGTTAGGAGGCAAAAAATTGGCAGATTTAGAGCATAATGTGGGAAATTGTGTGGTTGTCCAGCACAGAAAGAAAAGGAAAATATTATTTAACGAGAGGGAGACTGCAGAATAGTTGCAGTACAGAAGGATCTGGGCGTCCTTGTACACAAATCAAAAAAACATTAGCTTGCAGGTGCAGCAAGCGATTGGGAAGGTAAATGGAACATTGGCCTTTATTACAAGGGGAATGGAGCATTAAAGGAGGGAAGACTTTCTACAACAATACAGGATACTGGTGAGACTACATCTGGAGCGCTGTGTACAGTTTTGGCCCCTTACCTAACTATATATTTGCACTGAAAGCAGTTCAGAGAAGATTCACTGGGCTGATCCCTGGGATGAAAGGGCTTGTCTTATTAGAGGAAAGGTTGGACCTATGCCCATTGGAATGCTGAGGAAGGAGAGGTAAGCTTCTTGAAACACATCAGATTCTGAGGGCGCTGCACAGGGTGGATGGGAGGATGTTTCCTCTTCTCGGGGAACTGGGAGACATAGTAACAAAACACGGACCCTCCCATTGAAATAAAGAGGAGTAATTTCTTTCAGAGGGTCATTCAGCTTTGGAATTCCCTACCCTGTGGAGGCGGGGCTCATTGAATATATTCACGGATGGGTTAAGACAGATTTTTGCACGGCAAGGGGATCGAGTGGTACGGGAGGACAGGAAGGAAATTGGAGCTGAGGAGTCAGATCAGCCATGAAAACAAGCGTTTCCATACACTTGAGTGGTTGGGGTCTGGAATGCACTGACTGGAAGTGTGCTGGAGATGGGTTCAATCAAAGGGGAGAAGAGACAGGGAAACGGGACTAAATGATGATGCTCATTTGGCGAGCAGGTGCAGACCCAATGGGCTGAATAGCCTCCTGTGCTGCTACAATTCTGTGATATTGAATAGCGGTGCAAGCTCGTGGGACCGAATGGCCTACGTCTGCTCCTATTTCTTATGTTCTTATGACCTATACGGGGATATTTGTAGGATGTGGTCTGTGTCGTGATTGTGGCGTGTGTCTCTTTAAGCTAGTACAGCCAAAAAAGTGTCACCTGACTTGAGGGACCAATGGGAACCGACAGTGCGTGATCACCCCAGAGGGTGGAGTCCTCGCTTGGGCAGAATCCATCTAGCAACTGTGTAGAAAGCATGGAAAGACTTTGAGCTGTTCCACCAAGGCAGCTTAGTGCTGCTGTACCAAGTTGCTGTTTATTAATAAATACCGAACTTCCAAACAAAGTCTGAAGCCTCTTAACAACACCAGAAGTGTGCCACAATAACAATAATAATAATAATCATCTTTATTGTCACAAGTAGGCTTACACTAACACTGCAATGAAGTTCCTGTGAAAAGCCACATTCTGGTGCCTGTTCGGGTACACTGAGGGAGAATTCAGAATGTCCAATTCACCTAACAGCCCGTCTTTCGGGACTTGTGGGAAGAAACCGGAGCACCCGGAGGAATCCCACGCAGACACGAGGGAGAACGCGCAGACTCCGCACTGACAGTGACCCGAGCTGAGAATTGAACCCGGGACTCTGGAGCTGTGAAGCAACTGTGCTAACCACTGTGCTACCGTGCTGCCCACAATACACAAGTCAATGAGAAAATGAAACTTACAAATCCTCCAAATGCCATACAACTCTCAGTAATATTCACATATACCAGGGGATAGCGGAGTACCTCATCAAGAATGAAATGAAAAAATGAAATGAAAATCACTCATTGTCACACGTAGGCTTCAAATGAAGTTCCTGTGAAAAGCCCCTAGTCGCCTCACTCCGGCGCCTGTTCGGGGAGGCTGGTATGGGAATTGAACCGTGCTGCTGGCCTGCCTTGGTCTGCAGGCCCCATTGAATTTCCTCTTGATTTCATTGGGGTTTGGGAAATGTGTGCATCAGTTGTTCTCCTTTCCACTGCTATGTGTATCCTGTTGCCACGCATGTGTCTCTCTTTGAGGTACATTGTCTCCCCCAAGCTTTACAACAAAGGAAACAATTATCTGTGCTTGTTCAGAAATAATTCTTCCTGACTCCCCTGCCCAGCTAAGGATGGTTATACACCTCTTTTTTAAAAAACATTCGTTCATGGGATGTGGGCTTCACCGGCTCGGCCGGCATTTATTGCCCATCCTAACTGCGGTTGGGAAGGTGGCGGTGAGCTGCCTTCTTGGAACCGCTGCAGTCCATGTGGTGTAGGTACACCCACTGTGCTGTTAGGGAGGAAGTTCCAGGGTGTTGCTCCAGCGGCAGTGAAGGGGCGGCGATATATTTCCAAATCTGAATGCTGAGTGACCTGGAGGAGAGACCTCCAAGTGGTGGCGTTCCCAGGTATCTGCCATCCTTGCCCTTCGTGATGATAGTGGTCGTGGGTTTGGAAGATGCTGCCTAAGGTGAGTTCCTGCAGTGCGTCTTGTAGATGGTACACATGGTTGTCACTGTTCATCAGTGGTGGAGGGAGTGAATGTTTGTGGAAGGGGGAGCAATCAAGCGGGGCTGCTTTGTGCTGGATGGTGTTGAGCTTCTTGAGTGTTGTTGGAGCTGCACTCATCCCGGCAAGTGGAGAGTATTCCATCACACTCCTGGCTTGTGCCCTTTAGATGGTGGACAGGCTTTGGGAGTCAGGCGTTGAGTTACTCGCTGCAGGATTCCTACCCTCAAGCCTGCTCTTGTAGATGCAGTATTTATAGGGTCAAACACACACTGGTCGGTTTGTATTAGGCATCCTCTGACCCCTCTGCAGCCCGCTGTCCCCTCCAGGTGTGTCTGGCAGTCCCCTTTTCCTGCTTGCCCAGGATGGGCAGCAGGACCGTGTGTGAGACTCTCACCTGTCACTTCCAGACTGGCTCCCGTGATGTAGCTGCTGTCGTCCGATGCCAAGAAGGAACAGACGGCGGCCACTTCTGCAGAGAGACAGAGGCAGTCAGAGACCACAGACGGGAAAAAAGGAGCAGCCCGCTTCCAAGACAAGCTGCAGTACAATGCTTACACATGAACCATGCGTCGTATAATCATGCAATGTGGGGGGAAAAAAGAGACATGCATTTATATCGCACTCTTCACAACATCTCAAAGCCCTGTTACCGCCAATGGGAGAGCTTTATTCTTGACCCATCCAAACCCACAATGTGACAATGACCAGATAATCCATTGTTGTGCGATGTTGATTTGAGAGCTAAATATTGGCCTGGACACGGGACGAAACGCTCGCCAGGGAATCATTTTACACCCACACGAGCGGACAGATTTGGCCCTGGTTGAAAGTATCACACCAAAGGACAGTGCAGCGCTCCCTCAGTACCGCACTGGAGGACGTGGCCTTGATCTTTGTGCTCAGGTGCCGGATTTGAGAACGTTCCTGGCACAGGGGTGAGAGTGCGGCCATGAGCTGACAGTTGAAGGTGACCATTTAACCCCTGCAGGCAGTACCAGCTCTGAGAAAAGGCTACCAAATAGTCCCACCTCCCCGAATCTTTTCTTTATGGTTAATTGCACAATTCCTCTTTGAATGCTGAACCTGCTTCCACCTTTCTTTCATGATGTGGAGATGCCGGCGTTGGACTGGGGTGGGCGCAGTAAGAAGTCTTACAACACCAGGTTAAAGTCCAACAGGTTTGTTTCGAATCACTAGCTTTCAGAGCACACCACTTCACTCACCTGATGAAGGAGCTGTGTCCCAAAAGCTAGCGATTCGAAAGAAACCTGTTGGACTTTAACCTGGTGTTGTAAGACTTCTCGCTGTGCCATTCTGTCAGGCAGTGCATTCCAGATGTCCTCAGAGGGAGGTGGCTGCCATGGACTTCCATTAGATTGGCCCATAATGGTGCTGGGCAAAGTACTGCAGTGTTTTGCCATCGTTTTCCGCAGTTTTTCACTCTTTATCGCCTGCCGTGAGACACACTGGCAGGACTGACAGACTGTTCATGCATTAGTTACACAAGAGCACATCAAATGATAGCAGGAGTAGACTGCATGGTCCTTGGAGCCCACTCCGCCATTTAATACGATCGTGGCTAATCTTGGGCTTCAGCTCCATTATCACGCCCGTTCCCCATACCCCTAAGTTTCGAGAGATCAATTTGTCCACCCCAGCCTGAAACACCTTCAACGATGGAGCATTCACAGCCCCCTGGGGTACAGAATTCCAAAGATTCTCAACCCTTTGAGTGATGTAATTTCTCCTCGGGTGACTGCCCGTATGAAGTTTGCACGTTCTGTCTGTGTCTGCGTGGGTTTGCTCCGGGTGCTTCGGTTTCCTCACACAGTCCAAAGATCGATTGGCCGTGTTAAATTTCCCCTTAGTGTCGAAAGGTTAGGTGGGGTTACGGGAATAGATTGTGGGCTTTCAGAGGGTCAGTGCAGACCCGATGGGCCAAATGGCCTCGTTCTGCACTGCAGTGATTCTGTTCTAACCCATTCAGGGTGTTAATGCCCTCTATCAAGTTCAGCGGCTCGGAGTTCCCCCCTTTTTGAAAGTTGGAAGAAAAGCGAGAGGCTGCCGAGGGGGAACCGGATGGTGGCAATTGGAGGGAAGGTCACAGAGGCTGGAATATTTCCACAGAGGGAGTTTAATAAGGGTTCACCAGACTGGTTGGGGAGGTGGCAAGACTGTCTTATGAAGAGAGACTGGGGAAACGGAGCTTGTAGTCTCTAGAGTTTCAAAGAATGAGTGGTGATCTCACTGAAACCTACAAAATAATTCAAGGGGGTAGATGCAGATAAGATGATCCCTCTGGTCTGGGAGTCTAGAACCAGGGGACACAATTTCAAAATAAGGGGGATGTCACTAAGGACTGAGATGAGGTAATATTTTTTTCCTCAGAGGGTTGTGAATCTTTAGAATTCTCTATCCCAGAGGACTGTGGAAGCTCAGTCAGTGAGAACGTCTAAAACAGAGATTGATAGATTTCTGATCACAATAACGTGAAGTATTATGGGGATAGTGGGTGTAACAGTCATTGACGTGTCCAATCAGCCATGATCGTATTGAATGGTGGAGCAGGCTCGACAGGCCGAATGGCCTGCTCCTGTTCCTATGTTAAACATTTAATTCTGGGCCACAAACCATTTGGAGTCAATGACACAGCTTCTTGAGAGTATGAATGGGTGGTGGAGAGTAAGGGAGGCATTAGGGTTAGACCAGGACACGCAGGGTGGAGAATAAACACTGTAGAAGGCTGACCAAAACAAAATGGCCAGTTCCCTCCCCGCCACAACAGGAGCAAGGAGCGGGATTCTCCGACCTCCCGCCAGGTCGGAGAATCGCCGGGGGTCGGCATGAATCCCGCCCCGCCGTCCCCCAAATTCTCTGGCCCCCCAAGAGTCGTGCCACCCGCCCCGGAGAATGGCGGGGTACGGTGCGACTCAACGGGCGCAGGGGCTGCCTGAATTCTCCGGCCTGTGATGGGCTGAAGTCCCGCCCGCCTTTTGCCAGTCCCGCCGGCGTAAATTGGAGTAGGTCCCTGACAGGCGGGAACTGGCGGCGCTGGCGGGCTCCGGGGTTCTTGGGGGCGCACGGGGGGGATCTGTCCCCGGGCGGTGGCCTGGCCCGCGATCGGGGCCCACCGATCCGTGGGCGGGCCTGTGCCGTGGGGGCACTCTTTCTGTGTCCGCCATTCCCGGTGCGGAAACAAAGCCCTCTGAGCATGCACAGGGTTGACGCCAGAACGCGCTGGCGCTCCAACTCGCACCAGCCGACGGAGGCCCTTCAGCGGCGGTTGGCGTGGCGCCAAGCCCCTTTCCTGCCGGCCGGCGGGGCACAAACCACTCTGGGGCGGGCCTAGCCCCTGAAGGCGTGGAGGATTCCGAACCTATGGGACGGCCCGATGCCGTAGTTGTTCACGCCACTCCGTCCCGCCGGGAACCCCCACCCCGCCGGGTAGGGGAGAATCCCGCCCAAGGTGTTGGGGACAGCAGGAACTGACTCAACCCAGCAAGAGTCAGCTCTTCCAGGGGTGGGATGGGGTGGGGATCATTGGATGAGAGGTTGAACTCCAGAGGCCTTATCTTGCCTCTCTGCTGTGCACAAATCACCACCCCACATGACCCCTCCCCCCCACCCCCACCCCCACCAGAGACACCACTTGGAGGATTTCTTTCGGCCGAATTTATGTTTACAGTCCTTTAAAAAAATGTTTTTAAAAAATGTTTTATGAGTACCCAATTCATTTTTCCCCAATTAAGGTGCAATTTAGCGTGGCCAATCCACCTACCCTGCACATGTTTGGGTTGTGGGGGCGAAACCCACGCAAACAGGGGGAGAATGTGCAAACTCCACATGGACAGTGACCTGGAGCCAGGATTGAACCTGGGACCTCGGCGCCGTAAGGCAGCAGTGCGTGTCATGTGAGAGTACCTTGAAGAAATGGGTGTTTATCAAATAGCTGCAATGATGACAGAGTGTGGATGCTAACCACTGCGTGTCATGTGAGAGTACCTTGAAGAAATGGGTGTTGATCAAATAGCTGTAGTGGATGTACCTTTGAGAAATGGGTGTTTATCAAATAGCTGCACTGATGTCAGAGTGTGTCTGTCTGCTTTACTTTTGTTTTGGGCTGTCAACTACAGGATGTGCTTAGTTTCATTTTGCAGATTGGAGCTGCAGCCAGCAAAACCAGGTGTAATTCTGATTTCGTTCTGCATGAAAGGAATGTCTTCAGATCACTTGCTAATTTAAAATTAAATCCCCGAACAGGCGCCGGAATGTGGCGACTAGGGGTGTTTCACAGTAACTTCATTTGAAGCCTACTTGTGACAATAAGCGATTTTCATTTCATTTCATTTCAAATGATAACTGCTCTCAGTAGAGAATTTAAACCTGATCTCTTTGTTAAAGAGGGTATTTGTCTTATGGATGTTGCAAGGAAAGATTAAGGGTTACTTATAGAGTACTGAATTCTTTGGGAGGAGTATTTGAGTTGATAGTTGCTAAGATGTTTATTGTGTGTGTTTAAAAATGTTAACTGGATTCACAGAATAAACATTGTTTTTGTTGAAACATACTTTAGCTCTCTGTTGCACCACACCTGTAAAGTGGGCCCTGTGCTCCCCATAAACAAAATCTATTAAAAGTTGTGGGTCAGGTAAACTCCATGATACACTTTGGGGTTCTCTAAACCCTGGCCCATAATATGTGCCACCGTTCTGCCCCTATATTTGTAGTCCTAACTGACATCCCCCTTATTTTGAAATTGTGACCCCTGGTTCTATACTCCCCGACCAGGGAAAACATCTTCCCTGCATCTATCATTTTGTAGGTTTCAGTGAGATCACAGCTCATTCTTTGAATATCAGCCAACATCACACACATGAAGAAGAAAGTCGCAGGAACGACCCTCATTGAGAAGGAGAGGGAGAGAGAGGGGGAGAGAGAGGGTGGTATATAGAGAGCAGTAGAGGGAGAGAGAGAGGTAGAGAGAGAGAGGTAGAGAGAGATAGTGAGAGGTAGAGTGAAAGGTAGAGCGAGAGAGGGGTAGAGAGTGAGAGGTAGAGAGTGAGAGGTAGAGAGAGAGAGGTAGAGAGAGAGAGGTAGAGAGGGGTAGAGGTAGAGAGGTAGAGAAAGAGAGGTAGAGAAAGAGAGGTAGAGAGAGAGGTAGATAGAGAGAGAGAGAGAGAGAGAGGTAGAGAGGTAGAGGTAGAGAGAGGTCGATAGAGTGAAGTAGAGAGAGAGAAGTAGAGAGAGAGAGAAGTAGAGAGAGAAGTAGAAAGAGAGGTAGAGAGAGAGGTAGAGAGTGAGAGAGACGTACCGAGCATTAGGGAGAGTAATCCAGGGCCTGGGTATATGAAGTCGACAGTGATTAAAATCAGGGATATGCGAGAGGGAGGGACTGGACAAGCGACTGGCAGGGATCTCGGGAGGCTGGAGGACGTAACAGGAGGTGGCGAAGCCCGGAGGGAAAATAAAGAACTCCCCACCCCAGCAGGTTGTGAATACTCCATCGTTGAACACATTTCAGGCTGGGATTGATGTGTTGGGTAGGCTGGGTCGATGTGGACTACACATGATGCAGTGTCGTGAGGGACAGACCTCCAACACTTGATAAGATGCAAGATTTTATTTAACATCTAAACTATTCTACATGTTCAACTGTGGGTTGACACTATGCTGACTTGACTGGTGACCTGATACTAGCCTAACCAGACTTACTAGCTACCACATGGTATTTGCACTGGCCAGCTCACTAACTCTGACTGTCTCAGAGGCTGGGTCCCGAGAGAGTGGGGAAACTGGTGCACTCTGGCTTTATAGTGGTCGTGTCCTGTCTGGTGATTGGCTGCTCTATTCTGTGTGCTTACTGGTCATCCTGTGTGTCAATCACTGCCTGTCTGCACTTCATTATATACATAGATGTATATTATGACATCTCCCCCCAATTTTTTTTTTTGTATTGTGTGTGTTGAGATAATAAATATTAAGGTGCATGTGCATGTGGATGTGTATATGTGCGTGACTATATACAGAATGTGCTAAAATGACCTTATGTACACAGGAAGGTGTCGCTAGTACAGATATAGGGCAGATGAAAAGCTAGAAAACGATATTTACAGAGGTCAAAACGATAAGGTAACACAGTTGTGCACAGGTTCAGTCCATAAGTTTAGTCTCTGCGGCGGGCGACAAATTCTGGTTGACCGCCTCAAGGGTGGATCAGGGGCCGCCTGCACTTGGATAGGCGGGACCGCCGCCAATGCGGTGGTCGCAGAGGTCGGCAGGATTGCTGGTAGATCGGTGGCCTCGTGGTAGGGCACGTCCGGAGGGAGCATTGTGTGAGGAGTGACATCATGGTTAGGCATGGAACCCTGCGTAGCGCCCGTCTGTTGCATCGTAGGAAGGAGCCATCAGCCATGCGGACGAGGAACGATCTCGGGGCCACTTGCTTGACCACCACAGCTATCAGGCAACTGCACACAACACGATCAGTTGGGACCAGCTCGGGGAGATCCGTGGCATGAGCGTCGTATGCAGATTTCTGTTGGGCCCGAGACTGCTGCATCTTTTGTCTGACTGTGAGGTGGTCAAGGTCTGGAACATGGATGGCTGGAACCGTGGTTCGCAGAGTGCGATTCATGAGCATCTGCGCGGGAGACAACCCAGTGGACAGCGGGGATGCTCTGTATGCCAGCAGCGCCAAGTTGAAGTCGGAGCCTGAGTCTGCAGCCTTGCATACTAATCTATTGACGATATGGACCCCTTTTTCGGCCTTCCCGTTTGACTGCGGATAGTGTGGGCTGGAGGTAACGTGACGAAAGTTGGAGAGGCGGGCAAAATCAGACCATTCCTGGCTGTAAAAACAGGGACCGTTGTCACTCTTCACCGTGAGCGGTATCCCATGCCTGGCAAACGTTTCTTTGCATGCTTTAATCACCACCTTCGACGTGAGGTCGGACAGTTTCTCTACTTCTGGGTAATTGGAGAAGTAGATTATCATAGAATTTACAGTGCAGAAGGAGGCCATTCGGCCCATCGAATCTGCACCAGCTCTTGGAAAGAGCACCCTACCCAAGGTCAACACCTCCACCCTATCCCCATAACCCCACCCAACACTAAGGGCAATTTTGGACACCAAGGGCAATTTATCATGGCCAATCGACCTAACCTGCACATCTTTGGACTGTGGGAGGAAGCCGGAGCACCCGGAGGAAACCCACGCACACACGGGGAGGATGTGCAGACTCCGCACAGACAGTGACCCAAGCCGGAATCGAACCTGGGACCCTGGAGCTGTGAAGCAATTGTGCTACCCACAATGCTACCGTGCTGCCGTAGTCGACCAGGAGGACATAGTCATGCCCCTTGGCGTGGAAAAGGTCGACACCGACTTTGGACCATGGGGAGGTCACTATCTCATGTTGCTGCAGAGTTTCTTTGGGTTGAGCTGGCTGAAATTTCTGACATATGGGGCAGTTGAGGACCATGTTGGCAACGTCCTGGCTGATATCCGGCCAATAGACTGCCTCTCGAGCTCTGCGTTGACATTTCTCGACCCCCAGGTGACCCTCATGGAGTTGACCGAGCACCATAGCTCGCATGCTCTGCGGAATCACAATCCTATCGAACTTCATGAGGATGCCATCCACCACTGTCAGGTCATCCTTGACGTTGTAAAACTGGGGACACTGTCCCTTCTGCCAGCCATTCGTGAAGTGCTGCATCACGCGCTGTAGCAGAGGATCCTTGGTCATTTCCTCACAAATTTGGATGACCCTCTCATCAGTGGCCGGAAGGTTGGAGGCACACAATTGCACCTGCGCATCGATTTGGCAGACAAAGTCAGTTTGTTCTCACGGTGTGGTGAGAGACCTGGAAAGGGCATCTGCAACAATGAGTTCTTTGCCTGGCGTGTAGACAAGTTCAAAGTCATAGCGGCGTAGCTTGAGAAGGATTCGTTGTAACCGAGGCGTCATGTCATTCAAATCCTTCTGGATTATGTGGACTAGTGGCCTGTGGTCCGTCTCAACCGTGAATTTGGGGAGACCATACACATAGTTGTGAAATTTGTCGATTCCCGTTAGGAGGCCCAGGCATTCCTTCTCGATCTGAGCGTACCGTTGCTCAGTGGGCGTCATGGCTCTGGAGGCATACGCAACTGGGGCCCATGAGGAGGAGTCATCCCATTGGAGGAGCACCGCCCCAATACCATCCTGGCTTGTGTCAGTGGATATTTTGTCCTCCTTGGTAGGATCGAAGAACGCCAGAACGGGGGCTGTGGTGAGTTTTGCCCTCAGCTCACGCTATTCGTTCTCATGAGTGGGCAGCCACTGGAATTCCGTCAACTTTTTTGACGAGGTGGCGCAGGGCTGTGGTGTGTGCCGCCATGTTGGGAATTAACTTCCCGAGGAAGTTGACCATCCCTAGAAAGCGGAGGACCGTCTTCTTGTCCTCTGGGGTCTTCATGGCGATGATCGCCGAGTCCTTGTCAGCATCTGGCCGCACGCCTTGCTGTGAGATGTGGTCACCAAGGAATTTGATTTCTGATTGACCGAACGTGCACTTGGCTCTGTTGAGTCGGAGGCCATGCTCATGGATTCTGTGAAATACCTGCTTGAGGCGATCGATGTGTTTTTGAGGAGCTGTGGACCAGATTATGACATTGTCAACATACACGCGCACCCCCTCGATACCCTCCATCATCTGTTCCATGATGCGGTGAAATACCTCTGAGGCAGAGATGATGCCAAAAGGCATCTGGCTGTAGCAGTAGCGACCGAACGGGGTATTGAATGTGCACAGCTTGCGACTGGATGCATCCAGCTGTATTTGCCAGAACCCCTTGGAGGCATCCAGCTTCATAAAGAGTTTGGCATGAGCCTTCTCGCTGGTCAACTCTTCTCGTTTTGGTATCGGGTAATGTTCCCTCATGATGTTGCGGTTTAAATCCTTGGGGTCGATGCAGATTCGAAGCTCCCCTGACGGCTTCTTGACGCAGACCATGGAGCTGACCCAGTCCGTGATGCCCTGGTCTTGGAGGTCCTGTAACTGCTGCTTGAGGCGGTCCTTGAAGGGTGCCGGCACCCAACGTGGTGCGTGGTTCACAGGGGCGGCGTTTGGTTTGAGCAGGGTTTTGTATCGGTATGGGAGTGTGCCCATTCTGTCGAACACGCTGTGGTACTGCGTGATGATGTCATCAATTTCAGCCTGGAAGTTCTCATCAGGTGAGGCCGTCGCCTGTGAGGATGACATGGTGTGGACTCACTGAACCAAGTTCAGGAGTTTGCAGGCCCAAGCACCGAGCAGGGATGCTCTGTCAGGTCCCACGATCTTAAATCGCAGTGTTGCTTTAAATGACTTATTGGAAACTCCAAGTTGGCATGAGCCACTGGCAGCTATGGCATTGCCATTGTAGTCCAGGAGCTGGCAGGCCGGTGGAAGAATGCTTGGTCTGATACGGATGGTGTCGAGATCGGATTTGGAGATGAGGTTCGCCGATGCGCCGGTGTCCAGTTTGAACCGGATGCGAGCCTTGTTGACTGTGAACACAGCACACCGCTCATCATCGGGATCCACGCTGAGGATCGGAAGGTTCTTCGCTGTCTTGGAGAAAGGCAGCGCATGCTTCGTAATGATGCCCACCCGGTATGGAGATTTGAGGCACGCAGCATCAGGATCTGTTGGGCTGTTGGGGTCGGAGTCTGGCATGGCCTGCTGTATTGAACGGATGCTTCTGCGCCGTGGCTGGGATCGCTGGACGCTGGGCAGTGGGGCAGATCTGCAAAGGGCTGCATAGTGGCCAAGCTTGCCATACTGTAGACACAGTCGTGATTTTGCTGGACATTGCCGCTTTAAATGTGCGGAGCCACAATTCGGACACGTCATGACGCCAACGTCAGCGCGTTCCGTGCGCCATCGCGCATGTGGTCAAACGACGTACGCATCTGCGCAGTCTGGTCGTCGGTCTCGCCGTCCACTCGGTCGTGGCGCGCATGCGCAGGGGCCTGGGAAAAGCGCGCGGAATGGCCACTATCGTCGATACTTAGATCCTGCATTTGTGCGATGGCCTGCACCCGTTCCGCCTCGTGGGAGGTTAGCTTTGCCGTTTCTGTCGCCCTGATGTGGGAGTACCGATTGTTAGCATATTCGTGAAGAACGCACGTTTCGATGGCGATGGTGAGGGTGAGCTGCTTGACTTTCAGGAGCTGCTGGCGAAGGGAATCGGAGTGGACCCCGAAAACGATCTGATCCCGGATCATGGAATCAGTGGTCGAGTCATAGTTACATGACTGCGCGAGGATGCGGAGATGGGTCAGAAAGGATTGAAAAGGTTCATCCTTACCCTGAAGCCTCTGCTGGAAAACGTACCGTTCAAAGCTCTCATTCACCTCAATGTCGCAGTGGCTGTCGAACTTCAGTAGGACTGTTTTAAATTTTGTCTTGTCTTTGCCTTCAGCGAATGTAAGGGAGTTGTAGATGTGGATGGCGTGTTCCCCGACTGTGGAGAGGAATAATGTGATCTTCCTGGCGTCCGATGCGGCCTCGAGGTCGGTGGCTTCGAGATAGAGTTGGAACTTTTGTTTGAAGATCTTCCAATTTGCACCGAGTTTGCCGGCGATGTGGAGCTCCGGAGGAGGGCGGACGTTTTCCACGTCACCGGATGGCTGTTTGCTGGTCAACGCTGATTCACTCAAGGTAGGTCCGTCTGTTTGCTGGTCAGCGCTGATTCACTCAAGGTAGGTCCGTCAATTTTCAGCATCACTCACTGGTACCATGATGCGTTGGGTAGGCTGGGTCGATGTGGACTGCACTTGATGCAGTGCAGCGAGAGACAGACCTCCAACACTTGATGAGATGCAACACGATTTTATTTAATATCTAAACTATTATACATGTTCAACTGTGGGTTGACACTATGCTGACTTGACTGGAGACCTGATACTAGCCTAACCAGACTTACTAGCTACCACATGGTGTTTGCACTGGCCAGCTCACTAACTCTGACTGTCTCAGAAGCTGGGTCCCGAGAGAGCGGGAAAACCGGTGCCCTCTGGCTTTATAGTGGTCGTGTCCTGTCTGGTGGTTGGCTGCTCTGTTCTGTGTGCTTACTGGTCATCCTGTGTGTCAATCACTGCCTGTCTGCACTCCATTGTATACATAGATGTATATTATGACAGGGATAGGCAGGTTTTTTTGGTGTAACAGCTACGGGGAGCGGGTAGCAAATATGGAATTGAGGCCCAAGGCCAGCCATGATCGTATTGAATGGCGGAGCAGGCTCGACCAATCATGCTGCCTCCTCCTGCTCCGATCTCCGACGTTCCTAGGGGACCATTGATCTCCAAGATACAAGAGGAGTGGCCCCACGCCCCAACCCTGTCACGCGCTGTGCTGCAGCATGACCAGAAGGGAAAAACAGTTCAGACCAGTGTTCCTTTTCCCCCGGTTTACTGTTTTTTTCCTTCTGGGCGATGTTCTCTTCGAACTGAAGTGAGCCATACTCACCTGAAGGGTCTCCCAGTCGTCCCAAGGGAATCAGCAGTAAAACCTAGAGGGATGGGGGGGTGGGGGGGAGAAATCGGATTACATCAATGGCACACAGCAATTACATCCAGTATAGACTTGGCCTCTTATTGTGCACCACCCCACTCCTAAAGCTGCTACCGTTGTAGTTCGGATGGGCACCGGAAGCAGCCCCAATTAGCCATCCCTCGGCCTTCTACACAAATCTGAGTGCCGCTAAGTAGATTGGTCACCCGGCCAAACTCCTATCGTCCAACACCACAGGAGATTAACCAATTAATAGAGATCAGTCACGTTTGTTCACCCACCATGGCTGTGGCGTACATCAAGTTGAGGGGGAACATTGTCGGGTGGGCAGAAGATCCCAACAATGTGAATTACACCGGCAAGGAGCTGCGGTGAAGACGCCTCATTGCCAGATGTTGGGCATACATTGCAGGCATCTCACTGATTCAGACAGCTAGGGC
Organism: Scyliorhinus torazame; assembly: GCF_047496885.1. NCBI lineage: Eukaryota > Metazoa > Chordata > Chondrichthyes > Carcharhiniformes > Scyliorhinidae > Scyliorhinus > Scyliorhinus torazame. The sequence continues at coordinate 179,130,899 of NC_092720.1, read as the reverse complement.
AAGGCCTCGCTAGGAGTCCTGCTCCTGTGCACCTAACCTGAGGGGAATAACTGCTGGGTTGTACACCACTTCAGCCGAATGCAAGCCTACCCAATCCCTGCTGCCACCAACAACGACATAACAAAAACCGACAATTGCTGTAAATACTCAGCAGGTCGGGCAGCACATGTGGAGCGAGAAAGGGAGTTAACATTCCAAATTGTCACCTCTCGTTTCTCCCCACAGATGTAGCCAGAACTACTGAGGTTTTCCAGCATTTTCTGTTTTATTTCAGATCACCAGCAGTATTTGACTGCAATCAATAACCTACTTCATCAATAAGTAAGTTAATTAATCACTAATCTACTTAATAATCTACGTAATCAATCAATAACCTATTTCACCAATAATCTACTTAATCATAATCCACTTAATCAATCAATGATCTATTTAATCACTAATCATAGAATCATAAAGTCCCGACAGAGAAGGAGGCTGCTTGGTTCAGTCTGCACCTACCCTCTGAAAGAGCACCCCGCCTAGGCCCAATCCTCCAACCTATCCCTGTAACCCCACCTCGGGCAATTTAGCACGGCCAATCCACCTAACCTGCATATCTTTGAACTGTGTGAGGAAACCGGAGAACCCGGAGGAAGCCCACGCAGACACGGGGAGGATGTGCAAACTCCTGACAGTCTGTGTAAATTGTAAAATTTGTGGAGTAAAAATACTTTAGTAGGTTATTGATTAATTATGTAGATTATTGATCGATTGATTACATTATTGATTAGGTAGATTATTGCTGAAGTATATTATTGGTATTGAAGATTAAGTAGATTATTGATTAAGTAGATTATTGATTGAGTAGATTGTTGATTGAGTAGGTTATTAAGTAGATTATTCAGCCAGTCACCCGAGGTCAGAATCGAACCCGGGTTCCTGCCGCTGTGAGGCAGCAGTGCTAACCACTGTGCCACCATGCCGCAGCGATTTGACTGAAGAAGCAGCATGTCTGGCAGAGGAAACGGAGACAAAGGATTGGGAAAAGGTGGAGCAAAACAGCACCGCAAAGTGCTTCGTGATAATATTCAAGGTATCAACAAACCAGCCATCCGCCGCCTGGCTCGCCGTGGCGGTGTCAAACGGATCTCGGGTTTGATCTATGAGGAGACTCGCGGGGTGCTGAAGGTTTTCCTGGAGAATGTGAACTGGGATGCGGTCACCTACGCTGAACTCGCCAGCGCCACACTCTCTATGGATTCGGCGGCTGGGAAAATCCATCCTGATAAGCCGTTGCTGAATAATCTACTTAATCAATAACCTACTCAATCAACCATCTACTCAATCAACAATCTACATAATCAACAATCTACTTAATCAATAACCTACTCAATCAACCATCTACTCAATCAACAATCTACATAATCAACAATCTACTTAATCAATAACCTACTCAATCAACCATCTACTCAATCAACAATCTACATAATCAACAATCTACATAATCAACAATCTACTCAATCAACAATCTACTCAATCAACAATCTACTCAATCAACAATCTACTTAATCAATAACCTACTCAATCAACCATCTACTCAATCAACAATCTACTCAATCAACAATCTACTCAATCAACAATCTACTCAATCAACAATCTACTCAATCAACAATCTACTCAATCAACAATCTACTCAATCAACAATCTACTCAATCAACAATCTACTTAATCAATAACCTACTCAATCAACAATCTACTTAATCAATAACCTACTCAATCAACCATCTACTCAATCAACAATCTACATAATCAACAATCTACATAATCAACAATCTACATAATCAACAATCTACTTAATCAATAACCTACTCAATCAACAATCTACTTAATCAATAATCTACTTAATCTGCAATCTACTTAACCAATATACTTCAACAGTAATCTATTTCATCAATAATGTATTCAATCAATCAATAACCTACTAAAGTATTTTTACTCCACAAATTTTAAAATTTGTTTCAATTTACAACAAACATACATCCCCCCCCCAACCCATTAAGCCCCCCCACCCCATCCCCACAGCAGTCAACAGTAACCAACTCCCCAAAATGCAAAATGATCAAACTCCAATTTATTGTGGAACCCATCACTCGCCTCCCCCCACAACCTTTTCCAGGGCCAAAAACCCCAGCAGGTCCCTCTGCCGTGCCGAGGCATAGGGTGGAGAAGCTGTCCTCAACCCCAGCAACCAGAGAGGCGAAGGCGAAAACATCTGCCCTCACACCCGCCTGTAGCTCCAGCCCACACCCCAAATATGGCTTCTAGGGGACTGGGCTCCACGTCGACATGTAAAACCCCCGAAATGGTGCTGAACACCGTCCATCAAAACCTTTCCAGCTTCCGGCAGGACCAAAACATCAGCGCATGGTTCGCAGGGCCCCTCCCACATCGCTCCAGACATCCTCCACCCCCTCGAACAGCTGGCTCATCCTAGACTTTGTAAGGTGCGGCCTGTACACTACCTCGAACTGGATCAGCCCCAGTCTCACACACGAGGTTGAGGCATTTCCCCTCCGCAGCACCTCAAACCACAAACCTTCCTCCAACACCACCCCCAACTCTTCCTCGCACTTCGCCTTCACCGCCCCCCCCCCATGGACACCCCATCCTCCTCCAAAATCTTCCCATTAATCACAGCGATGACCACCCTCTCCAGCCCCCCACTGACAGCATCATCTCCCAACAACGATAAGGCAGACTCTATCGGAAGGTTCGGGAAGACCTTCCTCGCAAGGCCCCATACCTGCATATACCTCAAATCTTCACCCTGCGCCAGACCAAACTTCTCACCCAACCCCTCCAAACTCGCAAATCACCCTCCCAAAAACAAATCATTCATTTCCTTGTTCCCACTCTTTTCCCATCCCCGAAACTTGCATCCACCCTCCCCGGCTCAAACCCATTATTCCCCCAATTGGCATTTCCCCCCCCATCCAGTTCCCAACCTAAAAAGCTGCTTAAACTGCCTCCAAACCTTCAGCATGGTTACCACCACCGGACTCACCAAATACTTCCCTGGAGCCATCGGGAGCGGCGCCAACCCCGACCCTCTACGAGAGCCCACCTCCATCCTCACCCACAAACCCCTATCTCCCTATTCCACCCCTGAATCTTCACCGCCCAATAGTAATACATCAAATTTGGGAGATCTAGGCCGCCCTTCCTAATCCTAGCCACCCTCTCCGCCCAAACAAACGAGGAGATCAGCCTGCCCACCCCTCCTGAAACAGGCCTTGGGCCAAAAAGACCGCAGGCAGAGTCATAAACAAGAATCACGGCAATATATTCATAGAATTTCATAGAATTTACAGTGCAGAAGGAGGCCATTCGGCCCATCGAGTTTGCACCGGATCTTGGAAAGAGCACCCTACCCAAGGTCAACACCTCCACCCTATCCCCATAACCCAGTAACCCCACCCAACACTAAGGGCAATTTTGGACACTATGGGCAATTTATCATGGCCAATCCACCTAACCCGCACATCTTTGGACTGTGGGAGGAAACCGGAGCACCCAGAGGAAACCCACGGGGAGAATGTGCAGACTCCGCACAGACAGTGACCCAAGCCGGGAATCGAACCTGGGACCATGGAGCTGTGAAGCAATTGTGCTATCCACAATGCTACCGTGCTGCCCAGCCCACCAACGACAGAGGGAGATTGTCCCACCTCAGCCAGGCAGCCTTCACCCTCCCCACCGAGCTAGTGAAACGGAACTTCCGGAGACCTGCACACCCTGGGCCACCTGCACCCCCAAATACCGAAAATGGTACGCTGCCAAACAAAATGGCAGCCCCCCTATCCCCGCTCCCACTCCCAGAGGGGAGATCACAAAGTACTCACTTCTCCCTAAATTCAATTAGTGCCCTGAAAACGTCCTAAATCTCTGAAGCAACCCCATTATGTTCCCCACCCGGAGCTCGGCTCCGAGATATACATCAACAAGTCATCAGCATACGGACACCCTATGCTCCACCCCACCCCACCATCCCCTTCCACAAGCCAAGCTCCTCAGTGCAATGGCCAAGGGCTCTATAGCTAATGCAAAGAGAAGGGGGGACATGGGGCATCCCTGCCTTGTACCCTTAATTCAGGCTATTCGTGCGCACGCTTGCCATCGGCTCCTTGTACAACAGCTGCACCCACGCCACAAACTTCGACCCCATCCCAAATTTCTCCAACACTACCATCAAGTAACTCCATTCCACCCGATTAAATGCCTTCTCCGCACCCAACCCCCGCCACCACCATCTCCCTTCCCTCTGCCGGAGAAAGCACCACATTCAACAGCCTCCTCACATTAGAGGGCAGCTGTCTTCCCTTTACGAAGCCGCCTGGTCCTCCCCAATTACCTTCGGATGGCACCCCCCCCCCCCCGCCTTCCTTCCCCCCCCAACCTTAACGCCAGCACCTTTGCCAATATCTTGGCGTCTACATTCAGCAGAGATATGGGCCTGTACAACCCACACTCCACCGGATCATTGTCCTTCTTAAGCAACAACGAGATGGAGGCCTTCGGTGGGGAACATAGTGGGGTTGCTTCAGAGGTTTGGGACGTTTTCAGGGTACATCGCTTGTGGCAAGACACCCCTATCCATCACGTCCTCAAACATTCCCACCATCAACAGCATCAGCCTAACCTTAAATCTTTTATAAAATTCAACCAGAAACTCATCTGGTCCCGTCACCTTCCCTGCCTGCATCCTCTCCATTGCCAACTTCACCTCCTCCACCCCCATCGGCTCCCCCAGCTCTTCCCTCTCCACCTCCCCCAACCTCGGGCACTCTAACCTACCCAGAAACCCATTCACCTCCTGCTCATCCTCTGGTGGCTCCGACTTATACAAATCCCTATAAAACTCCTCAAACACCTTATTAATCTGTTCCAGGCCCACCACCAACTCCCCCGCCTTGTCCTGTACCTGAATTATCTCCCTCGTCGCGGCCTCCTTACAGAGCTGGCCGGCCAGCATACGTCCTGCCTTCTCCCCGTACAGCCCCCCTCGCCCTTCTCAACTGATGGACCACTTCCCTCGTGGACAATAGGTCAAACCTCACCAGCAACTCCTTCCCCTTTGCCAGGAGCCTCGGGTCCGCGTCCCCCCGCTTACCTCCCATCCACTTCCAGAATCTCCTCTGTCAGTTTTTGGTGCTCCTCTCTCTCTCCTCCTTGTCCACCTTAGCTTTGAACAAAATCTCCTCCCCGCTCACTACTGCCTTCAGAGCCTCCTAAACCACTGACTACGAAACCTTCCTCATGTAATTAAACCCCACATATTCCTCAATCACCTTCCCGATCTTATCACAAAAGCTCTAGGTCAACTAACAACCCCACGTCCATTCTCCACCCCCTTCTCCAATACCACATTAAGCCTCTGCAGAGCATAGTCTGAAATCACGATTGCTGAGTACTCCGACCTCCTAACCCAGGCCAATAGCGCCTTCCCCACCATGTAAAAGTCTATCCTCGAGTACACCCTTGTGTACCGTGGAGAAAAACAGATACTCCCATTCCCCTGGGTGCAGGAACCTCCCGCAGTCCACTCGACCCATCTCCCTCATGAGCCCAGCCAGCCTCCCCGACTGGGCCAGCGAGCGTGGCTGAGACCTGTTCACCTTCGGCTCCTGCACGATGTTCCAAAGCCCCCCCCCCCCCCCACTATCAGCTCGTGGGTAGCTCTGGGATTTCACCCCCGCATCATCCAAGTTGTGGTCATGTAAGTTCGCCAGTGTCACCAACATCTCCTATCACGTACCTGACCCCCTGGTGCGCCACCAACTCCTCCATCTGAAACCTCACCCTCTTGCCCACCAATACTGCTAAACACCCGAGTCCTGCTATCGAATCCCAAATTAAAAACCTGACTTGCCCAACCCTTCCTAAGCCTCACCTGATCCCTCACCCTCCGATAGGTCTCCTGCAGCATCACCACATCGGCTTTTAAGCTCTTTAAGTGTGTAAAAATCCTCCATCTCTTCACTGACCCCCCAACCTCACGTTCCACGTCACTATTCTGACCGGGGCTCTCCCCCGCCGCCCCCCCCCCATTCCCCGCCCCTTCTATCCGCTATCATCATGATACTGGGCCCTGCCCTTCGGGCCTGTCCCGTCCCATCCCTTTGTTACCACCGAACCCCTCCCCCTTTCCCAGAATCCCACCTTCCACTTCCTCTTGCCAACACCTCTCCCAGTATCGATCCCATTCCCCCACCTTTCACACCTCTCAGAGCCATCAAAACCTGTTCGACCTGGCTCCAATGACCGCGGCCCCTGCCCCCAGCACACTCCCATTTGCTAGCCAACGTCTCTTGTTAGTGTGGAGGCCCCTGCCCAGGCCCTCCTCCTCCCAAGCTCCTCCCCCACGACCCAATCTCTGAAAACAAAATGTGGAGATGCCGGCGTTGGACTGGGGTGAGCACAGTAAGAAGTCTTACAACACCAGGTTAAAGTCAAACAGGCTTGTTTCAAATCACTAGCTTTCGGAGCGCTGCTCCTTCCTCAGGTGAATGATGAGGCCGGTTCCAGAAACATACATGTAGACAAATCAAAGCTGCCAGACAATGCTTAGAATGTGAGCATTTGCAGGTAATTAAGACTTTACAGATCCAGAGATGGGGTAACCCCAGGTTAAAGAGGTGTGAATTGTCTCAAGCCAGGACAGTTGGTAGGATTTTGCAAGCCCAGGCCAGATGGTGGGGGATGAATGTAATGCGACATGAATCCCAGGTCCCGGTTGAGGCCGCACTCATGTGTGCGGAACTTGGCTATAAGTTTCTGCTCGGCGATTTTGCTTTGTTGCGCATCCTGAAGGCCGCCTTGCAGAACGCTTACCCGGAGATCAGAGGCTGAATGCCCTTGACTGCTGAAGTGTTCCCCGGCTGGAAGTGAACATTCCTGCCTGGTGATTGTCGCGCGATGTCCGTTTATCCGTTGTCGCATCGTCTGCATGGTCTCGCCAATGTACCACGCTTCGGGACATCCTTTCCTGCAGCATATGAGGTAGACAACGTTGGCCGAGTCGCACGAGTATGTACCGCGTACCTGGTGGGTGGTGTTCTCACGTGTAATGGTGGTATCCATGTCGATGATCTGGCACGTCTTGCAGAGATTGCCATGGCAGGGTTGTGTGGTGTCGTGGTCTCTGTTCTGAAGGCTGGATAGTTTGCTGCAAACAATGGTTTGTTTGAGGTTGCGCAGTTGTTTGAAGGCAAGTAGTGGGGATGATCTTGGCAAGATGTTCATCTTCATCGATGACATGTTGAAGGCTGCGAAGAAGATGTCCTAGTTTTTCCGCTCCGGGGAAGTACTGAACGACGAAGGATACTCTGTCGGTTGTGTCCCGTGTTTGTCTTCGGAGGAGGTCGGTGCGGTTTTTTGCTGTGGCGCGTTGGAACTGTCGATTGATGAGTCGAGTGCCATATCCCGTTCGTAAGAGGGCATCTTTCAACGTCTGTAGATGTCTGTTACACTCCTCCTCGTCTGAGCAGATCCTGTGTATACGGAGGGCTTGTCCATGGGGGATGGCTTCTTTAATGTGTTTAGGGTGGAAGCTGGAGAAGTGGAGCATCGTGAGGTTATCCGTGGGCTTGCGGTTAAGCGAAGTGCTGAGGTGATCGTCCTTGGTGGAGATGAGTGTGTCCAAGAATGCAACCGATTCTGAAAAGACTTAATTACCTGCAAATGCTCGCGTTCAAAGCATTGTCTTGCATCTTTGACTTTGTCTATATCTATGTTTCTGGAACATACCTCTTCATTCACCTGAGGAAAGAGCAGTGCTCCGAAAGCTAGTGATTTGAAACAAACCTGTTGGACTTTAACCTGGTGTTGTAAGACTTCTTACCCTGAAAACAAGAACAAACAAAACCAGTGCAAGACCGCACCTCAGAAAACCGCCATAACCCCCAAGCCCAATATGATTGTAACCAACTGTAGATACAACAAAGGTAAACTACCCTCCCCCTTCAACCAACCCAAAAACCCGGCTGTTCCTCCCCCCCCCCCACAAATACAGAACAAGAGAGATAAAGGCACTGTCCCCAACCCCTCAGTACAAGTCCTAATCTCAGTCCCTTCTCTCATTTCAGTCCCAGTACTTCCGCCTTCACAAAAGCCTCCGCCACCTCCACCATCTTGAAGGGGAAGTCCCCCGCATTGTAGGTCACCCTCAGCTTCGCCAGGTAGACCATGGCAAACTGTAGAGTGCCGCCTTCACCCATCCGAAGGCCGCCCGCCTTCTTGCCAGTTCCAGCATCAAGTCTTGGTATATCCGAATACCAACGCCTTCTCACTTCACCTCAAATCTTTGCTTCGCCCAACCTTAATGTGAAACTTGAACTGCCCTCAGTGACTCATTTTCTTTCGGCTAGGGCATCAGCGACCAATGAGCCCTGTCCAGTTCATATCGGGAAGGTTCTTCCCCCTCCCCCATCAACTCAGCAAACGTCTTAGCACTGCTGCTGCACGGCGCCGAGGATCCAGGTTCGATTCCGACCCCGGGTCACTGTCCCTGTGGAGTTTGCAAATTCTCCCCGTGTCTGCGTGGGTCTCATCTCCTCAACCCAAAAAAGATGTGCAGGGCAGGTGAATTTGGCCATGCTAAATTGCCCCTTAATTAACATTTAATAACCTCAGCAACCATCTTTGCAAAGTACTCGATCGGTCTCGGGCCCTCCACTCCCTCGGGCAGCCCCACGATTCTCAAATGTTGCCTCTTCGACCTGTTCTCCAGATCCTCCACCTCAGCTCTGCGCCCTTTGTTAGCCTCCGCCGCCCTTTGCATCTCCTCACCCATTGAGGTGAACTGGTTACTGTGTTGCGACAGTGCCTCCTCCAACCCCTTCAACTTCTCACCTTCCTCCCACACCTCGACCAATGTCTTCATCACTGCCGCCTTTACCGGGGCAATCGCCTCCTCCAACCACCCTTTAAGTGAGGCCGTCATCTCCATCCGAAGTCCCTCCATATGCTTGGCAAACAGCCTTTCAAACTCCACCGACATCACCTCGGTTGGAGTTTCCACCATGAGGGGAGCGGCCCCTCCCGACGACCCAGCCCCCGCCATTTTTCTTCCTGTGGGACTCACAGCAACACTCGCCGGCGGACTTCCGCTCACCCCCTTCTTTCCAGTACCTTTCTTCTGGGACTTTGGCAATCCCCAAACTCCTTATGACTTCCCAAAAAAGCTCATCCAAAAACTACCTCTGAGACTGGGATAAAAGTCCAAAAACCAGAGACTTTATCAGGAGCCACCTAACGTGTGGCCTCCGCCTGTATGCTGCTACCAGAAGTCCCTCCAATAATCTACTTAATAAATCAATAATCTATTTAATCAATAAACTAGTTAATTCATCACTAATCTGCTTAATCAGTAACCCACTTAATCAATCATTAATCTACTTAATTAATAATATCCATCCAAATAATCAGTAATGTATTCAATCAATCAATAATCTACATAATCAATCAATATTCTACATAATCAATCAATAACCCACTTAATCAAAAACCTAGTTTATCAACACTTATCTACTTAATCAATAATCTACTGAATCAATAACCTAGTTAATTAATCACTAATCTACTTAATCAATAACCTACTTAGTCAATCAATAACCTATTCAATGAGTAACAATCTCCTCAATCAGTATGGTACTTAAGCAATGACTTACGCAACGTTTCAATACACACTCAAGAAATAATTGTCGCATTAAGTAGTGATTATCAACAAGTGACTTTTTAAAATGTGTAAATGCATCAGGAACAGGTTAACAGGGTATATTCTGGGAGTTATTACATTTAAAATTGTGTTCAAACGCCACATTTGATGATAAAATAAACGATTAACAGCTCCTGTGAGTTTTGGCGCAGAGATATGCTTGCACTGAGGTTCAAAGTTCAAAACAAGGGTGTACTGTTGCTACAGACACAAGTAAACAACAAAAACAATCAGAGTTTTTTCAGATCCATTTTCCATGACAATATTTGCTATCTGATTCTGCTTAAAGGTAAACATTTTAGATATTTGGGGACATCTGATTAAGGATACCTGTTGCTCTTTTTAGCCTTAGTTTTATTACCTCTGATTATGTCACCTTTGCTCACGAGTCGCCAGGTATCTTTCTGATACCGCCACGTGGTTCAAGCTCGAGTTATGATTAATAAGTCAGCACACCGCTTAGTAAGATTGAAATCAACGGTCATTTATTATATACAACAAGTAATGCTTACACAATAATCCTACTATCTATATAGAAACCTACCACTACTGGCCAGTACTTAACTTTAGGAAGGGCCCACCAGGTCAGGGAAACGAATGGCTTATCGAATCGGATCTGGCCCGCGGGATTCAAAAGGCTGATACGGGTCGATGGCTAGGAGTCTTTATCGGGTAGCGATCGCTGGAGTCAAACTTACGGTTCTTTGCTGAAGGTTCTTGCAAAGGCTGCGAGCAGGTGAAGAAGAGAGAGATCTGAACTTGGCCCCTCACTTTATAGGGCCCAGGGGCTTCCCGCCTCTCGGGGCGGCCCTTGACCCTGAGTCCCAAGTGATTGGACTTGTTCCCAATCACTGGGTTCGATATGCTCCAATAACGGGGCGATTCCTCGATCAGGGGGTGGTCGTTCACCTGTCTTTGTTTCGGCCACTGCAGGCGCCGACAGGTCTGGCCCGGCATTCAATTGCTAATATGTTGCAATTGTTCCCGGGGATAGCCGATTAAACTGCAGATGTCTGGGTTGATGTGCTGCTAATAGTCTTGATGTGGAGATGCCGGCGTTGGACTGGGGTGAGCACAGTAAGAAGTCTTACAACACCAGGTTAAAGTCCAACAGGTTTGTTTCGATGTCACTAGCTTTTGGAGCGCTGCTCCTTCCTCAGGTGAATGAAGAGGTGAATGAATGGTCTTGAGTATCGATCTGGGCCGACTTCCCCAGAGCCGAATACACTCTTCTGTCTGCAGCTGTCCGTCTGTGTCCTGTTGGCTGCTTTTCCCATCAGCCTTTTCGGTTAGCCATTTTAAATCGGGTTTTGGCCAAATTAATAAGGAATCAGCCATTTTAGGTGGCTACATACCGAAACCAAAAGGAACCATATCCTGCACAAGTGGCTGTGAAACCGGAACCTGTATGTGTGTAATTGCATCGTGTATGTGTTTGCGTAACCATATTGTGTGAGTGTCGGTGTGTAAAATTTTATCATGTGTATGTGTGTGTAACCAGATTGTGTGTGTGTGTGACTATATCATGTGTGTGCGTGTGAGACTGTATCCTGTATATATGTGGAACCATATCGTGCATGTATGTGTGTGGAACTGTGTCATGTGTGTATGTGTGAAACCATGTTGTTTGTGTGTTAAACTGTATCTTGTGTGTCGAACTGTATCTTATGTGTGGGTCTGTGTAACCGTATCCTATGTGTGAGTGAGAAATGTGTGTGTGCATGAGTATGTGTGAGAGTGCGTTGTGATTGTGTGTGTGTGAGTGTGTGTGCGACTGAGTGAGAAAATGAGTGAGTGTGGTATGAGTGCGTGAGAGTGTGTGAGTGACTCAGTGAGTTACAGAGAAACAGAATGAGAGTGAGAGTGAAAGTGAGTGAGTGTCTGTGAGTGAATGAATGAATGAGTTTTGAGTGTAATTGAGTGAGTGAGTGAGTGTGTGTGTCTGATTACTATGATGAATGTAAGAAATTGATATATAGATATATATATATATACTATATTATATATCTGTTGCAATAATATTATTAAAGGCCTGGGTTAAAGTATATGTTTGTTGTAGTAATATTATTAAACAACCGAGGTTAAGGTATCCAGACTGTGTATATGCTAAAGCTGTAATTAAGACGTCGTGTGAGTGAGGTAATCATTAATTCCACCCACTTACTTGGTTACAAATAATGGGTTAATGGAATAGTGTTTATATTTTGGATTATTCCTTAGGGTATAGATAATTTTAGGCATTGTGTTTAGTCCCAGCTAAGTGGGATGCAAATGATGTAATTAATGGGAGGAGCCAGGTCTGTCTGTAGTTTGCAGTTCTGCCAAATGTGATTAGGTTGAGTAGAAGGGACTGACAAGACAGAAGTGTACTGGATCGGTTCTTGAAAGAGTTTCTCTCTCTGAATATCATTACACAGAGGACCGCAAGTAATGCTGTTGTGTAGGCACAGTGATTAGCACTGTTGCCTACAGCGCTGAGGACCCGGGTTCGATCCCGGCCCCAGGTCACTGTCTGTGTGAGGTTTGCACATTCTCCCCGTGTCTGTGTGGGTTTCACCCCCACAACTCAAAGATGTGCAGGGTAGGTGGATTGGCCACGCTAAATTACCCTTAGTGTCCAAACAAAAAAGGTTAGCCAGGGTTACTGGGATAGGGTGAAGGTGTGGGCTTAAGTAGGATGCTCTTTCCAAGAGCCGGTGCAGACTTGATGGACCGAATGGCCTCATTCTGCACTGTAAATTCTATGATTCTATGATATGATTCCTTACATTTTTACAAATTACAAATTGTTTGGATTTCCCGTTCGATATCAATTCAAAAATTGGGGTCTGGTCCGCTATCCAGCCAGATTTTAATTACCTGCGATTATAAACTTCTACCGTACCGTGTCCAGCACCTTCTGAGGGACTTTAGCTACCATTGGCGTGTCAATGAATCCCGGGAGGATAGTGTTGCATCTAATTCCAAACCTGAGGCAACACAAGCAATGTGATACACTCAATGAAATATGCAGAAATGGGCTCGATGTACACCAGACTGCACAGGTTCAACAATAAACCACACATAAAATGTAGCACAATGTAGCATACAGCATCAATAGGACAGCATATAACAAACATACACACATACTCACACAGACACACAAAACGCACACAGACACACATACACACTCACACAAAACACACACCCACAAAATACACACACACAAAACACACACACAATCACACAAAACACACAGACACACACCCACAAAATACACACACGCAAAACACACACACAGACACAAAACACACACAGGCAGACACACATACACACTCACAAACACAATCACACAAAACACACACCCACAAAATACACACACACACAAAACACACAGACACACACCCACAAAATACACACACACAAAACACACAGACACACACACACGAAACACACAGGCAGACACACATACACACTCACAAACACAATCACACAAAACACACACCCACAAAATACACACACACAAAACACACACACAATCACACACAAACACCCACAAGATACACACAAACACACACAGACACACACACACAAAACACACACAGACACACATACACACTCACAAACACAATCGCACAAAACACCCACCCACAAAATACACACACAAAACACGCACACAATCACACACACACATCCACAAAATACACACACACAAAACACGCACAGAGACACACATACACAAAACACACACAGGCAGACACACATACACACAAACACACACACATGTGCATCCACATACACACAGAACATATACGCACACACTTTAAGACACTGTACTGAGTACCTGGCCAGTTCTTTTGCACTGCTCTTCGTCAGGGCCACCACTCCAGCTTTCGATGCTGTGTAATTTGCCTGTCCTACATTTCCCACCTGGAAAAAAGCTGAGTAAATTTCCTCACAAAGGTACAGAGCAGTCTCCCTACTCCTTCCCAACACCAGTCAAACCACCTCCCCCCCCCCCCCCATCCCCCCCCCCCCCTCCCCCTCTCCCACCCCACTCTCTCCACCACAGCGGGGTCCTCTGTCAGGCTCGACCTGAGCAGGGCTGCGTGAAGCCCCTTGTTCCTCGAACTAGCCCCCCACCCCACCCGACAGCTTGAGGAACAAGGGCACAGGCCTGGAATTGGGTCAGGTGCTACTTTCTTACCCCTGCAGCTTCGGTGAACAGGTGAACCCCACCACCTGGAGGTTCCCCTCCAAGTCGCTCACCACCCTGACTTGGAAATATATCGGCCAGTCCTTGACTGTGGCTGGGTCAAAATCCTGAAACTCCCTCCCTAACAGCACTGTGGGTGCACCTGCACCACAAGGACTTCAGCGGCTCAAGAAAGCAGCTCACCACCACCTTCTCAAGGGGCAGTGAGGGATGGGCAACAATTATTGGCCCAGCCAGTGAAGCCCACATTGTGTAAAAATAAATTTTAACTGAGTTTTTAAAATTATACTGTTAAGCCACATTAGTGGATGGCATTGTTTAATTAAGTGCCTTGATGAAGAGGGTATTTTTAGACATGACATTGCATTAGTTTTAAAACTCTAGTTCCATTATTTACTGGAGAGGTTAAAATCTTCAGTTCTGACTGTGAGAGACAAGCTACTGTTATGGGCCAGGGTTTAGAGAACACCAAAGTATATCATGGAGTTCACCTGACCTACAACTGTTTATAGATTTCGGTTATGAAGAGCACAAGGGGCCTACCTTTCAGGTGGTATTCAATAATAATAGCCTATTGTCACAAGTCAGCTTCAATTAAGTTACTGTGAAAAGCCCCGAGTCGTCACATTCCGGCGCCTGTTCGGGGAGGCCGGTACGGGAATTGAACCCGCGCTGCTGGCCTTGTTCTGCATTCCAAGCCAGCTGTTTAGCCCATTGTGCTAAACCAGCCCCTAACAGGAGGCCTTAAGCACTTTAAATCAAAAACAAAGTTTATTCTACGAATTCAGTTAACATTTTATAAACACACACAGTAAGCATTTCTTATCAACTATAAACATACATTTCCCGCAGTCTTTAGTACTCTATGTACTTGGGTACATACTATGGACCTTGGGTAGGGTGCTCTTTCCAAGAGCCGGTGCAGACTCGATGGGCCGAATGGCCTCCTTCTGCACTGTAAATTCTATGATTCTAAGTTTATATAGCCCTTAATAACATCCCATTCTGCTGTTTCAACTTGATGACAATGCCCAATACCAGACAAACCCTTTTAATAACACAGTAGGTTTGCATTCTTTACAGTAAACAGGTATCACTTTTAAATTATCAAGTGATCTGGACATCTTTTAACATACAGAGAGAGAGAGACCAAAATAAACCTTCTTTGTCTGAATGCAGCTCCCAACTGTCTAAGCCGAAAGTAAAACTCAGAGCCACAAACAGCTTCCAGCTCAAAACGAAAGTAAAAACTAGAGCCACCGCCCAGCTCCACCCACACAATGACACCACTGGAGCCACTTGAGAAGACAAACCATTCTTAAAGGGACATTGCGGTTAGCGCAATTGCTTCACAGCTCCAGGGTCCCAGGTTCGATTCCCGGCTGGGTCACTGTCTGTGCGGAGTCTGCACGTTCTCCCCGTGTGTGCGTGGGTTTCCTCCGGGTGCTCCGGTTTCCTCCCACAGTCCAAAGATGTGCAGGTTAGGTGGATTGGCCATGTTAAATTGCCCTTAGTGTCCAAAATTGCCCTTAGTGTTGGTTGAGTGGGGTTACTGGGTTATGGGGATAGGGTGGTGTGGGCTTGGGTAGGGTGCTCTTTCCAAGAGCCGGTGCAGACTCGATGGGCCGAATGGCCTCCTTCTGCACTGTAAATTCTATGAATTCCCATGGCACTACCAATTGAAAGAAGACGCCACAAGGACACAATCTGCCTTTGGGGTTGATCTCAGACAGGATTTCCACAGGTTAGCTCTCAAGGTCTGTAATAACAATGATGGACTTGCTACATTTGCTCTGGCTCCAGGTTGGCTGAAGGTAACAGAATGGAGGTGACATCACATAGAGCTGTTTGTATATTGTAGCACCCATACCTCGAGCAGAACCAGTAAACAGCAGGGATTCTCAACAGGGAGGTTGATTGATAGCCACACACCAGGTATCAGACAACCGATTTGAATAATTGCAAGACAGCATATGTGTGCTTTTGTACTGATTGGATATTATAATTGTTGGATTCAACAATTATAGAGAGGGGTCCTTTAAAATATTAGCTAAATAAAATGATTCTTGAAAATTGGTAAATTTGTAGAAATATGAGGAAGTTATAAAATTGGCTAATCTTTCGAATACTGTCCATGACTGTCTCAAATGTTCCGAATAATGTATTGCAAGTACTCTTACTGATATGACGGTACATTCAACGAGTTTGAAACAATCTCGTAACCGAGACCAGACGTGACGTAGGGAGTTTGAACGTGGGACAAGAGTCGTGGAAAGATCATTAATTTGGAGTAATTGATTCATGTCTAATTAACCAATCGCCTGTTAAGTGACTGACACTTTTCTGAACGAATCAAGGGGTCTCAGCTGAGAATTAAAACCAATGAAACTAAGTAAGGGGCTAAACCCAGATAAGGATTCCCTTAAGAATGTGATCCGTTTGACTGATTAGAGAGAGGAATTTTAGCCGTCGGAGAATCCTTGAAACATTTGTAAAAATTACTTTTAAGGCCTTTTGTTGAAATGACTTTTAATTTTATAAATCTGGAGTCACTTTTATCTTGAAGTTTTTGCTTTCACTCGTTGATGCCTCAAGGACATTTTGAGGCACGCAGGAAAAAGGTCTCTTGATTTAATTTTGTGTGAATGTACCAAAATGGGTTCTTAAAGAAATAATCATTGCTTTACATTCATTCAACCAGTCTGAGACTTTATCTATGAGCGAGAGATAAGGGGAATCTTACTATAATTAAGCATGCAAACATTTGATGTGATTAGTTAATTATTCTCATACACTATGCATGATGTAAACCTAATCGATAGTCATGATTGGACATAGATAATTAGTAATAAGTGATTGGTCTGTTCTAATTTCCTGTAACTTAATGTGATGTATAATTGTCTGTACAGGGCAGGAAGCAGGGCAGACTGGTGTGCTGGCTGCAAACACCATCAGCCCAGTTATAACTGCAATAAAGGCCTGGTTCATAACTCCAAGAATCTTGGGCATGGGATAGTGGGAAATTTGGCCAGTTGGATAACGAACTGGCTAACCGATAGAAGTCAGAGAGTGGTGGTGGATGGCAAATATTCAGCCTGGATCCCAGTTACCAGTGGCGTACTGCAGGGATCAGTTCTGGGTCCTCTGCTGTTTGTGATTTTCATTAATGACTTGGATGAGGGAGTTGAAGGGTGGGTCAGTAAATTTGCAGACGATACGAAGATTGGTGGAGTTGTGGATAGTGAGGAGGGCTGTTGTCGGCCGCAAAGAGACATAGATAGGATGCAGAGCTGGGCTGAGAAGTGGCAGATGGAGTTTAACCCTGAAAAATGTGAGGTTGTCCATTTTGGAAGGACAAATATGAATGCGGAATACAGGGTTAACGGTAGAGTTCTTGGAAACGTGGAGGAGCAGAGAGATCTTGGGGTCTATGTTCATACATCTTTGAAAGTTGCCACTCAAGTGGATAGAGCTGTGAAGAAGGCCTATGGTGTGCTAGCGTTCATTAACAGAGGGATTGAATTTAAGAGCCGTGAGGTAATGATGCAGCTGTACAAAACTTTGGTAAGGCCACATTTGGAGTACTGTGTACAGTTCTGGTCGCCTCATTTTAGGAAGGATGTGGAAGCTTTGGAAAAGGTGCAAAGGAGATTTACCAGGATGTTGCCTGGAATGGAGAGTAGGTCTTACGAGGAAAGGCTGAGGGTGCTAGAACGGGCTGAGGGGCGACTTGATAGAGGTTTATAAGATGATCAGGGGAGTAGATAGAGTACACAGTCAGAGACTTTTTCCCCGGGTTGAACAAGCCATTACAAGGGGACATAAATTTAAGGTGAATGGTGGAAGATATAGGGGGGATGTCAGAGGTAGGTTCTTTACCCAGAGAGTAGTGGGGGCATGGAATGCACTGCCTGTGGAAGTAGTTGAGTCGGAAACATTAGGGACCTTCAAGCAGCTATTGGATAGATACATGGATTACGGTAGAATGATATAGTGTAGATTAATTTATTCTTAAGGGCAGCACAGTAGCATTGTGGATAGCACAATTGCTTCACAGCTCCAGGGTCCCAGGTTCGATTCCGGCTTGGGTCACTGTCTGTGCGGAGTCTGCACATCCTCCCCGTGTGTGCGTGGGTTTTCTCCGGGTGCTCCGGTTTCCTCCCACAGTCCAAAGATGTGCAGGTTAGGTGGATTGACCATGATAAATTGCCCTTAGTGTCCAAAATTGCCCTTAGTGTTGGGTGGAGATGTTGACCTTGGGTAGGGTGCTCTTTCCAGACTCAATGGGCCGAATGGCCTCCTTCTGCACTGTAAATTCTATGATAATCTGTGATTAATCTAGGACAAAGGTTCGGCACAACACCGTGGTCCGAAGGGCCTGTTCTGTGCTGTATTTTTCTGTGTTCTATGTTCTTTGTCTGGTCTCTCCTGAGCGTGAGGGCAAATAACACAGTCATTGAATAGCTGTACAATTTTTTCCACGATACACAAGTACTTATAAAGAGAGGCTATCGGGTTATCAGTTGGAAACAGTCAGATATATTGCGGTATTCTGTTATTAAACCTATCATCAATAAAATAATTCAGTTAAGTTTCATACTTTACGAACTGGCTTGGGACTGAGTAAACATATAGTTAATTCCTAGTCAGGTTGCTGTGTAGTTTGGTGGGGAACTTGGATGTGGAGGTGATCCCATGGACTTGCCACCCCGTGTCCTTCTAGGCTGTAGAAGTTCAGATTGGAAAGGTGCTGTCAAAGAAGCAAACTAAACAGCTGAAGAGTAAAGACAGCAGCCAGCCCCACTGTTTTCCCATGATGCCATTTGTCCTTACCTTACCCACAATGCTCCCCACATTGATGATGGATCCTTTCTTGGCACCGCTGGCAACCAACGCCTTGGCAACTGTCTGGGTCACCAGGAATGTACCCTGTGTAGATACAATGCCGGGGTCAAGGGTCAGCAAGAGCAGGTACAGAGAGGAAGGGAACAGGGTTAAAAGTGGGGGAGGTGAGGGAACAGGTGAACGCAGTCGGACTCACGACCCCTGGGGCCTGCTTTACCCTTCCATACAGATCGTGGCTGACACTCTCAGCATCGACCATGTCAACCCTTCTCGGGATCTTATAGGTTTCGGTGAGATCACCTCTTTAAACTTTGCGGTGTATGACCACTCTCCTCGTAAGAGAACACTTTCTTCCAGGTCTGAGAGCCTTGTCACACCACCTCCTCAGGCGGGTGTGTCCTCCCGTAGCTACGGAAGGCACACCTGTGCAAAGTGCGTGCTTTCAAATGCCTGCTGGGTCAGCCAGGAGCTGAGGGATGGGGTGAAGGTTTCAGGAAACTGATGGTGAAAGCAGAGGTTAACTGTTTGCGACATCACCTCCTCGGATTCCGGCCTCTTGGGGATCCCCGATTATAATCGCTCCACCATTGGCAGTCGTGCCTTCAGCTGCCTGGGGCCCCGAGCACTTGAATCCGCTCCCTAAACCGCTCTCTATCTCTCTCTCTACCTCACTTTCCTGCTTTTAGACTCGCTTTCCTGCTCCTTAAATGTTATTGTATTTGACCGATGTGCTCCCATTGTCCTCCTATCTAGCTCGGTGTCTGTTTGGGTTTCGAAATTCACTCAGTCCTACTTTCCTATCTGGCTTGCTTGCGACCTATGACACGAGAGACTCCCTATGCCGGCGGACATCTTACCGCCCAGTCCAATAATGATATCATACAAGAAAGGGGGGGGGGGAGGGGGGAAGGTCATTTACCTGCACCTTCCCTCCTTCAACAACAGCCCCCTGCCCTCTACCCCCTACATCCCACCGCCCCTGTATCCTGGGCCAATTGTTTTGACTTTCAACCAATTTCACTTCCAACAAACACAGGTCAGCTATGGTTAGATTCCGTCGCTGCTTATGGGATCCTGCTGTGCACGGTGCGCTCTGCTGTGGTTCCCTACATTGCACCAGTGACTGCCCTTCAAAATAAATTGGCCGGTTGCGCGTGAAGCGCATTGGGGGGCCCCCTGAGCTTGGGTAGGCCGCAATACGAAGGCACTATTCATCCCCTGGAAGGAGCTGACAGGATGCACTCGCCTATTTTATAGGATCGCAGGATGGTTGCAGCAGCGCGGCGGGAGGCCCTTCAGCCTGAGGTGCCCGTGCTGGCCATCCGTCAGAGAAACTCACCGAGTGCCTTTCGCCCGGCCTTCCCCTCCCCCCCCCTAGCCCTGCAGGTGTTTTCCTCATCACACGAACATCCCCTTTGACAGCCGTGATCTCATTCTTTAGGGAAGGAAATCTGCCATCCTTACCCCCAGCCTGGCCTACATGTGACTCCAGACCCAGCAGCAATGTGCACCGCTCTTAACAGTCCCTCACTGTAATGGCCGAGCGAGACACTCAGGTTCAAGGGCAATTAGGGATGGGCAACAAAGGCTGGGGCCTAGCCAGTGACACCCACGTGCCCCCACTGAAAGAATAAAGGAAGAAAAAAGATCCTTCCTTCTCCAAACTCTCGGGCAGTGCATTCCAGATCATAAATACTCGCCGCGTGAAAAGATATTCTCTCAGGTCGCCATCGCTTCTTTGGCCAGTCACCTGTGACCTCTCATTCTTGATCCTCCCGCCAATGGTAACAGTGGTATGTCCACACTGACTCTTACCAACTTTTACAGATGCACCATAGAAAGCGTCCTATCTGGCTGCATCACAGCCTGGTATGGCAACTGCTCGGGAAGCCGCAAGAAACTTCAGAGAGTCGTGAACACCGCCCAGTCCATCACACAAACCTGCCTCCCATCCATTGATTCCATCTACACCTCCCGCTGCCTGGGGAAAGCGGGCAGCATAATCAAAGACCCCTCCCACCCGGCTTACTCACTCTTCCAACTTCTCCCATCGGGCAGGAGGTACAAAAGTCTGAGAGCTTTTGTAATACTGAAAAATACTTTTCACTGTTCCTCGGTACACGTGACAATAAAACAAATCCAATCCAATCGCCAAGGAAGAACCAGGTCAGCTTTTCAATTATATTCCACGTGATCCAAGTTCCTCATCCCCCAGTCTCCTGAATCTTTTCTGCACCCCTTTCGAATGCCTTCACATTCTTCCTAACATGCAGCGGCCATAACTGGACTAAATAGTACAGTCGAGGCCAAACCAGTGGTTTATAAATGTTCACTATAGCTTCATTGCTTCCATACTCTATGCCTCTATTTCTAAAACCTCTATTCGCCACGTTCTCAATCTGTCCTGCCACATTCATGATTCGCACACAAATACCACCCTCCCCATCTCCCCCAGGTCCCTCTGCTCCTCCACCCTCTCCTCCCCACTTTAGAATTGCACCCTTCATTCAAAATCACCTTTCCTCATGAAAAATCTATCATGTCACGCTTCTGTGCAAGACCATTCATCTGCCACATAGAATCCATAGAATGCCTACAGCGCAGAAGGAGGCCATTCAGCCCGTCGAGTCTGCACCGACCCTCTGAAAAAAAAGCCCTACCCAGGCCCAATTCCCTGCCCTATCCCCCACAACCCCACCTAACCTGCACATCTTTGGACACTAAAGGGCAATTTATCCTGGCCAATCAACCCAACCTGCATCTTTGGACTGTGAGAGGAATCTGGAGCACCCGGAGGCAACCCACAGACATGAGGGAGAAAGTGCAAACTCCGCACAGTCACCCGAGGCCGCTGATTCCACCATCTTGTCCTTGCCCACTTGAAGTAGAGGTGTTTGAAATCTTGAGTGGTGGTGGTGGTGGTGGTGGTGGGTGGGGGGGTATCTGGACAGATTGGATTGGGAGAAACTGTTCCGAATGGTAGGAGGATGGAGGACGAGAGACATAGATTGACGGTGATCGGCAAAAGAGCTTTTTCACACAGCTTGGGGCTTGGATCTACAATGCGCTCGTCTCAAGAGTGTGGCAGTGGCAAGGTTCAGTTGAGGCTTTAAAAAGGAGCACTGAAGGGTGGCATGTGGCACAGTGGTTAGCACTGCTCCCTACGGCGCTGAGGACCTGGGTTCGAAACCCGGCACTGGGTCACTGGCCGCGTGGAGTTTGCACATTCTCCCCGTGTCTGCGTAGGTTTCACCCCCACAACCCAAAGATGTGCAGGTTGGGTGGATTGCAGCACTGACAGACGCCACCTTCAAAAGGTGGGGACAGGACAGAGGGACACTGGCAGTCAGGGACCTATACACGGATGGCAGGATTGCTACAATGGATGAACTGACAGAGAAATTCCAGTTAGCCAGGGGGAACGAGCTAAGGTACCTGCAACTCAAAAACTTCCTATGAAAGGAGTCAAGGACGTACCCACAACCACCATGACAGACATTACTGGAAGAGTAACTGGACGCAAGCATACTAGAGAAAGGAAATGGTAGCGACATGTATGACCGACTGGTAGAAAGGGCCGACACCGTACTGGACGCAACAAGAATGAAATGGGAGGAGGACCTGGGGATTGAAATAAGGTGGGGACTCTGGAGCGACGCACTGCATAGGGTCAACTCCACCTCCACATGCGCAAGGCTCTGCCTGACGCAACTAAAAGTGGTACATAGAGCCCACTTAACATGAGCTCGTACGAGTAGGTTCTTCCCGGAGGTGGAAGATAGACGTGAACGGTGCCAAGGAGGCCCGGCCAACTACGCCCACTTGTGGAGTACTGGACAGCTTTCTTCGAGGCAATGTCCAAAGTGGTGGGGGTGAGGGTGGAGCCATGCCCGAAAGTGGCGGTCTTCGGGGTTTCAGACCAGCCAGATCTATTCCTGGGGAGGAGGGCATGCCTTTGCCTCCCTGATTGCCCGCCATGAAATCCTGTTCGGTCAGCAGCACCACCCAAAGCTGCAGACTGGTCGTCCGACCTCTCGGAATCTCTCCAAATGGAGAAAATCAAATTCGCCATCCGAGGGTCAGACGACGGCTTCCACAGAACGTGGGAGCCATTCACCCAATTGTTCCGGGACCTTCTTGTGGCCAACGAACAAGCAGAAGAATAGCCAGGTAGCCGAGAACCAGGGGAAAGTTGCCAAAGCATGAGAGGGAGAGATAGACCGGGAGGGTGGGGGGGGGGGGGGGGGGGGGAAGCTAAATCTAAGAGGAAGGAAGGGCAAACCACGGGGGGGGGGGGGGGAAGAGACAGGGAACAATAGAGGAGAGCCAGGGAGGTGGAGGAGGGGGGGGGGGGGGGGAGGCAGGGAAACGTTAACAAACTTGGCATCCACAGGAACAGAGAAAACGGAGAACACAGGCGGAAGATGGGAGGGCCGGCTGAAGCGGAAGTGACCACGAGACGACAACAGCAGCAAAATCCGTCCGGGAGAAGCGAGGGGCAACACCGGCACCAGACCCATTCGAGGATTGCCCTCCGGAATTGTCTCTCCGGCACCCAAATGTATATCTGCCCACCCCCCCCCCCCCCCAACAAACAGATGCCGACTTATGTGTAAATAACTGATTTTGTATTTCTCTCATGTTGTTACCTTTTTTTCTTCTTTTTCTTTCCCTTTGTGATTTGTGTGTGTGTGCCCTTCTCTTCTTCGAGATATATATATGTGTACATAACGGCAAATATACTTTGTTCAAAAATCCAATAAAAAACATTTATTTAAAAAAAATGTGAGGTGGATTGGCCACACTAAATTGCCCTTAATTGGAAAAAAAATAATTGGGTACTCTAAAAATTTATTTTTAAAAAATAGGAGCATTGGATTGTAGTCCGAAAAGGAGGTTTTGGAAGGAAGGCTGGGGGAACGGAACTGGGTGAGTTTCTCATTCGGAGGACCGGTGCGGATACTGTGGGCCAAATGGCCTCCTTCTGCGCTGTCACAGTTCTGTGATTCTGCCAAGTCTATTACTAACCTCCGCACAACAGTAAAAATTAGACCCGGACAGCTCGGCCCCTCGAAGTTCAACCCGCCCACCCTAAAAGTGGTGCAAAGGAAAATTGGGCCGGTTTCTATCGTCGGAGGCTAACCCGCGACGCGTGGTGTCCATGCCAGCTGAACAACTGTCCCACGGCATCAAATTCCCTTCTCCTCCTCCCCCTCCCCGCCCCCACACACCCAGTCTTCAGCATCTCATCAACGTGACACACCTTTAAATTAACCTTTAAAACCTGGTCGAAGGCTTCTTCCTGCATCTTCAGAAGTAAGCCATCCACGGTGATTCCTGCGCAGTTCACTGCCACACACGGAGGACGGGAAAACTGCATCTGAAAGACAGAAGGGCGAATAGGCACAGTGGTGGAGAGAAATCATTGAAGCCCTCAACCCTAGCAAACAACGTCAAAGACTTGTTTTATGGTACCGGAGCAGGCCCCAATTTATATTAGGAAACTGGATGAGACCCCAACAATTTTTCAGTTTGTAAAACTGTGAGGAAAGGGTATTTCTCCCCAGGAGTGATTCCACTGACAAATAAGGGATTTTTAATATTAAAACAAACTTTATTATTATTAACCACATTAACATCAGAGAACATAGCTTTTCAATTAACAGTAAAGCAGTTCTTAAAGTAAAAGGAAACATTTTAACTTCTAACTTATACTTTCTCCAATTGAGCAAAACCCATTACAGGTCAAAAGCCTGCCTGTATATTAAATGAAGATCTTTTAAGAAAATTACTGCAACAGACATATATGTATTATACTCGCTTCAAACCATAGCGACCCCCGGCGGCCATTCTTTCGGTCTCGCCCTTCTGGAGATCCAACCCGATTCCCTGTTGCACTGAACTTAGCAGCCTTTTCCAACTAACCTCTCCTAGTTCAGAAACGGCGTGCCGGATCCGCCCTTTTAGCATGTCCTCTGCTGGTCCCTGGGCCTAACTTCCTGGTCCTGCTGCGGATCGGTCCGTCTGACCATCCATCCATCCATCCATTCATTTATGGGATGTGGATGTTGCTGGGCTAGGCCAGTATTCATTGCTCATCTCTAATTGCCCCTTGAGAAACACAGAAACTAGGAGGTGTAGGTCATTTGGCACTTCGAACATCTCCGCCATTCAATATGATCATGCTGATCCTCTATCTCATTGCCATATTCCCATTTTCTCCCCATACCCTTTGATGCCATTAAGACTTATTTAAAATCTATCTCTTTCTTGAATACATTCAGTGATTTGGCCTGCACAGCCTCCTGTGATAGAGAATTGCACAGGTTCACCACTCTCTGAGAATAAATCTTTCCTCATCTCAGTCCTGAATGGTCTATCCTGTATCCTGAGACTGTGTCCCCTGGTTCTAGATTCCTCAACCAGGGAAAAACATCCTCCCTGCATCTGGTCTCTCCGGCCCTGTTAGCATTTTATACGTTTCAATCAGATCTCCTCTCCTCCGTCTGAACTCTAGTGAATAGAGGCCCATTCGAACCAATGTCTCCTCATAGGACAGCCCCGACAACCCCGATATCAGCCGAGTGAACCTCCGCTGCACTCCCTCTGTGGCGAGAAGGCAGTGAGCTGCCTTCTTGAACCGCTGCAGTCCGTGTGGTGGAGGTGCACCCTCAGTGCTGTTAGGGAGGGAGTTCCAGAATTTTGACCCAGCGACAGTCAAGGAATGGTCAATATATTTCTAAGTCAGGATATTGAGAGGCTTAGAGGGGAAGCTCTAGGTGGTGGTGCTCCCAGGTATCTTCTAGGCAGTAGTGGTCATTGGTTTGGAAGGTGCTGCCTAAGGAAGCTTGACAAGTTCCTGCAGTGCATCTTGCAGATGGTACACACGGCTGCTACTGCGTGTCGGTGGTGGAGGGAGTGAATGTTTGTGGAAGGGGTGCCAATCATGAGGGGCTGCTTTGTCCTGGATGGTGTTGAGCTTCTTGTGTGTTGTTGGAGCTGCACTCATCCAGGCAAGTGGGGAGTGTTCCATCAGCGTCCTGACTTGTGCCTTGTCGATGGTGGACAGGCATTGGGGAGTCAGGAGGTGATTACTCGCCGCTGGACTCCCAGCCTCTGACCTGCCCTTGTAGCTGCAGTATTAATATGGCTGGTCCAGATTAGTTTCTGGTCAATGGTAACCCCCAGGGGATTCAGTGACAGTAATGACATTGAACAACAGGGTGCAATGGTGATTACATCTGTGGGCTCCAGTTTGACATCCCCATTCTAAGTGTTGCCTGAGCTTGTATAATTCTTCATGGCTCATCCCTTCAGCCCAGCCCCTGCTGCTTCCTCCTAGATTGCTATCCCATTTTGGACCTTTCTACCCACAACACCCCCCCCCACCCCCAAACACACACACACATTATTTATTACTCCACAAGACAGCAAGGCATCTTTAGGAGTATGGCTGCCCTCTGCTGCAAATCGAAACCCACTGACTTTGTATGGGGAGGCAATGAATTCACATCCTGCAAAATCTGGCACTTACCGAATGACACCGCCAGTTGCCGGAAGGGTGAGAAACCCGCGGTCAACTCCTAATGGGCTTTGCGAGCAGAGTGACGCTGCACTGCAGGTCCCAGACAAATTGGCCCCTTTAAGTTACCCCGTGTGGGCAGCTGAACAAAAGGATTTAAAGGGGCCACACTGTGATGAATGTTTCAGATATATTGTATTATATGTATTTGGTGTAGTAAGGGTTAAAATCTTGGATTTGTGTGTGTATGACCGCTGCAGTCACGTTTTAAAATTCCTGGTTTAAAAGGCAGGTAGGCATTTTGGAGCTAGAGGTGCAATTAAAGCATGGTGTATGTTTGGGCTAATGGACTTTTATTTAGATTAAGAGGGTTCCCTTGGTGAGTAGATAATCAGAGACATTGTGTTCAGCAAAGTGAGACAAAGTAGTTAATGGGAGGAGCTGGAGGCTGAAGCAGTCAGCTGTTGAGGTTTTCAGGGTTAGGTTTGTGGCTGGAAGGTGAGTTGAGAAGGTTTCTGTAGAAACACAGTCCGAGTGTTCTGCAGTATTCTGACAGGGGGCGTCACGTCTCTTTCTTTCAAGCAGTCTCAAAAGATCACTCTTTCCCAAAGTGAAGTATCCAAGACATCTCTTATACAGCAAGTATTCCTGATTCTGCTAACTCTATTTAAAAGTGGATTGAGAGCTGAGATGGTTTTGTCGCTTGAGTGGGAGCAAAGGTAGCAGTTAAGGGTTATTGTGTCACTGTATTCATTTACATTGATTAAGGGGTAATTGTGAGCTATTATCATGTGTGATGTTAAGATATTTTAATAGTGCTAGTAATAAAGTTGGTTTTAAAATACCCTATCCCGAATTCTTTGTGAAATGACTCCTAGAGCGAGGTATCCTTCCCTCAGTCTGACATAAATAAAATATTGGGGTTTCTGTCCAGTATCCTAGCCACTGTTGAGGTCTTGCCTGGGATCATAATAAAACGCTTGAATAAATCACTGCAAAAAAAATCAGAGGGTCACAAACAGGGTGCCAGACAGGGTGGTGATAGCAAGCCTTCAGCACTGAAGGACATAAATCAGAAATGGACAAGGTCATTCAGCCCCTCAAGCCTATTCCGCCATTCCATTGGACTGTGGCTGCTCTGTCTTAATCCATCTGTGCTCTATCTCCCTCGATATCCTTCGCCATTGGAAGTCGATTGACCTCCGTCAACATCTCAACTGTTCCAGCCATCGTCTGGGAGGAGCAGCGTACAGGTTTCCACTCTTCATCGTGGATTGCCCTCCGAGTTCAAAACCTCTTTCATCCTTCTTTCCAACATAATAAGTAGGAGCAAGTGTCGGCCATTCGGCCCCTCGGCTCCGCGCCATTAAATTCGATCAATGTTGATCATCTACCTCAATGCTATTTCCTCGATCCATTCCCAAATCCCTTGACTTTTTTTAAGATGCAGAAACCTACCAATCTCAATCTTGAACATGCTTGACGACTGGGCCTCCGCAGCCCTCTAGGGTGGAAAAATCTGAAGATCCCCCATCCTCTAAATGAAGAGATTCATCCTCATCAGTCCAAAATGGCCTCCCCCTTGTTCTGAGACTCTGTCCCTGGTTCTAGACACTCTCGCCCCAGCCAGAGGAAACACTCTTCCTGCATCTACCCTGCCTGAGCCCTGTGAGGATTGTGTATGTTTGAATGAGATCACCACTCACGCTTCGAAATTCCAGAGAATATGGGCCCAGTTTTCCCAGAGTCTCTTCATAGGACAATCCCGCTATCCCAGGAATCTGTCCGGTGAACCTCCATTTCGCTTCCTCTATGGCAAGTACAACCTTCCTTAGGTACGGAGGCCACAACTGTCCACCATACTCTCCAGGTGCGGTCTCACCAAGGATCTAATCAACTGCAGCGAAACATCTTAACATCTGAATTCAAATCCCCTCGCGATGAAGGTCAACATACAGTTGGCCTTGCTAATCGCTTGCTGCACCTGCCTGTGAGCTTTTCAGTGACCCACGAACAAGGACACCCAGGTCTCTTTGAACAGCAACCCTTCTGAGCCTCTCACCACTTAAGAAATACACCGCACTTTCATTCCTCCGAACAAAGTGAATAACCTCGCATTTATCCACAGTGTATTGTAAGGGCCCTCCATGTTGCTTCCCCCGTTTCCTATTTCTTTTGCTTTGTCGTTATCGTTTTTAGCCCATGGATCTTTAATGGACACATACCTTTAAGTTCATCAGGGGTAGTGAGGAGTTCAAAAGTTGCAAAATAGTACACTGTGCTATGACGTTTTAGCTCTTGAACAGAAGAACTCAGACTTTCTGGCACCCAAGAGATCGGAGGGATTTGGTTTGATTGGTTGGCTGGTGGCCAATGGGTTGACCAGGGACAGTATTCCGGCAACAGACCAGGCGTGGTGTTTTCAGAGAACACCTGGTCGCTGAGAGAGGTCTCTCTTTCAAATGTTTCCTGTCTGCTGTTTCTGAGTCTGTCTGCAGAGAAGTCTCGAGACCCTGATGAAACGACAGTGAGAACAATTACAAACTGAAAGCAAAGACCTCACCCAGCTGGAGGCCTAGACTCAGAGAATCTAACTGGAAGACGTGCATCTGAAACAAAAAAAATTATCCTTTTACCTTTAGTATTATTGTTACACTCCTCTTTCTCCTCTGAGTTTGTCTGTCTTGTGTGTGTGTATATAGAGGGTGGGGCACGTTAAATGGAAGGGGGGGGGGTAGAAACTAGATCATAGTTAACCAGTTCTATTTTGCTGCCAATTATAGTTATTGTTATTAATAAAAGTTAATTGTGTTTACATTTACAAACCTGGTGACTGTAGTTAATGGTTAGTCAGAGGCCAAAGAATTCGGGTATTTTTAAAATAAAGAGTTAATTTCAACTGTGTTGCGACTCTGGGTCAATAGGGGCTGGAATTGACCACACACTAGCCCAGAGTGTTGTAGCCGTGTTTCATCTGTCATATTCTTGCCCACTCAAGTAGCCTGTCCAAACCCACTGGAGGCCCACTTGCGTCAGCTTACAACTCACATTCCCACCTAGTTTTGTGGCAGAGAGATGAACTTGATCCGAGGTGACTGCTGGCTCTGGATTGAGTTGACCACAACAGATTAAAGGAGCTCGGCCTGACTTTAACTACCGGAAAGAGAAGCCAATCGGGTAATCCAATGGGTATTTTCAGGACGGTGAATGGAGACGGGAAAACCGTTCCGGGCAAATTGTTCACCGTTTGTCGAGTGTGAAAGGAAGAGGGTGAGGTTAAAAAGACTAGCCTCCAGCAAAGGGGGGGGGAAAACGTTACCAACAGACAAAATACCTGGTATAAAAGGCCACGAGTGTTTTTTCTACGTCAAGGAAGAGATGGAGGATTTGGTGAACCTTGGGTAGGTGCAGCTGGGTTTAACCTCCAGGGAAGTGACTACTGAGTGAAGTCGCCAGTGTATGCACACACCGGTCATCACCAACTAACTTACCGAGTACAACACCAAGTGAGGAGCCCAGAACCCTCATCCCCATCCCTCGTGTGCTGTCACGCAACCAGCATGGCTCCCAAGGGTACACGGCACGAGTCATCAATTAAAAAAAAAAAATTCAAAGGACCCAATTCTTCCCCCCCCCTCCCAATTTAGCAGGGCCAATCCGCCTACCCTTGTGAGGAGTGCTGATCACTGCGCTATCGTGCTGCTCGGCACCAGCCAACATAAAGGCCTGCACAACCACCTTGCTTGATATTCTGTTACTGTTGTGCTTGATGATTAATGTTGATGTTGCTTGGTCGTACAGGACTCAAATATTGCTGAAGAGAGGGACAAGCTGCCACAGTTTTACACCTTGGCCTCATCGGGACAAACACAAGAATGCCAAATTTCCAACCATGCAGCAATTTATAATTAACTGTTACGAAGCAATACAAATATAACCATTATGATGAATTGTTGGGATCTTTTGAAATTTAGCTTTTGTCATTATTAACGGGGCTTGTTGTGGTGCAGTGGTTAGCACTGCTGCCTCACAGCGCCAAGGACCCGGGTTCGATCCCGGCTCCGGGTCACTATCCGCGAGGAATTTGCACATTTTCCCCGTGTCTGCATGGGTCTCACCCCCACAACCCAAAGATGCGCAGGGTCGATTAAATCGCCCCTTAATTGGAAAAAATAATAAATAAATAATTGGGGCTTGTTTGAAGTTTGATATTCTTGTGTTTGTCATCATATATTGTCATCGTTTGAAATTTGGCATTCTTGTGCTTGTCCCGATGAGTCCAAGATAAAAACTTCGGCAACGTCTCTTTTTTCATCGATAATATGAAGTCAGATAAGTATTAGCTTCTCAGATGATTTTTTTTTTTTAATAAATATTTTATTGAAAATTTTTGGTCAACCAACACAGTACATTGTGCATCCTTTACACAATATTATAACAATACAGATAATAATGACCTTTTTTATAGAAACAAAAAACAACAAATAAATGAATATTAAATAACAAAAATGAAAACTAGCCCTAATTGGCAACTGCCTTGTTACAGGCTATACCCCCCCCACCCATCCCTCCCCCCCCCCCCCCCCCCCCCCCCAAGTCCTGGGCTGCTGCTGCTGCCTTCTTTTTTCCCCCATCTATCTTTCCGCAAGATATTCGACGAACGGTTGCCACCGCCTGGTGAACCCTTGAGCCGACCCCCTTAGGACGAACTTAATCCGCTCTAGCTTTATGAACCCCGCCATATCATTTATCCAGGTCTCCACCCCCGGGGGCTTGGCTTCTTTCCACATTAGCAATATCCTGCGCCGGGCTACTAGGGACGCAAAGGCCAAAACATCGGCCTCTCTCGCCTCCTGCACTCCCGGCTCTTGTGCAACCCCAAATATAGCCAACCCCCAGCTTGGTTCGACCCGGACTCCTACTACTTTTGAAAGCGCCTTTGTCACCCCCACCCAAAACCCCTGTAGTGCCGGGCATGACCAAAACATATGGGTATGATTCGCTGGGCTTCTCGAGCACCTCGCACACCTATCCTCCACCCCAAAAAATTTACTGAGCCGTGTTCCAGTCATATGTGCCCTGTGTAATACCTTAAACTGAATCAGGCTTAGCCTGGCGCACGAGGACGACGAGTTTACCCTGTTTAGGGCATCTGCCCACAACCCCTCCTCGATCTCCTCCCCTAGCTCTTCTTCCCATTTCCCTTTTAGTTCGTCCACCATAGTCTCCCCTTCGTCCCTCATTTCCCTATATATATCCGACACCTTACCATCCCCCACCCATTTCTTTGAGATGACTCTGTCCTGCACCTCTTGTGTCGGGAGCTGCGGGAATTCCCTCACCTGTTGCCTCGCAAAAGCCCTCAATTGCATGTACCTGAATGCATTCCCTTGGGGCAACCCATATTTCTCGGTCAGCGCTCCCAGACTTGCGAACTTCCCGTCCACAAATAGATCTTTCAGTTGCGTTATTCCTGCTCTTTGCCACATTTCATATCCCCCATCCATTCCCCCCGGGGCAAACCTATGGTTGTTTCTTATCGGGGACCCCCCCAATGCTCCGGTCTTTCCCCTATGTCGTCTCCACTGTCCCCAAATCTTCAGTGTAGCTACCACCACCGGGCTCGTGGTGTAGTTCCTCGGTGAGAACGGCAATGGGGCTGTCACCATAGCCTGCAAGCTGGTCCCCCTACAGGACGCCCTCTCTAATCTCTTCCACGCCGCTCCCTCCTCCTCTCCCATCCACTTACTCACCATTGAAATATTAGCGGCCCAATAATACTCACTTAGGCTCGGTAATGCCAGCCCCCCCCTATCCCTACTACGCTGTAAGAATCCCTTCCTCACTCTCGGAGTCTTCCCGGCCCAAACAAAACCCATGATGCTCTTTTCTATCCTTTTAAAAAAAAGCCTTCGTGATCACCACCGGGAGGCACTGAAACACAAAGAGGAATCTCGGGAGGACCACCATCTTAACCGCCTGCACCCTCCCTGCCATTGACAGTGCTACCATATCCCATCTCTTGAAATCTTCCTCCATCTGTTCCACCAACCGCGTTAAATTTAGCCTGTGCAATGTGCCCCAATTCTTAGCTATCTGGATCCCCAGGTAACAAAAGTCTCTTGTTACCTTCCTCAACGGTAGGTCTTCTATTTCTCTACTCTGCTCCCCTGGATGCACCACAAACAGCTCACTCTTCCCCATGTTCAATTTATACCCTGAAAAATCCCCAAACTCCCCAAGTATCCGCATTATTTCTGGCATCCCCTCCGCCGGATCCGCCACATATAGTAGCAGATCATCCGCATATAAAGATACCCGGTGTTCTTCTCCTCCCCTAAGTATTCCCCTCCATCTCTTGGAACCTCTCAGCGCTATCGCCAGGGGCTCAATCGCCAGTGCAAACAGTAATGGGGACAGAGGACATCCCTGCCTTGTCCCTCTATGGAGCCGAAAATATGCCGATCCCCGTCCATTCGTGACCACACTCGCCGCTGGGGCCCTATACAACAGCTGCACCCATCTAACATACCCCTCTCCAAAACCAAATCTCCTCAACACCTCCCACAGATAATCCCATTCCACTCTATCAAATGCTTTCTCGGCATCCATCGCCACTACTATCTCCGTTTCACCCTCTGGTGGGGCCATCATCATTACCCCTAACAGCCTCCGTATATTCGTGTTCAGCTGTCTCCCCTTCACAAACCCAGTTTGGTCCTCGTGAACCACCCCCGGGACACATTCCTCTATTCTCATTGCCATTACCTTGGCCAGGACCTTGGCATCCACATTTAGGAGGGAAATTGGTCTGTAGGACCCGCATTGTAGCGGATCCTTTTCCTTCTTTAAGAGAAGCGATATCGTTGCTTCAGACATAGTCGGGGGCAGTTGTCCCCTTTCCTTTGCCTCGTTAAAGGTCCTCGTCAGTACCGGGGCGAGCAAGTCCAAATACTTTCTGTAAAATTCAACTGGGAATCCGTCCGGTCCCGGGGCCTTTCCCGTCTGCATGTTCCTAATTCCTTTCACCACTTCTTCTACCGTGATCTGTGCTCCCAGTCCCACCCTTTCCTGCTCTTCCACCTTGGGAATTTCCAGCCGATCCAAAAAATCCATCATTCTCTCCCTCCCATCCGGGGGTTGAGCTTCATACAATTTTTTATAAAATGTCTTGAACACTTCATTCACTCTCTCCGCCCCCCGCTCCATCTCTCCTTCCTCATCCCTCACTCCCCCTATTTCCCTCGCTGCTCCCCTTTTCCTCAATTGGTGTGCCAGCAATCTGCTCGCCTTCTCCCCATATTCATACTGTACACCCTGCGCCTTCCTCCATTGTGCCTCTGCAGTGCCTGTAGTCAGCAAGTCAAAATCCACATGCAGCCTTTGCCTTTCCCTGTACAGTCCCTCCTCCGGTGCTTCCGCATATTGTCTGTCCACCCTCAAAAGTTCTTGCAGCAACCGCTCCCGTTCCTTACTCTCCTGCTTCCCTTTATGTGCCCTTATTGATATCAGCTCCCCCCTAACCACCGCCTTCAACGCCTCCCAGACCACTCCCACCTGAACCTCCCCATTGTCATTGAGTTCCAAGTACTTTTCAATACATCCCCACACCCTTAGGCACACCCCCTCATCCGCCATTAGTCCCATGTCCATTCTCCAGGGTGGGCGCCCTCCTGTTTCCTCCCCTATCTCCAAGTCTACCCAGTGTGGGGCATGATCCGAAATGGCTATAGCCGTATATTCCGTTCCCCTCACCTTCGGGATCAATGCCCTACCCAACACAAAAAAGTCTATGCGCGAATAGACTTTATGGACATAGGAGAAAAACGAGAACTCCTTACTCCTAGGTCTACTGAATCTCCACGGGTCCACACCTCCCATCTGCTCCATAAAATCCTTAAGCACCTTGGCTGCTGCCGGCCTCCTACCAGTCCTGGACTTCGACCTATCTAGCCTTGGTTCCAACACCGTGTTAAAGTCTCCCCCCATTATCAGCTTTCCCGTCTCTAGGTCCGGGATGCGTCCTAGCATTCGCCTCATAAAGTTGGCATCATCCCAGTTCGGGGCATACACGTTTACCAAAACCACCATCTCTCCCTGTAATTTGCCACTCACCATCACGTATCTGCCCCCGTTATCCACCACTATAGTCTTTGCCTCGAACATTACCCGCTTCCCCACTAATATAGCCACCCCCCTGTTTTTCGCATCCAGCCCCGAATGGAACACCTGCCCCACCCATCCTTTACGCAGCCTAACCTGGTCTATCAGTTTCAGGTGCGTTTCCTGTAACATAACCACATCTGCTTTAAGTTTCTTAAGGTGTGCGAGTACTCGTGCCCTCTTTATCGGCCCGTTGAGCCCTTTCACGTTCCACGTGATCAGCCGAGTTGGGGGGCTTCCCACCCCCCCCCCTTGCCGGTTAGCCATCATCTTTTTCCAGCTTCTCACCCAGTTCCCACGCAGCTGTATCTCCCCCAGGCGGTGCCCCCCCCGCCCATCCTCTCCCGTACCCACTCCCCCCTTTCCCCAGCAGCAGCAACCCAGTAATTCCCCCCTCCCACCCCCCCCCGCTAGACCCCCCGCTAGCGTAATTACTCCCCCCATGTTGCTCCCAGAAGTCAGCAAACTCTGGCTGACCTCGGCTTCCCCCCGTGACCACGGCTCGCACCGTGCGACGCCCCCTCCTTCCTGCTTCTCTACTCCCGCCATAATTATCATAGCGCGGGAACCAAGCCCGCGCCTCTCCCTCGGCCCCGCCTCCCATGGCCAACGCCCCATCTCCTCTCCCTCCCCACCTCCCCCCATCACCACCTGTGGGAGAAAGAAAAGTTACCATACCGCAGGATTAGAACATAAAACCCCTCTTTGCCCCCCCCATTCGCCCCACCACTTTGTCCAAACGTTCTTTTTCATAATCCACTCATTCCAGTTTTTCTTCTACAATAAAAGTCCACGCTTCATCCGCCGTCTCAAAGTAGTGGTGCCTCCCTTGATATGTGACCCACAGTCTTGCCGGTTGCAGCATTCCAAATTTTATCTTCCTTTTGTGAAGTACCGCCTTGGCCCGATTAAAGCTCGCCCTCCTTCTCGCCACCTCCGCACTCCAGTCTTGATAAACGCGGATCACCGCGTTCTCCCATTTACTGCACCGAGTTTTCTTCGCCCATCTAAGGACCATTTCTCTATCCTTAAAATGGAGGAATCTCACCACTATGGCTCTGGGAGTTTCTCCTGCTCTCGATCCTCGCACCATAACTCGGTACGCTCCCTCCACCTCCAACGGACCCGTCGGGGCCTCCGCTCCCATTAACGAATGCAGCATCGTGCTCACATATGCCCCGACGTCCGCCCCCTCCACACCTTCAGGAAGGCCAAGAATCCTCAGGTTGTTCCTCCTTGCGTTGTTTTCCAGTGCCCCCAACCTCTCCACACATCGTTTCTGGTGTGCCTCCTGTATCTCCGACTTCACCACCAGGCCCTGTATATCGTTCTCATTCTCGGCTGCTTTCGCCTTCACGACCCGAAGCTCCTGCTCCTGGGTCTTTTGTTCCTCCTTTAGCCCTTCGATCGCCTGTAGAATCGGGGCCAACAACTCTTTCTTCATTTCCTTTTTTATCTCCTCCACGCAGCATTTCAAGAACTCTTGTTGTTCAGGGCCCCATATGAAACTGCCACCTTCCGACGCCATCTTGGTTTTTGCTTGCCTTCCTTGCCGTTGTTCCAAAGGATCCGTTGCAATCCGGCCACTTTCCTCTCCTTTTTCCATCCGTGTCCAGGGGGAACACCCTCCTGGTTTACCGCACGGTGTTTTTAGCCGTTAAAATTGCCGTTGGGGCTCCTATCAAGAGCCCAAAAGTCCGTTTCACAGGGAGCTGCCGAAGCGTGCGACTCAGCTGGTCATCGCCGCACCCGGAAGTCCTCAGCTTCTCAGATGATTATTATGATTGTGTAGCATATTCGATTTTTTTCAACACACGTGTTTCCTTGCAGTATTAATTTTTAGAATGTGAAAATACTTTTGTTTCTATCATGAATCAATAATTTATTCCTGATGTTTAATTTAAAAAATGAATGCAAATAAACTTCTATATATAACAATAATAATCATTATTATTGTCACAAGTAGGCTTACATTAACACCGCAATGAAGTTACTGTGAAAAGCCCCAAGTCGCCACAATCCGGCGCCTGTTCGGGTACACAGAGGGAGAATTCAGAATGTCCAATTCACCGAAAAAGCACGTCTTTCAGGACTTGTGGGAGGAGACAGGAACACCCGGAGGAAACCCACGCAGACACGGGGGGGGGGAACGTGCAGACTCCGCACAGACAGTGACCCAAGCTGGAAATTGAACTTGGGACCCTGGAGCTGTGAACAACAGTGCTAACCACTGTGCTACCGAGAGTTGTAAAAAAATTCAAAGTATTTATACTTTCCACAAGTTTCCATTAAATCTGATGATTATTTTTTGGGTGAAAGCGAGAGGGGTTGAGGCCAACAGGTGGTCAGAATATTCTCTGCCACGGCCCAAACGTTTGAGCGCCGTGTGAGAGAGTTATCAGGCCGGGATATTGGGTGTAAAGGTCCTGAAGCCAGCATCGCCATCTCCTACCTGAATGTCAGCCACAAGCTTGTGGACACTCTTCGAGGACGTCACGTCCGTGATGAACACAGAGTGCTGCTGTTGATCGGAGGATAGGCTTCGCAGTGTCTCGGTAGCCGCACCTTCATCAATATCCACCACTGCCACCGAGGCTCCGTCTTTAGCAAACCGCTGGCAGACAGCTCGCCCAATCCCGCTGCCACCACCTACAAAGTCACGCAGGACATAAATAAACCTAACCGAGACCAATGCTGTGCCCCACATTAACACCGAGGGACGCGGCACAATAGTATTACAGTATTGGGCCAGCAGGGAGCAAAGAGGTGGAGGGAGAGGGAAAGGGAGTGAAAAACAGACAGAGAGAAAGCAAGCAAAAGAGAGTGAAAGAGAGCAAGAGAGTGAGTGAAGAGAGAAAAAGTGAGAGAGAAAAAGTAAGAGAGAGAAAAGTGAGAGAGAGAAAGGGAGAGAGAGTGAGTGAAAGGGTAACAACGAGAGAGGAGAGTGGGAGCGAGCATGAGAGGGGGAATGTGAGAGTGTTTCTGGTAGAATGGGGGAATGGAGGAAGGGCATTACGAGAGTGGAGTGAGATAAATGATGGGGCAGCAAGAAGGAGCACAGAGTGGCTTGATTTGGGAGGCAGTGTATGTAATCACTATAAGCTGGGGGGGGGGGGGGGTTGGATTTTCATTTCAATGCTGATGCACGATCAGTTATTACTAAAACGAGGTTGTAGTTCAACTGAGGCTTTAATAGACTAGAACTGTTCCCCAGCAGCTTAGGTACAGAAATGAGGGACGGCACGGGTTCTTATACCCCGCCTATCAGGGCGGAGCTACATGCTATACAGCCAATGGTAAACCCCTAGGTTTAACCAATGGAACTTCAGCCTCTCGGCTGCAATACCTGATAATACCACAAATGCTAGACTCAGTTTGGAGTGGGCAGTGAGAGTGACAGTGGAAGGGGCAGTGAGAGTGGACAGCAACAGAAGGGACAGCGAGAGTGGTAGTAGAAGGTGCAGCAAGAGTGAACAGCAATGGAAGGAGCAGTGAGATTGACTGATTGATTGATTTGATTTGTCACATGTACCGAAGTACAGTGAAAAGTATTTTTCTGTGGCCAAGGGAACGTACACAGGATGCACATTGGTGACAAAAAGCACATCGACAAACAGTGATTGGTTACAGTGCGGAACAAGGGGCCAAACAAAGCAAATACATGAGCAAGAGCAGCACAGGGCATCATGAATAGCGTTCTTACACGGAACAGATCAGTCCAAGGGAGAGTCGTTGAGAAGTCTTAGCAGCCGTCGGGAAGAAGCTGTTCCTGTGGGTAGCACGGTGGTTAGCACAATTGCTTCACAGCTCCAGGGTCCCAAGTTCGATTCCCGCTTGGGTCACTGTCTGTGTGGAGTCTGCACGTTCTCCCCGTGTGTGCATGGGTTTCCTCCGGGTGCTCCGGTTTCCTCCCACAGTCCAAAGATGTGCAGGTTAGGTGGGTTGGCCATGCTAAATTGCCCTTAGTGTCCAAAATTGCCCTTAGTGTTGGATGGGGTTACTGGGTTATGGGGATAGGGTGGAGGTGTGCGGTTGGGTAGGGTGCTCTTTCAGAGAGCCGGTGCAGACTCGATGGGCCGAATGCCCTCCTTCTGCACTGTAAATTCTATGATAATCTATGTCTGGATGTGTGGGTCTTCAGACTTCTGTACCCTCTGCCTGATGGAAGGGTCTGGAAGAAGGCAAAGCCTGGGTGGGAGGGGTCTTTGATAATGCTTTCTGCTTTCCTGAGGCAGGGGGTGGTGAATACAGAATCAATGTGGAGGTGGCAAGCTTGTGTGATGTGTCAGGCTGAGTTCACCACTCTA
This sequence comes from Scyliorhinus torazame, assembly GCF_047496885.1. Lineage (NCBI taxonomy): Eukaryota > Metazoa > Chordata > Chondrichthyes > Carcharhiniformes > Scyliorhinidae > Scyliorhinus > Scyliorhinus torazame. Next base: position 179,092,113 of record NC_092720.1, on the reverse strand, counting down.
CAGTTTCTTGGGATCTTGGACCGAGCAGTTGCCATACCAAGCTGTGAGTAAGCCGGATAGGAAGCTCTCATTTCAATGCTAGACTCAGTTTGGAGTTGACAGTGGAAGGGACAGCAAGAGTGGACAGCAACAGAAGGAGCAGCGAGAGTGGCAGTGGAAGGGGCAATGAGAGTGGGAGTGAAAGGTAGAATGTCTCACTTTTGACAGTAGAAGGACTGGTGAGAGTGGCAGTAGAAGGGACAGCGAGAGTGGCAGAAGGGACAGCGAGAGTGGCAGTAGAAGGGACAGAGTGGAAGGGGTAACAAGAGTGGCAGTATAAAGGACAGCGAGAGTGGCAGTAGAAGGGGCAGCGAGAGTGGAAGGGGCAGCTAGAGTGGCAGTGGAAGGGGCGACTGGCAGTGGAAGAGGCAGCGAGAGTGGCAGTAGAAGGGGCAGTGAGTGGCAGTAGAAGGGGCAGTGGAAGCGGCATCGAGAGTGGCAGTAGAAGGGGCAGTGAGAGTGGAAGGAGCAGCTAGAGTGGCAGTGGAAGGGGCGACTGGCAGTGGAAGAGGCAGCGAGAGTGGCAGTAGAAGGGGCAGTAGAAGGGGCAGTGAGTGGCAGTCAAGGGGTAAATTGGGGTGGAGGGTGCTGAAGTGGTTTATAATGGGCAAGGTACCATCATGAGCTGAGAGTCAGCATTGACTGGGTGAAGGGAAAGGACAGAGGGAAAGGTGTGGGTGAGATGGGAGGGGATACTCAGTGTCTCTTTCCCTCTGAGTGCTCCTTCTCTGTGTCTGTAAGCGTACAGGGGGTTCAGGCTGAATTCTGCGCCAGGCGCACACTCAGTGATTGCGAGACGCTTCCAAGGACTTTGACCTTTGCCCCCGCTCCATTGTGACGTGTCAGCAGTTGGCAGACTCGGTCGAGCGCCGCTCCATTCCCATATTTCATGCAAATCGCTACTGGGCGCCGCTTATTGATATTCAAAATTACCTGTCACCAGCGCGAGCCGCGAGCTGAGCCTCAGCGTCGGTGCCGCCATGACAGCAGAGGCTGGGGGATGGGGAGGGAGGGAAGGAGCCTCAGGGAAGGGATGCGCGTGCGCACACCCGCCCGCTGCGGGACGCCTCCCTGCAGCGCTACTGGGAGAGACGAGGTGGCGGGCGGAACTGCAGCTTCCTCCAAGTGATTGCAATTCACCTGGCATTGAAGTTGGCCTTGGGTGGGAGTGGCAGAGATCGATAGGTGATTCATCAATATGGGGATCAGGGGTTACGAGGAGGATGAGAAACACAGTGGTTATCACTGTTGCTTCACAGCGCCAGGGTCCCAGGTTCGATTCCCGGCTTGGGTCACTGTCGGTGCGGAGTCTGCACACTCTCCCCGTGTCTACGTGGGTTTCCTCCGGGTGCTCCGGTTTCCAGTTAGGTGGACTGGCCATGCTAAATTGCCACTTAATGTCCAAAAAGGTTAGATGAGGTTACAGGGATAGGGTGGAGGAGTGGGCTTAAGTAGGGTGCTCTTTCCAAGAGCCGGTGCAGACTCGATGGACCGAATGGCCTCATTCTGCACTGTAAAGTCTATGATTATACGTATGATTTAATGGTGGAGCTGACTTAATGGGCCGAATGACCTAATTCTGCTCCTATATCTTACGGCAGGGTCCCCCAAAAGTGCCCGTGGGGTTGGAGATGCACCAAGCCCATAGTGTGGGATTTTTCCAGTCACCACCCCCTCCGACTTTGTCGTGGGACGCTTGGGACCCTTAAAGTCAATGGCTCTCCAAATTTTCCCGTCCTGCCGGCCTCGATGTTCCGCCGGCATCGGCGGCAGCAGCAAAATCCCGCCTGTAGAATCATATCGAATGGACAGGAAACAGAGTAATGGCCAATGGATATATTTGGGGCTGTAGGAAGTGGTGTTCTACAGTGGTCGGTGTCAGGACACTTTTGCTTTTCCTTATATATAGTAATGATCCATCATGAGCTGAGAGCCAGCATTGACTGGGTGAAGGGAAAGGACGGAGTTAAGGGTGTGGATGAGATGGGAGGAGATGGCCTCCTTCTGCGCATAACGATTCTGGTGACAGGACAGAATGAGTATCATTCAGCGATTCCACCAATCCCGCCTGTCCTCATCCTGTAGTCCTGCAGATTTCAACCACAGCCTCGACTCGCGAGCATAAATAGCATGACCAGCTAAGAGGTTGTCCCTTATTTTGACTTTTTGCTGCATCCCTGAAGTGACACCTTTTGTCCCGTATTTTCAGCCAGCCAGTGAGAGATTGAGCCTGGGAGTCTCCTCTTGCCTTTGTGTCTCTGTTTCTTCTTGTGAGAATGCAACCCACCCCTGGCCCCCAACGTAACCCACTGGCTCTTAGGGTCACCAGCAAGCCCCCCCCCCCCCCCCCTGCCCTCACGCCTCCCCCACCCGTCGCCCGGGGTTTATACAACCAATGAAATAGGAGCAGAAGTAAGCCGCTCGGCCTCTCGAGCCTCCACTGCCACTCAATAAGATCATGGCCGAGCTGTTTGTGTTTCAAGTTCCACATTTCCCATCTCCCCCCCTGATAACCTTTGGTTCCCTTGCCCAACAAGAATCTATCCACCTCCGCCTTAAGAATATTCAGTGACCCCGCCTCCACTGCCTTCTGTGGCAGAGTTCCAAAGCCACACAACCCTCTGAGAGAAAAACATTCCCCTCATCTCTGTCCAAAAAGAGTGACTCCTTTCCAGACTCACCCACAAGAGGAAACATCCTTTCCATGTCCACCTTGTCGAGACTGTTCAGGATCTTACATACTTCAATCAAGTTACCTCTGTCGTGTTGGGTGTTCTGATGCACAAATGATCCAACACGGCTGTAGATGGTACAACTCTGTTTTATTGTCTTGACAACGGTAACAACTAACTGCTGGCTTGGGTACGTGCTTCACCAGCTAACCTGTGGACCCAGCCCTATCACTATCTTAGTGAGGCACTCAGCACATGGTCTATGTCTGAGTGTGCGTGCTGTGAGCTCTGTGCTCTGAGCTATCTCCTGGTAGAATGAGCGGGGACTGTGGTGTTCCCTGTTTTATAGTGCGTGTGCTCTCACTTGTGATTGGCTGCGATGTTATGTGTGTGCTGGTTGGTCCAACTGCCTGTCCATCAGTGTGTGTGTGATTGCACCATGATATGCTGATGTGGATATAATGACATCCCCCCCTTTCACAAAGGATATGTGCCTACATGCTAATAAATAGAAATGTGTAGTGAGTGCATCTGAGTATGTGTGTGCAATATTTACAACATGTACATGAGGCTAAACTATATACATAGGAAGGTGTCAGGTGCAACAGAACAACGAGGTTGTACCAATAACTGAACAAATGCAATCAGCAAACGACGAGAGAAAACTTCTGGAACAATGAACGACAAGAAGTGAAACTCGTTAACAGTACTGTAAAACAATTCAGTGAGTCCAATGTGCTAACAGGCTCGTAAGTCAAGTCTATCAGGTGGGCGACGAATTCGGGTTGACCGCCTCAAGGGTGGGTCAGGATCCACCGGCTGAGGAATGGGCCTGGCCACGGGCGAGAGCGGAAGAGGCAGGGTGGCAGGAAGCTCAACGAAGTCGACATCAGGGACAACAGGAGGGCGTGGCACCGGTGCATGATCTCGTAGCGAGCGCGGAACCAGACGAAGGGCCCGCCGATTACGGCGGCGAATGGAGTCTTCAGGCATGCGAACCAGGAATGAGCGGGGAGCCACGCGGCGGAGAACCTTGGCGGTTGCCGACCAGCCACCCTCCGGTAGGTGTATGCGGACGTTGTCTCCAGGCGCCAGGGCAGGAAGAGCAGTCACCCGAGCATCATGTGCCACCTTCTGCTGAGCACGCTGTTGTTGCATCCTTTGCAATACTGGAGCATGGTCGAGGTCAGGAACATGAATGGACGGCACAGTGGTCCTGTGGGTGCGACCCATCAACCGCTGGGCTGGCGAGAGGCCCGTGGACTGTGGGGCCGAGCGATATGCCAGCAGGGCTAAACAGAAGTCAGATCCGGCATCAGCAGCCTTGCAGAGGAGCCGCTTCACAATGTGGACGCCCTTTTCCGCCTTGCCATTCGACTGGGGAATCAAGGGACTGGACGTCACGTGCGTGAAGTTGTATGAAGTGGCAAAGGAAGACCATTCTTGGCTCGCAAAGCAAGGCCCGTTGTCAGACATGATGGTGAGCGGAATTCCATGGCGAGAAAAGGTTTCTTTGCATGCCCGGATGACAGCTGATGACGTTGTGTCGTGCAGGCGTATGACCTCTGGATAACTTGAGAAGTAGTCGATCAGAATATTGTAGTCCCTGCTGAGCGCATGAAAGAGGTCCACACACCCACCTTCGCCCAGGGGGACGTGACCAACTCGTGGGGCTGAAGGGGCTCAGGGGGTTGCGCTGGCTGAAACCTTTGGCAGGTGGGGCAGTTGAGCACCATGTTGGCGATGTCGTCGCTGATGCCCGGCCAGTACACAGCCTCTCGGGCCCTCCGCCTGCACTTTTCAACACCGAGATGGCCTTCGTGCAGTTGTTCGAGGACAAGCCGGTGCATGCTGTGTGGGATCACAATCCGGTCCAACTTCAAGACGACACTATCAATGACGGCCAAGTTGTCCCGGACGTTGTAAAATTGTGGGCACTGCCCCTTGAGCCACCCTTCCGTCATGTGGCGCATCACATGGGGGTCAGCCTCAGTCTCACGGCGAATGTGGGCCAGACGTGCATCAGTGGCCGGCAGATTGGTCGATGTGAAAGCTACTTGTGCGTCGACCTGACAAATGAACCCTTCCGGGTCGGGCGGTGTGTTGATCGCCCTGGACAGAGCATCTGCGATGATGAGATCCTTCCCCGGGGTGTAGACAAGTTGGAAGTCGTACCTCCGGAGCTTGACACAATGCGCTGGAGGCGAGGGGTCATATCGTTGAGGTCCTTCTGAATGATGCCGACCAGGGGCGATGGTCGGTTTCCACAGTGAACTGCGGAAGACCATATACATAGTCGTGGAACTTGTCGATGCCAGTCAACAGGCCTAGGCACTCCTTCTCAATCTGCGCATAGCGCTGTTCTGTGGGGGTCATGGCCCGCGACGCATAGGCGACCGGGGCCCATGATGCGGTGTCGTCCCGTTGCAGGAGTACCGCCCCAATGCCGGACTGGCTGGCGTCAGTTGAGATCTTTGTTTCCCGTGTGGTATCAAAAAACGCCAGTCGGGGCGGTGGTGAGCTTGACCTTGAGCTCCTCCCATTCACTCTGGTGTGCGGGCAGCCACTGGAATTCCGTTGTCTTTTTGACCAGGTGGCGAAGAGCAATCATGTGCGAAGCAAGGTTAGGAATGAACTTCCCCAGGAAGTTGACCATCCCGAGAAAGCGCAGCACTGCCTTCTTGTCTGACGGCTGCTGCATGGCTGCAACTTTGTAGGCATCTGGCCGCACACCCGACCGGGAGATGTGGTCCCCCCAAAACTTTAGCTCAGTCTGGCCAAAAGAGCACTTGGCTCGGTTGAGGCGCAGGCCCTGATCTCGTATCCGTGCAAAGACACGCTGGAGACGACTGATGTGCTCCTGTGGTGTGGTGGCCAGATGATAACGTCGTCTACAGACACGTACCCCTTCGATGCCCTCCATCATCTGTTCCATGATGCAATGGAACACCTCGGAGGCCGAGATGATGCCGAATGGCATCCTATTGTAGCAGTATCTGCCAAATGGAGTGTTGAAAGTGCACAGCTTCCTGCTAGACTGATCCAATTGAATCTGCCAAAAGCCCTTTGAGACATCAAGCTTGGTGAATAATTTTGCCCGAGCTATTTCGCTCGTGATTTCTTCTCGTTTGGGTATGGGGTAGTGTTCCCTCATAATGTTGTGATTCAAATCTTTTGGGTCGATAGAGATCCGGAGCTCGCCGGAGGGCTTCTTGATGCACACCATGGAGCTGACCCATGGCGTTGGCTCCGTGACCCGGGAAAGCACTCCTTGGTCCTGCAGCTGCTGCTTGAGGCGGTCCTTGAGTGGTGCTGGAGACCCTACGAGGTGCGTGAATGACTGGAGTGGCGTCCGGTTTGAGCCGTATTTTGTATGTGTAGGGCAGTGTGTCCATGCCCTCGAAAACCTCCTGGTTATGCGCGAGGAGTGAGTGTAGCTGCGCCCTAAAGTCTGCATCTGGGAAATTGGACCTGCCTTCTGGAGACAGAGTGTGTACCCGCTGAACGAGGTGGAGGATCTTGCACGCCTGTGCGCCTAACAGAGAGTCCTTCGAGGATCCAACTTTTTCAAATGATAATGTGGCTTTATGTGAGTTGTGTGTAACATCGAGCTGGCAGGTCCCCGTGGCCGGGATGACGTTTCCATTGTAGTCAACCAGCTGACAGTGGGATGGCAGAATCGGTGGTTTAACCTTCAAGGTTTGGAAGTCTGACCATGCGAGGAGATTGGTGGAGGCACCAGTGTCCAGGCGAAATGTGATCGGTTGACCGTCAGGGTGGCACACTACACACCGCCCGGATCAATGCTGTGCAGTGGCAGCGGCTGGTGGTTCCGACTTGGGGACATCAGGCTCCCTGTCGTCGGTATCGCTGGCCTGCATACTATCTGGATATGACTCAGTGTAGGGAGGCTGAATCGCCCGCACGTCCCTGCGAGGCTGGCGGAATTGTTGGGAGTTGGCAGGTTGAGCTGCTCGACAGCAGGCAGCGTAGTGGCCCATCCTGCCACAGCGGAGGCATTGTCGCGCTTTGGACAGACATTGCCGCTTTAAGTGGGCGGAGCCACAGTTGCCACACGTAGTGACATCATGGCGTTTGTTGCACCACCGCGCATGCGCGGTGCGGTCCTGCGTAGAGTGCACCTGCGCATCACGTCCCTCTGCGTCAACGTCCCCTCTTTTGGTGAGTACAAGCGCAGGAGGCCTCGGAAAGCACGCAAAATGGCCACCCTCGTCCGGGCTGCGAGCCGGGAGGAACTCAATTGACTGGACCCGCTCCGCCTCGTAGGACCCGTGCCGTGCCGTTTCAGCCGCCTGGATTTGGGAGTACCGGCTCGCGTTCTCATGGAGGACACAGGTCTCGATGGCAGTCGCTAGGGTGAGGCGCTTTATTTTAAGGAGCTGCTGGCGTAGGGTGTCCGAGATGACCCCAAAAACTATCTGATCCCGTATCATGGAGTCGGAGGTGGCCTCATAGCCGCAGGATTGCGCGAGGATACGGAGGTGTGTCAAGTAAGATTGGAAAGGTTCATCCTTACCCTGCAGGCCCTGCTGGAAGAGGTACCTCTCGAAGCTCTCATTGACTTCCACGCTGAATTGTTCCTCGAACTTCAGAAGCACCGTCTTATATTTTGTTTTGTCCTCGCCTTCCGCGAATGCCAGGCAGTTATAGATGTGGATAACGTGTTGCCCCGCCGTGGAGAGGAGGAGGGCGATCTTCCTGGTGTCCGATGCATTCTCCCTGTCTGTGGCTTCTAGGAAGAGCTGGAAGCGCTGTTTAAACAGCTTCCAGTTTACGCCAAGATATCCAGCGATTCGGAGCGGCTGCGGCGGGCTGATGTTTTCCCTGAAGCAGGATGGCGGATTTGTGAAAGGGTGCAAGTAGGTCTCACAGTTGCTGGTTAGCTTCCACTACTGGTATCATGGCGTGTTGGGTGTTCCGATGCACAAATGATCCAACACGGCTGTAGATGATAAAACTCTGTTTTATTGCCTTGCCAACGGTAACAACTAACTGCTGGCTTGGGTATGTGCTTCACCAGTTAACCTGTGGACCCAGCCCTATTACTATCTTTGTGAGGCACTCAGCTCATGGTCTATGTCTGAGTGGCACGCTGTGAGCTCAGAGCTATCTCCAGGTAGAATGAGCGGGAACTGTGGTGTTCCCTGTTTTATAGTGCGTGTGCTCTCACTGGTGATTGGCTGCGATGTTATGTGTGTGCTGGTTGGTCCAACTGCCTGTCCATCAGTGTGTGTGTGATTGCACCATGATATGCTGATGTGGATATCATGACAACCCCCTCTTCTAAACCCCAGTGGAAACAATCCCAATCTGTCCAAACTGTCCTCAAAAGGCAACCCGCTCATTCCAGGTATCAACCTAATAAATCTCTTCCGAACCACCTTCAACCGATTTACATCCTTCCTTCAATAAGGAGACCAACACTGCACACAGTATTTGGGAAGCGGTCTCACCAATGCCCTGTATAACTGAAGCGTAACATAGATTACATAGATTACATAGAACATACAGTGCAGAAGGAGGCCATTCGGCCCATCGAGTCTGCACCGACCCACATTAATCCCTCACTTCCACCCAATAACCCCTCCCAACCCTTATGGACACTACGGGTAATTTAGCATGGCCAATCCACCTAACCTGCACGTCTTTGGACTGTGGGAGGAAACCGGAGCACCCGGAGGAAACCCACGCGGACACGGGGAGAACGTGCAAACTCCGCACAGACAGTGACCCAGCGGGGAATCGAACCTGGGACCCTGGCGCTGTGAAGCCACAGTGCTAATCACTTGTGCTACCGTGCTGCCCCTATCCTTACATCCTTACCTTCATGTCCAATTCCTCTCTTAATAAATGCTTCGATGGTCACCCCCCCTCCCACTTTTCCCCGACCGAAGAGCCTCTTATTTTATTTCATACAGTTTGGTCACCCTGAATCATAATGTTTGCAGGTGACACAAAGCTTGGTTGAATAATGGTGAGGTCAGGAGGTCAGAGGGCAGAATGGTGAGATGGTTCGAGGCATGGTTGGGTGGCCACGAGGGCTACACGCTTTTAATTTTTTTACTTCAAAAAATAGGGGGTCCAGCCCAATCAGCTGAAGCTTTTGCCTCACCGGCTGCTGTGCCATTTCCCAGTGTGTTCTGCAGTTCGATGCACGGTGCCCGCTAAACCTTTATTTTTGAGTGCGTTTTTATATTTAAGGTCAGGGCCCAAATATTCTTCAGAACTGAATGATGCACTATCAATTACGACGAGACGAGAGTAGAGGGTAATCGAGGCTTTATTGCGCAGAGATGTGGAGCCTCCCGCAGCTGCTGCCGAAATGGCTGCAGCTCGGTGAGCACACACATTTATACTCCGCCTACTGGACGGAGCCAGCAGGCAGGGATCTACCCCCGCACCTGTAGTACAGGGGCCTTACCGTAATACCCTCGTACGCGGCATAGACAACAGTGGTGACTACCACACTGAACAATAATGAGATTCCATTACGGGCAGCATTCTGTTTCAGGCAGTGACCCTCAGGTGGTCAGTGCTCATCCCGGGAGCTTTAGGTTGAGAAATGGGAAGAGAGGCATCGCTTTGGGGAGGCATGACACGGAAAGGCAGTGGACAGAGACCCGACCCCCCCAGAACAGGGGAGGAGCCGACAACCAGTTACCCACCCCCGGAAGTGACAATCCCCATCAGGTATTGCTGTCCGTCATATCCGGGTCACGTTTGCACGGCACTGTTTAATGTGTGGAAGTGAGAAATAATTCTCATTCATACAGGATATGGCGATTCAGGAATTGCTTGAGTCTCCAAAGTACTGCTTTGCCTTTTTTAAATGCTGAGCAAGGACCATGGGCTGGATTCTTCGCCCCGCAGCGCCAGATTTCTGGGTCACCCCGCCGGCGGGATGCTCCATTTCGCCGGCCGGTCAATGGCGTTTCCCATTGTGGGGCAGCCCCACGCCATCGGAAACCCCCGGGCTGCAGGAAAATGGAGCATCCCGCCGGCGGAGAATCCGGGCGGCACAGTGGTTAGCACAGGTGCTTCACAGCTCCAGGGTCCCAGGTTCGATTCCCCGCGGGTTCACTGTCTGTGCGTAGTCTGCACGTTCTCCCCGTGTCTGCGTGTTTTTCCTCCGGGTGCTCCGGTTTCCTCCCACAGTCCAAAGATGTGCAGCTTAGGTGGTTTGGCCATGATAAATTGCCCGTAGTGCCCACAGATTGGGTGGGGTTACTGGGATAAGGTAGAGGTGTGGGCTTAGGTAGGGTGCTCTTTCCAAGGAATGGTGCAGACTCGATGGGCCGAATGCCCTCCTTCTCCACTGTAAATTCTATGATTCTATGAATCCAGCCCCACATATCCGGTGCACATCCGGTCCGGATCTTGCCAGAGAGGGGGTCCGGTACCTGTACAATAAATAGCACGATTTGAAAACGTGTAAATGGGCAGAGAGACCCTGGTGTACAAAGGAGGAAAGGGCTCTTTCAGGGTCAAGTTGGAAAGGATGTTTCCTCTTGTGGGAGAATCTAGAATTGGTGGTCACTGGTTCAAAATAAGGGGTCACCCCATTAAGATGGTGATGAGGAGAATTTCTTTCTCTCAGAGGCTGGCCAGTCTCTGGAATTCTTTTCCTTAAAAAACCGTGGAAGCAGAATCTTTGAATATTTTTAAGGTAGAGCCAGCTAGAAGGATGTGAAAGGTTATCGGGGTCGGCAGGAATGTGGGATGAGGTTGCAATTCGATCAGCCATGATCTTATTGAATGGTGGAGCAGGCTCGAGGGGCCGAGCGGCCTCCATTATTAATATGGAGGTTGACAACCTGGTTACAATAGTGTATAGGGCTCTTTGGGTTTATGAATAGAGGAATAGCATATGTAAGCAAAGGGAACATGCACTAACTGTATAAATCACTGATTAGGCCTCAGCTGGAGGTTAATGGACAACTCTGGGCTTCACGAATGATGTAAAGACCTTAGGAAGGTTCCGCAGGCAGATCACCAGTGTCGTGTTGTGTACTCTGGGATAACACAGGCTGCAACTGGATGCAGCTTTAACCAAAAGATACTGCAGACCTTGAAGTTAGTTCAATCTGATTTATTGAACCAGTAGCACAGTTCTCTGAGTTCGACTCTCTGCTAACCTAAGTGTGGTTCCTCTGTCTGACTGAACCAGACTAGCTCTTAGCCACGTGCTGGAGGTGTGATACTGTACATACACCCTGACTCACTTTGTAGATGTTCATCAGTGGAAAGAGGCGGAGTGTGAGTGCCTCGTGCCTTTTATAGTGAGATACCACCTCTGAGTGTCCTGCCTGCTCATTGGTCATGTCCTGTTCTCAGTGTTCATTAGCCACCTGTCTGTATATCATGACAACCAGGATGTTACCAGAGATCAGGGACTTCATCTGTGAACAGGGCATGGAAATGTTCAGACTGTTATCCTTGGAACAGAGGTTAACAGGTGACCTAATAGAGGATTTCAAGATGATGAGATGTTTTGACCTAGAACTACTCACTCTGGAGAATACCAGAGGGGATAGATCTGAAATCTAGAAGGAAGAGAGAATCTTTTTCGCACTGAGATTTGTTAGGATCTGGAGTTCTTAATTCGTTGTCAGGATGTGGGCTTCGTTGGCTAGACAAGCATTTGTTGCCAATCCCTAATTGCCTTTGAGAAGGTGGTGGTGAGCTGCCTTCTTGAACGCTGTTGTCCCTGAGGTTTAGAAACACCCACAGTGCTGTTAGGGAGGAAGGTCCAGGATTCTGACTCCAGTGAAGGAGCGGCGATATATTTCCAAGTCAGGGTGGTGAGTGACTTGGAGGGGAACCTCCTGATGGTGATGTTCCCAGGTATCTGCAGCCCTTGTCCTGCTAAATCGTGGTGTTCGTGGGTTTGGAAGGAGCTGCCTAAGGAACCTTGGTGAGTTCCTGCAGTGCATCTTGTAGATGGTACACACTGCGTGCCACTGTGCGTCGGTGGTGGAGGGAGTGGATGTTTGTGGAAGGGGGAGCAATCACACGGGCTGCCTTGTCCTGGATGGTGTCGAGCTTCCTGAGTATTGGAGCTGTACTCATCCAGGCAAGTGGGGAGTATTCCATCACACCCCTGACTTGTGTCTGCTAGATGGTGGACAGGCTTCAGGGCATCAGGTGAGTTACTCGCCGTAGGATTCCCAGCCTCTGACTTGCTCTGGTAGCCACAGAATTTATATGGCTGGTCCAGTCCAGTTTTTGATGCACTGAAAACGTATTGGTGGGTGATGTCAGAAATAACTTAAGAGGGACTTGGCCAGGCATTTGGGAATGAGGACCGTTCGGGGTTATGGAGCAAAATCAGGGGGCTGGCGGACTGAACACGGCTAGAGTAGGCCCGCCATCTCTGCTGCGGAAGGCCACAATCCCACAAACTATGGGCTGCTGGTTTGGTTTGGAAGGGGAGATGGAATCCGAGATGGCAGCACACCCCCTGGACCCTAAACTTATAGCAGCAGAGACCCCTCCCCAGCCATTTCAGCCGGCATCCTCAGTGGGTCGTGGAAATGCACTCAGGGTGGCACCACTCTGAACCAGCCAGCCACTTCTCATGCTCCAAGTGCAGACAGCAGCAAGCTTTGGCAAGGCTCAGAGCTCGGGGCCCATTGGAGCTCCATTCCTTCAGCACACAGCTGGGTGAAAGTGCAGGGACTGGGGCGCGGTAGTCCTCAGGGCTGACCTGGGGAAGGGTGGAGGTGGGTAAACAGGATGTCCTGAGAGAGAGGGATGGAGAATTTACTGCCTCCCGTTATTGCCTTCTCCCCCTCACCCTTTGAGGCAGTTAACAAAAGGGGCATTTTGCTCTTTCATTTGTACATCTGGGTTTTTTTTGTTCCTTTCTAACATTTCCATTGAATTTTACTTCAGCGCTCTTAAAAGTTGAATGCATCGACTTCCGGGTGCGGCTATGCAGAGCTAGGTCGCATATTCGGTAGCTCCCGCTTGGAACGGACTTTTGGGCTCTTTTACAGGGCCCCCACGGCGTTTGTTTGACATTTCCCGGTGTGGCAAGAGGACTGCAACACTCCCCTGACGGTGTCCCCCAGGAGTGTTGTGTCTTTTGGCTGCCAGGCCCGGCAGAAGCAGTGGAAGATTTGGCTGCAACAGGATAAACAGGGCCCCTTCCAGCATGCAAGCGGGGGAAGGGCAAGCTTAAAGCTGCAAACTGACCTGAGGACCTTTATCAAAAGTGAATTTTAACAGCAGAGGGAACAATTGTGAAAAGATCTCACCAGGGCCACTGAAGAAGCAGGGATGAGGCTTCCGGTGGCGGCCATGGAGGAATAGGTCACGCATTCGGCAGCTCCCGTCTGGAACAGACACTTAGACCTTTTTCAGCAGTTTCCACGGACATTTTGGGGCAGATTGGTGAAGTGAACACTGCCAAAAGGATTCCCTCTCGAGACTTTTGGGCTCTTTTCAGGGCCCCCAGGGGCACTTTTTCGACGTTTCCCGGTGTGGGAAGGAGTTAATAATAGTTCCCCGTCAGTATATGGCTTTAACTAGGAGCGGGGTGACAAGAAAGGTGGTGGTGGACCCGAAGAAGGTGCGAGGGAAGAAGGACAAAATGGCGGCGGGCAGAGACCAGGCAGCGTGGATGCAGTGGGCAGAAGAGCAGCAGGAGGGTATCCAGCCCTGCTTTAGAGAGATTAAAACGGACCTGCTAGAGCCAATGAAGGCGTCTATTGATAAGCTGCTGGAGACACAGACGGCCCAGGGGGTGGCGATCCGAGAGGCTCAACAAAAGATCTCTGACAATGAGGACGAGATCTTAGCCCTGGCGGTAAAGGTGGAGGCGCACGAGGCGCTCCACAAGAAATGGCAGGAGCGGTTCGAGGAGATGGAGAATCGGTCGAGGCGGAAGAATCTGCGGATTCTGGGCCTCCCGGAGGGGCTGGAGGGGCCGGACATGGGGGCCTATGTGGTCACCATGTTAAACTCGCTGATGGGAGCGGGGTCCTTCCAGGGGCCCCTGGAGCTGGAAGGGGCCCATAGAGTGCTGGCGAGGAGGCCCAAGGCTAACGAGCCTCCGCGGGCGGTGCTGGTGCGGTTCCATCGGTTCGTCGATCGGGAGTGTGGGATCAGGTGGGCCAAGAAGGAGAGGAGCAGCAGGTGGGAGAACATGGAGGTTCGGATATATCAGGACTGGAGTGCGGAGGTGGCGAAGAGGAGGGCCGGGTACAATCGAGCGAAGGCGGTGCTGCACAGGAAGGGGGTGAAGTTTGGCATGTTGCAGCCGGCGCGATTGTGGGTTACCTACAAGGACCGGCACCATTATTTTGAGTCTCCGGAGGAGGCGTGGCCCTTTGTTCAGGCCGAGAAGCTGGACACAGACTGAGGGTCGGGATGGGCGATTGGGGACTGCGGTGGATATGTTATGCCTATTTTTGGTTCGGTGGGGGGGGGGGGGGGGCCTTTGCATTGTTTTGGGTTTCTTTTTCTCTGTGTTTTTCTCTTTCGGGTTGGGGAGGGTGGATGGGGTGGGTTGGGCACTGTTTTGGTTGGTGGCGGGGCCTGGTAGGTGGAGAGCGCGGGATTTTTTTTTCCCGCGTCGAAGACTGGGGGGGACAGGACCGGGGCGGCGAAGCGAGGATTGTTTCCCGTGCTTAGAATGGAGGGGCAGAGCCTGTGAATGGGGAGCGGGAGAGGAAGGTGTGCCACACAATGGGAGGAGTCAAAGGGGAGGCGGGAGTGGCCGGGGTCAGCTGACTTGCGGAAGTGCAATGGGGGGAGTAAACCAGCTAGGATGGGTCCTAGCCGGGGGGAGGGGGGGGGGGGGGATCGAGTTGCTGCTGCTAAGATCAAGGAGGAGCTGGAGCGAGTGGGGTGGGTCAAGACGGGGGTATGCCGCTGTGGGGAACGGGCCGGGTGTGGGGTGCGGGCGCGTGGCTGGCCGAGGAGGGGGTCATGGCTAGTCGGCGGGGGAGGGGGGCGGGTAGCCCCCTAATCCGGCTGATAACCTGGAATGTAAGGGGACTGAATGGGCCGGTTAAGCGGGCCCGCGTGTTCGTGCACCTGAAGGGGCTCAAGGCGGATGTGGTTATGCTCCAGGAGACACACCTGAAGGTGGCAGACCAGGTAAGACTGAGGAAAGGGTGGGAAGGTCAGGTGTTTCACTGGGGGCTAGATGCCAAAAATCGAGGGGTGGCGATCTTGGTGGGAAAGAAGGTGTTATTCGAGGCATCGAGCATTGTGGCAGATAATGGCGGTAGGTATATAATGGTAAGTGGTAAGTTGCAGGGAGAGAGGGTGGTACTGGTCAATGTGTATGTCCCGAATTGGGACGATGCGGGTTTTATGCGGCGTATGTTAGGTCGGATCCCAGACTTGGAAGTGGGGGGCCTGATAATGGGGGGAGACTTTAACACGGTGTTGGATCCGGCACTGGATCGCTCCAGGTCTAGGACGGGTAGGAAGCCGGCGGCGGCTAGAGTGCTGAGGGGATTTATGGACCAAATGGGAGGGGTGGACCCTTGGAGATTTGCAAGGCCGGGGGCGAGGGAATTTTCATTCTTCTCACATGTCCATAAGGCTTATTCTCGAATCGACTTTTTCATTTTGAGTAGGGCGCTGATAGCGAGAGTAGAGGATACCGAGTATTCGGCAATAGCCATTTCGGACCACGCCCCGCATTGGGTGGACTTGGAGATGGGGGAGGAGAGGGACCAGCGCCCGCTGTGGCGCTTGGAGGTGGGGCTGTTGGTGGACGAGGAGGTGAGCGAGCGGGTCCGAGGAAGTATAGAGAGGTACTTGGAGACCAACGACAACGGGGAGGTCCGAGTGGGTATGGTATGGGAGGCACTGAAGGCGGTGGTGAGGGGAGAGCTGATCTCCATCAGGGCCCACAAGGAGCGGAGGGAGCAGGGGGAGAGGGAGAGGCTGGTGGGGGAGATGGTGAGGGTAGACAGGAGGTATGCGGAAGAACCTGAGGAAGGATTGTTGAGGAAGAGGCGCAGCCTCCAGGCCGAATTCGACCTGGTGACCACCAGGAAGGTGGAGGTGCAGTGGAGGAAGGCCCAGGGGGCGGTCTACGAGTATGGGGAAAAGGCAAGCCGGATGCTGGCGCATCAGCTTCGGAAGCGGGATGCAGCTAGGGAGATCGGGGTAAGTTAAGGACAGTGGAGGGAGCGTGGTGCGGAGTGAGGTTGGCATCAATGGGGTCTTCAGCAACTTCTACGAGGAATTGTACCGATCCGAGCCCCCACGGGAGGAGGGAGGGATGGGCCGTTTCCTGGACCAATTGAGGTTTCCAAAGGTGGAAGAGGGACTGGTGGCGGGACTGGGGGCCCCGATTGGGCTGGAGGAGCTGATCAAAGGGATAGGAAGCATGCAGGCGTGGAAGGAACTGGGGCCGGACGGTTTCCTTTTCGAGTTCTATAAAAAATATATGGACCTGTTGGGCCCGCTGTTAGTTAGGACCTTTAATGAGGCAAGGGAGGGGGGGGGGCTTTACCCCCGACGATGTCCCGGGAACTGATCTCCTTGATCCTGAAGCGGGACAAGGATCCCCTGCAATGTGGGTCTTACAGACCGATTTCCTTGCTAAATGTAGATGCCAAGGTGCTGGCGAAGGTCTTAGCCACGAGGATTGAGTGCCGCAGATCATCCATGAAGACCAGACGGGGTTTGTGAAGGGGAGACAGTTGAACGCGAATGTGCGGAGGCTTTTGAACGTTATCATGATGCCGGCGAGGGAGGGGGAGATAGTGGTGGCGATGGACGCTGAGAAAGCCTTCGATAGGGTAGAGTGGGGGGTACCTGTGGGAGGTGCTGAAGAGGTTCGGGTTTGGGGAGGGGTTTGTCAGGTGGGTTAGGCTGTTGTACGAGGTCCCGATGGCGAGTGTGGCCACAAATAGGAGGAGGTCCGAGTACTTTCGGTTGCACCGAGGGACGAGACAGGGGTGTCCCCTGCCCCCCCTGCTCTTCGCGCTGGCGATTGAACCCCTGGCTATGGCACTGAGAGAGTCGAGGAACTGGAGGGGGTTGGTGCGGGGTGGGGAGGAGCATCGGGTGTCGCTTTATGCGGACGACCTGCTGCTGTATGTGGCAGACCCGGTGGGAGGAATGCCAGAGGTAATGAGGATCCTTAGGGAATTCAGGGACTTTTCAGGGCACAAGCTCAATATGGGGAAGAGCGAGCTGTTCGTAGTTCAGCTAGGGGACCAGGAGAGGGGGATTGGCGAGCTCCCACTAAAAAGGGCGGAGAGGAGTTTCAGATATTTGGGGGTCCAGGTGGCCAGGAGCTGGGGGGCCCTGCATAGGCTTAACTTTACAAGGCTGGTGGAGCAAATGAAGGAGGAGTTCAAGAGGTGGGACGCATTGCCGCTGTCCCTGGCGGGTAGGGTGCAGTCAATCAAAATGACGGTGCTCCCAAGGTTTTTGTTCCTGTTCCAGTGCCTTCCCGTGTTTATCCCAAAGGCTTTTTTCAGGCGGGTCAACAGGAGTATAATGGGGTTTGTGTGGGCGCGAGGGACTCCGAGGGTGAGAAGGGTGTTCCTGGAGCGGAGTAGAGATAGGGGGGGGCTGGCGCTGCCCAACCTCTGTGGGTACTACTGGGCCGCCAATGCGACAATGGTGCGCAAGTGGGTAATGGAGGGGGAGGGGGCTGCATGGAAGAGGCTGGAGACGGCGTCCTGTGTGGGTACGAGTCTGGGGGCGTTGGCAACGGCACCGCTGCTGCTCCCTCCAAGGAGGTATACCACGAGCCCGGTGGTGGTGGCGGCCCACAAAATTTGGGGGCAGTGGAGGCGGCATAGGGGGGTGTGGTAGTATGTATTAGGGGTCATGTGGGACTGGAAGCCCTAATGTCATTGGCTGACAGATCCCGGGTCCTGGTTGGCCGTTGACCTCTAGCTCCACCCTGAAGGTGGAGTATAAGAAGCCGGAGTCCTCCCCCGCAGGCCAGTCTACTACTGAACTGTGGGGGAACAGTCACGCTTAATAAAGCCTCATCGACTTCACTCTATTCGTCTCTCGGAGTCTTTGTGCGCTACAATTTATTAAGCGTGTCTAAAAAGGACTATGGAGCTCAGGATCATCCCGGAATGCCTGAGGATCAGCCCCCACGCAGTGAACGCTGCAGCAGCCTTCAAGCACTGGCAGACTTGTTTCGAGGCCTACCTCAGAACGGCCCCCGGCCGGGTCACAGAAGACCAAAAACTACAGGTCCTGCACTCGAGGGTGAGCACGGAGATTTTCCCTCTCATAGAAGACGCGGAGGATTTCCAGACGGCGTTCGCAGCACTGAAAAGTCTCTATGTCCACCCAGTTAACCAAATCTACGCTCGCTACCAGCTCGCGACGAGACGGCAAAGTCCCGGAGAATCGATTGACGAATTCTACACCGCGCTGCTGATTTTGGGACGAGCCTGCAGCTGCCCGTCGGTGAACGCAAACGAACACACGGACATGTTAATGCGCGATGCTTTTGTGGCAGGTAGGCACTCCTCCCAAATTCGCCAAAGACTTCTAGAAAAAGAGTCGCTAGGACTCTCAGAGGCACGGGCCCTAGCAGCCTCCCTGGACGTGGCCACGCGAAACGCCCGCGCCTACGGCCCCGACCGCGCGGCAGCCCATTGGGCTCCGTACGCACCCGTCGCGACAAACCCCCTCCCCCCCCCCCCCCCCGGACACCCCACAGGCTTGTGCGGTCCAAACGCCGAGTCGCACCGGTAGAGCCCGCTGCTATTTCTGCGGCCAGGCGAAACACCCCCGGCAGCGCTGCCCGGCCCGCGCAGCGACCTGTAAGAGCTGCGGGAAAAAGGGCCATTTCGCGGTTGTGTGCCAGTCCCAGGAGGTCGCCGCTGTCCCGGCAGAACAGGGAGCCCTGCACGCCGTTTACGCTCCCCAACCCCCCCAGCGCCCCATGTACGACCCGCAGGCGCAGCCACTCTGGGTCCCGGCCACCGCTGTCCAGGCAGAACAGGGAGCTCTGCACGCCGCTTACGCTCCCCAACCTCCCCAGCGCCCCATGTACGACCCGCAGGCGCAGCCACTCTGGGTCCCGACCACCGCTGTCCCGGGAGAACAGGGAGCCCTGCACGCCGCTTACGCTCCCCAACCCCCCCCTCCGGACCCCACGTATGACCCGCCGGCACTACCAATGTGGGTCCCGACCACCGCTGTCCCCAAAGAGGGAGCCCCACGCGTTCCTGACGCTCCCAACCCCAGCGCCCCATGTGCGATCCGCAGACACCGCCATTTTGGGTCCCGGCCACCACGAGGGGAGGAGGGGCGCAGCCATCTTGGACCTCCCCAGACCTGTATGACGCATGGGGGCGGCCATTTTGTCCACTCCCGCCGCATCTTGTGACCCCCCAGCCATGTGCGATGCACGGGGGCGGCCATCTTGTTCACCCCCGACGCCATCTTGGACGGCAACAACGGACCCCAGTATCGACAGCTCCACGGAGTTCGAGGCAGACTATCAACTACTTCAACCACGTCTCGCCTCTATGACGCTGGACCAAGCTCGGCCCCGGACACTCCAGGCGACGACGACAACTGTGCTAATAAACAGCCACGAAACACCATGCCTAGTCGACTCCGGGAGCACGGAGAGTTTTATCCACCCCGACACGGTAAGACGCTGTTCTTTGACCATCCGTCCCAGCGCACAAAAGATTTCCCTAGCTGCAGGATCCCACTCCGTACAGATCAAGGGATTCTGCATAGTTACCCTAACGGTGCAAGGTAGGGAGTTCCAAAACTATAGGCTCTACATCCTTCCCCAACTCTGCTACCCCACATTACTGGGATTAGATTTCCAATGCAACCGACAGAGCCTAACCTTCAAATTCGGCGGCCCAATACCCCCACTCACTATATGCGGCCTCGCAACCCTCAAGGTGCAACCCCCGTCCTTGTTTGCAAACCTCACCCCGGATTGCAAACCCGTCGCCACTAGGAGCAGACGGTACACCGCCCAGGACCGGACCTTCATTCGGTCCGAAGTCCACCGGCTGCTAAAGGAAGGCATAATCCAGGCCAGCAAGAGTCCCTGGAGAGCGCAGGTGGTGGTAGTAAAGACAGGGGAGAAGCAAAGGATGGTCATAGACTATAGCCAGACCATCAACAGGTACACACAACTAGACGCGTACCCTCTCCCCCGCATATCCGACATGGTCAATCGGATTGCCCAGTATAAGGTCTTCTCCACCGTGGACCTCAAGTCCGCCTACCATCAGCTCCCCATCCGCCCAAATGACCGCAGGTACACAGCCTTCGAGGCAGACGGGCGATTATACCATTTCCTAAGGGTCCCATTTGGCGTCACAAACGGGGTCTCGGTCTTCCAAAGAGAGATGGACCGAATGGTTGATCAACACGGGTTGCGGGCCACGTTCCCGTATCTCGACAATGTAACCATCTGCGGCCACGATCAGCAGGACCACGACGCCAACCTCCAGAAATTCCTCCAGACCGCTAGAGCCTTGAACCTCACGTACAACGAGGACAAGTGTGTTTTTAGCACCAACCGGCTAGCCATCCTGGGCTACGTAGTGCGCAATGGGATAATAGGCCCCGACCCCGAACGTATGCGCCCCCTCATGGAATTTCCCCTCCCGCACTGCTCAAAAGCCCTAAAACGCTGCCTGGGGTTCTTTTCATACTACGCCCAGTGGGTCCCCCAGTACGCAGACATGGCCCGCCCCCTAATACAGACCACGACCTTCCCTCTGTCGACAGAGGCTTGCCAGGCCTTCAGCCGCATCAAAGCAGATATCGCAAAGGCCACGATGCGCGCCATCGACGAGTCCCTCCCCTTCCAGGTCGAGAGCGGCGCCTCCGACGTAGCTCTAGCGGCCACCCTTAACCAAGCGGGCAGACCCGTGGCCTTTTTCTCACGAACCCTCCACGCTTCAGAAATCCCCCACTCCTCAGTGGAAAAGGAGGCCCAAGCCATAGTGGAAGCTGTGCGACATTGGAGGCATTACCTGGCCGGCAGGAGATTCACTCTCCTCACCGACCAACGGTCAGTAGCTTTCATGTTCGATAATGCACAGCGGGGCAAAATCAAGAACAACAAGATCCTAAGGTGGAGGATCGAAATCTCCACCTTCAACGACGAGATCTTGTATCGTCCCGGAAAGCTGAACGAGCCGTCCGATGCCCTATCCCGCGGCACATGTGCCAACGCACAAATTAACCGCCTCCAAACCCTCCACGAGGACCTCTGCCACCCCGGGGTCACTCGGTTTTACCATTTCATCAAGTCCCGCAACCTCCCATACTCTTTAGAGGAGGTCCGTACAGTCACAAGGAACTGCCACATCTGCGCAGAATGCAAACCGCATTTTTTCAGGCCGGATGGTGCGCACCTGCCCCTTTGAACGCCTTAGTCTGGATTTCAAAGGGCCCCTCCCCTCCACCGACCGCAACACATACTTCCTTAATGTGGTGGACGAGTACTCTCGCTTCCCATTCGCCATCCCCTGCTCTGACATGACCGCGGCCACAGTCTTAAAGCCCTGAACACCATCTTCACACTGTTCGGTTGCCCCGCATACGTCCACAGCGACAGGGGGTCCTCTTTCATGAGTGACGAGCTGCGCCAGTTCCTGCTCAGCAAGGGCATAGCCTCAAGCAGGACGACCAGCTACAACCCCCGGGGGAACGGGCAAGTAGAGAGGGAGAACGGCACGGTCTGGAAGACCGTCCTACTGGCCCTACGGTCCAGGGACCTCCCAGTTTCACGGTGGCAGGAGGTCCTCCCGGACGCTCTCCACTCCATCCGGTCGCTATTGTGTACGAGCACTAATCAAACGCCTCATGAGCGTCTCGTCTTCCCTAGGAAGTCCTCCTCTGGAACGTGGCTGCCGACCTGGCTGGCGGCCCCAGGACCCATCTTGCTCCGAAAGCATGTGCGGGCACACAAGGCGGACCCGTTGGTCGAAAGGGTTCACCTCCTCCACGCGAACCCGCAGTACGCTTACGTGGAGTACCCCGATGGCCGACAGGACACGGTCTCCCTGAGATCTGGCGCCCGCCGGCAACACACATACCCGCCCGACACCATTCACCCAACCCCCCCCCCTTCCTGCCACCGCCGCACCCCGCGACCACCCCCTTCCCAGGAGGATCGGTCCCCCTCCCCCCAGGCCCGACCAAGAATAAAGCCCAAGCTGAAACCGTAAGGCTCCCGGAGACGGCAACACCGGAACAAACACCACCACCACCACCGGGGCCGAGGCGATCGACACGGACGACCAGACCGCCCGACCGACTCGTGGCGTCGATCTAAATCAATATATGGACTTTTCACAAGAACATTTTGCTTTTTCTCCCGATACCTTCTGTAAGTAGTTGAAACAGGACAAAATTGTACATACTGTATTGCCATATGAATGTTTTCCTCCCAGGACCAGCCCTGTAAACCCTTACCACCATGCGAAGCATCACCCCGCCGGGTTCATTTTTGACAAGGGGTGAATGTGGTAGTATGTATTGGGGGTCATGTGGGACTGGAAGCCCTAATGTCATTGGCTGACAGATCCCGGGTCCTGGTTGGCCGTTGACCTCTAGCTCCGCCCTGAAGGCGGAGTATAAGAAGCCGGAGTCCTCCCCCGCAGGCCAGTCTACTACCGAGCTGCGGGGGAACAGACACGCTTAGAAAGCCTCATCGACTTCACTCTATTCGTCTCTCGGAGTCTTTGTGCGCTACAGGGGGAAGTTAGGGCCTCGGCGTGGACCCCATTACGGGGGAACCACCGGTTCGCCCCAGGAAGAACAGGTGGAGGGTTTTCGGGGTGGCACAGGGCAGGCATACGAAAGTTGGGGGACCTGTTTGTGGACGGGAGGTTCGCGAGCTTGGGTGAGCTGGAGGAGAAGTACAGGCTCCCCCCGGGGAACACCTTCAGGTACTTACAGGTAAGAGCGTTTGCCAGACGGCAGGTGGTGGAATTCCCACGGCTACTGCCACACACAGTACAGGACAGGGTGCTCTCGGGGGGGGGGGGGGGGGGGGGGGGGGGGGTGGGAGTGGGGAAGATCTCGGAAACTTACCAGGTGATGCAGGAGGAAGAGGAGGCCTCGGTGCCGGAGTTGAAAGGTAAGTGGGAGGAGGAGTTGGGAGAGGAGACCGAAGAGGGGACGTGGGCAGATGCCCTAGGGAGGGTGAACTCTTCCTCTTCATGTGCGAGGCTCAGCCTCATACAGTTTAGGTGCTGCACAGGGCACACATGACCGGGACAAGGATGAGCAGGTTCTTTGGGGGTGAGGACAGGTGTGATTCTCCTTCAGTGGAAAGATACGAGGCCCCCAAGCGTGGAATCCTGGATCAGCGATATGGCAGGGTTCATTAAATTGGAGAGGGTGAAATTCGCCTTGAGAGGGTCGGTATAAGGGTTCTTTAGGCGGTGGTAACCGTTCTTAGACTTTCTGGCAGAACGCTAGACATTGGTCAATGGCAGCAGCAGCTCGGGGGGTGGGGGGTTTACTTTATTTTTGTTTATGTTATTTACACTGGAGGGTCTGAGGGGGTGTGTACACCTGTTGTCTTGAGTCGGGGGTGTTAATGTTAATTTATTATTTAGGTACGGGGGGGAGGGGTTTGAGGGGTTGCTTTTTTAGATTGTGTTTTGTACTTAACCCTGTTGGGTTCTTTTTTCTTTCTCATTTTGTTATTGATATTTTATGAAAACCTTTAATAAAACATTTTAAAAAAAAAATTTGAATGCATCTTCGCACTGGCGATTGAACCCCTGGCTATGGCACTGAGTCGAGGAACTGGAGGGGGTTGGTGCGGGGTGGGGAGGAGCATAGGGTGTCGCTTTATGCGGACGACCTGTTGCTGTATGTGGTGGACCCAGTGGGAGGAATGCCAGAGGTAATGAGGATCCTTAGGGAATTCGGGGACTTTTCGGGGTACAAGCTCAATATGGGGAAGAGCGAGCTGTTCGTAGTTCAGCTAGGGGACCAGGAGAGGGGGATTGGCGAGCTCCCACTAAAAAGGGCGGAGAGGAGTTTCAGATATTTGGGGGTCCAGGTGGCCAGGAGCTGGGGGGCCCTGCATAGGCTTAACTTTACAAGGCTGGTGGAGCAAATGGAGGAGGAGTTCAAGAGGTGGGACGTGTTGCCGCTGTCCCTGGCGGGTAGGGTGCAGTCAATCAAAATGACGGTGCTCCCAAGGTTTTTGTTCCTGTTCCAGTGCCTTCCCGTGTTTATCCCAAAGGCTTTTTTCAGGCGGGTCAACAGGAGTATAATGGGGTTTGTGTGGGCGCGAAGGACTCCGAGGGTGAGAAGGGTGTTCCTGGAGCGAAGTAGAGATAGGGGGGGGCTGGCGCTGCCCAACCTCTGTGGGTACTACTGGGCCGCCAATGCGACAATGGTGCGAAGTGGATGATGGAGGGGGAGGGGGCTGCATGGAAGAGGCTGGAGACGGCGTTCTGTGTGGGTACGTGTCTGGGGGCACTGGCAATGGCGCCGCTGCCGCTCCCTCCAAGGAGGTATACTACGAGCCCAGTGCTGGTGGCGGCCCTCAAACTTTGGGGGCAGTGGAGGCGGCATATGGGGGAAGTTAGGGCCTCGGCGTGGACCCCATTACGGGGGAACCACCGGTTCGTTCCAGGAAGAACAGGTGGAGGGTTTTCGGGGTGGCACAGGGCAGGCATACGAAAGTTGGGGGACCTGTTTGTGGACGGGAAGTTCGCGAGCTTGGGTGAGCTGGAGGAGAAGTACGGGCTCCCCCCCGGGGAACACCTTCAGGTACTTACAGGTAAGGGCGTTTGCCAGACGGCAGGTGGTGGAATTCCCGCGGCTACTGCCACACACAGTACAGGACAGGGTGCTCTCGGGGGGTATGGGTGGGAGTGGGGAAGATCTCGGAAACTTACCAGGTGATGCAGGAGGAGGAGGAGGCCTCGGTGGTGGAGTTGAAAGGTAAGTGGGAGGAGGAGTTGGGAGAGGAGATCGAAGAGTGGACGTGGGCAGATGCCCTAGGGAGGGTGAATTCTTCTTCATGCGCGAGGCTCAGCCTCATACAGTTTAAGGTGCTGCACAGGGCACACATGACCGGGACAAGGATGAGCAGGTTCTTTGGAGGTGAGGACAGGTGTGTTAGGTGCTCAGGGAGCCCAGCAAATCACACCCATATGTTCTGGGCATGCCCAGCGCTGGAGAAATTTTGGAAGGGCGTAGCAAGGACGGTGTCGAGGGTGGTAGGATCCAGGGTCAAACCGGGCTGGGGGCTTGCAATATTTGGGGTGGCAGAGGAGCCGGGAGTGCAGGAGGCGAAAGAGGCCGGAATTCTGGCCTTTGCGTCCCTGGTAGCCCGGCAAAGGATTCTCCTTCAGTGGAAAGATACGAGGCCCCCAAGCGAGGAATCTTGGATCAGCGATATGGCAGGGTTCATTAAATTGGAGAGGGTGAAATTCGCCTTGAGAGGGTCGGTACAAGGGTTCTTTAGGCGGTGGCAACCGTTCTTAGACTTTCTGGCAGAACGATAGACATTGGTCAATGGCAGCAGCAGCTCGGGGGGTGGGGGGTTTACTTTATTTTTGTTTATGTTATTTACACTGGAGGGTCTGAGGGGGTGTGTACACCTGTTGTCTTAAGTCGGGGTGTTAATGTTAATTTATTATTTAGGTACGGGGGGAGGGGTTTGGGGGGTTGCTTTTTTAGATTGTGTTTTGTACTTACCCCTGTTGGGTTCTTTTTTCTTTCCCATTTTGTTATTGATATTTTATGAAAACCTTTAAAAAAATATATTTTTTTTTAAAAAGAAAAAAAAAAGAGAAACGTTGAATGCATTCTGTTTCTAAATAAATCTTCCCATTCTCGTGAGTCAAGGTTTTATTAGTAGTGTTCGCAGTAACATTCGGGGACAAGCAACCAGCGAAGTGATATGTACAAATTAGCACATTCCGTTTGAGGTCAACAGTTATCAACAGAGGATTGAAAGAGAATGTGCAAACTCCACACGGACAGTGACGCAGAGCCGGGATCGATCCTGGGACCTCGGCGCCGTGAGGCAGCAGTGCTAACCACTGCACCGCCGTGCTGCCCCCAGCACCCTCCAATTCTGGCCTCTCATCTGTCCCCCAACTCACAATGAGATGCTGGGAAGTATAGAGGACCAGAGGGACCTTTGGGTGCATGTCCAACGATCCCTGATGACAGCAGGACAGGTAGATAAGGTGACTAGGGATGTATATGAGATACTTGTCTTTATCAGATGAGGCATAGATTATAAGAGCAGGAACGTTATGATGCAGTTGTCTCAAATGCTGTTTAGGCCACAGCTAGAGCCCTGTGTGGCGTTCTGGCCGACACACCATAGGAAGGATTTGATTGCACTGGAGAGGGTGCAGAGGAGATTCACGAGGATGTGGCCTGGGCTGGAGCGTTTCAGCTATGAAGAGAGGTTGGTTGGGCTCCGGCTGCTTTTCTTGGTGCAGTGAAGGCTGAGGGGGAGCCTGGGGCGGGATTCTGCCGTGATCGGAGGGGCGGGCAACTCCGGCGGGACGGACTGGCGTGAACCACTCCGGCGTCGGGCTGCTCCAAAGGTGCGGAATCCTCCGCACCTCCAGGGGCTAGGCCGTCCCAGGAGTAGATTGCGCCGCGCCGGCCGGCGGGGAAGGAGCCACGCCAAATGGCGCCGAAGGGCCTCTGCCGGCCGGCGCGAGTTGGCGCATGCGCGGAGGGCTTTGTTTCCGCACCGGCCATGGCGGGACCGCTACAGCCGCTGGTGCAGAAGAATAAAGTGCCCCCACGACACAGGCCCGCCCGCGGATCGGTGGGCCCTGATTGCGGGCCAGGCCACAGTGGGGACACCTCCCGGGGTCAGATCCCCCCGTGAACCACGGAGGCCGCCCGCGCCGCCAGGCCCCGCCGGTAAAGACCTACTCTAATTTACGCCGGTGGGACCAGCAAAAAAAACGGGCGGCCGGCCCATCGCCGGGGGGAGCCGCTGCTAGCGGCCGCCGACCGGCGCGAATATCGCCCCCGCCAAATCTCCGGCGCCGGAGAATTCGGCAGCCGGCGGGGGAGGGATTCACGCCGACCCCCGGTGATTCTCCAACCCGGCGGGGGGTCGGAGAATCCCGCCCCTGATTGAGGGATGCAAATTATGAAGGACATAGATTGGGTGGATATGAAGAAACGTTTCCCCTTAGTGGAGGGGTTAATATTCAGGGGCATAGATTTAAGGTCAGGGTCAATAGATTTAGAGGGGATTTGTGGAAAAACATTTTCGCCCAGAGGGTGGCGGGAGTCTGGAACTCACTGTCTGAAAGGGTGGTAGAGGCGGGAACCCTCAAAATTTAAGAAGCATTTGAAAGCCACAGCAGACAAGGCTACAGACCAAGTGCTGGGAAATAAGATTAGAGTAGATAGGGGCTTGATGGCCGGCACTGACATGATGGGCCGAAGGGCCTCGTTCTGTGCTACAAAACTCTCAAACTCTATGACGCCTTCAGCTAAGAGATCGTGCCTTCAACCACTGAGGCCCTAACTCTGTAATTCTCCTCCCTAAATCTCTCTTTAAGAGGCACTCCATTAAAATATACCTCCAAGGTTAAGTTTTTTGATCAGCTGCCCAAGTGGACCTTACTGTTCAATTTTGTTTGGCGATGCTCCACGAAGCACCTTGAGGCATCACTTTCTTGGAGCAGTGAAGGCTGAGGGGGAGCCTGGGGCGGGATTCTGCCGTGATCGGCGGGGCGGGCAACTCCGGCGGGACGGACTGGCGTGAACCACTCCGGCATTGGGCTGCTCCAAAGCAGCTTTGTGGTTAGAAATCCAGTGAGCTCCACTGCTTCTTCACGACTGTCATCTGCCCTCCTCAACGAGGCATCTTGTCACCTGCCGCACTCTTGTCGGCCTGCTTCGCGCCCTTCACTAAACGGGCGCCGGTTTCCATCCATCCCCAACTCCAATTCAGGCCTGGAAATTTAGGCCTCCCTCGCTCTCTCTCCCTCTTGTTTTCTTTCCCTCCCTCCACTCCTAGGTATCCAGCAAGGACTCGTCTGGCCGAATGATTGCCTTACTGTGCCATTGTGACTTGGGCCGCAGAAGGAATAGTGAGAGCGTGTCACATTAAATACTCCGTCAAAACGGAAGGGTGAGGCAGGATCACCAAGCGTTGCCGCAAGACTACATTGTGAACAATTTTGTCAGTTAACTGTTCCTCTGATGCACAGGCTCAGTTACACTAACGAATCAGCTGAAAGCTTGTAAGCTGCTGGAACGGTCGCTGACCACCCACAGGTCGTTGGGAATGACATGGTTAGGTGCCCAGTTTGGCATCTCTCCTCGGATGTGCGCAAGACGCGGAAGAACGCCACCACTTGGTTGTTTCAATCCCAGGGCAGGGCCAAGGCTGACTGAGCACCGTGGGTTTTTAAGTCTGCGTTGGAGTTCCGTGGAAGTCGGGGCAAAAGGCAGCCCCCTCCCACTCGTGGCTGTCATCTTTTGTTTTGGGCTCAGTCAACTGCGCCAGTGGGAAGAAGCTAAGAAACTCTTTAGGCCAATGTGCTTATTACAAAATGTCAAATTCAATGGCAAATGGGGGGGTGTGGGTGGGTTTACAGACTCAACCTAGCAGGCGTAATAGGACCAGCAGGACCACGACAAACCAGCGACGCCCAGCGTGACGGCGGAAAGCTCAGCATCACCCACCAAGGCACACCACACGCCACTGTAGCCCAGCAGGCCAGCCATGATTGACCGGTTCCCCACGTGGCCCATCAAGGCCAAGCAGAGTCCCATCAGGCCCAGCCCGACCCAGCAGAAGCCAGCCAGCTGGTGAAAGCTCAGCAGGAGAAGACACAATCCAACGTAGCCCTTGACTCCGCCACACCACCAGCAGACCTCGGCCACGTTGGCGTAGCCCAGCAGGGACAGGCAGAGACCAGCGTGTGCCAGGAGGCCGCAGCAGACCCACCAGACCCAGACCTCGTAATCCGACAGCCAGACCAGCCCGGCGAGGGCCCCCAGGTTGGGCACCACCCAGAACGGCCACGGGCGACCGCTCGAGGCCAGCAGCAGCCCGACCAGGCTCAGCCCCAGCAAGCAGGCACCCAGCAGCCGGGCATAAGCCAGCAGCAGGCAGCTCAAGCCGGCGTAGCCCAGGAGGCCGCAGGACAGCCAGGAAACACTAGCCAGGCTCCCCTTGCCCAGCAGAGCCCAGAACCAGCCGGCAGACCCCAGCATGCCGCAGCACACCAGGTACATCTCGGCGAAATTAGCACTCCCCGGCGAGGCGACGCCCAGCGAAACCAGGAAACCGAAGCAGAGCCAGGCCCTTTTCCAAGTGCTCCAATCCCAATGGAAGATGTTGGCACTCGCCAGGGGGACAGAGATTGTTGCGTCCTCCCTCTCACAAGCCAAACATGGGCTTAATTGCTCCTCCTCTTCCTCCTCCTCCTCGATGGGGGGCTTTGGGACGGTCGAGTGACACAGCTGAAGAGGCTCGGCATTCCTGCCCCCCTGGTTCGGTCCGGGACTGAAGAAAGGGTAGAGTTTCTGGGTGAAGGTGCCTCTGAAAGTGTGGAGGTGGGACATGCCATCGACATTGTAAAAGGACACTTGCCCTCCCTCACAGTCCAGGTAGACGCCAATCACCCGGGGCTTGACGTACAGTTGGAGATCGCTCAGTGTCAACGTGAAGGCCGTGTACTTACTCCCGTTCCTCAGCCCCATAACCCAGTACCCATTGGGAGGCGACAGGAGGATTTCCCCTTTCCTGCTGACCGACTCCCCGGCCACGCCCAGGGTCCAGCTGCTCTTGTGGCCCACATTCACCTCCCAGTAGTGCCTCCCTGACGTGAATGCCGCCGAGGCGAGGACGCAGGGGCAAGCGTCAAATCTCCGGGGGTCGTCGGGCAAGGGCCGTTTCTGATCCCCGTGCGCCACGCTGGTCAGGTCCTCGGACAGAACGAGCCAGGGACTGGCTGTGACGGGGTCCAGGGTCAGCGAGGCCGGTCCTGTAAGAGAAACAGATCGAGGGGAAGTTAGATGCAAGGATCGGATGATACCTCAGAACGCAAGCAATAAGAGGAGGCAGAGGAGTCAACAACTCAGCTCGTCAGGTCTGCTCTACCATTCAATGTGGTCATATCTGATCTGATATAATCCTCAACTCCACTTTGCCCTCTTACCCCCATAATCCTTGATTCCCTCACTGATTAAAAATCTGTCTATCTCAGCCTTGAACACACTTGATGACGCAGCCTCCACAGTACACCACTAACCTCTGAGAGAGGAAAATCCTCCTCATCTCGGTCTTACGTGGGCGACACCCTGACTCTGAGATTGTGCCCTCTGGCCCTAGACTCTCCCACAAGGGGAAAAAAAACTCAGCATCTATCCTGTGAAGCCTCCTGAGAATCCTATATGTCTCAATCAGGTCGCCTCTCATTATTCTAAACTCCAATGAGTACAGGCCTAACTGACTCAACCTCTCCGCATAAGAAAATTCCACCATACCCGGGACCAGCCTAGTGAACCTTCCCTGGACCGCCTCCAATGCCAGTATATATTTCGTGGTGGTCTAACCAGTCCCCTGTAATGCCCTTTCGGGAAGGAAATCTGCCGGCCTTACCTGGCCTGGCCTACATGTAACTCCAGAAATATCGTTGACTCTTAACTACTCAACGACAAGCCTTTAGGGCAAGGATTCCAAAGATTGACAACTCTTTGGAACCTAGGGACTCTACTTTCCTAACTCTGCATTGAATATATTCAGTGACACATTGCTCCCTGGACAATAGAATTTTACAGACAAAACCCCTCTGGGGGAAAATAGTTCTCCTCAGCCCAGCCTTAAAATGGAGACCCCTTATTCATAAACTACTTCCCCTCGTTCCGGTCTCCCTCACAAGTGGAAGGGGGAGGGCAATGGTGGTAGTGTCATTGTCGTTGGACTAGTAATTCAGAGCGCCCAGTGTGTTGTTCTCTGTTTTGCTTTCCCGGGATGGCTTGGCTGCGTTGTGTTGAACAAAGAACAAAAATATAAATTTATTTACACTACTTACTAAGATTCATTCACATTCCTGGAGTACAAGGTTTCTATAATAAACTGTGCTATCTCCAACTGCAGAACTTTCAAGCACACAACTGCTCTCTCTCATGCCTCTGGGGAAAAGCCTCTGACTATCCACTCTGTCTACGCCCCTCATAATTTTGTATACCTCTATCAGGTCTCCCCTCAACCTCCTTCGTTCCAGTGAGAACAAACCGAGTTTATTCAACCACTCCTCATAGCTCATGCCCTCCATTCCAGGCAACATCCTGGTAAATCTCTTCTGCACCCTCTCTAAAGCCTCCACATCCTTCTGGTAGTGTGGCGACAAGAATTGAACATTATACTCCAAGTGTGGCCTAACAAAGGTTCTAAACGATGTGACTTTGACTGTGAAACCATGCTTCTAGGTTACATACCCCTAAAGTTTCAATCGCATTCCCATGTAGTCGATCAGCCTGTTCTGTCGATCAAAAATTGTCGGTTGAACTCTCAAGTGGTTCAAATCGGAGAGGCTAAGGAAATTGTCAGCACTTGGCTTTGCAGGGGCAGGCCAGTCGATTTCGGCGGGAGAACAGCTGGTGAGTGGTGAGTCAGTTTCAGCGGGAGCATTGCGGAAGGAGGTTGCTGGGAGGTAAGTCAACCTTTAAAAGCACTTGTCTTTGCAGGGGCAGGCCAGTCGATTTCGGCGGGAGAACAGCTGGTGAGTGGTGAGTCAGTTTCAGCGGGAGCATTGCGGAAGGAGGTTGCTGGGAGGTAAGCCAACCTTTAAAAGCACTTGTCTTTGCAGGGGCAGGCCAGTCGATTTTGGCGGCGTGAGAACAGCTGGTGAGTGGTGAGTCAGTTTCAGCGGGAGCATTGCGGAAGGAGGTTGCTGGGAGGTAAGTCAACCTTTAAAAGCACTTGTCTTTGCAGGGGCAGGCCAGTCGATTTCGGCGGCGTGAGAACAGCTGGCTGGTTAGTCAATTTCAGCAGGAGCTGAGAATTTTTCTTTTTTTTTATTTTAAATTAGTTTTTTAGGCGGGAACAGGAAGTCGACCCGCGGACACATAGAACATAGAAAATACAGCACAGAACAGGCCCTTCGGCCCACGACGTCTGGGAAGACCCTCCCCAATAAATTCTGGTGGAGAGGAAACCCGAGACACTACACGTGTAGTGTCTCCCACCCGCCCTCCTCCTCTAACCTAATAATAAAACCCATTGGTCTGAGGTAAGTACCATATTTTATTATATTATTATTATTTTTTAGCCAGATCTTGGTAGAAAGTTGGAGGAATGGCAGGGAAGGGAGTGCAATGTTCCTCCTGCAGGATGTTTGAGGTGAGGGATGCAGTTAGTGTCCCTGCTGATTTTACCTGCAGGAAGTGCTGCCATCTCCAGCTCCTCCAAGACCGAGTTAGGGAACTGGAGCTGGAGTTGGAAGAACTTCGGATCATTCGGGAGGCAGAAGGGGTCATAGATAGCAGCTTCAGGGAATTAGTTACACCAAAGATTGGAGATAGGTGGGTAACTGTAAGAGGGACTGGGAAAAAACAGTCAGTGCAGGGATCCCCTGCGGTCGTACCCCTGAGAAACAAGTATACCGCTTTGGATACTTGTGG
Organism: Scyliorhinus torazame; assembly: GCF_047496885.1. Taxonomy (NCBI): domain Eukaryota; kingdom Metazoa; phylum Chordata; class Chondrichthyes; order Carcharhiniformes; family Scyliorhinidae; genus Scyliorhinus; species Scyliorhinus torazame. The sequence goes on along the minus strand of NC_092720.1, from coordinate 179,059,789 downwards.
GGGGGACGACTTACCAGGGGTAAGCCATGGGGTACGGGCCTCTGGCACGGAGTCTGTCCCTGTTGCTCAGAAGGGAAGGGGGGAGAGGAGCAGAGCATTAGTAATTGGGGACTCTATAGTCAGGGGCACAGATAGGAGATTTTGTGGGAGCGTGAGAGACTCACGTTTGGTATGTTGCCTCCCAGGTGTAAGGGTACGTGATGTCTCGGATCGTGTTTTCCGGGTCCTTAGGGGGGAGGGGGAGCAGCCCCAAGTCGTGGTCCACATTGGCACCAACGACATAGGTAGGAAAGGGGACAAGGATGTTAGGCAGGCTTTCAGGGAGCTAGGATGGAAGCTCAGAACTAGAACAAACAGAGTTGTTATCTCTGGGTTGTTGCCCGTGCCACGTGATAGTGAGATGAGGAATAAGGAGAGAGAGCATTTAAACACGTGGCTACAGGGATGGTGCAGGCGGGAGGGATTCAGATTTTTGGATAACTGGGGCTCTTTCTGGGGAAGGTGGGACCTCTACAGACAGGATGGTCTACATCTGAACCTGAGGGGCACAAATATCCTGGGGGGGAGATTTGTTAGTGCTCTTTGGGGGGGTTTAAACTAATGCAGCAGGGGCATGGGAACCTGGATTGTAGTTTTAGGGTAAGGGAGAATGAGAGTATAGAGGTAAGGAGCACAGATTTGACATCACAGGAGGGGGCCAGTGTTCAGGTAGGTGGTTTGAAGTGTGTCTACTTCAATGCCAGGAGTATACGAAACAAGGTAGGGGAACTGGCAGCGTGGGTTGGTACCTGGGACTTCGATGTTGTGGCCATTTCGGAGACATGGATAGAGCAGGGACAGGAATGGATGTTGCAGGTTCCGGGGTTTAGGTGTTTTAGTAAGCTCAGAGAAGGAGGCAAAAGAGGGGGAAGTGTGGCGCTGCTAGTCAAGAGCAGTATTACGGTGGCGGAGAGGATGCTAGATGGGGACTCTTCTGCCGAGGTAGTATGGGCTGAAGTTAGAAACAGGAAAGGAGAGGTCACCCTGTTGGGAGTTTTTTATAGGCCTCCTAATAGTTCTAGGGATGTAGAGGAAAGGATGGCGAAGATGATTCTGGATATGAGCGAAAGTAACAGGGTAGTTATTATGGGAGATTTTAACTTTCCAAATATTGACTGGAAAAGATATAGTTCGAGTACAATAGATGGGTCGTTTTTTGTACAGTGTGTGCAGGAGGGTTTCCTGAAACAATATGTTGACAGGCCAACAAGAGGCGAGGCCGAGTTGGATTTGGTTTTGGGTAATGAACCAGGCCAGGTGTTGGATTTGGAGGTAGGAGAGCACTTTGCGGACAGTGACCACAATTCGGTGACGTTTACGTTAATGATGGAAAGGGATAAGTATACACCGCAGGGCAAGAGTTATAGCTGGGGGAAGGGCAATTATGATGCCATTAGACGTGACTTGGGGGGGATAAGGTGGAGAAGTAGGCTGCAAGTCTTGGGCACACTGGATAAGTGGGGCTTGTTCAAGGATCAGCTACTGCGTGTTCTTGATAAGTATGTACCGGTCAGACAGGGAGGAAGGCGTCGAGCGAGGGAACCGTGGTTTACCAAGGAAGTGGAATCTCTTGTTAAGAGGAAGAAGGAGGCCTATGTGAAGATGAAGTGTGAAGTTTCGGTTGGGGCGATGGATAGTTACAAGGTAGCGAGGAAGGATCTAAAGAGAGAGCTAAGACGAGCAAGGAGGGGACATGAGAAGTATTTGGCAGGAAGGATCAAGGAAAACCCAAAAGCTTTCTATAGGTATGTCAGGAATAAGCGAATGACTAGGGAAAGAGTAGGACCAGTCAAGGACAGGGATGGGAAATTGTGTGTGGAGTCTGAAGAGATAGGCGAGATACTAAATGAATATTTTTCGTCAGTATTCACTCAGGAAAAAGATAATGTTGTGGAGGAGAATGCTGAGCCCCAGGCTAATAGAATAGATGGCATTGAGGTACGTAGGGAAGAGGTGTTGGCAATTCTGGACAGGCTGAAAATAGATAAGTCCCCGGGACCTGATGGGATTTATCCTAGGATTCTATGGGAGGCCAGGGAAGAGATTGCTGGACCTTTGGCTTTGATTTTTATGTCATCATTGGCTACAGGAATAGTGCCAGAGGACTGGAGGACAGCAAATGTGGTCCCTTTGTTCAAAAAGGGGAGCAGAGACAACCCCGGCAACTATAGGCCGGTGAGCCTCACGTCTGTAGTGGGTAAAGTCTTGGAGGGGATTATAAGAGACAAGATTTATAATCATCTAGATAGGAATAATATGATCAGGGATAGTCAGCATGGCTTTGTGAAGGGTAGGTCATGCCTCACAAACCTTATTGAGTTCTTTGAGAAGGTGACTGAACAGGTAGACGAGGGTAGAGCAGTTGATGTGGTGTATATGGATTTCAGCAAAGCGTTTGATAAGGTTCCCCACGGTAGGCTATTGCAAAAAATACGGAGGTTGGGGATTGAGGGTGATTTAGAGATGTGGATCAGAAATTGGCTAGCTGAAAGAAGACAGAGGGTGGTGGTTGATGGGAAATGTTCAGAATGGAGTACAGTCACAAGTGGAGTACCACAAGGATCTGTTCTGGGGCCGTTGCTGTTTGTCATTTTTATCAATGACCTAGAGGAAGGCGCAGAAGGGTGGGTGAGTAAATTTGCAGACGATACTAAAGTCGGTGGTGTTGTCGATAGTGTGGAAGGATGTAGCAGATTACAGAGGGATATAGATAAGCTGCAGAGCTGGGCCGAGAGGTGGCAAATGGAGTTTAATGTAGAGAAGTGTGAGGTGATTCACTTTGGAAGGAATAACAGGAATGCGGAATATTTGGCTAATGGTAAAGTTCTTGAAAGTGTGGATGAGCAGAGGGATCTAGGTGTCCATGTACATAGATCCCTGAAAGTTGCCACCCAGGTTGATGGGGTTGTGAAGAAGGCCTATGGAGTGTTGGCCTTTATTGGTAGAGGGATTGAGTTCCGGGGTCGGGAGGTCATGTTGCAGCTGTACAAAACTCTGGTACGGCTGCATTTGGAGTATTGCGTACAGTTCTGGTCACCGCATTATAGGAAGGACGTGGAGGCTTTGGAGCGGGTGCAGAGGAGATTTACCAGGATGTTGCCTGGTATGGAGGGAAAATCTTATGAGGAAAGGCTGATGGACTTGAGGTTGTTTTCGTTAGAGAGAAGAAGGTTAAGAGGAGACTTAATAGAGGCATACAAAATGATCAGGGGGTTGGATAGGGTGGACAGTGAGAGCCTTCTCCCGCGGATGGATATGGCTGGCACGAGGGGACATAACTTTAAACTGAGGGGTAATAGATATAGGACAGAGGTCAGAGGTAGGTTCTTTACGCAAAGAGTAGTGAGGCCGTGGAATGCCCTACCTGCTACAGTAGTGAACTCGCCAACATTGAGGGCATTTAAAAGTTTATTGGATAAACATATGGATGATAATGGCATAGTGTAGGTTGGATGGCTTTTGTTTCGGTGCAACATCGTGGGCCGAAGGGCCTGTACTGCGCTGTATTGTTCTATGTTCTATGTTCTATGTCACTTGTTCCGGTGACAGGCTTGCATTTGATTAATGTGGCATTCAGCGTCTCTGGAATTGTCCATTCATCCAGATTTGGAACAATTGTGATTGGGTTTGATTTTTCACCTTCTGAAATTTCTTGTGTACCTTTGTCTACCTTCAGTTATATCCATATAGAATATATCTTGCAAATCTACTTCATCTTCTGTGATGTTGAGTTTATAGTCTTTATTTTCAGATTTGTAAAAATGTTCTTCTTTTTCATGCTGAAAGCTTCTTGTTCAGCTGGTTGGTGAAATTCCATTCAGGCTCTGCATCGCGAGGCAGAATGATTCGGTCTGTTGCAGTTCAAACACATTCTTCCGATTGCCGGGCAGTTTTTCTTTAAGTGGGCGTGGTCACAGCGCGTACACGTCATGCGCAAACTCCCATTGCGCATGCGCAAGTCGATTCGCATCCGGAGTGCGCTCTTTTTTCCAGTGCGCATGCGCAGAACGGTCATCTTCCGGATCGCGTTGTTTTTCAAAGTGCGCACGTGCGAACTGGTCCCGCACATGCGCAGAGATCCGAATCGCGCGCGTATTTTTCTTTAACTACGCATGTCTGAAATGTCCAACTTCTGAAGCGCGCATTTTTTTTTGGGTGCGCTTGCGCAGACTGGTCTTCTTTTCCAGCGCGGTGGATTTCTAGCTACGCCACAGCTTCAACCGAGGCAAGATTTTTCACATTACTTTTCCCAGAGAATTTTTCGGAGCATCTATTTTCAGTTACGTTGCTCGCATGGGATAATATTCCGAAGATCTTCTAGCATTACTTCTGTTGGTCTTGCAGTAGTTTACACAGGTTTTCATTTCTTTTAAGCTCACAATAATTTTCAAATTTTTCAATGACCACATCAAACTTATTTTTTTCAACTTCATTCTCAAACTGGAATGAGTAATTCTATAGCCAGCGGTCCTGCCCAATTTAGTAACAGCGCAATCTTTCTCTTTTCACTGACCACTTCGAAAGTATAAGGTGTTGGTGAGGCCGCATCTGGAGTATTGTGTTCAGTTTTGGTCTCCTTACCTGAGAAAGGACATATTGGCACTGGAGGGAGTGCAGAGGAGATTCACTAGGTTGATCCCAGAGTTGAGGGGATTAGATTATGACGAGAGGTTGAGTAGACTGGGACTGTACTCATTGGAGTTTAGAAGGATGCGGGGGGATCTTATTGAGACATATAAAATTATGAAGGGAATAGATAGGATAGATGCGGGCAGGTTGTTTCCACTGGTCGGGGAAAGCAGAACTAGGGGACATAGCCTCAAAATAAGGGGAGGTAGATTTAGGACGGAGTGTAGGGGGAACTTCTTCACCCAAAGAGTTGTGAATCTCTGGAATTCCTTGCCCAGTGAAGCAGTTGAGGCTCCTTCTTTAAACGTTTTTAAGAAAAAGATAGATGCCTTTCTAAAGAATAAAGGGATTCGGGGATATGGTGTACGGGCCGGAGAGTGGGGCTGAGTCCACAAAGATCAGCCATGATCTCATTGAATGGCGGAGCAGGCTCGAGGGGCCAGATGGCCTACTCCTGTTCCTAATTCTTATGTTCTTAAGGCATTGTTTGAAAATTTTCCAGTTCACATTTCCTTTACCCAATATCGTTAATGACTTTGGAGTCTACAGACCTTCCATGAAGCTTTGGCTGGGTGTTTCTTTTTGTGATACTGCTGGTTGTTGCTACTGGAGTCTGGTTGAGATTTTTCTTTGCACATTTTTTTTTCTTTGAACGGAGATTCTTTCTTTCTCCCTACACCTTACTTATCTACTCGAAGATCACTACGGCTACCATGTATTGTTCTCTGTTTTTGCTTTACCTGGATGGCTTGGATGTGTGGTGTTGAACAAAGAACAGCAAGCTTTGTTAATGAACAAAAACTATACATTTATTACACTACTAAGATTCGTTCACATTCCTGGAGTAGAAGGTTTCTATATTAAACTATGCTATCTCTAACTGCAGAACTCTCAAGTACCCAACTGTTCTCTCTATCCTATGCCTCACTATCTTCTGTCTGTTCTTTTTCTTCATCATCATCATCTGACCCACAAGGCTTAGCCCCATCCCTGCGATACTTATGGGACTAGCTCCCTCTAATGGCTGTCTATATACATTTCATTAGCTCTTGCATTGTCTTCATTTATGATAATACCACACCCAGGGTAATTCTCTTGGGACCCGGGTTCGAATCCCACCACAGCAGACGGTGAAATTTGAATTGAATAACAATCTGGAATTAAAAGTCTAATGACAACCGTGAAACCATTGTCATGGGTTTTTTAAATGTTTCCAACTAGCATGGCCAAACCACCTACCCTGCACATCTTTGGGTTGTGGGGGTGAGACCCACGCAGACATGGGAAGAAGGTGCAAAATCCACACGGACAGTGACCCGGAGTGAGGATCGAAGCCGGGTCTTCAACTCCGCGAGGCAGCTGTGCTAACCACTGTGCCACCATGCTGCCCTGAAACCATTGTCAATTGTTGTAAAAACCCACCTGGGCGGCATTGGCACAGTGATTAACACTGATGCTTTACAGCGCCAGGGACCCACGTTCAATTCTGACCTCGGGTTCCTGTCCGTGTGGCGTTTGCACTTTCTCCCCGTGTCTGCGTGGGTTTACTCCTGGTGCTCTGGTTTCCTTCCACAGTCCAATGATGTGCAGGTCAGGTAGGGTTACAGGGATAGGTTAAGGGAGTGAGCCTAGGTCTCTTTCAGAGGGTTGGCGCAGACTTGATGTACCAAGAAGCCTCCTTCTCACTGTAGGAATTCTATGGTTCTAATGTCCACTAGGGAAAGAAACCTGTTACCCGGTCTGGTTTACAGATCCACAGCAATGTGGTTGACTTAAATGCTGTCAGGGCTGGACAATGAGTGCTGGCCCAGTTAGTGAGGCCCACATCTCATGAACAAATAAAAATTAATAAATTCTCCCGGTATCCATCCTATTGAACCCCCAATAAGATCACCTCTTATTCTTCGAATGGGTATAGGTGCAACCTGCTCAACCATTCTTCACAGGACAAGCCCTTTGAGTGTCTCCTCATCTCAGTCCTAAATGATCGACCCCCTTACCTGAGACTGTGGGGCCTTCCACGTTTTTGTCAAAATTTTGAATAACTCACCTGGTTTGATGAGAGCCCTTAATTCCTTCCACACGCTGTACTGCAAAGGCCCTTTCAACACCTCCAAGGCGGGATCGTCAGATATATCCTTCAGTGCCTTAAAGTCTCCTGGAGTCCTGTGGACATGAAAATCTGTCAACAACTCTGGGATGAAACATCAAAACCAGTATTTAATCTCTTTGGGTGTTTCTTTTCTTTCCGCGAATTAAAACACATACCTCTGCTTCAGAAGGTTCAATCCCTTCATGAAAAAAAGAAAGAAAATTATTTTAATTCACGCTGAACATTTTGCCCTGCCTAGACATATCACACAGTTCGTCTGCTAGACTGCTTAAATCGGTAGTTGAGAAGCATACTTCGACAAGCGGTTAATCTTAAGTTTTTAATCATGTACTTGTCACACGCACACACACACCACTCTGTCAGGCTGACTCACGCCCATGCACGCGCACACACGTCTGGAGCACTGGGCGGAACCTTCCAGGCCTGTCAGAAGCTGGGAGCTTGGCAGGGGAACCTAATGTGGCGTGCGGCCAAAAGTCAGCTTGCCGACGGTGGGATGGACTTTAGGAATTCTGTCACCTGGGACTTCGAAGGTGGGTTAATGGCGGCTGGAGCTTATCCGGTGAAAGATGCCGGGAAGCCATTTTGCATGGCCTTGGCACGCCAAGTGTTAAAAGGGCCACCTTGTCGGGATTAAGTTTCCACCCCCCCCCCCCCTCCAAAATTATGTTGCCCGCCAACGAGAAATTTGAATGTTCACGTTCACGGCTGCGCACCTGGTGAGGTAGAATTCCCCCACCATTAATGGTGAGTTTGCCGCCGCATTGTTCCCCATGGGGGGAGGGGCTGCTGTGGTGCCTCTGGAAATGGCAGCCTGCACTTGAGACCGGGCGGCAGCAGCACGTGTTGGGGGGAGGATGACCAATAAAGGGAGGAAGGGCTCGTTCGCATTCGGGGAAGGGTGGAGCGATGTCCGGGGCAAAGGTGGAAGGGACATAGTGCCAGCTGTCCGGGTGCCAATTAAATATGGCAACTGGTCGTTCGGCCCGTGAAGTAAAAGCGTTTTCTGACTGGTTCCACCCTCCCTCCCTTCACTGTGAGAATCGGCGAGCTATCCCCACCGACCCATCCCTTCCCATGTCCACTCCCGCCACCAAACTCAGACTCCAGAACGGGAGGCATAACCTCTCTACAGGTCCATAGAATCCCTGCCATGCAGACGGAGGCTATTTGGCTCATCAAGCCTGACACCCCACCCCCCCCGCCCAACCTACCCTGCTGCATCCCCGTAACCCGGTGCATTGAGCATGACCAATCCACCTAACCTGCACATCTTTGGACTGTGGGAGGAAACCCACGCAGACACGGGGCGAAAGTGCAAACTCGACACAGACAGCCACCCGAGGCCCGAAACGAACCTGGATCCCTGGTGCTGTGAGGCCGACAGTGCTAACCACTGTGCCACCGTACCGCCCGGCCATTGAGTTCCATCCCCAGCACCTCTACACCGACAGGAATATAGGATTGTGTCTGCAGAAAGTCTACAATCTGAATCCCATTCCGTTACCTGCAGGAACCGTAAGTCATCTTGTTCCGTCAATTGTTCTTTTCTCTTTACGATTTCCGCACCGACAGACGTCAGACCTTCCTGGATTTCCCCCAGTCTCGATTCCATACTTTTCAAGGCAGTTTCCACATTTCCCTCCAGTTTCTCCACCAAGCTCTGCTCCTTTCTCTCGATGAGCTGGCCCATTTCAGCGAAGCACTGCTTGACGTGCCTCAAGTCGGTCAGAAATGCCTCCTGCAAGGGAGAGAATACCCAGCGTTTACAAGGGGGCCGGCATCTCTGGGGTGGCGGGGGGGGGGGGGGGGGCTGATGGAGAGGAAAATGAGTCATCCAGTGACAACAAGAGAAAACCCCTGCTGGACCTACTTCCACTGCTGTGATGTTGCGTTTTTGTTCATGTCGGACCTCGGTGAGCGTTGTCTCCTCCTCGTTCAGCTTCTCCAAGGATTCTGTCAGTGCGTCCTGCAACCACACAGAACACCATCAAATAAAACCAAGTGGGGGCTACAGACAGAGAGGGACACTGACCTCCCAAAACACCAACATCACTTATGACCGACTGAGGGCAGTGCAGCTTACGCTTCCCAGTTCTCTGTTCGATAGCACAGTGGTTAGCAGTATTCTTCTTTTAGCTCCTTGGTTAAGAAGGATTGTGGGATATCTTCCTCTATCAATAGCACAGTGGTTAGCTCTGTTACTTCACAGCTCCAGGGTCCCAGGTTCGATTCCCGGCTTGGGTGACTGTCAGTGCGAAGTCTGCACGTTCTCCCTGTGTCTGTGTGGGTTTCCTCCGGGTGCTCCGTTTTCTCCCACAAGTCCCGAAAGAAATGCAATTAGGTAATTTGGACATTCTGAATTCTCCCTCTGTGTACCCGAACAGGTGCCGGAATGTGGCGACCAGGGGCTTTTCACAGTAACTTCATTGCAGTGTTAATGTAAGCCTACTTCTGACAATAATGAAGATTATTATTACCTATGCACATCCCCTTCCACATATTGACCTTTAATGCAAAGGAGATTGAAGTACGGTATCACAGTCCCACATGTACACAGTAGATACTATATTCCCCCTCTGAATATACACAGAACAGATACTGTGTCACACAATCCCACATGTATACAATACAGATACTGTGTCCTCCCGCTAAATATACACAGAACAGGTACTGTGTCACAGTCCCATGTACATATTACAGTTACTGCATTCTCCCTCTGAATATACACAGAACAGATACTGTGTCACACCGACCCGCATGTACACATTGCAGATACTGTATTCTCCCTCTGAATATACACAGAACAGATACTCTGTCACACAGTCCCCCATATACAAAATGCAGATACTGTATTCTCCCTCTGAATATACACAGAACAGATACTCTGTCACACAGCCCCTCAGACATGTGTACAGAATACACACTCTATACTGTATCACACACACAGGTATGTGCAGAATACAGATACTGTACCACACAGGGACAAAATGTGCACAATAAACAAATATGTCACATACAGGGATCTGCACAGAACAAATACGGATTGACGGTGTCACTCTCAGATATACAGGATATGTATGGAATGAAGGTTAGCACGTGCATATCTGTGCACCAGAAACACACACACACTGGACATAATCTAAACACAGTCAATCATTCCATTCATGTTGCCCTGCAGCCCTCACCTTGTGAAGTGTGACAGAGTCAGCTATGGTGCTGACCAGGTGCTGTTGGCACTGCCCTCCCTCCTGGCACAGGGCACACAGGAGTGTCTGCTCGCTCTGGCAGTAGTGGCTGTACCGGGCTCCGTGCTGCGGGCAGCAGCGACCCTCCTCCTCCTCCTCCTCGCCCCCGGGAGCCTGGATCTCCCGGACATGCTCCACCGCGTTTCTCAGAGCGTATACCGCCTTGGTCCTCCTGTCGGGGAATTCGGCCCGGCACTCCGGGCAGGACACCCGGGCCTGCTGGCTGTCCCAGTACTGGCTGATGCAGGGCTGGCAGTAGCTGTGCCCGCACTCCAGCGTGCTGGCATCGACGAGGAGGTTCAGGCAGATGGGGCACAGCAGATTCTCACTGATACTCACAGCCTTTTCGCTGGCTGCCATCTCTGACAACTTTTTTCTCCTTTCACTTTCACTCCAGCTCAGAAACACACAGCTCTTTCTTTCTGTCCCTCTCTCTAATTATATATCTTTACTTCTATGTAAATGTACATTTACTTTAACACAATCCAGTAAGACCCTGAGAATTGGCAGACAAAGATCATGAATTATTAGGAGGCAGCAGAAATATCAGCAACATTCATCTCGATTGGTTTCTCTTGCGTCCCGCCTCAATGTATCAAAAAAGTTGATTCACTACCTCCCCCCGCCCAGGTTCCTTCCTGTCTGGCAACTGAGCAATGATCAGCTCAGAGGCCACTGTTCAGGAGCCACACACTCACAAACATTTACTCTTTCTTTCGGGTGTGGCTCAGTGGAGAAGCGCTGGGCTCAGAACCCTAAAATCCCGACAGTGCAAGAGGAGGCCATGCGGCCCATCCAGCCTGCAACGCCCCTCTCAAACAGCACCCCACCCAAGCACGATCCCAATAACCCCTCAGCCTGCTGGATACTAAAAAAAATGCCCAATGGCTGGAATTGAACCCGGGTCCCTGGCACTGCGAGGCAGCAGTGCTGACCACTGTGCCACCCCAGCACTTCAGAGCAACCCAGGCCAGTGAGTTGGTCTCAGCGGCCGCAAGATTAAAACCGGGCATGTTCACGAACCGTGACCCCCCACGAGTCAGATTGAGATATATCCAAATATTTCGTAACGAGTTGCAGAAAATGCTTAATCAGCGATATAGTGATTATTTACAGCTTGAAACAATATGTAAATAGCCCAGCTATTTGGGCAATGAGCCCGGACAGGTGATCGAAGTATCAGTAGGAGATGATTTTGTGAACAGTGATCATAATTCTGTAAGTTTTAAGCTGCTTATGGAAAAGGACAAGAGTGGTCCTCGGGTGCAGGTGTTAGACGCGGGGAAGGCTAATTACAACAGCATAAGGCAGGATCTGGAGCGTGTTGACTGGGCAAGGCTGTTTGAGGGAAAAATCAACATCCGGCACTTGTGAGGCTTTCAAATGTCAGTTGATTAGAATTCAGGACCGGCATGTACCTGTGAGGATCAAAGATAAAGGTGGCAAGTATGGGGGACAAGTATGGGGAACCCTGGATAATGAGGGATATTATGAACCATGTCAAAAAGAAAAAGGAAGCATTCGTAAGGTCCAAAAGGCTTAGGACAGATGAAGCCCTTGAAGAATATAAAACAAGTAGGAAGGAACTTAAGGTAGGAGTTAGGAAGGCTAAAGGGGTCATGAAATGTCATTGGCAAACAGGATTAAGGAAACTCCTAACACGCTTTTTACATATGTGAAGAGCAAGAGAGTAGCCAGAGAAAGGGTTGGTCCATTCAAGGATATTGGAGGGAATCTATGTATGGAACCAGACGAAATAGGAGAGATATGAAATGACTATTTTGCCTCAGCATTCAGCACAGGGAAGGACTTGGTGGATGAGGAGTATAGGGTAGAATATGATGATATTCTGAGTGATGTTGATATTAATAAAGGAGGTGTTGGGCATCTTAAAAAGCATTAAAGTAGATAAGTCCCTAGGGCTTGATGGGATCTACCCCAAAATACTGCGAGAGGCAAGGGAGGAAATTGCTGGGGCCTTGACAGTAATCTTTGTATCCTCATTGGCTACAAGTGAAGTTCCAGAGGACTGGAGAGTAGCCAATGTTGTTCCATTGTTTAAGAAGGGCAGCAGGGATAATCCAGGAAACTAGGCCGTTGAGCCTTACATCAGTGGTCGGGAAATTATTGTCAAAGTTTCTTAGAGATAGGATTTACTCACATTTGGAAACAAATGGACTTATTAGTGATGGACAGCATGGTTTTGTGAAGGGGAGTTCGTGCCTCACTAATTTGATCGAGTTTTTCGAGGAAGTGACAAAGATGATAGATGAGGCAAAGGCAGTAGATGTTGTATATATGGACTTCAGTAAAGTCTTTGACAAGATACCTCATGGTACATTGGCACGAAAGGTGAAGTCACATGGGATCAGAGGAGAGCTGGCAAGTTGGATACAGAACTGGCTTAGGCACAGAAGACAGCGGGTAGCAGTAGAAGGGTGCTTTTCTGAATGGAAGACTGTGACTAGCGGCGTTCCACAGGGATCAGTTCTGGGGCCTTTGTTTTGCGTGATGTATTTAAATGATTTGGAAGAAATTATTAGAAAGTTCGCAGACAACACAAAAATTGTTGGAGTTGTGGATAGTGAAGAGGATTGTCAGAGGATACAGCAGGATATAAACTGGTTGGAGTTTTGGGCGGAGAAATGGCAGATGGCGTTTAATCCGGACAAGTGTGAGGTAATAAACTTTGAAAGGTCCAATGCATGTAGGAATTACACAATAAATGGTAGAATTCTTGCAAGTACTGACAGGCAAAGAGATCTGGGCGTGCATGTCCACCGATCACAGAAAGTGGCAACGCATGTGGATAAGGTGGTCAAGAAGGCATACGGCATGCTGACCTTCATCGGTCGGGGCATTGAATATAAAAATTGGCAAGTCATGTTGCAACTGTACAGGATCTTAGTTAGGCCTCTTTTGGAATATTGTGTACAATTCTGGTTGCCACACTACCAGAAGGATGTGGATGCTTTGTAGAGGGTACAGAAGTGGTTTACAAGGATGTTGCCTGGTATGGAGGGCATTAGCTATGAGGAGAGGTAAGATAAACCGGGTCTGTTCTCACTGGAACGACGGAGGTTGAGAGGCGACTTGATAGAGGTCTACAAGATTATAAGTGGCATGAACAGAGTGGATAGTCAGATGCTCTTTTTAGGGTAGGAGAGTCAAGTACCAGGGGACATAGGTTTAAAGTTTGTGGGGAATAGTTGCAAACAGATGTACGAGGCAATTTTTTACACAGAGGGTGTAAAAAAACAAACCAGGCGCTGCCTGGAGGTGGTAAAAGCAGGTACGATAGTGGCATTTAAGGGGCATCGTGACAAATATATGAATAGGGTGGGAATAGAAGGATACGGACTCTGTAAGTGCAGATGGTTTTAGTTTAGTAAGGTACCATGGTCGGCGCTGGCTTGGAGGGCCGAAGGGCCTGTTCCTGTGCTATATTGCTCTTTGTTCTTTGTTAGAACTTCATACACTTCAAATGGTTAAAAAAAAGAAATGTTACTCTTTGGACACAGAGGGAGCACCCAGCTCTCAGTCAATGCCTTGCGCGATCATCTCGCACCCTCGCTTCACGCACCCTCGCTTCACAGACCCTCGCTTCACACCCCCTCGCTTCACGCACCCTCGCTTCATGCACCCTCGTTTCACGCACCCTCGTTTCACGCATCCTCGCTTCACGCACCCTCGCTTCACGCACCCTCGCTTCACGCATGCTCGCTTCACGCACGCTCGCTTTACCTGCCTGTGGGCAATGGTTAACAAAATGTCTCAAGGGCTGCACTCAGAACCCAGAACGGCCTCCTGTGCCTCTCCCCCCCCCCCCCCCCCGGGCTGCAGTGTGCCCACCACTGACACCATAGAGGTGCTGGAACAATTCAAATGTTAGGGTTGGGGGAAATGTGCCACCATGTGGGGGAAATCAGAATAAAAAACATCTTTATGTTTTGGGATGGAGTGAGTGGAGAAAGGAACACCCCCCCCCCCCCCCCCGCCCTGCCCACAACACATTGTATCTACAGAACACAAACAGGCCATTCGGCCCGACGGTCCACACCTCCTCCCAATCCTACTCCAATCTCACATGTCCTGTTACTTTATCCCTCATATACTTACCTAACTCATACGGGAACCGCAGTCTCCAGGAGGGCGGCTCGCCTACCACTGGGGGGCAATTAGCGATGGGCAATAAATGGTGCTCTATGAAGTCCCGAGACATGCTTTGTTAGGTGAATTGGACATTCTGAATTCTCCCTCTGTGTACCCGAACAGGCGCCGGAATGTGGTGACTAGGGGCTTTTCACAGTAACTTCATTGCAGTGTTAATGTAAGCCTACTTGTGACACTAATAAAGATTATTATCGTTGTTTTGAAAAACAATCGCTCGAGGGAAACGCAGAGAGGTTTGAGACAACTACTTGGGGAGTGATGGGTAAAGAATCCAGAGCCACAGCAAATGATGCAGACACAGTCTGTGGGTCTTACTGCCTGATAACTGGTTACGCGTCGGGGCTGTTTTTATTGTGATTGGTTTGCAGGATGTTGCGTTTGTCCAGATCAGGAAGTTTGTGAGAAGTTTACATGTTCAAGGGCTTGTTCACCATGAGTGCCGTGGGGTTCATTAGTCCACCCTCAGGTAAGGTTCCCCTTCGCTTCAACCCCAGCGTATGTGTGTGTTGTTGAGGGGATGTTGGAATGTATTTGCTGTTGACATGCAACCATGAACAGCGACCTCGGAGCGGTAGTGGGGCAGGCAGACAGACAGACACAGCGAGACTGAGAAACTGACATGCTCCACACAGCCTCGGCCATTTCACCAATCACAGGAAACCACGGCAGCTCTCTGCACGGCGCAGTCCGGGATAGAATGCACGGTGCACGAGTGTAATTGACTGCAAGCTGTCCCAGCCAACATTGACTCTGCTGGGAGCATATGGGGTTAACAGGACTTCCTCAAAAGTTTTTAAAAAAAATCAATCTTCGGCTGCGGTTAGCACGGTTTTTGTAAAGACCGGAAGAAATAGAAGCTGGTGGAGGCCAGTCGGCCCCTCCAGCCTGCTATCACATTAAGTCAATTCAGCATCGGCTGCCCTGATTGTGGCCTCAACTCCCTTTCCTCCACGGGCGGCACCGTGGCACAATGAGTGGCACGATGGTTAGCACTGCTGCCTCACACCGCCTGGGACCCGGGTTTATACGTCCTCCCCGTGTCTGCGGTGGTTTCCTCCGGGTGCTCCGGTTTCCTCCCACGGTCCAAAGATGTGCAGGTTAGGTGGTTTGACCACGCTAAAATTGCCCGTAGTGTCCCACGCGTTAGATGGAGTTGCGGGGGAGTGGGCCTAGGCCGGATGCTCTTTCGGAGGGTTGGTGCAGACCCGATGGGCCAAATGGCCTCCTTCTGCACCGTAGGGATTCTATGATTCTGCCGGTCACCCCAGAAGCTTTGATTCCCCTTTTGTCAATGGAAAATCTATTGAACTCAGCCTTGAATTTATTCAGCGACTGGGCAGCCTCTCTCTGGGGAGAGAATTCCAAATATTAAACCCCCCCCCCAGTGAGAGAAGAAATTCCTCCTCATCTCCGCCTTGAACAGGAGATCCCTTATTTGTAATCCTGCCCTCTCCTAGTTCTAGATTCTCCACCCACCACCCCCACCTAGGGGTAACAGCCTCTCAGCATCCTACATGTCTTGATAAGATCACTTCTCATTCTTTTAAAGTCTAATGAGTACAGGCTCGCCCTTCCCTTGTCAGGCAAACCCTTCATCCCAGGGATCACCCTTGTGTACCTTCTATGAACACCTACCAAAAGTATCAATTTCCTTAATTACGAAGACCAAAGTGGTACTTAGGTGGTCTTGTGGTGCAGTGGGATAGCGTCCTGCCTCTGAGCTGGAAGCTCCGGGTAGTGCCACCCCAGGATCCAATGGCTAAAGGAAGGTTCATAACGCGGTCAAACTGGTTGAGTGTGTCAACCTGCAAAAATCCTTCCAAACATGCCAATGGTTGGCAGCAAGGGAGTGAGGGGCTCCTGGCCTGTCAAGCTTGATGTTGAGTGGCGCCCCCTCAATCTCGAAGACTCTGGCGACAGACTAGCGACCCGTTCCAGGAATAACTAGCGATGTAGACGGATGAAAGTCTACCTTTGTTCATCACAAGGTGCAGTCTCACCAATGTCCTGTGTGGGTGCAGCGAGACCTACTGACTTTTATTATCCCATCACACTTTTCAATGAAGGCCATCATTCCATTTGCCTTTCTAATGAATTGCCGTACCTACATGCTAACGTTTTGTGATTCATGGACCAGGACGCCCGGATCCCTCTGTGCCCCAGCATTCTACAGACTTCATTTCAATAATATTATTATTATTCTGCCTGGCAAAGTGGACATCCTCACTGCTACAATCCCCAGAGAGACCAATAACCTTTATAAAGAGATATGTGTTCCTCAGTGGACAACACTCAAGATGACATGATGAGATGTTTGCATTTTAAGCCTTTTCTGTAACTTGCACACTAAAATCAACAGACACTAAACGGTACTTAATAGGCAACTAATATACCAAATTACCAAAAAGTGTTTTATCAGTAACTTCTTAACATAACTAAAAACCCCACGGTTTGTTCATACATTACACCATACTCTCATTGAAACATAGTCTTGTATGGAAAGCCTAAGGCTCCTCCTGGTTCTAAGAGGATCTGTTCTCCTGTCCTCGCCACGGTGAATCTTCCAATGTCCTTTCAAACAAAAGTCCCTTCACTCAACTCCCATTGCGAATAATCAAATGGACTTCCAGTAGCAAGGTACTCGCTGGTGATTTCCTTCCCAATCCTCATTTCTTCAGATGGAAAACTCGCCCTCACTCGCCCTCTGCTTGGCGATTAACCCCAAGACAGACCTTTTCCTCTGCCTAGTAGTACTGTACCTCTGGTGGGTCTTCACCTCTCCAGGTCTCTCACTCTGACTGAGACCCCTGTGCTTTCAAAGGAACAACTATCCTTTGTGAGTGATTGTGTTAAAAGCTGCTCCTTATCTTCAATAATTTTTAACCTGGGCTCCTCTCCCCATGGCAACCAGATCACACGCACTTGTTACCTTTGGCCATATTCCCCCTTGCCAAACTGCTTAATTTCATCTTGAACCAAAGGAGACAGTTTAAAACATAACGTATTATACTTCACATGCCAAATCTTTGTTCACTCATTTTATCTGTCTACATCGCTTTGCACATATTGTATCCTCCCAATTTGCTTTCTTAACTGTCTTTGTATCATCAGCAGGTCTGGCTACAATGCAGTCAGTCCCTTCATCCGATTCATTAACCCTTTAGTCTGTAGTTGAATTTTAAATTTCAGGATTTTCAATGCTCACTGAAGAAAGTATCATAGATTATCATAGATTAACATAGAATTTACAGTGCAGAAGGAGGCCATTCGGCCCATCGAGTCTGCACCGGCTCTTGGAAAGAGCACCCTACCCAAGTTCAGCACCTCCACCCTATCCCCATAACCCAACACTAAGGGCAATAAGGGCAAAAGTAGTGTCAGCATTTGTAACATCTGGAAGATCTGTACTTTAAATAGAACGGTGTTTTAAAACTGTGTTTTTACCAAGACAAGCAACCAGGAAATTTAACCCCCAAATAGTTGAGGCCCCAGCAGTGATGCTTTTGGCAGTCCGCTAGCTACCGTTTGGCAAGCTGCAAATGAGTTGATCCCAACTCTCCTTGTTGGTTAGCCAATCCCCTATCCACACTAATATATGTGTTTTATATATCATCTGTTTTGTGGTGTTCTTAGAAAGAGAACGGGGATGTTTAACGTTCGTGCTTGCAAGGGCTGATGGGACCTCTGATTAATGCCACTCCCAGAAGACGGTACCTCTGATGGTTTGCACTCCCTCGGTACGGGACTGGGAGTGTCAGCCCGGGCCATTGTGCTCCAGGCCCTCGAATGGAACTCAAACCCACAGCCTTCGGATATTCATAGAATCATAGAATTTACAGTGCAGAAGGAAGCCATTCAGCCCATCGAGTCTGAAATAGCCCTTGGAAAGAGCACCCCACTTAAGCCCACGCCTCCACCATATCCCCGTAACTCAGTAACCCCACCGAACGGCGCTGCTACCTACAGGACCATGGTTGGTATCTGGACTGGGCAGTGTCAGTGTGCACGCCTTCAGATGGTGCAGCCGTCAGTGACACACTCGCACTACCTTCCCCCTCTCCCCCTCAACTCAGGAAGGCAGCTCACTAACCCCCCCCCACTTCACCTCAGTGTAGAACTGAACCCCAAACCATCCTATCCCAATGGGCAACCAGTTTTCCAATCAAGTCCATGTCCTTAATTCTTGCACGAGATCTGGGTGTCGCTGGCTGGTCCACAGCATTTGTCGCTCACCCTTAACTCCCTTCAACCGAGCAGCTTGCGTGGCCATTTCAGAGGGGCAATTCATAGCCAACCGCATCGCTGTGTCGGGTCTGGAGTCACATGTAGGCAAGACGAGGTAAGGATGGCAGATTTCACTAAGGACATTAGTGAACCAGATGAGTTTTTACAACAATTGACAATGGTTTCTTGATAATCATTAGACTTTTAATTCCAGATATTTATTGAATTTGAATTCCGCCGCCTATCAAGGTGGGATTTGAACCTGGGTCCCCGGCGCATTACCCACAGTCACTGGATTACTGGTCCAGTGACAATACCACTACATCACGGCCTCCCCTCTGAGAACACAGCTTGTTAAATATATATATTTATATATTTTCTTTATTCTTTCATTGGGATGTGGGGCGTTGCCGACTGGACCGGCACTTTTGTCCATCCCTAATTGCCCTTGAACATAGTGTCTCATTCAGCCGTTTCAGAGAGGGGCAGTCCAGAGTCGAGCACATTTCTGTGGGTCCGGAGTTACACGTAGGCCAGACCGAGATAGGGGCAGCAGGTTTCCTTCCCTCAAGGACATTGGTGACCCAACTGGGTTTTTGACAACAATCGATGATAGTTACTGAGACCGGCTTTATAATTCCAGATTGATTCGTTGAATTTAAATTCCACCAGCTGCCGTGATAGGATTTAATAATAATAATCACTTATTGTCACAGGTAGGCTTCAATGAAGTTACTGTGAAAAGCCCCTAGTCGCCACATTCCGGCGCCTGTTCGGGGAGGCCGGCACGGGAGTTGAACCGTGCTGCTGGCCTTGTCCTACGTTACAAGCCAGCTGTTTAGCCCACTGAACCCGTCACCCGTCCCCCAGAGTGTTAGCTTGGGGACCCTCTGGATTACTGACCCAGTAATCTCGGTATTTTGTGTGTGTGAGCTCAGATTCTGCGAGTCACGTGACGTTTATTATCAGCTGGATAGTGTCAATCTTCGTGTTTTTACAGGGCGATTGTATCCCTCTGGAGTCTCGAGCTGGTCCAATCACGTGTGGGAGGCCTTGGTGGTGGGAATAATCACTGCGAGCGTGACCTCTTGGATAGCCTATCGGCAAAGTAAGTACAGAATCCAGGGCAGGTGGCGTTAAAGGGGGGCGGGGTGTATGTAGAATTACACCGACAGTTAAAATGGAGTAGGATTCCCAATCAAACAGCTGGGTACGGTTGGAAAAAGGAAAAATGACTCACGTTTACACAGCACTTTTCTCAACTTCAACACCTCCCCAAGTACTGTAGCCAATGAAATACACTGGATGCACTGTTGTAACATAGGAGACACAGCAACCCATCTGCGCACAGAAGGTTACCACAAACAGCAGTGTGATAACGGCGAGAGAATTTATTTTTCGCATCATTGATCTTTTTTTCAATTTATTCATGGGATGTGGGTGTCGCTAGAAGGCCCAGCATTTATTGTCCATCCCTAGAGTAACCAATTATTATTTTTTTTGCCAATTAAGGGGCAATTTAGCATGGCCAATCCACCTAACCTGCACATCTTGGGGGTGAAACCCACGCAGACACGGGGAGAATACGCAAACTCCACACAGATTCGAACCCGGGTCCTCAGTGCCATAGTCCAAGTGCTATCCACTGTGCTACGTCCCTAACTGCCCCTCCAGAAGGTGGTGGTGATCTGACCTCTTGAACCGCTGCAGGCCCTGAGGTGTAGGTACACCCACTGTGCTGTTCGGGAGGGAGTTCCAGGACTTGACCCAGCGACAGTGAAGGAGCGGTGAGGGAGTCAGCAGAGAACTCCAAATGGTGGGGTTCCCATGTACCTACTGCCCTTGTCCTGATAGGTGGCAGCGGTCGTGGGTTTGGAAGGTATTGCCTAAGGAGCCTTGGTGAGTTTCTGCAGTGCATCTTGTAGATGGTACACACGGCTGATAACTGTGTAACGGTGTGGAAGGAGTGAATGTTTGTGGAAGGGGTGCCAATCAAGTGGGCTGCTTTGTCCTGGATGGTATCGAGCTTCTTGAGCATTGTTAGGGCTGCACTCATCCAGGCAAGTGGGGAGTGTTCCATCACACTCCTGATGGTGGGCAGGCTTTAGGGAGTCAGGAGGTGAGTTTCCCGCCACAGAATTCCTAACCTTTGACCTGCTGCTGTAAGCCACCATATTTATATGATTGAGGGATAAATATTGGTTGGGTTATCAGGCAGGGCTTGCCAGTTTCTCTGTGATGTAGTGTCTGTCAGATACACCCGTCAGAGAGGGCAGACGGTACTTGGGTTTGATGTCTCAACAGAAAGACAGCACCCCACCCCCTCCCCCAACAGTGCAGCACTCCCTCGGTACTCGAGTGTCAGTCCGGGAATTTGTGCTGGAGTCTGCAGGAGGTGGATTGAACCCACAACCTTCTGATCAGGTCAGGAGGTTAGGGTACCACCCCCTAGTCCCAGTGTGGCTGCTACTGAGCCGGCTCCTCTTCGTACTGAGCATGTTGGCACGATGTCGTTCACAGGATCTCAGAATTGTTACTGGCGCAGAAGGCGGGCAGTCGGCCACGTCGAGTCTGCATCGGCTCTCTGCACTTGCTTACTGCCATTCTCCTGGGGGCAGCACGGTGGTTAGCACAGTTGCTTCACAGCTCCAGGGACCAAGGTTCGATTCCCGGCTTGGGTCACTGTCTGTGCGGAGTCTGCACATTCTCCCCGTGTGTGCGTGGGTTTCCTCCGGGTTCTCCGGTTTCCTCCCACAGTCCAAAGATGTGCAGGTTAGGTGGATTGGCCATGCTAAATTGCCCTTAGTGTCCAAAAAAGATTAGGTGGGGTTACTGGGATAGGGTGGGAGGCGTGGGCTTAAGTAGGGTGCTCTTTCCAAGGGCCGGTGCAGACCCGATGGGCCAAATGGTCTCCTTCTGCACTGTAAATTCAATGATTCTATATGATTATTTTCTCGGTAACCCCTGCACATTCTTCCTGTCCAAGTAATTGTCCCATTCCTGAACCTGCCTCCGCCCCACTTTCGGGCAGTGCAGCCCAGACCCCAACCACTCGCTGAGTGAGAAACTTTTTTCTCATCTCTCGCTTCTTTCGCTAATCACTTTAAATCTGCTGCCCTCGCGTTCTTCATCCTTTTGTGAGCGGGAATAGTTTCTCCCTTTCTACTCTGTCCGGCCCCTTCATGATTTTGAACATCTCTATCAAATCTCCTCTCCGCCTTCCAACCTCCCCAATCTAGCCTCACAACTGAAGTTTCTCAGAAAGGGTGAAAGAGGGAGGGCAGCGAGGGGGTGGAGGAGAGAGTGGGTGGAGTCAGGGTTGAAGGGCAGCGGGGGGGGGAGGGGGGGGAGGGAGGGGAAGGGTGGAGGAGGGAGGGGAAGGGTGGAGGGGGGAAGAAAGACGACGGAACGGAGGAGGAGGACAAAGGGAGAACAAGGGTGGGGAAGGGGGAGTGGGGAAGGGGGGGTTGGGAGAAAGGGGTGGGAAATGGAGGAGGGGGAAAAGGCAGGGAACAGGTAGAGAAAGAGGGACTGGAGGAAGGGGGAGTGGGAGAAGGGGGTGAGGGGGAATGTAGGAAGGAGAACTGGGGAGGGGCAAGGGTGAGTGGGGTGAAGGGGGTTTGGGGTAGGGGGGAACGGGTGGAGGGGGAAAGGGGGAAACAGTGGAGAGGCAAAGGGGTGTGGGGGAGTGAGGGGGTCAGGGTGAACAGCAGAAGGTTGTAGGTGATTGGACTGGAGGATGAGGGGAGAATGGAGCAGGGGGTTGGGGGATACAGCGGAGGTCAATGGGGTGTGGGGAAGAAGCACTGGGGTGGAGGATGATAGGGAGTTGGGGGAATGGAGGAGGAAGTTCGGGGGGACAGTGGCGGGGTAAGGGGCTGTGGGGAAGAGGGAATATTAAAATGAATAATTAAGTGTCAATCAGGCTTTTTATGATCACCGTTGGCCCTGATAATAAATTGCCTACGCTATAAAATCGTCGGTAGTCAGGCAGGAGGGGAAGTCTGATTTCTACCCTCCAAAATGTTTAACTGTTGGGAAGGAATTGGGTGGGAGGGCGGGGTGGGCGCAGTTCTTTTGGGCGCCTCTCCTTAGGTTGATTTACCCCTTCCTTTTCCTTCCGACCCACTCCCTCCCTTAAACCCACCCCTTCCCTAAACTACTGAAGCCCTCCTGGTCCAAGATCCTGGACCTACCTGCTCCGAGGCAATGGGGGGGGGCTGGGGAGGGGGGGAGGGGCGGAGGGGGGGGGGGGTGGGGAGGGGGAGGGGGGGGAGGGGGAGGGGGGGGAGGGGGGGGAGGGGGGGAGGGGGGGGAATGGAATGTGCCACCTGTTTCCCCTCAGTTCACCCTGCCCATTTGGACAGTGAGTGTTAGTTCGGTGAGGGACAAGGTAGCCCTCACTTGCCTTCTGCACACCTCACATATAATGGGCAGGAGGGTCAAGGCCTTATCTGATTCTATCTCTCTTCTCACCACAGATTCGGGGGATTGGTGGTGGGGGGGGGTGGGGAGAGGCCAGGTGGCAGCTGTGACTCAGTGGCTGGCAGCCTTGCCCCTGGCTCGCCCACTTGTGGCTTCAAGCCCCACCCCCACAAGCTTATGCATCTAGTCTCGGCAGGCCCGCCCAGTGGAGTACTGAGGGAATGCGGCACTGTTGATGATGCCACCCTGTATATGGGGCGCTAAACCCCTTTAAGCGGACCTCAGTAAAAAAGAATTCCCACAGCCGTTATTTGAAGATGAGGGGAGTCCTCCCTGGTACCCTGGGCGCCATTGATCCCTCAACCAACAGCTGCGGCAGCACGGCGACGCAGTGGCTAGCACTGCTGCCTCACGCCGCTGAGGTCCCAGGTTCGATCCCGGCTCTGGGTTACTGTCCGTGTGGAGTTTGCACATTCTCCCCGTGTCTGCGTGGGTTTCGCCCCCACAACCCAAAGATGTGCAGGGTAGGTGGATTGGCCACGCTAAATTGCCCTTTAATTGGAAAAGATTAATTGGGTACTCTAAATTTATATTAAAAAAGCCAACAGCTGCACCAGATGCGGCGCTTTGTCTCTGCTGTGTATGGGAGCCTACTGTGCACCAATTGGCGGCTGTCTCCTGCGTTACCACGGTGATTAGGCCGCACGAATACTCCCACAAAGGGCTGGAAGGGGAAGTTGGGAAAGGCGCTTTGGAAGTGCCAGCCTGGCGTTGGCTGCAGCACCAATAATCTCTCCTCCTCCACAAGATGTCCTCCAGGTGAGGAAACCTGCCTGTCCTTACCTGGTCTGGCCAACATGCGACTCCAGACCCCACACAGCAACTAACCCCCTCTGAAATGGTCGAGAGAGAGAGAGACACCCCAACTCTGCCAGCGAAGGCCACATGAAGAAATAAATGAAGCTGTTGAGGCTGGTGGCCAGGGAGGGAGGGAATCGATTGAAAATTTATAAATTTGAGATGGGTAGATTATTCCTTGGCATTTGGTGCCAAGGCGGGTGGATGGAGTTAAAATGCAGATCAGCCACAGGCTTCCAATTTAATGGTGGGACAGGCTCGAGGGGCTGAATGGCCTCCTTGCGTTCCTGTGTTCCATTCCAGATGTGATCATCAGCTCAGGGAATGAAGTTTTGGTCTCCTGACCTGAGGAAAAATACACTTGCTATCATGGAACTATAACGGAGGTTCACCAAATTAATTCCTGGGATGGAGGGATCGTCTAATGAGGAGAGTTTAAATAGATGGGCCTTTATTCTCTGGGGGTTTTAGAAGAATGACAGACGCCTCATTCAAACAGACAGAATTCTTACAGCGTTTGATAGGGTGGTGCAGGAAAGATGTTTCTCCCTGGCTGGGGGGGGGTGGGGGTGGAGTGGGAGGAGTCTTGAACCAGGGGACAGAGTCTCAGAATAAGATGTCAGCCGTTAAGGACCGCGATGAGGAGGAATTTCTTCACTCAGAGGGGCGAATATTTGGAATTCACTGACTCAGAGAGCTGTGAAGGCACCGTCGTTAAAATTGTTCAAGACTGAAATGCATAGCTTTCTACATTAGGGGGACACGGTGATAGTGCAGAGAAACGATGTTCACAGAACCTTTACAGAGCACACGGAGGCCATTCGGCCCATCGAATCTGCACTGGTCATTGAAAGTACATTCTACCTCGTCCCACGTAAGGTTCCACATTCTTTCTTTTCAGATAGTAGCCCTGGTATTCCTCGGTCGAACCTGCGACCACCCCCTCTCAGGACGTTTGTTCTAGATTTCAACCCACCCTCCGGGTGAGAGAGAAATAATCCTCAGGGCAGCAGGATAGCACACAGTGGTTAGCACAGTTGCTTCACAGCTCCAGGGTCCCAGGTTCGATTCCCGGCTCAGGTCACTGTCTGTGCGGAGTCTGCGTGTTCTCCCCGCGTCTGCGTGGGGTTCCCCCGGGTGCTCCGGTTTCTTCCCACAGTCCAAAGATGTGCAGGTTAGGTGGATTGGCCACGATAAATTGCCCTTAGTGTCCAAAAAGGTACGGTAGGGTTACTGGGTTACGGGTGTGCGCTTTAGTGGGGTGCTAATTCCAAGGGCCGGTGCAGACTCGATGGGCCGAATGGCCTCCTTCTGCACTGTTGATGCTATGATTCTAACATCATCTTTACTCATTTTGTCAACTATTTTGAATCTGTGCCCTTTAGTTCTCTTCAGCGGGAACAATCTCTCTATTCACTATGTCCATACCCCTCGGGAAGTTTCGAAACAGAAGATCTGTCATGATCTCCGTCGAACGGGTGGAATGGGCTCAAAAGGCTGAATGGTTACCCCTGCTCATATTTCTTATGCTCAGTCAGTGCAGGTGCCCCCACCAACTCCAAAATAAAAATCATCGTTTTACCAAACAGCGGAAGGCTGGAATCTGAAGTATAAACAGAAACTCCTGGAGGTCAGGGAGTCGGATAGAGAAACAGAGTTAATGTAGCAGGTCGGTGACCTGCCTTCAAAACTGGGAGAGATGTTTTGTTAGGAGGGGTGGCAGTGTGGGGCGAGGGGGTTGTGGAGGCTGGAATGGGAACACAAAGGGAAGGCCAGGGGGGAGGAATGGAGTGGAAGATTGGAAACACCAAACGGATGGCGCAGGTAGGCAGGGTGGTGAAGAAGGCATAAGGAACGCTTGCCTTCATTAGCCGGGGCACAGTACTTAGGAGCAGGGAGGTCTTGGTACAACTTTATGAAATGTTGGATAGGCCACAGATGGAATATTGTGCACAGTCCTGGTCACCACACCATCGGAAGGACGTGATTGCACTGGAGAGGGTGCAGAGGAGATGTGAGATCTACCATGCGGATTTAGTGGCACTTTGCGATCACTAAAACTCAGTAGAAATTTGAGTTAAAACTTCTCAGGTGTAAATTATAATCTGCTTTATTTGCCTCTATTGAATACAATTGACAATCATTTAAAGTCTTATTCTCTAATAAGTCCGGCTGGCATAGGACTCACAGAGAGGCAATCTGTAGGCAATTGAACTTTCAAACAATCACAGAAATGATTTTCTTGTTTAGGCAAACAGCTCGCAATAACTTCAAAAGTCAAAGTCAGAAAGCGAAATATGAAAGACAGGAAGATAGCGAATAGTAAGTCAAAGTTTAGGTAATTCTTGAAAGAGAGAGAGAGAAAGAGAGAGATGGCCGAAAATCCATCACGGTTATACCAAATCATATCAGACTTTAGCCATCTATCTACACCCCAATGTCATTCTAATTGGTTTGGATTAACATCAAATGAGTTTGATTTGAGGGTTAGTTGTCACTCATAAATAGGCAACATTAACCTAAAATGTATTCTTGTATGAGCTATGGAATGCGATTCGGCTTCCTTATCGCAAGCTGCTTGAACTGGATTCTTGCTGAGGACAATAGCGTCTTTAGGTTACTGTGCCGTTGCCATGGAGCCTGCCCTGTCCTTGGTTACTTTATCTTGCAAATGTATTTGTTAGCTGAATAAGAATGCTGGGCGGGATTCTCCGACCCCCCGCCGGGTCGGAGAATCGCCGGGGGCTGGCGTGAATCCCGCCCCAGCCGGTTGCCAAATTCTCCGACACCGGATATTCGGCGGGGGGTGGGAATCGCGCCGCGGGGAATCGCGCCGCGCCAGTCGGCGGGCCCTCCCCGGCGATTCTCCGGCCCGCGATGGGCCGAAGTCCCGCTGCTGTCATGCCAGTCCCGCCGGCGAGAATCAAACCACCTCTCTTACCGGCGGGACTAGGCGGCGCGGGCGGGCTCCGGAGTCCTGGGAGGGGTGCGGGGCGATCTGGCCTCCGGGGGGTGCCCCCACGGTGGCCTGGCCTGCGATCGGGGCGGGCCTGTGGCGTGGGGGCACTCTTTTCCATCCGCCCCGGCCACAGCCTCCGCGATGGCTGACGAGTAAGAGACACCCTCCTTGCGCAAGCGCGGGGATGGCGTCAGCAGCCGTTGACGCTCGACCGGCGAAGTCCTTTCAGCCCCAGCTGGCATGGCGCCAAATGCCTTTCCCGCCGGCTGGCAGCGCGCCAACCAGTCCGGCGCGGGCCTAGCCCCTCAAGGTGAGGGCTTGGCCCCTAAATGTGCGAAAAATCCGCACCTTTGGGGCGGCCCAACGCCGGAGTGGTTCCCGCCACTCCATCCCGCCGGGACCCCCCGCCCCGCCGGGTAGGGGAGAATCCCGGCCCCTGTTTTAATCTATCTGTTTCTGTGTTCTGTTGAAGCTATGTTTTGAAATGCTGAATGTGTGTTTTGAAATGACCTGAGGTTATGAGTGAGTTTTAAAATGGTATTTAATGGACTAGTGGTTTAATGCTAAATAGCTTTCTTTTACCGACAGAAAATAGCTGGCTTATACAGGAGACTCACCAGGATGTTTCCTGGGATGGAAAGTTTCAACTACGAGGAGAGACTGGATAGGTTGGGTTTGTTTCCCCTGGAGCAGAGGAGGCTGAGGGAGGTGTGGGGGGGAGGGAAATCTGATGGAGGTATACAAAATTTTAAGAGGCAGAGATAGAGTAGATCGTGAGAATCTTTTCCCCATGGAAGAGGTGTCTGGAGACCAGAGGTTTAAGGTGAAGAGGAAGTGGTTTAGACGGGACCTGAAGAAACAGTTTTCACCCAGAGGGTGGTGGGAATATGGAAGGTGCTGCCTCAGAGGGTGGTGTAGGCAGGTACTGTTGCAACTCTTTCTCCCAAAATGATGGCCGACATCGATTGGAATTTTCAAGATTGGGTTCTATAAGATAGTCTTGCTGTTGGGTTGGGATATTGAGGGATTTGTTGAAAATGGAGTTCAGGTGATGGCCGGCGGTGATCTAGCCGATCGACAGGACAGGTTTGAGGGGCTGATTGACCTGCCCCGTGTCCCTGTGTGTTCACCTTTCCAGTGGTTGAACTGTAAGAGGGGGGGAGATTCTCCAGTT
The DNA here is from genome assembly GCF_047496885.1 of Scyliorhinus torazame. Lineage (NCBI taxonomy): Eukaryota > Metazoa > Chordata > Chondrichthyes > Carcharhiniformes > Scyliorhinidae > Scyliorhinus > Scyliorhinus torazame. Next base: position 179,031,947 of record NC_092720.1, on the reverse strand, counting down.
GACATCGTGGAAGGCGGGTTAGGAACATTTGGAGAGCCGTTAAAAGCCTGAATCAGCGGATCCCCTCAACAAGTGAAGAGAATAAAGCTTGTCTCTGGTCATTCCCCCCCTCTCCGGATTCACAGCGGATTCCCCTGTCCTCTGAAGCAGGGCCCAACTGCAGAGAGGTGGACAACTTGTGCTATCTCCTCCCCCCCCCCCCCCATTCCCTCAAAATTTCAAAACTCCAGTAAAACGTCAAATTTGGGCGGCAAATGGAAGAGCATGGAAGCCGATGGGCTGAATGGGCTCCTTCTGTACCCTAACGACTTGATAGCAGGGTGCCGAGGATACTCTTTCAAAAAATTCCGTTATGGGATGTGTGTGTCACTGGCGAGGCCCAGCCCTAGCTGCCCTTCAGAAGGTGCTGGTGAGCTGCCTTCTCGAACCACTGCAGTCAGAGGTGTAGGTACACCCACTGTGCTGTTAGGGAGGGAGTTCCAGGATTTTGACCCAGCGACAGTGACATTTCCAAGTCAGGGTGGTGAGTGGCTTGGAGGGGAACTTCAAGTGGTGGTGTTCCCAGGTATCTGTTGCTCTTGTCCATCTAGACGGTAGTGGTCATGAATTTGGAAGGTGCTGCCTAAGGAGCCTTGGTGAATTCCTGCTGTGCATCTTGTAGATGGTACACACGGCTGCTACTGAATTCTGTTCGGAGTGAGATTGATATTTTAACGGATAGAAGGAGATTATTGTTGCTCAATGAGGTGGCCATGCTGGGAGGTGTAAAAATGAACATTGACAGACTTCATTAGTGAACACAAAATAAGAATAAGAATTGTACAGCAGCCTCCTGGTTGTAAAGAGCTCTCATAATGTCTCCTGCCCAAAAAGACTTCACACTTGGTGTAATTCCCTACTCTGAGACTCAATTGGTCACCCAGACCAGGTGATCCTTACTCTGCCGTGCTGCCCTTAAAGGGACAATCACCACAGGAGGGCTCTCGGAGAGGTTGATGGCAGTGTGGGAGAGTCACCAGTCTCCGATCGTGAGGCAGTGGATAAAGGGGGGGGTCTGCACTCGAGAGGAGATGGAGAGAGAAAAATCGAGACTAGTCGAGTAACACAGCTGCTATTTTGCATCTCTTACAGGAAGGTTGGACAGCCCCAGGTCAGACCGCAGAGTCAGCCTGCCAGCCGAACTATTGCTACAGGTGGCCATCCTTGCAGGAGCCGTGTTCGCCTCATATTTGAACGGCTCCCAACGAGGTGAGACTGATGCAAGTCATTTCCAGTGAGACAGGAATCGTGTGTGTGTGTGTGTGTGTGTGTGTGTGTGTGTTTGTGTGTGCGTGGCTAACTAATCCCTGCCATTGACACAGAACCTCAGCAAAACCCCACCCACCCATCAGAAATCCCATATCACCCCCCACAACCCGATGGAACATACTCCAGACCCGCCCAACTGACGGCAATCCCACCTCTCGAGAATACAGCTCCTGGGTGACTGTAAAAACATCGCCACCCGCACCCTGGTCACAATTTCATTTGTCTGCTGTGCCTTAACAACACTTTGAAATTTCGAAGCCACTCCAATTCTGGCCTCTTGTGTACCACCACTTTACGCCTCCCTGCAACTGGTGATCATAATCCGCCTGATCCCCAAACTCTGATATTGCCTCCCTAAACTTGCCCACCTCTCTAACTCAATGACCCTTTCCAGACAGCTTCTAGCCCCTTGTCCTTCCTGGTTGTGGTTACCCTTATTCATATTGCGTTATATGGCATGATGGAAATATTATGATCCCAGACCAGACCCCAACAATGGCTAGGATACTGGACAAAAAACCCAATATTTTATTTAGTTTGTAAAACTGAGAGGAAAGGATACTTCACCCCAGAAGTGATTTCACGCACAAATAGGGATATGGTAAATTAAAACAAACTTTATTACTAACACAGCATTAATAACCTTAACCTTATAAATACAAATAGCTTTATACAAATAGCTTAGCAATGTTTATCAATACAATGACACAATAACCCTTAACTGCTATCTTTATCTCCACTCAAACAACACCCGTCTCAAGCCAAAATCCACTTTTAAATACAGTTAGTAGACCCAGGAATACTTGCTGTAAAGAGATGTCTTGGGTAAACACCTTTGGGAAAGCAATATCCTTCAGGAACCAGCTGCAGATTGTTGCCTGTCTCAACTTGCTGTTTAAACTGCCTATCAGCTCACAGGCAAAAATTGAACTCAATGTCTTGAGATCAGCTGCTTCTGGTCTGTCCCCAGTCAAATATTTAATTGAACTGTTTGGAAAGAAGCTGCTGGTCTTTAACTAAACTGTATTGCGAGAAGCCGCTTCTCTTCTGTTCACATCCTATTCTAAAACTAAACTCATACTCCAGAGACTGCTTCAGAATCGAGCTCCTCCCATTAACTGCACTCACTAAGCTGAACACAATGACTCTAATTATCTACTCTACAGGAAACCCTCTTAATATAAACAAAAGTCCAAATTTTTATGATGCTTTAATTGCACCTCTGGCTCCAAAATGCCTTTCAAACCAGGATTTTTAAAAACATGACTGCAGCAGTCACACACACCACCCTAGGCTTTTAACCCTTACTGCACCAAATACATATTATACAATATATCTGAAATTCATAGGATGTGACCACTGGCTCGACGAGTGGAACCCGAGGAACTTGTGACGGCGGGGATCCGCACCCAATCATTGCCCTGCTTCACTGAACCTCTGCTGAGGGATCCAATCCTCGTGGCATTTCACTGAGACAGGCGACAGTCATTGGATGGATTGTCAACCTTGACATCGAACTATAACTGCTTCCCCAGCCATGTGAATAAAAAAGTACGTCTGTTTCCAAATAACTCCACAACCCTCGCCGATCCTCCGGCCTTACAACTGGGTGAAGCCTCTGTGCTCTTTTACGTCCAACATCTAGCGTGATTGCAATTTTACTCGCCCCCAATATTGGAGAGTGCCATTCTGTCAGCTTCCTGGGCCTGAATCTTTGGATTTCTCTCATGAACATCTCTGCCTTTCTTTAACCCTCTCTCTTCCACTTTTTATATTCATCCTGGGGATGTGGGCATCGCTGGCTTGCCCAACATTTATTGCTCACCCTTAATTGCCCCCTGAGTAGGTGGTGGTGAACTGCCTTCTTGAACCACTGCAGTCCCTGTGGTGTAAGTACACCCACTGTGCTGTTAGGGAGGGAGTTCCAGTATGTCAGCGACAGTGAAGAAACGGCCGATGTATTTCCAAGTCAGGATGGTGAGTGTCTTGGATGGTTTTGGGGCTCCCAGGTATCTGCTTCTCTTGTCCATCCAGATGGTAGTGGTCATGGGTTTGGAAGGTGCTGTTGAAGGAGCATTGGTGAGTTACTGCAGTGAATCTTGTGGATGGTACACGCGGCTGTTGCTGTGTGTCAGTGGTGGAGGGTTTGAATATTTGTTGAATGGGTGCCAATCAAGCGGGCGCTTTGTCCTGGATGGGGTTGAGTTTCTTGAGTGTTGTTGGAGCTGCACTCATCCAGGCAAGTGGGGGGTATTCCATCAGAGTCCTGACTTGTGCCTTGTAGGTTTTGGACAGGCTTTGGGGAGTCAGGTGGTGAGTTACTCGCCGTAGGATTCCGAACATTTGACCTGCTCTTGTAGTGACAGTATTTATATGGCTAATCCAGTTCAGTTTTTGGTCAATGGTAACCTACAGGATGTTGATAGCAGGGTTTCAGAGATGGTAATGACATTGAATGTCAAGGGGGAATGATTAGATCCTCTCTTGTTGGGATGCTCATTGTCTGACACTTGTGTGGCATGAATATTACTTGCCATCTATCAGCCAAGCCTGGATATTGTCCAGGCCTTGCTGCATTTGGGCATGAACTGCTTCAGTTATGGGACCGCGTGGCCTGTTTAACAGTTGCCACTTTCGCTGTTTGTCACGCAAGTAGTCCTGTGTGTAGCTTCACCAGGTTGACACCTCATTTTTTATGTATGCCTGGTGCTGCATGGCATGGCTGTGGACAGCACGGTGGCACAGTGGATAGCGCTGCTGCCTCAAAATGCCAGGGACCTGGCTTCAATTCTGGCCTTGGGTGACTGTCTGTGTAAAGCTTGCACGTTCTCTACGTGTCTGCGTGGGTTTCCTCTGGGTGCTCCGGTTTCCTCCCACAGTGCACAGATGAGCAGGTCAGGTGGACTGGCCACGCTAAATTGCCCCTTAGTGGCCAGGTATGTGCAGGTTAGGTGGGAGAGTCAGCCTAAATGGGGGGGGGGGGGGGGTTCAGAGGGTTGATGCACACTTGATGGACCGAATGGCCCACTTCTGCACTGTAGGAATTCTCTGATTCTAATCTATGATTCTGTACTCCTGGCATGGCCTCATGCATTTTTCATTGAATCAGGTTTGATGGCAATGTGGAGATGCTGGCGTTGGTCTGGGTGGGCACAGTAATCTTACACCAGGTTAAAGTCCAACAGGTTTGTCTTGAATCACTAGCTTTTGGAGCACAGCTCCTTCATCAGGTGACTCACCTGTGCTCCGAAAGCTCGTGATTCGAAACAAACCTGTTGGACTTTAACCTGGTGTTGCAAGACTTCTTACGATGGCAATGGGATATCGGCCGGGCCATGAGGTTGTGGTTTTACACAATTCAGCTCATGACCCACAGCACTGTATCTCATTAAATGGCTCCGTGTCATATTTATTGGTTTATGACATTTGTTTGAATTGCCTTGGCATGATTTATTCTGCTAAAGGTACTATATAAAGAAAGTGGTTGTTACTGAGTTGTACAGGATCCTCAGAGACCAAAGGACAAGGCCATAATAGGTAAACCTTACATCGGAACGCAACGGGGTACTATTAATTTTGATTGCTGCGAGTCCCTTAGTTTTGTAATTATAATGTCTCCTTATCACAGTGTGTGAGAGTCCACAACGAAGAGAGGGAAGCTCTGTTGTTCCTGTGACTCCCGTTGGAAGCTCCCAGGACGGAGGATCAATATTGTGCATCATGTGACCTGTAGCAGCTATCTTTTCGTTTAGCAAAAGATTTCACCCTCACCCTGGAGATTGTAGCAACTCCTGAAGGCAACTAAATTCCACCTGCTCAAGGGCAAATTGTGAGGGGTAATGCATTGGCAACAATTTGGCTATTGTGTTTGCAGCAGTGACTATAATTCAAAGGAAAAGTGTTTCATCGAGTGAACACTGGGACCTCCTGAGACGACGAAAGACACAATGCCAAGGTAAATTTGTAATTTTCTTTCCCTTCCAGGCCCATTTACAGTGAAAGGGCCAGACTCCCTCACCGTGGCCCACTTGGGTGAGGATGTGGTCCTCAGCTGTTTGGTGGTCCCCTTCAGGCAGGACATGAAGCTATGGGTTGAATGGAAGGATCTGGACACCGGAGCTACGATCCTGACGTGCGAGAGCGATCGGACAGAGCAGTGCCTAGCCCTCGGGGGCAGAGCCCACCTCTTCGTGGGTCAGCCGCCGGCTGGGAACATGTCGATCGGACTACGAGGGGTGAAGGAATCTGACGCCGGGACATATCGGTGCACCGTCAGCTCCAATGGCCATTCCAGCCACGTGGATATGGAGCTCGCCATGGTCGGTAAGATGGTTGGCATTAACTGTGGTGTGCCTGACCCTCACCCTGAACCCCCCCCCCCCCCACCCACAATCAGTGGCCAAGCTTGCCAGCTCTAACTCAATGGGTAGGCACTATCCCCTGAGATAGGAAGGTGGAAGGTTACTGTTTTGTGTCCCACACTGGGCCGGTAAATCAGTCAGCGCTGGGGAAACGCGAACACAGAATGTTGGGAAAAACTCTGGAGGTCAGTAACACCTGTCGGGGGTGAAAACAGAGCCAACGTTCCCCGTCTGTCTTTGAACTCCACAGGTGCCGGCTGAGATTTCCCCCGGCCTTTCCTGTTTTTGTTTCAGATTCCAGCCGCCGCAGTGTTTTGCTGATGGTAATGCTCTGGGAGGGGACACAGGTTGGAATCCCACCTTGTCAGCTGGTGGAAGTTAAATTTGAAAATTAATTAATTGAATGCTAGCTCAGCCGACGCCATCCGCTCTGCAATTCTTTTTTTAAAATATATTTTTATTTGTTTTTTAACATTTTATGCATAAAATAAAACAACCCCAACAAAAAGAATGACAAAAGAACTCCTCCTTCTACCAACCACCCCCATATAACTCAAACCAACCATCCCAAACCACCCTCCCCCGAACCCTACACCCCTTAGCAGTTGACAGTAACCAACTCTTTAAAGTGAAGTATAAGTAGACCCCATCTCTTATGGAACCCCTCAGTCACACCTTCTCAAGATACAGGAAGTCCATCAGGTTGCCCAGCCACACAGAGGCACAGGGTGGAGAAGCTGACCTCCACCCCAACAGGGCCCACCTTCAGCACCTCCCAAGCCACTGACAGCGAGACCTCCCCATTTGTGTTGAACCTCACTTAATCATCATTCGCCTTTGCCAACACGAAAACACGGATCTGCGAGCAACCCCACATCCAACCTCCACACTGGCCTTTGTGCAGGCCCCTTCCCCAAGACCACATCCGGCAAGTGCGGAGCATGATCTGAAATAACGATCGCCGAGTATTCCGCCTTCCTCACCCCCGGCAGCAACGAAAATGAAATGAAATGAAAATCACTCATTGTCACAAGTAGGCTTCAAATGAAGTTACTGTGAAAAGCCCCTGGTCGCCACATTCCGGCATCTGTTCGGGGAGGCTGGTACGGGAATTGAACCTGCACTGCTGGCCTGCCTTGGTCTGCTTTAAAGCCAGCTATTTAGCCCTGTGCTAAACCAGCCCCTCCCCATAATAAAGAACTCAATCCTTGAATACACATTATGCACTGGTGAGAAAAAGGAATACACTCTACCCACTGGATACTTGAACCTCCAAGGATCTGCTCCCCATCTCCTTCATAAACGTTGCCAACACCTCAAGAATCTCGCTCTCTTAACAGGTCCACCCAATCCCCGCACATTCCATGTTACCATTCGGACTCGCTCCCCCCCCCCCCCCACTCCTATCAGCCATGACTACTCCATGGGGCACACCTACCCCCCCCCCCTCCCCACCTTCTAAGCCCACCATTCTCCCAAAATGGCCCCCCCGCCCCGCCCCGCCTCATGAATAAGACTAAGCCCTACCCCAAGTCACTGTCAACCATCTACCCCCCCCCCCCCCCCCCCCCCCACCCCCCCACCCCCCCCATCCCAGAAATTCCCCAAGCACTTCCTCTCGAAACCGGTCCTCTCAGCATACGCCCCGTCCCCCACCATTCACACCTCCTAGGCCCGCAGAAACCTGTCAACACAGTCTCGCCTGAACGCGGCCCCCTCCCCCCACCTGGCTCCCGCTCACTAGCCACCTTAGGTTTGCCAGCGAAGTGGCCCCACCAGAGACCCCTCCCCCGCCCCACGTACCTAACACAAAGACCAACAAAGAAACCACTCCCCACGCAGCTCTTCTAAACAATCAAACATACTAAACACCACCCCAAGGGGAAAACATCCCGACCCATTGTCCCATCGTCCCCAAACCAACTCCTCTCAACCACAACATAAGAAATCAAACTTCAATCTCAGTTCAGTCCCCGTCCTTCAGCTTTTACGAATGCCTGCGCCTTCTCCGCCATCTCAAATAAATGGTCCTTGGAGTTATAGGTAACTCTCCGCTCCGCTGGGTAGACCGTCCAGAACTGAACATCACTCTTATACAGCACTGCCTTCGCTCTATTAAAGGCCGCCCGCCGTTTTGCCAGCACCACTGTGATGTCCTGGTATATACGAATACCACAGCCTTCCTTCACCTCTCGATTCTGCTTGGCACATCCCAAGACCTTCTCCTTCATCTGATATCTGTGAAAACAAGACTATCCCAGCTTCACCTTTGGCTTCTGCCAGAGTGACTGATGAGCCCTATCCAGCTCAAAGAGGTGTTCTCCTTCTCCTCCCTCAATAACTTGGCAAACATCCCTGAAAAGTCTGCCCCAAGCCCTCCAGCCCCTCAGGCAGCCCCAAATATTCTGCCGCCATGTTTTCCAGGTCCTCCACTTTGGCTCTCTCTCAGCACTTTATTGCTCTCCTCCACCTCCCGCAGCTCCTCTCCCATCGAGGAGCGCTGGTCACCGTGTCACGACAATGCCTCCTCCACCCCCTTCAACCCCTCACCATGCTCCCATACCATTTGCTACATCCTTCCTGGAGCCTCCTTTATTGGGGCCAGCGTATCCTCCACCAGCTCTTTGAGCATTCCCATCATCTCCTTCCCATGTCGCTCAAAATGCTTGGCAAACTGCCGCTCAAACCACCGCCATCACCTCTGGTTGCATGTCCACCCCACACGGGCGAGTTAGCTCCCAACATCTTTCCTCCCACAGAACTCCGCACCGAACTCAGACCCCCAGGTGGACTAGTGCTCGTTCCTCCTCTAGCTGTATTCTTTCATTGGGATTTCGACATCCTCTAATACCCACAACTTTACTGAAGGCAGCTCATATTAGGGTGCCCCCCAAAACTAGATACAAAATGGGAACACTCGTGGGAGCCACCCTGCGACCTCCACCTGCATGTCATAGAATCATAGAATTTACAGTGCAGATGGAGGCCATTCGGCCTATCGAGTCTGCACCAGTGCCTGGAAAGAGCACCCCGCTTAAGCCCACATCTCCACCCTATTCCTGTAACCCCACCCCTTTTTGGACACCTAGGGGCAATTTATCGTGGCCAATCCACCTAACCTGCACATCTTTGGACTGTGGGAGGAAACCGGAGCGCCCGGAGGAAACTCACTCAGACACAGGGAGAACGTGCAGACTCTGCACAGGTAGTGACCCAAGGCAGGAATCGAAACTGGGACCCTGGAGCTGTGAAGCAACTGTGCTAACCACTGTGCTGCCACCGGACGTTTGCTCTGCCATCAGTAAGATCCCGGTTGATCTGTTTGTGTTTTGAGTCCCTATCTACCCCCATAACCTTTGATTCCCTTGTGCACCAAGAATCTATCTACGTCCCTCTTATATATCTACCTCCGTCTCTGCCGCCTTCTGAGGCAGAAAGTTTCAAAGTTGCACAATCCTTTAACAGAAAAAAACTTCTTCTCATTCCTGTCCTAAAGGGGCGGCCCCATCGTATTAAAACTGTGGCCCCTGGTTCTGGACTCACCCACAAGAGGAAACGTCCTTTCCACATCCTCCTTGTAAAGACCCGTTCAGGATCTTACACATTTCAATCAAGTCAATGCACACTCTCCTAAGCTCCAGTGGAAACAAGCCCAGTCTGTCCAAGCTTTCCTCGTAGGGCAACCCAAGAGATAGAAAATGCTCGGGTGGCGCAGTGGCTAGCACTGCTGCCTCGCAGCTCCAGGGACCCGGGTTCGATTCCGACCTCGGGTGACAGTCTGTACGGAGTCTGCACGTTCTCCCTGCGTCTGCGTGGGATTCCTCCGGGTGCTCCAGTTCCCTCCCACAGACCAAAGATGCAGGTTAGGTGGATTGCCCATGCTAAATTGCCCCTAGGTGGAGTTACAGGGATAGGCTGGGGGATTGGGTGAAGGTAGGGCGCTCTTTCAGAGGGTCGGTGCAGACTCGATGGGCCGAATGGCCTCGTTCTGCACTGTAGGGATTCTACTCGGTGAAGGGAGGAAAAGGAGAGTGAATGTTTCAGGTCGATGACCCGGAAAAGGTAGGGATATGGAAGAGGGGAAGGTGGAAAAAGAAACAAAGGGAAGGGGAGGTTATTTGACACTGTGGTAGACCAGAGAGATTAAATGACAAAAAGAGCTAATGGTGGAAGGCCAGAAGGAGTGGTTGGGGGACAAGAATCAACAGATGCTTCTCGAGTAGGTGTGAATGGCAGACCGATGAACAAATGCCACCCAAAAACAAAAACTGGGCGAATTACAGTGGTGGGCAGCCCCAAGCTTGGGGCCGCGCCGATGCCAGGTCTGAAATGGGGAAATACTGGGCTGGTCGAAGGTGTCCCGCAGTTTGGGCCGCCCAGTCTGTATTTGGTCTCTACAGTGTAGAGTAGGCCGTGCTGTGAGCAGGTAACACTGAATCTAAAGGGGTACATTTACTTTGCGATGGGTGAACCTGCACGTACGTCTTCCCTCTCGACTGAGCGGGGTGTTCTGGTCTTTTCTAGCCTTCGGGAGAAAGCCGGGTTTGTCGATAACGCAGTCCGACGAGAGCGTCGTCGCTTACGCCTGCCAGTCTGAGGGCTGGTACCCCGAACCTGACATTATCTGGAAAGACAGCTTCGGAAACAGCCTGGTGCCACTGTCCACAGTGACCAAAGTGAGAGACGAGCAGGGACTGTACAATGTGGATATCCAGTATCGGACAACTGATAGCGTTTCATCCACTGTGACCTGTATCATCTACAACAAACTGGGCAATGTCAAGAAGATGTCGACTGCATATGTAGTAGGTCAGTGATTGCAACATTCAAAGCTTAACAATAGTTTTTTTTAAATGTTAAGTTATTACAAATAATAATTACATGTGAAATTGGGGCAGAATGAGGCCATTCTGCCCCTCGAGTCTGCATCGCCATTCAGTAAGATCACAGCTGATCTATTGCTATTTCGAATTCCACATTCTCACCTGTTATGGGCCAGGGTTTAGGCGACCCCAAAGTCTATCATGGAGTTCACCTGACCCAAAGCTTTTAATAGATTGTGGTACGGGGAGCACACGACCCACTCTACAGGTGTGGTACAGCAGAAATGGAAAAGTATTTTTTAAAGCAAAACAATGTTTATTCTATTAACTCAAGTTAACCTTTTTAAAACATACAGTGAACATCTTAGCAACCATTAATTCAAATACAACCTCCAAAGAATACAACTCTAGGTAATCCTTTAAGCTTTCCTTTTAGCATCCATAAGACTTAAAAAACACCTTTTACCAGAAGTACATCAGGTTAAAGTCACGACTGTTATAAGTTGTAAATCACCAGGATCGATTTACAGTCTTTACGTTACAGGGAGAGACTCTAATACACCTTCAGGCTGTGACTGCAGCTATCCAGCTCTGCAAACGAAACTAAAACACACCCTGCAGCAAACAGCCTAAATCGAAAGTAAAAAGCTGACAGGCAGCCCAGCTCCACCCACTCTCTGACATCACTGCAGTAATACACCCATTTCTTAAAGGTACTCTCACTGCAGATACTTTTATACACACCCATTTATAAACACCCATTTCTTGAAGGTACTCTCACATGATACATCTACCCCTCGATAACCTTAGAATCCTTTCTACAATCGGAATCTATCTTCCTCTACCTTAAAATTATTCAGTGACTCCGCCTCCGCCGCCTTCTGAGGCAGAGTTCCAAAGTCGCACAATTCTCTGAGAGAACAAAAATCTCCTCATCTCTATCCTAAAAGAGTGACCCCCTCATTTTGAAACAGTGCCCCCTGGTTCCGGACTCCCCCACAAGTGGAAAATTCCTTTTCATGTCCATCTTGTCGAGACCGGCCAGTATCTTATACACTTCAATCAAGTCACCCCCTTACTCTTCTAAACTCCAGTGGAACAAGCCCAGTCTGTCCAACCTTTCCTCATAAGACAACTGCTGAATCCAGATATCAATCTAGTATGTTGCTCTTTTTAGCCTTAGTTTTATTAGCTCTGATTATGTCACCTTTGCTCACGAATCGCCAGGTATCTTTCTGATACCGCCACGTGTTCAAGCTCACCGCTTAGTAAGATTGAAATCAATGGTCATTTATTATGTACAGCAATAAATACTTACACAATAATCCTACTATCTCTTACAAAACCTACAACTACTGGCCAATACTTAACTTTTGGGGATGGCCCACCAGGTCAGGGAAACAAATGGTTTATCGAATTGGATCTGGCCTGCGGGATTCAAAAGGCTGATGCGGGTCGATGGCTAGGAGTCTCTATCGGGTAGCGATCGCTAGAGTCAAACTTACGGTTTCTGGTCAATGGTTCTTGCGAAGGTTGCGAGCAGGAGAAGAAGAGAGAGAGAGCGATCTGAACTTGGCCCCTCAATTTATAGGGCCCAGGAGCTTCCCGCCTCGCGGGGCGGCCCTTGACCCTGAGTCCCAAGTGATTGGACTTGTTCCCAATCACTGGGTTCGATATGCTCCAATAATGGGGCGATTCCTCGATCGGGGGGTGGTCGTTCACCTGTCTTTGTTTCGGCCACTGCAGGCGCCGACAGGTCTGGCCCGGCATTCAATTGCTAATATGTTGCAATTGTTCCCGGGGATAGCCGATTAAACTGCAGATGTCTGGGTTGATGTGCTGCTAATAGTCTTGAGTATCGATCTGGGCCAACTTCCCCAGAGCCGAATACGCTATTCTGTCTGCAGCTGTCCGTTTGTGTCCTGTTGGCTGCTTTTCCCATCAGCCTTTTCGGTTAGCCATTTTATATCGGGTTTTGGCCAAATTAATAGGGAATCAGCCATTTTAGGTGGCTACAAGTAAACCTCCTCTGAACCGCCTCCAATGCATGTAAATCACATGTAAATTGTCTGTTCATGAAGTGAGGAGATGTTTGGCTGTGTTTCAGGCCCTGCATCAGCATTGAGCACAAACAGGTCAAATATAATATGACTTAAATACTGTTACACAAACTGCCCCATCAAACACGCCCAGGACAGGTACAGTTCGGGGTTAGATACAGAGTGTAATAAACCACTGTTGTACTTATATCAGAGGAAGTACGGTAGAACCAGCACTACAGGTTCGCCTGTGGCCCCTGCCTGCTGGCTCCGCCCAAGAGGCGGGGTATAATTATGCGTGTCCTCCAGCTCGCAGCCATTTTGCCAGCTGCTGTGGGAGGCCACACATCTGATACCAATAAAGCCTCAGTTTGGATTCAACTTTCGTCTTCAGTCAAATTGATCGTGCCTCAATTTATTGGTATCAGTTTCGAAGGATGGACCTTCGTATTAAACCGGATCGCCTGCAGCTGGTTCCGCACTCAAGCGACGCCAGAAAGGACTTCCAGCACTGGCTAGCTTGCTTTGAAGCGTATATCAATGCGGCGCCGACCCCTGTTCCAGAGGCTCAGAAGTTCCAGAGGCTCAGAAGATCCAGATCTTATATTCCAGGCTCAGCTCCAAAGTCTTCCCACTGATCCAGGATGCGCCAAACTACACCGAAGCCATGACTCGACTCAAGGACAATTACGAGCAGAAGACAAACACGCTCTTCGCCAGGCATGCGCTCACAACTCGTTCTCAGCTACCGGGTGAGTCCATAGAAGACTTCTGGAGGGCCCTAATCCCACTAGTCCGGGACTGTGACTGCCAGGACGTTACAGCTAAGGAACACTCAGACCTCTTTATGTGGGACGCCTTTGTGACTGGAATTGGGTCAGATGTCATACGTCAGCGGCTCTAAGAAGGGGCCATGCGCGACCTTGCAGAGACTAAAATGCTAGCGCTCTCCATGATGGTCGCCCTTCGCAACGTCCAGTCCGACGACCCCAACCGCGCGGCCCACCCCTCCTACGCTTCATGGACCTCACAGGCAGCCGCCCCAGCGGGGGCACTGCCCACCCAAGACGCCTGCGCTATACGCCAGCCAGCAAACCCCCGGGGGCCCCGATGCTACTTTTGCGGCCAGCAAAAGCACCCCCGCCAATGCTGCCCGGCCCAATGTGCCCTTTGTAAAGCCTGCGGGAAGAGGGCCACTTCGCCGTGGTGTGCCAGGCCCGCTCAGTGGCCGCGATCGCCCCCACCCCACCCGGTCACGGACAATGGGTGCTGCCATCTTCTCCTCCCCCACAGACCATGTGCGATCAGTGGGCGCCGCCATCTTCCCCTCCGCGCAACACTTGCGTTTCATGGGCGCTGCCATCTTGCTCCACCCCCGCAACGTGCGAGCCCCCAAGATCTCCGGGCGCCGCCATCTTGTCTACTCCTCAGCACCACCAGCATTCCAAGATCTGAACTCACCAGCCGCCCCATTACCCGATGATCAACCAAGGCTCGCCTCCATGTCACTCGACCAGTCTCGCCCGCATAACCTGACCAACGCATCCACCAGCGTGAAAGTCGACGGCCATGTGACCTCTTGCCTGCTGGACTCCGGGAGCACCGAGAGCTTTATACACCCGGATACGGTAAGGCGCTGCTCCCTCACGATACAGCCTGCCAATCAAAGAACCTCCCTGGCCTCGGATCCCATTGCGTAGCGATCCGGGGGTACTGTACGGTCCAGGGCGTAGAATTCCACGGCTTTCGCCTCTACGCTGCCCCTAACCTCTGCGCTGCACTTATCCTCGGCCTGGATTTCCAGTGCAACCTCCAGAGCCTAACTCTGAAATTCGGCAGGCCCTTACCACCCCTTACTGTGTGTGGTCCCGCGACCCTAAAGGTCGACCCACCTTCCCTCTTTGCTAATCTAACTCCAGATTGCAAACCCGTCGCCACCAGGAGCAGACGGTACAGCACCCAGGATAAGACCTTCATCAGGACCGAAGTCCAGCGGTTGCTTCGGGAAGGCATCATCGAGGCCAGCAACAGCCCCTGGAGAGCCCAAGTGGTAGTGGTTAAATCTGAGGAGAAAAACCGAATGGTCGTGGACTGCAGCCAGACCATCAACCAGTACACGCAGCTCGACGCGTACCCCCTCCCACGCATATCTGACATGGTTAACCAGATTGCACAGTACCGGGTCTTCTCAACGGTGGACCTATAATCCGCCTACCACCAGCTCCCCATCCGTAAATCGGACCGTCCATACACTGCCTTCGAGGTAGAGGGCCGTCTATATCACTTCCTTCGGGTCCCCTTCGGCGTCACAAACGGGGACTCTGTCTTCCAAAGGGAGATGGACCGAATGGTCGACGGGTACGGTTTGCGGGCCACGTTTCCGTTCCGAGACAATGTCACCATCTGCAGCCATGATCAGCAGGACCACGACGCCAACCTTGCTAAATTTCTCCACACCGCTACTCTCCTAAACCTCACTTACAACAAGGAGAAGTGCGTGTTCAGCACGAACCGCTTAGCCATCCTCGGCTATGTGGTCCAGAATGGAGTTCTGGGGCCCGATCCCAACCACATGCACCCCCTCATGGAGATCCCCCTCCCGCACTGCCCCAAGGCCCTCAAACGCTGCCTGGGGTTCTTTTCATATTACGCGCAGTGGGTCCCAAACTATGCGGACAAGGCCCGCCCACTCATACAGTCCACCCAGTTTCCCCTGACGGCCGAGGCCCAACAGGCCTTCGCCCGGATCAGAGCTGATATTGCCAAGGCCACAATGCACGCTGTAGATGAAACGCTGCCCTTCCAAGTGGAAAGCGACGCATCAGACATTGCCCTTGCCGCCACCCTCAATCAGGTAGGCAGGCCCGTGGCATTCTTTTTCTGCACCCTTCATGCCTCTGAAATGCGGCACTCATCCATCGAAAAAGAGGCCCAAGCTATCGTTGAAGCTGTGCGGCATTGGAGGCATTGCCTGGCCTCATTTCGAGTGAAAGTCCCATCACTTCCCT
Organism: Scyliorhinus torazame; assembly: GCF_047496885.1. Lineage (NCBI taxonomy): Eukaryota > Metazoa > Chordata > Chondrichthyes > Carcharhiniformes > Scyliorhinidae > Scyliorhinus > Scyliorhinus torazame. The sequence continues at coordinate 179,016,408 of NC_092720.1, read as the reverse complement.
TGTCCAAATATATACAACATTGGCTCCTTTAGCCCATACACCCGCGCGCAGTGAAACAAAAAAGAAGAAAATACAGTCATGAGGTTACATCGGCACATGGCCATTTCTCAATTTCCCAGTTCTGCCACAGTCCTTCTGCCTTCGCAAACTCCTCCGCTGCTTCCGCCGTTCCAAAATAAAAGTCCCTGAGCTTGTAAGTCACCCTCAGCTTCGCTGGATTTACAATGCCGCACTGCACCTTGCTAATGTACAGTGCCCTCTTCACCCGGTTGAAGGCCGCCCGCCTCCTTGCCAGCTCCACCGGAAAGCCCTGGTATACACGCATACCAGCTCCAGCCCACTGCACCACCCGCTTCTGCTTGGCCCAGCTCAGGACCTTCTCTTTCACACTGTACCTATGGAAGCACAGAGTCACTACCCTTGGTGGCTCACTCACCTTTGGTACAGGCCTCCACGACCGATGAGCCCGATCCAGTTCATATCGGGAGGGATCCTCCCCCTCCCCCAATAGTTTCGCCAGCATCGCGGCAAAATACTCAGTCGGCCTCGGTCCTTCAACTCCTTTGGGCAGCCCCACAACCCTCAAATTCTGTCGCCTGGATCTGTTTTCCAGGTCTTCCATTTTTCCTTGCAGATCTTTGTTAATGTCCATCACCTTCCACATCTCCTTCCCCATCGAGTCAAGTTGATCACCGTGCTGCAATAATGTCTCCTCCACTTCCTTCAGCGCCTCCCCTTGCTCTCGCACCTCCGCCACTGCGCTCGCCACCGCCTTCGTCACCGGGGAAATCGCCTCCTCCACCAGCACACTTAAAACCTCTCTCATCTCCTCCCTCATTGTCTCCATGTATTTTGCAAACTGCCTTTCGAATTCCGCAGCCATCACCTCAGTTATTTCTTCAGCCGTAAGCAGTGCGGCCTTCCCTGGTGCTCCACCCTCCATTTTCCATGGTGACCCCGCGGTGAACTTTCCACTCCCCAACGGACCTCCAGCTGTTTTCCTTACGGACGTTCTTTTGCTCACCCTCGACATTTTTCTTCACTGTGCCTTCACTCTGCCGCCTCTGTGCCTTCTCCCTGCTTTTGCCACCTCCGTGGACCCTGGGACCGGGCTTAAAGCCCCGAAAATGGGGGGAGATTTTAATACGGTGTTGGAACCAGGGCTGGATAGGTCGAAGTCCAGGACTGGAAGGAGGCCGGCAGCAGCCAAGGTGCTTAAAGATTTTATGGAGCAGATGGGAGGTGTAGACCCGTGGAGATTTAGCAGACCTAGGAGTAAGGAGTTCTCGTTTTTCTCCTATGTCCATAAAGTCTACTCGCGAATAGACTTTTTTTGTGCTGGGTAGGGCATTGATCCCGAAGGTGAGGGGAACGGAGTATACGGCTATAGCCATTTCGGATCACGCTCCACACTGGGTGGACTTGGAGATAGGGGAGGAAACAGGAGGGCGCCCACCCTGGAGAATGGACATGGGACTAATGGCAGATGAGGGGGTGTGTCTAAGGGTGAGGGGGTGCATTGAAAAGTACTTGGAACTCAATGATAATGGGGAGGTCCAGGTGGGAGTGGTCTGGGAGGCGTTGAAGGCGGTGGTTAGAGGGGAACTGATATCAATAAGGGCACATAAAGGGAAGCAGGAGAGTAAGGAACGGGAGCGGTTGCTGCAAGAACTTTTGAGGGTGGACAGACAATATGCGGAAGCACCGGAGGAGGGACTGTACAGGGAAAGGCAAAGGCTACATGTAGAATTTGACTTGCTGACTACAGGCACTGCAGAGGCACAATGGAGGAAGGCACAGGGTGTACAGTACGAATATGGGGAGAAGGCGAGCAGGTTGCTGGCACACCAATTGAGGAAAAGGGGAGCAGCGAGGGAAATAGGGGGAGTGAGGGATGAGGAAGGAGAGATGGAGCGGGGAGCGGAGAGAGTGAATGGAGTGTTCAAGACATTTTATAAAAAAGTATATGAAGCTCAACCCCCGGATGGGAGGGAGAGAATGATGGGCTTCTTGGATCGGCTGGAATTTCCCAAGGTGGAAGAGCAGGAAAGGGTGGGACTGGGAGCACAGATCGAGGTAGAAGAAGTGGTGAAAGGAATTAGGAGCATGCAGGCGGGAAAGGCCCCGGGACCGGATGGATTCCCAGTCGAATTCTATAGAAAATATGTGGACTTGCTCGCCCCGGTACTGACGAGGACCTTTAATGAGGCAAAGGAAAGGGGACAGCTGCCCCCGACTATGTCTGAAGCAACGATATCGCTTCTCTTAAAGAAGGAAAAGGACCCGCTACAATGCGGGTCCTATAGACCTATTTCCCTCCTAAATGTAGATGCCAAGGTCCTGGCCAAGGTAATGGCAATGAGAATAGAGGAATGTGTCCCGGGGGTGGTCCACGAGGACCAAACTGGGTTTGTGAAGGGGAGACAGCTGAACACGAATATACGGAGGTTGTTAGGGGTAATGATGATGGCCCCACCAGAGGGAGAAACAGAGATAGTAGTGGCGATGGATGCCGAGAAAGCATTTGATAGAGTGGAGTGGGATTATTTGTGGGAGGTGTTGAGGAGATTTGGTTTTGGAGAGGGGTATGTTAGATGGGTGCAGCTGTTGTATAGGGCCCCAGTGGCGAGCGTGGTCACGAATGGACGGGGATCTGCATATTTTCGGCTCCATAGAGGGACAAGGCAGGGATGCCCTCTGTCCCCATTATTGTTTGCACTGGCGATTGAGCCCCTGGCGATAGCGTTGAGGGGTTCCAAGAAGTGGAGGGGAGTACTTAGGGGAGGAGAAGAGCACCGGGTATCTTTGTATGCGGACGATTTGCTACTATACGTGGCGGACCCGGCGGAGGGGATGCCAGAAATAATGCGGATACTTGGGGAGTTTGGGGATTTTTCAGGGTATAAATTGAACATGGGGAAAAGTGAGTTGTTTGTGGTGCATCTAGGGGAGCAGAGTAGAGAAATAGAGGACCTACCGTTGAGGAAGGTAACAAGGGACTTTCGTTACCTGGGGATCCAGATAGCTAAGAATTGGGGCACATTGCATAGGTTAAATTTAACGCGGTTGGTGGAACAGATGGAGGAGGATTTCAAGAGATGGGATATGGTATCCCTGTCAATGGCAGGGAGGGTGCAGGTGGTTAAGATGGTGGTCCTCCCGAGATTCCTCTTTGTGTTTCAGTGCCTCCCGGTGGTGATCACGAAGGCTTTTTTTAAAAGGATTGAAAAGAGCATCATGGGTTTTGTGTGGGCCGGGAAGACCCCGAGAGTGAGGAAGGGATTCTTACAGCGTAGCAGGGATAGGGGGGGGCTGGCACTACCGAGCCTAAGTGAGTATTATTGGGCCGCTAATATTTCAATGGTGAGTAAGTGGATGGGAGAGGAGGAGGGAGCGGCGTGGAAGAGATTAGAGAGGGCGTCCTGTAGGTGGACTAGCCTACAGGCTATGGTGACAGCCCCATTGCCGTTCTCACCGAGGAACTACACCACAAGCCCGGTGGTGGTGGCTACACTGAAGATTTGGGGACAGTGGAGACGGCATAGGGGAAAGACTGGAGCCTTGGGGGGGTCCCCGATAAGAAACAACCATAGGTTTGCCCCGGGGGGAATGGATGGGGGATATGGAATGTGGCAAAGAGCAGGAATAACGCAACTGAAAGATCTGTTTGTGGATGGGAAGCTCGCGAGTCTGGGAGCGCTGACCGAGAAATATGGGTTGCCCCAAGGGAATGCATTCAGGTATATGCAACTGAGGGCTTTTGCGAGGCAACAGGTGAGGGAATTCCCGCAGCTCCCGACACAAGAGGTGCAGGACAGAGTGATCTCAAAGACATGGGTGGGGGATGGTAAGGTGTCAGATATATATAGGGAAATGAGGGACGAAGGGGAGACTATGGTAGATGAACTAAAAGGGAAATGGGAAGAAGAGCTGGGGGAGGAGATCGAGGAGGGGCTGTGGGCAGATGCCCTAAGCAGGGTAAACTCGTCGTCCTCGTGTGCCAGGCTAAGCCTGATTCAGTTTAAGGTATTACACAGGGCACATATGACTGGAGCACGGCTCAGTAAATTTTTTGGGGTGGAGGATAGGTGTGCGAGGTGCTCGAGAAGCCCAGCGAATCATACCCATATGTTTTGGTCATGCCCGGCACTACAGAGGTTTTGGATGGGGGTGACAAAGGTGCTTTCAAAAGTAGTAGGAGTCCGGGTCGAACCAAGCTGGGGGTTGGCTATATTTGGGGTTGCACAAGAGCCGGGAGTGCAGGAGGCGAGAGAGGCCGATGTTTTGGCCTTTGCGTCCCTAGTAGCCCGGCGCAGGATATTGCTAATGTGGAAAGAAGCCAAGCCCCCGGGGGTGGAGACCTGGATAAATGACATGGCGGGGTTTATAAAGCTAGAGCGGATTAAGTTCGTCCTAAGGGGGTCGGCTCAAGGGTTCACCAGGCGGTGGCAACCGTTCGTCGAATACCTCGCAGAAAGATAGACGGAATGGGAAAAAGAAGGCAGCAGCAGCAGCCCAGGATCGGGGGGTGGGGGGGGGGAGGGTGGGGGGGGGGGGGGGGGTGGGGGGGAGGAGGAACCAGAAGGACTCTCAGGGTTGTTAATATATACTGTATAGTATGTATAGGTCGTTGCTACAGATAATTATATATTGGACTGTTAAATTATATTTTTGGAGAGTGTTACTTGTGACAAGGCAGTTGCCAATTAGGGTTAGTTTTCATTTTTGTTATTTATTATTTATTCATTTTCTGTTTATAAAATAGGTCATTGTTATTTGTGTTGTTATAATATTGTGTAAAGGATGCACAATGTACTGTGTTGGTTGACCAAACGTTTTCAATAAAATATTTAATAAAAAAAAGAAATTTTAAAAAAAAGCCCCGAAAATGCCGTTCACGAACGGGTGCCCTCCATTGTGCGGCCGCCTCCCGCCCGCCGTCACTGGAAGTCGATTTGTCCTGGATGTTGACGAGTTTCTGAAGCATTGTTAGCGCTACAGTGATCCAGGCAAGTGGAGAGTATTCCATCACTTGTGTGAGGGAGGGAGGTGTTGGCATAGTGGTAATGTCTAATAATCCAGAGGCCTAGGCTAATGTGCTGGGCTCCCTGATATGGTTTCAAATCCCACCATGACAACTTGTGGAATTTAAACAATATTAAATTAATGAATCTGGAATTGAAAGCTAGTCTCAGTAATGGTGACCTTAAAACTATCACAGATTGTTTTAAAACCCCACCTGGTTCTCAATGTCTCCTGAAAAGCAGAGAAATCTGCCGTCCGTACCTGGCGAGGCCTACCTGGTGACTCTTGGCCAACAGCAGTGAACAGAAGGACAATGCAGCAGCACATAGGAACACCGCCACCTGGACGTTCCCCTCCAAGCCAATCACCATCCTGACTTGGAAATATATCAATCGTTCCGTCACTGTCGCTGGGTCAAAATCCTCTAACTCCCTCCCTAACAGCACAGTGGGTGTACCTACATCACATGGACTGCATCAGTTCAAGAAGGCGGCTCGCCACCACCTCCTCAAGGGGCAATTAGGGATGGACAACAGATGCCGGGCTTAGCCAGTGACGCCCACATCCTGCAAATTAATTTTTTTCAAAGTGGCTCACTCTTAATTACCCTCCGAAAAGGCTCCATGAGACACCCAGTTTGTCAAACCACTACAAGGTCTATTCGCTGGGTACCAATGTGGCAAATATTATTGGGGAGCAAAATAATTAGCACGCTCCCGATTTCGACCTTTGCCTGCTCCTGGGCCGGCTACGCAAGCTGCTACCTTGTCCTATTCCGTATCAACGGTGAATACAAAGCTATCGACCTTTGTGTGAGGCGCGGAAGCCCATTAGGTTCCGTAGGTGGCTGGGAGGTGTTGCAGCACCCCTGGAGGTGACTGAAAGAATAGCAGCTGCTTCATTCCCCTTGTTAGTGCGGGGGGGGGGGGGGGGGGGGGGGTGCGGTGGGGGGGGGGGTGCGGTGTGCCCTCAAGGCATCAAAATTGGCAAAATGAGCTTATTAACTCTCTCTCTCTCTCTTCAAACGTTTGCAGATTTTCTTCCGCATGCTCAGTTCCGTGTGAGTGAGGCTGGTAAGATTTCTTTTCATCCTCTGATCTTTTTTTAAAAGTCTGTCTTCGTGTTGACCAGCCTCAATATTGACCCTTGGCCACTATCACAATATTTTCTTTTGCAGAATGGAGCAGAATTCGCAGTTTCCAGGGTAAGCGGACAGCGCTGGAACGGAGTGAGGTACTGGGGAGGTTTTGCTCTGAGTTCCCAACACACACACACACACACACACACACACACTGCTCGAATGAAGAAAGCTGGCCAGGCCTCAAAGGAGCAGGGCAAATGGTAGCATAGTGGTCATATTACTGGACTAGCGAGCCAGAGGCCTAGACTAATGTCCTACAGACATGAGTTCATGACTAAATGAAGGAAAAACTCAGCTGTGATGCCTCCGTAAGTTGGAAGAGTCTCCTAACGTTCGCTGTCCGGTCTCTCATGCGGCTGACCGAAGGGGAGATTCCTGCTTAACCGGTCCGCACAGTGGAGAAAACGTGGGTAGCTGTCAGAGAACCAATTGGAAATGCGTTTCCAAAAAATGTAATTCTACAATAACTACCGAAATATGTACAAACCTACCTGGTCGACCTGTGGCTCTGGTGATGGCCTGCAAAGCCAGATGCCAAATTGTAAGTTATGCTTCAATTGTACAAAGCCTTGGGCAGACCCCACCTGGGGAACTAGATTCAGTTCCGGGCACTGCACCTTTAGGCCGGGTATATATATTTTTTAATTTATGGTACCCAATTCATTTTTTCCATTTAAGGGGCAATTTAGCGTGACAAATCCACCTACCCTGCGCATCTTTGGATTGTGGGGGCGAAACCCACGCAAACACGGGGTGAATGTGCAAACTCCACACGGACAGTGACCTAGAGCCGGGATCGAACCTGGGACCTCGGTGCTGTGAGGCGGCAGTTCTAGCCACTGTGTCACCGTGCTGCCTTAGGAAGGGTATATTGACACAGGTTCACCAGAAAGGTGGCAGCACCCCCCCCCACCCCCCACCCCCCCGAGTTCAGAATGCTGAGATGTGACCTCCGTAGAATCCCTACGGTGCGCAAGGTGGCCATTCGGCCCATCAAGTCTGAACCAACCCAACTGGAAGAGCACCCTACCTAGGCCGACTCCTGCGCTCTGTTCAGGAGGGAAATCGGGAAGCGCATTAGCTCACAAAAGAGGAGAGCAGAAATCTATAAGTCGTTTCCTCAAAATGCTGTGGATGCTAGATTTGGGAGGGATGGGGGGAGAAACGTAGAAGCTGGGAACAGGAGTAGGCCATTCAGCCCTTTGCTCCTGCTCCGCTGTTCAATATGATCGCGGTGATCCTCCATCTCAATGCCATATTCCCGCTTTCTCCCCATATCCCTTGATGCCGTTAAAATTTAAACAAAATCGATCTCTTTCTTGAACACATTCAGTGATTTGGCCTGCACAGCCTCTTGCACAGGTTCACCACCCTCTGAGTGAAGAAATCTTTCCTCATCTCAGTCTAAAATGGTCTCCCCTGTATCCTGAGATTCCGTCCCCGGTTCTAGATTCCCCAATCAGGGAAAACATCCTCCCTTCATCTAGTCTGTCCAGACCAGTTAGAATTTTAGACGTTTCAATCAGATCTCCTCTCCTCCTAAACTCTGGTGAATAGAGGCCCATTCGAACCAATCTCTCCTCATAGGACAGTCCCGCCAACCCCGGTATCAGCCTAGTGAACCTCCGCTGCACTCCCTCTATGGCAAGTACATCCTTTCTTAGGTAGGAGACCAAAACTGCACGCAATACTGCAGGTGTGGTCTCACCAAGGCCCTGTATAACTGCAGTAAGATATCCCTAATTCTGAACTCAAAGCCTCTTGCAATGAAGGCCACCATACCATTTACCTTACTAATTGCTTGCTGCACCTGCCTCTCCACTTTCATTGACTGGTGTACAAGGGAACAGTTGAAGTTTTAAAGACTATTCATCGATAGATTTTTTTTCTGAATTTGAGCTGAATTAATTGTTTGTTTTCCTCCTCCCCCCCACCTCTCTCTCTCTGCTCCTCTCTTTCCATTTCAGTTTCTTTGACTCTGGATCCAGACACAGCGAATCCTTGGCTCATCCTGTCAGAGGGGGGCACCAGCGTGTCGGACAGTAACGAGCGGCAGCATCTCCCCGAAAATCCCGAGAGGTTCCTGGTCAGTCACTGTGTGCTGGCCTCTGAGGGCTTCGCCGCAGGCAAGCGCTACTGGGAGACGGAGGTGGGCCAGAAGGAGACCTGGGACCTGGGCCTGGCCAGCGAGACAGTCAGCAGGAAGGGCAAGGTCAAAGGGGTGCCTGGGGCTGGGCATTGGAGCCTGAGCCACCTCAGCAAGACGGAGTACCAGACTGTGGACTCGCCACCCCGGACCCTGCCGCTGGGTCAGAACCCGACGGTGGTTGGAGTTTACCTCAACTACGAACGGGGGCAGGTGTCCTTCTTCGACGCAGGGGGCCAGCTGCACCTATACACCTTCGCTGCCAACTTCACCGAGAGGCTGTACCCCTTCTTCTGCCCGGGATTGCACAACTGGCAGAAGAACGCTGAACCCCTCCATCTTCGCAACCCCAAGGCATAGAGAATGGAACCGGGGTGGATGTTGTGGAATGATGCAAGGTTGAGTGGGGGGGGGGGTCACATGCGGGGGTGCGAGCCTGGTCACACTTCTTAGCTCTTGAGATAGGTGAATGTGGTGTATAAATATATAAAAGTCTACTGGGTAGACCAGTGTCTCTGATGATAGCTTACAAAGCCAGATGCCATATTGCCCGTCCAGTTCTAACCGGGTGGGAGGTTTGCAGGGGGGTTCCATTGCATCGAGCTTTGGGAAGACCCCACCTGAACTAGATACAGTCCAGGGCACTGCACCTTTAGGAACGGTATATTGATGCAGGTTCAGTGACGTTGCCCCAGCACTGTGGTTGTTAGCACTGTTTCTTCACAGCTCCAGGGTCCCAGGTTCGATTCCCGGCTTGGGTCACTGTCTGTGTGGAGTCTGCACGGTCTCCCCGTGTCTGCGTGGGTTTCCTCCGGGTGCTCCGGTTTCCTCCCACAAGTCCTGAAAGACGTGCTGTGAGGTAATTTGGACATTCTGAATTCTCCCTCCGTGTACCCGAACAAGCGCCTGAGTGTGGCAACTGGGGGATTTTCACAGTATTGCAGTGTTAATGTAAGCCTACTTGTGACAATAAATTTTATTATTATCTCTGTCCTGGACAGAGAGGTCCCAGTCACAGTCCTGCTTCTTTCCCAGTGAGCTACTGCAACAACTTGCGTTTACATCGTCACATTGAATTCAGTTAGACATCCCAAGATGCTCCACTGGAGAGCAATCCTGAGCCACATATAGAGAGAGATTAGGACAGCTTGATCAAAACAAAGACGTTTTAAGCAGCATCTCAATCAAGCTGAGGAGAAGGACCTGATCCTTGTTTTCCTATCCCTCCATGACCTCCAGCCACTCCTATCTCTGTAATCTCCTCCAGCCCCACAACCCCTCTCAGAATCCAGTTGCTCGAGCGTTCACCATTGGTGGCTATGCCGTCAGCCAACTGGGCCCACAGCGCCGGGGTTCCCTCCTCTGCACCTCTCCACCTCCCTTTCCTGATTGAAGACCACCCAAAACCTACCCCTCTGACCAGCGCCTATGGCCACGTGTCCTCGTCTCATAGAACATTACAGCACAGTACAGGCCCTTCGGCCCTCGATGTTGTGCCGACCTGTGAAACCACTCTGAAGCCCATCTACACTATTCCCTTACTGTCCATATGTCTATCCAATGACCATTTAAATGCCCTTAGTGTTGGCGAGTCCACTATTGTTGCAGGCAGGGCATTTCACACCCTTACTCCTCTCTGAGTAAAGAACCCACCTCTGACATCTGTCTTATATCTATCACCCCTCAATTTAAAGCTATGCCTCCTCGTGCTAGACATCACCATCCGAGGAAAAAGGCTCTCACTGTCCACCCTATCCAATCCTCTGATCATCTTGTATGCCTCAATTAAGTCACCTCTTAACCTTCATCTCTCTAAAGAAAACAGCCTAAAGTCCCTCAGCCTTTCCTCATAAGGTCTTCCCTCCATACCAGGCAACATTCTGGTAAATCTCCTCTGCACCCGTTCCAATGCTTCCACATCCTTCCTATAATGCGGCGACCAGAATTGCACGCAATACTCCAAATGCGGCCGCACCATAGTTTTGTACAGCTGCAACATGACCTCATGGCTCCGAAACGCAATCCCTCTACCAATAAAAGCTAGCACACCGTATGCCTTCTTAACAACCCTCTCAACCTGGGTGGCAACTTTCAGGGATCTATGTACATGGACACCGAGATCTCTCTGCTCATCCACACTGTCAAGAATCTTACCATTAGCCCAGTACTCTGTCTTCCTGTTATTCCTTCCAAAATTAATTACCTCACACTTTTCTGCATTAAACTCCATTCGCCACCTCTCAGCCCAGCACTGCAGCTTATCTATGTCCCTCTGTAACTTGTAACATCCTTCTGCACTTTCCACAACTCCACCGACTTTAGTGTCATCTGCAAATTTACTCACCCATCCTTCTACACCCTCCTCCAGGTCATTTATAAAAATGACAAACAGCAATGGCCCCAAAACAGATCCTTGTGGTACACCACTAGTAACTGGACTCCAGTCTGAACATTTCCCATCAACCTCCACCCTTTGTCTTCTTCCAGCTAGCCAATTTCTGATCCAAACTGCTAAATCACCCTGAATCCCATGCCTCCTTATTTTCTGCAGTAGCCTACCGTGGGGAAACTTATCAAACGCTTTAGTGAAATCCATATACACCACATCAACTGCTTTACCCTCATCCACCTGTTTGGTCAAAGAACTCAATAAGGTTTGTGAGGCACGACCTACCCTTCACAAAACCGTGTTGACTATCTCTAATCAAATTATTCCTTTCCAGATGATTATACATCCTATCTCTTATAAACCTTTCCAAGATTTTGCACACAACAGAAGTAAGGCTCACTGATCTATAGTTAACGGGGTTGTCTCTACTCCCGTTCTTGAACAAGGGGACAACATTTGCTATCCTCCAGTCTTCTGGCACTATTCCTAAGACAAAGATGTCTTAAAGATCAAAGCCAAAGGGTCAGCAATCTCCTCCCTAGCTTCCCAGAGAATCCTAGGATAAATCCCATCCGGCCCAGGGGACTTATCTATTTTCACACTTTCCAGAATTGCTAACACCTCCTCCTTATGAAACTCAAGCCCTTCTAGTCTAGTAGCCTGAATCTCCGTATTCTCCTCGACATCATTGTCTTTTTCCTGTGTGAAAACTGACAAAAAATATTCATTTAGCACCTCTCCTATCTCCTCGGACTCCATGCACAACTTCCCACTACTGTCTTTGACTGACCCTACTCTTACCCTAGTCATTCGTTTATTCCTGACATATCTATAGAAAGCTTTAGGGTTATCCTTGATCCTACCTGCCAAAGACTTCTCGTGTCCCCTCCTGGCTCTTCTTAGCTCTCTCTTTAGGTCCTCCCAAGCTAACTTGTAACTCTCGAGCGCTCTAACTGAACCTTCATGTCTCATCTTTACATAAGTCTCCTTCCTCTTGACAAATGCTTTAGTAAACCACGGTTCCCTCACTCGACCACTTCCTCCCTGCCTGACAGGTACATACTTATCAAGGACACGCAGTAGCTGTTCCTTCAACAAGCTCCACATTTCCATTGTGCCCATCCCCTGCAGTTTTCCTCTCCATCTGATGTATCCTAAGTCTTGCCTCATCGCATCATAATTGCCTTTCCCCCAGATATAACTCTTACCCTGTGGTATATACCTATCCCTTTCCATCACTAAAGCAAACGTAATCGAATTGTGGTCACTATCACCAAATCTAACACCTGTCCTGGTTCATTACCAAGTACCAAATCCAATATGGCCTCGCCTCTCGTTGGCCTATCTACATACTGTGTCAGGAAACCCTCCTGCACACATTGGACAAAAACGGACCCATCTAATGTAATCGAACTATAGTGTTTCCAGTCAGTATTTGGAAAGTTAAAGTCCCCCATAACAACTATCTGTAGCTTTCGCTCCTATCCAGAATCATCTTTGCAATTCTCTCCTCTACATCTCTGGAACTTTTCGGAGGCCTATAGAAAACCCCTAATAGGGTGACCTCTCCTTTCCTGTTTCTAACCTCAGCCCATACTACATCAATTGACGAGTCCTCATCAAACGTCCTTTCTGCCACCGTAATACTGTCCTTGACTAACAATGCCACCCCTCCCCCTCTTTTACCACCTTCCCTGAGCTTACTGAAATATCTAAACCCCGGCACCTGCAACAACCATTCCTGTCCCTGCTCTATCCATGTCTCCAAAATGGCCACAACATTGAAGTCCCAGGTACCAACCTATGCCGCAAGTTCACCCACCTTATTCCGGATGCTCCTGGCATTGAAGAAGACACACTTTAAACCACCTTCCTGCCTGCCGGTACACTCCTGCAACTTTGAAACCTTACTCATGACCTCACTACTCTCAACCTCCTGTATACTGGAGCTACAATTCAGGTTCCCGTCAGTCAATATCAGCTGTCTGCCCGAGAAACCGCTTTGGGACATTCAAACCTGCTGTTGGGAGGGGGTGTGAGCGCTGTTTGATTACAAGTTGTTGGCTCACGCTGAAGATATTGTGAAACAGATGATCTATTTCCTTGCCCCGTAGCTATTGTGACAAGAGGTTGTATGGTGCACTGGGGAGCATCAAAGTTCGATTCCTGCTTCAGGACTTGATGACCATGGACGGTGCGTTCATAACGTGGTCAAATGGGTCGAATATCCGCCTGAACTTCCTTCCAAAACCCGGGAGGCACAGTGGTTAGCACTGTTGCCTACGGCACTGAGGATCCTGGTTCGATCCTGGCCCTGGGTCACCGTCCGTGTGGAGTTTGCACATTTTCCCTGTACCTGCAGGAGTCTCACTTCCACAACCCAAAAAGATGTGCGGGGGAGGTGAATTGGCCCTCATTTTAAAAAAAGAACACCCTTCTGATATGCCTGACGGTAAGCGGTAAAGAGTGGGAGAGTTTCTTGGTCAACCATACTGCGGCAGGTACCGGCAAACAACTGCTATACGTTGCCAACATAAACCACAGACTATTCCCCTGGGGGGGGGGGGGGGGGGGGGACACCAAATACCCCCTCTTAGGCCACGGGATCTGAAGGCTCTTTGTTGATGCTTTCGCCCCGGAACAGCGCTGGTAGGCGACGGGAATCAGGGGCGGGGGGGGGGGGTTACTTTCTGAGCGCATGTTTCCTCGGCCTGTTGGGGAAAGAAATCCCGGTGTGGATCTGGGACGTGGACCTGAATGTCGTGCTGCAAACAGGCGGAGAGAGTGACTCACCTGATGAAGGAACTACGCTCCGAAAGTTAGTGATTCCAAATAAACCTGTTGGACTTTATCCTGGAGTTGTAAGACTTCTTATAGGTTTCCCATAAAAAGGGCTTGAGCTTCCCAGATTGGAATGTGCTGGTTCAAGGCGAGCGATGTGTTTATTATTGAGGTTTTAGCCTCATTCCTGACGGGTGCGGTTTCCTATTGGCTTGAGCTCAGTGATGTCAATGTCTTGCCAATAAACAGAAGCTGGGCACAGTTGGCGAGTGAGTTTGTTGTCTTTTCTCCTCCTGAATGTTCTTCGCTCTTCTAGGAGCGACAACTCTGACCTCAGTAACAGCCTCCCCCCACCTCACCATCTTGCACCCGAGCCTCGAAAGCCCTACCCCAAGTGGTCCACGCTTTATGATTCTCTGAGAGGGAGGCTATTGGACCGCAGTGGGAAACACAGCACATGACATCGCAGAGCTGTGTCAAATAAGCATCTGAGCTGGGGTGCGCGAACACACCTCAACCAATTGACACACAGGCATCTCGACCAGTGACCAGAACGGGACAGTGCTCAATGACAGGTACACACTGATATCATGAACAATGGAAAGATAAACCTCCACCCAGAATCGAGTGAGCAACAGGTGAAGAGTCTCCAACATGCCCCACCCACCCCACACATCACCCTCTCCGCCACCCCCACCCAACATGCCCCACCCCCACACAATACCCTCTCCACCACCCCTGCCCCACCCATCACCCCCACCACACCCTCACCACCAACCCCACCCAACCTGCCCCACCCATCACCCTCTCCACCACCCCAGTCAACTTGCCCCACCCATCACCCTCTCCGCCACCCCACCCCACCCATCACCCTCTCCACCACCCCAGCCAACCTGCCCCACCCATCGCCCTCTCCATCACCCCAGCCAACTTGCCCCACCCATCACCCTCTCCACCACCCCACCCCACCCATCACCCTCTCCGCCACCCCACCCCACCCATCACCCTCTCCACCACCCCAGCCAACTTGCCCCACCCATCACCCTCTCCGCCACCCCACCCATCACCCTCTCCACCACCCCACCCATCACCCTCTCCGCCATCCCCAGCCAACTTGCCCCACCCATCACCCTCGCCACCACCTCACCCATCACCCTCTCCGCCACCCCACCCATCACCCTCTCCGCCACCCCACCCCACCCATCACCCTCTCCACCACCCCACCCAAGCTGCCCCACCCATCACCTTCGCCACCACCCCACACAACCTGCCCCACCCATCACCCTCTCCACCACCCCACACAACCTGCCCCACCCATCACCCTCTCCACCACCCCATTAAAATCTTTACCATTGACCGGGACCGACTACCTCAAATGAACAAACAGGTTAGGAGCAGGAGTAGGCCACTCGGCCCCTCCAGCATGCTCCGTCAGTCAATAAGATCATGGCCGATGAGTGCAACCTCAACCCCACATTCCTGCCGACCGCAATAACCTTTCACCCCCGTGTTAATCACGAATCTATCCAGCTCGGCCTTAAAAACATTCAAAGGTTCTGCTTCCACTGCCCTTTGAAGAAGAGAGTTCCAGAGACTCGCCACCCTCAAAAGAAATTCTCCTAGTCGCTATCTTAAATGACCGGTCCCTTATTTTTAAACAGTAACCCCAAGTTCTAGATTCTCCCACAAGAAACACCCACTCCACATCCACCCTGTCAATGCCCCTCAGGGTCTTTTAAAATAAAACATTTTAGAGTACCCAATTATTTTTTCCCAATTAAGGGGCAATTTAGTGTGGTCAATCCACCCAGCTTGCACATCTTTGGGTTGTGGGAATAAAACCCACGCATGCATGGGGAGAATGTGCAAACTCCATGCGGACAGTGACCCGGGGCCAGGATCGAACCCGCGTCCTCAGCGCCATAGGCAGCAGTGCTAACCACTGTACCGCCCCTTCCCCCTCAGGATCTTAAGGGTTTTGATCAAGTCGCCTCTCACTCTTCTGAACTCTAGTGGATACAAACCTAACCTCTCCAACCAATCCTCAGAAGACCAACCAGCCAATTGCTGATATTAGTCCAGTATACCTTATACCATCTATGAACTGCTTCTAATGCATTTACATGTTCCCTTAAAGAAAAAGAGAACAATACTGTACACAATCTTCCAGATGTGGTCTCACCAATGCCCTGTGTGACCTCCCTATTGCCACCAAGTGGTTAGCACTGCTGCCTCACATGGTTCCATTCCGGCCTTGGGTGACCCTGTGGAGTTTGCACTTTCTCCCCATGTCTCCATGTGTTTCCTCCAGGTGCTCCGGTTTCCACCCACAGTGAAAACATGTGCAGATTAGGTGGATTGGACACACTAAAATTGCCCCTTAGTGTTCAGGGATGTATAGGTTAGGTGGGTTATGGGAATAGGGTGGGGAAAATGGGCCTGGTTGGGGTGCTCTTTGAGGGTCGGTGCAGTCTCAATGGGCCCAATGGCCTCTTTCTGCACTGTAGGGAGTCTATGAGTCTTTAGTTCCCCTTACAATAAACAATAACATTACAGGACGGCTAGAAGCGTAGGTTAGAGTCAGGAGATTTTGACCACTGGCTCCCTACGCTGTCACGCACCGCTCGACGATCTGCAAGGTACGAGCCCGGGATGTGGTGTTTTTAATGCTCTTCACTCAGCTGGATGAGTTGCAGTTGGAGCCTGATATTATTGAGGATAGAACAGAACGTGTAACAATCCCGCCACTCAGCCTCCATCGCCAGTGGTGGGGACGGGGGGTCCAGTGTGTGTTACCGACAGGCTGCACCGCAGCAACTCATGAAATGAAATAAAAATCGCTTATTGTCACAAGTAGGCTTCAAATGAAGTTACTGTGAAAGGCCCCTAGTCGCCACATTCCGGTGCCTGTTCGGGGAGGCTGGTACGGGAATCAAGGTGACTTCGACAGTCTCCTTCCTCAGACATCCCCCCCCCCCCCCCCGCCCCCAAGCCCCTGGGCATTGTTGAGAAGGGAAAAAGTAGAAACAGAGGAAACATCCTCTAAGGTTTGAACAAAGAACAAAGAAATGTACAGCACAGGAACAGGCCCTTCGGCCCTCCAAGCCCGTGCCGACCATGCTGCCCGACTAAACTACAATCTTCTACACTTCCTGGGTCCGTATCCCTCTATTCCCATCCTATTCATGTATTTGTCAAGATGCCCCTTAAATGTCACTATCGTCCCTCCTTCCACCACCTCCTCCGGTAGCGAGTTCCAGGCACCCACTACCCTCTGCGTAAAAAACTTGCCTCGTACATCTACTCTAAACCTTGCCCCTCTCACCTTAAACCTATGCCCCCTAGTAATTGACCCCTCTACCCTGGGGAAAAGCCCCTGACTATCCACTCTGTCTATGCCCCTCATAATTTTGTATACCTCTATCAGGTCTCCCCTCAACCTCCTTTGTTCCAGTGAGAACAAACCGAGTTTATTCAACCACTCCTCATAGCTAATGCCCTCCATACCAGGCAACATTCTGGTAAATCTCTTCTGCACCCTCTCTAAAGCCTCCACATCCTTCAGGTCGTGTGGCGACCAGAATTGAACACTATACTCCAAGTGTGGCCTAACTAAGGTTCTATACAGCTGCAACATGACTTGCCAATTCTTATACTCAATGCCCCGGCCAATGAAGGCAAGCATGCCGTATGCCTTCTTGACTACCTTCTCCACCTGTGTTGCCCCTTTCAATGACCTGTGGACCTGTACTCCTAGATCTCTTTGACTTTCAATACTCGAGGGTTCTACCATTCACTGTATATTCCCTACCTGCATTAGACCTTCCAAAATGCATTACCATGAAGTTCCAGAGCAGTCCAACTATCACACACAGCAACCCCCTCCCCCCACCCACACAAACACACGCTCCCCCATGGTGCCCTATAGTCCCATACAAAATGAACACCAACGCGTGCCAAGCCATTCACAAAGTGAATCCACCAGGTTAACCCACACTTGTGCAGACAGTAAACATTCTCTCCAACACGGGACCCTGAACCTGGAGGCAAGACCTGGGAAGGGGGAGGTCGAGGCCCGAGGATGGGATGGGGGGGGCGTTGCGGCGGAGCAGCGGCAGCAGTTTGAGGGGGGGGGGGGGGGATGTTTTCCTGATTGTTAAAAATCAATAACAGAATCAGAGTCATAGTGCTGTGTTCAACCTGGAATAACATTAACAATAATCACTGTTTGCGTAGAAGCCGTGATACATTTAATCATTACATAATGCAGATCATTACAATCGAGACTGTAAGAAAGGGGCCCAGGGGAGGAGGGGGAGTGAAGATGAAGGAGGTTAACCAATTTTACAGGGGCCGGGGGAGGGGTGGTGGGGATACAAGCCCCAGCAGGTTTCAGGGACTAGGAAGGGAGGGGTAAGTGTTGGGCTGGAGGTTACAGTTTGAGGCTGCACAGTCGCAGGCCCTCGGCATTGCCTGGGCAGCTGGTTAAGTACGGACTGAAATAGGGGAAGAGTCTCTCTGTGAAGGTGTCTTTGAAGGTGTAGACATGGGTCATGTTGTCAGCGTTATAGAAGGACACCTGGCCTCCCTCGAAATCCAGGTAGACCCCCACCTTCCTGGGCCTGACGGTCAGGGTGAGGGGCGCAGCCGGCCAGTCGAGGGCCTTGTACTCATCTCCATTCCGCAGCCAAATCGTCCAGTAGCCATCGATAGGAGAGAGGGTTATCCGGCCCTTTCTCTGGACCGACTCCTTGGCCAGCCCCAGGTCCCAGGCCGTCTTGCTCCCCACCTCGATCTCCCAGTAGTGCCTGCCAGACGTGAAGCCCTGGGCTGCCAGGATGTTAACGCAGGGGTTGAACCGCTCGGCCGTGTGGAACAGCTGCTGGTTGGAGTTGGTCAGCCGCACGTGGGTCAGGTCTTCGGACACCAGGAGCCTCTGGTGGGCAGAGCTCGGGTCGAACACCAGGGATTCCAGGACTAGGGAGAGACAAATTCAGGTTTAAACACAGCCATCAACACCAGGTCATTCAAAGTGAAAGCACAAGAGGTGGCCATTCTACCCAGTGTGCCTGTGATTGCTCTATCAAACGGTTGCCAATTCATCCCATCTCCCAGCTCTATTCCCTCCCTAACCCTCTCGACTCAAGTAATTACCCCATTCCCTTTTGAAAATGACAAATCTGTTACTCTGTCCTTTTGACTCTCATGTGAACACCATTGGTCCAAATCTTCCCAGATCAGCCACGTTAATACGGAATGGCGGAGCAGGGTTGAAGGGCCGAATGGTTGACTCCTGCTCCTACTTTCTATGTTTCCCGTCACCGGGAAACCAGTTGGACAACAGAAAGGAAGTGGGTCAGGACCCTGAAGAATTCCCTGATGTGCAGAACGACGTGGAATTTCCTACAAAGGTTTAAATTCCCAATGGGCATTTCTCCGGCTCCTCAGAATCCTGGGCAGAGTGCCGACAAACACCCCGCTATTTAATGCCCATCCAGGTAGATTGGGGCCTCACCCCGACGAGGTCACACTGTAGCACAATCAATCACTCACAAGACGAGATGAGAAGGAGTCAATCGATGGCTTTATTACGCAGACTTGTTCCCCAGCAGCACAGTTACAGAATGCGGCTGCTGGGAGAACCCGGGCTCTTATACTCGGTCTTACTGGGTGGAGCCAGTAGGCGGCTGATCCAATCGCGGCCCGGCGTCTATCCACCAATAGCCTCTCGGTATCACAGGTACCGTAATACCCCTAATGCATACCACCACATTCACCCCTTGTTAAAAAAGAACCCGGCGGGGGTAGTGGGCCGTATGGTGGTAGGGGTTTACAGAGTCGATACCTGGGATGCCACTAACACAGCGGCTATGCTCCGATATCAAACTGCTAGCACTATTTACAATGCCGCTTTTACTGGGCAACTGAATTATTTACAGAGGCATTTCTTGCTTTGTTATAATGATTCGATGAGTCGAATGGGTGCCCTGGTCGTCCTCTCCGATCGTCTCAGCCCCGGCGATGATGCAGGCGCTGGCTCGGGCACCGTCGTCTCTGGGAGCGTAGCGATGTCTCTTCCTGCTTCACTACCCCTAGGCGGGGCCGGGGGAAGGACCGATCCACCCGGGGAGGGGGCGGCTGTGGGGCGTGCCAGTGGGAGGGAGTGGGTGATTGGTGTTGGGGGTGCGTGTGTAGATCCGGCGGGCGCCAGGTCCCGCAGGGAGACCGTGTCCTGTACTGAGGGTTCGCGTGGAGGAGATGAACCCTCTCGACCAATGGGTCCGATTTGTGCACCCGCACATGTTTTCGGAGCAGGATGGGTCCCGGAGCTGCCAGCCAGGTCGGGAGTGACGTTCCGGGGGAGGACTTCCTAGGGGAGTGTTCAAGGAGGTGTTTGATTTGTTGTGCTACACAGCAGCGACCGGATGGAGTGAAGGGCGTCCGGGAGGACTTTCTGCCAGCGGGGGACTGGGAGATTTCTGGACCGGAGGGCCAGCAGGTCGGTCTTCCAGACCGTTCCGTTCTCCCTCTCTACCTGTCCGTTACCCCGGGGGTTGTAACTGGTCGTCCTGCTTGAGGCGATGCCTTTGCTGAGCAGGAATTGACGCAGTTCGTCGCTCATGAAGGAGGACCCCCTATCGCCATGTATGTAGGCGGGGAAACCGAACAGTGTAAAGATGGTGCAGAGGGCTTTAATGACAGTGGCCGCGGCCATGTCGGGGCAGGGGATGGCGAATGGGAAACGGGAGTACTCGTCAACCACGTTCAGAAAGTACGTGTTGCGGTCGGTGGAGGGGAGGGGGCCTTTGAAGTCCAGACTGAGACGTTCAAAGGGACGGGAAGCCTTTATCAGGTGCGCTTTATCTGGCCTGTAGAAGTGCGGCTTGCACTCCACGCAGATTTGGCAGTTCCTGGTGGCTGTTCTGACCTCCTCGATGGAGTAGGGCAGGTTGCGGGTCTTTACGAAGTGACAGAACCGAGTGACCCCCGGATGGCAGAGGTCCTCATGGAGGGTTCGGAGATGGTCCACTTGTGCGTTGGCACATGTGCCGTGGGATAGGGCATCGGAAAGCTCGTTCCGCTTTCAGGGACCATACAGGATCTCATAGTTATAGGTGGAGAGTTTGATCCTCCACCGCAAGATCTTGTCGTTCTTGATCTTGCCCCGCTGTGCATTATCGAACATGAAGGCAACTGACCGTTTGTCAGTGAGAAGAGTGAATCTCCAGTCGGCCAGGTAATGCCTCCAATGCCGCACAGCTTCCACTATGGCCTGGGCCTCCTTTTCCACTGAGGAGTGGCGGATTTCTGAGGCGTGGAGGGTGCGTGAGAAAAAGGCCACGGGTCTGCCCGCTTGGTTGAGGGTGGCCGTCAGAGCTACGTCGGACGCATCGCTCTCGACTTGGAAGGGGAGGGACTCGTCGATGGCGTGCATCATTGCCTTTGCGATATCTGCTTTGATGCGGCTGAAGGCCTGGCGGGCCTCTGTCGACAGGGGAAAGACAGTGGACTGAATTAGCGGACGTGCCTTGTCCGCGTAGTTGGGGACCCACTAGGCATAATAAGAGAAAAAGCCCAGGCAGCGTTTCAAGGCCTTGGGGCAGTGAGGGAGGGGGGAACTCCATAAGGGGGCGCATGCGTTCCGGGTCTGGGCCTATAACTCCATTTCACACTACGTAGCCAAGGATGGCTAAACGGTCGGTGCTAAACATGTATTTCTCCCTGTTGTATGTGAGATTCAGGACGTTTGCGGTTTGGAGGAATTTTCGGAGCTTGGCGTCGTGGCTGCAGATGGTGACGTTATCGAGCTATGGAAACGCAGCCCGCAAACCGTACCGGTCAACCATTCGGTCCATCTCCCGTTGGAAGACCGAGACCCCATTAGTGGCGCCGAATGGAACCCTTAAAAAGTGATAGAGCCGCCCACCTGCTTCGAAAGCAGTGTATTTGCGGTCGCTCGGGTGGATGGGGAGCTGGTAATAGGCGGACTTAAGGTCCACCGTGGAAAAGACCTTGTACTGTGCAATCCGATTGACCATGTCGGATATGTGGGGGAGAGGGTACGCATCCAGCTGCATGTACCTATTGATGGTTTGACTACAGTCTATGACCATCCTCTGCTTCTCCCCGGTCTTTACAACTATCACCTGAGCTCTCCAGGGATTATTGCTGGCCTGGATTATGCCTTCCCTCAGCAACCGTTGGACTTCTGACCAGATAAAGATTTGGTCCTGGGCGCTGTACTGTCTGCTCCTAGTGGCGACGGGTTTGCAATCCGGGGTGAGGTTCGCAAACAGGGAAGGCGGGTCGACCTTGAGGGTCGAGAGGCCGCAGATAGTGAGTGGGGGTATAGGGCCGCCGAATTGAAACGTTAAACACTGGAGGTTGCGCTGGAAATCCAACCCCAGGTGTGTGGCAGCGCAGAGGTGGGGGAGGACGTAAAGCCGATCGTTCTTGATATCCCTCCCCTGCACCGTGAGGTTCGTGATGCAGAACCCTTTGATCTCTACAGAATGGGATCCTGCTGCCAGGAAAATCTTTTGATTACTCGGGTGGATCGGAAGGGAACAGCGTCTTACCGTATCGGGATGTATAAAACTCTCCGTGCTCCCAGAGTCGATCAGGCAGGGCGTCTCATACGCGTTTATGAATACCGTCGTTGTTGCTGTTTGGAGTGTTCGGGGCTGCGACTGGTCCAAGGTCACCGAAGCCAGTCGCTGTTTCTGCATCGGGGCGTTTTCCTCAGGCCCCGTGGGGCCGTCCATCCCGGGGTCCTTAGCCGTCAGCCAAGATGGCGGTGTCCACGGGTCGCACACGGTCGTGGGTGGCGCCGTCCATTGATCGCATGTGGCCGGAGCACAAAATGGCGGCGCCCATCCCTCCCGCAAGGAGTCCGGGACCCAAGATGGCAGCGCCCGGTGGCTGCACATGGGTCATTGGTGGGGGGGGGGGGGTTGAGGTTGGGGTCCCGGTTCTCCCCCGGAGATTGCAGCGACCCCCTGTGCCTGACACACTGCTACAAAGTGCCCCTTTTTGCCGCACCCTTTACAGAGGGCTGAGCGGGCCGGGCAGCGCAGTCGGGGGTGTTTCGCTTGTCCACAAAAGTAGCAGCGGGGCCTACCCGGGTGATCTGGCGCTCTGGCAGCACAGGCCTGCGGGGGAGCGGGGGGTGTCGGGGGTTCGGTCGCGGCGGGGGTCGACAGTGCCCAAGGGGCTGCCGCGGGGTCGGGGGCGTAGGCACGGGCGTTTTGCGATGCCACATCGAGCAAGGCAGCGAGGGCCCGTGCCTCCTTGAGGCCTAGTGAGTCTCTTTCCAGCAATCGCTGGCGGATTTGGGCCGAAAGCATACCTGCCAGGAAAGCATCCCAAACCATCCCGTATGCTCATTAGTCGGAACCGGTGGGCAGTTGCAATTTCTCCCCAGTATTAACAGCGCGCTGTAGAATTCGTCCAGTGATTCCCGGGGATTTGCCGTCTCGTCGCGAGCTGGTGGCGTGCGTAGACCTGGTTGACGGGCCGAACGTAGATTCCTCTCAGCGTGGCGAGCGCCGCCTGGAAATCGTCCGCGGCCTCTATGAGAGTGTAGATTTCCAGGCTCACCCTGGAATGCAGGACCAGCATTTTCTGGTCTTCTGTAGGTACGCCGGGGGCTGTTCGGAGAAATCCGTCAAAACACGCTAACCAGTGTTTAAAAGTGGCCGCTGAGTTTGCCGCGTGGGGGCTGATTCGCAGACACTCTGGAGTGACTCGGAGCTCCATGTTTTTTAAAGTCTGCGTAATAAATTGTAGCACAATCAATCACTCATGAAGCGAGATGAGAAGGAGTCAATCGATGGCTTTATTACACAGACTTGTTCTCCAGCAGCACAATTACAGAATGGGGCTGTTGGGAGAACCGGGCTCTTATACTTCGCCTTGCTGGGTGCAGCCAGTAGGCGGCTGATCCAATCGGGACCCGACATCTATCCACCAATAGCCTCTCGGTATCACAGGGTACCGTAATACCCCTAATGCATACCACCACACACACTTAGTCCCGTTTCGTGCACTGAGGATATCCGCACCCCATGCTGTACCTGTCCTGGGAGAGTTTGATGGGGACAGTGTAGAGGGAGCGTTACTCTGTATCTAACTCTGTGCTGTACCTGTCCTGGGAGTGTTTGATGGGCCCGTGTAGAGGGAGCTTTACTCTGTATCTAACCCCGTGCTGTACCTGTCCTGGGAGTGTTTGATGGGGACAGTGTAGAGGGAGCTTTACTCTGTATCTAACCCCGTGCTGTACCTGTCCTGGGAGTGTTTGATGGGGACAGTGTAGAGGGAGCTTGACTCTGTATCCAACTCCGTGCTGTACCTGTCCTGGGAGTGTTTGATGGAGCCAGTGTAGAGGGAGCTTTACTCTGTATCTAACCCCGTGCTGTACCTGTCCTGGGAGTGTTTGATGGGGACAGTGTAGAGGGAGCTTTACTCTGTATCTAACCCCGTGCTGTACCTGTCCTGGGAGTGTTTGATGGGGAAAGTGTAGAGGGAGCTTTATTCTGTATCTAACCCCGTGCTGTACCTGTCCTGGGAGTGTTTGATGGGGACAGTGTAGAGGGAGCTTTACTCTGTATCTAACCCCGTGCTGTACCTGTCCTGGGAGTGTTTGATGGGGAAAGTGTAGAGGGAGCTTTATTCTGTATCTAACCCCGTGCTGTACCTGTCCTGGGAGTGTTTGATGGGGACAGTGTCGAGGGAGCTTTACTCTGTATCCAACTCCGTGCTGTACCTGTCCTGGGAGTGTTTGATGGGGACAGTGTAGAGGGAGCTTTACTCTGTATCTAACCCCGTGCTGTACCTGTCCTGGGAGTGTTTGATGGGACAGTGTAGAGGGAGCTTTGCTCTGTATCTAACACCGTGCTGTATCTGTCCTAGGAGTGTTTGATGGGACAGTGAAGAGGGAGCTTTACTCTGTATCCAACTCCGTGCTGTACCTGTCCTGGGAGTGTTTGATGGAGCCAGTGTAGAGGGAGCTTTACTCTGAATCTAACCCCGTGCTGTACCTGTCCAGGGAGCATTTGCCAGGATGATGTACAAGTAATTTTACATCTTTCCCTGTAAGCATTTTAAACAGGCTTGCAGCAGATTCATGCTGTCAAAGCATGAAGGATTAGAACAAAGAACAAAGAAAAGTACAGCACAGGAACAGGCCCTTCGGCCCTCCAAGCCCGTGCCGACCATGCTGCCCGAATAAACTACAATCTTCTACACCTCCTGGGTCCGTATCCCTCTATTCCCATCCTATTCATGTATTTGTCAAGATGCCCCTCAAATGTCACTATCGTCCCTGCTTCCACCACCTCCTCCGGCAGCGAGTTCCAGGCACCCACTACCCTCTGTGTAAAAAAAACTTGCCTCGTACATCTACTCTAAACCTTGCCCCTCGCACCTTAAACCTATGCCCCCTAGTAATTGACCCCTCTACCCTGGGGAAAAGTCTCTGACTATCCACTCTGTCTATGCCCCTCATAATTTTGTAGACCACTATCAGGTCGCCCCTCAACCTCCGTCGTTCCAGTGAGAACAAACCGAGTTTATTCAACCGCTCCTCATAGCTAATGCCGTCCATACCCGGCAACATTCTGGTAAATCTCTTCTGCACCCTCTCTAAAGCCTCCACATCCTTCTGGTAGGTGGTGACCAGAATTGAACACTATACTCCAAGTGTGGCCGAACTAAGATTCTATACAGCTGCAACATGACTTGCCAATTCTTATACTCAATGCCCCGGCCAATGAAGGCAAGCATGCCGTATGCCTTCTTGACTACCTTCTCCACCAGTGTTGCCCCTTTCAGTGACCTGTGGACCTGTACACCTAGATCTCTCTGACTTTCAAATACTCTTGAGGGTTCTACCATTCACTGTATATTCCCTACCTGCATTAGACCTTCCAAAATGCATTTCCTCACATTTGTCTGGATTGAACTCCATCTGCCATCTCGCCGCCCAAGTCTCCAAACAATCTAAATCCTGCTGTATCCTCTGACAGTCCTCATCGCTATCCGCAATTCCACCAACCTTTGTGTCGTCTGCAAACTTACTAATCAGACCAGTTACATTTTCCTCCAAATCATTTATATACACTACGAACAGCAAAGGTCCCAGCACTGATCCCTACAGAACACTAGTCGCAGCCCTCCAATTAGAAAAGCCCCCTTCCATTGCTACTCTCTGCCTTCTATGACCTTGCCAGTTCTGTATCCACCTTGCCAGCTCACCCCTGATCCCGTGTGACTTCACCTTTTGTACCAGTCTACCGTGAGGGACCTTGTCAAAGGCCTTACTGAAGTCCATATAGACAACAGCCACTGCCCTATCTGCATCAATCATCTATGTGACCTCTTCAAAAAACTCTATCAAGTTAGTGAGACATGACCTCCCCTTCACAAAACCATGCTGCCTCTCACTAATACGTCCATTTGCTTCCAAATGGGAGTAGATCCTGTCTCGAAGAATTCTCTCCAGTAATTTCACTCCCACTGATGGAAGGCTCACCAGCCTGTAGTTCCCTGGATTATCCTTGCTACCCTTCTTAAACAAAGGCTATTCTGGGACATCACCTGAAGACAGTGAGGATCCAAAGATTTCTGTCAAGGCCTCAGCAATTTCCTCTCTAGCCTCCTTCAGTATTCTGATCCCATCACGCCCTGGGGACCTATCTATCATAATATTTTTCAAGACGCCCAACACCTCGCCTTTTTGGATCTGAATGTGACCCAGGCTATCTACACACCCTTCTCCAGACTCAACATCTACCAATTCCTTCTCTTTGGTGAATACTGATGCAAAGTATTCATTTAGTACCTCGCCCATTTCCTCTGGCTTCACACATAGATTCCCTTGCCTATCCTTCAGTGGGCCAACCCTTTCCCTGGCTACCCTCTTGCTTTTTATATACGTGTAAAAAGCCTTGGGATTTTCCTTAACCCTATTTGCCAATGACTTTTCGTGACCCCTTCTAGCTCTCCTGACTCCTTGCTTAAGTTCCTTCCTACTTTCCTTATATTCCACACATGCTTCGTCTGCTCCCAGCCTTTTAGCCCTGACAAATGCCTCCTTTTTCTTTTTGACGAGGCCTACAATATCTCTCGTTGTCCAAGGTTCCCAAAATTTGCCGTATTTATCCTTCTTCCTCACAGGAACATGCCGGTCCTGAATTCCTTTCAACTGACACTTGAAAGCTTCCCACATGTCAGATGTTAATTTACGCTCAAACATCCACCCCCAATCTAGGTTCTTCAGTTCCTGCCTAATATTGTTAGAATTAGCCTTCCCCCAATTTAGCACATTCACCCTAGGACCACTCTTTATTCTTGTCCACCAGCACTTTAAAACTTACTGAATTGTGGTCACTGTTCCCGAAATGCTCCCCTACTGAAAAGTCTACCACCTGGCCATGCTCATTCCCCAATACCAGGTCCAGTACAGCCCCTTCCCTAGTTGGACTGTCTACATATTGTTTTAAGAAGCCCTCCTGGATGCTCCTTACAAACTCTGCCCCGTCTAAGCCCCTGGCTCTAAGTGAGTCCCAGTCAATATTGGGGAAGTTGAAGTCTCCCATCACAACAACCTTGTTTTTACTCTTTTCCAAAATCTGTCCACCTATCTGCTCCTCTATCTCCCGCTGGCTGTTGGGAGGCCTGTAGTAAACCCCCAACATTGTGACTGCACCCTTCTTATTCCCGATCTCTACCCATATAGCCTCACTGCCCTCTGAGGTGTCCTCCCGTAGTACAGCTGTGATATTCTCCCTAACCAGTAGCGCAACTCCGCCTCCCCTTTTACATCCCCCTCTATCCCGCCTGAAACATCTAAATCCTGGAACGTTTAGCTGTCAATCCTGTCCTTCACTCAACCAGGTCTCTGTAATGGCAACAAAATCATAGTTCCAAGCTCTAAGTTCATCTGCCTTACCCGTAATACTTCTTGCATTAAAACATATGCACTTCAGGCCACCAGACCCACTGTTTTCAGCAACTTCTCCCTGTCTGCTCTGCCTCAGAGCCCCACTGTCCCTATTCCCTAGTTCTCCCTCAATGCTTTCACCTTCTGACCTATTGCTCCCGTGCCCACCCCCCTGCCATACTAGTTTAAACCCTCCCGTGTGACACTAGCAAACTTCGCAGCCAGGATATTTATGCCTCTCCAGTTTAGATGCAACCTGCCCTTCTTATACAGGTCACACCTGCCCCGGAAGAGCTCCCAGTGGTCCAGATAACGGAAACCCTCCCTCCTACACCAACTGTTTAGCCACGTGTTTAGTTGCTCTATCTTCCTATTTCTAGCCTCACTGGCACATGGCACAGGTTGTAATCCCGAGATTACAATCCTAGAGGTCCTGTCTCTTAACTTTCTGCCTAGCTCCCTGAACTCCTGCTGCAGGACCTCATGCCCCTTCCTGCCTATGTCGTTAGTACCAACACGATTACTGAAAGATTTAAAAGCGGGAAGGCTCATTAACTAAAGGGCAATAAGGAACTAATCTTTGCCTGTTGTAGCAAGATTGAAACAGTAAGTTCTATTCTATAAGTTCCTGAGAGGCAAATATTGCACCGCTTGTCCGAATGTAGGAGGTTTCACCATGTTGAAGTTTCAGAGCCTTTTTGGACACAGCAGGGAATTAAAGCTCCACATAAAGGTACCTCTACCTGGGCTGATGAAGTCCTTCATCTGTTTCCACACCTTGTACTGCAGTGGTCCCTTGAATAAACCCAGAGGCAGCTCAGTTGATCCTTCATCGGGCAGTTGGATATCATCAGGCCTGTGAACATGGTCGTTATTTGGTTAGGTTTGAGGGCAACGGTAACCAAAACTTGCATCCTGGAGAGAATGAGAAAGACAGACAGAGAGAGGGGGAGAGAGAGAGAGGGAGGGAGGGCAGAGAAGATTGGGAACCTACCTTGGCTTGCTTATTCCCTGCAAGTACAAAAGAGAGAGAGATGTTAGTTGGACTTTGTTCATGTTGGAGGCAAATTAACCAGTTTGCGTCTGAACGACCCATTCAGCCATACATCAGCTAAATATGTCGTCTTGTGTGGACAGATATGCAGGGGCCGCAGGATGGTCAACATCCACTGGGATAAGTAGGGGAGAATTCATGTCCATGATCGGATTGAATGACAGAGAAGACCCGATGGGCCGAGTGGTCTACTCCTATTCCTTGTGTTCTTGTACAATCATACTGTGCACAGTTCTTGTCATCAGTGGCAGGGAGGGTCCATAACTACAGGACAGATGTGAATATAATTGGACATAGAGCCAGAGTTTGGGGAGAATTTTGATGTGGCCAAACCAAGTCTCGAGGTGAAATACATTGCCTGAGGGGCTGGTAGGGTCAGTCTGGACTCGATGGGCCGAATGACCAACATCTGCTTCCGATGTCTCAGTGAAGTTCAGTTGGGAATTGGAGACTCGCTTGAAAGAAAAAAATCGTTCCGTGGGACCTCGGGAAGGAGTAGGACTCGAGAGTTGGATTGCTCTTTCACAGAGCTGGCGCAATCATGATGGGCAGAATGGCCTACACTGTATCATCCTATGGCAGAGAAGGCCATTCGGCCCATCAGGTCTGTGCCGCCAGGGAAAAAGTTATCCAGATGAGTTTCCTACTCTTGGCTCCGTGGCCTCGGTAGTTACGCCACATTGGTGCACTTTTAAAATTTGTGACGAGGGTCTCTGCCCCTTTTGAGGCAGAGAGTTCCAGATCTCACCCAACACTCTCTGGGCAAAAACCTTTCTCAACTCCCCTCTCATCCTTTTACCAATTGCGTTATATGTGTGGCGCCCCCCCCCCCCCCCCCACCCCCCGGTCATTTCCCTCTCTGCAAATACATCCTTCCTCCACCCGTTCTCGGCCTCTCAATTTTATGGATCACCCGGGGGGGAGGGGGGTCACAGTGGCACAGTGGTTAGCACTGCTGCCTCAAGGCGCTGAGGACTCGGGTTCGATCCAACCCTGGTTCACTGTCCGTGTGGAGTTTGCACATTCACCATGTCTGTGTGGGTCTCACCCCAACAACCCAAAGATGTGCATGGTAGGTGGATTGGCCAGGCTAAATTGCCCCTTAATTGGAAAAAAGAATCGGGTACTCTAAATTCATTTATTTTTAAAATTTTTATGGAGCTCCCTTAAATTTCTCCTCTCCCAATCCAACCTTTCCTCATCATGACAGTCCTGCTATCTCAGTAAGGTTCTCTGTAAATCTCCTTTGTACCCCCCCTGGTGTAATCAGATCCCGTCTGTAAAGTGATGACCAGAACTGTGCACAGTATGATTGTACAAGAACACAAGAAATAGGAGAAGACTACTCGGCCCATCGGCCCAGCTCTGTCATTCAATCCGATCATGGCTAATCTTGTGTTTCAGCTCCATTTCCACGCCCGCTCCCCAGAGCCCTTCATGTCTCAAGTGTCCAAAGCTCCGTAGACAATTCTGACAGGGCTTGACAGACAGGGATGCTGTTGCCTCTGGCTGGAGGTGACTAGGCAAAAGGGTCACAGTCTCAGGATACGGGATAGGCCATTTAGGACTGAGACGGGAAGAAACATCTTGACTCAGAAGGTGGTGAAACTGTGAAACTCCACAACAGAAGGTTGTGGAGGCCAAGTCACCAAATATATTTAAGGAGGATTTGACAGATTTCTAGACTCTAAAGGTGCCAAGGAGTATGGGTGTAGCGCACAAAGACTCCATGAGACGAATATAGGGAAGTCGATGAGGCTTTATTAAGCGTGTCTGTTCCCCAGCAGCTCGATAGTAAACTGGCCTGCGGGGGGAGACACCGGCTTCTTATACTCCGCCTTCAGGGCGGAGCTTGAGGTCAACGGCCAACCAGGACCCGGGATCTGTCAGCCAATGACATTAGGGCTTCCAGTCCCACATGACCCCCAATACATACTACCACATTCACCCCTTGTCAAAAATGAACCCGGCGGGGTGATGCTTCGTATGGTGGTAAGGGTTTACAGGGCTGGTCCTGGGAGGATAGAACATTCACATGGTAGTACAGTATTGGACAGTTTCGTCCTGTTGCAACTATTTACAGAGGGTATAGGAAAAATACAAAATGTTCTTTGAACAGTCCATCTTTGTTTTCCATCGACGCCACGAGTCGGTCGGGCGGTCTGGTCGTCCGTGTCGATCGCCTCGGCCCCGGCGGTGGTGGTGGTGCTTGTACCAGTGTTGTCGCCTCCAGGAGCCGTACGGTTTCAGCTGTCGGTGTAAAGGGGAGGGGGACTGATCCTCCTGGGAAGGGGGCGGGTGCGGCGGTGGCAGGAAGGGGGGCGGTTGGGTTGATGGTGTCGGGGGGGTGTGCATGGTGCCGGCGGGCGCCAGATCCCGCAGGGAGACCGTGTCCTGTCGGCCGTCGGGGTACTCCACGTAGGCATACTGGGGGTTTGCGTGGAGGAGGTGAACCCTTTCGACCAACGGGTCCGCCTTATGTGCCCGCACATGCTTTCGCAGCAGATGGGTCCTGGGGCCGCCAGCCAGGTCGGCAGCGACGTTCCAGAGGAGGACCTCCTAGGGAAGACAAGGAGACGCTCGTGAGGCGTTTGATTAGTGCTTGTACATAATAACGACCGGATGGAATGGAGAGCGTCCGGGAGGACCTCCTGCCACCGTGAAACTGGGAGATCCCTGGACCGTAGGGCCAGTAGGACGGCCTTCCAGACCGTGCCGTTCTCCCTTTCTACTTGCCCGTTCCCCCGGGGGTTGTAGCTGGTCGTCCTGCTTGAGGCTATGCCCTTGCTGAGCAGGAACTGGCGCAGCTCGTCACTCATGAAAGAGGACCCCCTGTCGCTGTGGACGTATGCGGGGTAACCGAACAGTGTGAAGATGCTGTTCAGGGCTTTAATGACTGTGGCCGCGGTCATGTCGGAGCAGGGAATGGCAAAAGGGAAGCGGGAGTATTCGTCCACTACATTAAGAAAATATGCGTTGCGGTCGGTGGAGGGGAGAGGCCCTTTGAAATCGTGACTGAGGCGTTCAAAGGGGCGGGAAGCCTTAATCAGGTGCGCTCCATCTGGCCTGAAAAAATGCGGCTTGCATTCCGCGCAGATGTGGCAGTCCCTTGTGACTGTACGGACCTCTTCTAAAGAGTATGGGAGATTGCGGGACTTGATGAAGTGGTAAAACCGAGTGACCCCCGGGTGGCAGAGGTCCTCGTGGAGGGTTTGGAGGCGGTCAATTTGTGCGTTGGCACATGTGCCGCGGGATAGGGCATCGGACGGCTCGTTCAGCTTTCCGGGCCGGTACAAGATCTCATAGTTGAAGGTAGAGAGCTCGATCCTCCACCTTAAGATCTTGTCATTTTTAATTTTGCCCCGCTGTGCATTATCGAACATGAAAGCTACCGACCGTTGGTCAGTGAGGAGAGTGAATCTCCTGCCGGCCAGGTAATGCCTCCAATGTCGCACAGCTTCCACTATGGCTTGGGCTTCCTTTTCCACTGAGGAGTGGCGGATTTCTGAGGCGTGGAGGGTTCGGGAGAAAAAGGCCACGGGTCTGCCCGCTTGGTGGCCGCTAGAGCTACGTCGGAGGCGTCGCTCTCGACCTGGAAGGGGAGGGACTCGTCGATGGCGCGCATCGTGGCCTTTGCGATGTCCGCTTTGATGCGGCTGAAGGCCTGGCAAGCCTCTGTCGACAGAGGGAAGGTCGTGGTCTGTATTAGGGGGCGGGCCTTGTCTGCGTACTGGGGGACCCACTGGGCGTAGTACGAAAAGAACCCCAGGCAGCGTTTCAGGGCTTTTGGGCAGTGCGGGAGGGGAAATTCCATGAGTGCGCGCATATGATCGGGGTCGGGGTCTATTATCCCATTGCGTACTATGTAGCCCAGAATGGCTAGCCGGTCGGTGCTAAAAACGCACTTGTCCTCGTTGTACGTGAGGTTCAAGGCTTTGGCAGTCTGGAGAAATTTCTGGAGGTTGGCGTCGTGGTCCTGCTGATCGTGGCCGCAGATGGTTAGATTGTCGAGATACGGGAACGTGGCCCGTAACCCATGTTGATCAACCATCCGGTACATCTCCCGTTGGAAGACCGAGACCCCGTTTGTGACGCCAAAAGGGACCCGTAGGAAATGGTATAATCGCCCGTCTGCCTCGAAGGCTGTGTACTTGCGGTCACTTGAGCGGATGGGGAGCTGATGGTAGGCGGACTCGAGGTCCACGGTGGAGAAGACTTTATACTGGGCAATCCGATTGACCATGTCGGATATGCGGGGGAGAGGGTACGTGTCTAGTTGTGTGTACCTGTTGATGGTCTGGCTATAGTCAATGACCATCCTTTGTTTCTCCCCTGTCTTCACTACTACCACCTGCGCTCGCCAGGGACTATTGCTGGCCTGGATTATGCCCTCCTTTAGTAGCCGCTGGACTTCGGACCGAATGAAGGTCCGCTCCTGGGCGCTGTACCATCTGCTCCTAGTGGCGACGGGTTTGCAATCCGGGGTGAGGTTCGCAAACAAGGACGGGGGTTGCACCTTGAGGGTAGCGAGGCCGCAGATAGTGAGTGGGGGTATGGGGCCGCCGAATTTAAACGTAAGGCTCTGTAGATTACATTGGAAATCTAATCCCAGCAAGGTGGGGGCACAGAGTTGGGAAGGACGTTAAGTTTGTAGTTTTTGAACTCCCTCCCCTGCACCGTTAGGGTAACTATGCAGAATCCCTGGATCTGTACGGAGTGGGATCCTGCAGCTAGGCAAATCTTTTGTGCACTGGGATAGGTGGTCAAGGAACAGCGTCTTACCGTGTCGGGGTGTATAAAGCTTTCCGTGCTCCCGGAGTCGACTAGGCATGGCGTCTCGTGGCCGTCAGTTAGGACCGTTGTCGTCGTCGTCTGGAGTGTCCGGGGCCGAGCCTGATCGAGCGTAACCGAAGCGAGCCGTGGTTGTAGTAGTGGGGTGGGGTCCGTTGTTGCCGTCCAAGATGGCGTCGGGGATGGACAAAATGGCTGCCCCCATACATCGCACGTGGCTGGGGGGTCACAAGATGGCGGCGGGGGTGGACAAAATGGCCACCCCCATGCGTCGTACAGGTCGGGGGCGGTCCAAGATGGCGGCGCCCCTCCTCCCCTCGTGGTGGTCGGGACCCAAAATTGCGGCGTCTGCGGGTCGCACATGGTGTGCTGGGGGGTCTGGGGAGCGCTAGGACCGCGAGCGCTAGGACAGCGCGGCGCTCCCTCACCGCGAGCGCTAGGACCGCACGGAGCTCCCTCACGGGGGACAGCGGTGGTCGGGGCCCAAGTCGGCGGCGCTGGCGGGTCAGGCGTGGGGCCACGAGCGCAAGGAGTGCGAGGAGCTCCCTCACCGGGGACAGCGGTGGTTGGGGTCCAAGTAGGTGGCGCTGGCGGGTCAGGCGTGGGGCGCGGGACGGGGGTGAGGGTGGCGTTAGGGACGCGAAAAACCCCCTCCTCTCCGTGGAGTGTGTTGGCCGGGACCCAAAGCGGTAGCGCCGGCGGCGGGTCGTACGTGGGCTGCGGGGAGGGGGGTTGGGGAGCGTAGGCGGCGTGCAGGGCTCCCAGTTCTCCCGGGACCGCGGTGGTCGGGAACCAGATCGGCTGCGCCTGCGGGTCGCACATGGCGTGCTGGGGGGGTTGGGACGCATAGACTGCTTGTAGGGCTCCCTGTGGCCCCAGGACGGCGGCAACCTCGCGGGATCGGCACACCACCGCATAATGGCCCTTTTTCCCGCAGCTTTTGCAGGTGGCTGCGCGGGCCGGACAGCGCTGTCGGGGGTGTTTCGCCTGGCCGCAGAAATAACAGCGGGCGCCCCCGGTGCGACTCGGCGTTTGGACTGCGCAAGCCTGTGTGGTGTCCGGGGTGGGGGGGGGGGGGTAGGGGGTTTGCCGCGACGGGTACGTACGGGGCCCAATGGCCTGCCGCGCGGTCGGGGCCGTAGGCGCGGGTATTACGTGCGGCCACGTCTAGGGAGGCTGCTAGGGCCCGTGCCTCTGAGAGTCCTCGCGACTCTTTTTCTAGAAGTCTTTGGCGGATTTGGGAGGATTGCATACCTGCCACAAAAGCGTCGCGCATTAACATGTCCGTGTGTTCGTTTGCATTCACCGACGGGCAGCTGCAGGCTCGTCCCAAAATCAGCAGCGCGGCGTAGAACTCGTCCATCGATTCTCCGGGAGCTTGCCGTCTTGTCGCGAGCTGGTAGCGAGCGTAGCTTTGGTTAACTGGGCGAACGTAGAGACTTCTGAGTGCTGTGAACGCCGTCTGGAAATCGTCGGTGTCTTCAATGAGGGTGAAAATCTCCGTGCTCACCCTCGAGTGCAGGACCTGCAGTTTTTGTTCGTCTGAGACTCGGCTGGTGGTCGGTCTGAGGTAGGCCTCAAAGCAAGTCTGCCAGTGTTTGAAGGCTGCTGCCGCATTCACTGCGTGGGGGCTGATCCTCAGGCATTCTAGAATGATCCTGAGCTCCATAGTCCTTTTTAGACACGCTTAATAAAAGCGCACAAAGACTCCATGAGACGAATATAGGGAAGTCGATGAGGCTTTATTAAGCGTGTCTGTTCCCCAGCAGCTCGATAGTAAACTGGCCTGCGGGGGAAGACACCGGCTTCTTATACTCCGCCTTCAGGGCGGAGCTTGAGGTCAACGGCCAACCAGGACCCGGGATCTGACAGCCAATGACATTAGGGCTTCCAGTCCCACATGACCCCCAATACATACTACCACAATGGGGAGAGCGTGGTTTTGAGATACACAAATAGCACAGTAGCATTGTGGATAGCACAATTGCCTCACAGCTCCAGGATCCCAGGTTCGATTCTGGCTTGGGTCACTGTCTGTGCAGAGTCTGCACATCCTCCCCATGTGTGCGTGGGTTTCTTCCTAGTGCTCCGGTTTCATCCCACAGTCCAAAGGTGTGCAGGTTAGGTGGATTGGCCATGATAAATTGCCCTTAGTGTCCAAAATTGCCCTTAGTGTTGGGTGGGGTTACTGGGGTTATGGGGATAGGGTGGAGGTGTTGACCTTGGGTAGGTTGCTCTTTCCAAGAGCCGGTGCAGACTCGATGGGCCAAATGGCCTCCTTCTGCACTGTAAATTCTATGATAATCCATGATCTCATTGAATGGTTAAGCAGGCTCGAAGGGCCGAATGGTGTACACCTGCTACTCAATTCTATGCTTCTATGTTTATTTCTGTCTCGAAGAATATTTGCCAATAATATGATTACAAAAGGCTTGCATCTCCCAGCACTACAGGAGGTGGAGGGAAATGGGGCTGGTCAAGGTGACAAATCTGTATTTGGAGGAAGGGAGGAGCGAAGGGAGAGGGTAGAGCTGCTGAGTGGTAGTGAGTTCAGGTATCTACAGGTTAGGGACTTTGCACGAAAGGTCTGGAAGGGGTTCCCTAGATTGCCGGGATACACCCTGCTGGAGCGACTGCTGCTTCCGGATGTGGAAGGGGAGGGAAGAATTGGGATATATACAAGTGGCTGGGGGAGCAGAAAGAATTGGGGATATATATATATATATATATATATATATGTGACTGGGGAGCAGGGAGGCGAGCGGATGGTAAAGATCAAGGAGAAATGGGAAGTGGAGTTGGGAATGGAGATCAATTGGAGAGTATGGAGTGCGTAGGATAAACGGGACCTCCTATTGTGCAAGGATGAGCCTGATACAGTTTAAGATGGTGCGAGAATGAATGGGTTCTTTTAGGGAGTGGCAGACCAGTTTGAGAGGTGTGGGCGGGGGCCAGCGAATCACGCACACATGTTTTAGGGTTGCGAAAAATTGGGAAGATTCTGGACGGGAGTGTTCGCTGTCTTAGCCAGGATAGCGGTGGAGGAGGTGGACCCGGACCCTTTGCTGGTGATATTTGGTCTTTCAGAGAAGCCGGAGCTCATGGAGAGGAGGAAGGCCGATGTTGTGGCCTAGGCCCCTCTGACTGCACGGTGGCGAATTTTGCTGGAGTGGCAGTCAGCATCGCCACTGGGTGTAGCGGCTTGGTTGGGTGACCTGTACGACTTTCTGCAGTTAGAGAAGATAAAGTATGAGTTAAGGGGCTCAGCAGGGGGTTTTGAGGAAAGGTGGGGGATATTTGTGACCCATGTTTGTAATAAAATACATTTAAAACATCTCCCAGCATGAGAATATTGGTGTTGCAGTGTGATCATTAAACAGACATAGCTTGACAAACTACTCGCTCTCAAATGAAAATATAATACTTTAACAACAATAATCTTTATTATTGTCACAAGTAGGGTTACATTGACACTACAATGAAGTTACTGTGAAAAGCCCCACGTCGACACATTCCAGCGCCTGTTCGGGTACACAGAGGGAGAATTCAGAATGTCCAAATTACCTAACAGCACGTCTTTCGGGTCTTGTGGGAGGAAACCGGAGCACCCGGAGGAAACCCACACAGACACGGGGAGAACATGCAGACTCCACACAGACAGTGACCCAAGCTGGGGATTGAATCGAGGTTCCTGTCGCTGTGAAGCTACAGTGCTAACGGGGATGGTCATCTCTTCATTGACACTGACAGAACTATTTTCCAGTGACCACCATCTGCATCAAGCTCCCTCTACAGTGTCCCCATCAAACACTCCCAGGACAGGTACAGCATGGGGTTAGATACAGAGTAAAGCTCCCTCTACACTGTCCCCATCAAACACTCCCAGGACAGGTACAGCAAAGGGTTAGATACAGAGTAAAGCTCCCTCTACACTGTCCCCATCAAACACTCCCAGGGCAGGTACAGCAAAGGGTTAGATACAGGGTAAAGCTCCCTCTACAGTGTCCCCATCAAACACTCCCAGGACAGGTACAGCACGGGGTTAGATACAGGGTAAAGCTCCCTCTACAGTGTCCCCATCAAACACTCCCTGGACAGGTACAGCAAAGGGTTAGATACAGAGTAAAGCTCCCTCTACAGTGTCCCCATCAAACACTCCCAGGACACGTACATCAAAGGGTTAGATACAGGGTTAAGCACCCTCTACAGTGTCCCCATCAAACACTCCCAGGACAGGTACAGCACGGAGTTAGATACAGAGTAAAGCTCTTCCTAAACTGTCCCCGTCAAACACTCCCAGGACAGGTCCAGCACGGGGCTAGATACAGAGTAAAGCTCCCTCTACACCGTCCCATCAAACACTCCCAGGACAGGTACAGCACGGGGTTAGATACAGAGTAAAGCTCCCTCTACACTGTCCCCATCAAACACTCCCAGGACAGGTACAGCAAAGGGTTAGATACAGGGTAAAGCTCCCTCTACAGTGTCCCCATCAAACACTCCCAGGACAGGTACAGCAAAGGGTTAGATACAGAGTAAAGCTCCCTCTACACTGTCCCCATCAAACACTCCCAGGACAGGTACAGCACGGGGTTAGATACAGAGTAAAGCTTCCTCTACACTGTCCCCATCAAACACTCCCAGGACAGGTACAGCACGGGGTTAGATACAGAGTAAAGCTCCCTCTACACTGTCACCATCAAACACTCCCAGGACAGGTACAGCATGGGGTTAGATACAGAGTAAAGCTCCCTCTACACTGTCCCCATCAAACACTCCCAGGACAGGTACAGCACGGGGTTAGATACAGAGTAAAGCTCCCTCTACACGGGCCCATCAAACACTCCCAGGACAGGTACAGCACGGGGTTAGATACAGAGTAAAGCTCCCTCTACACTGTCCCCATCAAACACTCCCAGGACAGGTACAGCACGGGGTTAGATACAGAGTAAAGCTCCCTCTACACGGGCCCATCAAACACTCCCAGGACAGGTACAGCACTGGGTTAGATACAGAGTAAATCTCCCTCTACACTGTCCCCATCAAACACTCCCAGGACAGGTACAGCATGGGGTTAGATACAGAGTAAAGCTCCCTCTACACTGTCACCATCAAACACTCCCAGGACAGGTACAGCACGGGGTTAGATACAGAGTAAAGCTCCCTCTACACTGTCCCCATCAAACACTCCCAGGGCAGGTACAGCAAAGGGTTAGATACAGGGTAAAGCTCCCTCTACACTGTCCCCATCAAACACTCCCAGGACAGGTACAGCAAAGGGTTAGATACAGGGTAAAGCTCCCTCTACAGTGTCCCCATCAAACACTCCCAGGACAGGTACAGCAAAGGGTTAGATACAGAGTAAAGCTCCCTCTACACTGTCCCCATCAAACTCTCCCAGGATAGGTACAGCACGGGGTTAGATACAGAGTAAAGCTTCCTCTACACTGTCCCCATCAAACACTCCCAGGACAGGTACAGCACGGGGTTAGATAGAGAGTAAAGCTCCCTCTACACTGTCACCATCAAACACTCCCAGGACAGGTACAGCATGGGGTTAGATACAGAGTAAAGCTCCCTCTACACTGTCCCCATCAAACACTCCCAGGACAGGTACAGCACGGGGTTAGATACAGAGTAAAGCTCCCTCTACACGGGCCCATCAAACACTCCCAGGACAGGTACAGCACGGGGTTAGATACAGAGTAAAGCTCCCTCTACACTGTCCCCATCAAACACTCCCAGGAC
The DNA here is from genome assembly GCF_047496885.1 of Scyliorhinus torazame. Lineage (NCBI taxonomy): Eukaryota > Metazoa > Chordata > Chondrichthyes > Carcharhiniformes > Scyliorhinidae > Scyliorhinus > Scyliorhinus torazame. The sequence goes on along the minus strand of NC_092720.1, from coordinate 178,977,391 downwards.
AGGTACAGCACTGGGTTAGATACAGAGTAAAGCTCCCTCTACACTGTCCCCATCAAACACTCCCAGGACAGGTACAGCACGGGGTTAGATACAGAGTAAAGCTCCCTCTACACTGTCACCATCAAACACTCCCAGGACAGGTACAGCACGGGGTTAGATACAGAGTAAAGCTCCCTCTACACTGTCCCCATCAACACTCCCAGGACAGGTACAGCACGGGGTTAGATACAGAGTAAAGCTCCCTCTACACGGGCCCATCAAACACTCCCAGGACAGGTACAGCACTGGGTTAGATACAGAGTAAAGCTCCCTCTACACTGTCCCCATCAAACACTCCCAGGACAGGTACAGCACGGGGTTAGATACAGAGTAAAGCTCCCTCTACACTGTCCCATCAAACACTCCCAGGACAGGTACAGCACGGGGTTAGATACAGAGTAAAGCTCCCTCTACACTGTCCCCATCAAACACTCCCAGGACAGGTACAGCACGGGGTTAGATACAGAGTAAAGCACCCTCTTGATTGTAGCGAATTACAAACACTAATGACCCTTTTAGAGAAGGTCCAACTTCAGAGGGCAGTTAGTGTTTGAAATTACCTTTCGCAGTGAGCAGTAGATGCTGGTGATGACGTGTACTTGTGGCAAAATTTGACAGATTTATAATCTACAAGGGGATTAAGGGTTATGGGGGGGTGGGGAGATGGATGGAGGGGCATGGGTACGGGCAGATTGGAAAGTTGAGGCCACAATCGGTTCACCATGCAACTATTGAATGGTGGGGAGCAGGCCGGAGGCACTGTATGGCCTATTCCTGTTTAAGTGTGATATACCTTCAATTCACCGAGAGGCAGAGAGAGCGAAGGAACATTAGGCTTTATTAATCATGAACTTGCTAGCCAGAGTTGGTTGTACAGATGAATGCCGCCCACAGGCGGCGGTCTATATTTGTCCCCGGTGAGGGCGGAGCCAGAGGCGGAGCCCACAGGGGTTACAGTACAGTACCTGGAAGCAGCTCATACCACCACTTCCAGGTCATAGGTTACAGTATCATACATGCATTAGGTGAATACATTTGCCACAATGTGCTTTTGTTCTGTTGTCTAATCCCACTACTGATAGACTTGCCTTCAGCACGCTTAAGCCTGTCATGATATTCAGATAAACATCATGGTGCAAACACACATACACACTGATGGACAGATCAACGGACCAATCAACACACACGCAACATCACAGTCAATCACAAGCAAGAGTACACGCACTATAAAACGGGGAACATCACCGTTCCTGCTCATTCCAGCAGGAGACAGCTCAGGGCACAGAGCTCACAGCGTGCCACTCAGACATACACCATGTGCTGAGTGCCTCTCTAAGTTAGTGTAAGGGCTGGGTCCACAGGTTAAAGGGTAAAGAACAAACCACAGTCATAAGTTTACAGATGTTGTTATTGATAGTAACAAATTGAGTTGTACCATCTGCAACCGTGTTGGTTCGTCTGTGTAGCGGAACACCCAACACGACAAAGCCTAGTTCTGGAATCCATTCCCCGGTCACCCTCTGCCTCTCTTACTCTTGATTCACCCTCTTTACAATCGACCTCTGTGAGGAAGCCTCGCCCCCCCCCCATTTGTTTGGTATATAATTCTGTTTGATCATTCTTCTGTGAGACACCAAGGAACACTGTTGTACAAATGTGCCTCTATAAATTTCCAGTCGTTCGCCCAGCCCAGCCCATTCACAGCCACGTCGCTCTTTTGAACTCTCCCCATACCCTACCTTCAGGAACTGGATATCATCCCCCTGTGCCTGTTGTCCATTCAGCCTCTTCAGCCGAGCGTCCAGGGACCGCAGCCCCTCCTCCGCTCTCCGCAGGTTCTCTCGGATGAGTTCCAGGACTGAGTTCTCATGCTCAGTCAGCTCCCGGGACAGGCTGTCTTCTTTCTCACTGAGAAAGCGGTGCATTTGAGAGAACTGCTCTTTCACGTGCAACCGCAGTGCCTCAGATCCCTTCTGCAAAAGAGAGCAAGGAATACTTTTTTAAAAAATGAGACAGTGTTAGGATACCGGAGCAGACCTGATTTATGTTGGGATACTGGACAGGGAGTCCCAAACAGTTTGCAAACTGCGGAGTGATGGCTCTGACCAAATCGATATTGTGGTAACCTCGCAAGGTCTTTTTAGGCCCGATTAAAATTGGGTGTTTTAACTGGGTACTTTAAAACAAGCCGCCGTTGCTCCAGCACAGCCCCATGGGAATTCGGACTGGCCAAGTTCGAATATGCTAGAGGTCAGACAGGCTGCCAAGACATGTCTGGACCTGCCCTGTCAATCGGCCACCAAGAGATAATCAATTTGATTAATATGCAACCTGACACCCAGGTAATGCCCCTGCCGGCCTGGCAATGCTATCCAGGCACAGCGCCACAGTGCCCGGCGGGCGGACCACAAAACCTTGTGGTTCATAGGCCAATGGGTGGCACACTGAACGAATAGCGGATGATCTTATTAATGCCAATGTTTATATGGCTCAAAATGATATAAACTGGCATATTTATTAACCTGTAATTTTCCAAATTGCAATTTCTCTTATCCCTAATTAAAATCTCCAGAAGACCGTTCGCTAGCGATCCCCCCCATGACCGCTGTGGCCGGGGTGGATTCTTTATTAAATCTGAAATGCTCCCAATTTTACCTTGACTTCAGAAACTTTGTGTTGTTCCACTTGGAGGAAGCCAGTGAAAGCGGACACTTGATTGCGGACTGAAGCAATCTCCAGCTGAATCTGCTCCTGGGGGTTCAGAGGGCACTGGGTGACTTTAACGAAATGTGCCCCAGCCCCACACCCTGTCTGCGCAGGAACGGGGATCAGTCAGGATAGACTGGGGTTGCTTTCCTTAGACCCAGAGGAGGCTAAGGGGTGACCTAATCGAGGTGTAGAAAATTATGAGAGGGCCTAGACAGGAAAGACCCCCGAGCTGACAGTTCAATTACCAGGGGAATGAAGAAATCTGATTGGTCGAAGGATGAGACGGGTCCTGAGATAAAATATTTATTCATCTAGTGGAGGAAGGCAGGGCAGCGAGGGTGGGTGGGCCGCGTGGTGAAAGGGGGGGGGGGGGGGGGGGGAGTTGGGCAGCCAGAGTAAGGGGGGGGGGCGAGGTGTCGGGAAGCGAGGTTAGGGGGCGAGTCAGGTGGGGAGGGTGGGATGTAGGGTGCAGAGGGTGGGCGGGGGGGCGTGGGTGGTGGTGTGGTGTAGATGGGGGGCTTGGTAAAGGCCTGGCCACAGAGGATGTAGGCCTGGTGTGGGGAGGGGGGGGGCTCAAGCCCTGGGGGCGGAGGGGGGGGGGTAGGCCAATGGGGATGGGAGGGGTGTAGATCGGGGGTGGGGTGGGATCGCCCTCTGGGGAGGTGGGTGGTGGAGAGGGTTGGGGGGGGGGGGGAGAGGGGGAGGGGGATGCGAGGGTAAATAATTTGGAGTTTCGTGGGGAAACGGTGGCATGGATTTCAGTTTTATGAAATATAGGCAGGGCCATATTTGAAGGACAGATAGGGGCCTCTATTTAAGATCAGTCCTGCCTATCTGACAGTGCAGCACCCCCTCAGTACTGACCCTCTGACAGTGCAGCACTCCCTCAGTACTGACCCTCTGACAGTGCAGCACCCCCTCAGTACTGACCCTCTGACAGTGCAGCACTCCCTCAGTACTGACCCTCTGACAGTGCAGCACTCCCTCAGTACTGCCCCTCTGACAGTGCAGCACACCCTCAGTACTGACCCTCTGACAGTGCAGCACTCCCTCAGTACTGACCCTCTGACAGTGCAGCACTCCCTCAGTACTGACCCTCTGACAGTGCAGCACTCCCTCAGTACTGACCCTCTGACAGTGCAACACTCCCTCAGTACTGACCCTCTGACAGTGCAGCACTCCCTCAGTACTGACCAACTGACAGTGCAGCACTCCCTCAGTACTGACCAACTGACAGTGCAGCACTCCCTCAGTACTGACCCTCTGACAGTGCAGCACTCCCTCAGTACTGACTCTCTGACAGTGCAGCACTCCCTCAGTATTGACCCTCTGACAGTGCAGCACACCCTCAGTACTGACCCTCTGAAAGTGCAGCACTTCCTCACCCACCTGCTTCTGATGAAAGTGTGATGAGTGGAGCCTCGGCTAGCGCAAGAGCTGCCCCAGCTACCAGAACAAATGGGGGTGGAGGAGTGGCGGGGGTGGGGGAGTGGCGGGGGTGGGGGAGTGGCGGGGGTGGGGGAGTGGCGGGGGTGGGGGAGTGGCGGGGGTGGGGGAGTGGCGGGGGTGGGGGAGTGGCGGGGGTGGGGAGTGGCGGGGGTGGGGGAGTGGCGGGGTGGGGGAGTGGCGGGGTGGGGGAGTGGCGGGTGGGGGAGTGGCGGGGTGGGGGAGTGGCGGGGGTGGGGGAGTGGCGGGGGTGGGGGGGTGGCGGGGGTGGGGGGGGTGGCGGGGGTGGGGGGGTGGCGGGGTGGGGGGGTGGGGGGTGGGGGTGGCGGGGGTGGGGGGGTGGCGGGGGTGGGGGGGTGGCGGGGGTGGGGGGGTGGCGGGGGTGGGGGGGTGGCGGGGGTGGGGGGGTGGCGGGGTGGGGGGGTGGCGGGGGTGGGGGGTGGCAGGGGTGGGGGGTGGCAGGGGTGGGGGGTGGCAGGGGTGGGGGGTGGCAGGGGTGGGGGGGTGGCAGGGGTGGGGGGTGGCAGGGGTGGGGGGTGGCAGGGGTGGGGGGGTGGCAGGGGTGGGGGGGTGGCAGGGGTGGGGGGTGGCAGGGGTGGGGGGGTGGCAGGGTGGGGGGTGGCAGGGGTGGGGGGGTGGCAGGGGTGGGGGGGTGGCAGGGGTGGGGGGGTGGCAGGTGGGGGTGCAGGGTTGGGGTGGCAGGGGTTGGGGGTGGCAGGGGTTGGGGGTGGCAGGGGTTGGGGGTGGCAGGGGTTGGGGGTGGCAGGGGTTGGGGGTGGCAGGGGTTGGGGGGTGGCAGGGGTTGGGGGTGGCAGGGGTTGGGGGTGGCAGGGGTTGGGGGTGGCAGGGGTTGGGGGTGGCAGGGTTGGGGGGTGGCAGGGGTTGGGGGGTGGCAGGGTTGGGGGTGGCAGGGGTTGGGGGTGGCAGGGTTGGGGGGTGGCAGGGGTTGGGGGGTGGCAGGGTTGGGGGGTGGCAGGGGTTGGGGGGTGGCAGGGGTTGGGGGGTGGCAGGGGTTGGGGGGTGGCAGGGGTTGGGGGGTGGCAGGGGTTGGGGGGTGGCAGGGGTGGGGGGTGGCAGGGGTGGGGGGTGGCAGGGGTGGGGGGTGGCAGGGGTGGGGGTGGCAGGGGTGGGGGTGGCAGGGGTGGGGGGTGGCAGGGGTGGGGGTGGCAGGGGTGGGGGGTGGCAGGGGTGGGGGGTGGCAGGGGTGGGGGGTGGCAGGGGGTGGGGGGTGGCAGGGGTGGGGGGTGGCAGGGGTGGGGGGTGGCAGGGGTGGGGGGTGGCAGGGGTTGGGGGTGGCAGGGGTTGGGGGTGGCAGGGGTTGGGGGTGGCAGGGGTTGGGGGTGGCAGGGGTTGGGGGTGGCAGGGGTTGGGGGTGGCAGGGGTTGGGGGTGGCAGGTGGGCAGGGGTTGGGGGTGGCAGGGGTTGGGGGTGGCAGGGGTTGGGGGGTGGCAGGGGTTGGGGGTGGCAGGGGTTGGGGGGTGGCAGGGTTGGGGGGTGGCAGGGGTTGGGGGGTGGCAGGGGTTGGGGGGTGGCAGGGGTTGGGGGGTGGCAGGGGTTGGGGGTGGCAGGGGTTGGGGGGTGGCAGGGGTTGGGGGGTGGCAGGGGTTGGGGGGTGGCAGGGGTTGGGGGGTGGCAGGGGTTGGGGGGTGGCAGGGGTTGGGGGGTGGCAGGGGTTGGGGGGTGGCAGGGGTTGGGGGGTGGCAGGGGTTGGGGGGTGGCAGGGTTGGGGGGTGGCAGGGGTTGGGGGGTGGCAGGGGTTGGGGGGTGGCAGGGGTTGGGGGTGGCAGGGGTTGGGGGGTGGCAGGGGTTGGGGGGTGGCAGGGGTTGGGGGGTGGCAGGGGTTGGGGTGGCAGGGGTTGGGGGGTGGCAGGGGTTGGGGGGTGGCAGGGGTTGGGGGGTGGCAGGGGTTGGGGGGTGGCAGGGGTTGGGGGGTGGCAGGGGTTGGGGGGTGGCAGGGGTTGGGGGGTGGCAGGGGTTGGGGGGTGGCAGGGGTTGGGGGGGTGGCAGGGGTTGGGGGGTGGCAGGGGTTGGGGGGTGGCAGGGGTTGGGGGGTGGCAGGGGTTGGGGGTGGCAGGGGTTGGGGGGTGGCAGGGGTTGGGGGGTGGCAGGGGTTGGGGGGTGGCAGGGGTTGGGGGGTGGCAGGGGTTGGGGGGTGGCAGGGGTTGGGGGGTGGCAGGGGTTGGGGGGTGGCAGGGGTTGGGGGGTGGCAGGGGTTGGGGGGTGGCAGGGGTTGGGGGGTGGCAGGGGTTGGGGGGTGGCAGGGGTTGGGGGGTGGCAGGGGTTGGGGGGTGGCAGGGGTTGGGGGGTGGCAGGGGTTGGGGGGTGGCAGGGGTTGGGGGGTGGCAGGGGTTGGGGGTGGCAGGGGTTGGGGGGTGGCAGGGGTTGGGGGGTGGCAGGGGTTGGGGGTGGCAGGGGTTGGGGGGTGGCAGGGGTTGGGGGGTGGCAGGGGTTGGGGGGTGGCAGGGGTTGGGGGGTGGCAGGGGTTGGGGGGTGGCAGGGTTGGGGGTGGCAGGGGTTGGGGGGTGGCAGGGGTTGGGGGTGGCAGGGGGTGGGGGTGGCAGGGGGTTGGGGGGTGGCAGGGGGTGGGGGGTGGCAGGGGTTGGGGGGTGGCAGGGGTTGGGGGGTGGCAGGGGTTGGGGGGTGGCAGGGGTTGGGGGTGGCAGGGTTGGGGGGTGGCAGGGGTTGGGGGGTGGCAGGGGTTGGGGGGTGGCAGGGGTTGGGGGGTGGCAGGGGTTGGGGGGTGGCAGGGGTTGGGGGTGGCAGGGTTGGGGGGTGGCAGGGGTTGGGGGGTGGCAGGGGTTGGGGGGTGGCAGGGGTTGGGGGGTGGCAGGGGGTTGGGGGGGTGGCAGGGGTTGGGGGGTGGCAGGGGTTGGGGGTGGCAGGGGTTGGGGGGTGGCAGGGGTTGGGGGGTGGCAGGGGTTGGGGGTGGCAGGGGTTGGGGGGTGGCAGGGGTTGGGGGGTGGCAGGGGTTGGGGGGTGGCAGGGGTTGGGGGGTGGCAGGGGTTGGGGGGTGGCAGGGGTTGGGGGGTGGCAGGGGTTGGGGGGTGGCAGGGGTTGGGGGGTGGCAGGGGTTGGGGGTGGCAGGGGTTGGGGGGTGGCAGGGGTTGGGGGGTGGCAGGGGTTGGGGGTGGCAGGGGTTGGGGGGTGGCAGGGGTTGGGGGGTGGCAGGGGTTGGGGTGGGGGGTGGGGCAGGGGTTGGGGGGTGGCAGGGGTTGGGGGGTGGCAGGGGTTGGGGGGTGGCAGGGGTTGGGGGGTGGCAGGGGTTGGGGGGTGGCAGGGGTTGGGGGGTGGCAGGGGTTGGGGGGTGGCAGGGGTTGGGGGGTGGCAGGGGTTGGGGGGTGGCAGGGGTTGGGGGGTGGCAGGGGTTGGGGGGTGGCAGGGGTTGGGGGTGGCAGGGGTTGGGGGTGGCAGGGGTTGGGGGGTGGCAGGGGTTGGGGGGTGGCAGGGGTTGGGGGGTGGCAGGGGTTGGGGGGTGGCAGGGGTTGGGGGGTGGCAGGGGTTGGGGGGTGGCAGGGGTTGGGGGTGGCAGGGGTTGGGGGGTGGCAGGGGTTGGGGGTGGCAGGGGTTGGGGGGTGGCAGGGGTTGGGGGTGGCAGGGTTGGGGGTGGCAGGGTTGGGGGGTGGCAGGGGTTGGGGGGTGGCAGGGGTTGGGGGGTGGCAGGGGTTGGGGGGTGGCAGGGGTTGGGGGTGGCAGGGGTTGGGGGGTGGCAGGGGTTGGGGGGTGGCAGGGGTTGGGGGGTGGCAGGGGTTGGGGGGTGGCAGGGGTTGGGGGGTGGCAGGGGTTGGGGGGTGGCAGGGGTTGGGGGGTGGCAGGGGTTGGGGGTGGCAGGGGTTGGGGGGTGGCAGGGGTTGGGGGTGGCAGGGGTTGGGGGGTGGCAGGGGTTGGGGGGTGGCAGGGGTTGGGGGGTGGCAGGGGTTGGGGGGTGGCAGGGGTTGGGGGGTGGCAGGGGTTGGGGTGGCAGGTTGGGGTGGCAGGGGTTGGGGGGTGGCAGGGGTTGGGGGGTGGCAGGGGTTGGGGGGTGGCAGGGGTTGGGGGGTGGCAGGGGTTGGGGGGTGGCAGGGGTTGGGGGGTGGCAGGGGTTGGGGGGTGGCAGGGGTTGGGGGTGCAGGGGTTGGGGGGTGGCAGGGGTTGGGGGTGGCAGGGGTTGGGGTGGCAGGGGTTGGGGGGTGGCAGGGGTTGGGGGGTGGCAGGGGTTGGGGGGTGGCAGGGGTTGGGGGGTGGCAGGGGTTGGGGGGTGGCAGGGGTTGGGGGTGGCAGGGGTTGGGGGGTGGCAGGGGTTGGGGGGTGGCAGGGGTTGGGGGTGGCAGGGGTTGGGGGGTGGCAGGGGTTGGGGGTGGCAGGGGTTGGGGGGTGGCAGGGGTTGGGGGTGGCAGGGGTTGGGGGGTGGCAGGGGTTGGGGGGTGGCAGGGGTTGGGGGGTGGCAGGGGTTGGGGGGGTGGCAGGGGTTGGGGGGTGGCAGGGGTTGGGGGGTGGCAGGGGTTGGGGGGTGGCAGGGGTTGGGGGGTGGCAGGGGTTGGGGGTGGCAGGGGTTGGGGGGTGGCAGGGGTTGGGGGGTGGCAGGGGTTGGGGGGTGGCAGGGGTTGGGGGGTGGCAGGGGTTGGGGGGTGGCAGGGGTTGGGGGGTGGCAGGGGTTGGGGGGTGGCAGGGGTTGGGGGGTGGCAGGGGTTGGGGGGTGGCAGGGGTTGGGGGGTGGCAGGGGTTGGGGGTGGCAGGGGTTGGGGGGTGGCAGGGGTTGGGGGGTGGCAGGGGTTGGGGGGTGGCAGGGGTTGGGGGTGCAGGGTTGGGGGGTGGCAGGGGTTGGGGGTGGCAGGGGTTGGGGGGTGGCAGGGGTTGGGGGGTGGCAGGGGTTGGGGGGTGGCAGGGGTTGGGGGGTGGCAGGGGTTGGGGGGTGGCAGGGGTTGGGGGGTGGCAGGGGTTGGGGGGTGGCAGGGGTTGGGGGGTGGCAGGGGTTGGGGGGTGGCAGGGGTTGGGGGGTGGCAGGGGGTTGGGGGGTGGCGGGGGTTGGGGGTGGCGGGGTTGGGGGGTGGCGGGGGTTGGGGGGTGGCGGGGGTTGGGGGTGGCGGGGGTTGGGGGTGGCGGGGGTTGGGGGTGGCGGGGGTTGGGGGGTGGCGGGGTTGGGGGGTGGCGGGGGTTGGGGGGTGGCGGGGTTGGGGGGTGGCGGGGGTTGGGGGTGGCGGGGTTGGGGGCGGGTTGGGGCGGGGGTTGGGGGGTGGCGGGGTTGGGGGGTGGCGGGGGTTGGGGGGTGGCGGGGGTTGGGGGGTGGCGGGGGTTGGGGGGTGGCGGGGGTTGGGGGGTGGCGGGGGTTGGGGGGTGGCGGGGGTTGGGGGGTGGCGGGGGTTGGGGGGTGGCGGGGGTTGGGGGGTGGCGGGGGTTGGGGGGTGGCGGGGGTTGGGGGGTGGCGGGGGTTGGGGGTGGCGGGGGTTGGGGGGTGGCGGGGGTTGGGGGGTGGCGGGGGTTGGGGGGTGGCGGGGGTTGGGGGGTGGCGGGGGTTGGGGGGTGGCGGGGGTTGGGGGGTGGCGGGGGTTGGGGGGTGGCGGGGTTGGGGGGTGGCGGGGGTTGGGGGGTGGCGGGGGTTGGGGGTGGCGGGGGTTGGGGGGTGGCGGGGGTTGGGGGTGGCGGGGGTTGGGGGGTGGCGGGGGTTGGGGGGTGGCGGGGGTTGGGGGGTGGCGGGGGTTGGGGGGTGGCGGGGGTTGGGGGGTGGCGGGGTTGGGGGGTGGCGGGGGTTGGGGGGTGGCGGGGGTTGGGGGGTGGCGGGGGTTGGGGGGTGGCGGGGGTTGGGGGGTGGCGGGGGTTGGGGGGTGGCGGGGGTTGGGGGGTGGCGGGGGTTGGGGGGTGGCGGGGGTTGGGGGGTGGCGGGGGTTGGGGGGTGGCGGGGGTTGGGGGGTGGCGGGGGTTGGGGGGTGGCGGGGGTTGGGGGGTGGCGGGGGTTGGGGGTGGCGGGGGTTGGGGGGTGGCGGGGGTTGGGGGGTGGCGGGGGTTGGGGGGTGGCGGGGGTTGGGGGGTGGCGGGGGTTGGGGGGTGGCGGGGGTTGGGGGGTGGCGGGGGTTGGGGGGTGGCGGGGGTTGGGGGGTGGCGGGGGTTGGGGGGTGGCGGGGGTTGGGGGTGGCGGGGGTTGGGGGGTGGCGGGGGTTGGGGGGTGGCGGGGGTTGGGGGGTGGCGGGGGTTGGGGGGTGGCGGGGGTTGGGGGGTGGCGGGGGTTGGGGGGTGGCGGGGGTTGGGGGGTGGCGGGGGTTGGGGGGTGGCGGGGGTTGGGGGGTGGCGGGGGTTGGGGGGTGGCGGGGGTTGGGGGGTGGCGGGGGTTGGGGGGTGGCGGGGGTTGGGGGGTGGCGGGGGTTGGGGGGTGGCGGGGGTTGGGGGGTGGCGGGGGTTGGGGGGTGGCGGGGGTTGGGGGTGGCGGGGGTTGGGGGGTGGCGGGGGTTGGGGGGTGGCGGGGGTTGGGGGGTGGCGGGGGTTGGGGGGTGGCGGGGGTTGGGGGGTGGCGGGGGTTGGGGGGTGGCGGGGGTTGGGGGGTGGCGGGGGTTGGGGGGTGGCGGGGGTTGGGGGGGTGGCGGGGGTTGGGGGTGGCGGGGGTTGGGGGGTGGCGGGGGTTGGGGGGTGGCGGGGGTTGGGGGGTGGCGGGGGTTGGGGGGTGGCGGGGGTTGGGGGGTGGCGGGGGTTGGGGGGTGGCGGGGGTTGGGGGGTGGCGGGGGTTGGGGGGTGGCGGGGGTTGGGGGGTGGCGGGGGTTGGGGGGTGGCGGGGGTTGGGGGGTGGCGGGGGTTGGGGGGTGGCGGGGTTGGGGGGTGGCGGGGGTTGGGGGGTGGCGGGGGTTGGGGGGTGGCGGGGGTTGGGGGGTGGCGGGGGTTGGGGGGTGGCGGGGGTTGGGGGTGGCGGGGGTTGGGGGTGGCGGGGGTTGGGGGGTGGCGGGGGTTGGGGGGTGGCGGGGGGTGGGGGGTGGCGGGGGGTGGGGGGTGGCGGGGGGTGGGGGGTGGCGGGGGTTGGGGGGTGGCGGGGGGTGGGGGGTGGCGGGGGGTGGGGGGTGGCGGGGGGTGGGGGGTGGCGGGGGGTTAGGGGGTGGCGGGGGGTTAGGGGGTGGCGGGGGGTTAGGGGGTGGCGGAGGGTGGCGGGGTGGTGGGGGTTGGCGGGGGGGTGGGGGTTGGCGGGGGGGTGGGGGTGGCGGGGGAGCGGCGCAGTGGCGGGGGAGCGGCGCAGTGGCGGGGCAGTGGCGGGGGGTGGGGAGTGGCGGGGAGGGAGAGTGGCGGGGGTGGGGGGGGAGTGGCGGGGTGGGGGAGTGTGGTGGGTGGGTGTGACGCGGGGGGGTTGTGGGGGAGTGTGTGGCGGGGGGGAGTGGGGGGGTGTGGGGGGGGGAGTGGGGGAGTTGGGGGGGGAGTGGGGGGAGTTGGGGGGGGAGTGGGGGGAGAGGGGAGTGGGGGGGAGTGGGGGGGGGGAGTGGGGGGGAGTGGGGGGGAGTGGGGATGGGGGAGTGGGGAGGGGGAGTGGGGAGGGGAGTGGGGAGGGGGAGTGGGGTGGGGAGGGGGAGTGGGGAGTGGGGGGGGGGAGTGGGGAGGGGGGGGGAGTGGGGAGGGGGGGGGGAGTGGGGAGGGGGGGGGGAGTGGGGAGGGGGGGGAGTGGGGAGGGGGGGGGGAGTGGGGAGGGGGGGGAGTGGGGGTGGGGAGGGGGGGTGGGGGGCGGCGGGGGGGTAGGGGGGGGGTGGGGGGCGGCGGAGGGGGCAGCGGGGGGGGGCGGCGGGGGGGGCGGCGGGGGGGGGCGGCGGGGGGGGGCAGGGGTTGGGGGGGCAGGGGTTGGGGGGTGGCAGGGGTTGGGGGGTGGCAGGGGTTGGGGGGTGGCAGGGGTTGGGGGGTGGCAGGGTTGGGGGTGGCAGGGGTTGGGGGTGGCAGGGGTTGGGGGTGGCAGGGGTTGGGGGTGGCAGGGGTTGGGGGTGGCAGGGGTTGGGGGTGGCAGGGGTTGGGGGTGGCAGGGGTTGGGGGTGGCAGGGGTTGGGGGTGGCAGGGGTTGGGGGTGGCAGGGGTTGGGGGTGGCAGGGGTTGGGGGTGGCAGGGGTTGGGGGTGGCAGGGGTTGGGGGTGGCAGGGGTTGGGGGTGGCAGGGGTTGGGGGTGGCAGGGGTTGGGGGTGGCAGGGGTTGGGGGTGGCAGGGGTTGGGGGTGGCAAGGGTTGGGGGTGGCAAGGGTTGGGGGGTGGCAGGGGTTGGGGGGTGGCAGGGGTTGGGGGGTGGCAGGGTTGGGGGTGGCAGGGGTTGGGGGTGGCAGGGGTTGGGGGGTGGCAGGGGTTGGGGGGTGGCAGGGGTTGGGGGGTGGCAGGGGTTGGGGGGTGGCAGGGGTTGGGGGGTGGCAGGGGTTGGGGGGTGGCAGGGGTTGGGGGGTGGCAGGGGTTGGGGGGTGGCAGGGGTTGGGGGGTGGCAGGGGTTGGGGGGTGGCAGGGGTTGGGGGGTGGCAGGGGTTGGGGGGGTGGCAGGGGTTGGGGGGTGGCAGGGGTTGGGGGTGGCAGGGGTTGGGGGTGGCAGGGGTTGGGGGTGGCAGGGGTTGGGGGTGGCAGGGGTTGGGGGTGGCAGGGGTTGGGGGGTGGCAGGGGTTGGGGGGTGGCAGGGGTTGGGGGGTGGCAGGGGTTGGGGGGTGGCAGGGGTTGGGGGGTGGCAGGGGTTGGGGGGTGGCAGGGGTTGGGGGGTGGCAGGGGTTGGGGGGTGGCAGGGGTTGGGGGGTGGCAGGGGTTGGGGGGTGGCAGGGTTGGGGGGTGGCAGGGTTGGGGGGTGGCAGGGGTTGGGGGGTGGCAGGGGTTGGGGGGTGGCAGGGGTTGGGGGGTGGCAGGGGTTGGGGGGTGGCAGGGGTTGGGGGGTGGCAGGGGTTGGGGGGTGGCAGGGGTTGGGGGGTGGCAGGGGTTGGGGGGTGGCAGGGGTTGGGGGGTGGCAGGGGTTGGGGGGTGGCAGGGGTTGGGGGGTGGCAGGGGTTGGGGGGTGGCAGGGGTTGGGGGGTGGCAGGGGTTGGGGGGTGGCAGGGGTTGGGGGGTGGCAGGGGTTGGGGGTGGCAGGGTTGGGGGTGGCAGGGGTTGGGGGGTGGCAGGGGTTGGGGGGTGGCAGGGGTTGGGGGGTGGCAGGGGTTGGGGGGTGGCAGGGGTTGGGGGGTGGCAGGGGTTGGGGGTGGCAGGGGTTGGGGGGTGGCAGGGGTTGGGGGGTGGCAGGGGTTGGGGGTGGCAGGGGTTGGGGGTGGCAGGGGTTGGGGGGTGGCAGGGGTTGGGGGGTGGCAGGGGTTGGGGGTGGCAGGGGTTGGGGGTGGCAGGGGTTGGGGGTGGCAGGGGTTGGGGTGGCAGGGGTTGGGGGTGGCAGGGGTTGGGGGTGGCAGGGGTTGGGGGTGGCAGGGGTTGGGGGTGGCAGGGGTTGGGGTGGCAGGGGTTGGGGGTGGCAGGGGTTGGGGGTGGCAGGGGTTGGGGGTGGCAGGGGTTGGGGTGGCAGGGGTTGGGGGTGGCAGGGGTTGGGGGTGGCAGGGGTTGGGGGGTGGCGGGGGTTGGGGGGTTGCGGGGGTTGGGGGTGGCGGGGGTTGGGGGTGGCGGGGGTTGGGGGGTGGCGGGGGTTGGGGGGTGGCGGGGGTTGGGGGGTGGCGGGGGTTGGGGGGTGGCGGGGGTTGGGGGGTGGCGGGGGTTGGGGGGTGGCGGGGGTTGGGGGGGTGGCGGGGGTTGGGGGGTGGCGGGGGTTGGGGGGTGGCGGGGGTTGGGGGGTGGCGGGGGTTGGGGGGTGGCGGGGGTTGGGGGGTGGCGGGGGTTGGGGGGTGGCGGGGGTTGGGGGGTGGCGGGGGTTGGGGGGTGGCGGGGGTTGGGGGGTGGCGGGGGTTGGGGGGTGGCGGGGGTTGGGGGGTGGCGGGGGTTGGGGGGTGGCGGGGGTTGGGGGGTGGCGGGGGTTGGGGGGTGGCGGGGGTTGGGGGGTGGCGGGGGTTGGGGGGTGGCGGGGGTTGGGGGGTGGCGGGGGTTGGGGGGTGGCGGGGGTTGGGGGTGGCGGGGGTTGGGGGGTGGCGGGGGTTGGGGGGTGGCGGGGGTTGGGGGGTGGCGGGGGTTGGGGGGTGGCGGGGGTTTGGGGGGTGGCGGGGGTTGGGGGGTGGCGGGGGTTGGGGGGTGGCGGGGGTTGGGGGGTGGCGGGGGTTGGGGGGGTGGCGGGGGTTGGGGGGTGGCGGGGGTTGGGGGGTGGCGGGGGTTGGGGGGTGGCGGGGGTTGGGGGGTGGCGGGGGTTGGGGGGTGGCGGGGGTTGGGGGGTGGCGGGGGTTGGGGGGTGGCGGGGGTTGGGGGGGTGGCGGGGGTTGGGGGGTGGCGGGGGTTGGGGGGTGGCGGGGGTTGGGGGGTGGCGGGGGTTGGGGGGTGGCGGGGGTTGGGGGGTGGCGGGGGTTGGGGGGTGGCGGGGGTTGGGGGGTGGCGGGGGTTGGGGGGTGGCGGGGGTTGGGGGGTGGCGGGGGTTGGGGGTGGCGGGGGTTGGGGGGTGGCGGGGGTTGGGGGGTGGCGGGGGTTGGGGGGTGGCGGGGGTTGGGGGGTGGCGGGGGTTGGGGGGTGGCGGGGGTTGGGGGGTGGCGGGGGTTGGGGGGTGGCGGGGGTTGGGGGGTGGCGGGGGTTGGGGGGGTGGCGGGGGGTGGGGGGTGGCGGGGGTTGGGGGGGTGGCGGGGGGTGGGGGGTGGCGGGGGGTGGGGGGTGGCGGGGGGTGGGGGGTGGCGGGGGTTAGGGGGTGGCGGGGGGTTAGGGGGTGGCGGGGGGTTAGGGGGGTGGCGGGGGTTAGGGGGTGGCGGAGGGTGGCGGGGGGGTGGGGGGTTGGCGGGGGGGTGGGGGTTGGCGGGGGGGTGGGGGTTGGCGGGGGGGTGGGGGTGGCGGGGGAGCGGCGCAGTGGCGGGGGAGCGACGCAGTGGCGGGGCAGTGGCGGGGGGTGGGGAGTGGCGGGGAGGGAGAGTGGCGGGGGTGGGGGGGGAGTGGCGGGGTGGGGGAGTGTGGTGGGTGGGTGTGACGCGGGGGGGTTGTGGGGGAGTGTGTGGCGGGGGGGGAGTGGGGGGGGAGTGGGGGGGGGAGTGGGGGGAGTTGGGGGGGGAGTGGGGGGAGTTGGGGGGGGAGTGGGGGGAGAGGGGAGTGGGGGGGAGTGGGGGGGGGAGTGGGGGGGAGTGGGGGGGAGTGGGGATGGGGGAGTGGGGAGGGGGAGTGGGGAGGGGGAGTGGGGGTGGGGAGGGGGAGTGGGGAGTGGGGAGGGGGTGGGGAGGGGGGGTGGGGGGCGGCGGGGGGGTAGGGGGGGGGTGGGGGGCGGCGGAGGGGGCGGCGGGGGGGGCGGCGGGGGGGCGGCGGGGGGGGGCGGCGGGGGGGGCAGGGGTTGGGGGGGCAGGGGTTGGGGGGGTGGTGGGGTTGGGGGTGGCAGGGGTTGGGGGGTGGCAGGGGTTGGGGGGTGTCAGGGGTTGGGGGGTGGCAGGGGTTGGGGGGTGGCAGGGGTTGGGGGGTGGCAGGGGTTGGGGGGTGGCAGGGGTTGGGGGTGGCAGCGGTTGGGGGTGCAGGGGTTGGGGGTGGCAGGGGTTGGGGGTGGCAGGGGTTGGGGGTGGCAGGGGTTGGGGGGTGGCAGGGTTGGGGGGTGGCAGGGGTTGGGGGGTGGCAGGGGTTGGGGGGTGGCAGGGGTTGGGGGTGGCAGGGGTTGGGGGGTGGCAGGGGTTGGGGGTGGCAGGGGTTGGGGGTGGCAGGGGTTGGGGGTGGCAGGGGTTGGGGGTGGCAGGGGTTGGGGGTGGCAGGGGTTGGGGGTGGCAGGGTTGGGGGTGGCAGGGGTTGGGGGTGGCAGGGGTTGGGGGTGGCAGGGGTTGGGGGTGGCAGGGGTTGGGGGTGGCAGGGGTTGGGGGTGGCAGGGGTTGGGGGGTGGCAGGGGTTGGGGGGTGGCAGGGGTTGGGGGTGGCAGGGGTTGGGGGGTGGCAGGGGTTGGGGGGTGGCAGGGGTTGGGGGGTGGCAGGGGTTGGGGGGTGGCAGGGGTTGGGGGGTGGCAGGGGTTGGGGGTGGCAGGGGTTGGGGGTGGCAGGGGTTGGGGGTGGCAGGGGTTGGGGGTGGCAGGGGTTGGGGGTGGCAGGGGTTGGGGGTGGCAGGGGTTGGGGGTGGCAGGGGTTGGGGGGTGGCAGGGGTTGGGGGGTGGCAGGGGTTGGGGGGTGGCAGGGGTTGGGGGGTGGCAGGGGTTGGGGGGTGGCAGGGGTTGGGGGGTGGCAGGGGTTGGGGGGTGGCAGGGGTTGGGGGGTGGCAGGGGTTGGGGGGTGGCAGGGGTTGGGGGGTGGCAGGGGTTGGGGGGTGGCAGGGGTTGGGGGGTGGCAGGGGTTGGGGGGTGGCAGGGGTTGGGGGGTGGCAGGGGTTGGGGGGTGGCAGGGGTTGGGGGGTGGCAGGGGTTGGGGGGTGGCAGGGGTTGGGGGGTGGCAGGGGTTGGGGGGTGGCAGGGGTTGGGGGGTGGCAGGGGTTGGGGGGTGGCAGGGGTTGGGGGGTGGCAGGGGTTGGGGGGTGGCAGGGGTTGGGGGGGTGGCAGGGGTTGGGGGGTGGCAGGGGTTGGGGGGTGGCAGGGGTTGGGGGGTGGCAGGGGTTGGGGGGTGCAGGGGTTGGGGGGTGGCAGGGGTTGGGGGTGGCAGGGGTTGGGGGGTGGCAGGGGTTGGGGGTGGCAGGGGTTGGGGGGTGGCAGGGGTTGGGGGGTGGCAGGGGTTGGGGGGTGGCAGGGGTTGGGGGTGGCAGGGGTTGGGGGTGGCAGGGGTTGGGGGGTGGCAGGGGTTGGGGGTGGCAGGGGTTGGGGGTGGCAGGGGTTGGGGGTGGCAGGGGTTGGGGGTGGCAGGGGTTGGGGGTGGCAGGGGTTGGGGGTGGCAGGGGTTGGGGGTGGCAGGGGTTGGGGGTGGCAGGGGTTGGGGGGTGGCAGGGGTTGGGGGGTGGCAGGGGTTGGGGGGTGGCAGGGGTTGGGGGTGGCAGGGGTTGGGGGGTGGCAGGGGTTGGGGGTGGCAGGGGTTGGGGGGTGGCAGGGGTTGGGGGTGGCAGGGGTTGGGGGGTGGCAGGGGTTGGGGGGTGGCAGGGGTTGGGGGGTGGCAGGGGTTGGGGGGTGGCAGGGGTTGGGGGGTGGCAGGGGTTGGGGGGTGGCAGGGGTTGGGGGTGGCAGGGGTTGGGGGGTGGCAGGGGTTGGGGGGTGGCAGGGGTTGGGGGGTGGCAGGGGTTGGGGGGTGGCAGGGGTTGGGGGGTGGCAGGGGTTGGGGGGTGGCAGGGGTTGGGGGGTGGCAGGGGTTGGGGGGTGGCAGGGGTTGGGGGGTGGCAGGGGTTGGGGGGTGGCAGGGGTTGGGGGGTGGCAGGGGTTGGGGGGTGGCAGGGGTTGGGGGTGGCAGGGGTTGGGGGGTGGCAGGGGTTGGGGGGTGGCAGGGGGTTGGGGGGTGGCAGGGGTTGGGGGGTGGCAGGGGTTGGGGGTGGCAGGGGTTGGGGGTGGCAGGGGTTGGGGGTGGCAGGGGTTGGGGGTGGCAGGGGTTGGGGGTGGCAGGGGTTGGGGGTGCAGGGGTTGGGGTGGCAGGGGTTGGGGGGTGGCAGGGGTTGGGGGTGGCAGGGGTTGGGGTGGCAGGGGTTGGGGGTGGCAGGGGTTGGGGGTGGCAGGGGTTGGGGGTGGCAGGGGTTGGGGGTGGCAGGGGTTGGGGGTGGCAGGGGTTGGGGGGTGGCAGGGGTTGGGGGTGGCAGGGGTTGGGGGGTGGCAGGGGTTGGGGGGTGGCAGGGGTTGGGGGGTGGCAGGGGTTGGGGGGTGGCAGGGGTTGGGGGGTGGCAGGGGTTGGGGGTGGCAGGGGTTGGGGGGTGGCAGGGGTTGGGGGGTGGCAGGGGTTGGGGGGTGGCAGGGGTTGGGGGGTGGCAGGGGTTGGGGGGTG